>NC_140588.1:1083820556-1085020556 GCF_964204655.1 Triturus cristatus | reverse complement strand
GCGGCACGAAGAGTCGGAGGACGAGAGGGGTGACACCACAAAGCGCCAGGAGTGGCAAGCATTCCGGAATGTGTGTGAAGAACTATCTGTTACACCGGATGGCCTACTGTTGCGAGACAACCGAATCGTAATTCCCCAGCAACTGAGACAGGGAGTCGTCAACCTGGCACACGAAAGCCATCGAGGAGTAGTCACGACAAAAAGAGCACTTCGTGAACGTGTCTGGTTCCCTTTCCTAGACAGAATGGTAGAGCACACTCTGAAAGACTGTCTGCAGTGTCAAGTGGTAAGGCAAGGAGACCCGCCAGCTCCACTTCAGATGACGCCCCTGCCACCAGGAGTATGGCAAGAACTAGCAATGGATTTCTACGGCCCCATGCCGTCGGGCAAGTACGTGTTGGTCATAATAGATGAATACTCGCGATTTCCCATCGCCCGGTTCGTCCCATCCACCAACGCAGCTGCCACGCTCACCATCCTGGATGAAGTCTTTGCAGCTTGGGGTATACCCACGGAGGTGAAAACAGACAATGGGCCTCCTTTCAATGGCCGGGAATTCAGTGATTTCCTGACGCTCATGAACGTGCGACACCGACGGATAACACCACTATGGCCGCAGGCCAACGGCACAGCAGAAAGATTCATGGCCACTCTCAAAAAGACATTCCAACAGGCCGCTCTGGACAAGAGAGACCCGCAGGCAGCCCTCAATGATGTACTCCGAGCATATCGGACGACACCGCATGCCACCACAGGCAAATGCCCGGCCACACTCATGCTGGGACGCCCAGTTAGGACCCGGATACCCACCTGGGAGGGAGCGCTGCGACCCATTTCCCCCAGCCGTGTTCATCGGGAAGTGGAAGCCACCGACAAAGCTCGCAAAGAAAGCATGAAGGCGTACGCGGATGGCAGAAGACGGGCTCGTTCCCTCTCGTTCCACGAAGGGGACTGCGTGGTCGTTAAGCAGGAGCAATCCAAGAAGACGGACAGCAGGTTCAGAGCGGAACCTCTGACGGTCACTCGTCAGAAAGGCACCATGCTGACAGCGGAGTCAGACAACAGGCGCGTAACACGAAATGTGTCCCACTTTCAGAAGTGCAGCCCAGTTCTACAAGAGACACTCGAGTTGCGAATTACACCTTCAAGAACTCGGCAACTTGAAGCACAGAGCGATGGTGACAGTCACCCGGGACAGATACCCGGAGCCGAAACCACTCCAGTGCCTGAAGGTCGCACACTCCGACCACGACAAACGATCCGCCAGCCCAAGCGGCTGATTGAAGAGATGTAACTCTTGGTGACTCATTTCTTTGCTAACAAAGGGGGAGATGTAGAGATGAGGTGGTCTAGTGGTTGCGTGGGCGGAGCAGAGTGGGTGGAGTAAGGAGAGGACTGAGGGGGACAGGAAGGGGCGGAGAAGGGAAACAGGTTGGCAGTTGAGGACAGAGCCATGCTGGTGTGAGGACGAGAATAAAGTGTCCCAACGAGAACCCTCTGTGTCTGTCGTTATTGTTACCGTGAGGACACGACATCCCCCTGTGCGTTATGCACGGTAAAGCCCTGCCACTGAGAGAGGTGCCAAGCTTGGAGGTGGCAAATCCAACTACCTATGTCCATGTCCTGTGGACTCACTCACTTTTGGCACTCAGTGCCCTGACATACAAGAAAACGCAGATAAATGGTATTCCTAGACAGAACGCAGATCAAGGCTCACTCCTATGACATTGGATGATATGGAACCTATGTTTAGTATTATTTTACCTGCTGATTTATGGGCAAAATTGAGGAACAAAGACAGCGCAAAATGTGAGATAAATTGGAACTCCTTGGTACAGAAAGAAAAGGACAGCAAGGCCAGGACCGAACCCCAAGAGAATATTCCGAAATTGGCTGGTCGCTTTCTAAAGAGACTAGAAACGGATGTACCCCACAAAAAGATGGATTGGCATAGCCTTATAGCATGCCAACAGGAGCCTGCAGAGAAGGTGTCAGACTATTTTTCTAGAATGCAAAAGATTTTTATGACACATAATGGGACACAGATGAACACGGACAGTGCACAGCTTGCCTTAAGTAGCTGTTTTGTGAATGGCTTGAAAGACTGATATAGAGTGGACATACAGACTTATGAACCTACGTGGGGACATAAGACTTTGGCAGCGGTGCTGACCCTGGCTCAGCATTATGAGAAATTAAGCAGAAGGAGGATAAGATGAAGGAGGAGAAACATAGGGAGTTAAAAGATAAAGTACTAATACAACAGATGCAGCAATATCAAAATGGGGGCAGCGGTCTCATATGGGGACCAGTTCAGCCCCTCACCGACTAGGAAACACCTTTCCTCCAGGAACATGCCATAACTGCGGCAGCCCTGACATTGGGTTCAAGAATGTCCTCACACCCGCACACACATAGGGAGAGGTAGCATTAGGGGCACAGGTAGACACCAAGCGCCTTTTTCCAGTAGTATGCAACAAGGAGAAAATGGCCCTAGGCAGAATAATGACTTCCATGCAACAACCACAAGCCCAAATGACCGCGGTGACGATGCATGAAATAGCACGCTAGGACGATCACTATGGGGAAGATGAGGACTAGGGAGGCTCGAGAGGGTTGGTGAATAGAAGTGTGTTGCTCCTAGATTTAAGCTGCCCTACGTGATGGGGACAAAAGAGAACACCCCCATTACATTTCTACTAGACACAGGGGCCACCAACTCTTCACTGACTAAACAGACCTTGCCCCAGGTCCCACTCTCCGGGAAAGTAAATGTGTCTGTGGGGTTTACCAATGTACCAGTCACCAGTCCCATCTCCCAGCCCTATACGACTGGTCCTATAACAGATAAACATGAATTTGTGACCTTAGACAAGTGTGCCTTTAACCATCTAGGACTAGATTTGTTGATTACACTGATTCATTTCTTTTTTATTTTTCAAATAAAGAATGACATTCACATTGCATTGCATACGATCGCTTTACATGCCAATCAAGTTGGACCAGACAGTTGCGTACACAGTGGTAATTATTATAGCGTTGCACACACATGTCAGGCCTGGAATCCCGGCTCATCAAGCAAATAAATACACTCCCCGGCCAACTCTCACCCACCCAGACCCAGAAATTGGACTCACCGAAAAGCAATGCCAGTCATGTGTAGTTATGGAGCACGGATCGAGTAGAACTCACCATGCAGCACCGGAGAACCGGGGCTCAAAAAAGAAAAAAAAAAATCCATTCAGCCAACTCCCTCAGGCACTATCCCGTCACCAGCCTGTGTGGCAGTGGCACGCTTGGTCGAATCAAAGTAGGTCCGCAGTGGTCCCCAAATATCCCGTGGGCGTGACGACTGTGGCAGAAGACTGGCGTATATTTCAGCATTGGTGTTGCAGTGTGCCAGACTCCCCAGCCAGTCTTGTAGCTTAGGCGTGGACTTCCTGCCCCAGTGGATGGCAACCTCTCTCTTAGCTAAAAGTAGCCCCAATGATGCTAGTTTCCTGAATTTCTTAGGAATCTGTGCCGTATACCCCAAAAGTGCTATTTCAGGGATGGGGACCTTTGAAATGCCGATTATCTTCCCCAGAGTCTCATGCACCGCAGCCCAATCGGACTGTAAATGGGGACAGGACCATGGCAGATGTATAGAATCAGTGTGCGGTGCAGTGCATTTCAGACAGGTGTGTGGCTTATTGGCATCTATCCTATGTGCCAAGGCTGGTGTAAAGTAAGCGCGACGGAGAAATCTGAAGTGCAGCAACTTATGGCGGCTGTTAAGTGATATGTCCTTCGTAGCCACACAGCAACTGGTCCATTATTCATCTGTAATGGTGCAACCCGTGTCCGCCTCCCAGGCCTGTCTAATGCTAGAGTCATCCACCGGCAGCATCTTAACGCATGCCTTGTACATTTTGGAAATAAGGCGTCTGCCGCCAGGGGCCTCCAATACCAGAGTGAGTGGGGGGAAAGAGTCAGGCTCAACTGGGTAAGAGGGAAGAGCGGCACGCAGTGCAGATTTCATGCGGCTCAAGAGAAATTGCGTCATAAAATTGCAACCAGTGAACCTGGCATCCTCATCTAACGAAAAAATATGGCCCCCCGGGAAGAGATCACCCACTTTTGCAATTTCTAGTGTGGACAGCGTGTTCTGAACTAGCCTCTCTCCTGTGATTGGGAGCCATCGGGCATTGGGCAAAGGGAGGGAGGAGGAGTAAAGCAGCGTCGCGCCCGTGTGTTTTTTCAACTTGCCCCACGCCCAGGCAGTGGTGGACACTGTTTGTATGTCGTTCCTGTCTTTAGGAAAAACCCCCGGCAGTACCTTGCATAATTTGTTGGGGAGAACCAAGTCTGCCTCCGGCCGTAGAAAGGGCATCCGTGTATCGGGATGGAACCAAGCAAACGCGTAGTAGCATTGCGCCACTAGGTAATATAGGTGAAAGTCTGGCACATTGAACCCGCCCCTGTCATACGGTAGAGTAATTATCGACCAGCGAACACGTGGTCTCCTCCCGCCCCATATCAGTCGTGTCATGAGTGTCTGCAAGTTGCAAAAGAAGCCATCAGAAAGGGGGATCGGGATATTGTTGAAGAGATATAAGAATTTGGGAAGGACCACCGTTTTCAATATAGCGACCCTACCAGCCAGCGACAGCGGCAACCTCAGCCATCTGTCAACTTGTTCCTCCAATTTTTGAAAAGTCTGCCCGTAATTTAACCAAATGATTTGCGTGGTGTCTAGGTGAATGTGTATACCCAAGTATTTAACCGAGTCTTGGCACCATTCGGGAGGAAATTCCCATTCTCATTGGGTCGTGCATGCCGTAAGCGGAAATATGATCGACTTATGCCAGTTTATGCCCAGCCCTGAAAATCTACCAAAGCGAACAATGGGGACAGATTAGTATGTAGCTCCCGAACGTAAAGAATAGTGTCATCAGCATAAAGGGAAGCAAGGAGCGGACCAGTGTTGAACTGCAATCCACTATGTAAATGGCGTTCCTGGAAATACCTCACTAAGGATCCATGGCTAGGATGAATAAGAGCGGGGACAAAGGGCAACCCTGCCTGGTCCCCCGGTATAGTTGAAATGGCCTGGACAAGGTGCCATTCAGACGGAGTCGCGCTGATGGTTTGCTATATAACAGCGAGACCGTGGAAATAAAACCGTAGGGGAACCCCATGCGTTGCATCACCTCCACAAGGAAAGGCCATACTAAAGAATCAAACGCTTTCTCCGTGTCCAACAACACCGCCGCCGCTGGGACATCGGGCCTTATTCTATGAAGCACGGAAAACAGCGTGCGAAGATTTAGGGATGTAGAGCGTCAGGGGACAAAGTCGGACTGCATTGGAGAAATGATATACTCCATCAGCTGTGATAGTCTATTTGCGAGCACTTTAGCTGGGATTTTATAATCTAGATTCAATAAAGACAGTGGTCGGTATGCTCCGCATTGCCTATGATCTTTGCCAGGCTTCGGGAGAAGTATGAGCACAGCTTCCCGTAGCGTGGGGGGGAGAACCTGTTTCTCCAATGCTTCCGCATAGACCTCAATCAGCTGTGGGGCCAGGATGTCTTTGAATTCTTTATAAAAATCCCCCGTAAAGCCGTCAAGTCCCGGGGCGGAGGAACTGCGCAGGGAGTCTATAGCCAATGTGACATCAGTGACTGATATCGGCACTGCCATGAAGTCCAGCATGTCTTTTTCCAGAAACACCAGCACGATCTCATCCAAGTATGCAGTCTGGGCAGCGCCATCTGGGTCTGCCCTAGCGGAGTACAGTGTGGAGTAGTAGTCCAGAAACTCATCTCTAATGGCCGATGTGGAGGTGAGCAAGGCGCCGGAAGCTGCATGTAACTCAGTAATGTATGATTTGCTGTAAGGTGGTCTCAGCATCTGTGCCAGTACTCTGCCAGGCCGCTCACCCTCTCCGTATCGTCGCGCAGTCTGATATTTTCCCAAATACAGTATCTTCCTATCAGCTGTGTCTCTATACTCTGCCAGGAGGAGGAGTCTCTCTGCCTGAGCCTTAGGATCCGGACAGGGCCGGCTTTAGCACTGGTGGCGCCCTGTGCGACTGTTTGTTGGCGCCCCCCACAGACTCCCTCCCTACCACCCTTTCACAGTGCCCCCTCAAGTCTCCATAATCACTCTCTCTCACATGTATTTAATTAGTTGTATAGCACCTCCTATACTAGTGTAGGGTGTCAGATCACTTTCCATCACACACACACTACACCGAGACAATCAATCATAGGTGTGTAAATCAGTGTATAGGAAATGTTACTTAAGCCGGAAGACTACAAGGTGTAGGAGTCACATGATATATAGTGGTAGACATTTTAGTTTAAGGGTGCTTGGTCTGGAGAAGCACAAACTTAGAATTGAAAACATAACCCCATGGTTTGGGGTTACATTTAATCATAGGGAGTTTTTATTCTTACCAAAATGAACCCTTTTTCAAACATTAGAATAATGAAAGACAGAGGAAAAATTATAATGCTCCAATCTATATCTTGCAGTTCGCATGCAGCTCTTTGACAGTTATTAGCTCACTGTTCCATGTTAGGATTTTAACATCTTCACTGCCAGTAACAAAAGCGCTGACTGATTAAAAATATACGCACTTTCTGATCTGCATGGTACACATTCTTGGCAGCAGGCATATAAACCTTCTGTGCTACCATACAATGAGTTAAAACTTCCACTAGACAAAACTCCTCCTCTCTCCAGGAAGAACATTTCTCACCTTAGTTATCTTGGCATTTTTATTGCTGTATGAGAATTGCCGGAGGTTAGCAATGCAGCAGCAGGTGCTTTTAAAGCTATAAAATACTTCCAAGGAGGGCGCCCCCTGGAAGAGTCAGCACCAGGTGCCGTGGCACCGGTCGCACCGCCCTAGAGCCGGCCCTGGATCCGGACGGGATGCGAGTTGGGAATCAAGCTTTGTTGATTACCCTGTATGCGGTCATTAGGTGTACGGCAGATGGGATTTATTTGAAAGATTCAGACAATGTGACCATGATGACTTGATCTGTGTTATGCAGAATATTGCACATCCCTCGAGAGCATCTAAAGGAGCTATACCACATAATTTGGGCCATGCACACCAACGATAAACGAAAAGAATCGTTGTGCGTTGTCCGTCCTCACCCAACAGCAGGGTGAGCAGATGTGCCTATTTTCCTGCAACACTAGACACAGAAGCTGAGGCCCTTCCTCCGAATCTAAGAGCGGTCGCAGCAGCTGCAGTCTCTTTTCAACAAACCAAGAGTTTGGTTTATGGGACGTACTATACACGTCTATGTACCTCCCTCTGTCCTATTCAACACGAAATCCACTAAGACCCACCATCTTACCAACGCTCGACTGACTCATTATGAATTGTGTCCATGTAGCCCACATGTAACTTTACACCGATGTAAGACTCATAATCCTGCTGCCTTGTTGCCTGCAGTGTGGACTGTTGAGTGGGATGGAATGGATGAGGTGCATGACTGCATGTTACAGATACAAGAGCAAATCGGAGGTCGGATAGACTTGTCAGATGCACCTTTGGCAGATCGGGATGGAGATATCTGGGTGGATGTGTCCTGCTTTAAATTGCCGAATGGCGGTACTACATTAGCATATGCTATAACCACGCTCAATATAGTAGTAGACACGTGCAAGATACCCGAGAACTCCACTCAGACAGCAGAGCTAAGAGCACTTGCCAGAGCGTGCGCAACTGGCTTTGGGTAAAAGGGTGAACATTTATACGGATAGTCAATAGGCCTCTGGTGTCACCCAAAACTTTAGTAGATTATGGGCTGAGAGAGGGTTTATTACTCCACAAGGCAGTAAAATACAACATGGGGAGTTGATGTGGAGATTACTGAACGGGCAGTCCTCTTCTGTCATAGTGCTGGTGATAAGACGTAGCACTCATAAGAAAATAACTGATGACGTGGGGCGAGAAAAGGATTTTGTAGATTAAACAAGCCGAGATGAATGCCTTCTCCCCACTGCCTTCACGTATGTAGCGCCCTCTGACCCTGACATGGCAAAAGGGGATCAGCCCTGAAGGAATAGCTAAAATGCAGAAACAAGTCACTGAGGACGAATTGGACGATTGGGCCAAAATGGGCACCCAGTTTCAGGGTTGTTGGATGAATATGGACAGAAAAAGATATCTCCTGCCCAAAGCCCTGTTCTATTGAATGACTTTGATGATGCACGGCCCAACTCATTTGGGTCGGGATGGGTTGCCCAATAGTATGTTTCAGTTTTGGGCAAACGTCATGATAGGGAGAATGGCTAAGCAGATATGCCAATGCTGTATAACCTACAATTTAGGCAAGGGCACAAAGGTTCCATCAGGCATTTTACCCCTCCACAGATGCCCTTTGAGGAGTTCCAAATGGATTACATTGAAATGACCCCTATTACCAAATTTCGGTATATTCCTGTGGTGGTTTGTACTTTTTAACTAGTGTCTACATTAACCACCAACACACTGGACAGGGGTATACCCTCTCCTGAACTTTTGACACCGCAGAGACCACGGTACCATCTCCGCCCCAGAAAGACTCTTGGCTGACCAATTCATTCAGCATCTTTTTTGCCTCCGTCAGTGTCACTAAATAGAATTCTAAGTCCATCTTTTGAACTCAACCACTGGTAGACTTTCTATCGAGTTCATAGCCGTGAAGTACTGGTGACCTCTCACGGCCTAGGCATGGTGAACAATAATAAAACAGAGGGGGGGGAGCACAGAAGGCGAACAAATGACCTGGATGGATAAAGGCAATGTTAAAGAGAACGTTCTGCATTCCATTTGTTCTTATTTTAGTAAAGAATTAGAGCTTTGAAATACAAATGAAGAATACTTATCACAAAGAATTGAATGCATCATCATTTTGCTGAACATCCATTATGGGATGACATTTCTTGACTGGTTGGTACCCGGGGATGGACTTTACTGAAGATCATATTGATCATCATTACAGTATTGGTTGTGGTTGGTACCTGGGGATGGACTTCACTGAAGATCATATTGATCATCATTACAGTATTGGTTGTGGTTGGTACCTGGGCTGGACTTCACTGAAGATCATATTGATCATCATTACAGTATTGGTTGTGGTTGGTACCTGGGCTGGAATTCACTGAAGATCATATTGATCATAATTACAGTATTGGTTGTCTGCCTGTGCGTTACCGTGCTCCCTGTGTGTTGTCAAGCCTGTATTCAGCTGTGCACCCCCACATCTAGCAGCATTCATGCTTGAGTACCATGAATCAGTGAGACCAAGAGGTAATGGAATTCATGAATATAGATATTGATTGATTCTGATATTAATGTTGAACAATTGTTCAATGGGTGGATTGTGGAAGTAGATATATTTTGTAAACAACTGTTCATCAATTGTATAAGTTGTACGTCATTTTATACATGGCTCTTTTGCTCTTCTACTGTGGAGAGACTGAGACCGTGTCCATGCTGCTGATGGAGCTCAGCTGAGTGCCTAAAGTTCCTTTCAGATTGTAGACGAACCACACACTACACGTAGCGCACCTGTGGAGGAGGCGGAGCCCGCTCGAGCTTCAAACGCATAAGCAAAAACTGTGAGCTGCAAAGAACCGCCGCAAGGAACCGCCGCAGGGGTCCGCGAGCTGCGGTCCGCCGGTCCACCGAGATTGCCGCCGGTTGCTGGGTCTGCAGGGCCGGCGCCGGTCCCTGGTTGCCTGAGGTGTGACGCTGACGTTCGGTGGGCGGCCTGCTGGAACAGAGCTGGCAGCTTGAGCGAGTGAGTGAGCAAGTGGGCAAGGTGAGGGCAAGTGGGAAGCAGAACTGAGTGGTGCAAGAGGAGCGGGGTAGTGCTGAGCAATTCAGGCATACTGATGCTCCCCGCTCCCGCCCCTACCTCGCCCCTACCCCCCCAGCCCCTAACAGGTTGTTTTTCAAACAAAGGACTGTGCTGAGACTTTGCAAGTGCGCCTAGAGCCTAGAGGAAGGCCTGCTCTGACGAGCACAGAGAGCACACAGAGAGCACAGAGAGAGCGCAGAGCTCGGAGTGCGGTTCTCTGCCTCTCTCTTTTACTTCACCCTTCGCCCTTCATCCTTACCTTCATCTCCTATGTACGGGGGCCCCCGGAGACCGCCTGAGCCTAGTGGGCTATTAACATTCACACTCACAGAGACAGAGACTCAGACTGCTGGTGGCATAATATTGGCATAATATTGGAAGTTTCAAAGGTGGAACGGACCTGGGCTGTATTTACCCGAGACCTGAGACCAAAGCTGCTGGAGGCTCGACGCTTTCCCACCTTATGCACCTTAAGCACCTTATGTTCACCCCGCAATGATTGTGACCAGGCAGATAAAGTCAGTAACAGTAGCAGTAGTGGTCAGTAGCAGTTAGGACTGTGTGGACTTTGTGGAGACACCGGTGATTCTGGACTCTGTCTGTGAACTGTTATAGTTACTTATGGTGTAACGCTCTATCCTTTTGTCCCTTTGTCCTTTGTCCTTGGACCCTTTATTTTTTAGCAGAGAAAGGACAGTTCTGGCTCCAGTTGTTGCAGTGAGAGCTATTTTGTTCTGGACTGAAATTAAGAGACTGTAATTAAGTCTGTGACAAATATATAAGAATAAGAATAAGTCCACAACAAATATAACTAATATAATTTATAATATATTTATATTTGAAACTCGTTCCCTACGCAGTGCACTTTTTGTGCAGGCTTTAAATAAAATGATGGCAAGGAAACTTAGGTCAGGGCGATTACTTGTGGGTAGGACCTGTGCAAAAACTAAATCAAATCCCTTACGTAACAAGGATATCTCAGGCATGCTGTCGAAAGGAAAAAGTCAACTACTCAATCTATGGGAAAGGAGAAAGGACAAAAATCTTCAAGTTGAGTCAAATACCTCAACCATTTGGAATGGGGGAGATAATGTGATTGGGAATGATGGTGTAATGGTTTATATTGTTAATACTGTTAATACTGTCACTGATATAGTTGAGGTCATAGAATCACATACTACTGATAGTAAGCATGGAGCAGGAGAGCCCCTAGAATCCCAGAGGCATCCAGTACGGTGCCCTGGGGACCTGATCGGCTCTCCAGTCCTTCTGGTATCCGTAGGATCTACTTTACCATCCCCTAAAATGGCAGATGTAATCCCACACTGAACACCACACACACCACACGTAATCATAGGAGAGCCCGTTGGTCCCTATTTAGCAGAGGATGTCCAAAATAAAGATTTTACTATCCCCGATTTGGATTTAGAGCTTTGCCGGAGGTATATTTCTCATGATGCTAGCAAGATTACGGAGCTAGCAAATACTCCAGCAATAGCAGTTCCTATAGGACTAAATTTATTCAGTAGTACCCCCTCCAATGAATCTAATTATTCCCTTTGACGCCGGATCTAAATATCAGTGATACCCAACCCAGTTAAACTCTAAGGAATGATATAATAGTCTCTGATTCATTAGTATCCTTAGATCATTTATTATCCTCTATCCTAACGCTACTCGAAAAATTTGTAAGAAGTTCTGACTGTGTGTTGGAAACTGTAAATCAAATATTAAAGGTATTGTTAAAAAGTGATTGGGAGAGGGAGACTAGTCCAAGTGTACATACTGAACAAGTAGAAGCGGAAGTAAGGGTGGAAGAGGTTCTAGAGAGTATACTTGCTGGTGCTAGTAGTCAATCAACCAGTACTGCTCATGATGGCAATCCTCAAAATGATAAGATAATGAATAAAGCTGTGATGCTAGAGAAGACCCCTGAACCTTTACCTGAACCCATACAAGTTATCTCTGATTCAGATAAAAAAGTAAAAGGCTCAGTGGGCTCATCTAGAAGCATAGACCAGGAAGTTTTCCCTATTTTCAAAACCCAGCTAAGTGGTGAGAAAGACAATGTCTTAGGAGCCTCGCACCTGGAAAAAAATGGGAGAAATGGGAAAAAGGAAAAGAATAGAGGGAAAAAGATGAAATAAACACAAAGATTCTCAAAATAGAGGCTAAGGAGAATTTGTTTTAAAAAAAACATCGAGGTTTCAGTTAGTACGGATACTTCCTCCCAGCCCCTGCAAAATACATCACGAGATATGAAGCTGGAAGATGAAATTTATTCTGTGAACCCTAAGAATAAAGATTTAACAACAGAGTCGATGATGGTCTATGAGGCCTCCCCCTCGAATAACGCGTACTCCATAGGAGACTGTGCTAATACCGTAATAGAGGGGTTTCCATTACCTATAACAGTGGAGCAGTCGAGGCCAGTTAACCTTCCCTCATCAGTACTTAACCCCTTGGCTTCCCTGACACTGTAAAAATGAGAGGTATACCAGAGACAACTGGTGTCGAACCTCTCTGGGAAAGTATGGACACACTCCAGTTAGATTTTATTCCTCTGTTTGATACAGATTTAATATTAAATAGGACTTCGCTTCTTAAATGTCTCTTGGAGATTGAAAGTTTGAAACTTATAAAGTAGTGATATAAATTTAGTCTCCATCTTAAATACAGAAGTTGAGGGTAAGGTTTAATTCCAAAATTATTGCAAATCTTATATTACAAAGGTCAGAAGGCCTACATAGAAGGGGGATTGATGTCATTCCATTCTTTGAGATACCCGAAATAGAACCCTCGACAATAGGTCCCTGCCAACTCACTCACTTTCAGATAGTAGAGATTGCTTGTATGAAACAGAGGAATTAAAAATCTCTATTGCTAAAAATGGTAGACAAGTGAAACTTAATGAATGCCCCCCCTTTCCTTTAAATGGAATTCTAAAGAAGAGAGTCCAAAATGGAATTGGTTACCCGGTGCACAATCGAGCAGATCTAACAGTAAAAATCTACAACAGCCATCCTTTAAGCAACAAACTAAAAATAATATCTTGGAATGCTGCAGGAATAAAGAATAGTGGGGAGATGTTACAATATTTAAGTGCGTTAGATGCAAACCTGATTTGTCTTCAGGAGACCTGGTGTATAGAAGAACAGTTATGTAAGGATTATTTCACTTTAGACTGTAAAGCAACCCCGTCCAGGAGGGGACGTGCAAAGGGAGGGGTGGCTTGCTTACTGTCAAATAAGATAAAATGGAATTACGATTACTATAAATATCCTAGTAATCTTTTTTTTGGCAATAATGTTGTATAATGTTGATAATAATGAAAAAAGTCCACCACTAATGCTGATAAATGCCTATATTCGCCAGATGCCTCTCATGACGTTCTCTTAAAGGCATTTTTTTCCGACATTGAAAAAGTTAATGATGTAGAACTTCCCCCTCGTATAGTTCTGGTTGGGGATCTGAATTGTAAAATCTCTAACTCTACTTTGGATAGATTCCGAAATAAAGAAAAAGAAGAATCTATGCAGATCCCACAAGCGCTCTTTCCACAAAATATAAGAACTAATAAGAGAGGGAAAATGCTTATTGATGAATTAATGAAGGTTGATGGTATTATAGTAAATGGAAAATTTCCGTCGGATACACCAGCAACCTTTACTTGTAAAACTTATAGTGGGGAATCTATCTTAGACTATGTGGCAGTGGGAAGTTCCTCCTTCTTCTTATTAAGAGACCTAAAGGTCTCTAATTCTTCCTGTAGTGACCATAAACTACTAACTCTTATCATAAATTTAAATTAGTTTTCGCATGATCCATGGGCATTAAATGGTGAATCTGTTAGTTTTGCTAAGAGAACAGGGAGATGTCATTGGGATAACAAAGCCATCTTGGGCCTTGACAGTGTCTTAGAAGTCACTGTAGAGAACTTGCCTACTTGGAATGGAACAGAAATTGCTAGTTTAAGACATTTATGAATCAAGCGGTAGAAATTGCAAAGAAAGCGAACCAAAGAAAAAGCACTAAAGTGGTCCCCAGACCCTTCCTGCCGTTAAACCTCGAAATAAATAAACTAGTTAGGGAACAGTACTTGAATTACTCCTCGGAAAGATATTATAGAATATTATTATTAAAAAGGAGGATGACTCGGGTAAAGGTGAAGTTAAGAAAAGAGAGGGAAGATAACCTTTGGATTAAACTGAGAGAAGCAGCCTTTAAAGGCCAGGTAAGAATCTTTTGGTCTCTTATCGGGGAGGGATGTGGAGCCAGATCTCGACCACTTTCTGTGGCCATTGAAGAGCATAAATGGGTTAGCTTTATTCAGGAATTATATGCAGATAATGCAATGGCAATTAAGTAAATCCCACCAAAGGAAGACCCCTCATCGTATGGATCGCCTTCTGAAAAAGAAATAGAGATGGCGATCAGGGGGATGCGCTACTCTGGAGCGATGGGCCCCGATGAATTACCAATCACAGTTTTAAGACAAAATAGAATACTGTGGAGTAAAATTATTTATCCGGTGTCGAAGTATTGCTATGCAAACAAAATGGTTCCCCCCTTTTGGAAGGGGAGTATAATAGTCCCTCTGTTTAACCCCTTCAATGCCCCGCCCTTTCCCCCTCCTGTGCCGGGCATTGTATTAGCGGGCGGGGTCCATGACGAGATAGTCTCGTCATGGAGCGCGGTTGCGCTGTGCCCATGACGAGACTATCTCGTCATGGGCATAGAAGAGGTTAAGAAAGAAGATCAAGATGCTCCACACAACTATCGTCAAATTGCACTTCTTGACGCAGTGGGTAAAGTTTTTGCTAAATGCCTCTTGAACCAAATTAATGACTGGGTGGACGCGGTTAAAATGTTACTGTTGGCGCAAACCGGGTTTAGGACAAAGCATGGAACAATTGATAACCTAACTGCACTACAGGTAATAAATAAAAAATATTTTAAATTTAGAGGAGGAATGGTGTATACAGCCTTTATAGACTTCTCCACAGCATTCGATAAAGTATATTGTCTTCTGCTGTGGAGAAAACTGTCAGACCTGGGTATGCCGGCCACCCTTTTGGAGTTAGTTCGTGCTCTTCATACGGACATTTGGTTGGTGCAGGGTCCTAATGGGAGGGGAAAGAGGTCTCTACCAAAACACCCCTACTGCTAATGGCCTAAAGCAGGGATGTTTACGGGTTCCCCTACTTTTCTCCCTATATATCTCTGATCTTCGTCACAATTTGGCTCAAAGTGAGGGCATTGCCCTGTCACTGCGGGGAAAACCGATTACATGTTTACTTTATGCAGACGACATAAAAATATTGGATCTAGTGCCTAGGGGATTAAATAGTCGTTTGCAGGCACTACATAAATTTGCAGAGGCCCACTATTTAAAGATTAATATATCTAAAAGTAAACTCATGTGTATGCACGGAAGAAAAAAGTTGCAGTATGGGAATTTCGTATGGTCTGTGGGTGGCCAAAAATTGGAACTTGTAAAATCTTACGTTTTCTTGGGAAAAATAGTGTGTGGCAACCGAAGTGACAAAGCCCATATAGAAAATACCATCCGTAAAGCTACTACGCAGGGAAAAACCTTGGTCTCCCTCTATAGATCTACTGGAAAAAGACACTTTACACTTTTATTAGAGGTTTTTCGTGCAAAAATCCTTGCTTCGCTGTTGTATGGTACTCAACTGCTTGATGTAGATAATTTTTTTTTTTTTAAATACAACAGAAGGCCAAATTTTAAGGAGCCTAGCCTCAGTTAACTCTGCTTGCCTCGTGGCTGCTCTAAGGTTAGAATTTGGTTTACGAAGTAGTTGGGTACAGGGTCTTACGGGGATAGTGCGATGGGTTGTAACCCTGGTAAAGGGTGATCCTGGCACACTAAGATTTTTAATTCAGAAAGAAATATTAGAAAGTTTAAAGGAGCAGTCATTAATTCTTAAAAATGTTAGGATTGCGGTTGACTTTCTGCAACAGTCTCTGCTCTTCACCCTATCGCCATATCAATTAAGGCCCACTTTGAAACTGGCCACTTTGGAATTAATTTCACTAGGGATAGGGAAGCTCGCATTCTAAAGAGCGGTATCCACCCGGCCATAGACTCCAGTGTGATAAATAAAGTACAGGCTTATATTTCCTAGAACTTTCTCCATGGAGTGCGTCGCTTTTGACTATTATTGAGGCAGGGTATGCCCCCTTTAAATAATGTACAGGATGTTAATCATGTGCTATTTATTTGCTCTGCTTTATTATTGTGTCGGCATAAATGGATGAGACTGATCTGTTTACAGTTATCCATTCTTTCGGCCTCTGCACTAATTGATTCTATTTATGAGCTCCCAAATGAAACGTTCTGCCAAAGGATTTTTAACTTTTTTTTTATAGTTTTTTAAATTTGTATTAACGCTCATTAGATGAAGGAAGCCATTCTTTTTTTTTTTTTTTTGAAAAACCTTTATTGACATGTCAATCAAGAACAAGTATGGGCCTACAACCCCCCGGGGCCGGCCGCTAAGCAATCAGAGCAACAAAGATCAAATGTAAACACAGGCAGCACCACGGGGAGCAGAATCTTCATGCTAATACTGTGAACAGCGCAGGTAGGACACCAGGAGAAAAAAGGTTTTCATTTTACAATGGAACAAGACAGAAGGATCAGGTGCCGAACAATTTCCCAACAGCAATAAAAGGTATGCAGAGTAATAGACGTAAGCAATAAACAGCAATCTATTGGATCAATGGCGCAGACACAGGAAATTCAGGATGGGGAAGAATATCATAAACAGTTGCGCCTGCAGTCCCCCGCCCGAACTCCCAGAGAACACCCCGGAAATTGTGGCACACATGAAACGGCAACGAGTCATAACAAAGGAGGTGTATCACGCTGATCCCAGAAAAAGAAAAACAAGAGGAATCAGAGAAGAAAAAGGAGGCCATGGAAAAAGAGATGAAAGACTAAAGAATCCCCTCCCCCAACCCCCCACCCTGCACCTCTGCAGATGAGTACGGCCCCCCCCCCCCCCAGCAGTGTGCCTGTCGCCCTAGAACCAGACCCGAAATATAGAAGAATAGGGAAAAAGAAGTGGGAAAAGAACCCCACCAGACGGGGGGGTATAGAGAGTGTTAATAAACTGGAGGAGGGCCTTCAAAACATACCCCCGGCTTCTCCCTCCCGCACGGTAAGTTTTCCCCAAAGTAAACAATAAACAGCACAAAATCGATCGTATCAAAGAAAGATGGGGAGCATTATGCACCTATTATGCTAATAGCTATGCAATGAGAGCACGCAACCCCTGAGCCCGCCCGTCCACTAGATGACCACCCCTGAAGGATCAGCCTTATCCCTGACCACTCTTTGCAATTCTGCCCATGACTACCCCTCGACCCAGCGCCATGTCCGATGTTCCAAGGTAGAGGAGTGTCCAAAAACGACCGAGAAGCGACGCACACAGGTGGGGTGGAAGTCTCTGAGCACCAACACAGTCCGCATCATGGAGGGACGGGCTTCCCGGTGCTGCCCCAGGATCTGCACTGCACTCGAGGTCCAGGAAGGCAGAAGCAGCCAAAGTAGACAATTGTTGCTGGAATTGTCCCCGGGTCGCCGGAGGCTGTGTACGGGACGAGGCCACCACCTCCCACTCAGGTCCAATACCTCCGGGACAGATCAGACCCTCAGCTAGCCGATCACACGGTAGCATATTGTCCGGAGTGTCCAGCTGTGCGCTAATCTCAGGGGTGGCCGCAACAGTGTCCTCCTGTGCGCAGTGTGGGAAGTCCCTGTGTACCTGAGGACAGGCGGGCCGCCACAGTCCCAACGCTGATGCCACACCGTCGAGCTTACTCCCCAAGACCCCGACGCCATGAACCAAGGAGGAATGAAGAGCACCAAGGGCCTCGAGGAGGTCGCCGTACCCCAGCACAGCTCTCTGCGATCGCTCCGCCACACTCCCAAAAGTCACACACTCCCAATCCTGCTGCGACCCAGTGGACAGGATGGTAGGCCGCATCGCAACAAGATGGCCGCCAAGTATGCCCGACCCGTATTGGGGCCGGGACCCAGGGACAAGCGCCTCGAGGTCCACGTCGCTGGAGACAGGGTTCCGGGGGCAGGCAAAAAGTTATCCGTTGCGATGTCACGGGCAACAGTCGTCCCCACCACGGACCAGCTCCCGCGAAAATCCGGGAGCGGCCCGCAAGGATCAGGGCGAGATACGGGCGGCGTCCGGGCAGCTCACCATCAAAGGCAGGGGCAATCACCGGAGGATCTGAGAATTGCACCCCCGGGCATGCACTTGGTCCGCTACGCTTGACAGTAGGAACGACCACGACGAAATGTAGGCCGAGTTTGGCACCGCTCCGGTGGACCGACTCCACCCAGTCACCACAGGCCGCTGTTGTTGAACTGCCACCCGGCCAAGGCGTCCACTCGAGGTCCTGGCTCCAGGGCTGCACGGGCCGCAAAGTTCAAATGCACATTTCTCCGGCGATACCGCAGACAGAAACCTCGGAGTCACACGATCGGGTGCCACTCTCCTTCAGAAACACAATCGCATAGCACAGGCTGAGGATCTCATGCAGGATATCCGTGCGGGATGCGGAGGTTCACGGAGCCGGGAGTCTACGCTGCCGTCCCGGTCGCCATCTTGGCTCCTCCCCCAAGGAAGCCATTCTTAACTTTGGTTTTGACCTGATGTTATGCAGTATTAAGGGCATAAAGGATGTTATAATTATTTCCTATTGTATAAAATATTCTAATGTTTTGTATTTGGAGATTTTTTACTGTCGGCTTTCGCTTATGATTGACGCACAAAGAGATTGTTGCACAATATTTATTATATGTTGTTGGTCTTTCAGTTTATGTGGATCGCTTTGGAGTTCAAAGATCATAAATAAATAAACTTGAAACTTGAACTTGATGGCAATCCACCACCAGGTGCAGGATGTCTTTTAGCTCGTGGCCCTGGCATCCACCTCCCGTGCCTGCCTCCAGTGGACACCATCTTCTGGTCCCTCATGGCCCTGGCATCCACCTCCACCTCCCGTGACTGCCTCCAATGGACACCATCTTCCGGTCCCTCATGGCCCTGGCATCCACCTCCACCTCCCGTGACTGCCTCCAATGGACAACATCTTCTGATCCCTCATGGCCCTGGCATCCACCTCCCGTGCCTGCCTCCAATGGACACCATCTTCTGGTACCTCATGGCCCTGGCATCCACCTCCCGTGCCTGCCTCCAATGGACACCATCTTCTGGTCCCTCGTGGCCCTGGCATCCACCTCCCGTGCCTGCCTCCAGTGGACACCATCTTCCGGTCCCTCATGGCCCTAGCATCCACCTCCACCTCCCGTGACTGCCTCCAATGGACACCATCTTCTGGTCCCTCATGGCCCTGGCATCCACCTCCCATGCCTGCCTCCAATGGACACCATCTTCTGGTCCCTCATGGCCCTGGCATCCACCTCCACCTCCCGTGACTGTCTCCAATGGACACCATCTTCTGGTCCCTCATGGCCCTGGCATCCACCTCCACCTCCCGTGACTGCCTCCAATGGACACCATCTTCTGGTCCCTCATGGCCCTGGCATCCACCTCCCATGCCTGCCTCCAATGGACACCATATTCTGGTCCCTCTTGGCCCTGGCATCCACCTCCCGTGACTGCCTCCAATGGACACCATCTTCTGGTCCCTCATGGCCCTGGCATCCACCTCCACCTCCCGTGACTGCCTCCAATGGACACCATCTTCTGGTCCCTCATGGCCCTGGCATCCACCTCCCATGCCTGCCTCCAATGGATACCATCTTCTGGTCCCTCATGGCCCTGGCATCCACCTCCCGTGACTGCCTCCAATGGACACCATCTTCTGGTCCCTCATGGCCCTGGCATCCACCTCCACCTCCCGTGACTGCCTCCAATGGACACCATCTTCTGGTCCCTCTTGGCCCTGGCATCCACCTCCCGTGCCTGCCTCCAATGGATACCATCTTCTGGTCCCTCATGGCCCTGGCATCCACCTCCCGTGCCTGCCTCCAATGGACACCATCTTCTGGTCCCTCATGGCCCTGGCATCCACCTCCACCTCCCGTGACTGCCTCCAATGGACACCATCTTCTGGTCCCTCATGGCCCTGGCATCCACCTCCCGTGCCTGCCTCCAATGGACACCATCTTCTGGTCCCTCATGGCCCTGGCATCCACCTCCACCTCCGATGCCTACCAAAGGACATCGTCTTCAGGGAGTGGTCTGAAACACCACTAGCCATGACGTCTACTCTCTGAGAGGACATGTCATTGTTACAAGGGACGAAGAAGTAATCCAGCTGAGAAAACAACTTGTGTGGAGAAGAATAAAAGAAGAATTGTTGATCTTTCCTATGTCCTAATCTTCACACATCCTTAAGAACCAGAAAGGCCACGATAAGCCACCAGTGCTGCCGGCGCACACCGGCCCACGCAGTGTGTGATCTGCTTTTAATCAACAGGGGGTAGGGAGAAGCAGGATGGGTTCACTCAGCTTCCACATGTGATTCGATATAAATCATGAGGGGAGTGAACCCCACCAGTGTATGAACCAGAGTCTCAAAGAGATTGTCTCGGAGACCCTCACCCACGCTGTCGCTGCCAAGAGCGTGTATAATCTCCGTTGGGGTGATGTAGTGGATAGTGTCATCATCGCGTCTCTCACTTGAGTGTTCAGTTCTCCAAGTGAGTCAAACCTCCACCAGGAGGTAGATCGTCTGAGTGACCGATCCTACCTCACGTTCCTGACACTGATGTGCACTGTCCGGGACTTCATTGGGACCTGCCCAATGCTCACCTTCTTGAAAGAATGCCCAGTAGTGTGTGGAGTAGGGAGCGGAGTAGTGTGGGTAGTAGGGTGATGCTGGACACCCATTGACTATCCATGACTCTATCTGAGATATATCTTCTCCCTCCAAAGTTCCAATGAGGCACAAATGTGGTAATGTTGTGGGGCTTGGCACAGGGGCCTTGTACAGAGGTGATTCTGCAAGCACACACAGCTTGGATCCGATGGCTGCACACGGGTGCACAACAGGTGCACAGATGATCAGTGGGGAGACATTTCAGGGTCTCACTCCTACGCCAGAGCTTTCACGTGTTCCTGCCCCTCCATGATAAAGCGAAGCGGTCATTGTGTCTAGAAACTCCTGTCTGCTTCTCTCAGCCTCTTTGAGTTTCTTCCTCAGCTTCTAACAGAGTAGGCTGTTGCCAGGGGATGCTCCGCCCACTCTGTCAGCTGTCCCTTTGTCTGCTGCAGCAGCACTGTCGACCCCTCTGTCAGCTGTCCCTTTGTCTGCTGCAGCAGCACTGTCGCCCTCTCTGTCAGCTGCCCCTGTGTCTCCTGCCACAGCAGTGGTACCCGTGGCACTGTCGCCCACTCTGTCAGCTGTCCCTGTGTCTCCTGCCACAGCAGTGGTACCCGCGGCACTGTCGCCGACTCTGTCAGCTGTCCCTGTGTCTCCCGCAGCATCAGTGGTACCCGCAGCCCTGTCGCCCACTCTGTCAGCTGTCTCTCCTCAGCATCAGTGGTACCAGCAGTACTGTCAGCCCCTATGTCAGCTGCCCCTGTGTCTCCTGGCGCAGCAGTGGTACCCGCAGCACTGTCACCCACTCTGTCAGCTGTCCCTGCGTCTCCTCAGCATCAGTGGTACCCGCGGCACTGTCACCCACTCTGTCAGCTGTCCCTGTGTCTGCTGCAGCATCAGTGGTACCCACAGCACTGTCACCCACTCTGTCAGCTGTCCCTGTGTCTGCTGCAGCATCAGTGGTACCCACAGCACTGTCACCCACTCTGTCAGCTGTCCCTGTGTCTGCTGCAGCATCAGTGGTACCCACAGCACTGTCGCCTACTCTGTCAGCTGTCCCTGTGTCTGCTGCAGCAGCAGTGGTACCCGCAGCACTGTCACCCACTCTGTCAGCTGTCCCTGTGTCTCCTGCCGCAGCAGTGGTACCCGCGGCACTGTCACCCACTCTGTCAGCTGTCCCTGTCTTTCCTCAGCATCAGTGGTACCCGCAGCACTGTCGCCCACTCTGTCAGCTGTCCCTGCGTCTCCTCAGCATCAGTGGTACCCGCGGCACTGTCACCCACTCTGTCAGCTGTCCCTGTGTCTGCTGCAGCATCAGTGGTACCCACAGCACTGTCGCCTACTCTGTCAGCTGTCCCTGTGTCTGCTGCAGCAGCAGTGGTACCCGCAGCACTGTCACCCACTCTGTCAGCTGTCCCTGTGTCTCCTGCCGCAGCAGTGGTACCCGCGGCACTGTCACCCACTCTGTCAGCTGTCCCTGTCTTTCCTCAGCATCAGTGGTACCCGCAGCACTGTCGCCCACTCTGTCAGCTGTCCCTGCGTGTCCTGCAGCAGCAGAGGTACCCGCGGCACTGTCGCCCACTCTGTCAGCTGTCCCTGTCTCTCCTCAGCATCAGTGGTACCCGCGGCACTGTCGCCCACTCTGTCAGCTGTCCCTGTCTCTCCTCGGCATCAGTGGTACCCGCAGCACTGTCGCCCCCTCTGTCAGCTGTCCCTGCGTCTCCTCAGCATCAGTGGTACCCGCGGCACTGTCGCCCCCTCTGTCAGCTGTCCCTGTGTCTGCTGCAGCATCAATGGTACCCGCAGCACTGTCGCCCCCTCTGTCAGCTGTCCCTGCGTCTCCTCAGCATCAGTGGTACCCGCGGCACTGTCGCCCCCTCTGTCAGCTGTCCCTGCGTCTCCTCAGCATCAGTGGTACCCACAGCAGGTGAAGAGTATCGCATCCTTCTCAGGAGTGATGGCTCAGTCCTCCTCTTCCCCTCAGATGCCCGCCAGGCCCAGGTTATTAGTTCTCTCAGATGCTTCCGGATCGATGTTCTTAGAGTGAAGCTCTCGCCTCTCTTTTCATGTCATTCTTCGCTCTGTTGGCTCCTGCCAGCCCCATCGACACCCCCCCCCCCCTTCACATTAATCTAAGAGGTCAGCACAGAAGGCTTCACCCAGCCCACCTCTGTAGCTGCAGCAAGCTGCGGCCACTTACTCCTGCGGCCACTTACCCCTGCGGACACTTACTCCTGCGGACACTTACTCCTGCGGACACTTACTCCTGCGGACACTTACTCCTGTGGACACTTAATCCTTCACTGACATTCACTCCTGCGCTGACATTCACTCCCCGGGAGGGGAGCGCCCCTTTGCTTCTGCTGGTTACAGAGGGGTGGGGGGCAGGGCAGGAATTGTCCAAGTGTGAGGAGAACTTTAAACAACCATTCCTTGCAAATGCACCAGCCATCTACTAGAAGCCTCCTGATCAATGGACTGTCTAGCTGAAGAAAGTATGTGAGAAAGGCACAGACTGAAGCATTAACATCTTTAAGTACTGTGACAAACTCCTACTTCTATCACTACTTCCAACCCCACCTGCTCACGATAAACAAGGTAAATCTTCCACACCCTGTAAAGGCTGGAAAGTAGGAAAGGGTGGGGTAATGCCGCCTCCTTGTCTTTAATAAATCTCATGCATGCTCGGAGAACCGCTGCTTTAGGTCAGACTCAGGGCCTGGCCCTCTGCACATCCAAAGCCTCCTGCACAAAAATCAGTTTTTTATAAAGCAAGACCACTGACTCATTGTCAGTGAAATTTCTCTCCCTCCCTCGCAGCTCCACCATTAAGTGAGGCCTCCCTCTGAGCCCCTGCACTCTCGAGTGTTGGTGTTCGAGGCCCTCCTCCACCCACAAGGTTTCCCTGCGCCTCATCCCTGGTGTCCAGTGGACCTCTGTCTCCATTCTCTTGCTCCGCTTTCCCTCTCCGTTTCACTCGTTTTTTTACCCTCAGCTCAATCTCTTTTCTGCGTTTTTCTGCAATTTTTCTGCTTTTCTACCCTATTTCACTTTTAGTCCTTTTTTTCCTCTTTATTCCTCCTTTTCCCCTTTTCCACCTGTTTTCCCCACCACTGCAGCCCCCGTGGGCCCTCCCACCCCCCACCCCCTGCACAACCAGCGCGACCGGCCCAATCTAGCTCCCCTCCCCGCCTCCCAGCTGTCCAGCCCTCTCTGACCACTACTTAATGGCGGCCGCTGAGCGGCCGCGCTGCTCACCCGCCACTGACGCTCCAAAGGCAAGCCCATCTTCGCTCAACCGCAACCCGACCGCAACCAGTGCCAGGAACCCTGGACCTCCGCCTCGCCAACGCTACGACCCAGCAGCACTCCACACACTCAACCCAGGCCGCAACAACAACTGCACGCTAGCATCACCAGCCGGCACCCACGGACCCTTCAGCTGTCACCGCTGCCGACAAACCTACAGCAAAAACAAAACTTGATGCGGCGGAGTAAATCAAAAAATAATTTATAAATCTGAAGGAAACCTTAATTAGTCCCTCAAATGGAAAATAATGTCCTCAAGCTATTTATCGTGTTGAAAAAACAAACCTACAGCACCGCCAGGAACACGGACCCAGCCCAACCCGACCACAAGAACACACCCGAAGCGAAGACCCTGCAATGCATCCTCTTCAACGTCCGATCCCTCCAAAAACACACCACAGAAATCTGGGACCTCCTCGACAACACCACCCCGGACGTAGCGTTCTTCACCGAAACCTGGACCAACACCACCTCAGGACCGGACATAGCCATCGCCATTCCCCAAGGATACAAGATCTCCAGGAAGGACCACCACATCCGCAGGGGAGGAGGAATCGCCATCTTCCACAAATCCACCCTCCACCTGAGCACACTCCCCGATGAGCCCTCAGACATGATGGAACACCCACACTTCAAGATACTGACCAGTCCTGCCACCACCCTCCGAAGAACCCTCATCTACTGACCCCCTGGACCCTGCGGACAGTTCGCCAACTCCATCACGGACATTATCTCCCCACATGCCATCGCATCCACCAACTACACCCTGCTGGGAGACCTCAACTTCCTCCTCGACAACCAACTGGATCCCAACACCACATTCCTCCTGGACAACCTCCACCACATTGGACTCTGCCAAATCGTGACCGAACCCACGCACTCAGCAGGACACACCCTCGACCCCCTCTTCACAAAAGGAAACTCCATCACCTTCAGCCACACCACCGAACTCCCATGGACTGACCACTGATGCGTCCACTTCACCCTCAGAACACCCACTATCCACAGACACCAGCACCTACTCCCACGAAGAAACTGGACCAGAATCACCAACGACAAGCTCACCTCCTCACTCAGCAACTCCATCACAACTATCGCGGAAAACGATGACCCCAACACCACAGCCCGTACCCTGCACAGATGGATCTCTGACAGCGCCAACACCATACCCCCCTCAAGAAAAACAACAACACCCACGACAAGAAAGCCAGATGCTTTACCACCTAACTTCGAGAGTTCAGACGAACTTGACGCAGCCTCAAAAAGGCCTGGAGGAACACCAAATCCACAGAAGCACACAACAACTTCAGAGCAGCCACCAACGCCCACCACCAACTCATCAGAAAAACAAAGAAAAAAGCGATTGAAGACAGAATCTCCATACACGCACACAACAGCAAAGAACTCTTCAACATCATCAAGGAGTTCGCCCAACCCACCAGCGAGTCGACTGACATCCCTCCCTCACAAGGCCTATGGGACAAACTCAGCACCTTCTTTCACCACAAAATCAAGACCATGTATGACAACTTCGACGAAGACAACCAACACACTGAACCCCCATCAACCATCCCCGACACCCTGAAGCCAGCGATTGACAACCGGATAGTCCTCACCACCAAAGACACACTGAAGATGATGAAGTCAATCCACTCCGGGGCCCCCAAGGACCACTGTCCCCACCACATCTTCAACAGAGCTGCCAACACCATTGCACCCATGCTCCGCCACTCCATCAACCGCTCCCTGGCGACCGCCTCATTCCCTGATAACTGGTAACACACCGAGGTCAACCCCCTCCTGAAGAAATCCTCGGTGGACCCCACCAACCTCAAAAACTACAGACCCATCTCCCCACTCCCGTTCCCAGCGAAAGTCATCGAGCAAGCCATCAACAGCCAACTCGCCACATTCATCGAAGAGCACAACATCCTCGACTCCTCCCAATCCGACTTCAGAAAAAAACACAGTATGGAAACCGCCCTCCTCGTCGCAACAGACGACATCCGCACCCTACTGGACAAATGAGAAACAGTAGCACTCATCCTCCTTGACCTCTCAGCGGCGTTCGACACAGTATCTCACCGCGCCCTAATACGCAGACTCCATGACGCAGGGATCCAAGACAAGGCCCTCGACTGGATCCGCTCCTTCCTCTCCGGCAGAACGCAGCGGGTCAGACTTTCCCCTGTCCTCTCGGACCCTACACCCACCACCTGCAGAGTCCCCCAGGGATCCTCCCTCAGCCTTACGCTCTTCAACGTCCACATGGCTCTGCTCGCCCCCATCGTCAGAACCAACGGACTCAACATTGTGTCATACGCAGAAGACACCCAACTCATCCTCTCCCTATCCAACGAACCCAACACCGCCAGACACAACTTTCGAGAAGGCATGGAAGCCGTTGCCAAATGGATGAAAAACAGCTGCCTACAACTAAACACCAACAAAACAGAAGTACTCATCATGGGCCCAAACCCCGACCCCTGGAACGACACCTGGTGGCCCCCCGCCCTCGGCAGCCCACCCACCCCCACGGACCACGCACGCAACCTGGGAATCATCCTGGACTCTGATCTTAAAATGGACCGCCAGATCAACTCTGTCTCGTCCTCCTGCTTCCACACCCTCCGCCTCCTACGTAAGACCTTCAAATGGATCCCCCTCAAACCCAGAAAGACCATCACTCACACCCTGATCACCAGCAGACTTGACTACGGCAACGCACTCGATGCCGGAATAAACAAAAACCTCACCCGCAAGCTACAGAACATCCAGAACGCCGCCGCAAGACGGGTCCTCAACCTGCCAAGACACTGCCACATCTCCCAGCACCTGCGCACACTCCACTGGCTCCCCATCGAACCTAGAGTCACCTTCAAGATGCTAACCCACGCTCACAAGACACCGGACCAGCATACCTGAATAGCTGACTCAAATTCCACGCACCCCAAAGGACGCTACGGTCAGCCCAGCTCTCCTACGCCGTGGTCCCCCGCAACAGAAAGACCAGATCGGGAGGCCGCTCCTTCTCCTTCTGCGTGGCCAAAGCCTGGAACGCGCTGCCGCTCCACCTCAGACAGATAACATCGCTCCCCATCTTCGCAAGAAACCTCAAAACCTGGCTCTTCAACAGACCCCCTCCTTGATGGACTGGAACCTGCACCCCCTCCCCCACCCCAGCGCCTTGAGACCCTTACGGGTGAGTAGTCACGCTTAACAAACCCTTGATTGATTGATTAAAGGAAGAAGGCTTTACATCACTGGAGCAGTCCGCGGCTTCCACAATATTTTCCAAACACCATCCAGGTAGAAAACAGACCCTGGTTACAACCCCGCACGCGGAATGTGGTTGTCACAAGCAGGCATCTTCTCACCTGTTTCCAGTGCTTAATTTGAACCGGTGGTTGCCAGTGGGGGGCACCGGTTCTCATTTTTAGTTGCACATCAAAGGCTAATACGCAGATTGCTTCGATTGTGATGCTATTCCTTTAAGAATTACTGTAGACAGATTCCTTATACGGTGTTAACATCCTCATTCTTGTTGCCAAGAAATACTGTGCTCCTTGTTTCCTGTAATGATTTTAAGTAATTGTTCAGGAGTAAACTCATTCATCACTCATTCCTAGGGACTGGCCCTGCTTGTACTGTATCAGAGATCAGCCAGAAACAAGAGAGAGAAAACACACAAGTGGGGGGGGAGCAGGGGGAAGTGAAAGATGGTGAGCACCGTCGGAAAAGGGGGAAAGCAGGACCCTCCGAGAGTTGGTAACAGGGCAGCAGTGTCTGGCAGTGGATGCAGGAGGCCGGAGGGGGTTTTAAGGCTGCAGCCTTGGTATTGATGGTGCTGGAGCGGGTTTATTTTTGAAAATGTGTATACCCTCTCCATTTTTGCATGTTTGTATTAAAAAGAATAATTAATTAATAGTAATTGTACTAATTGGTTTGCTGTGGATATTTACCAACCTTACTAAAATGAATTACACGTGGCAATTGCATTTGCATGGCCTAATTAATACGTAAATTAATTTGGGTACGCATATTAATGATAGATAATTAGAATATTGCATGATATGTGTTGCTTTCGTGATGTAATTGTGATTTGTGCTTTATAAAATGAGTATAACCCGCATTAAGTGTTGCTTTCTGCTAGATAAATACACACACATATGGGTAATAGTGAGGGAATAACATTTTATTAATCATTTCTATGTATTAATTACGTTTTTGTGTTTCTTTGTTTAAAGTTGACCATTCGGGCCTAGTCAAAATGGCCGACTTTCGCATCCGATGAGTCATGAACTACTTCGTATGGTTCTGAGTGCAGTGCGCCTGCGCTAAAGATGAGCAACAATGGCCTCGTCCTGACCCCAGGCAAGCTGTACCCATCAAGGTCGCACTGGGAATAGTGCCAATCCTATAGACAAAAGACTTTCTTTAAAAACCGGAAAGATCAGGACTCATGACCTAAGAGACATTACTTTGTGGGAACTTATCATCCCATATTGAACAGACCAATTGGAGAACGAGAAACCTATATTGGATACAATTTGATGTCAATTTTATTATAAAAATACTTAGAATAGAGAGGTTGTAGGTCGCTCTTTCATTTTCCTGACGTTATGCTGACGGAGAGGACAGTGACACTGCAGGACAGCTGTTTCCCTGAATCTTTGACGGACTGAACGAATGCCTAATTTCCTGATAATCAGAACTCTTGCATTTAAAGGGTAATGAGTGACGGAACAACTGAATTTGACTTAGAGGACGACATTTAGCCAGAATAGGTAAATATGATGGTCAGCTGCTTAATCAATTAATGACTTTCTTTGCATTAATTAGATAAAATTCAATTGATTTATTACAAAACTGTGTTGGGTTGTTTTTTTCGAGAAAATGTATTGATGTAAAGAAATTAGAGAATTAGGAACGACTAAACCAGCAACTAGCTGATCCACTGCCAAAATTATGAGAGGAATACCAAAGGTGGCATTTAAGGCCTAAATGAGCTACGAAAGGTTCTGTAGATGTGTATCCTCATTAGGGTTTAAAAGGTATTTCCTTTCATAACAGCGTTTGAAAGATAATCGCCTCCTGGAAACACAGATTGATGGTGAGTGTATGTTGGTGTTATGGGCCCCACCAGCGAATGTATTGGATGTGTGTGTTTGTAATATCATTGGTCTGTGACGGATAGAGGGATTTTGCATTCCACGCTGCAACAATGGCACCGGTCGCACCTTCTGAGCAGAGTTTCGGGCACCGGCACTCCTTCAGTTACAAATTAAGCATGCCTGCTTCCTCCATCACTGACCTGCCTGCCTCTCCTCAGCCAGTAACGTTGCACAGGGGCCTCCTCGCCAGCAGTGGTGCCTGGAAGAGAAGCCCCGCCCCCACTCCACCGCCGCTTAGTCCATCACCCTCTCCCTTGAGTCATCCTCCTGACCACCCAATCCCATGGCCCGCCCTGATCTCTGACTCGTCGCCTCTGTGATGCGCCCGTCTCAGGGGACTCTGGTGCTGCTTCCCAGCCTGCGGCCTCGGGTCCAACCCTGGGGGAGACGCCGGGCCCGCCCCCTCCCGTGCGTCGGTTCCATCCCTGTACGAGACCGGCTGTGGTGGACTGGTAGTGGTTTTAACTCACAGTGCTCCGCGCGCGCCCTCCTTGTTCCTCAGTGCTCAATCCGTCTGGATCTAATGTTTTATCGCCTTGGAGTGTCTATCTAGGTCTGTGCAGTGTCTCGTGCTGCTCCACTGTGTATAATGTCACATACACGCGCTGCGAGGGGTCCCTCTTACCAGGTCCCAGGCGCACTCTGCTGCGACCCGCGGGTTTTGTACACATGTGGATTATTTATTATTATTATTTCAAACAAACATCTTCATTCAAAGTAGTCGATTACGTTTGTTTTTATTTTTCCTTCAGTTCCTCATTATATGAATGTTGCTTCATTCATATTCGTCTTCACTCCAACAATTACCAAATCTTGACATCATATCCAGAAAATCAATTTTTCTTCCTCACGCGGTGACGTATGATGATGCATTTCGGGTCATGTGACCCTTCGCCAGGGTCTCTGTAATAAAACAATACTTCGCTATCTAAGATCGCACACTTCACAGACCACCAACACCCGTGTGCTCGCCTGCCCCCTACACCTCTGACTTCCATCGCCCCAGAGTGAGAGAGAGAGGTCCCCCTTAGAAGCCCCTCCCCCATGGTGGATTCTGTTAATGCTGCCTTGTTCTCCCAGGGGGGTGAACCTGTAAGTTGCTCTCGTTGGAGGTCTCTCCAGGACTCCTGGAGGCCTGCTGGGTTGGGAGCATGCCTCTCCTCTCCTGTCAGCCAGCGCGTGTCGTATGGCGGCTCCTGCCCCCGCTTCCCTGGCAGTGAAGGGGCCGCGCGTGTCTGGGTTCGGTGAGCGGTGACCCCACCTGTCTCCAACAGCCACAAGCAGCGGCTCCCCCGCCTCCCCCGGAGGGGGGTGAAGGTACTCTCTGCGCTGGCTGAAACGGGGCCTGAACTGTGAAGGAAGCATAGACTCCGGCGGACCCCGGCTCCTCGGCAGCGCCAGCAAAGCAGGTGCAATGCAAGGCTCTTCCAGCTCGGAGCCGGGCTGCGTCGGGTCACAGAAGGACCAGTCACGCGGCACATTATACATATAACCCGGGTCCCACCAAACTCTTGCATCCCGCCAGTGCAGCACAGCCGCTACACGCTACAAGGACACCAGGCCGCACAGAGGGGACACTGGTAGGTCCCCTCGGGGGCCCAGTGCGCCTCTCTACCCGAGTGAGCAGCGACAGACTCAGCGGTGGCTCATCTCTAAGGCGGAGCAGCGTCGTCCTGCAAGAAACATAAAATCTGAACACCATATCATTATTTCATTTCCCCCTAGCGGCTGGGTAGGTGCGGGGCGGGGCGGGGCTGCCCACAGAGCTGGGGAGGAGCGGCAGACACTCCCCAAGTGAGGAGCGGCAGACACTCCCCAAGTGCTCAAGACGGTTCGGCCGGCCGCCTTAGGCTGGTCAAACAGTCATGCGCACTTTGCATCCCCCCCACCATGCTGTAATGCAGCCTGATGGAGAACATGCAGAGCCTCCCAGTCCCTCACTGAGCGCCAAACCAGAGCGGTCAGACCAATCACGACGCTGCTCCGCAGCGCTGTGATTGGCTAAGGGAGTCTGTGTGCTTCCTGTTTCCTTCCTGCGTTGTGGCAAGGACAGGAGGAGAGGCGGCCGGGCCATAGTAAAATAAGTTTAATTTTCCCCTCCTGCCTGCCCTACCACTGCTGCTCCGTAGCAGCCGCTACTGCACAGACTGGCGGGAAATGGCAGGAGGCGTCCTTCACTATATGTGGGGGTACATAATGGGTGCACCCCCTGCCTTGATCACCAAAACCCTGGGACCTGTCATAATAAATCACGGTGCAGTCAGCTGACTTAAGTCGAGTCCTCTGATACTAAAACAGGCCGGACTGGAAGAAGTCAACGTGGGAGGGATGGGGCTGACGGGTGGGGGTGACAGCCTCCTTCCATGGGAGGACCTTCCCCTTACACTGGTGAAATTGGTTCACACACGAATGACACAGTGCCCACTCATTTTTGTTTTTTTTGTTTGCAGTTTGTTACAGCGCAAACTCGACCTCAATATATTAGACAGCTTTACAAGAGTACCGGTTACATTACAATGTAATGACGAGAAGCTAAGAGATCTCGACTATGCAAGAGTTATTGGCTTTACAGATGTAATTTAGCCATGTTGTACACCAGTGTGGCTGGTGTTCAGCATGGCTAAAAGCTAGTGTTGTAGAGGAGAGTGACATGGAGTGTCAGCGAGTGGAGTGGCGAGAAGTGGAGTGTCATGGAGAGGTGTAGAGTGGCGTGGAGTGGCGTAAACTGGAGTAGAGTGCAGTATATTGGCGTAGAGTGGAGTATTGTGGAATGGCGTAGAGTGCAGTGGCATAGGGTGGTGTAGGGTGTTCTGGAGTGTCGTTGAGGGTATAGAGTGAAGCAGAGTAGAGTGGAAGGGAGTAGAGTGGAGTAGCGTAGAGAGAAGTAGAGTGGAGTAAAGTGTCATAGAGTGGAGTGCCATAGAGTGCAGTAAAGTGTCGTATAGTAGAGTGGAGTGGAGTACAGTGCAGTGGCGTGGACTGGAATAAAGTGGCATAGAGAGAATTGTGTACAGTGGAGAAGAGTGTCATAGAATGGAGTGGCATACAGTGGAGTAGAGTGGAGTGGCATAAAATGAAGTAGAGTGTCATAGAGTAGAGTGTTGTTGAGTAGAGTGTCATAGAGTGGAGTGGCATAGAGTGAAGTGGAGTGTCGTAGAGTGGAGTGTTGTCAAGTAGTGTTTCAGAGTGGAGTGGCAGAGTTTCATAGAGTGAAGTGTCGTAGAGTGGAGTTGCAGAGTGGAGTGTCATAGAGTGGCGCATCGTAAAGTGGAGTGGCTTAGAGTGGAGTGGCTTAGAATGGAGTAGCATAGAGTGGATTAGCGTAGAGTGGAGTGTTGTAGAGTTGAGTGGCATAGAGTGGAGTGGTATAGAGTGGAGTGTCATAGAGTGGAGTGTCGTGGAGTGTCAGAGTGGAGTGTAATCAATTAGAGTATCATAGAGTGGAGTGTCATAGAGTGCATTGAGGAAGAGTGGAGTGGCATAGAGTGGAGTGGTATAGAGTGGAGTGTCATAGATTGGAGTGTCGTGCAGTGTCAGAGTGGAGTGTAATCAATTAGAGTATGAGACAGTGGAGTGTCATAGAGTGCATTGTCGAAGAGTGGAGTGGCATAGAGTGGAGTGTTGTAGAGTGGAGTGGAGTTGCGCAGAGTGTCGTACTGTAAAGCAGAGTGTCATGGAGTGGCACAGAGTGGAGTAGAGTGTTGTGGAGTGGAGTGGCATAGAGTGGAGTTGCATAGAGTGTCGTAGATTGAAGGGACGTAGAGTATCATAGTGTGGAGTGGCACAGAGTGGAGTGGAGTAAGGTGTTGTGAAGTAGAGCGGCGTGGAGTGCAGTAAAGTGAATTCAAGTGAAGTGACACAGAGTGTCATAGAGTGCATTGTCACAGATTGGAGTGGCATAGAGTGGAGTGTTGTAGAGTGGCGTAGAGTGCTGTAGAGTGGAGTGGCATAGCGGGTCATTGAATGGAGTGGCATTGAGTGTCATAGTGGAGTGGTAATGAGTGTCAGAGTTGAGTGGCATAGTGGAGTAGTGTGTCATAGAGTGGAGTAAAGTGGCATGGAGTGGCATAGAGGGAGTTGCGCAGAGTGTAGTGCAGTAAAGCAGAGTGTCATGGCGTGGCACGGAGTGGAATAGAGTGTTGTGGAGTGGAGTGGCATAGAGTGGAGTAGCATAGAGTGAAGTGTCAAGTAGTGTGTCAGAGTGGAGTGGCAGAGTGTCATAGAGTGAAGTGTCGTAGAGTGGAGTTGCAGAGTGGAGTGTCATAGAGTGGCGCATCGTAAAGTGGAGTGGCTTAGAATGGAGTGGCATAGAGTGGATTAGCGTAGAGTGGAGTGTTGTAGAGTTGAGTGGCATAGAGTGGAGTGGTATAGAGTGGAGTGTCATAGAGTGGAGTGTCGTGGAGTGTCAGAGTGGAGTGTAATCAATTAGAGTATCATAGAGTGGAGTGTCATAGACTGCATTGAGGAAGAGTGGAGTGGCATAGAGTGGAGTGGTATAGAGTGGAGTGTCATAGATTGGAGTGTCGTTCAGTGTCAGAGTGGAGTGTAATCAATTAGAGTATGAGAGAGTGGAGTGTCATAGAGTACATTGTCGAAGAGTGGAGTGGCATAGAGTAAAGTGTTGTAGAGTGGAGTGGAGTTGCGCAGAGTGTCGTACAGTAAAGCAGAGTGTCATGGAGTGGCACAGAGTGGAGTAGAGTGTTGTGGAGTGGAGTTGCATAGAGTGGAGTTGCATAGAGTGTCGTAGAGTGAAGGGACGTAGAGTATCATAGTGTGGAGTGGCACAGAGTGGAGTGGAGTAAGGTGTTGTGAAGTAGAGCGGCGTGGAGTGCAGTAAAGTGAATTCGAGTGAAGTGACACAGAGTGTCATAGAGTGCATTGTCACAGATTGGAGTGGCATAGAGTGGAGTGTTGTAGAGTGGCGTAGAGTGCTGTAGAGTGGAGTGGCGTAGCGGGTCATTGAATGGAGTGGCATTAAGTGTCATAGTGGAGTGGTAATGAGTGTCAGAGTTGAGTGGCATAGTGGAGTAGTGTGTCATAGAGTGGAGTAAAGTGGCATGGAGTGGCATAGAGGGAGTTGCGCAGAGTGTCGTGCAGTAAAGCAGAGTGTCATGGCGTGGCACGGAGTGGAATAGAGTGTTGTGGAGTGGAGTGGCATAGAGTGGAGTAGCATAGAGTGTCGTAGACTGAAGGGACGTAGATAGTCATAGAGTGGAGTGGCACAGAGTGGAGTGGAGTAAAGTGTTGTGGAGTAGAATGGCATAGAGTGGAGTAAAGTAAAATAGAGTGAAGTGACACAGAGTGTTATAGAGAGGAGTAGAGTGTCATTGAGTGTTGCATAAAAGTGTCGTAGAGTAGAGGGCCATATCGTAGAGTAGAGTGATGTGTCATAGAGTGACCCAGAGCGCAGCTGCATAGAATGGAGTGGCGTAGAGTGGAGTTGTGTGTTGTAGAGTGCAGTGGTGTGTCGTAGAGTGAAGTGGCGTTTCAGTGTGTATAGAGAAGTGGCGTGGCGAGTAGTGGAGTGGAGTAGCATGCTGTACAATGATGTGAGGTGTCGCAGAGTGGAGTGGCGTAGAGTAGAGCAGTGGAGTAGAGTGGAGCAGTGTGTCGTAGAGTGGAGTCAAGTTGCATGCAGTGGCATAGAGCGAGTTGCGTAGAGTGGAGTAGGAGTGGCACAGAGTGGAGTAGAGTGTCATGGACTGGATGGGCGTAGAATGTCGTACAGTGGAGTGGCATAGAGTGGAGTATAGGGGAGTAAAATGTTGTAGAGTGGAGTAGAGTAGCACGGCATAAAGTGGAGTAAAGTGGCATAGAGTGCAGTGGCATAGAGTGTCATAGTGTTGTAGAGAAGAGTAGAGAGGGATAGAGTGCCCCCAATGTAGAGTATCTTGTCATAGAGTGTCATGTCATAGAGTGGAGGGGCACAGAGTGGAGAGCCGTGTATTAGAGTAGAGAGGCATGTCATAGAGTGGAGTAGCATAGAGTGGCACGGGGTGGCGTGTCGTAGAGTACAGTGGGGTGGCGTAGAATGGAGTGGCGCTTTGTGGAGTAAAGTGGAGTGGCGTTTTGTAGAGTAAAGTGGCGTGTCATAGAGTGGCATGTCGTGAAGTGGATTAGCGTTTTGTAGAGTGCATGACATGGAGTACAATGTCATAGAGTGGAGTGCAGTGTTGTAGAGTAGAGTGGAGTGGCGTGTCATGTCGTTGAATGGAGTGGAGTGTTTTAGAATGGAGTGGGATAACATAGAGTGGTGTAGAGTGGAGTAGAGTGCTGTAGAGTGAAGTTTTTTGGAGTGTCGTGGAGTGCCGTAGAGTGGAGTGGCGTGTCATGTCGTTGAATGGAGTGGAGTGTTTTAGAATGGAGTGGGATAACGTAGAGTGGTGTAGAGTGGAGTAGAGTGCTGTAGAGTGAAGTTTTTTGGAGTGTCGTGGAGTGCCGTAGAGTGGAGTGGCGTGTCATGTCGTTGAATGGAGTGGAGTGTTTTAGAATGGAGTGGGATAACGTAGAGTGGTGTAGAGTGGAGTAGAGTGCTGTAGAGTGAAGTTTTTTGGAGTGTCGTGGAGTGCCGTAGAGTGGAGTGGCGTGTCATGTCGTTGAATGGAGTGGAGTGTTTTAGAATGGAGTGGGATAACGTAGAGTGGTGTAGAGTGGAGTAGAGTGCTGTAGAGTGAAGTTTTTTGGAGTGTCGTGGAGTGCCGTAGAGTGGAATGGCTTGTCGTAGAGTAGAGTGTGGTAGAATGGAGTGGCAAATAGCGTAGAGTGGAGTAGAGTGTTGTATAGTGGAGTGGTGTAGAATGGAATGGCGCCGTGTGGAGTATGCGTGGTGTAGTAGTGCACTGCCTTAACAGACAACACCTTTTCAATTGAAATGACTATTACATTTGCACAGACATACAGTTTTACTGATAAAAGTACACAGAGCAATGCAATAATGTGTGTAAATGTCATCACCTAGTTTATTCATTTATTTTGATTATATTAAAATATTTATTTACACCACAATTTATATTTACAAAAAAATTAGCTTGATTTATGTTTTCCTAATTGTGATATATTCTCAAATATCTGCACAGTTCATATACAGACATTTGAATGTAGTTGTGTGCTGGAACAAATCCTTTCCTTTCACAGCAAGTTTGTCACATAAATACTCTCACTCTGGAGTCAGCGAAAGAAAAGTAAACACCAAGCACCCTCAGAGGACAGAGCTTGACATTTGACCTCTGTCTTTGAATGCACAGCAAATGTGACCAGATAAGAACAAGATTTAAAGGCCTGTTTACAGAATGCGAGCAGTCGCGGAAGAATAGGCTACGCGCCACGGGAAGGACGAACTCAAGGTGGTTAGCCTAAATCAAAAAAAGCTGGCAAATAGAAAGCAAGCAATTGTGAGTTGCAAAACACAAAGCCAATGGTAAGCAATGGGTGGGATGCATTCCCATGGAAGCTTTCAGAAAGTCTCAAAGAAGCCGTTAGCAAACCAGAAAGCTATGCTCTCTGGTAGGCTTCGACGTAACAAGGACGCATTCATTTCCTCTTTTGTAGGCACGGGGAGCTTAAGTGATTTACCCAGAATAACAGGATGTTGAGCCGACGTAGAGAGTCAAGCCCGGTTCACCACTTCCAAAGTCGGCAGCTCTGGCCAATATGCCACATCCTCTCCCCCACCCTATTGCCTCTCTGCTTGCTACCCGGGCAGCCAGAGCTAGATTGCGTTTCACTCTTCGTGTTCACTGTGTGGGTGTTCACATTAACATCCGCACTTTCATGCTCACCTCTGTGTACTGCTTGAAAGTTTCAGCAGAACAGTTTAAAAATAAAAGCGCAGCCGTAAAAAACATGAACATATTGTAATGTGCCCAACCTATAATAAGTCGCAATTATAGGCGTTGAATATTTATATCCCAGCTAAATGCATGCACGCTGTGAAGAAAGTTAACTCTGTTTGCCAAATAGATCTGGTTTCATGCATTTCAATATATAACTTTTTGCTTTTTTTATACCAAAAGGGATCTGAGCGCCACACAAGTTAACTTTTCAGTAGAACAGCAGTCACAGTGGCAGGCACTCACAGTGCCAGATGTCAGCGCAGGTAGAGATGCAGGAGCTGGATAGAAATGCTGGAATGTATCCTAATCACTGGTAATTACCGTGGACACATTCCATTCCATTGGTTTTTTAGCTTGTCTGCGCCATTATAAATAGTGACCAAACATGGAAATCAGCCTTGGCTCCAGTCCTAATGTGATACCCCTACTATGGTACCACCGGGTTTTTTCTACCACCCAAGAGCTGTCACCATCGGTGGATCCCGGTATGGGTTTTTCTACCACCCAAGAGCTGCCACCTTCGGTGGATCCCGGTATGGGTTTTTCTACCACCCAAGAGCTGCCACCATCGGTGGATCCCGGTATGGGTTTTTCTACCACCCAAGAGCTGCCACCTTCGGTGGATCCCGGTATGGGGTTTTCTACCACCCAAGAGCTGCCACCATCGGTGGATCCCGGTATGGGTTTTTCTACCACCCAAGAGCTGCCACCATCGGTGGATCCCGGTATGGGTTTTTCTACCACCCAAGAGCTGCCACCATCGGTGGATCCCGGTATGGGTTTTTCTACCACCCAAGAGCTGCCACCATCGGTGGATCCCGGTATGGGTTTTTCTACCACCCAAGAGCTGCCACCATGGGTGGATTCCGGTATGGGTTTTTCTACCACCCAAGAGCTGCCACCATGGGTGGATCCCGGTATGGGTTTTTCTACCACCCAAGAGCTGCCACCATGGGTGGATCCCGGTATGGGTTTTTCTACCACCCAAGAGCTGCCACCATGGGTGGATCCCGGTATGGGTTTTTCTACCACCCAAGAGCTGCCACCATCGGTGGATCCCGGTATGGGTTTTTCTACCACCCAAGAGCTGCCACCATCGGTGGATCCCGGTATGGGTTTTTCTACCACCCAAAAGCTGCCACCATCGGTGGATCCCGGTATGGGTTTTTCTACCACCCAAGAGCTGCCACCATGGGTGGATCCCGGTATGGGTTTTTCTACCACCCAAGAGCTGCCACCATCGGTGGATCCTGGTATGGGTTTTTCTACCACCCAAGAGCTGCCACCATGGGTGGATCCCGGTATGGCCCATTACCTCCGCCTCGGGTTATGGGCGGATATGTGCACAATTCCAACAGTCAATAGATTTCAGCCACTTCTGATCTGGATGCAAGTGATTGACTGGAACATTATCTGGATCACCAAGATGAGAGTACTTCGGAAACGGTCTCAGGAACGAACCCATTGGTCGCTGTTTTTTCTCACGACGAGGAACTGTTCGTTGGGACTGAGGCCCACGAGGATGTTCTTGGACTTACTGACATGTCTCTATCCCCTTGACTTGGCGTCTTGCTGCAGAAACTCCCGCATGGAACCTTGTGGCTTGCCCCAAAGTGTCAATGTGTTGGGAATGACCAATGCTGGCATAAACCGCTATGACGCCGCAGCCTTTCTTTCCATGGACGTGGCGGGTCTTCTCTGGAAGACACGTGATCCTGAATGGTTGTCTTCTATAGATCACTTTGACGTCATTTGTTGCCAAGGAACTTGGGTTTTCGACAATGTGATTGAAGTACCGGGTTTTTAGAACCCAGCGGTGCAGGGGAACACACCCTAAGACTTCGGATTCTTCCTGTTTCAGACCCACAGAAACACAGAGTCTTCTAGGTGAATTCAAAGAACATCTTTATTGGCTGCAGACCAATCACAGATATCCGAGAAGTACAACACAATGTATGTTCTCAGGAGACTGCTCCCGAACCAAAAACCAGTCTTTGCTTATATACACAAAATTACGCTTTGGGGGTAACACCGCCCCTGTTTTACAAGTGGTCATTCACATATTTCAGTTTCAAAGGAACAGCAGAGTCATAATGACAATCCCACATTTCAGTTCATTAAGCATGCAGTTATTGTACCCAGCAAGGCTCAGAACCCTCATCAGATAACAGCAGACCCCAATAAAACGGGCACGTCCTGCTCGTAAAACAAGCCATAAAATAGGAAACAGAGTCAGGTGTGAAAACAGCTTAGTCAGGGATCGTGTGCGAACAGGGGCTTTATGATGGGTCGAGCCCTGATGCTAATCACATTAGGCCGCGAGAAAGGAACCGGCTGGACAGGATTGACCTCGGGCAGCGGAGTCGGCTTGCACAGGTCAGAGAGAAGTCACAGAAGGTGTACGTGTCCTTTAAGCCTAGGCATGGCCTTAGTGCGCAGCCTATGTGAGGGCAACCACAAAATGGCTACTACTGTAAAATGGAACCCATGGATAGTATCGTATACACGGTGAATTCATCAGTGGAACATGATGAAAACACTCATACATACCGCGTTGCTCATTTGCGGTTCGCTGATACCAAACTTGGCATGGTGGGACCATGCCACCTACACGGTTCCGATTTTTACAGTACCACAGACCCTCCTTTTGCCCTTACATAGGCAAGAACTATACTAATCTGAGTCCAAGTCTACATTCATAAAGTCATGGAGATGTTGCTGTAGTATCATCCTATTGCTTAGCTCGTCCTTCGATATAGGTTTCCTTACACATGATGTAACACAGAGGCTACACATTACAGGAGCACACTGTATACATAAACAGAACAGGAAAAGAATGGCTAAGATCATTCCAATGACTATTAGAATCTTCCATCCCCAAGCTGATATCAGTCCCCAGAACCACCCCATCAGTGACCAATCTCCTTTGTCTACGTGAATGGATTCGGAAATCTTATGCAGTTTGGAAATGGCCTGGTAGACTGTCGGAGCGTTATCCGGTATGAAAATACAACAGCTTGATTGGATGACCTTGCATACCCCACCACGGTCTGCAAGTATGACGTCTAGAACCATACGGTTCTGTAACGTCATGAGGCGATCCGCTTGAAGCTCAGCTGTCAAGTTACCAAGGGCACCAGCCGTCACATTAACAGTGGATTCAACTACACGGGTCAGTTGTCTCAGGTTCCGACTATTGACCATTGGTCCCCAAAACGGCAGGAAACCCATGAAAAAGTCTCCCGCTTCCTGACCGGCAGTATCTTCCTTACTAACAACGCCTCTCACAACTCTTGTCTTGTGATAATCAGAGGCGGCAGTAAATGTTGGCGGTAGCAAATTCGCAACATAGCATGTGCCCGAGAAATCAGGGGGCAACCATGTATATGCTCGATCATTGCAGACAAAGTATGTACCCTTGGCAGCCAAAAACGCAGGGGAAAACTGTGATGGAAAAGTGTATGTTTCAGTACAGTTACTCTTCCCTAGTTGAGCTCTTGGATTCTGACCATTACCTTGTAGACAGAACCGACCTATGTGGGGTACGACCCAAATCGGAGATGAACTTTTGCGCTGTTTTTCACCCAAACTGATGCTATACCCAGTCGCGTTCCAACCTACATAAGCTCGCAACTCATCCTTGGGAATAGATGTATATGCATCAATATCTCTTCTCATATCTGCAACTCCTTTCATCAAGGCTTTATTATTCGAGTTAGGTCTAATGGAACGCGGTGGTCGCTGGGAGTAGGTTTCAAGCGCAAAATGAAACATGGTCTGGAATGCCCATGATGAACCATTATAGCTGAATGGCAGTACTAGATATGGGAGGCCCTTATTAATGGTGTGCGGCATCAAACCACACACCCAGCAGTTCGTTGTATTCATAACTAGTTGGTGCTGGTGCAGGAGTTGAATGAACAAATTGTTTACAAATTCAGCACGTCTAGCTTGTTCGTGTTCTGGCAGAGGGTGGAAAGAGTGTTGGGAAACAGTAGGAAGAGGTGTGGGCTGTACAGTGGGTGCAAGTGACACTTGGAAAGATAATAATACGCAACCTACAGAAAACATCATTATGCTAGAGAGTACAAACAGACATAATACTACAAAACATTTGTTATTCATTATTTTACATATTCTGCTCTTGAAATTAATTTCCTCGGTGGGCTTCTTCATCCTGAAAAACTCCATCCTCTAATCGTGCTGCTCGCGGCGGATGAGTATCTTCTGCTAAGGAGTACACCTGTCAGTTCAGGGAACGTCCTAGACCAACCAGAACCGTTGACCTAACGTCTTCGGCTTGTACCCCAAAGTCTTGGCACCGCGACCCTTCAGCTGAACCCGGATGGTGGTTCGAAAAACAAAAAGTCAAAAAGTTTCTCAGATGAGAGCTGCACTTTTGAAAATATCAAAGGAAAAATAATTTTTATTTGTCCATAGTTCTTGGCCTCAAATTATACCTATTTCTGCCAGACACTGTCTGGTCTTGAAACAAGAGTTCAGGCTCTGTGGTATCCAATCGAATTGATGGCGATATAGCTTCCTGCAGAATGTCGTCACTTTCTCGCTCTGTATTTGTCCCCTTTACACGTGCATCGCTAAATGGCACAAAACGAGGCACAGTCTCAGCCTCGGAGTCAGCGATCCCCTCCTGGACCCACCGATCATACGGTAGGGGCAAAGGGATCCTTTTACAGTGTATGCCATGTATCCAATTCTTTTTCCCTTTCACTCGAACTGCCGATCTTGTTGATAGCAGTACTAGGTAGGGGCCGATCCAACGGGGCTCATCATTCTTTGCACGTTGAACATTTTTAACTAGCACCCACGTTCCAGGATTAATAGGGTGTCCTGGAGCTTCAGAGGCCTGGGGCAGAGTATCGTGAACCTGTTGGTGTAAGACACGCAATTTAGCCGTCAATTCATACAGGTAATCAAGCAGTACTGGATATTCGATTTCACTGAACTTTGTCGGCCTTGGCACTCCCCATACATTGGCCGGACGGCCAAACACTATCTCATATGGACTAAGTCCCACTCGCGAATGTACAGTCATTCTTGTTGACAGCAGTGCTAAGGGCAGAGCGTCAGGCCATTTAAGGCCGGAGCTCGCCTGAATTTTGGCCAATTTAAGCTTCAAGGTGCCATTGTAGCACTCTACTAATCCAACTGATTGGGGGTGATTTGCAGCGTGAAACTTTTGCTTAATGCCTAGTCCCTCACACACATTCTTCATCACTCGGCCTACAAATTCACTCCCGTTATCACTCCATACCATCCTTGGCATTCCGAACCTAGGAAAAAATTCTTTAACTAGGGCTTTAGCTGTGGATAAGGCAGTATTGTCTTTTAGGGGATATGCTTCTATCCATTTTGAAAAGGCGCAAACAACAACCAGTACATATTTCAAATTGTTGCACCTTCCCATGTGGATGAAGTCTAGTTGCAGAACTTCAAAAGGATATGATGGAGGCGCAAAATGACCAGCTGGAGTTGGGGTTCCCCTACCAGGATTGTATTTCAGACACACCATGCAATTTTTGACTACATTCTCTGCACATTTAGGGATTCCAGCATTCTGCCATACTGGAGCCAACAACTTACAAATCCCTTTCACACTGATATGTGCCATTCCATGCGCCATCGTAACCACTGGAAGCACATACGTATCAGGTAACAACCAACGCCGGTGTTCTGACAAATCAATCCAACAACCGTTTTCATCTAATTTACCCTTACTCTCTTTCCACATACTTAATTCTTTTTCTGTGGCTTCAGCTTGAAGGGACTTCACACTCTCTATCGTGTCTTCACACATTCCAACATCACCAACCCATCTGGCGGGGCCTGTAACATACATTCGGGTTGTCACATCTTTTGCTGTTTCTTTCGCAATCTCGTCAGCAAATGCATTACCACGCCCAACATCATCGGTAACCTTCTTGTGTGCGCTGCATTTCACAATCGCAACTTGTAATGGCAAGGTCAGCGACTCAAGGAGATCATTCACTAACTCACCATTCTGAATCTTAGCTCCATGCGAAGTCAGGAACCCATGTTCTTTCCACAAACGCCCAAAACTATGGGCCACACCAAAAGCGTACTGACTGTCAGTATATATGTTCACTTTCATTCCTTTCGACAACACGCATGCTCTTGTGAGTGCAATTAATTCTGCTGCTTGAGCCGAATTATGTGGTATGCGTGCAGTTTCAACAATCGTGTGCAGAGTCGTATCACCATTCGGAAACTTGAAGCATGAACCATCCACCCACAAGGTACCATCACATTCAACCAGGGGAGCATCTTTAAGATCCACTCTCCCTTTTGTTTCTTCTTCTGTTCTGAACAGACAATCATGCTGTTCAACCTCATCTGTGTCTGCTGAAATTGGCAGTAATGTGGCTGGATTCAACGTATTGCACCTCTTTATGTGTACATGACTCGCTAGCAGCGTCAACTCGTAACTTGACAATCGAGCATTAGTTAAATGCTGTGTCTTGGTCATATTTAACAATGTGTCCACTGCATGAGGAACCATTACAATCAATGTGTTATTCATCACTAGTCCAGCAGACTGTCGAATAGATGCAGCTGCTGCCGCTGTAGCTCTTAAACAACTTGGCAATGCCCTCGCTACAGGGTCCAAAGTCGATGAAAAATACGCGCATGGTCGCGGTCTGTCTCCAAAAGGCTGTGTCAGTACTGACAATGCACAACCGTCTCTTTCATAAACATACAGGGTAAAAGGCTTACTATAGTCGGGGGTACCCAACACAGGAGCTGAACATAATGCCTCTCGTAATTCCCAAAAACTTTTCTGACACTCTTCAGACCATGGGACAGGATTTGGTATATCTTTATATGTTAATGCTAGCAATGGTTTTGCCAATAAAGAAAAACTCGGGATCCAGTGCCTGCAATATGAAGTGATGCCCAGGAAAGCACGCACTTCTCTCTTTGTCTTTGGCTCGCTTAATTGTGCAATGACTTGGATTCTTTCTGGGGTCAGCTTCCTTCCCTCCTTCGAGAAGAGATGACCTAAATAGGTCACCTCTTGTCGACAATATTGCAGCTTAGAGAGAGACACTTTGTGATGGAAGGTAGACAAATGACGCAACAATGATGATGTAGCTTGCTTACAAATCTCCTCAGTATATCTGCGGCGATTAGTAAATCGTCAACATACTGGATAAGGGTAGCACCTTTAGGTAAAACAAGGGCATCAAGCTGTGCTTTTAAAGCCTGACTGTATATTGATGGGCTTTCACAGTAGCCCTGTGGAGCACGTTTAAAACGGAAGCTTCGACCTCCTAAACAAAAGCCAAAAATATCTCTGCTCTCCTCTGCAATCGGGATACTAAAGAAAGCATTCTTTAAATCGACCACTGAGAACCAAGCAGTGGAAGCTGGGATCATAGTCAACAAGGCGGTTATATCAGGGACCACTGGAAACTGTGGCACAACAACCTTATTGACCTCTCTAAGATCGATCACAAATCCGTAAACAGGTGGCTGCGAAGGGTCAGTACGCTTCAAAACAGGCAGAACCGGACTATTGCAAACGTTGCCTCTTGTCTCTTCAACGACATCCTTCTCAATTAACCCCTTCGACGCGCATGACGGAACGGTTCCGTCATGCACGTCGGTTGCGCTGTGCGCATGACGGAACCGTTCCGTCATGGCCCCGCCCGCGCACGGAACCTTCAGCGTGGCGCGGAAATCCGCGCCGCGCTGAAGGGGTTAAATCATAGATAATTGCTAACAACGCTTTTTCACCTTCCTTAGAGATCTTGTACTGGGGAATGCGGGGCAATTTAACATTGGCTTTTAAAGTGACAACGTAAGGCGGTATTTCCAAAAGGCCCACATCGTTAGGGCCAGTGGCCCAAAGGGCATCAGGAAGAGACGTCAATTCGGCTGGCAATTCATTCTTTGACAAATACATGGGAGAAATTACTTCCTTACCCAGCGTAAGTTGTACTCCTGAGGGAGAACAATATAATGTCGCATGTAATCTCTTCAACAGGTCCAATCCTAACAAGTTTTCATTACATCCTGTCGTTAGGATGAGGGGTGCTTTCAGCTCACGAGGTCCAACAGAAAGGGCCATAGGACTTGAGATCGGGTTCCTAACCGAGGCGCCAGAAAAACCTACGGAAACATTCATTTCGCCAGACAAAGGCACGCCAGGGAGTTTTGAATCCATAATTGAACTCTTTGCAGCACCAGTGTCCAGCAGAAAGGGCTCTGTTATACCGGCTGTAGTCACCTTAACATACGGTCCGCTCTGGTCCACTGGCACTGAAACAACTCCCTCTCTCTGTCTACGGCTGTCCTAGTAATCATCCCCTTCCGTATTATCATCTTCTGCATAGTAGTCATTATTATAGTACTGCGCTGTCTTGCCGGTGGCATTGGCTTGCTGATCAAAACTATTCATCGTATTTTGAGGCGGAAGAGGACGCGCGTTCTGGGGAACATTTCCACGCCCTCTACCTCTTGGGGCTTGCTGGTCACCTCTACCTCTTGTGCCATAAGCATTATTCGTACGTTGTAACAATCTGAGACAATTATTTTTAAAGTGACCCTCCTCCTTGCAATACGAACATTGATTGGGACCGATAGGGATACGTGGTTGATAATACCCATACATTTGCTGATTATTCTGAAACTGTTGGGGTTGCTGATAGATACCCTGTGTTTGCCTATAATTATTCTGACCTGCACGTGGCGGATAAGCCTGCTGTAAAAGAACCTTCGTTTTCAACTCTTTCGTTTTCTTATCTGTTCTATCCTTCTCATCTTTATCCCTATTTTCATAATACTGTGTAGTAGCCAGTATTTGTGCTGAAGAGGAAACTGCCCAAGAACTCTCCGAATCTTTTAATTTCTTACACAACTCTGGAAGCAAATTATGCACAAATTTATCGACAAATAACCGTTGGCCACCTTCTGTACTCATGACCTGACCACTGTGGTCGACAAATGTTTCTTCAAACCTAGTGAAGAAATCGGACACTGTTTCATCTTTCTTCTGTTTGCACGCGGATAATTTATCCCAATTTACACATATTGCGGGCATTTAAGTTTTCATATAATTAATTATTCTACCAGGGAGTTCTGCTACCACGGGATCAGGCTTGGCACCACCGACCTGTCCATTGTCCACATTAATGATATTAGCCCATGTGTCACCTAATTCTGCAGCATGATCTGCATTACGAATCAATCCCCACAAAGGCTGTGGAACAACATTTCCGAACAACATATCTATGTCTGCCAGGTTCATGACACATGATTCTGCAGTCTGTGATAACTCCTTATAATATCCTGCAGGGTTCTTACGGGGGTCAGGCAATGTCTGTTTAAGGGCTAAAACTTCAGATCGTTTCCAGGGAACATGTACCCAAACACGCTGAAAATGTGCCAGAACAGGTGGATTAGCATTCGCATCACCAGGGGGCATATGTATCAAGCAAATTTTTAGTCGCAAACGCTGCGATTCGCAAAATACAGCGTTTGCGATTAAAAATTCGCAAAACGGGATGTATGAGCCACATCCCAACGCAAATTTAAGGAATCGCTAATTTAGCGATTTCTTAAGTTTGCGTAGGCATTTAAGAAATCGCAAATTGCGATTTCTTAAATGAAATGTAACACTCACCAAAGGATTGCGATTAATCCTTAAGAAATCGCAAATTACCACCAACTACTAGTTGGTGTTATTTTGCGATTTCTCTTAAAAATGCATGTTTTGTAATTTTACAAAGTGCCACGTGACGCACATACATGCCCTTAGGGCATGTGTGTGCGCCATATGACCACACATGCTAATTTCAGGGGTGTATCAGGGTGTCATCTTGACACCCTTGCACCTTTGAAATTATTCTCAAATAGCGATTAGCAAATTGCGATTCGCTATTTGAGAATTACTTCCCATTCATTCCTATGGGTCTCCTGGCCCATAGAAATGAATGGGCAGGTATTCCTTAATTGCGATTTCGCAATTTGCTAATCGCAATTAAGGAATTTTAAGAAATCGCAAAAAGTTTGCAATTTTTTAAATACATCACGTTTTGCAATTCTCAAATAGCGATTCCTTAAAAATCGCTATTTGAGAATCGCAAATGGTGATGTTGATACATATGCCCCCAGGTCTCCAAACTGGAGGAACCTCACGCATCGGATATTGTCGCGCTTTTACTTGTTTCCCTTCAGGGAATTCCTGTCCAAACAACGATTGCTGACAATCCCTATTCCTGAAAGACAGCAGTGTCGCAACTGCTTTCTCAACATCAGAACCCACAATCGTACCTTTTCCAAATTCAAATCGCACTTGACACAACTCTTGCGGACTGGAGTCTACATCATTATCTTCCAATTCCTCACATAGAATTTCACACATTTTCTCAAAAACGTACCGCTGTTGTGGCGCTTCCCACTGATGAAAAACATTAACAACAGATTTGACATCATATCTAGAAAGATAAACAATCCATCTACGTGCCATGCGGTCCAGTTCTTCTTTCTCCCTAGAACCAGGTATTTGACTACGTAACTGCTTACGCTGTGGACCAGGGGTCGTAGTAGACGACCCAAAGAGGGGTGATATAAGGCTAGTGACTGTACTAGCTATTCGCTGTCGTGCAGAAGGAGAAGTCGAGGCAAGAACCGGGGGAAAAACAGAGGGAAGGAAAACGGGTGCAGATACAGATACAGGGGTAGCAGTAGGTAGGGCGCCAAGAGAGGCAGCTGATGTGCTCGGAAAAGTCGCAAGGGGCGCATAAGTGGTAGGTAGCAAAATCGGCGGCCCTTGGGAAGGCTGTGCTATCGGGACAGGAGCTGGCTGGGGAGGAGCTGGCGGCTGCGGGAAAGCTTGCTGCACATTAGCTGGAGGCTGCACATTGACGGGCTGTGGAGGCGCTGTAGCATTTTGCGCATAAGGGGGTGGCGAACTTAGCAAATGGGACATTAGGGAATCTTTCTCTTTTGACTCCTCTTGTTGAAGGGGTGGCAACACTGGGTAACATTTATCAATGACTAGTTTGCGTTGCCTATGCAACTGTTCATCCATTCGGTCCTCTTCATTATCCTTAAACTGCAAAGCCGCTTGCATGATCGACATACCTCTCTCTCTTTTATGTTTCTTTGCTAATTTAATTTCTTTTTGTTTGGCTTCCTTTCGCCATAGGCGGAAGGAATCAAACATTGCAGGCCGGGCTTTCTTCTTGAACAATTTAACTTCTAAATTATCTAGGATCTCTGTGTCGAAACTACCATTTTGGGGCCATTTTAAAACACCATCCTTTCTGGTGTATCTGACCCATACTTCATTATACGTAATGGGGCCCACGCCATGTTTCACATAAAGCTCATAAGTTGGAGTTCCAATTGGAGGAACCGGACACGAATCCTCCAATCGGGAGTCCCTTTTACAACCAAAACAAAACAAATTTCCAAATATACTAGAACCAAGCATCTTTGCTCACTAGTCTAGTTTCAAACTTCAAAGGATTATCGAATATGATAGTCTCGTGAATACACGAGTCCTCTGGCTTTGGCACATCCAAGACCCAAATCAAAGCGATCCCGAAGGATACCAAAATCCCGAACGATACCAAACAAACTGGGAGACGCTCCACTTATACTTAACTGAGGTATCGATGACTTCACCAGAAGACTCTCTCAATTGTTTCGCTCTACCAAATCGTCAAGGGTCCAAAACAGGGCGATTAATCAGGGCAGCAGTCCTTAGTAGCCGTCGGGACGCGGAGAACCTCGCAGAAAAGACTTTCGGACCACGTCGACATGCAGGGGTCGATGAAGTGGCGGCCTTCCTCCAGAATTTCCACACGAAGCTCCTCACGAACCTCTGGCTTGGACCGGTACCACTGAAATCGCCCCGAGTTGGGCGCCAACTGAAGTACCGGGTTTTTAGAACCCAGCGGTGCAGGGGAACACACCCTAAGACTTCGGATTCTTCCTGTTTCAGACCCACAGAAACACAGAGTCTTCTAGGTGAATTCAAAGAAGGTCTTTATTGGCTGCAGACCAATCACAGATATCCGAGAAGTACAACACGATGTATGTTCTCAGGAGACTGCTCCCGAACCAAAAACCAGTCTTTGCTTATATACACTAAATTACGCTTTGGGGGTAACACCGCCCCTGTTTTACAAGTGGTCATTCACATATTTCAGTTTCAAAGGAACAGCAGAGTCATAATGACAATCCCACATTTCAGTTCATTAAGCATGCAGTTATTGTACCCAGCAAGGCTCAGAACCCTCATCAGATAACAGCAGACCCCAATAAAACGGGCACGTCCTGCTCGTAAAACAAGCCATAAAGTAGGAAACATAGTCAGGTGTGAAAACAGCTTAGTCAGGGATCGTGTGCGAACAGGGGCTTTATGATGGGTCGAGCCCTGATGCTAATCACATTAGGCCGCGAGAAAGGAACCGGCCGGACAGGATTGACCTCGGGCAGCGGAGTCGGCTTGCACAGGTCAGAGAGAAGTCACAGAAGGTGTACGTGTCCTTTAATCCTAGGCATGGCCTTAGTGCGCAGCCTATGTGAGGGCAACCACAAAATGGCTACTACTGTAAAATGGAACCCATGGATAGTATCGTATACACGGTGAATTCATCAGTGGAACATGATGAAAACACTCATACATACCGCGTTGCTCATTTGCGGTTCGCTGATACCAAACTTGGCATGGTGGGACCTGCCACCTACACGGTTCCGATTTTTACAGTACCACATGATAGTAGATGGGTTGAGATCTTTTTCTTCTCCAGCGGCCCCCTCCAATGCAGGGTACGGGAGGCTTGGCTGTCCTGGTCTCTACTAGGCTCAAGAATCTATCTGTTATAGAGTTAACCACAAGCCCTTCCTATCAGATCCGGAAGCTTCTCTCCACTACAGAGCTCAATATCTTGGTACATTTTCACCACAATTTTATACATCCCAAGCGGTGAATATTGTTGAGGGTCTGGGGTCTGCTATCTGACATCTAATAGGTAAGGAGGGCAATGGTCTTTCCATACTATGGGCAAGTGATTCTAATATTGTTAAATGTACCTTAGGCGGGATCCGGGAGTGTGGGATAGTAGACCGACAGGATGTTGAGGTTGGCACCTTTCACCATGTCCCCTACGGAGAAGTATTGATAAGGATAGTGCTGACCAATAACCGGCGTTACCTGTGGTGATTCCGATGACAACACTCCGACTTACGTGGGAGGGGGTAGGGGAGTGATAGTCACCTTGTTCTGGTCTCAGCTACCTTGACTAGAATTAGTCCCATATTTTTCTTCCCATTCACACCCCGCCAGCACCCTTAACCTTCTCTCAAAACCACGGGGGCCGTAGAAAATGGAAAAAGGTAGATCCTTCCCAAATTCATTGTGAACTGGTTTCATCGAGGCTTGATGAGTTTATGCATTGCCTGACTGAAAGGATGGTCCCTGGGATAATTCAGGATACTTTTGAGAGATTGTTAACTGAGGTTAAACCAATGAAAGCTCGCCCAGTAACCCCTGGTTCAATAAAGTCTGCACCAAAGCTCTCAAACTCCTGAAGGAAGCAGCTCATAAAGTGCCCTGTGATGCTGTGGAGGTTAGAAATGAAAAGAAGCGGTGAGCACCCAGGCATGGGAAGAGCCTCTGCCAAGATAACAAGCCTTTCTGGGAGATAGTAAAGCGTCCTTTTTTCTGACTGTCTCATTTTAGAGCGAGACTGCGTCTCCCATGTCTTGAAATCATTCTGGGAAGTGTCTCCTGTGCTTTCACATTGTATTTAATTGGAGGATTTCGTGACTCAGTATTTCGATTACAATTGGGGAAGTCCCATAAGGTATTGGCATCTCAGCTTCAGGAAAAGCTTCATGTCCAGATGGGGTTCCTGTGGAGGGTTTTTAAATACGATCCTGAGCTGTGAGCCCCATTGACAACAAATGACTGAGAGCTCTGGGCATTAGAGGCCCGGTGGACTCCTGGAAGGAGTCGGTGACAATCCCCATTTATAAGAAGGGAGATAAAAACCGAAATCACCGGCCCATCTCTCTCATCAATTCTACGGCTAAGATCTTTGGGAGAGTCATACTGGGGACACTGGAAGCCGGTTTAAAAGAGAGAGCCTTCTTTCCGGACGTCCAATATGGGTTTCGACCAGGCCTAGGCACCTCAGAACTAGCACTCAATCTGTCCCTTGTATTAATGCATGTCAAGGCCAGGAGCGGTGATCTGATTTGTGGACAGAGATAAACTTTGGGATATTACGGGTCGAGCTGGGATTGATCCCGCCCTTTTTGTGGTTTCGAGAAGGTTACATCAAGACACTACTATGAGGGTTCGTTTTACACAGCGTGGGGACTTAGCGTCTCGATTCCAGTTACTCCGGAGGGGTGAGACAAGGTTCTATTTTGGCCCCCTTTTAATTTAAATTTTATATTAATGCACTAGATTTTATTTATTTATTTATTTTATTTTGAAGGTTTTTTATAGCGCGAACAAGACCCTTGCGGGTATAAGAGCACTTTACAAGGTAATTGTAGGTGATGGACATAAACAAAGAGATCAAATAAGGTGTACTAATGCATAAGTGGAAACTATTTTGATGCAGTTACAGGATGGCAGATGCATTTTAAGCTCTCTAACAGCTGACACTCCAAAAGTGGGCGACCGTTGGACTCCCGTACTCGTTTACGTGGATGATGCGTACTGCTAACGGGCTGCAAATTTTACTGGATCACTTCAATACCTTTATGGGTGATCTGAAGTTCAAGGTCAATCGTTAGAAATCTCATATTCTGAATAAAGGCCCCAAAAACACCCGCTCTAGGAAGTTTTTTGTGGAAGGTACGCCAATAATGAAAATATTACCTTTTAGCTATCTGGGGATTTTATTTTCTGCAAATCTGACCTGGGATAGACTTGTAGATCAGAGGTCACAACTTACTGAAGCAGCATGAGAGAAACTATAGATTTGCAAAAAAATTCTGACGTAATCCCCCGAAAGAAATAGTGATGTTATATAAAAGCAAGTGTCTGTCAGTGGCTTCGTTTGTAACGCTTCGTGTTACAGCGACACCGGGGCGACACCGGGGTGTATGCCCCGGTGTCGCCCTTACAGACACTGGAGAATACATTTCTGTCCAAACTTTTAGGACTCCCGAGATCCATTCCAAGCCGGATCACACATAATGAAGCGGGCTGGGCTTCCGGGAAGATTTGATGACGCCAGATCCTTTCATGCTATGGGTCAAAATATGGTTGTCTCCAGACTTGAAATTCACGCGTGACATTGCAGAAGACTGTTTAAAACAAAGCAATGCACAGGCCATTCCGTGGTTAAATGTTATGGAAAGTTATCCTTGCAAGAATTGGGGCTGGCACATCTGTGGGCAAACACAGGAAACATTACCAGTCTTACCAAGGCGCAGATTGAGTCGAAGTTCGCGGAACGCAAGGAAAAGCCGAGAATGGAGAAAGCTTTGACATGATTCCAGTCCGGCAGTATAGAGCTCTTTCCACGCGCGCTGGCATGGAGCCCTATCTTTTGTGGATTAGAACTCTCCAATATAGAGTTTATCTTTCACGTCTTCGTATGAACGTGGTTCATCATTTAGGGGCGTTCCCGACCGCAGGATTGTGATTCGCCGCCTTGCCGCCTTGTCATTGTGACGGGATTTCCTGCCAAACTACCAGGCCCTCTATATTATTCTGCCCTCTTTACAGTCTATAGGTCCGGATTCTTGCAGCCAATCCTTACAGAGAGGTCTTGTAACGCGCATCTCGATGGCTTTACTTTCTTGCAGCGCTTAGAGTCCCCTTTGATCTGTTTTGCTGTTTTAAATTTAAATTTTATTATTCAACCCCTGAGCCTGAGAAAAAGGCACCCATTGTGAAGCTGAGTAGGCGTCTTGAAGTCTCAGGATTTGCGTTGATCTGATGTTTAATTATACTTTTTCTGTCCTTTTATTATATATTGCTGAGTTGGAAGAATACGTATGTATTATGAATATTAGCTAGTGATGTGAGATTGAGTGATGGTGTCTGATATTCAATAGTACATTTTACGTTTTTATACTCAGCCGCATAAACATGGTCTTTTTTTCACAGCGGTTATGGTCGAATATCCAACTGAAAATAGTGTGATTATTGATTGATTTGTAGGGTATCTTGGCGCTGAATAACAGATGTTTATTGTTACCCAACTCAATGGCACTCCTTTTATCACCCTCAGAAGGATGAAAGGCCGATGGTTGTACCTGCCTCCATGAGGTCAAACACAGGCCCCTACAGTAGATTCATTAGTCCACTAGGCCACAAGTACCTTCTGAACAGGAACCCAAGCAGCTCCGCACAGCTTCAGCCTTGTTGGGCCTCATCGGTGAGCTGCAGGTGGGGGGGGGGGCAAGAGTCCTCTGATGAGGTGCACCTCCAAAAGGCGCCCACAACAGACAAGAGTCGTTCGATGCTTTCAGAGGAGTATTCTCTGGTGTAGGGTCAACTCGGCTGACTATCCGAATCATGGGCCAACCTACACCTTGCATGAAGGACGCCCGCTACCTGACGCCCACCCAGAGGCGTGGAGCTGCCGGGGTGGGCCTGCTGCTGGTCCACAGCACCTGGGGTCACAGTGCAGTTTGTGGGGACACTGGTACTTCCATCGAAGTTGGTAGACTTGTGGCGCTGAGGTTACTTCTTGGTAACTTGAACCTGCAGGGGACTTCTGGGCTACTGGTAGCAAGCGGCTGTTCACTGGACACAGGGGCACTTAACGCAGAGACATTTCAAGGCATGGGCAAAGTGGGCAAATGCCCAGGCCCCCCACCTTCTAAGGAGCCCCCGGGGAAGTTGTGAACTTCCTCTGTAGCTCACTTCTGGGTCTTTCTGTATCTCAACCCTCAACATATAATCCGATATTGTTACTCAAGTTGTTTTAACAGAGGAACCCAAAATCCTTAAGATGGCACTGACTCCAAGATGTGGGGAGCCCTTATGTTAATGTGTCAGCCTGGTCTGTTGTATCAGAACCGACTGTGGGAACACAGGAGCAGCAGCACCTTGACAGAGAGAAGGGTTGTCCAAGGTAAGGTCATTTGCATTGGTAATGAGAAAGCAGAACCTGTTGTACTCTGCTGTCAGACAGGAAGTTCATGCAGCATTTTAATTTACCCTAAGTCTGTAAAGTGACATACCTCTTCCCTTAATCGCTGCTCTCATAGCCCAATGTGGGACATGCTGGCAGAGAACGTCAGAGAGGGCCTGGGGTGCACATCTGGATGAAGGCGACTCTACTGTAAGTCCCCACCCCAGGCAGTAGCCACAGGGCCCCTTCGTAAGGATGTTGCTAGCCCCTTGCAGCTCTGCTTAGCTTCCGCTGTGGGCTGCCATCTAACCTGCTTGAGGGGGGACGAGGGAGGTTTGAAGGCTGCGTGTTAGTCTTTGGGTTCGAGGGGCTGCGTGTTAGTGTTTGGGTTTGAGGGGCTGCGTGTTAGTGTTTGGGTTCGAGGGGCTGCGTGTTAGTTTTTGGGTTCGAGGGAGGTTTGAAGGCTGCGTGTTAGTCTTTGGGTTCGAGGGAGGTTTGAAGGCTGCGTGCTAATCTTTGGGTTCGAGGGGGGTTTGAAGGCTGCGTGTTAGTCTTTGGGTTCGAGGGGCTGCGTGTTAGTCTTTGGGTTCGAGGAAGGTTTGAAGGCTGCGTGTTAGTCTTTGGGTTCGAGGGAGTTTGGAAGGCTGCGTGCTAATCTTTGGGTTCGAGGGGGGGTTTGAAGGCTGCGTGTTAGTCTTTGGGTTCAAGGGACTGCGTGTTAGTGTTTGGGTTCGAGGGGCTGCGTGCTAGTCTTTGGGTTCGAGGGAGGTTTGAAGGCTGCGTGTTAGACTTTGGGTTCGAGGGAGGTTTGAAGGCTGCGTGTTAGTCTTTGGGTCCGAGGGAGGTTTGAAGGCTGCGTGTTAGTCTTTAGGTTCGAGGGAGGTTTGAAGGCTGCGTGTTAGTCTTTGGGTTCGAGGGAGGTTTGAAGGCTGCGTGTTAGACTTTGGGTTCGAGGGAGGTTTGAAGGCTGCGTGTTAGTCTTTGGGTTCGAGGGAGGTTTGAAGGCTGCGTGTTAGTCTTTGGATTCGAGGGAAGTTTGAAGGCTGCGTGTTAGTCTTTGGGTTCGAGGGAGATTTGAAGGCTGCGTGTTAGTCTTTAGGTTCGAGGGAGGTTTGAAGGCTGCGTGTTAGTCTTTGGGTTCGAGGGAGGTTTGAAGGCTGCGTGTTAGTCTTTGGGTTCGAGGGAGGTTTGAAGGCTGTGTGTTAGTCTTTGGGTTCGAGGGAGGTTTGAAGGCTGCGTGTTAGTCTTTGGGTTCGAGGGAGGTTTGAAGGCTGCGTGTTAGTCTTTGGGTTCGAGGGGCTGCGTATTAGTGTTTGGGTTCGAGGGGCTGCGTGTTAGTCTTTCGGTTCGAGGGGGGTTTGAAGGCTGCGAGTTAGTCTTTGGGTTCAAGGGGGGTTTGAAGGCTGCGTGTTAGTCTTTGGGTTCGAGGGAGGTTTGAAGGCTGCGTGTTAGTCTTTGGGTTTGAGGGGGGTTTGAAGGCTGCATGTTAGTCTTTGGGTTCGAGGGAGGTTTGAAGGCTGCGTGTTAGTCTTTGGGTTCGAGGGGCTGTGTGTTAGTTTTTGGGATCGAGGGAGGTTTGAAGGCTGCGTGTTAGTCTTTGGGTTCGAGGGGCTGCGTGTTAGTCTTTGGGTTTGAGGTAGGTTTGAAGGCTGTGTGTTAGTCTTTCGGTTCGAGGGGGGTTTGAAGGCTGCGTGTTAGTCTTTGGGTTCGAGGGGGGTTTGAAGGCTGCGTGTTATTCTTAGGGTTCGAGGGAGGTTGGAAGGCTGCGTGTTAGTCTTTGGGTTCGAGGGGGGTTTGAAGGCTGCGTGTTAGTCTTTGGGTTCGAGGGGGGTTTGAAGGCTGCGTGTTATTCTTTGGGTTCGAGGGAGGTTGGAAGGCTGCGTGTTAGTCTTTGGGTTCGAGGGGGGTTTGAAGGCTGCGTGTTAGTCTTTGGGTTTGAGGGGGGTTTGAAGGCTGCGTGATATTCTTTGGGTTCGAGGGAGGTCGGAAGGCTGCGTGTTAGTCTTTGGGTTCGAGGGGGGTTTGAAGGCTGCGTGTTAGTCTTTGGGTTTGAGGGGGGTTTGAAGGCTGCGTGTTAGTCTTTGGGTTCGAGGGAGGTTTGAGGGCTGCGTGTTAGTCTTTGGGTTCAAGGGAGGTTTGAAGGCTGCGTGTTAGTCTTTGGGTTTGAGGGGGGTTTGAAAGCTACGTGTTAGTCTTTGGGTTCAAGGGAGGTTTGAAGTCTTCATGTTAGTCTTTGGGTTCGAGGGGCTGCGTGTTAGTCTTTGGGTTCGAGGGGGATTTTAAGGCTGCGTGTTAGCCTTTGGGTTCATGTGGGGTTTGAAGGCTGCGTGTTAGTCTTTGGATTCGAGAGAGGTTTGAAGGCTGCGTGTTAGTCTTTGGGTTCGAGGGAGGTTTGAAGGCTGCGTGTTAGTCTTTGGGTTCGAGGGAGGTTTGAAGGCTGCGTGTTAGTCTTTGGGTTCGAGGGGCTGCGTGTTAGTTTTTGGGCTCGAGGGAGGTTTGAAGGCTGCGTGTTAGTCTTTGGGTTCGAAGGGCTGCGTGTTAGTCTTTGGGTTTGAGGTAGGTTTGAAGGCTGCGTGTTAGTCTTTGGGTTCGAGGGGGATTTGAAGGCTGCGTGTTAGCCTTTGGGTTTGTGGGGGGTTTGAAGGCTGCGTGTTAGTCTTTGGGTTCGAGGGGGGTTTGAAGGCTGCATGTTAGCCTTTGGGTTCGTGGGGGGTTTGAAGGCTGCGTGTTAGTCTTTGGGTTCGAGGGGGGTTTGAAGGCTGCGTGTTAGACTTTGGGTTCGAGGGGGGTTTGAAGGCTGCGTGTTATTATTTGGGTTCGAGGGAGGTTGGAAGGCTGCGTGTTAGTCTTTGGGTTTGAGGGGGGTTTGAAGGCTGCGTGTTATTCTTTGGGTTCGAGGGAGGTCGGAAGGCTGCGTGTTAGTCTTTGGGTTCGAGGGGGGTTTGAAGGCTGCGTGTTAATCTTTGGGTTTGAGGGGGGTTTGAAGGCTGCGTGTTAGTCTTTGGGTTCGAGGGAGGTTTGAGGGCTGCGTGTTAGTCTTTGGGTTCAAGGGAGGTTTGAAGGCTGCGTGTTAGTCTTTGGGTTTGAGGGGGGTTTGAAAGCTACGTGTTAGTCTTTGGGTTCAAGGGAGGTTTGAAGTCTTCATGTTAGTCTTTGGGTTCGAGGGGCTGCGTGTTAGTCTTTGGGATCGAGTGGCTGCGTGTTATTCTTTGGGTTCGAGGGAGGTTTGAAGTCTGCGTGTTAGTCTTTGGGTTCGAGGGAGGTTTGAAGGCTGCGTGTTAGTCTTTGGGTTTGAGGGAGGTTTGAAGGCTGCGTGTTAGTCTTTGGGTTCGAGGGGGGTTTGAAGGCTGCGTGTTAGCGTTTGGGTTTGTGGGGGGTTTGAAGGCTGCGTGTTAGTCTTTGGGTTCGAGGGGGGTTTGAAGGCCGCGTGTTATTCTTTGGGTTCGAGGGAGGTTGGAAGGCTGCGTGTTAGTCTTTGGGTTTGAGGGGGGTTTGAAGGCTGCGTGTTATTCTTTGGGTTCGAGGGAGGTCGGAAGGCTGCGTGTTAGTCTTTGGGTTCGAGGGGGGTTTGAAGGCTGCGTGTTAATCTTTGGGTTTGAGGGGGGTTTGAAGGCTGCGTGTTAGTCTTTGGGTTCGAGGGAGGTTTGAGGGCTGCGTGTTAGTCTTTGGGTTCAAGGGAGGTTTGAAGGCTGCGTGTTAGTCTTTGGGTTTGAGGGGGGTTTGAAAGCTACGTGTTAGTCTTTGGGTTCAAGGGAGGTTTGAAGTCTTCATGTTAGTCTTTGGGTTTGAGGGGCTGCGTGTTAGTCTTTGGGTTCGAGTGGCTGCGTGTTACTCTTTGGGTTCGAGGGAGGTTTGAAGTCTGCGTGTTAGTCTTTGGGTTCGAGGGAGGTTTGAAGGCTGCGTGTTAGTCTTTGGGTTCGAGGGAGGTTTGAAGGCTGCGTCTTAGTCTTTGGGTTCGAGGGAGGTTTGAAGGCTGCGTGTTAGTCTTTGGGTTCGAGGGAGGTTTGAAGGCTGCGTCTTAGTCTTTGGGTTCGAGGGAGGTTTGAAGGCTGCGTGTTAGTCTTTGGGTCCGAGGGAGGTTTGAAGGCTGCGTGTTAGTCTTTGGGTTCGAGGGAGGTTTGAAGTCTGCGTGTTAGTCTTTGGGTTCGAGGGGGGTTTGAAGGCTGCATGTTAGTCTTTGGGTTCGAGGGAGGTTTGAAGGCTGCGTGTTAGTCTTTGGGTTCGAGCGGCTGCGTGTTAGTCTTTGGGTTCGAGGGAGGTTTGAAGGCTGCGTCTTAGTCTTTGGGTTCGAGGGAGGTTTGAAGGCTGCGTGTTAGTCTTTGGGTTCGAGGGAGGTTTGAAGGCTGCGTCTTAGTCTTTGGGTTCGAGGGAGGTTTGAAGGCTGCGTGTTAGTCTTTGGGTTCGAGGGAGGTTTGAAGGCTGCGTGTTAGACTTTGGGTTCGAGGGGGGTTTGAAGGCTGCATGTTAGTCTTTGGGTTCGAGGGAGGTTTGAAGGCTGCGTGTTAGTCTTTGGGTTCGAGCGGCTGCGTGTTAGTCTTTGGGTTCGAGGGAGGTTTGAAGGCTGCGTCTTAGTCTTTGGGTTCGAGGGAGGTTTGAAGGCTGCGTGTTAGTCTTTGGGTTCGAGGGAGGTTTGAAGGCTGCGTGTTAGTCTTTGGGTTCGAGGGAGGTTTGAAGGCTGCGTCTTAGTCTTTGGGTTCGAGGGAGGTTTGAAGGCTGCGTGTTAGTCTTTGGGTTCGAGGGAGGTTTGAAGGCTGCGTGTTAGACTTTGGGTTCGAGGGGGGTTTGAAGGCTGCATGTTAGTCTTTGGGTTCGAGGGGGGTTTGAAGGCTGCGTGTTAGTCTTTGGGTTCGAGGGAGGTTTGAAGGCTGCGTGTTAGTCTTTGCGTTCGAGCGGCTGCATGTTAGTCTTTGCCTTCGAGCGGCTGCGTGTTAGTCTTTGGGTTCGACTGAGGTTTGAAGTAACCCTGGGCGACAAATTCCGTTCCGCTCGCAGAACTGTGAAATTTTGGTGTTTTCGCGTTCCGCGCTGAACGCGAAAATGTCGAAACTTTCGCGATCCGCGGCGGAACGGAAATATGGAGGGCAGTATTCATTCTGGCACGATGCTCCTGTCACAAAAATTAAACATCAACAGGAAGCACTTACAGATATAAATAAAGCAGGTGCCCGAGTTAAAGCTCAAATTCAGTAACGCATTAAATCTTTCACCAAGTTAAAAAAAAGATCAAATCTTTAGAAAGTCAACGGCACAGCTTCTTGTTCACACTTTCCTGTCTGGGAAAAAATCAGAAAACCGATTAGGCGTCTCAGGGAGGTATGTAGGGGTGTATATGAATGAACTGTTCTTTTACGGTATATTAATGGCATCTTTAAAGTGTTAAAGCGCCCATTAAGTTATATCCCCACCTTCCAGGATTCTCTTCCCGGCTTGTCCATAGCATTTTACCTCACTGCCAAATGCCTATCACAGACAGAATTTGCCCCCTCCACCCAGACTGTGTATTTTTTCCACCACGCCCTGGCCCGATCTTATGAATGGTATTGTGTCTATTTCTGCCTCTCTCATTAGCTTCCAATGCACCCTTTCTCCATCCCTCCTGCAGCCAACTTAATATCATCTATTGCAATCGATACTCCTTTTTTCCACTTCAGAACGATGAAAGGCTGAGCCAGGCCACACCGGCATCCAGAGCGGTGTCTTGCATGTTACAGTCATGTCTAGGGTGCATTAACAAGCTCTCTAACCATCACAAACACCTGTGCAAATGCATATCTATACCATGCGTATTCTGTACACCTGCCTAACACCACTTTTTTGCCTACTCAAATTACAGGGTCTGCAACTTTTATTTGCTCTCATTGTTTAAGTTGCGGTTTAATTTCATTTTTATAGAACAAAAGTTACCATGAATGGAATCAGAGTGCTATAAAAACAAATACAAACCGCCATTAAACAACTTCGTGCACATGTTTATTCATTCTTGCGAATTTTCGGTCTTTCAAATCAGCCCAAAATCTCCGCGAGCACGCAAAATTTAGAGTGTTCACGGAGATTTTTTACACGTTTTCGATATTTTGCGAAAGGCAATTTCGCAAATTCAACCCACCCTTAGTTTGAAGGCTGCGTGTTAGTCTTTGGGTTCGAGGGGCTGCGTGTTAGTCTTTGGGTTCGAGGGAGGTTTGAAGGCTGCGTGTTAGTCTTTGGGTTCGAGGGGCTGCGCGTTAGTCTTTGGGTTCGAGGGAGGTTTGAAGGCTGCATGTTAGTCTTTGGGTCCGAGGGAGGTTTGAAGGCTGCGTGTTATTCTTTGGGTTCGAGGGAGGTTTGAAGGCTGCGTCTTAGTCTTTGGGTTCGAGGGAGGTTTGAAGGCTGCGTCTTAGTCTTTGGGTTCGAGGGAGGTTTGAAGGCTGCGTGTTAGTCTTTGGGTTCGAGGGAGGTTTGAAGGCTGCGTCTTAGTCTTTGGGTTCGAGGGAGGTTTGAAGGCTGCGTGTTAGTCTTTGGGTCCGAGGGAGGTTTGAAGGCTGCGTGTTAGTCTTTGGGTTCGAGGGAGGTTTGAAGGCTGCGTCTTAGTCTTTGGGTTCGAGGGAGGTTTGAAGGCTGCGTGTTAGACTTTGGGTTCGAGGGTGGTTTGAAGGCTGCGTATTAGTCTTTGGGTTCGTGGGGGATTTGAAGGCTGCATGTTAGTCTTTGGGTTCGAGGGAGGTTTGAAGGCTGCGTGTTAGTCTTTGGGTCCGAGGGAGGTTTGAAGGCTGCGTGTTAGTCTTTGGGTTCGAGGGAGGTTTGAAGGCTGCGTCTTAGTCTTTGGGTTCGAGGGAGGTTTGAAGGCTGCATGTTAGTCTTTGGGTCCGAGGGAGGTTTGAAGGCTGCGTGTTAGTCTTTGGGTTCGAGGGAGGTTTGAAGGCTGCGTCTTAGTCTTTGGGTTCGAGGGAGGTTTGAAGGCCGCGTGTTATTCTTTGGGTTCGAGGGAGGTTTGAAGGCTGTGTCTTAGTCTTTGGGTTCGAGGGAGGTTTGAAGGCTGCGTGTTAGTCTTTGGGTCCGAGGGAGGTTTGAAGGCTGCGTGTTAGTCTTTGGGTTCGAGGGAGGTTTGAAGGCTGCGTCTTAGTCTTTGGGTTCGAGGGAGGTTTGAAGGCTGCGTGTTAGACTTTGGGTTCGAGGGTGGTTAGAAGGATGCGTATTAGTCTTTGGGTTTGTGGGGGATTTGAAGGCTGCATGTTAGTCTTTGGGTTCGAGGGGGGTTTGAAGGCTGCGTGTTAGTCTTTGGGTTCGAGGGGGGTTTGAAGGCTGCGTGTTAGTCTTTGGGTTCGAGGGAGGTTTGAAGGCTGCGTGTTAGTCTTTGGGTTCGAGGGTGGTTTGAAGGCTGCATGTTAGTCTTTGGGTTCAAGGGAGGTTTGAAGGCTGCGTGTTAGTCTTTGGGTTTGAGGGAGGTTTGAAGGCTGCGTGTTAGTCTTTGGGTTCGAGGGGGGTTTGAAGGCTGCGTGTTAGTTTTCGGGTTCGAGGGGCTGCATGTTAGTCTTTGGGTTCGAGGGAGGTTTGAAGGCTGCGTGTTAGTCTTTGGGTTCGAGGGGCTGCATGTTAGTGTTTGGGTTTGAGGGGGGTTTGAAAGCTGCGTGTTAGTCTTTGGGTTCGAGGTGCTGCGTGTTAGTCCTTGGGTTCGAGGGAGGTTTGAAGGCTGCGTGTTGGTCTTTGGGTTCGAGGGGCTGCATGTTAGTCTTTGGGTTTGAGGGAGGTTTGAAGGCCGCGTGTTAGTCTTTGGGTTCGAGGGAGGTTTAAAGGCTGCGTGTTAGTCTTTGGGTTCGAGGGAGGTTGGAAGGCTGTGTGTTAGTCTTTGGGTTTGAGGGAGGTTTGAAGACTGCGTGTTAGTCTTTGGGTTCGAGGGGGGTTTGAAGGCTGCGTGTTAGTCTTTGGGTTCGAGGGAGGTTTGAAGGCTGCGTGTTAGTCTTTAGGTTCGAGGGGCTGCGTGTTAGTCTTTGGGTTCGAGGAAGGTTTGAAGGCTGTGTGTTAGTCTTTGGGTTCGAGGGAGTTTGGAAGGCTGCGTGCTAATCTTTGGGTTCGAGGGGGGTTTGAAGGCTGCGTGTTAGTCTATGGGTTCGAGGGGCTGCGTGTTAGTCTTTGGGTTCGAGGGAGGTTTGAAGGCTGCTTGTTAGTCTTTGGGTTCGAGGGAGGTTTGAAGGCTGCATGTTAGTCTTTGGGTTCGAGGGGGGTTTGAAGGCTGCGTGTTAGTCTTTGGGTTAGCGGGGGGTTTGAACGCTGCGTGTTAGTCTTTCAGTTCGAGGGGGGTTTGAAGGCTGCGTGTTAGTCTTTGGGTTCAAGGTGGGTTTGAAGGCTGCGTGTTAGTCTTTGGGTTCGAGGGTGGTTTGAAGGCTGCGTGTTAGTCTTTGGGTTTGAGGGAGGTTTGAAGGCTGCATGTTAGTCTTTGGGTTTGAGGGAGGTTTGAAGGCTGTGTGTTAGTCTTTGGGTTCGAGGGGGGTTTGAAGGCTGCGTGTTAGTCTTCGGGTTCGAGGGGCTGCATGTTAGTCTTTGGGTTCGAGGGAGGTTTGAAGGCTGCGTGTTAGTCTTTGGGTTCGAGGGGCTGCATGTTAGTCTTTGGGTTTGAGGGGGGTTTGAAGGCTGCGTGTTAGTCGTTGGGTTCGAGGGGCTGCGTGTTAGTCTTTGGGTTCGAGGGAGGTTTGAAGGCTGCGTGTTGGTCTTTGGGTTCGAGGGGCTGCATGTTAGTCTTTGGGTTCGAGCGAGGTTTGAAGGCCGCGTGTTAGTCTTTGGGTTCGAGGGAGGTTTGAAGGCTGCGTGTTAGTCTTTGGGTTCGAGGGAGGTTGGAAGGCTGCGTGCTAGACTTTGGGTTCGAGGGAGGTTGGAAGGATGCGTGTTAGTCTTTGGATTCGAGGGAGGTTTGAAGGCTGCGTGTTAGTCTTTGGGTTCGAGGGGGGTTTGAAGGCTGCGTGTTAGTCTTTGGGTTCGAGGGAGGTTTGAAGGCTGCGTGTTAGTCGTTGGGTTCGAGGGGCTGCATGTTAGTCTTTGGGTTCGAGGAAGGTTTGAAGGCAGCGTGTTAGTCTTTGGGTTCGAGGGAGTTTGGAAGGCTGTGTGCTAATCTTTGGGTTTGAGGGGGGTTTGAAGGCTGCGTGTTAGTCTTTGGGTTCGAGGGGCTGCGTGTTAGTGTTTGGGTTCGAGGGGCTGCGTGTTAGTCTTTGGGTTCGAGGGAGGTTTGAAGGCTGCGTGTTAGTCTTTGGGTTCGAGGGAGGTTTGAAGGCTGCATGTTAGTCTTTGGGTTCGAGCGGGCTTTGAAGGCTGCGTGTTAGTCTTTGGGTTCGTGGGGGGTTTGAACGCTGCGTGTTAGTCTTTGGGTTCGAGGGGGGTTTGAAGGCTGCGTGTTAGTCTTTGGGTTCAAGGGGGGTTTGAAGGCTGCCTGTTAGTCTTTGGGTTCGAGGGTGGTTTGAAGGCTGCGTGTTAGTCTTTAGGTTTGAGGGAGGTTTGAAGGCTGCGTCTTAGTCTTTGGGTTCGTGGGGGATTTGAAGGCTGCGTGTTAGTCTTTGGGTTCGAGGGGCTGCGTGTTAGTCTTTGGGTTCGAGGAGCTGCGTGTTTGTCTTTGTGATGGGCCAGTCCCTCACCAAACCTTACTACGCACAGCCTTCACCCTGTACAAGGTCTTTGTGATGAGGCCAGTCCCTCACCAAACCTTACTACACACAGCCTTCACCCTGTACAAGGTCTTTGTGATGAGGCCAGTCCCTTACCAAACCTTACTAGGCACAGCCTTCACCCTGTATAAGGTCTTTGTGATGGGCCAATCCCCCACCAAACCTTACTAGGCACAGCCTTCACCCTGTACAAGGTCTTTGTGATGAGCCCAGTCCCTCACCAAACCTTACTACGCACAGCATTCACCCTGTACAAGGTCTTTGTGATGAGGCCAGTCCCTCACCAAACCTTACTACGCACAGCATTCACCCTGTACAAGGTCTTTGTGATGAGGCCAGTCCCTCACCAAACCTTACTACGCACAGCCTTCACCCTGTACAAGGTCTTTGTGATGAGGCCAGTCCCTCATGAAACCTTACTACGCACAGCCTTCACCCTGTATAAGGTTTTTGTGATGAGGCCAGTCCCTCACCAAACCTTACTAGGCACAGCCTTCACCCTGTACAAGGTCTTTGTTATGAGCCCAGTCCCTCACCAAACCTTACTACGCACAGCATTCACCCTGTACAAGGTCTTTGTGATGAGGCCAGTCCCTCACCAAACCTTACTACGCACAGCCTTCACCCTGTACAAGGTCTTTGTGATGAGGCCAGTCCCTCATGAAACCTTACTACGCACAGCCTTCACCCTGTACAAGGTCTTTGTGATGAGGCCAGTCCCTCACCAAACCTTACTACGCACAGCCTTCACCCTGTATAAGGTCTTTGTGATTGGCCAGTTCCCCACCAAACCTTACTACGCACAGCATTCACTCTGTACAAGGTCTTTGTGATGAGGCCAGTCCCTCACCAAACCTTACTACGCACAGCATTCACTCTGTACAAGGTCTTTGTGATGAGGCCAGCCCCTCACCAAACCTTACTATGCACAGCCTTCACCCTGTACAAAGTCTTTGTGATGAGGCCAGTCCCTTACCAAACCTTACTAGGCACAGCCTTCACCCTGTACAAGGTCTTTGTGATTGGCCAGTCCCTCACCAAACCTTGCTACGCACAGCATTCACCCTGTACAAGGTCTTTGTGATGAGGCCAGTCCCTCACCAAACCTTACTACGCACAGCATTCACCCTGTACAAGGTCTTTGTGATGAGGCCAGTCTCTCACCAAACCTTACTAGGCACAGCCTTCACCCTGTACAAGGTCTTTGTGATGAGGCCAGTCTCTCACCAAACCTTACTAGGCACAGCCTTCACCCTGTATAAGGTCTTTGTGATGGGCCAGTCCCCCACCAAACCTTACTAGGCACAGCCTTCACCCTGTATAAGGTCTTTGTGATGGGCCAGTCCCCCACCAAACCTTACTAGGCACAGCCTTCACCCTGTACAAGGTCTTTGTGATGAGGCCAGTCCCTCACCAAACCGTACGACCGGCTCCCATTGACTTCTATGGGAGTCCGACTGAACCGAGTCTGACAGCATATGACCGCATCGTACTCGCTCGGTCGGACTGCAGGAGTCCGGATCAGTCGGAAAACACCCCGGATCCGGCTTGGTCGGAGTGCTTTCCAACATGAATCGGAATCAGCCCCTTAATGTTACAAAACACACTAGAAATTCACTGAAAAACATAAAGGTTAAGAGGACATCATAGGTGACAATGTCTGTGATAATGTAAAATGTTGAAGGAAAAGAAACACTGAAATTCTCCCGCTATGAATCATCTAGCTAACAATAGCTTGTGTTGCTTCTATGCACTGCTTGTGACCGCACATATTGCATTACTCATGAAATGTTCAATGGCATCATTGATGACATCACTGATGACATCTCAAATGACTACATTGATGACATCACTGATGAAATCATCCAAGCTACTGCTGTTCAAATTACTGTATCAACCAGTACAACATTTCAGATATGAAAGTAAGTAGGAAGTGATGCAGAATCGTGTAAAGCAAAAGTGACCCTTTAGATACACAAGCTCCCGCAGGTGAGCGAAGCTGCTCCTACAGGCAGTATTCACCTTGTACTGAACACTTTGTGGATAGCTGACCTGATGCGGGTAATCAAACAAACACAAGAGGGCAAGCTGCTGCAGGACTCGATCCCCACTGTGTGAACAACTCTTCATGGAGAACTAGGTGTTGAGACTACACTTTACACAGAGTTTGCCCTGTAGTGAAATGTTGATAGCCAACCTCTTGTGGGCCTTGAACCAGACACAGGAAGGAAAGTAGCATCTGAGAACAGCCTTCACCCTGTGCAGAAACCCTCCAGAGAGAGTCACCCAATGCCACTAAAGCAGTGAAGGCCTTATTACGCATAGTGTGCACCCTGTACCCAGAACTTTGGGCATAGTCAACCTTCTGTGGACAATCAAGCACACATGGATGGGCATTCACCTGGTGTGCGCTCTCCTCACTCCTAAGCACTTCTGATGCAGAGCCCGGTCTCACTAGAAACCCAATGCTGCTTAGGAGAGAAAGCTTGTACTGCATACAACATTGGCTTCGGAGGAAGGCTTTTACAGACAGCTGACCGCTTGTGGGTAATCAACGCAATATTTGTTGGCATGTCTCTGCTACACATGGCCTTTGGGCAGTGCACAACCACTTTGAGAGCCGACACCCTACACAGACCCAAGACCCATCAGAAGGCCAAGAAAGTTGCAAGGGTAAAGAGGCTAGAGGAAAGTAGGTAAAGATGTACCTTCTAGGATAACCTGATGCATGATAAGCATATACCAACCTGCCACACTCATTGGATGATGTCATCAGTGAAGTCATCAGTGATGTCTTCCATGATGTCATTTGAAATGTCATCTGTGATGTCATTGAACATGTCATGAGTGATAGAATGTGTGAGGTCATAAGCAATGCATGGCAAGGGCGCAAGTTAAAGTTAGTTTGCTAAACTGTAACCAATGAATTTCAGGTTTTAAACATTATATTTATGTATATGTCGATGACTTATAAAGTTTGCATTGTACTCCTAACAGGGCTTCCCAGCTCTGTCGACCGAAAAAAGCCAGAACAAAAACCCCAATCCAGGTTTTTCACAGTTTTTTCAAAGCTGGGAAGGAAGGGCTTTTCAATGTTTGTCCACCAGATAGTTTAAGGATCGCCAATCCTGTTAGGCTCTTCTGAACCTGGGCGCAGTGGCCTGATTTGAGCTGGTGGTGCTCAGTGCTGTGGTAGGAAGGAATGGCTGGATCACTTGTCTGACATATCGCGGGCCAGATCCAGGGAAGGCCCAGAAGGCAAAACAAAGAGCCTTAACATGAATCCTTTTTCCCGTTGGTAACCAGTGAAAGGCTGAGAGCTCGGAGCAGACTGATTGGTGCTTAGGAATGTGTAAGAGTAACCAGGCTGCAACATCCCGGATAGCCTGCAAAGAACGCTTAGTGGAAGAGTGTGATGCTCTCACCTAAAGAGCATTCCCATAGTCCAGGCACGACATGATGATCGCCTGGATTACAGGCTTGTGGGTGGTATCAGTTAAGGCCATGAGAAACTTTCTGAGACTTCTCAGTAATAGCAGCCAACCTTTTGGCCAGGAGATCTGTGGTGACATCAGCCTCCATCCGGATCCCAATATTCTTAACAGGGAGCTTAGCAGGAGGGAAGGGGTCAAGACAGCCCTGCCACCCATCTGGGGACCAAAGAGGAGGCTGGTTTCCAACATCACCAGGAGGTTGGTCATTTTTTCCCCATCCAGTTGAATACAGCTGATGAGCAGCTCCTATGATGGTCCGCAGCGGAGCGCTGAGCAGGCAAAAGTGAAAAAAAACAACTAGGTGTTGTCAGCCTATGAAAGCGGAGTAGAGCCAAAGGACTTCATGAGGTCCGCCAAAGGGTGGCCATAGATATTAAAAAGGGTCTGGCTGAGGGAAGATCCTTGAGGAACTCCAGTCACTCGATAAGCACTACCAAAGAAGGGATCGTCAAAAACTTGCAAGCTACGGTTTTCCAAAAATGATGAGACAAACCCAGGACTCTGCCTTTTATCTCGCTGCTTTGTAGTCATCTGAGCAGCGTAGTATTGGGGATGGTGCCGAATGCTGCAATGAGATCGAGTAAGATAACTGTAGCCGATCCACCCAGTCAAGAGTCCACTTCAGCTCCACCAGCAACAAGGTGGATTCTGTGCTATGGAGCAGGAGGAGGCGTGGCCAGACTGAGGGCTTCAGTGTAGGTGGACAATGCCGACTGATGTATTTCTCACAGTTACATGGGAAGGGCCTCAAGAAATAAGCTGATGGGTCTCAACTTAAGAAGCATCCAGTGCTGCTTTTGAAAGCACCTGCCCTACAATCACATGTTTCGAAGATGGTGGAACAGAGACGGTAGAAATAGAAGGGTTAAGAAGCCCCAACAACTCCAGGTAGACCCTCACAGCAACAGCTTTGAGAACATGGGTCCAATGGCGAGCCGGATTCAATGGTCTTGGCCAACATAGTGAGGTCTGCCCAAGTGGGAGGTTGTGAGCTGGACAGCACAGGGCCTGAGCCGGCTGCTCGCTCTCTCAGGTCTGTGGAAGTGTCTATCGTATCCGGGAAAGGGGAGTATATTTTTCTGACCTTGTTTGACACAAGAGTGCTAGGTCATTGCACCTCATTGGCTTTGGAAGAATGAAGGAGGTTTTAAAGCTTGAATCGAAGACGTTCTTCACAATTGCAAAGACCTCCTTTGAGGAGCGAGGGGCGTTTTCAATTTTTCGAGTGATAAATGAGGTGCAGGCTGCCCTGATGGCTTTATGGTAAATCTGAATTGCTTCCCTATAGGCAGTCTTTTAAGCAGCATCATAGGATTTTGGCCAATCCCGCTCTAATGTTTTGTATTTTGCCCTAAATGCAACAGAACATAAACAGCAGTGCGAGCAGTGAGAGCCGTGCAAGCAGCCGCTCAAGCTTGTTAAATGTGCTCTCGCTGTGGGATTATTTGTTCCCCAAAGTACTCCTAATTACACAGGTGGGTGTAATTGTGTTATTATCGGTTATTCCGTGTCAAAGAGTAATGCAGAATTATGGAAATTACTCTGACTACTCCAGAGTAATTAAAATTACTCCTAAGCCTACAAATCACGTGGAATGTCTGGGGGGCCTTCGTTGGTATGTTATCATTGACCGCTGGCCTGCTGTTCAAGGGATGGTCAGTTTCATCGTGGGTGTAGGGCTTTGTTTTAAAAAAGTGTAGTTAGGGTGGGGTCCCCTTTGGGCAAGTACACACTGGCCACAGGAGATTAGTTAAGTTGTGGATGGCGGTATATTGTTGTCAAGTTCGAAGGGTTAGGCTTAAGGATGTCTGGCTAACTAGAATAGTCTGCGGTTGACCAGCTAGTTTAGGTATAGAGTTTTCTGCAGTGGGTGCTTCTGGGTGGTGTTATGGCGAGGTGTTGAGAGGTCTGTAGAAGGTAGGGAAGTCTGACCTCCTAAAACTGGGAGTACAGGAGCAGGTCTGGGTGCTGAGGTCCTTGCACCCAGTTCAGGGCCGTGTGGGTAGCTTCCCAGGGCCCCCTGCTCAGGTCTGAAACATGGGCCTGCTTCTGTGTGAAATGCCACCCACATTATTAGGCACTCCACCTGCTCCTCCAGTGCCCCCTTCCGATCACATCACAAATGTAATTTTTGTAATGGAGGTGTGTAGAAAAGTAGGATCTGCTTTCATAGTTACCCCCACTTTTGTCTTGGTGTTGTGGTAAATAATTTAATTACCGGAACTGAATTTGATACGGAATCTTAGTAAAATAGCTCAGTAAAATGAGAGGCAGAATCCGTGGTATAAGAGGTTTCAGAACGGGCTTTATTCCAATGGACGATTCGAATCGTGGCCTCCAAGTTCCATCACCACGGGGGTTCAGGAAGTGGAGTACAATACTTTATTGATAAGTAATCATTTTTATAGAACAGACATTACAATGAAACCAATGTAAGAGGCGTAACAATTGATAGCAAAGATAACATTTCACATGCGTAGCTGAAAGAGGCGTAATTGGGAGTAACAAGGAAACGTCATTGGTTGTGATGTCACATATGGGTGGACCTATGAAATAATTTCGCAATGTCAGCAGAAATACTTGGCAGAGATGCGCGCGCAGCAGCATGACGTGTGATTGACGTGCAACTAGGGGTGAAGGGGACTTGACATTTAGCTCTACATGTGGAGACAAGAAGTCTGGGGGGTCAAGTCAACCTAATCCCAAATCATATCTAACATCCTATGTTTAAAGAACTATGTTATCCACAAAGGAAGGACCCTTGGACAAAATCTATTCTATACTGACTGTGTGTGCGTGCACAAGCGTCTAAGTGTCTACATGAGATGCAATGGGCAGAAACCTTCCATGGTAACGGGGCTATGAATTACTTGCATGAGGACAGAGAAGCCGGGCCCTTTGCTCAATAGCTAAAGGAAATGTTTACTTAAACTACTAGACAGGAATGCATCGGCTGAGGAGCGAAACAGATAACTTGAAGGTGAAATACAGTTTTTGGCAGGCAGGCAGACCGGCCGAGGCAGGCACCGTTAGCCGCACAGGGAGTAGGACAAAGTTCATGGATACAGATGTGAGCTCAGACTGGAGCTGTCAGAGGCAGAAAGCAGGGAAAGGCTTGATGGCAGAATCAGGGCCTACTCGCCTGAACTGCAAAATGGAGTAACTGAACCATATAAAGTCGGTGGCCTTTCGTACTTAGGAATCGAATATCCAGCCCATTCATGGCGGATCTGAAAGAGGACATGTTGACGGTGGACGCACATGTATTTGCGTCTTCATAACTGGAACTGGAGGGAACATACATGTACTTGTAACATGCACATAGAACCGTTGGGGTCCAAGATAGGGGACATAACTGATCATAAAAATCCATATTTCCACATTCCCTCCTTGTCCCCTACTTGCCCGTCAAGAGATATCAATCTTCATTAATCCATTGATCTGTTCATATAGCATCATTTGTTCTTCTTTCTTCTTTCGTGATGAATGAAAATCTTGATGTGGAATACACAAAGTGGCACACAGACCACAAATCGCTGGTCCACATTGCAGGCATAAGCAGCAACTGAATAGTATAAGAAGGCCAATACCTAGGAAGGATAGAACTCTCCATCCCCAGGCTGATAACACGCTCCAAAACCACCCGGACCAAGTCCAAGTGCCTGGATTCTGGTGTATCTGGCTCACAATCTTATGAAGGCGAGTTATAGCTTTATATACAGATGGCGAATTTTCTGGTATGAATACGCAGCAGCTTGATCCGATGACCCTACAAGCTCCGCCCCTATCGGCCAGGATGACGTCAAGGACAAGACGATTTTGAAGAACAACAATCCTCATCGCAGACTGCTCCTCTGTCAAATTGCCTAGGGCGGAAATAGTTTCATTCACTACAGCTTCAAGAGTCCTAGTTAATCTACGTATTAGTTTACTATTGGTAACTGTACCTATATAGGGAAAGAGCCCTTTATTAAAGTCTACATACTTCTCCCATGCCGTCTCAGTGTAATCGACAATTGGGAGATCTCTCCGTTCTCTATTGTGTACTAAATGAATATTTCTGTGATAATCAGGAGGAGCTAGGAAAACAGGTGGCAAAAGGAATGCAATGTAACAGGTACCATCCCAATCTAGAGGCAGACGCATATATGCAGTCTGACCACATATGAAGTAGGAATGGCGAGAAGCTCTAAACGAAGACTTGCCTTGATCACTGAATTCTATTACAGTAGTGCATCTGCTATGGCCCATATGTATGGAACCATTCTTTCTTACACACAATTCACCCTTAGCTGGGAACACTGACATAGCAGGCAAAATTGGTGCAACTTCGGATTCGACATTCAGGATCATGAGATTAAGTGTAAAATTACCTAATCCATATACTTCATTTTCTAGATCAGTTCCTGTTCTCTTGGGACGACCCTCCTTGTCGGGGTAGCAGACTTTGAGTAAAACTAAGTTCAGATTTCCCCATACCCAATTGTCTTGATAAACTGCTGTGTTTGAATCTAAAGAATTGATTAAACTAAACCATGCTCCACAGGAGCCATTGTGTGTAAACGGATATGGAAAGAGGGGCAGAACTCCCTTATAATTCTGATAGGGAGGGAGTCGACCACATATCCAACAATTGGTAGCATTACTAGTCTGATGGGAATGATGTAACATACTAATGAAAGTGTTATTGCGCAGCGCAAATCTATAGGACAATTCATGCGGGGGTAGGTCACTAAAAGAATGTTCAGCAGTAACATTATAGACATATTTAGAAATAGGATAATATATGTGCAACAATATACTTGCAGTGATTATTATAAGACTCAAGAAAAACAAAATTAATAACGTCACTATACAATGACTACGCAGTGATTTACAGTACGCATGTCGTTTCAACATTTTTCGAGTTTTTTCTCTATTCAGGTCTAAGGGATACATGTCAGAGACAAATTCAACCGCTTCACCTTGGAGAGGACTTAAACAATCAAATTGTCTGACTTATTAGACCTGAGTTTTAATTTATATTGTTCCGGGCTACTAAGTTCAACCAAAGGAAGCTTTGAGTCAATGGGTGAAGACACACGAGGTGTGGCATTTACATCCGATGGTAGTCCATGAAATTTCTTGATATGACTTGAATGTACCCAGCCTTTTCTGCCCTCGATCTTTACGGCTGTCCTTGTGGTGAGCAGGACCAATTGCGGCGACTTCCACCTAGGATCCAGCTGAGTCTTCCGATCAAAGTTCCTCACTAAAACGAGATCCCCCGGAATTACGTCATGGGGTTTCACCTCAGTGTTGTCAGGAAAGGCTGCAGCTACCTGTGAACGACAAGATTGTAGTGCAGACATCAAGGAAGCCAAGTAATCTGTCAGCATATTACAGTCAACATCAGTTATTTTACGGGGTATAGGCGTCCCCCACATATTCGGTGGTCTTCCAAAGATCACCTCATAAGGGGATAGCCCTGTTCGAGAGTGTGCTACCATTCTCATGTAAAAGAGTGCAACTGGTAAAGCTACTACCCAGTCAACACCTTTCTCTCTACATATTTTGGACAATCTGATTTTCAAAGTTTGATTATGTCGTTCCACGAGACCTGCTGCCTCGGGGTGTCGGACACAATGAAACTTCCACTGATATCCTAGCAGAAGTGAAACGTGTTTCATTAGTTCGGATGAGAACGGCTGGCCGTTATCTGAATAGACAACACGTGGTAAACCGTACCGTGGGAAGAATTCTCGAACTAGCTGCTTGGCAGTAGTCGGGGCAGTGTAATCTGATACTGGGTACGCTTCGGTCCAGCGGGAAAGAGCGCAGACAACTACGAGAACATATTTGAATCCTCGACATCGTTCCATCTGGATATAATCCATTTGGAGGACTTCAAAAGGGTGATCAGGAGGCTGAAATCCACCCTGCTCTACGGGGATGCTTTTACCTGGGTTAAACTGACAACATATCATACAGGTACGGACTTTTTGCTTCGCTGCTGCTCGTAAATGTTTGTTGAACCAAATGTGTTGAATGCTGTCTAGCATAGCTTTCTCTCCTAGATGCGCTGGACTGTGTATTGTATTTATGATAGCTTGGACCATAGAGTCAGGAAGAAACCATACAGATTTCTCCTTCGTCATCCATCCCTGGTCCGTTTGGATCCCTCCTAATTCCGTCCATTTCTTTATTTCGTCTGGTGTAGCATGTGTCTGTATGTCAATTACATCAAGAGCGGGATCCTTAATCGTCATACAATGTGTTGGTGTCTGGACTATTGTCTTTGTCATGTCGGATGTGCGAGTTTGCGCAGTCTGTTTAGCTGTTCTGTCAGCTAAATCATTGCCTTGAGAAATGATATCAATAACTTTCGTATGAGCTTTGCATTTCATAATCGATATTGCAGTGGGTAAATGTATTGCATCTAACAGAGCATGAATGAGGGATCCGTGCTGAATGTGGGCACCGTGAGAAGTTAAATAACCTCTCTCTCGCCACAGCACGCCGAAGTCATGTACAACTCCGAATGCATAACGTGAGTCAGTGTATATGTTGACTTTCTTATTTGTGGCTTGGATACAGGCTTGTGTCAGAGCAATAAGCTCTGCTGCTTGAGCTGACAAGGTATTTATACAGTTTGTTTCAATGACTTCAGTATCTGTTGTGACTGCATATGCGGCCACTAAATCTCCTGTACTTGTTCTCATACATGAACCATCTACATACAACGTCAGGTCTGGATCTAACAATGGAACATCTGTCAAATCTTGTCTGGGTTTCGTCGTTATTGTAATAACTTCAATACAATCATGAGCTAGTGGGTCTGTTCCGATTACAGGTAAAAGTGTGGCAGGATTCAATGTATTACAGCGTCTGATTTCTATGTGTGGCTGAAACAATGTTAGTTCGTACCCTGTAAGTCTTGCTATGGTCAAGTGTTGTGTTTGCGTTCGGTTCACAAGAACCTCTACTGCATGCGGTACTTGTACTGTTAATGGATGTCCTAACACTATGGCATCGCTTTGTCTTATTGCTAAAGCTGTTGCTGCCACTGATTTCAGGCACGCAGGCAAAGCCTGGGCTACGGGATCTAATGTACTAGAGAAATAGGCACATGGTTTGCGTGATCCTGCTTGTTCCTGAGTGAGTACGGACAAGGCAGTACCTTCTCGTTCTGTAACAAAGAGTGTAAAATGTTTTCTATAACATGGTGTTGCTAAAACAGGTGCTTGACATAGAGCTTTCTTTAAGTTTTCAAAAGCTAGTGTGTGTTCCTGAGTCCAAGGGAGGACAGTCGATGTGGCCGCCTCCTGTGTTGTCAACTGAATGAGTAGTTTTGCTAAAAATGCATATTGAGGGATCCACTGCCTACAATATGAAGTGAGGCCTATAAAAGCCCGCACCTCCTTTTGTGTCTTGGGTATTGGCATGTTAGCAATTAACTGAATGCGGTCGGGTGTAAGCTGCCTTCCCTCCTTGGACAGCGAGTGACCAAGATAAACAACTCGCTGGACACAGAATTGCAGCTTAGAAGGGGACACCTTGTGCCCCTTTTCGGCTAGAAATTGTAAAACCATCAGAGATGCTTTTTCACATTCAGGTTCGCTTCGGGCGGTGATCAGCAGATCATCGACATATTGAAGTAGTGCAGTGTTGGCTGGCATGTGGATACTGTCAAGTTCTCGTTTCAGTGCTTGGCTATAGATGCTGGGGCTTTCTGTAAATCCTTGAGGTGCGCGTGTGAATTTAAAACTTCGTCCATTTAAACTAAATCCGAACAAGTATTGGCTCTCCGGATCTATTGGGACGCTGAAAAAGGCATTCTTGAGATCAATTACAGTAAAGAATGTTGCGTTCGAATCAATGGCGGTCAGTAATGACGAGATATCGGGGACCACAGGGAATTGTGGCACAATGCATTTGTTTAATTCGCGCAGATCAATAACCAATCGATATACTGGCGGGGCCTTTGGATCAGTTCGTTTAAGAATCGGAATTATCGGGGAATTACATACATTGGAGTCGGTTTCCACAACCACTCCTTGGGCAATGAGCTCGTCAATGATTTGCAGCAAAGCCACTACAGCATCTGGTGGTAGCTTGTATTGTCGTATTCGTGGTAGTACCACTCCTGCCTTTAGTGTGACTCGATATGGTGTAATGTTCATGCAACCAACATCAGTAGGGCCTTGTGCCCATAAATGTGTGGGTAAAGTCTGCAGTCGGTGATCCATGTCTCGGGATACGTAGTGACCTTTGAAATCACGCAAAAACAATCTTACTCCTTCCGGAGAACAACATATTATCGCTCCTAGAGCTTTCAATGTTTTTATACCTAACAAGTTTTCTGGACATGATTTAGTAAGCAATAAATCTGTAGTTCGTGTCAAGGGTCCGATCGTAAGTGGAAGAGGCTGTGATACTTCATTAACAATAGGTTTTCCTGAAAAACCAAGGGAAATATTCTGTGAGCCTGAGAGGGGTGCCTCTGGAACTTCACTACGTTTTATTGTGGTTCGACTTGCCCCTGTATCAAGTAAAAATTTTCTATCTTGACCCAATAATTCACTGTGCACATAAGGTCCTTCTTGATCTACAGGGACCTCGATAAGGGGTAAGTCAACTTCCCTCTCTAGGCTTGTTCATGCGTATCGTTGATACTCAGGATATTCATACTGTGCGGCCTGATACATTTGTCGTGTCGTGGTTTGTGTGGCAGCAACAGGCAGCGCTGGTGCAGCTGGCACAAACTGTATAGACTGTTGCGGAGCTGGCATGGACTGTTGCGGAGCTGGCATGGACTGTGCATGCTGCGGGGCTCCTTGTTCATTCTGATCCTGTCTTAGTGGCCGCGGCCTTTCCTTTGCAATACCTACGGCGATATTACGTTTCAGGACTGGACAATCGTGTACATAATGACCTGGCTGTTTACAATAATTGCATGTCCCTTTTACAGGAACTGCTGAATCTCCAGAATGTGTCACACCCTTTTTGTGACCGTCTGTTGGAACTGTCTGGGAGACTAACATTTTCATTTTTGTGTCTTTCATACGTCTTTGTTCATGTTCTTGTTCTTCTCTAATTCTATTGTGATGATACTGTAACATTTGTAACATTTGTGACTGGGTGTTACCTTGCCAGGTACTTTCGAACTTCAATACTCTATTCTTCACTTGGGGCAAGGAATTTTCAACTAATTTTGTCACAAACAGATGTGGATATGACTCACTACTTGCTTTTATGCCACTATTTATACCAAAACATTTCTCGAATCGGGCATAGAAATCACTAGTGTCTTCATCTTGTTTTTGCTTACAGGCTGAGATTGCACCCCAGTCTTCCTTTTTCGTAGTTAATAAACGTGGCAGTACCTGTACTAGTAAACCTGGTAGTGCTTTAACTTTATCCCCGAGCCCTGCTCCTGCAGTTCGGGCCTTTTCTTCTGCTTCTAATGCTGTCCAGTCTATCTTTTGTTCTCCCACTTCCCACTCTTTTTCCTTAAGTTTTTCATAAATGCCAGCAGGCATTAATACCTTTAATATTGTCATAATGTCAGGATAGGTATATTCTCCCATGAGTAACATGTCTTTAATTTCTCGGTGAAAACCCGCTGGGTCTTTGTCATGACTGGGTACTACTTTCTTCATTTCTAACAATTCTATTTTAGATATTGGCGTATATACAAATACGCGTTTAAACTCATTGTCTTCGCCTTTTATTGGGTGCACTTCTCGCAAGGGATTCTGTCTATCTATGTAATACGGCGTTCTTTCCTTGATGGGCAGTGAGACATGTTCTGGGCATACAAAAAGAATGTACTGCTTTCTGGATTCTAGTATTTCTCTAATTAACTTAGTACCTGAACCTCTCCATCTATTCGTGAGTAATTCAGTCAATATTTCAGGTAAAGGACCAGGATCGGAATGTTGGTTTTTGTATAAGATAAGAAGTTGTTGAATCATATAAATCCCAGCTAAACGCTGTTCATCTGGGCTGAGGTTCAAAAACGTGTGTGCTACTGTTTCATCACCATATTTTCCGGGACTGTCAATCCAGTGAACGGCTGATCTGGCTAATTCTTGTTCATCCATAGAATCGAGTAGGTGATAACCCCTTCGTTCTCGGAGTAATTTGTCAGCGGCTTGGAACGAATGTTCGGGAGACCTCATATTTATTATAGGTGTTGGATAAGTTCTGTTATTATCTGGACATATCGGACGTATCGGATCAGTAAAACATCTAGTATTACTACAAGATCTTCCTCTACCTACATAGGCTATAGTTTCTGACTGTCTTGCGGGAAATTCTAATTCTCCCTCTTCGTTTTGTTCAAACTCGTCTACTGCCAATCTCTCTTCATGTATTCGTTCTATTTCTTTTCTGATCTTTCGGCACATAGCTACTATACATGTTTGCTTATCATGTTTCCCGTCTGATATATTCTGGCTCCATCTCGTAAGAATTTGCATTACTTCCGGGTTTACCCCCGGTCGGTCTTGATTTCTGATCACACAATTTATGAGGAAACGTAACAGTTCCCCCTGTATTTCCACTTTCTGGTATTCCATAGCTCTGTTAATACATTCAGAATCTCGCCCTATTTGGACAAAATGATATATATTATCTAGATGCATAGTCATTCCTGGTAGCTTCCCTAAAAACATCGCAGCTCGTCTGATACGTAATGATGCCAGGACCATTTCGTCCTCTTTGCCGGGCACAGGGTCATATCTACAATCTACTAGGAGTTCCTTAAGTGTGCGGGTATTTATAAGTTTGGGCGTACGTGGATGTGCTGATTCTTGAAAAGTAAGTTTATTTATTCTGGGTGGCGTAGAATACACGCTGGTAGCACCTCCGGTAGCCCCATCTGGGGTACTGGGCGCGAAAGGATTCGTTGATCGTGATACAGCAACTATAGGTGTAGACACAGCTGTAGAAACGGCCGTGGGAACAGATGTAGAAACAGATGTGCTTGCCGGAACTTGTGTCGGAATTTGTTGTTGCAAAGGTACAGACACATGGTCTTGACGTTGAACCCCCCCCAGCAGACGGTCTATGTGGTGCAGGGTTAGCATACTCGGGAGCTGCGTCATCTAAATATGAAGAAAGAAAAACATCTTCTGCGGTTCTGGGATGCCCCTTTGGATGCGCTTTTATCGGAAACAATGGGGGTGGCAAGTCTTTTGGTATCTCCGGAGTAGCCTTAGGTAATCCTTCGGCCAGAAGGGGATACATACCATTCATAAGGGCATTTCTTTGTCTATCTCCTTGTTCTAATTTTACTCGAGTACCTTCTTCAATTAACTGATTTTCTCGAACTTTATTTGAATTTTCCTTACTTTTCTCTTCCTGTCTACGTGCTTTTTCTGTTCGTCTATACGATTCTTTACGCCATAATTCAATGGCATCTTTCTGTGACTGTCTAGCTTTCCTTTTCCATAACTCTTCCTCTACTTTCACGATGCACTCTGCATCCCAGGTCCCAGCTGCGGGCCACCTGTGACTTTCTGGTAATTCCTTGGTGTAGTCCCCCCATAAATCAAGAAATAATATGGCGTCTAAGCCATGTTTGTGATACATAAAGTGCCCTGGAGTGTCCCTAGGAGGAATAGGAACAGCTTCTTCGAGTACCCCTTTTCTAGTTGTGATCTGTCTTAATTTCGAAAAGAGCGGCATACTGACAACTGATCTGATACTTATTCTTAAACACACTTTAATACAAAAGCACAATAATGAACAGTCATTCATACCACAATATGCAGAACGTATTTAAAACATTTAACATTTAACATTTAATGAACAACAATGATGGCCGTTCACTTAAGCATAATACTCGATACTAACTAGATAATTCTGACTTCATATACTAGACATACTCGATATACTGCTAAACAGTACATATACACTGCTGAAACAGTGCAGACCGGATTTGTGTACCCAAATCCGTCTTGACCGGCACAGCCTATGTGCACGTCAGAACGCCTCCCCAGCAATGGTACTCACCGGGTAGCTCGGAACGGAAGGCCTTGGAACGGAACTGAACTTGAACTGGACTCGACTCGAAAACTTCGGCACTTCGGATCATCGGAAACTTCGGAACTTGGTGGGCCTCTGTATACCTCGGATCTTGCTCTCTCAGCTAGGCTCTGGTTGGGATACTTCGCACTTCTCACCGCCTCGTCTGGGTGTTGATCGCAGCCTCAGTCGCCCCCGCTTGACCGGAGGGAGATACAGGAAATCCTGCTGGTACGCGTTGTTGTCCGTCCAGCTGTGGCAGGAGACCGGGCCTGCAACGCACCACCGGCGCGTGAGATGAGAAAGTGTCCCTGTTCGGGCGCCATTCATGTGGTAAATAATTTAATTACCGGAACTGAATTTGATACGGAATCTTAGTAAAATAGCTCAGTAAAATGAGAGGCAGAATCCGTGGTATAAGAGGTTTCAGAACGGGCTTTATTCCAATGGACGATTCGAATCGTGGCCTCCAAGTTCCATCACCACGGGGGTTCAGGAAGTGGAGTACAATACTTTATTGATAAGTAATCATTTTTATAGAACAGACATTACAATGAAACCAATGTAAGAGGCGTAACAATTGATAGCAAAGATAACATTTCACATGCGTAGCTGAAAGAGGCGTAATTGGGAGTAACAAGGAAACGTCATTGGTTGTGATGTCACATATGGGTGGACCTATGAAATAATTTCGCAATGTCAGCAGAAATACTTGGCAGAGATGCGCGCGCAGCAGCATGACGTGTGATTGACGTGCAACTAGGGGGTGAAGGGGACTTGACATTTAGCTCTACATGTGGAGACAAGAAGTCTGGGGGGTCAAGTCAACCTAATCCCAAATCATATCTAACATCCTATGTTTAAAGAACTATGTTATCCACAAAGGAAGGACTCTTGGACAAAATCTATTCTATACTGACTGTGTGTGCGTGCACAAGCGTCTAAGTGTCTACATGAGATGCAATGGGCAGAAACCTTCCATGGTAACGGGGCTATGAATTACTTGCATGAGGACAGAGAAGCCGGGCCCTTTGCTCAATAGCTAAAGGAAATGTTTACTTAAACTACTAGACAGGAATGCATCGGCTGAGGAGCGAAACAGATAACTTGAAGGTGAAATACAGTTTTTGGCAGGCAGGCAGACCGGCCGAGGCAGGCACCGTTAGCCGCACAGGGAGTAGGACAAAGTTCATGGATACAGATGTGAGCTCAGACTGGAGCTGTCAGAGGCAGAAAGCAGGGAAAGGCTTGATGGCAGAATCAGGGCCTACTCGCCTGAACTGCAAAATGGAGTAACTGAACCATATAAAGTCGGTGGCCTTTCGTACTTAGGAATCGAATATCCAGCCCATTCATGGCGGATCTGAAAGAGGACATGTTGACGGTGGACGCACATGTATTTGCGTCTTCATAACTGGAACTGGAGGGAACATACATGTACTTGTAACATGCACATAGAACCGTTGGGGTCCAAGATAGGGGACATAACTGATCATAAAAATCCATATTTCCACAGTGTCAGTATGTTTTTGACCTAGTCTGACTGGGATCTGGCTAATCAGTACCCCGGTCATTGTGCTTTCTACCTAAATTGACCATGGTAAGTACTTTTGTACATCCACAATTATCTACTGGTGTATCCTTGTAAGTCCCTAGTATATGGCACTAAGGTACCCAGGGCATGGGTACACCAGGGGTCTCCCATGGGATGCAGCATGTATTGTGCCACCCATGGAGTCCACCCAAACTGTGACTACAGGCCTGCCGTTGAGTTACAGATATAAGTTTCCTTATATTTGAGGTCACTGCAATTAAAAAATATAAATCACCCCTTTTGCAGGCTCTCAGTCCTGAGAACAGGGTGCTTGGTTATAAGTGTGAGTGTGCCCCTGCATGAGCAGGGTACCCCCTACACACCCTGGAGTCAATTCACCAGGCTTTGTAAGGGCGGTCAGCCATTTTAATACATATTGTGGACATCAGTCATTATGAGATGTGGCTGCACCAAACCGGGTCAAGTTTGGTATCATACCCCAACACCGATTCCAGTGTTGGAAGTATGATCCCATGTGCTGGGGGGGGGTCTCCCTTGAGGTACCCCCCTGCACTTCCAGTAGCAGCTTTTCAGGGTCTGACAGCAAGCTAGTGCTGCTGCCAACCACAGACACGATTGTGCCATCCTGCTGCTGAGCCAAGCTTGAGAAGGGGAAGGTAGAGCAATGGGTTTCCTGTCACAGGGAGGTGTGACCACCTCCCAGACAGGACTTAGTGTATTGGGCTGGGGTGGGGGCTCTTGCCAGCACCACTGTACTGCTTGAAGGGCATACTTGGTGCCCTCCTTGCCTACTCCAGTTTGAGCAAGTTTAGGGAGCTCTAGGTATCCGCTCTGGTGCGAAACTGAACAGATAACATGGGAATATCCTCCCCTCTGCCAAGCCCCCCTCTGGGAGGGATCCCTGAGTTGTTCCACCCCTTTCCCGAGGGTACTTAAGGGCTTACCTGTGGGTGAGTCCTCAGGTTGGTCATGGGACAAGACTCAAGCCTGAAACTATGTCACTCTTTGACCATCTGGACACTTGGACTTCGTTGGACTTCGAAGGAACCGAGACTGCACTAAGGAAGATTCCTGCTGCTCCTAGTCTTGCTGTTCTTCAAGTCTTCTTCGTTGTCAGTGTCTTTGCTTCTTACAGGTTCTTCAGATCTGTGGGAGTGAAGGAGCCGCTCCCCTGCATCGGCAGGCACCGCAACGAAGCTGACCGGTCTATTGCTCCTGTCATCCCACGGACTTCCCGTGGCTCAGCAACACAGGTGGTAGTTCTGCAACTACCTCGAGGCCTGACCTGTCCTCTCTGCAAGTTTGAGGCCAGTATCCCTCATTGGAACCACTGGAGCCAGACCTACGTGCACTTCTTTCACTTGCCATTGCCAAGGCTTGTTGACTCTGCACTCCAGAGATCTTTGGGCTACAAGAAGCTCCAGCCTCCAGCATCTGTTCCCTCCAAGACCAGCATCCTCACCACATCCTCTGCACCGTGAGATTTCATTCTTGGTGAGCTGCTCGAGGCCCTCTTGTGACTCCTGTACCTTCGGCCTGTGGGTCCTCTTCAGGGTCTTCTTTGGCTTCATTGGGCTCTCCTGCTTGCTCGGGGCCTGCTCCGACTCTCCTGCTGTTGGTGAGCCCCTTGGACCTTGCTGGTCCTAATGTTGCTCCTTCTTTGTTTTCCACACCAGTTGTGGCTACCAAGGCCTGTTGGTGCTCCCACAAGACACCGACCACCTAGTTACTGACATCCAATATGGGACAGCTCGTCCTTGGCTCCTGGTATTCCTCAGCGTCACCTGGTCCTCACAGCTGTAGCGACAATGTCACTGTCAACTCTTCTGAACCTTCCAACATCGGTGGGCATTGTGTCTTCGTGCCTCCTGGTCGCTCCTGAGTGGCATAGACTCTGTTCCCTCTGCTTGCAGGTTCTTCACTTCCAGAATCCACCCTTGGATTCCACCGGACTCATTCCTGAACTTCTCCAGAGGCATTTTCTTTTAAGGCTTCCATTGTCGTCTATGGAAGTTTCTGACGTCTCTTCACCCCTACGCACCTGGCTTCTCTGGTGTAGGTAACCTGGTCTCTGGGATATCCACAGGAGGGGTGGCTCTCCAACCTTCCATCCTCCAAGGGAATTCTTCGGGTTCCTCTGGGAAGAGTGCTTCTGCAAAACTGCAACCGCAACTTCTCCATTGACTTCCATTGGGCATGCAGCTGTGTTTCCACTCTGCACACAGCCCCGTTGGGGTTTCTGGGTGCTTTCCTTGGGTGGTTCCTTGTGTCGCTGGCTCGTCTGGGTATTATGGTCCAAGTCCTATCCTCCTTTGTAGTTTGCATTCCACTTTCTTAGTATATGGTTTGGTCTCCCCCTGTAGACCGCTATATTTTGCACTACTTAACTGATTGAATTTGAGGTATTCTTGTGTATTGTGTCAAAATCCCTTGGTAGGCGATATACCAATGTGTTAGTGAGTGTTGTGTAATAAATATAAGTATTTTTATATAAACACTGCATGGTTCTTTTTCATCTAACTTACACTATTGGCTAAACTAGTACGCCAAGCTGCTTTACACTCCTTTAAGATGAGCCTGAAGGCTGCTCTCCACAGCTACCACTTTGAGAGCTTTCAAAGGTTATCAAAGACCACTGAAATCACCATAAGGGCTGCCTGGATCAGTGCAAGGTGCGTCACTAAAAGAAGTGTGCACCATATACTAAACCAGCCTTCTCTGGTCCAAGGGCGGGGTGGCATTCCTGGCGGTGAAGGGGTGGGGAAGTGGGCAGCAGCAAAGCCAAAGATTGTGTTGGCTCACAATGTCAAGGGTGGGGCAGCACCTGCCTGAAGCTTCGCCTGTCCTTCCTGTTTGCGTTGCCAGGCAACAGAAGAGCCCCTGTGTCCATGGACCAGCAGGGCATGATCAGATAAGTAGAGGTGGGTTGGGGAAGGAGAGAGCAGCCAGAAACACTAGGCCATGAAGCTCTGCATCAAGCATCAAGGTCCCGCTATGGGGCCCCCCTCCCAGGGCCTTGGAGCCATTATCCAGGGCTGCAGGCCCAGGGTGGGGGGGAGGTGGGGTCTCTCTCCCTGACTCCAGCACTGCACTATTACTGTGAACCCCAGGGGGTAAAACTCACTCTCCTCTGCCTCGCGGCACATGGAGTAGTTTGATGGAAGTGGCGATCCAGATACAAGCCCGGGCATCGGCTTTAAATCCTGTGATTCTGGGCAAATGATTAAAACTGACCATACCTACAGAAGAACCCTCCGACCTCTAGTAATGTTCTTGGAACTCTTATAAAGCACTCCTAAGACCTTGGGTTGAGTTTGTACTATATAAAACTGCAGAAAACACAATGCCATAACACTATCACCTCACGTCCGGGTGCTATGCATCATGCATGACTCGTGAACCCCATGCTGAATGTATGAGTGGGAGGATGGATAGATGAGTGAAAGCATGGGTGGTGGTGTAAAAGGGTGGAGGGATACATGAGTGAAAGGGAGGATGCATGGATGGATTGAGTGAAAGGGTGGATAGGTGAGTAAAATGATGGATGAGTGGATGAGTGAAAGGTGAATGGATGGACAGATGAGTAAAAGGGTGGATGTATAGAGGGATGAGTGAAATAATGGATAGATGAGTGAAAGGGAGGGTGACTGGACAAAAGGATGGATGCATGAGTGAAAGAGCGAATGGATGGATGGATTGAGTGAAAGGGTGGATTGATGAGTGAAAGCACAGAGGGCTGAGTGAAAGTGCAGATGGATAAATGAGTGAACTGCAGGATGGATGGATTGAGTGAAAGGGTGGATGGGTGAGTAAAATGATGAATGAGTGAAAGGGTGAATAGATGGATGAATGAGTGAAAGAGTGGATTGATGGCTGATGAGAGAATGAAAGGATGGATGGATGACGGAATGAAAGGATGGATGAGTGAAAGGGTTAATGCATGGATGGGTGGATGGATTAGTGAAAACATGGATGGCTGAGTGTAAGGATGGACTGATGAGGGAAAGGTAGGATGGATGGATGAGTGAAAGGGTGGATGAATGAGCACAAGGATGTATAGATGAGTGAAATGATGGTTGAAAGGGTGGATGAATGAAAGAATGGATAGATGAGTGAAAGGGAAGGTGGAGGGATGCAAGAAAGGATGGATGAGTGAAAGGGTGAATGCTGGATGGATGAGTTAATGGATGGGTGGAAGGATAAATGGATGTATGAATTAGGGCAAGGATGGAGTGAAAGTGTGGATGGATGGATGGATGAGCGATAGGATGGATTGATAGATGGATGGATAGTTTTGGATATGGATGGGCACATGGATGAATAGAATGGTGAAAGACTGAATGATGGGCGAAAGAATGACTGGATGACAGACTGTGAAGGTTAAATGGAGGATATCAGCCGGTTGGTGGAAGGATGAATGGATAGATGCTTGGATGGAACAGACAAGAGCGCTCTTCTGAGGAGGGTCGCAATGAATTGCTTAGCTTGCTTGATGCCATAAGAGCTTTGGTTGAAAGTTGGGAAGGAGGTATTTTTATTTTCTGGCTACTGCCTTGCCTATGTGTCACATTTCTGTATTTCCTATGTGTTTGTGTGGCATCTCTACGTCATACGTATGCCATTTTGAGTGACATCCATTTTGAGTGAAACCCATTTTGAGTGACACCCAACTGCTGCTTGAATGTTTCACTAGTAATTGTAAATTGTAGCATGTTTTGTTTCAAGTGTAAGGCTCTAGAGAGAGCTTTGTAGAGCCATGAGCTGTGCTTGAGATGTATATTGTGTTTATAGCAATAGGCAAGGTGTCCAAAGTAAACTGTGTAATAAAGCATCGTCATTACCTACTTGAAGGGGGCTGCAGGGAAAAGCTCCGCTGCGACCCCTGCCTACCAGTGGCGCTCTGCGAAACCACCATACACAGTCTGACTCCCTATTATAAGTAACACTGGCTGACACAACCATAATGCGCTCCCTTTAGAGAGTCCATCACAGCAGTGCCCCACTTAGTTCACCACCACAGCAAGAGCCCTTTAGAAGCACCCCGCAGCAGTGCGATGCAAGAACCTCTTAATGACTCAAAGAGCCTATAGGACCAATCCTTGGGGATGAGAGAGGGGTCGGCTTCCAGGCTCTAGCTAAGGATCGGAGCTGTCACGCAGCAGTCTCGAAGCCAAACCTGACTGCTGATGATGTGTCCCTGTGGAGGTGTACAAAGGCCTGAAGTCTCGTGTTATCGCAGCGGCGGGAATAAACAACACTGGTACACTGCTGCGACAAGCACACGCGCATGCGTGAACACACCCGCACCAAAGCCGTCCCCTGCCTCATCCTTACACCTTATAATAAACAACAGGAGCATAAACCCATAAACCTCGTTGAGACTGGGGTAATAGTGTAAGAGACAACAAATATACTCAACTGGTATCATTCAACACAGACAGATAAATTGCATGTACAAGACATTACAGTTAGGATAAGGAAGACTCTGAAAAAATTAAATTGAGAAAAGTCATATTGTATTAGATCAAAAAGTTTACAGAGGGACATACAAAAATGTAAATGAACAAGATAATGGAACAGTTGTATTTTCATTGAAGAGTATATCCAGCTCACTGCATATGTGGAAGCCCAGAAGGCCTCCATCCCTCCCAGTCAGGATTCAGAGCTGAGCACAGTGCAGAATCCATCCTTCTAGGAGTCATGGAACACCGATACCCATGGATAGGGGTGACGCGGCTCTGTTCATTCTACTAGATCTTAGCGCGGCTTTTAAAACTGTGTCTCATGATACTCTTATGGCCACGGCCAGACTTGCCCAATTAGGCATTCTTGCCTGGTTAACTTCCTTTGTAGAGGATCACACTTTCCACGTTTTCTCCTTGAATAGAGTGTCAAGTTTTCACTCACTCACCTCAGGAGTCCCTCAGGGTTCCGCCCTTAGCCCTATGCTTTTTTTTTTCTTTTTTTTTTTTCTCTATTAAACTTTTTATTGTTTTCAGAAAACAGAACATAATCAAGTCACACAAGGCAGGTCTTTTCATGCAAGGCATCTGGGGTGACGCAGCACTGGAAACTTATGGGGACAGCACCAATACTAGGCTGATAACCCGAAGCCGGGCTACATCCTATGTTACGTCCGCACTTTCCAGGCCGGATAGACGGCTCAACTATATATCCTCGGTAGGCGTTCCAGAGCGACCACACCTCCTCCCACCTTGTGGGGCACCCTCGTGCCAGGTATACCATCTTTTCCTGTAGCATACACCAGTCCATATCGTTCTGCCAGTCCACCAATTTCGGCAGAGTCGGTGCCCCCCATAGACGGGCTATATTCCTTTTAGCGACCATTTGTCCCAGTGTAACCCATAGTCTCCCCCGTTGGGACAAGTCCGTGGGTTCCCAAATATTAAGCAAACATCTCTTAGGGGCCCGATTCACAGAACAAACTTAAGACTAAATCCTAAACTTAGTACCATTCTGGTATTCACAGAATGCACCTAGTACTTCTGGTATTCACAGAATGAACTTACTACTTTTGCTATTCACAGAATGAACTTAGTACTTTTGCTATTCACAGAATGGATTTACGACTCCTAAACTTACGTCCGCACTCGGGCCGGAAATTCCGGCCCGGAGGCGGAGCTTCCGGCCCGGAGGCGGAGCTTCCGGGCCGGGGGCGGAGCTTCCGGGCCGGGGGCGGAGCTTCCGGGCCGGGGGCGGAGCTTCCGGCGCAGAGGTGGAGATTTCAGCCATAGCTAAATCGGCCAGAATCCCCACCTCGGGCCGGAAGCTCCGCCTCCGGCCCGGAAGCCCCGCCTCCGGGCCGGAAGCTCCGCCTCCGGGCCGGAAGCTCCGCCTCCGGGCCGGAATTTCCGGCCCGAATGCGGACGTAAGTTTAGGAGTCGTAAATCCATTCTGTGAATAGCAAAAGTACTAAGTTCATTCTGTGAATAGCAAAAGTAGTAAGTTCATTCTGTGAATACCAGAAGTACTAGGTGCATTCTGTGAATACCAGAATGGTACTAAGTTTAGGATTTAGTCTTAAGTTTGTTCTGTGAATCGGGCCCTTAGCCTCCGTGCGGATCTCAGTCTCCCATACCTCCCCCATGCATGACACCACTCGCCTCCAGTACCGCTGCACTCCTGGGCATTCCCACAAAATATGAAAGAAGGACCCTCTCTCTCCGCACCCCCGATGGCACAATCCCTCCCCTCCCCTCCCCTACCCATCGCCTGTAGCCTGGTGCAGGAGACATACACTCTGTGCAGAATTTTTAGCTGCACCAGTCGGAGTCTGGCTGATATCGCTACTTCCCTAGGAGACCCCAGAGCGGTAATCCATTCCTCGTCGTCAATCTCAAGCCCGTCTGCCACCCATTTCTCTTTCAGGGAGTCGAGAGGATCGGGGGGGGTTGTTAATTAATTTTTTGTAAGTGAGGGAAATGGCATGCTCCGGCATGTGTCCATCCAACAGCCTGTCCTCAAGCGGGGAGGCCTGCGGAAGTCGGGTCCCGGGAGGAATATTAGCTCGAAGGGAGTGACGGACCTGTAGGTATCTAAAATGTTCCGTCCGCGCCATGTCATAAGTGTCCTGGAGGTAAGCAAAGGGTCTGACCCCCTCCGGCCCCCAAAGGTCCCCCACCCGGGAGATCCCGATAAGGTCCCAGTTACGGAACCCCTTTGTGTGCCTCAGGCTGCCTAATCTCTCTGATGCCCACAGAGGGGTGGCCAGTGTGAGCGTGTTAGACCATCCCAGCGCCCGGTGCGTGGGGTGCCATATTTGCACCGAGTGCTTCGTCGGCCCCGTGAGGTGGAGCTTGCCTGGTCTGGAGTATAGCGCAACTTCATAGTTTCCCCCAGGGAGCAACCATCTGTCCATCCCGTACCCCGGAACGTTGCCATCGCAGTATGTCCCCTGGTTTATTGCCGATAGGTGGGCGGCCCAATAGTACTCACGGATATCCGGGAGGGCAATCCCCCCATCATACCACCCCAGCGAGAGTTTCCGCAGCACTATTCTGGGTACTCCCGACCATAGGAGGGTCCGCTGCGCCGCCTCCACCGCCGCAAAGTTATGTTATGTTATGTTATGTTATATTACAGCGTTCTTTTATAGCGCACGGCTACTCGAAAAGAGTGTCCCGGCGCTTTCCACCTGCATCTCAGAATAAAAATAACACAACACAGCAAAAAAATGAGAAAAAGAACTGAAACTGAAGCAATAAGAACAGCCTAAAGATTAAAAAGCCAGGTCTTCAGGCTCTTCCTGAACTGGAACAAATTGACAGTGCTGCGCAGCGAAAGAGGAAGCGAGTTCCACAGCTGTGGGGCTTTGCAGCTGAAAGAGCGCCCTCCCGTGCGGGCCTTCCTCACCCGAGGGACCACCGCTTTGTAAAGGGATTCCGAGCGCAAGGAGCGGACTGGTCGATAGAAGGCTAGTCTCCGCCGCAGGTATCCAGCAAAGTATGAGGCAGGCACTAGATCCGGATGGTTTTGGAGCGCATACAGAAACCTAGGGAGGGCCATCATTTTAAAGAGGGCCGCACGGCCCAGCAGCGACAGCGGCAGCCGCTGCCACGAAGCTGACTCACGCTGGAACCGCTGCAGCGGTGGCATGAGATTCCTTTCAAACCGGAGAGTCTTATCCAGTGTGGCAAACACTCCGAGGTATCTAAAGCCCTCCTCCGCTACCGCTAGCGGACAGTTGTCAGGCAGCCTGGGGGGGTCGCCGTGCAGAACATAGAGGACGGATTTTGCCCAGTTGATGCAAAACCCGGAGTTCTTCCCGAAACTGACAAAGATGTCCATTACCGCCAATATAGATCTCCGCGGGTGGGAAAGGTAAAGGAGGATATCATCAGCATAGAGTGATATTCTGTCTTCCCAACCGTCCGCTCACCGTAACCCCGTGATGCAGCTGTCCTGTCGGATCCACGACGCCAGCGGCTCGAGAGAGAACGCGCGAAGAGGAGAGGGGAGAGCGGGCACCCTTGTCTGGTGCCCCTCTCCAGACCAAACACCTCAGACACCCTGCCGTTAACCACTACCTGCGCCAGTGGCTCCGTGTATAGAAGGCGAACCCAAGCCATAAAGCGCGGCCCAAAGCCCATCTTTCGGAGTACTGCCATCTTATATGGCCATTCGAGTGTGTCGAATGCCATTGTGGCGTCAAGCGACACCACCACCGCGTCTTCCCGAATCGTATGGCACCTTCCCAGTACCCCGTGCAGGCGGCGGAGGTTTAGCGCCGTATTACGGTGGGGCATGAAGCCGGATTGGTCTGGATGGACCAGCGTGGGGAGGACTGAGTGGAGCCTGTTCGCAAGAGTCTTGGCAAGTATTTTCGGCTCTGCGTTCAGCAGAGAGATCGGCCTGTACGAGGAGCAGGCGTCCCTGGGCTTTCCCTCCTTAGGTATGGCCACTATGGTAGCCAAGCGCTGATCACGCGGCAGTATCCCCGCCTCTGCACTCTCCTCGAACATTCGGAGGAGATGCACGCCAAGGACGTCCGGCTTCAACTTGTAGAGCTCGATAGGCAGACCATTGGGGCCTAGCGCTTTCCCCGGGCGAAGGTCCAAAATCGAGCGCTCCAATTCGGTCGCGGCGAGAGGGGCTTCCAGAGCCTCACGGTCGGCTTCTGACAGACTGGGCATACGAATATCCGCCAGCAAGTCGTCTGAGTCTTCCTCTGGACGGTCCGACCCCCTACTGTATACCCGCCGGAAGTGCTCAGCGAATTCTGCGACAATCTCTCTGGGCTCCGTTACCGTATCCCCCGACAGCGTCCTGACCTCCGGCACCACCGTTGCGGCCCGCTGCTTCTTCTCCAGCCACGCGATAAGATTGCCTGCCTTATCTCCCTGGTCATATATCCTGCCCACCTTGTGCTGAATGGCAGCCTGGTCAGCGAGCGTCACCAATTCCCTATATTCTGTGGTTTTAAGTTGCAGCCGATGGTGTACTCCCGGCTCCGCCTCCTCACAGGCGGCCTCTTCAAGTGCACTTAGGTCCGCCTCAACCGAGGCGACCTGCACCTCTCGTTCCTTACGGCAGCCGGCAATAGCCGAAAGGGCCTCCCCCCGCAGCACCGCCTTGAAAGCCTCCCACAGGGTAACCGCGCAGCTCGTCGACCCAGTGTTGAGCTCGAAATAGCGCTCAATGGAGCTAGTCAGCTTTTTCCGCATGTCCTCATTCCGGAGGTGCCAAGCGGGTATGGGGAAAATACATCCCTCCCTGCCACCCCCTAGCTCTACCTGTACGTACACTGGCGAATGGTCAGAGATGCCACGCGCCAGGAGTGAGGCCTCTCGGATGGACATGTCCGGTTGCATGGAGGCCAGGACGTAGTCCAGTCAGGAGAACGAACGATTCGGACCCGAGTGGAAGGTGAAGTGTCTACTCTCAGGGTGCATCAGCCGCCAGGCGTCTGTAAGCCCGAAGGCTTCAAGGAAGTCCGCCAACCACCTTTGCCCCGGGGGCGTTACCCTGGGCGGATGCCTGTCCAGGGTGCCGGAGGCCACAGCGTTAAAGTCCCCCCCGACTAGCAGCTGTCCGTCGGGGAGGGAGAGCAGAAGCTTACCCAGGTCTGCGTATGCCAGCGTCTGTAGGCCGGGGGGAATGTACGTAGAGACGAAGTTTACCCGGCGACCCGCCCACCTCCCCAACAGGCCCGTGAATCTCCCCAGGGGGTCTATCTCCGTGCGGTCAATTTGTAAGGGCAGGGAACGGCGAAGCAGGATCCCCACTCCCCTCGAGCCAGAGGTGAAGCCGGAGTGCACCGCTAGGGTATATCCCAATCTATTGAGGGCCTGGCACGTGTTCCCCATCAAGTGCGTTTCCTGTAGGAGCACTACATCTGGGAGGTGGCGTTTAATGAACTGCATGACAATAGTACGTTTAAGCCCATCCCCCAGCCCGTTGACATTCCAACTGAGGAGCCTAAGGCCCTCCCTCCCGCACCCAGCCATAGTCCCTGCTGTAGATCTCCGCCCGTCTCCGTGCCCCGGCGCTGTCCGCCGTCCCCCAGCGACCATCAGTGTGTGACCATATCAACCATACAACATCCCCCCCCTCCCACCCACCCCCCCAACAACCCTCAGCTTTACACATCACAAGTAAGGCCAACTCAAGTGGCCCAACAACCGGTATTCGCCATAACTCTCCTGCAGCCACTGGAACTTTTCCCCAAACAAGGCCCCCACCCCCCTCCCTGCCCCCTGCTCCGCAGGTCTTAAACTACCCACTGCCCCAATTAGCAGAGCGCCTGTCGCCCAACCCAACCCGGGGAGAGCAGCCACCCTCCCCGGAAAAACTCGGTTAGGGAAAACTGAGGCTGGCTCCAACTCCAGCCGCCGCCAACACTATGCTACCCATGTTATTACACCAAGTGTGCGAGGCAATTTAGGGACCATCTCAGTGTCATTGAAAATAAAAAGAGGGGGGGGGAAGCATCCTCATCCACCACACCTCCCTGCCACCCCTCCAGGTCCCCAGTTCAGGTCAAATACTTTACTGTTCGTTGCGGCCTGCTGCCGTGGACAGAATGTTCAGCGCTTCACCGTGTCCGGGGGAGAGTCCCATCGTGGGCTGTTCGATCTGTACCGCCACGACCCCTGGCTCCGTTCCGCTCTCCCCACTCCGTCCTCCATCGAGCCGGGGGATGCCGTCACCACCCGGAGCGGGCGATCACGGTCGCACCCGTCTGCGTCGTGTCGAGCCACTCCTGGACCGCCTCCGGCGAGGTGAAGAAGTGCGACTTGCCCTCTGTGATGATTTTCAGTTTAGCGGGGAAGAACATCCTTCGCTCCCTGAGCGCCGCCTTGACGCCCAGGAACGAGCGGCGCTCCTGCTGTACCCAGAGCGTGAAGTCTGGGAAGAATCTGATGGTGGCCCCCTCGCGCTGGAGATCCCCTTGCCGCCTGGCCTCTTGCAGGATGGCGTCCCGGTCTCGGTAGTTCAGGATCTTGGCGATAATTGTGCTAGGCGGGGCCCCCGGCCTGGGTTTAGGGATCGGGGCCCGGTGAGCGCGCTCAACCGTGAAAAGCTTTGAAAGCCTTCCGGGCTTCAAGTGGTGGAGGATGAGGTCCTCGAGGAAGAGCTCTACACTGCCCCCCTCCATTCCCTCCGGCACACCCACGACGCGGATGTTGCTTCGTCACGCCCTCCCCTCTTGATCCTCGAGCCGCAGGGCCATTTGGCGGTGTTGGGAGACAAGCTCATTGATGCGGCCCTCCAGTCGCTTCTCTGATGCCTGCAGGGCCTCAATGTCCGTCTTGTTGGCTTTCGACCGCTCTGTAGTCTTGCCGAGGTCCGTGCGCAGAAGGTTGACCTCAATCGAGATCTTGTCCATTTTGGTCTCAAGGTTCGTTCCCAATGTCTGTATGGCGGCCATAATGGAAGTCAGGGAGGGTTCCGCCTTCTCCACAGTGGCGTCCGCTGTTACCACCGGGAGCGCCGGACCAGTGGGCACCGCGTACTGGTCCAGCTTGTTGGTTTGCGAGGGTTTCCCCGTCTTTGGGCGCATGTCGACAGTGGTCCGCCGCTCTGCTAAGGACGTGTCCCAATCCAGCCGCCGGCCAGGGCCCCCGGTTTCGCGTTGTCCCTCCTCGCCGCCCGGGGCAGCACACCGTCGCCGCTCCTCCGGCCGGCGCCTCCCGCGTGGCACGATCAGCAGCTGTACCCTTGCTCCGGGCGACGGTCACTTACGCCCCTCGTGTGCGCCAACCGCCGGCGTGAGTCTCTCACGGGGTCCCCCAAATGCTGGGCGCTAGATTGCAGGATTGCTGGTCCGGTCGCGCCGCACCCCCAAGGCAGGCCTCACTCAAAGTGTCTTACCGCCTCCGGTCGCTGCCTCCCCCGCAGCCTTACTCCGAGGGTCGCCGTGGCCCACTGAGCCCGTGTGCCAGGGCCTGCTCACTCTCTTCTCCGCCACCCAGCCCGGGGCTGTGTCTTCTCGGATGTGGGGCTCCTCCCTCGCCGGATCCAGGGCAGACCTCACCTTCGTAGCTACCCAGCTACCCTACTGTCGCCGATAGCTGCCTCTGTCGCAGCCTTATTCCACGGGTCGCGGAGCTCTTCAGAACCCGAGTGCTAGGGCCGTTGCATTCTCACCGCCGCTTCCAGCCCGGAGCAGTGTCTCCACAGACGCGTGGCCCCTCCTCTAATGCCAGGCCTGCCACGCGCTTTGATCCGCGCCCGGGGGCTCAGCGCTGCGAAAGCGATCCGCCCCAGCCGGACCTCTGTGACATCAGTCCCCGCTGCAGCACAGTCCTCAGGCCGTACTCTCTCCAGCAGCAGCTCGGCTGCCTCCCGCGATCGTACTCCACGCCGCAGCCCCGCCGGCGAGACAGGCCTCAAGCCGGGACCTCGAGTTGCGGATGGCCCGCGCTTCAGGCTCCAGCCGATCGCAGATGCCGGCGCTGCACCAACCGCTGTGGCCGCCGATCACCCCCTCGCTCTCCGGGCGCCTCTTCTGGCCTCTATCGAGCGCGCCTCCCTTCAGGAAGGTGGTGCAGATGCTCCGGTGCCTGCAGTCTGGATATTGGAGCGGATTTTTGCGGGCAGCACAGGTAGCTCAGCGGAGCTCGCGAGCTAAGCGGCCATCTCCGTCGGCGCCTGGCCACGCCCCCAGCCCTATGCTTTTTAATATTTACGTCCGCCCTCCAGCAGACCTGGTGGAAAGCTGTGGCCTGACTCTGTTCTCATACGCTGATGACACACAAACTATTTTCTCTATGTCGTCCGAGCAGGAAGCCAGCGTGGAAGATCCTAATTCCTGCGTCGGTCTTGTCTCCTCCTCGATGAACTCCAACTCTCTGAAATTAAATGGTGAAAAGACCGAGGTCATGGTACTGGGCAATTACTCCCAGCTTTTGGGTCCCCAACACTGGCCTGCTACTCTGGCAGCACTACCTGAACCTGTCCCCAAAGTGAAGAATCTTGGTTTCTGGCTGGACCCCACCTTGTCCATGAGGCTAAATGGCTAAAAATGATTTTCTGGACTCCCTTTCTCAACCCAGAGAACCGTCGTCCAGGCCCTGATTTATCTAGGGCGGACTATGGTAATATCTTATACCTGGTGGCTGATAAGACCGTGATCAGACGCCTTCAGATGGTTCAAAATTCTGCTGCCAGGCTCCTATTGTGGCTTCCCAAACATCCCTCTGCATCTGGTCTTCGCCGTGATCTCCACTGGCTCACAGTGGACAAGCGCATTAACTTTAGGGCACTTTGTTTTATGCACAAAATATATTCTGATGCTGGACCTTGGTTCCTGCAAAACTTGTCATCCCCTACTACTCCCCACTCTCTCTGCGCTCCAGCAACCGCTCGCTTTTCAGAGTGCCCAGAGTTAGACGCACCTGGATGGGTGGTCACTCCTTCTCTTTTCTGGGCCCTAAGCTGTGGAATGGTCTCCCTGAATCTCTCAGAGGCTGCACCTTCTTGTCCACGTTTCGCAAGGAGCTAAAAACCTGATTATTTTAGGTCATAATTCTAGGCTGATGAACCTGTTCCTAAGCGCTGGGAAGCCCTCTGGGTAGCCATGCGCTACACAAGAACATAAGAATAATATTAATAAGAAGAAGAATAGGACATACGGGAGGTACATGCCCGGGAAGCCACACAGCGCCTTACGCTGGCATACAGATCCACGTCGAGCAGTTAAGGTGGCAGAAGAAGAGAAAATGTGGCAAGAGGTCAAACACTTTACCAGGAGGCAAGGTGATGGCCCGAAAGTGGAGGGAGTCACCCCAGGCAGTGTAGTACTGCAGAAGAGCCTCCAGGGGGCACCAGGTGTAAGAGCAGAGGCATCCCGCAACGTGTGCATGATGAAGCAAGTGTGCGGCTATGCCTCTTGAGCAGGGGTCCTTGAAAACGAACTATGACAGCCACAGAGACCGAGAGGGATGCCAGCAAGGAAGGGAAGGGTAGCGGCGGGGGCAAAGAACAAGGTCTCCGGACAGCGTGACTGAAGTTTGGAACGGGACAGCATTTTGGTCGTTGGGGGAGCCTACAGGGGCAGCTGCACAAGGTGATGCTGTGCAAGGGGAAGCATTGCTAGAGTTTCAGAGGTAGAGAGTGGGGAGTACAAAAAGGTGAAGAGAGCAGGTTATCTAGGAGGTACGGGGGAGTAGGGGGTCCCAGAAGGAGATGGGTATGGTTGCCAGAGTAAGAGCTGTTAGAGGAAAATTGGGGGCAGATGTTGAAGCAGCATTTAGGTGGCACAGCGGGTGAGGTAGGTCAGACTATTGGTCACTGGTGCATACATGCCAACATTTTAGAGCAGGTGGGAGATTTAAAAAAATTAAATAGTCAGGCGAATGTATACTGCCCACTGACTTAAAAAGAAGCAGCGGCAATCGGCCGGTATCGGATCTATTGGCGTCTATGGTGACAGACAATCAGCATTTTATATTTGGCAGTTTAAAACCAGAGTACAAAACTCTGCAAACAAAAACTGAGTTCTAAAACAGAGTTCTAAACTCTGGCAAACCAAAACAGAATTCTAAACTCTGGCAAACCAAAATAGAGTTCTAAACTCTGGCAAACAAAAAAAACAGAGTTCTAAACTCTGGCAAACAAAAACAAACAGAGTTCTAAACTCTGGCAAACAAAAACAAACAGAGTTCTTAACTCTGGCAAACCAAAACAAACAGAGTTCTAAACTCTGGCAAACCAAAACCAACAGAGTTCTAAACTCTGGCAAACCAAAACCGAGTTCTAAACTCTGGCAAACCAAAACCGAGTTCTAAAACAGAGTTCTAAACTCTGGCAAACCAAAACAGAGTTCTAAACTCTGGAAAACAAAAACAAACAGATCTCTAAACTCTGGCAAACAAAAACAGAGTTCTAAACTCTGGCAAACAAAAACAGAGTTCTAAACTCTGGCAAACCAAAACAGAGTTCTAAACTCTGGCAAACAAAAACAGACTTCTAAACTCTGGCAAACAAAAACAGAGTTCTAAACTCTGGCAAACAAAAACAAAAAGATCTCTAAACTCTGGCAAACAAAAACAGAGTTCTAAACTCTGGCAAATAAAAACAGAGTTCTAAACTCTGGCAAACCAAAACAGAGTTCCATACTCTGGCAAACAAAAACAGAGTTCTAAACTCTGGCAAACAAAAACAGAGTTCTAAACTCTGGCAAAGGAAAACAGAGTTCTAAACTCTGGCAAACCAAAACAGAGTTCTAAACTTTGGCAAACAAAAACAAACAGAGTTCTAAACTCTGGCAAACAAAAACAGAGTTCTAAACTCTGGCAAACAAAAACAGAGTTCTAAACTCTGGCAAACCAAAACAGAGTTCTAAACTCTAGCAAACAAAAACAGAGTTCTAAACTCTGGCAAACCAAAACAGAGTTCTAAACTCTGGCAAACCAAAACAGAGTTCTAAACTCTGGCAAACAAAAACAGACTTCTAAACTCTGGCAAACAAAAACAGAGTTCTAAACTCTGGCAAACAAAAACAAACAGATCTCTAAACTCTGGCAAACAAAAACAGAGTTCTAAACTCTGGCAAACAAAAACAAACAGAGTTCTTAACTCTGGCAAACCAAAACAAACAGAGTTCTAAACTCTGGCAAACCAAGCCGAGTTCTAAACTCTGGCAAACCAAAACAGAGTTCTAAAACAGAGTTCTAAACTCTGGCAAACCAAAACAGAGTTCTAAACTCTGGCAAACAAAAACAAACAGATCTCTAAACTCTGGCAAACAGAAACAGAGTTCTAAACTCTGGCCAACCAAAACAGAGTTCTAAACTCTGACAAACAAAAACAGACTTCTAAACTCTGGCAAACAAAAACAGAGTTCTAAACTCTGGCAAACAAAAACAAACAGATCTCTAAACTCTGGCAAACAAAAACAGAGTTCTAAACTCTGGCAAACCAAAACAGAGTTCTAAACTCTGGCAAACCAAAACAGAGTTCTAAACTCTGGCAAACAAAAACAGAGTTCTAAACTCTGGCAAACAAAAACAGAGTTCTAAACTCTGGCAAACAAAAACAGAGTTCCAAACTCTGGCAAACAATAACAAACAGATCTCTAAACTCTGGCAAACAAAAACAGAGTTCTAAACTCTGGCAAACAAAAACAGAGTTCTAAACTCTGGCAAACCAAAACAGAGTTCTAAACTCTGGCAAACAAAAACAGAGCTCTAAACTCTGGCAAACAAAAACAAACAGATCTCTAAACTCTGGCAAACAAAAACAGAGTTCTAAACTCTGGCAAACAAAAACAGAGTTCTAAACTCTGGCAAACAAAAACAGAGTTCTAAACTCTGGCAAACAAAAACAAACAGATCTCTAAACTCTGGCAAACAAAAACAGAGTTCTAAACTCTGGCAAACCAAACCAGAGTTCTAAACTCTGGCAAACAAAACCAGACTTCTAAACTCTGGCAAACAAAAACCGAGTTCTAAACTCTTTTTTTGGGGCTTTGTAAAACTTCCAAAAATAAAATGTTGAAGCCTGTCACATGCTCTGATCTCCCCTCCAAGAATTAAGGACCAAGCATTAATCTTTGATGTCAGAGGTAATTCTTGAAGGGGGAGATTGGAGCATGTGTGACAGGCATCAACATTTTATTTTTGGCAGTTTTACAAAACTCCCGAATCTGGTTTCTGCATGCAGGAATCGGGCAGTGATAGACTAGCCTTGAAATCAGAGTCTCCCGCCTGAATTGGGAAGGTTGGCATGGATGCTGGTGAATGGCGAGCTACAGCTGGCAGCAGTGGTGAGCCCGGAATGTCCAGTGCCAATTGTATGGCCCGGTATGAAGTGAAGGCACAGTTAGTGGGCCTGGCTGGACAGCGAGGGTGGACATATGTGGATCAGAGCAGGAAGGTCTTCAGGCGGCCCCCCTGAAAAAGACAACGGCTGATCTCGCAGAACAATAGTTGGAGCCTTGGGGGGATGGTGGTGTTGGGAGTAGAGAAAGACCTAGCACAAGTGGAAGGAAAAGGGACAAGGCAATCAAAGGGTCCTGGGAGGTTGGCATGGCCACAGAGCCAGCCTTTGGCATAGGCAAGCTGGGCCCAGGGCGACAATCTTCAGAGGGGCACACAGAGCTGTCTCCATTAAACTCCTGCAGACAGCAGGGTCCCTCTTTGTTAACTCTAGTGGTTCAGACAATCTGCTTTTAGTCATTTTTACTTGCCGCAGGTGCCATTTTGCCCCCTTTTGACCTCCTTCCCTCCCCTCCCATCTCCCTTTCACCCCTCTACTGACACACACAAGCACCGTCATTCACACCACAAACTTGGCACTAGAGTGATGGAGCTAGGCTGTGAGTGAAGCAGAATATTTGGGGGAGGTGCCAAGAAATTTGTGGTCAGAGGCCCGTGAATGACCTGTGAATCCAAACGGACCCCTGCTACCTTATTTTATTCAGCAGCTGCCGCGAGGGCGTCAATTTTCTTTCACCAAGGACACTATCGGAGCAGGGGCCGTCTCCGCATGGATGCAACAGAGTTGAACTACGATGAAGATGGGGAGGAGCCTTTACTTCACAGGCTAAACAACGCATGCCATAACAACATGGTCGTTACAATGTCTGCGTTGTTATTTCGCATACCGTTACAACGCAAGTCGGAAAAACGACTTGCGTTAGAGGGAAGAAGGTGTTGGATTTAAAATCCAACACCTTCCCTAGTGCCCGCACAGACTGGAGTTGGAATAGTAAATTTTACTATTCCAACATCCTGCACCCCCTAAAAGCAAGTCGTTGTTACGACTTGCGTTGTAACGGTATGCGATATAACAACGCGGTCGTTGTAACGACCGCATTGTTAAGGCATGCGTTGTTATGGCATGTGAAAAAAAGGCCTATATTCAAGGATATATGGCCGCAAGAGTGGTGATAGTGGGCAGAGGACACTGAGAGAAATCGGACTGACAGGTGTGCTACCACGGAGAGAGAAGTTGGTGTTTTACAGGCAATAGTGGTGCAAAGAAGAAGTGCTAAGAGCAGGGCCACTGGAATTATATAATTTTGCGGTGGTGACATTTTAGACATATATATGATACTGCCACACTTGCCACATAGTCCAGCACCTTCTGCATAATCTGCAGATATTAACAAAAAAAACTTGTTTCCAGCTCAAACGGTTCAAAAGTTACTAAAAACGCAACACGTCTTTCTACGGATTTAAAGGCCCTTTATAAAGGTTGACTGGTCACCTTTCTAATGCTTATATCTATGTTTGGGTGTTAAACTGGTACTAATGAGGTGCAACTTGAGCCCAGACAGTGTTAACAAGTGTAAAAATATGCCGTATTACACCACATAATTTGCCTTTTCTTACCACGTAATTTAGTTGACCCTACCACATAATTTCGCCTTCTCCTGCCGCATAATTCCAGAGGCACTAGCTACGAGCAACACCATAGCTGGGCTGACAAGATTGGAGCGGGTTCCGATCCTTAGGCCAGCTAAGGGGTTATCGGAGAAGTTCATCAGAGCCAGGGGATGGTGAAGGTGACACACTCTACATTTGTGGAAAGGTAAATATGTAGGGGATCAAGGGACGGGTCTGGAGGACATCAAGGTACATAGGAAGTGGCAAGGAAGGTATGTTGAATGGGTACAAGGGGGTATTGAAAGCAGGAAAAGAGGATGGGAGAAAGGGCAGGCTGCAGGGGTAAAAGAGAAGTTGGAAAATAAGTGGATCATGCACAAGAAATTGCTGTTCATGGGAATTACAGGGGGCCCGATTCACAGAACTAACTTAAGACAAAATCCTAAACTTACTACCATTTTCGTATTCACAGAAGGCCCTTACTCATTTTGGTATTCACAGAAGACACTTACTCACTTCGGTATTCACAGAAGTTAGGAGTCCTAACTTTAGGACTCCTAAATGCCTTCTGTGAATACCGAAAGTCTTAAAATGAGGATTTTTCTCAGTTTAGGAGTCCTAAAGTTAGGACTCCTAACATTACTACTACTAAACTGAGATAAATCCTAATTTTAAGGCTTTTGGTATTTACAGAAGGCATTTAGGAGTCCCAAAGTTAGGCTCCTAACTTTACTACTACTAAATTGAGAAAAATCCTAATTTTAAGACTTTCGGTATTCACAGTAGGCATTTAGGAGTCCTAAAGTTAGGAGTCCTCACTATACTACTACTAAACTGAGAAAAATCCTAATTTTAAGGCTTTCGGTATTCACAGAAGGCATTTAGGAGTCCTAAAGTTAGGAGTCCTAACTTTACTACTGCCAAATTCAGAAAAATCCAGATTTTAAGAATTTCGGTATTCACAGAAGGCATTTAGGAGTCCTAAAGTTAGGAGTCCTAACTATACTACTACTAAACTGAGAAAAATCCTAATTTTAAGACTTTCGGTATTCACAGAAGGCATTTAGGAGTCCTAAAGTTAGGACTCCTAACTTCTGTGAATACCGAAATGAGTAAGTGCCTTCTGTGAATACCAAAATGAGTAAGTGCCTTCTGTGAATACCAAAATGGTAGTAAGTTTAGGATTTTGTCTTAAGTTAGTTCTGTGAATCGGGCCCTAAGCGTTTGGGGACACATCCGATGTTGGCAACAAAAGGAAGCATATGGGGGGAATATATGCAGGTATTCAAGCTCCTACATAGAGATGTTCGGGCGAAGGAGTGATAAACAGAAGAAGAATATGAGCAGGCATGTTGGCCAAGGGTTCCCGTGACTATTGAGAACTGGAGCGCAGCCTGTGTTTTTTAATATATGCCCGGGTGTGCTGTGAAACACCCAGAGTGCTATACTGTGCTTTTAAAGTAAGTGGATGTGATGAGGAAGGCACAAATCACTTTTGTAGGGATTCGTTATGATGAGGAGTTCAAGGCAAGGTTGACAGCGGAAGAAGAGCGGAGTGTTGGATAATGATCTGTGACTTCACAGGATGGCACTCAGCAGGCCTGCTCGCACTGCCTACACAGCTATTGGTTTGCCACTGATTTATCGGCCCTTTCAAGAGAACCCCACCTAAGAGGGGATGGGAGCAGCGGGCATGCGTGGGAGCAGCAGGCAGGGGAAGGAGGCACGCCAGGGGTGCATGCAGTATGTTGGAGCCACAATAAAGGATGTGGCATTGCCAGGAGTGTTCAAAGAGCAGCGCACAGTGGCGGGCACCCCGTTACACACCGTAGGTTGCCCACAGTCCTGGTAGAAGTAGGAGCAAAATTCAATTGGAAAGAACATAGATTCAGGAATATAGATTAAATAAGAAATGTAAATTAAAGAACAGCGTAACTCTTGAATACAAAACTAGATAGTGCTAAAGTGCTTTTTATGCATTATTTTTATTTATATTTTTATAGATTTGTAGCAAAAATATATGTATATCACCTTATTTAAAAATACATGTTTTGAATTTCATTTTTAATTGTAAATCAATTATAGGTAGTTTAACATGTTTTTTCACAAATGTTTAACAAAATTTACAAAAATTCTATTCAGTGTGACATAAAATACAGAAATAATAAACATAGTACACCGATATCTAAGCAATGATGTGCAGAGGATGAAGTATATATATGGCCTTAGGATGCTTCCACAATCCTACGCGCGTTTCGGCATGTGCCTTCATCAGGGGGCCATACAAAGGTTGTCACTGGAACCTGAATAAGAACATGTATAAAAAGTACTATCAAGAGTATGCTGTACAATGATGTGACCTATTACAGACCATAATTAACTATCGTGATTTCTATGGTCAGACAATTTACAACACTAGTCTATAACATCTTATTTGACATATTTGTGCTTGAAAATTGACTTTTCACCTTAATTAATCCCTTCACCAAAAGAGTGACTTTTTGCATTCTCGGAAATAACTTAATCATGAAACGATTCTACGAACTACAATATTCACTGGGAGAAGGGAAGGGAAGAAAAAAGGGCAAGAGAAACTAGAAAACCTAATAGGATTTAACTGCTGGAAACCAAATTGTATGTGTTTGGCGTGAATTCTGATAACGGATAAAACGTGCTAACCTAGATGTTAATTACCTTCAAATAGGATTGCTAGGGGAACTATGATGGAGAAGATCATTCCCCGATTACTCTATTGGGACTACAACTCTTTCAATAAAATGGAGATGACTACATGAAAGAGATTAGAGGGGGGTTCAGACAGATGTGCTAAAAAGAACCTGCAGATCTGTATTGCAACTGCATTTTGTTATATATAGCAGGACTCACATTATATTTGGTGGATCCGCTTTGTGCTGGATGTTACTTGTCCATAATTGGGGTCCAATGAAATCTGATAGTGTAAACAATAGGAAAATAGCTTTAAATTTATGTCAAGTAGTTAAGAAATTGGTGGCGAACAGCAGCTAGAGTTGGCTAATGTCAGAACGCTTACTTTAAAATGTGTTTCCAGGTTCTCCCTGGTATTCGTAACGAAGGAAAACAAGAATGATTGCTCTTGTATCGTAAGCGTATTCGGCTGACGGTTTAAACTGTCAGCTAATTCGATGGGCTTAAGCTGGTTGTCTGAAAAAAGTGGAAAATAGAACAGTTGCAGTGGAAACCAAGTATGTTTCAACCGAATCAATCCACAGTTACGAATGCGATAATTATCTTACTTACATCTGTAGAAAAAATAAGAGTTCCACTAAATAATGTACTCTCAAGACCTCCGATCTTTGACTCGTGTCCGATCAAGGATGAACTAAAAAATGGAAGCGGAGTATGTGTGTTAATAATGACCTCTATCAAGTTTACTCTGTGATGGTAAGACTCGTGACTGAACGAGCGCGTACTTACTAAGCGTCCGAGGTGGTGTGTTTTCTACAGTGACGTCTTGATTATGCTGGATGTATCCTCATCGGAGCCTCGCCGTTCCTATTGTTAACTGGCGTATGGTTCCTTGAAAGTCTAACAAAGGAGGGAACAAGTATGATAATACCTGTCGTGGAGAAAACTGGTTAATTGTGATAAAACTAGTACACGAGTGTGGGCGTACTTACTCAGTGTCTTAAAGGTAGTTCATTCTAGCATAACGCCTCGAGCCGGCAAGGCGTCCCCACGACGGCGTCTTGTTTCTCTCGTATTTTCGATCGGTTGAGGTTAGGGGTCATGACTACGACTTTTTGTATGGTTAACGTGTGTTTTGATTGGGCAGTCATTTGATTGAAGATGAAATTAAGAGTAATAGAAAGAGGACTGGCATTCACATGGCTTGTTGAAGACTGTGGGAATGGCGGCCATCTTAAAGTGGAGCTCAAGACCCAAGACTATTGGGTGTAGAGATCAAGTACACTGAAGGTGGAATCCATAGTATAGAATATTACATACTATGGGTGTTGATTTATTTAATGGCTTGTTCCCACGGTATTTCACTGTTCATACCTTTGAGATAAGTATTCAAATGGAAAATCCAAAACACTTCTCTTTTTTTGCGTATATTTGTACCTATATTTGTGGGATGATTTCTGATTTTTTCTAGAATAATCCACTTTATTTGATCAGGTGTATGATTGGATTCCACGTAGTGACGCACCATTGGGGCTTGAATTTTCTTGGTCCGTATTGCTGACCTGTGTTCAGTTAATCTAGTAGATAGCATGCGAGCTGTCTCTCCAACATAGCCTTGATTGCAAGGGCATATTAACAGATATACGACGTTGGTGGTCTTGCAATTAGTGAAACTTGTCAATGTAATATTCCTGTTATTAAAGGTGAATTCTTTGGTTTCTATTGCTAAATCGCATGCTGTACAGGACATGCATTTAAAGTTGCCTGCCAATCTGGTGAGACCTGTACTGCAGATTTGTGTTTGGATGTCTGTAGATATTGTTGTCAACCGCGATCTCACTACCAAATCTTTGAGGTTTTTATTTTTTCTGTATGCGTACAGAGGTTTTGGTAAGATTTGATCTCTTGGCTTGGTGGCATTTAGGATATGCCAATTCGAATTGATGACATGGCGTACTTTGGCATTCATTGTGGAATGTCTTGATATGAATACTAATCTAGAATTGGAAACTTTTTGGCGTGATGTTAACAGGTGTTGCCGGTCATAGAATCTTGCTCTCTTGTAGGAGTCTCGTATTAGGCGTTTGGGGTAGCCTCTTGTTAGAAATTTTTGTTTCATTTCATCCGCTCTTATGTCGAAATCTCTCAAATTCGTGCAATTCCGACGAAGACGCAAGAATTGACTAAACGGTATGCTGGTCTTTTGGGTAGATGGATGAAAGCTATCAAAGTGAAGAAGCGTGTTACGCGCTGTAGGTTTTACGTAAAGGTCCACTTCTAGATGATCGATGTTATTTTGAATTTGTATGTCTAAGAATTCTACTTTGGCATTACTGGAGTTAGCTGTAAAGAAAATATTATTGTCGCATAGATTCAACCAGGAGACAAATTGTGGAAGGTCTTCAGGTTCGGCTTCCCAGATGAAAAAAACATCATCTATATATCTAGACCATGTTGTTATGGACTCGCTGAAGGGTGCAACTTCGTTGTATATGAAAAGTGTTTCATACAGGGCCATGTAGATGTTAGCTACTGTGGGAGCACATGATGCTCCCATGCTTACTCCCTTCGTTTGTTTGTACAGGGAGCCATTAAATTCAAAAGTGTTCTCTGTGAGTATCAGTTCTAAACATTCCAAGATGAATTGTCTGGGGCAGTCAATGTTAAACACCTCCATGAACCAAGCTGCTGCTTCTATAGCTCCTGTTTGTGGAATATTGGAGTATAGAGCTGTGATATCCATGGTAACCAAGCGTTGAGTATTTTCATTGAATGGTAGATCTTCTATTTTTCTGATGATGTCACTAGTGTCTCGAATGTGAGAAGGAATATGCGATACAAATGGTCTCAAGATGTTATCCACGTATTTCGAAAGCGGTTCCGTGACAGATCCTATGGTGGTCACTATTGGTCTATACGGTGGATTGGTGCTATCCTTGTGGATTTTTGGAATGCCATAAATGGCTGCCATTTTTGGTTCTTTGATGTTAAGAAATTCGTATTCTTTTTCACAGATGAGTTCTTGTTCAAGTGCTTGAGTGGTAAGTTGGAGTACGATATTTTGTACCCTTTTGGTGGGGTCCCTTGAGATCTTAGTATAATGACATGGGTCATTTAGCATTTGTTCCATTTTCTCAATATATTGGGATTTGTCAAAAATGACTATCCCTCCACCTTTGTCACAGCTTTTGATAATGAGGTCTTTGTTGTGTTTTAGTGATTCCAAAGCTAGATGTTCTTCATACGTGATGTTGTATTGAGGTGGTGTAATGTATTTCGTAATAGCCGACAGTTTATTAAACACGACGTGTTCAAATACTGCAATTTCTGGGGCCACCTGTTCTAGAGATGGAAGGAAAGTTGAAATAGGTTTGAGGCCTGATCTATTTACTTCTGCTGTTTCTTCCTGATTATCCTCAAAGTAATTTTGTAGTCTTATTTTGCGGAAGAAGACCATCATGTCTTTAAATAGTTCAAATTGGTTAGTCCTACTGTGTGGAACAAAAGAAAGACCCTTAGAAAGAAGAGTTTCAGTGATGTTGTCCAGGGGATGACTACTTAGGTTGAAAATTGGAATCTCTTTTAGTCGCGCCAGTACTGAGCATTTCTGGTAACCAGATACTGGTTCTGATTGTTGTATGTAGCAGGAGCTTGTTGGTAGTTCTGGGGCGGAGGATATTGTTGGTTTGGAAGTGAGGGGGCTTGTTGGTAATTTTGGGGTGTCGGGTATTGCTGATTCTGTGGTTGTTGGAAATTGCCCCTGTGTCTCGATTGGTATCGCGTTCTCCAACGGGGTTGGGAATTTCTGCGCCTGGATAAAAAAGGCGGAATATATGTACCTCTGCTATTAGTTGCTCTGTTTGGGCCCCCTGGTTGGTATTGATGAGGTGTCTCACTATCTGAATCTGTGGTGTCCGAGAAAGTTACTACTTTTTTGTGGGACCAGTTGGTGGTATATGATTCAAAAGAATCTCCACTTGGTTCTGGTTGGTAATAGTTCTCTGCCAGATAGGGGTATACTCTTTCTTGACTAAAGAACTTAATATCTCGATTAAGTTTATCTGTCTTTCTTTTGAGTAAATAGTCATTGTAGGAGTTCATTTCTTTTTCTACTTCCGTAAGTTTGGTTTTAGCCTCTTCTACAGCATAGCTGTCTTTTAATTTAGCTTCCAGGTCCGCGATTTCTGTAAGTAGTGTTTGGACTAGTTCTTTGGCTGTTTCTACGATTAAGATCATATAATCTCGTGAACATCTGTTAGAGATTAATGACCAACGTTCCAGAAATTTGCGTATTTGGACAAAAAGGCCTGGGATGTTGCGTACTCTGAGGCCCTGGGGTATGACCCCGGCCTTCAAATATTCTAGCATGAATCGTCCATGAAGTTCGATTCTCTTAGTTTTTTTCATAAGTGCTAGGAGTTTTTGGGTATCTGTATTGCTCTGCCATGACGAAGTAGTAGAGGTCGTCATGTTTGATGTAGATTGTCCTACTAGAGACGCAAAATCATCGTCTGTGAAACCAAAGGTAGGTAGCTTATCCATATTGCTATAAGGAGTGAGGTCAATTAAAGATATGTGTTGTATGTAGCACACCAACCGTCTGAACAAAAGGGGGAGCTGGTATTTAAAAAGTGATAGAAGGAATCGATTTTTGGACGTTAAGACTAGTGTGAAGAAGTGCAGTAAATATTCAAAGAAAGATGTGGGTATGTTAAAAAAGAGACAAAAAATTCTTATGACAAGACCCTCGCACAGGCAGGCTGTGGAGTAAATGTGTGTGTCAGAAACAGAGGGTTACCCCTAATTATTCTTCCTAAATCAGGGTAAGGCAAAATTCAATTGGAAAGAACATAGATTCAGGAATATAGATTAAATAAGAAATGTAAATTAAAGAACAGCGTAACTCTTGAATACAAAACTAGATAGTGCTAAAGTGCTTTTTATGCATTATTTTTATTTATATTTTTATAGATTTGTAGCAAAAATATATGTATATCACCTTATTTACAAATACATGTTTTGAATTTCATTTTCAATTGTAAATCAATTATAGGTAGTTTAACATGTTTTTTCACAAATGTTTAACAAAATTTACAAAAATTCTATTCAGTGTGACATAAAATACAGAAATAATAAACATAGTACACCGATATCTAAGCAATGATGTGCAGAGGATGAAGTATATATATGGCCTTAGGATGCTTCCACAATCCTACGCGCGTTTCGGCATGTGCCTTCATCAGGGGGCCATACAAAGGTTGTCACTGGAACCTGAATAAGAACATGTATAAAAAGTACTATCAAGAGTATGCTGTACAATGATGTGACCTATTACAGACCATAATTAACTATCGTGATTTCTATGGTCAGACAATTTACAACACTAGTCTATAACATCTTATTTGACATATTTGTGCTTGAAAATTGACTTTTCACCTTAATTAATCCCTTCACCAAAAGAGTGACTTTTTGCATTCTCGGAAATAACTTAATCATGAAACGATTCTACGAACTACAATATTCACTGGGAGAAGGGAAGGGAAGAAAAAAGGGCAAGAGAAACTAGAAAACCTAATAGGATTTAACTGCTGGAAACCAAATTGTATGTGTTTGGCGTGAATTCTGATAACGGATAAAACGTGCTAACCTAGATGTTAATTACCTTCAAATAGGATTGCTAGGGGAACTATGATGGAGAAGATCATTCCCCGATTACTCTATTGGGACTACAACTCTTTCAATAAAATGGAGATGACTACATGAAAGAGATTAGAGGGGGGTTCAGACAGATGTGCTAAAAAGAACCTGCAGATCTGTATTGCAACTGCATTTTGTTATATATAGCAGGACTCACATTATATTTGGTGGATCCGCTTTGTGCTGGATGTTACTTGTCCATAATTGGGGTCCAATGAAATCTGATAGTGTAAACAATAGGAAAATAGCTTTAAATTTATGTCAAGTAGTTAAGAAATTGGTGGCGAACAGCAGCTAGAGTTGGCTAATGTCAGAACGCTTACTTTAAAATGTGTTTCCAGGTTCTCCCTGGTATTCGTAACGAAGGAAAACAAGAATGATTGCTCTTGTATCGTAAGCGTATTCGGCTGACGGTTTAAACTGTCAGCTAATTCGATGGGCTTAAGCTGGTTGTCTGAAAAAAGTGGAAAATAGAACAGTTGCAGTGGAAACCAAGTATGTTTCAACCGAATCAATCCACAGTTACGAATGCGATAATTATCTTACTTACATCTGTAGAAAAAATAAGAGTTCCACTAAATAATGTACTCTCAAGACCTCCGATCTTTGACTCGTGTCCGATCAAGGATGAACTAAAAAATGGAAGCGGAGTATGTGTGTTAATAATGACCTCTATCAAGTTTACTCTGTGATGGTAAGACTCGTGACTGAACGAGCGCGTACTTACTAAGCGTCCGAGGTGGTGTGTTTTCTACAGTGACGTCTTGATTATGCTGGATGTATCCTCATCGGAGCCTCGCCGTTCCTATTGTTAACTGGCGTATGGTTCCTTGAAAGTCTAACAAAGGAGGGAACAAGTATGATAATACCTGTCGTGGAGAAAACTGGTTAATTGTGATAAAACTAGTACACGAGTGTGGGCGTACTTACTCAGTGTCTTAAAGGTAGTTCATTCTAGCATAACGCCTCGAGCCGGCAAGGCGTCCCCACGACGGCGTCTTGTTTCTCTCGTATTTTCGATCGGTTGAGGTTAGGGGTCATGACTACGACTTTTTGTATGGTTAACGTGTGTTTTGATTGGGCAGTCATTTGATTGAAGATGAAATTAAGAGTAATAGAAAGAGGACTGGCATTCACATGGCTTGTTGAAGACTGTGGGAATGGCGGCCATCTTAAAGTGGAGCTCAAGACCCAAGACTATTGGGTGTAGAGATCAAGTACACTGAAGGTGGAATCCATAGTATAGAATATTACATACTATGGGTGTTGATTTATTTAATGGCTTGTTCCCACGGTATTTCACTGTTCATACAGTAGGAGCAAACACGCTTCCTTTGGTGGTGGGAAAAGGTGGATCCTTTTTGGGGCTGGCTTCAGCTGTGCACTAAAAGGGAGGCTGCATAGCTTTTGTTGAGAGTTTTTCTGTTGGATTCAAGGCGGTTTATGGGGGTCTCAGGGAGGCGTGGTGGGCGGAGGACTTACCTTCAGCAAAAGCATTGCTGGATGTTTTGTTGTCCAGGCTGATGAGGGCGGTTGGTAAAGGGTGGATAGAGGAACCTTTTCACGACTTCCCGTTGCCAAACTTGATAATTTCCCTAATAGTACCCAAAAAAGGAAAGAGGGGCGCATTGCTTGATTAAATGCTTCTCTTGGCCAGAAGGTAGTTCAATGAACGACTGTAGGAAGGTGGAATCTGGCTGCATGGTTGCCACTCCATACCATACCTTTGGGGTTAGGGATTGCCTAGTCAACCATAAGACAGGGGATAACCATGCTAGTGCAGGTTCCTCCTTATATGGCCACTTAGTCAATAAAGGCTCAACTGGTCAAGGTTAGCCTTATCTCCTTTCGGTTGGGGGGTTATGTAGGAAGGTGGAATCTGACTGCATTGTTGCCCCCACTTTTTTCCTGGTGTTTTGCTGATTTCTGACTTGGTCTGGCTGGGATCCTGCTATTCAGGACCCCAGCCTATTTGCTTTCTCCCTAAAATTGATTGGATGTACTTTAGGTACACTCCAGATTGGATTCTGGGGTACCCTTATAAGTCCCTAGTATATGGTATACTATGTACCCAGGGCATAGGTACTTCAGAGGCCTACCAGGGGCTGCAGCATGTATTTTGCCACCCCTGGGAAGCCTCCCAAAATGACACAACAGGACTGCTACAGCAGCCTGAGTAAGGTGGTGCATGCACCCCTTACTGAGATATAGGTTCACTATATCTCTCCATATTACTGCACATATAAACCTATCAGTCACCCCTATGGCAGGCCTTACCAGTCCTGAAGGCAGGGTGCTGGGTTTTATGCGAGAGGGTGCCCATGCATGAGCAGAGCCCCTCTGCAGCCTTCGGAACCTTTATTCCAGGGTTGTTTGTGATTCAGCCAAACCATATACTCTTAAGTGCATTATAACCAAACGGTAAATGCTAACTTTGGAATGGCTGCATGGAAACATGTCGTGTTTGGTTTCAAACACCTTGGAATCATACCTCCACGCCAGTAACTGGTGTGGGACTATGATCCCACCCTTCTAGAGGGAGAACCATGACAGCACCGGTATACCCGGTACCAGCTTTGCAAGCCCTGGCATCACAAAATGGATGCTGCCAGCCACATACACGAGTCTTCCCTCCTGCTGCTGGACGAAACTTCGGCAGGGGAGGCCTGGGCAATAGGTTTCCTGTCACTGGGAGGTGTGACCACCTCCCAGACAGGCTTTAGTGTATTGGGGCTGGTTAGGTGCACTCCAAGAGTGCTTTGAAGTCTGCACTGGGGGCACATTTGGTATCCCTGTGCATAGTCCAGCTCAAACCGGTTGCATGGGCTACCAGCCCCTGCTCTGACGTGAAACTGGACAAAGGAAATGGCAACGCTGAGAGCCGTAGCCCCCGTGGGGACCGTGGAACCGGAACCCCTGGACACAGTGCACATTTGCAAGTGCATATGCTTCTCGTCAATCCTTGAGGCTGTACTTTGGGCTACTTGTATTCCACACCCCGAGCAGTGTTTCCACTGCAGATTACTGGCCTACACTCACCGAGTGTCTCATGGGCTGGTATTGTGTGATTCTTCTCGAAGTCCCTTTGCGATCTCTGGTCCGTCGACTGGTGGGTCCCTGTGAATGCAACTCTAACTCTGATTGAGCTTACCTGGTTGCTTCCGACGTGCCCTGACTTTCCATCGCTTGGGGAGTCCCCAGGACCTTGCTGGTCTGCACCGAAGCATCTTTTCTTTTCCTGCGTGGGTTGCTGTTGCCAAGGCTTGTTGGGGGTCAATCTGAGCACCAACACCGCAGCACTCGACATCCTTCATGGGACAGCTCGAATCCAGCTCCTGGTCATCATCAATGTCTCCTGGTCCTCGTGGCTGCAGAGTCAAGCTTCACCTCTTCGCACCTGAAACACCCAACATATGTGGGCATTCGTCTATCGTGCCCCTGGTCACTGGCAAGTGACCCAGACTCTGTCCCCTCTGCTTTTAGGTTCTTCTGATCTTTGTTCCAGGTTTGGATCAAACCGGACACTTTTCTCCTTCCCGGCAGCAGCCCTTTGCAGCAGGTCACCAATGAAATCAACGACGATTTCCGACACCATTTGACACCTATGCACCCGGCTTCCCTGGGTGAGGTAACTCGAGTACTCTGGTGCTCCCGTGGGTGTTGGCCCTAGAACCCCCTAAGTCTAAAGGGGTTTGCTCAAAGTTCTCTCCTAAGTGTCCTAAACCTTTACATTTCCAACCGCGACTTTCCCATAGAATAATATGGGGCTCGCGGCTGTGTTCTCACACTGCACACGTCTCCCGTGGGTCTTCTGTGTCACTACCTTGGGTGGTTCCTTGGGGTCCCAGTGATTCTACGTGCTCTAGGCACTGTGTCTAGTCAAGTCGTGGTTCTTATACCACTTTCTTAATATATGGTTTGGTCCGCCCCTAGGGCCCAGTGTATATTGTGCTATTTACTGTCGTTTTACAACTGTATTATTGTGTATCTTGGGCCCTAATCTCATAAAGAGGTTAATAGAGAGTGTTTAGAAATAAATACATATATTTTATATATACCTGGTGTGGTCTCCTTTCATTTAGTAATTCAAGAGGTTATAATCGGGTAAACCAAGCTGCTTTTCACTCCTTCAAGACTTAGCCTGAAGGCTGCTCTCTATAGCTACCACTAGGATAGCTTTCAATAAAGGCTGTCTTTAAACCTATTCATCAATAAGGGTTGTTTGGGCTGGTACAAGGTGCCCACTATAACTAGTGGACAGCATATACCAGGCCAACTTCTCACAACGACCACTTAACATAGGAGCTGACAGGGGATTTCAATTGGTGAGGGAGGCAGGCGGGCCGGGCCTTACATGCCCAAGCCTGCATAAAGTTGGCTTTTAGGCGACTGCCGGAGCTTAGGTATTCTGTTACAAGGCAGCTTTTTGTGGACAAACCCTGCAAATGGCTGCTCAGTTCCCTGCGCTCTTTTGGAAAAGCTCAGTTCATTCGATTCCATTCAGGCATTCGAGCGCCGTACAGGGAGTCAGGCGGTTACACATTACTTAGTACTGGTAGGGTCAGAGGACCAAGTAGTGTGTCCACCTTCGATGAAGAGAGGATGGGTACTGCAGGTCCCCTAGTTCCGGAGAAATGATTAGATCGCCATAAGTCATATCCTATCTAGGCATTGAGATAGACTCTGATGCAAAGGAAGCTCGACTGCCCCAAGAAAAGCGCGGTGCTGCTGCAGATGCGGATGACATGATTCTGAGAAAAAAAGTCATGGCGACAGGGGGAGTGGCTCCGCTAGGGTATTTCAATTTTGCCTGCCAAGTAGTAAAAGCGGGCGGACTTTCTGTAGAAGGGTAAGTTTGGCATTGGCAATAAGGCTGGTACCTCATCACAGGGTTTGGTTGGCACCAGGAGTAAAGGCTGATTTTGGAAACTATTTTTGGAATATTTCAATGTACACACTGGAAGGAGTGGGAGAAGAGAAGGTGTGGTCTATCCAGAGAGATATTTTCAGATGCAGCAGGAGGGGGCGATGTTGGTCTTTCCTGGCAAAGGAAATGGGTGCGGAGGAGTGGCTAGACAAATGGAGGCTTGGAGGGTGTCAGATGACCTTTCTGGAGTTCTTTCCCCTGGTGGTGGCAGTAGAGCTGTGAGGGCAATTTTAAGAACAGGAAGGTTTCCTTTAATGTGGACACAGTGAGCAGGCAGTCAGCGAGGGATGCCACGGTCTAACAGTCGCCGAGGGTTTTTGTGCTTAGATGTTTGACTTATAACGTGACATTTTAGGCTCGACACGTACCAGAGGCTGATAATGACAATGCAGATGCTTCGTCTTGTTCGCAGTTCAGGAAATCCATGTGCTTGTGCCAGAGGCAGGCAAGGAAAAATTACGCCGATGCCAGTGGGGCTTTGGGATGTAGGCGACCTAAAATGAAGAAACTGATCGAAGGGTCGCTGGCAGCATCGACAAGGAGAGCTTACCTCCAGGCTTCGTACAAGTTTAAAAGGGCAGGCCCTGACAGGAGGATTGGAGACAGGGAGGGGGCAAGTGAGCGCATAAATGATGTAGTGAATTTTAGCTCAGATTTAATAAAGACAGGGTTGTTGCTAGTGTTTCTAGCAGTACATTGTCCGAAGTGGCCTTTTATAGCAAACGTGTTTGGATGGAGGATGCAGAACTGAATGGGCTTCTTTATTAGAGCCCTACATCCCTTTTGTACCACGTAAAGTGGTACATGCGTGACGAAGGGCTCTCATAGGGATTTATAAAGTCATGCAAAGCCACAAAGTGGTCTCAGAAATCTTGAGTAAGGCGACACACAGCATATCGCTGCATTGCCTTACTCTGCACCCGGAAGGCATTCGATGGGCATTGTGGTGGGTTTTCCCACTCAACACCCATTGGTTCTGATGCATTCCCAGATTTATAAAATGATGTAAACCTGGGGAAGTGCCAAATCCGTACAAGTCCCGAGGTGAATCGTAACGAGGAGAAATATGTTTATTTCTCCTCTTTTTTTCCTCTTTCCATGTGTGCTGCATTCTTTAGCACGCACAGAGGAAAACGCTGCTTAGGGTTGTTTTGTGCACCAAGGGGCCCCTTCCTGCACAAAAACAATCCTTCATGCAACTGATGGGCCCTTGCCAAAACGGCGCTAGTGCAGGGAGAAAGGAAAGGAATGCACCATACTGCTCACATACGATGCTTTCCTGCACTTTCACTTTGGTGTAGGGCAGCGCTGCACTTCCCTATGCCAAAATCCCATAGATAAGCCACTGAACGTTTTCTTGGGTATGTACGGCCAGAGTGGGTGTTGTGCTGTGTTCTGTCTACCTTGTTCATGTATTTTCTCTCGCTAGTTATTTGCAGAATGCATGGATGGCCCTCAAAGGGGGTTCATCTCTGTATAGATCTGTGGTCATTCCCTTGTTCAATGGTAGCATACAAGGCTTCACAGTGGCGCTATGGCTGGAAACTGGGGTTCGATGATTTGAAGGTGCAAATAAAGTGGTTTTGCAAGGGGGGGGGTGGTGGGCTGAGTTGTTATCCCACACTTAACAAATGGCAAACATTTGGGCATGTCTGAATGTACTGCTGATACACCTGGGGGGAAAGACCAAGGGAAGAGTTTGGGATTATTGAAAGAGATAAAGAAATACCTAAAGAAGGTGGAGCAGGGTCGAGCTGGTGAGCTAGAGGCGGACGAGCCACTAAAATCACGAGCCAGGCTCGAGCCAGAAACCTGGCTCTGGCTCAGCTCGCAGCCAACTTCACACCTCAAGCCCAAGACGAGCCGAGCTTCCGTGTGGCTGCTGCCTGCCACTCAGGCTGTCACCCCCCGCACCAAGAGTTAAAGACAAAGCTTTGAGGACAAACCTTTGAAGTAAAACGTCTGAGAGACAAACCGGGACACATCTAGTCATCTAATTGCACAATAAAAAACAGAAACTCCCGGCTTCTCACCTTAATGACATTATTTGATCCTTGGCAAATATTTGTTTTCCACCATGACTCCTTTGCCTTCTTTATCACATTGACACAGCCTTCAAATGCCTGTGTTCAGGATTTGCCCTAGACATAAACCTTTTGTTTTTTGGTTTAGTAGACCTCAATGTTGTTCAGTCTGCAGTAAAATTCTACACCACGGGGTAGGCTACACACCACAGCTAACCTGCATCTTAGTTCACTGGTAGCATCGTCAGGAGGGCAAGAGGCAGGATTGCTTTGATGTTTATGTTTAAAAACTCACTTTTATTAAATACTTCTCAATGCAGTGATATTAACTGAAATACTAAAAAGCATCCACAGGTTAAAAACAGGGCCAGCTTTAGCGAAGGTGGCGAGAGGTGCACCAATGTGTGCTGGCGCCCCTCTAGCCATGGTGGAGGTGGTGACCCCCTCCACCACGGAGCCCCTCACCGCCAGCCTTTAACAGTGCCCCTCAAGTCTCCATAGACACTCTCTCTTAGATGCATGCAATAGGTTTGATAGCACCACTCATAGCAGTGCAGGGTGCCAGAGCACTTTACATCACACACACATTACACAGAGACAATCAATGACACGTGTAACTCAGCTTATGGGAAATGTTCCATATGCCAGAGGACTACACGGTGTAGGGGAGACATGTCATCAATACTGGTGGGCAGTATCGTTTAAGAGTGCTTGGTCTGGAGAAGCAGAAACCCAAAATTGAAAACGGAACCCCATTGTTGGGGGTTCTCATTAGTACTAAGAATCGATTTCCACCCAAGTTAACCCTTTCTGTAGCATCAGTCTATGCTCTAATCTATACCTTGCAGTGTGCATGCAGTTCTTTGATAACAGGTAATAATTCACTGTTCTATATTAGGACTTTAACTTATGAACTGCAAGTAACAAAAGGATCTCTCAGACAAAAGCAGTGACCCACTGACCTATTTACATCATATGCACTTTGTGATCTGCATGGTACACCTTCTTTGCAGCAGGCACATTAACCCTCTGTGCCATTTTATGATCAGTCAAAACCTCAACTAGACAAAACTCCGATCTCTCTCCAAGAAGAGCACCAATCACTGGAGTTATCTTGAAATGTTTATTGTTGTCTGGAAATTGCAGGAAGCAAGGAATGTGGCAGAGGCGCTTTTAAAATCAAAATAAACCTGCAAACACAGCACCCCCTGAAATCAGCACCCAGTGAGGTGGCACGGGTCGCACCACCCTAGAGTTGGTTAAAAATAAACTTTTGAAGGAACTTCATCATATAATAAAAGGACTTTGTTGCATGACTTTCCATATTTCAGGGCTCTTGGCTCGGCTCTGGCTCGAATCTCCCTGTTCATTTGCTGGCTTGCCTACCTCTGGGGACAGCTGTAATTTTGACAGAATTGAGGTCTATTTGGGATGGCAAGGAGCACAGAATCCGGAGGCCAGAGACATGGCATGTAGAAAGATGCACAGGGAATTGGGACATTTCTTCTGAGATGAAAGGGTAGATCGGATGGTCGATGAGGAAATAAGATCTCAAGTAAAAGAGTTCTTTAGGGCTGATGGTGTGAACCTGTTGGCAGTGCCATCTTAACACATGGGCATGCTGGGCAGTTGCCTGAGGGCCCCACGAGCATAGGGGCCCCACGCAGGCCAGAATTTAACACTAACTTTCCTTTAAACATTTTTATTCCTTAGAGTAGTTGTGTAGGGTGGCCCAGTGCAATACTTTACCTGGGGTCTATAATGCTGTTAACACAGCCCTGCCTGTCGGGGGTTGCCATAGAATTGTATTTACTGCAGTTTCAGCAAGAGCTGATCCAGCTCTTGGGGCAGAAATTTTGAAACAGATAAAAGATTTTGGTGGGATGGAGTGGGTGCAGAAGAGGTTGATAAGGGCAAGGGGGGAAAGATTCCCTCAGGGGTATAGTTCCTAAAACAGAAGATGGGGTTTTGGAGGTACTGGAAGGGGCGGGGGAGGGTCAGGAAAAATGATGAATTTGTGAGGTTTGTTATGATGTGACACACACCTGTCTCATTAAAGTGTCCTCTTCCACACACTCATCGTGTCAGTGGTCATTGGTATGTGCTGTCTCACCTGCTGTGTTTTTATCATGGTGGTTTTCAGATCGAAGCCTTTGTCTGGTTGCTAAAGACATCTTGGGGACATTCAGAAAGCTGACCTAGGAATGCATTCTGTCCATTGCTGACCATTGGCTTTGTGGTTTGTAACTCACATTTTCTGGCTATTTGCTGGGTTTATTTGTTTTAGGCTGTCCAGCTTCAGTTTGTCTCTCCCGTTGCGAAACCTTGCTTACTGTATTCTTCCACAAACATGCTTTCTGTAGGCAGGCTTTTAAATCTTGTTCTTATCTTATCACATTTGCTGTGCATTCAAAGATAGTAGTCACATGTCAAGATGTCTTCCGAGGGAGCTTGGTGATTACTTTTCTTTCTCTGACTTCAAAGTGAGAGAATTTATGTGACAATCTTGTTGAGTACCCAAGTAAGAGGAGAGGGCATAGGATGTTCTTTTTCTAGCACACAAACATAATGAAACTGTGCTGATGTTTTAGAATAAATCAGAATTAGTACAAATGAAGCACTTTTTTTGTTATTCTGAAGTGTGGTTGAAACAAATATTCGAATATGATCAAAACACATCATTACACTAGGTGATGACATTTGCACACATTATCGTTTGTATGCAGTAAAACGGTATGTTGGTGCAAATATAGTGGTCATTTCAATTTAAAATGTGTTGTCTGTAATGAAAGTGTGCTACCACACCATGCATACTCCATACTACGTCACTCCATTCCACTCTATGGCCTTCCACTCTGTGCCACGCCACTCCATTATACGCCACTCCAATCTACGCCACTCCAATCCACTCTACGACATGCCACTCTACTCTACGCCCCTCCACTTTAAGACACTTTATGACACTGCATGCCACTCGGTTCCACACCACTCCAATCTATACCACTCACTCCACCACACAACATGCCACTCCACTTTATGTCTCTCCACTCCATACCACTTATATCACTCCACTCTACCCTACTCCAATCTAGAACACTCCACTGTACCCCACCAAGCCCACTCCATTTCGCTACAATCTACGCTAATCTACTCAACTCCAATCTAGCCCACTCTACACCACCCAGTCCGCCCCACTCCCCTCCATTCTACCCCACTCCACTCCAATCCAAACCACTCCAATCTACCCCCCCAATTTACCCCAACCCACTCCAAATGACTCCACTCCAATCTACCAGACTCCGATCCACCCAATCTTCCCCACGACGCTCCAATCTACCCCACTCCACCACACTCCGCTCTAATCTACTGCACTCCTCAATTCTACCATACTCCACTCCAATCTAACCCACTCCTCCCCACTCCATTCTACCCCACCCCATTCCACCCCAGACTACACCACTCCAATCTACCCCATCTACTCAACTCCAATCTATCCTACTCTACCCCACTCTATCCCACTCAACCCCACTGCAATCTACCCCACTCCACTCTACCCCACTCCAAACCACCCCACTGCACTCCATCTACGCCACTCCAAACTACCCCACTCCAGTCATTCTTGTTCAATATACCCCACTCCATCCCAAACTACCCTACTCTAATCCACCCAATCTACTGCACTCCACCCTAATCTACCCCTCTACACTCCACTTAGATCTACCACACTTCACCCTTTCCCACTACATTCCAACTCCACTGCACCCCAATCTATCTCACTACATAAATCTATCTCCCTACATTCCAACTCCACTGCACCCCAATCTATCTCCCTACATTCCAACTCCACTGCACCCCAATCTATCTCCCTACATTCCAACTCCACTGCACCCCAATCTATCTCACTACATTCCAACACCACTGCACCCCAATCTACCCCACTCCAGTCTACCCAGTCTACCCCACTCCAATATAACCACTCCAATCCACCCAGTCTACCCCACTCCACTCCACACCACTCCACTAACTTTAAGCCATGCCGATCAGTAGCCACAATGGTGTACAACATGGGTAAACATCTTACTGATAGCTCTTGCATAGGTGAGACTGATTGGCTTTACCAATGCTGGTTCATAGAGTTAACTCTGCCAGACGTGGCAGACCAGTGACCGCACCGGGCAACTGATAAGTCACCACTGTCTAGCCGGGTCAACTTCTGACCTTGGCTATGCCAACAGCAGAGCCGCGGGATCCTTCATTGGTAACATGTCCGCCACACAGGGTTTACCCACCACAGTGGTAATAATGCAGGAAGTGCCGATGGTAAATCTGCTTTTTTTAGTTTAGCGCCTGCTACCTCCTTTCTCAAATCAAAAGTAGGAGGAAGGGTGTTTGATGCCTCAAAGCTAAGGGAAAGAAAGAGAAGAAAGACTTCAAGAGGGAGGAGGTTCCATCAGAGGAGCTGTTGGCCAAGACTGCTGGCGGATATAAGTGCACTAAGAGGGGCCCAGAGACACAGGAAGACAGACGAAGCAAGAGGAGCGCAGGCGAGGAGCAAGGCCCTCGGGCAGCGACCGCGTCCACCTACGTGTCCATGTTGATATGATCAGGCCTCGCTTCTGGATGGCAGTAGGGCTTTTATCCAGCGGGCCTTGCATTACTTGACTTAGGTCTCTGGAGCCCTCCGGTTGGGGGCTGAGTGGAATCCGCGTCAACAACCCCCTCTTGAGCACTCTGCGAAGCCACAATGATGAGAGTGCCTGGAGCCAGGCCTGGAGGCAACAAGCTCCTCTGTGAAGCGCCTTCCCCAAGGGATATCGGGCTGATGGAGTTCACAAGGAAAGCCTGCTAGACCTCAGAATGCAAATGTCATCTGTGGAGGAGCAGAAGCTCAGGTGTCTGTGTGCACGAGCAGCTGTGAGCCCACATCTGGAGCTGGAGGAGAGCAGGAGGCGGAAGGGGAGAGAAGCTTGACTGATAGAAACTGTGGCCAAGAGTCCTGATGATGAACAGCGTCACTGGTCAATCAAACCATCTATACCCGGCTGCTAAGAAAGCTCATTGGGTATCGAGACTGCTTCAGAGAGAAGTCATTTGGTGCGATCTACAGAGTAAGAGCTGTTCATAACAAGCATTGGTAAAGCATCGGTTTTGCCTTTGTAATGAATAAAGATCTGTTTTTATCAATCATCGTCCGGGAGAAGGAAGCAGCCCCCTGACAGATAACAGGGCAGTGGAGAGGATGTGATACAGCGGCCAAACCTGCTGACTCGAAAGATCCTGGTTCCAGTCTGGGGGGCACCGCGCAACATCCTTTAATTAATTTATTCTCTCTAGGTAATAAATTGCTATATAAATCTGCTGCAGGAGTAAACGGCAAACCTTTATGAAAATATAGCTCCACCAAAGTGGATGTTAGTTGTATTTCAGCAGCGGGAAACTGATAAGAGAAATAGATGAGGAACAAGCATTGGTAAAAGTGGGAAAATATGCTACAGCCAAAAGAAATGGAGCAAAGGTTAGTGGCACACACAGGAACCAATGAGAAGTCAGGAAAGAGAGGAGGCGGGATGTAAGTCCCTTTTAGGTTTATATTAAAAATAATAGATTTCTCAAGCACAGGGCAAGTGCTGTGCAGGTGAAACCTAAAAAGGACAGCCGCTTCTTACTGCGGCTCCAACTCAAGCTGCAGGGGGCGCTCAACCCTTTGCTGTTGTCGCTGATCCCCACATTTAACAGGCAGCTTCTCAGATCACCTTTCACAGGATGAATCACCACATGTGCCCCGAAAACCGCCACACTACCACATATACCCTGAAGACCGCCAGACTACCACATATACCCCGCAAGCCGCCACACTACCACATATACCCTGAAAACCGCCACACTACCATATACCCTGAAAACCGCCACACTACCACATATACCCTGAAAACCGCCACACTACCACATATACCCTGAAAACTGCCACACTGCCACATATACCCTGAAAACTGCCACACTACCACATATACCCTGAAAACCACCACATTACCACATATACCCCGAAAACCGCCACACTACCATATACCCTGAAAACCGCCACACTACCACATATACCCTGAAAACCGCCACACTACCACATATACCCTGAAAACTGCCACACTACCACATATAGCCTGAAAACCGCCACACTACCACATATACCCCGAAAACCGCCACACTACCACATATACCCCGAAAACCACCACATTACCACATATACCCTGAAAACCGCCATACCGCCAGGCTGTGGCCTGATTTAAAGGGAGCGGCGATGGTAATTCCACCAAAAATGGATGGGGTCTTCTCTGCAGCTCCGGCTACTCCACCCCCTTCCTAGAGAGTGGTGGATATTGGATATCCTGCCGGTGGACTCTGTTTCCACCATCAGGTCCAGAACTGGGCAGGTGTAGGGTGGACCTGCCACCCCGCACATAGTAACTCACCAGCCCCCACGTTTGGTGGTGTTTATGCTGTGACAATCCACCTTTGGAAGGGTGGTGGACTTTCACCCAAAAGTATGTCAATCCTCCAAAACATGTTGGTAAACAGACCCGGCCCGCGTCACGAGAACTTAAAATGTGTCCGTCCTTTGGGGGCGCATTCCTTCCACCCACAGGTGCTGGCGGGAATTCCACCATACCCCAAGGCACGTTGAGATTTCCTCCATCGCCCACCCTGGGATAAGCCACTTCCGGGGAGACATCAACATGGCGGATATCCCAGATTCTCCACCACTCGCAGGGTGGAGGCGATGCTGTTCACACACAGGCTCTCTGTAAATTAAGGCACCGCTTTTTAGTTTTTACTGATTTTTTACAAATATGAACAAACAGCAAGCAATCTGTTTTTCCCGTCTAAATATATTTTGGGAAAGAGAAAAGTGGAGAAATGAGCTCTTCTTTCGAGCTTCTCTCCATGCTGCCGGCACTGATTGTGATGGGAATAGAAGTGGGTATTGGAGCGTGGGAGGGAGTTAAAAAGAGACTGAGATGATGCGAGTCACGTGCAGGAGCTGAAGCCGGGCGCGCGCGCTGCTGTTACTGTTTCCAGGTGAGTGTGTTAGGTTATTGAATATATCTGCAGCCACACTGCACCCCACAGACATCAAAGTGGGAGTGTATATTTAACATGGCAATAAATAAATGTGAAAATATACGCGTTGCAACTTCGTTTTTACCGACAGGACCGGGAAATATATTGGATAAATAAACTTGGAAATCTCGTAAATAAATAAATACCACGATGTCCGGATCCCTACGTCTAGCACGACTTTAAATCCATAAATGTGACGTACCATCAAGCCACTGAGTGCCAGTCAGTCTTAAAGGGAATCAGGTAAGCATTGTGGCACCCTGCCCCCTGGCAGAAAGTGGCACCTTGAGGGTAGACCCACACTCAGGGCCATGGGCAGGGGGGTGTATGGATGCGTGATGAGGCGGAGGGAACACCGCAATCTGGGGTGCACATTGGTGGGAAAGAAAGGGAGGTGGGCGGGAGGAGCAAGGGTGAGGGGTGACGTGATGGAGGAAGGGACAGTGTGTGGGGGATCTAGTGTGAAATGCAGCGGCAATGCAAGCATGAGTTTCTTTTGAGGGGTTGAACATCAGGACACAACCCCTTTCACTCCTTATCCTGAAACACACATTTTACACCTTTATCTGATGCCCTTGACACACTCAACATGGCCGACAACACACTGCAAAACTGCACCCGGTGCGAAAGAAAGACATGAACAAAAACTATGCGTGGGTTACATATTACCTACTCACACTGAGAAATATTTAACGAAGATCAAAATTAAAAGAGAACACACAAAAGGGAAGTCCCTCCCACACCAGACCACTTCAGCAGCCTTGACCCGGAAGCTATTAGCTCCCAGCAGCTCGACTCCCAAACATTCCATTCTTTTCAGTGAGAAACCAAACAAAAGCTGAGCTTTATAGCTAACACATAACACCCATAAAGCCCAGCACTGCTTGACGTCACCTGCAGCCACCCCCAGTCAGCACGAGCATCTATCTGCTCGTTCAACCCAGCCACCTCCTGAGGAAGGCTGCAAGAGTCCACCCTCCAGCATCCCCTTGAAACAAGCATCTCCGAGAGGCCGCTCCCGCAAAGGATCTCTCTACACCCAGCATCATCAACAAACAGAGACCGAGGTAAGAATCACCTCACATCCAGAGCTTGGGATGGAGCCGGGTCTGGTGGCCTCGTGGACTAATGCGTCTACTGTACGGGCCTGTGTTCTATCTCATGGTCACAGGTTCAAATTCTGGCAGGTCCACCCAGCCTTTCATCCTTCTGAGGTCGATAAAATGATTACCGTTGGGTAACGATAAACTTCTGTTACTCAGCGCCAAGATACCCTTGGGTGAATGTGCGCTTTACAAATACATGTTAGCTCTGGAAAAGACCCAAGTGCACCAGAGTGAATCCGGTGGTAACATCCTCAGAGTCCTCACCCTATCCATCCTACGCCCACCCGACTATGCAAGCTCAAAGCCTCTACTGAGCCGGACCCATGCCTTCTGGTGGTCGTCAGTGCTGCCTCCCACCTGCCTGTGAGGTTCGGGCCACCTCCAGTAAGGGCCACTGATCGAGGCTAAGCCAGCAGTGGGGAGGGCTCTTACGAGCCCAGCTGGAGGAACTCAACACACAGAGGGCGGACACAAGCTTCAAAGACCCCTGGCTGCACCTCTGGGATAAGGGAAGGCGCTTCTTCCGAAAGTGTGGTGGTGGCAACATTAAAAATAAACTATGCTTACAAACAGGACAGGGACAATAAATCGTGGTCATGTCATTCAGCACCAGCTCATAGTTTTAGTAAATGTCAATGCAAAAATAGGAATAGGAACTGTACCAGAAAGTACGGGAACTGTAGGAGAGTAGGATCTGCTTCTTATAGTTACTCCCACTTTTTTGCTGATGTTTCACTGTTTTCGACTTAGTCTGTATGGGATCCTGCTATCCAGGACCCCAGCCTAGCTGCATTCTCCTCTAAATTGATTACACGTACTCTAGGTACACTCCAGATTGGATTCTGGGGTACCCTTATAAGTCCCTAGTATATGGTATACTATGTACCTAGAGTATAGGTACCCCAGAGGCCTCTCAGGGGCTGCAGAATGTATTATGCCACCGCTGGGAAACTATTCAAAATGACACAACAGGTCTGCTACAGCAGCCTGTGTACGGTGGTACATGCACCCCTCACTTAGATATAGGTTCACTAAATCTACTCCATATCACTGTACATATAAACCTATCAGTCGCCCCTATGGCAGGCCTTATCAATCCTGAAGGCAGGGTGCAGGGTTTTATGTGAAAGGGTGCACCTGCATGAGCAGAGCCCCTCTGCAGCCTTCGGAACCTCTATTCCGGGGTTGTTTGTGATGCAACCTACCATATACTCTTAAGTGCATTATAACCACGCGGTAAATGCTAACTTTAAAACAACTGCATGGAAACATGTCATGTTTGGTGTCAAACCCCTTGGAATCATACCTCCACACCAGCAACTGGTGTGGGAGGTAGGATTTCACCCTACTAGAGGGAGAAATATGACAACACCGGTACACCCGGTACCAGCTATCTCGACCCTGGCATCACAAGGTGGATGCTGCCAGCCACAGACACGAGTCTGCCCTACTGCTGCTGGACGAGACTCTGGCAGGGGACGGCTGAACAATAGGTTTCCTGTCACAGGGAGGTGTGACCCCCTCCCAGACAGGCTTTAGTGTATTGGGGCTGGGTGGGTGCACTCCAAGAGTGCTTTGATGTCTGCACTGGGGACACATGTCCCGGTGCATAGTCCAGCTCATACCAGTTGCAGGAGCCATTTGCTCTGGCTCTGGTGCAAAACTGGACAAAGGACATGGGTGTAGCCACCCGTCTGTCCTGACCCTACCATAGGTGGGTCCCCAGAGTTTGTCCCACCCCTTCCTTGGGTATAAAGTAGGAACCCCTGGCTACAGGCATTTAGATTTACCTGGATGAAATTCTGCTACAGAAACCAAGTACTTTGACGATCTACACTTTGTTGGATGACTGAAGAATCTCCCTTGGAGTAAAGGAGTTATTTCCCTGTAAGGCAGGCACCAAAGACGCATCTGACCGGTTTGCATCTATGCAGCTCTTGAAGGACTCCAAAGATTTTCCAACACAGGAGGTGGGTTCCCAAGCTTCCCTGAGGTTGACTAGTTCTCTCAGCAAACCTGAGACCCGCAGCCCTTGTGGGGACCATGCAACCCGTACCCCTGGACACCGTGCACATTTGCAGCAGCATATACTTTTTGGCAATCCCTGAGGCTGTGCTTTGGGCTACTTGTAGTCCAGACCCCGAGCAGTGATTCCACCGAAGATTACCAGCCTACACTCCACAAGTGTTCCGTGGGCTGGTGTTATGTGATTCCTCTCGAGGTCCCTTTGCGATCCCTGGTCCATCGTCCTGTGGGTCCCTGAGAAGGGAACTTTAACTTTCAGTGGACTTTCCTGGTTGCTCCAGATGTGCCCTGACTCTCCATTGCTTGGGGAGTCCCCAGGACCTTGCTGGTCCTCACTGAAGCATCTTTCCTTTGACCACATGGGTTGCAGTTGCCAAGGCTTGTTGTTCTCCAATCCGGACACTGACCCCCAGCACTCGACATCCTTTGTGGGACAGCTCACCTGCAGACATTTTAGTTATTGTCGATGTCTCCTGGTCCCCGTGGCTGCAGAGTCAAGCTTCACCTCTTCTCACCTGAAACACCCGACATCGGTGGGCATTCGTCTACCGAGCCCCTGGTCACCCTGAAGTGACCCAGGCTCTGTCCCCTCTGCTTTTAGGTTCTTCTCAGCTCCGATCCAGGCTTGGATCACACCAGACTCTTCTCATCTTCCAAGAAGCAGCACTTCTTCGCACACGCCATTGAAATCAACAAGCGTTTCCAACACCACTTGACCCCTCTGCACCCGGCTCTCCTGGGATAGGTAACACGGGTACCTTGGCACTCTCAAGTGTGCTGGCCTTAGAACCTTCTATGTTCCACAGGGTTTGCTTAAAGCCCACTCCTAAGTGTCCTTAAACTTTAAAATTCCAACCGCGACTTTCCCATAGAGTTGTACAGAGCTCGTGGCTGTGTTCTCACACTGCACGCGTCCCCCGTGGGTCCCCTGTGTCACTACCTTGGGTGGTTCCTTGGGGTCCCAGCGATTCTACGTGCTCTAGGGACTGTGTCTAGTCAAGTCGTGGTTGTTATACCACTTTCTTAGTATATGGTTCGGTCTCCCCCTGGAGCCCGCTGTGTATTGTGCTATTTACTGTCGTTCTAGTACTGTAATATTGTGTGCCTTGTTCTCTAATCTCATAAATAGGTTAGTAGAGAGTGTTTAGTAATAAATACATATATTTTATATATATCTTGTGTGGTTCTCATTTCATTTGGTCATTCAGGAGGTTATAATCTGGTAAACCAAGCTGCTTTACATTCCTTCAAAACTTAGCCTGAAGACTGCTCTCCATAGTTACCACTAGGATAGCTTTCAATAAAGGTGGTCTTTAACCTAATCATCAATAAGGGTCGTTTGGACTGGTGCAAGGTGCCCACTACAACTAGTGGACAGCATATACCAGACCAACTTCTCACATTGGTGTGCAGCGGTTGGGATTCAAGCTTGCTATTGCTTTACCAGAGAATCTCATTTAGTTACTAACTGAAAACCACTATAGGTACATAGGTACATATAACCAAGACTAGACTAAATAAGTTCTTCTGATCTTAGAGTCGGGTAAGCCAAGGGTTTAGCACAACCTTTCTCCAACTCAAGAGAGTTTAGTAGTTCCCACTAGGTTAGGAAGGTGCCACACCACATAACACTAGTATGTCTTCTAGAGCAGAAGCCAGTGGCTCCTTGCTAACTAAGTATGACCATCTCTCATTTCAGGAATTGAGAAATATGTGTGCATCTAGAAAACTGAAGACAGGGAAAAACCCAAACACTCAACGCCTCACAGAGGCTCTGCTTTTAGATGACCTCAGAAAGACCTCAGGGTCTGATGAGGCAGGCAAGTTGGGTGGGGCAGCAGAAGAGGAAAGGCCAGGAAGTGAAAACATCCAGGACCTAGACTCTGATGCTGACCAGGATGATCAAGATGATTCTAACCTGGACAATCCAATTCTTCCTGAAGGTGAGGGAGAAGACCTCAGTGGTCCTCTCTTTACCCCACCTGGAAGGGTTAATAGTTTACCAAGAAGATCAAGATCTCCTTCTCAGGAATCTAATCATTCTGGTACTTCTGTAGGGACCTCTGCTTCTCATAAACGGGAGTCCTCTTATGAGAAGAGGTGCCAACTGCTTGACTTTGACAGAGCTAAGCTCAGAATCAAGAGAGAGCAATTGGCCTTAGATAGGGAATCCCTGGAGCTTACGAACGCTTCTAAAAAGTTGGGGCTAGAGCCACGTGGTCGCAGCAACAGTGTCCCTAGAGGTAGAGAGCATACTCATGACCATAGGAACCTGAACAAGATTGTCCCTCCCTACCAGAGTTGGGATGACATCCACAAATGGATAACTGCACTGGAGAGGGCCTGTAAAGTACAGAAGGTCCCTCAGGAGCAGTGGGCAGCAATCTTGTGGCTCTCCTTTGCAGACAAAGGTAGAGACAAGCTGCTCGCTGTTAGAGAAGAGGATGCTGATAATTACAAAGTCTTGAAGAGTGCACTGATTGATGGGTTTGGCTTAACCACTGAGCAATACAGGATTAAGTTCAGAGATACCCAAAAGGCACAGACTCAAGACTGGGTTGACTTTGTAGACTGTGCTACTAAGGCTCTGGTAGGCTGGTTACTTGGCTGTAAAGTGTGTGATTTTAAAGGATTGTACAATTTAATTATGAGGGAGCAGATACTTAATAATTGTCAAAATCAGTTGTTGCATCAGTATCTGGTGGACTCTGATCTGACCTCTCCCCAAGACCTGGGCCAGAAGGGAGACAAATGGGTCAGAACCAGGGTGAGGAAGAAGGTTCAGAACCAAGGTGGTGACTCCAAGAAGCAAGATTATAACAACTCTGATAAGGGTGGGGAGAAGGGTAAAGACCAGAAGTCTTCTCAAGGGCCCCAAAAATCTGCATCTGGTGGGGAGTCACAATCCAACAAGGGAAAAGGCAAGAAGAAACCATGGGGTCAAATGTGTACACTGAAGACCCACTGGACAAGTGATTGTAACAAGTCCAAGGAGTCAACTCCAGCCACCATTGCCCCTAAGGCAACTGTTCCCCCTAGTTTAGCTCCAAGTGGTGGTACTCAGAAGAATAAGGGTGTAGTAGGGGTAACCCTGGGATCTGAGATGGACTCTGGGCTAGTCAGAGTTCCTACTCAGGCTGTACTGATCTGTGATGGAGGCATGGATATTGCCTCCCTATTTGTCAGTCCCAGTAATCTGGGCAAATACAGACAGCAGCATTTGAAAAATGGAAAAGAGGCCTTGGCATTTAGGGACACAGGAGCAAGTGTCACAATGGTGACAAAAGATCTTGTGGCTCCTGAGCAAATCATACTTGGTGAGATGTACCAAGTGACCAATGCTAGCAATGTCAGGATAGACCATTCCTTGGCAGTTGTTAATTTCACCTGGGGAGGGGTAACTGGCCCTCAGAAGGTTGTGGTAAGTGCAGACCTCCCTGTTGAATGCTTGTTGGGCAATGATTTAGAAACTTCAGCTTGGGCTGAAGTGGAACTCAGGACCCATGCAGAAATGTTGGGAATCCCTGCAGATGTGTTTGCTATGACTAGGTCACAGGCAAAAATGTCTAACACTGAACAGGCCCTGGATCCTGGAAAAATGGACCAGGCACCGTCCAAGAAAAGGAGCAGTAGGGGTAAGGCAGGGTCTCCCCCCCTGACTCAGAAGGCAGTCAAGTCTCTTGAGGGAGATGATCTCAGTCCTGAAGAAGGAACTGTCCCAGATGAGCTTGAACCTGATCAGGTTGAGTTATTGTGGACAGGGGGTCCTTCCAGGGCAGATCTGAGCCAGGAGCAGCTGAGCTGCCCTTCTCTTGAACCCCTCAGACAGCAAGCTGCTGCTGAGGCTGCTGGGAGTGCTAGTGGGTCCCATAGGATCTACTGGGATGATGGACTCCTTTACTCAGAGAGTAGAGACCCCAAGCCTGGTGCCACCAGGAGGTTGGTTATACCTCTGAGGTTTAGGGGCTTCCTATTGACACTAGCACATGACATCCCTTTAGCAGGTCACCTAGGCCAAAACAAGACTTGGGACAGAATTGTCCCTCACTTTCATTGGCCTCACATGTCTGAAGACAGCAAGGAGTTTTATCGTTCCTGAGTCACCTGTCATGCCAGTGGTAAGGCAGGTGGTACAACAAAGGCCTCCCTGAAACCACTACTTGTGGTGAGGGTTCCCTTTGAGAGGGTTGGGATTGATATAGTTGGTCCCATGGATCCTCAAACTGCATCTGGGCACAGATTTATACTGGTGGTGGTGAACAATGCCACTAGGTATCCAGAAGCAATTCCCATTAGAACCACCACAGCGCATGTGGTGGCAAGAGCCCTACTGGGAAACTTTTCCTGAGTGGGTTTCCCTTAGGAGGTAGTATCAGACAGAGATGCAAACTTTATGTCTAGTTACTTAAGTGCTATGTGGAAGGAGTGTGGAGTAAATTACAAATTTACCACCCCTCATCACAGACAATGCAATGGGTTAGTGGAAAGGTTCAACAAAACCCTCAAGGGCATGATTAAAGGTCTCCCAGAAAAGCTTAGGCGCAGATGGGACATACTTTTGCCCTGCCTTCTCTTTGCCTACAGAGAGGTCCCTCAGAAAGGGGTTGGTTACAGACCATTTGAACTTCTGTTTGGACATCCAGTTAGGGGTCTATTGTGTCTAGTGAAGGAGGGATGGGAGTTACCTCTCAAACCCCCTAAACAGGATATTGTGGACTATGTACTTGGTCTCCGCTCCAGGATGGCTGAGTACATGAAGAAGGCAACTAAAAACCTTGAGGCTAGCCAGGGATCGCAAAAGGCCTGGCATGAAAAAAAGGCTGAACTGACTGTTTATCAACCAGGACATAAAGTATGGGTGTTGGAGCCTGTGGCCCCAGCAGTCTTCCAAGACAAGTGGAGTGGCCCCCATACCATAAATGAGCAAAAGGGAGAGCTTACCTACCTGGTGGACCTTGGAACTCCCAGGAGCCCCCATAGGGTGCTCCATGTCAACAGGCTCAAACCATATGTTGACAGGGCGGACATGGGCTTGCTCATGGCTACTGATGAGGGACAGGAGAAAAAGAGTGATCCACTTCCTGACCTGCTCTCACAGAACCCTGATGATGGTTCAGTTGATGGTGTAGCCTTGGCAGGCAGCCTCACTGTCCAGCAACAAACTGATTGTCGAAAAGTTCTCAATCAGTTTAGACATATGTTCTCACTGACTCCAAGTCAGACTACCTGGTGCACTCATGAAGTGGACACTGGGGACAGTCTGCCTGTTAAAAATAAGATTTACAGGCAACATGACAATGTCAGGGACAGTATCAGGACTGAAGTCCAGAAGATGTTGGATTTGGGTGTGATTGAACCCTCAGATAGCCCTTGGGCTAGTCCAGTAGTCTTGGTACCCAAACCTCACACCAAAGATGGTAAGAGAGAGATGAGGTTTTGTGTTGACTACAGAGGTCTCAATGCAGTCACTAGGACTGATGCCCATCCAATCCCTAGGGCAGATGAGCTTATAGATACTTTGGCCTCAGCCAAGTTTCTGAGCACCTTTGACCAAACAGCTGGCTACTGGCAGATCAGACTAGCTGATGATGCAAAGCCAGAGACAACATTTTCTACCCCTAGTGGGCACTACCAATTTGTGGGGATGCCCTTTGGTTTGAAGAATGCACCTGCCACTTTTCAAAGGTTGGTGAATAAAGTCCTTATAGGCCTGGAAGCCTATAGTGCAGCATATCTAGATGATATTGCTGTATTTAGCTCCACCCGGGAGGATCACCTGTTCCACCTGAGAAATATTTTGGAGGCCCTGCAAAAAGCAGGCCTAACTATTAAGGCCACCAAGTGCCAGATAGAGCAGAGTCAGGTTTTGTACCTGGGCCACCTTGTGGGTGGAGACCAGTTTCAACCATTGCAGAGCGAAATCCAGACCATCATGGACTGGGTTGCTCCAACCACCCAGATTCAGGTCAGAGCTTTCTTGGGCCTGACTGGGTACTATAGGAGATTTGTCGCAGGTTATGGATCCATAGTGACCCCTTTGAATGACCTAACTTCTAAGAAAATGCCAAAGAAAGTTCAGTGGACAGTTAGCTGTCAAAAGGCATTTGATGACCTGAAGCAGGCCATGTGCACTGCTCCCATTCTGCAGAGCCCTGACTACTCCAAGAAGTTCATTGTCCAAACAGTTTTGCATCTGAGTTGGGGGTAGGGGCTGTGTTATCACAAGTGAATGATGAGTGTAGGAGAGTTGGATCTGCTTCACATGTTTACCCCCACTTTTTGCTGGTGTTTCACTGTTTTTCGACTTTAGTCTGGCTGGGACCCTGCTATTCAGGGCCCCAGCCTAGCTGCTTCCTCTCTAAAATGATTCCATGTACTTTAGGTTCATTACAGATTGGATCTGGAGTGCCCTTATAAGTCCCTAGTATATGGTATACTATGTACCCAGGGCATAGGTACCCCCGAGGCCTACCAGGGGCTGAAAGCCACCCAAAATGACACCACAGGTCTGCTACTGCAGCCTGGGTAAGGTGGTGCATGCACCCCTTACTGTAATATAGGTTACCTATATCACTACATATATACACACATATAAACCTATAAGTCACTCCTATGGCAGGCCTTATCAATCCTGACGGCAGAGTGCTTGGTTCTTATGTGAGAGGGTGCCCCTGCATGAGCAGAGCCCCTCTGCAGCGTTCGGAGACCCTTCTCTGATGCTGTTTGTTGTGCAGCGTGACCATATACTCTTAAGTGCATTATAACCAAACGGCAAATGCTAACTTTGGACTGGCTGCACGGAAACATGTTGTGTTTGGTGTCAAACACCTGGGAATCATAACCCCACACCAGTAACTGGTGTGGGAGTATGATCCCACCCTTCTAGCGGGAGAGACATGACAGCACTGGTATATGTGGTAGAAACTTAATAGAGCCCTGGCATCACAAAATGGATGCTACAGACACAAGTCTGACCTCCTACTGCTGACCGAAACTCCGGCAGGGGAGGCCTGGACAATAGGTTTCCTGTCACAGGGAGGTGTAACCACCTCCCAGACAGGATTATGTGTATTGGGGCTGTGGGAGCACTCTCTGAGTGCTTTGGAGTCCTGCACTGGGGGCACATTTGGTGTCCCTGTGCATAGTCCAGCTCAGACCGGTTCTGGCCCCCACCTCGAGCACTGAATCCACCGAAGATTGTCAGCCTGGTCATTCCGAGTGACCAGTGGGCCGCCATTTTGTGTTTTCGTCTCAAGGTCCCTTAGCGATGCCTGGTCCGTTGACTGGTGAGTCCCTGAGGGGGTAACTTTGAATTCCCTTGGGCTTCCCTGATTGCTCCACATGTGGGACCCGACTCCCTACCAAGTGGTGAGTCCCTCAGACCTTGCTGGTCTGCACCGAAGCATCTTTCTCGTTTCTGCATGGGTTGCTGTTGCCAAGGCTTGTTGTGTCCAATCCGGGCACCGACACTGCAGCAATCGACATCCTTTGTGGGACAGCTCGAATCCAGCTCCTGGTCATCCTCGACGCCTCCTGGTCCTCGTGGCTGAAGAGTCAATCTTCACCTCTTTCATCTGAAATCACCCGACATCGGTGGGCATCTGTCCATCGCCTTCCTGGTCACTGGCTAGTGACCCAGACTCTGTCCCCTCTGCTTTCAGGTTCTTCTCATCTTCGATCCAGGCTTGGATCTCTTCAGACACTTCGCATCTTCACGGCAGCAGCACTTCTTCGCCAGCTCCCACTGAAATCGACAACGCGACCCGACACCAAAAGACACCTATGCTCCCGGCTTCCCTGGGTGAGGTAACACGAGTACTCCGGTGCTCCCATAGGTGTTAGCCCTAGAACTTCCTATGTCAAAAAGGGTTTGGTCCTGAATCATTTCTAAGTGTCCCTAATCTTTAAAAATCTAACCGCGACTTTCCCCATAGAAGCTAACGGGACCTCGCGGCTGTGTTCACACACTGCACACGGCCCCCGTGGGTCCCCTGTGTCACTACCTTGGGTTGTTCCTTGGGGTCCCAGCGAATCTACAGGCACTAGGCCTTGTGTCTAGTTAAGTTGTGGTTCTTATACCACTATTTTAGTATATGGTTTGGCTCGCCCCTAGGGCCTGACGTGTGTTTGTGCTATTTTACTGTGATTGTTGAAGTGTAACTTTTGTGTTTTGACCTCTAGTCTCATAAAGAGACTAGGAGAGTGTGTTTAGTAATAAATCCATATATTTTATGTATATACCTAGTGTGGATATCTTTCTTATAGGAACTCAAGAGATTATAGACTGGTAAAACAAGCTGCTTTACATTCCTTCAAGACTTAGCCTGATGGCTGCTCTCCATAGCTACCACTAGGATAGCTTTCAATAAAGGTTGTCTTTAACCTATAACCAATAAGGAGTTGTTTGGACTGATACAAGGTGCCCACTATAACTAGAGGACAGCATATATCAGGCCAACTTCTCACAGTTAGGGTCAGGATCAGCCAGTAGCTTATATTAGCAGAAGGCTGACCCCCAGAGAGAAATGTTGGTCAGCTATTGAGAGGGAAGCCTTTGCTGTGGTTTGGGCTCTGAAGAAGCTGAGGCCATACTTGTTTGGCACTCACTTCATTGTTCAGACAGACCATAAGCCCCTCGTTTGGCTAAAATAGATGAAGGGTGAAAACCCCAAACTTTTGAGGTGGTCCATTTCCCTACAGGGGATGGACTATACAGTGGAACATAGACCTGGGAGTAACCATGCAAATGCAGATGGACTCTCCAGATATTTCCACTTAGAACATGAAGACTCAACTGGTCAAGGTTAGTTTAATGTCCTTACATTTTGGGGGGTTGTGTAGGAGAGTAGGACCTGCTTCTTATAGTTACCCCCACTTTTTTGCTGATGGTTCACTGTTTTAGACTTAGTCTGGCTGGGATCCTGCTATCCAGGACCCCAGCCTAGCTACTTTCTCCTCTAAATTTATTGCATGTACTTTAGGTACACTCCAGATTGGATTCTGGGGTACGCTTATAAGTCCCTAGTATATGGTATACTATATACCTAGGGCATAGGTACCCCTGGGGCCTCTCAGGGGCTGCAGCATGTATTATGCCACCCCTGGGAGACCATTCAAAATTACACAACAGGTCTGCTACAGCAGCCTGTGTAAGGTGGTGCATGCACCCCTTACTGAGATATAGGTTCACTATATCACTCCATATCACAGCACATATAAACCTATCAGTCACCCCTATGGCAGACTTTATCAATCCTGAAGGCAGGGTGCTGGGTTTTATGTGAGAGGGTACACCTGTATGAGCAGAAACCCTCTGCAGCCTTAGGAACCTCTATTCTAGGTTTGTTTGTGATGTAGCCTACCATATACTCTTAAGTGCATTATAAACTCGCGGTTGTTAGAATCTGGGTTCTCTGGTTGGCACAGGTAGGTACTTGTGTCAAGCAGGGAACCTTTCCTCTAGTCAGGGTACACTCCAACAATAACCCCTGCTCACCCTCTAGATAGCTTGGCGCGAGCAGACAACGCCTATCTCAGAGCGTTTAGGTTAAGCATTTGTAACTCAGTGACAAGCCCACAAATGGACTCCACACTGGGATATATAAAAAATAGTACTTTATATATATATATATGAGGCTTAGCACAAGACCAGATAACGTTTAAACGGCCCACAATACTTATTAGACAAAGAGTTCTTGGGTTTAGCGTAGTTTTACAGTTCTGTACGCTTCGTTCCTTTCCGTACGCTTCGTACACGGTAAAAACTGCTTGGGAACAGGTCTCACACGCACTGTAGGTGCTTCGGGATGAAGCGTACACCCTACGGTGCGAACAGGCACAGTACCTTTATCTTCTGGTGAGTTCGTCACGGATGCTGCGCTGACATCAAGCGCGATGTACGGTGCGTTGTCCTCCTGGTGCGGTGCGTACTACGGTACGTTGGACCTTGGGTGTGCAGGGCTTCAGGGGATGGTGCGTAGGTACGGTGCTTTCAATGTTCGTCGCGCCGTTCGTGCCGTACCATGAGATTTGAAGTGCTGGACACAAGCAAACAGTACGCTCCGCTCAGGGGAGACGTACGCGACCACCGTACGCACAGAAGCCTTCCCAAAGCAGGGGAAAGGAGCGTACGCTGGGCAGTACGGTTCATAGGGGATGGAAGCAAGTACGGATCACAGTCCTTCCGTAACATAGGGGTGACTAACATGAAGTTAAGAGAAGGTTTAGGGACTGGCAAGTGGGTGCACTTGCCAGTCAGCAAAACAGTACCAGACTGCACGCAGGTTCTGCAGTGGCAGACCTTAGACACACTTTACCAGGCCGCTTCTGTGGGTGGCACAACCAGTGCTGCAAGCCCACCAGCAGCATTTGTATTTACAAGCCCTGGGCACACCTGGTGCACTTTACTGGGGTCTGACAGTAAACCAAATAAGCCAATCATGGAATCCAACCAACATATACATTTTAAAAAGGGAGCACTTGCACTGTCGCACTGATGGCAGTGGCACAGTGCTCTGAGCAGCTAACACCAGCAAAACACATGAGGCACAGCGACAAAAAGTGGAAGGGAGACTCACGCCAAGGTGCCAGGTCTAACAGCGGTAAATGCTAACTTTAAAACGGTTGCATGGAAACATGTCATGTTTGGTGTCAAACACCTTGGAATCATACCTCCACACCAGTAACTGGTGTGGGAGGAATGATTCCACCCTACTAGAGGGAGAAATATGACAACACCAGTACACCCGGTACCAGCTTTCTCGACCCTGGCATCACAAGATGGATGCTGCCAGCCACAGACACGAGTCTGCCCTCCTGCTGCTGGATGAAACTCTGGCAGGGGATGGCTGGACAATAGGTTTCCTGTCACAGGGAGGTGTGACCACCTCCCAGACAGGCTTTAGTGTATTGGGGTTGGGTGGGTGCACTCCAAGAGTGCTTTGATGTCTGCACTGGGGGCACATTTGATGTCCCTGTGCATAATCCAGCTCAAACCGGTTGCAGGAGTCATTTGCTCCTGCTCTAGCGTGAAACTGGACAAAGGACATGGGTGTAGCCACCCCTCTGTCCTGACCCTCCCATAGGTGGGTCCCCAGAGTTTGTCCCACCCCTTCCTTGGGTATAAAGTAGGAACCCCTGGCTACAGGACTTTAGATTTACCTGGACGAAACTCTGCTACAGAACCAAGTACTTCGACTATCTACACTTCGTTGGATGACTGCAGGATCTCCCTTGGAGTAAAGGAGTTGCTCTCCTGCAAGGCAGGCACCTGAAATGCATCTGACCAGTTTGCATCTACCCAGCTCCTGAAGGACTCCAAAGATTTTGCAACACAGGAGCTGGGTTCCCAAGCTCCCTGAGGTCGACTAGTCCTCTCAGCAAACCTGAGACCCGCAGTCCTCATGGGGACCGTGCAACCCGAACTCCTGGACACCGTGCTCATTTGCAGCAGCATATGCTTTTTGGTGATCCCTGAGGCTGTGCTTTGGGCTACATGTAGTCCAGACCCCGAGCAGTGATTCCACCGAAGATTACCAGCCTACACTCCACAAGTGTTCCGTGGGCTGGTGTTATGTGATTCCTCTCGAGGTCCCTTTGCGATCCCTGGTCCATCGTCCTGTGGGTCCCTGAGAAGGGAACTTTAACTTTCAGTGGGCTTTCCTAGTTGCTCCGGACCTGCTCTGACTCTCCATCGCTTGGGGAGTCCCCAGGACCTTGCTGGTCCTCACCGAAGCATCTTTCCTCTGACCACATGGGTTGCAGTTGCTAAGGCTTGTTGGTCTTTAATCCGGACACTGACCCCCCAGCACTCAACATCCTTCATGGGACAGCTCACCTCCAGACTTTGGTTGTCGTCGATGTCTCCTGGTCCCCGTGGCTGCAGAGTCAAGCTTCACCTCTTCTCACCCGACATCGGTGGGCATTCATCTACCGAGCCCCTGGTCAGCCTGAAGTGACCCAGACTCTGTCCCCTCTGCTTTCAGGTTCTTCTCAGCTCCGATCCAGGCTTGGATCACACTGGACACTTATCATCTTCCCGGAAGCAGCACTTCTTCGCAACACGCCAGTGAAATCAACAAGCTTTTCCAACACCACTTGACCCCTAGGCACCCGGCCCTCCTGGGATAGGTAACACGGGTACCTTGGTACTCTCAAGGGCGCTGGCCTTAGAACCTTCTATGTTCCAAAGCGTTTTCTTAAAGTCCTCTCCTAGGTGTCCTTAAACATTAAAATTCCAACCGCGACTTTATCATAGAGTTGTACGGAACTTGCGGCTGTGTTCTCACACTGCACGCGTCCCCCGTGGGTCCCCTGTGTCACTACCTTGGGTGGTTTCTTGGGGTCCCAGCAATTCTACGTGCTCTAGGCACTGTGTCTAATCAAGTCGTGGTTGTTATACCACTTTCTTAGTATATGGTTGGTCTCCCCCTGGAGCCCGCTGTGTATTGTACTATTTACTGTCGTTCTAGTACTGTAATCTTGCGTGCCTTGTGCTCTAATCTCATAAAGAGGTTAGTAGAGAGTGTTTAGTAATAAATACATATATTTTATATATATCTTGTGTGGTTCTCCTTTCATTTGGTCATTCAGGAGGTTATAATCTGGTAAACCAAGCTGCTTTACATTCCTTCAAGACTTAGCCTGAAGGCTGCTCTCCACAGCTACCACTAGGATAGCTTTCAATAAAGGTGGTCTTTAACCTAATCATCAATAAGGGTCGTTTGGACTGGTGCAAGGTGCCCACTATAACTAGTGGACGGCATGTACCAGGTCAACTTCTCACAGGAACTCATGAGACTTACCAAATATACAGCACAACATTGACCAGGAAAGTTAAAAACGTGGGCTCGTAAATCGATTTGTTTCGACTTTTCACCTTTTTACCGCTTTGGAATGATCCTGTCAATCTCGGTGATCAAATCACGAGGACTTTCTTCAAACTGCGCCAACTTAGCTGACCTTCACTATTCACACCAGAAATCTTTTCTCTCAGATAGTCGTGGCGTTGGCAAGGTGAAGCTGTGCCGGGAGTACCCTCGAGGCACGGCTGATGGCTTGTGAATACTTTGCAGCTGCAGGCGCTACAAGGTGCTACACCCCACACTGCACTGATGCAATCATGTGTCCAATGTGAGGTGAATCTCCACAGTGGCTCCCAGCTGAGAGCAGGGTGTCATTCAGGCTCCGATGATCAGTGCTTAAATGTCTTTACAAGCTTAGCCCTGTGAATGTAGCACACAAGGTGGCCCGGCGCACCCTGAGATCCGTTTCTCAGCCCCCTACTCCTCCTGCTAGAAGAGCAGGGAGGGTCCCTGGTTCCTGGTGATGGGCTCAGGGATGCCTCCCGCTGAGAATATACAGAGACCACAGCCTTATGGTATTAAATAGACTTTAAATATTCCAGGCCAGATTTATAATCTGGCGGCCGGCCCGTTTCTATGCGGGGGCGACAAAGTAAATTACTCCGTCGCCCTGACGGCGGTACCATCCGCCAGATTTATCATTGACGGTCAAGCAAGCGGCCCTTTCTTAAAGCATTGCTAACAACTACCGTTACGGTCGTTCCTGTCAAATATTTTTGCAGTTTGGTGCACGGCTCTGTCAACATCACTGCTCCAAAACGCTTTCTTTTTTATTATCAAAAAGAAAATCTCAAAGTGGGATTTTAATAAAAAAGAAAAATGTTTTCCTCACCATGGGCGTCCCCTCTCATTGCGAGGGGAGCATTTAGCAGTTTTCACTGCCCCTTCCCTCCCGGGATGTCCTGGTGATGACGGGCAGAGACAACTGACCTCTAATTCTGCCATCTAAATTAGATGGGTAGACTTGGAGGTCTGACTCCGATGGCTCTTACTCCGCAGGGCCAGCGGAGGGGTTTAATCAAGGTGGAGATGGAGTAGTCTCGTTGTGATAGCCAAAGGTCCACCCGCATCTAAATTTGGCGGGCAGACCAATATGTTGGCTGTGAGCCTACTCTGTCACCACTGCACCGAAGTATGCTAACCACCAACATATAAAGCGAGCCCTTTGTTATTATACAAGGTGCCGAAGAAACCATAGTCACGTGATACATAGGGGTGGGCGGAACCACTGGAATTTCACTCCCTGAAATTCCGTGGAGTTACATAAGAACTCAGCGAGATTCCACAGAGTTCTGCCAACAGGCAGAACAATGCATGGCTTGCTGCTTGCGGTGCGCTTTGGTGCCGGTAGCTTTTTCCTCACCCAAAAATCTGTGAGAACAATAATATGCGGTGCGCAAGTGACGTGGCCATTCGAGTTGATTTTGCTGCAGATCGAGTAGAAGATAAAAAGCCGCCTTCTGACCGCGACTGCTCCAGCAACCTCTTGCGTTAAAAAAACCGCCTGCAAGGCTTCCTAACGACCAGAAATCGCGCTATGGGAAACCAAACCTGGCTCGTGCTCGCCAGTTCGCTCGCTGGAGTTTCATGTTATCATCACATTGCTCGAATGGGAAAAATATTCCGCCACGTGCGATTGGCGGAACCTGGCAGGAACTCCGCGTTGAAAGAGTGGCACGACATCTCCAATTCACCGAGGCCGAGTGAGACATAGATCTGAGGCGGCCCCAACTCGGGCCAAGATGCAATGTCACATGTTCAGTAGACATAGAAATAACCGTCACACCCTTTGCAAGTTCCCCCCGCACTGTGTCTTCACGGGGGAGACAGCTCTGGGGGTCTAGAGTGGTCTGGAAAGAGCAGGGTCAGTTTTACAGGGGGGCAATCAGCAGCTGGGACAGAGGCAGATGGAGCGCAGTGCTCCCCCAGTGAGGCCAAAGCCTCCCCCCACACATGCCCTCACTCCTCATGCCAACCCCCCCCCCGCACAGGCGTCTCCCACAGATATTTACCACCTGCTCTGCACATGTAGCAGCTACAAGAACCATCCCCCAGGAATCAGGGAGAGACTGATTACAATGCACGGTAATTACAGGTCTGACAAGTTATTCCCCATTCCTTCCGGTTTCACTCAGGCCCGGTTCTAGCGGGTGGGCCGGGTGGACCAGGCCCATCCAAACATGAGCCTGGCCCACCCAAACATGAGCCTTGGCCCTCGCAGTGAGGGCTTGAAGGCAGGCGCGCAACGCCATTGGGCTCAAAGGGCTGTGTGTGTGTGTGCGCGCCGGGGCTGAGACAGCTTCCCAGCGCACACACACACAGACAGTTTTAAAGATTATCACAGCCGCACCCCAGTACTTTAAAAGACCATTTACATGTTAACGAGGCTTTATTTTTTTCACCCCTTCATCTCCACATGGCGAAAGGCGACACATCCTTACTTTGACAACGGTAACCTTTGCCTACTGTCCTCTGTGCTGCGTGGATATTTCTTTTTCTATGCAGCGCAGGAGAAAAGAAGTTTGTTTATTCCTATTCACCTTTCCTGACCCCTGCAGCTGCTTATCACATCAGGCTGTGACACAAAGTTTGACTCGTGGAGTAGGTAAGAGAATGTGTTACTATTTGTTTTTCTTTTTAAAATCTCCGCAGGCCCAGCAGGACACATACATCGTGTGCGCTTCATTTAAACTGTTTTTATCATTATCATGGCCGATGCAGGACAACAATAAGACAATACAAAATGCCCAGATAACGCTGGTGATCAATGATCCGCTGGAGAGCAATCATTTGTCTGTTAGTAGTTTTTAAATGCAGATGAACTGTATTTTATGTGGATAGCTCAGTGGGTTACTGCCTTTGTCACAGAGATCCTTGTGTTACTTGCAGTTCAGAAGTTACAATCCTAACATAGGACCGTGACCAATGAACTGCCATCAAAGAGCTGCAGACAAACCTGAATGGTATAGTTAGAACTTCGCTTTTTTTGTTTTGTGATATAGTTAGAACTTCCTCAGTCTTTCATTATTCTAATGTTGCTAAAATGAGTATGTTTGGGCAGATATACATTTTTATCAGTAAAGCCAACCCCTAACCACTGGAGTACTCTTTAAATCCTGAGTTTGTGCTTCTCCAGACCAAACCCTCTTAAAATAACTGCCCACCAGTATGGATGACATGTGATTCATACACCTTGTAATCCTCATTGGCTTATGTGACATTCCCTGTAGGCGGATTTACATACTTGTATGATTCGTTGTCTCTGTATAATGTGTGCGTGGTGTAAAGTACTGACACACACTACACTGATATGAGTAGCGCTACACAACAAATAAAATGCATATGAGAGAGGGGCTACATAAAGATGAGGGGCACTGTTGGAGGGTGGCAGTGAGGGAATCCGAGGAGGAGGTAGTGGGAGTGGCTATGGAGCGATGAGGGGCACTGTTGGAGGGTGGCAGTGAGGGAATCCGAGGAAGAGGTCATGGGTGGAGGGGGAGCTAGGGAGAGATGAGGGGGACTGGTGGAGGGTGGTAGTGAGGGAGTCTGAAGAGGAGGTCATGATGGAGAAGGGTTACAGAGAGATGAGGGGCACTGGTGGAGGGTGGCAGTGAGGGAATCCGAGGAGGAGGTCATGAGGGGGAGGGGCTACAGAGAGATGAGGGGCACTAGTGGAGGGTGGCAGTGAGGGAATCCGAGGAGGAGGTCATGAGGGGGGGCAATGGAGGGATGAGGGGCACTGTTGGAAGGTGGTATAAAGGTATTTACAGAGAAAGAGGTTATTGGTGAGGCGCCAAAAAATACTTTCACATCAGCGCTAAAGCTGGCCCTGTCCTGGCCTTTCTGTTTTTTGTTGATTTAATTAGCAGTCGGGTCATAAGGGCTACTGTGGAACGTACTTTAAAGTGTGTGCTAATCAGATTCACTGCTATATCCAATGTTTTAAGTTTGAAGGTGATTTTACTAAGGTTTTTACCGGGAAAAATGAAAGTGGAGCCGATGGTGCCTGATTAGGGGCTGGGGCCCAAGGTCAACTGTGAGATAAGGTGCACTGGAGAGGAGTAGTCGATAATCAAGCCTGTAAGCGAGTGCGCTGCAGAGTCCGGGGTCAGGCGGAGGTAGTATTGAAGAGGGATATCCCCTGAAGGCTCGCACAGAGGGAGCCTGTAAGCGAGTGCGCTGCAGAGTCCGGGGTCAGGCGGAGGTAGTATTGAAGAGGGATTCCCCCTGAAGGCTCGCACAGAGGGAGCCTGTAAGGGAGTGCGTTGCAGATTCCGGGGTCAGGTGGAGGTAGTAATGAAGAGGGATTCTCCCTGAAGGCTCGCACAGAGGGAGCCTGTAAGGGAGTGCGTTGCAGATTCCGGGGTCAGGTGGAGGTAGTAATGAAGAGGGATTCTCCCTGAAGGCTCGCACAGAGGGAGCCTGTAAGGGAGTGCGTTGCAGAGTGCGGGGTCAGGTGGAGGTAGTAATGAAGAGGGATTCTCCCTGTAGGCTCGCACAGAGGGAGCCTGTAAGGGAGTGCACTGCAGAGTCCGGGGTCAGGTGGAGGTAGTAATGAAGAGGGATTCCCCCTGAAGGCTCGCACAGAGGGAGCCTGTAAGGGAGTGCGTTGCAGATTCCGGGGTCAGGTGGAGGTAGTAATGAAGAGGGATTCTCCCTGAAGGCTCGCACAGAGGGAGCCTGTAAGGGAGTGCGTTGCAGATTCCGGGGTCAGGTGGAGGTAGTAATGAAGAGGGATTCTCCCTGAAGGCTCGCACAGAGGGAGCCTGTAAGGGAGTGCGTTGCAGATTCCGGGGTCAGGTGGAGGTAGTAATGAAGAGGGATTCTCCCTGAAGGCTCGCACAGAGGGAGCCTGTAAGGGAGTGCGTTGCAGATTCCGGGGTCAGGTGGAGGTAGTAATGAAGAGGGATTCTCCCTGAAGGCTCTCACAGATGGAGCCTGTAAGGGAGCGTGCTGCAGAGTCCGGGGTCCGGTGGAGGTAGTAATGAAGAGGGATTCTCCCTGAAGGCTCGCACAGAGGGAGCCTGTAAGCGAGTGCGCTGCAGAGTCCGGGGTCAGGCGGAGGTAGTATTGAAGAGGGATTCCCCCTGAAGGCTCGCACAGAGGGAGCCTGTAAGCGAGTGCGCTGCAGAGTCCGGGGTCAGGCGGAGGTAGTATTGAAGAGGGATTCCCCCTGAAGGCTCGCACAGAGGGAGCCTGTAAGGGAGTGCGTTGCAGATTCCGGGGTCAGGTGGAGGTAGTAATGAAGAGGGATTCTCCCTGAAGGCTCGCACAGAGGGAGCCTGTAAGGGAGTGCGTTGCAGATTCCGGGGTCAGGTGGAGGTAGTAATGAAGAGGGATTCTCCCTGAAGGCTCGCACAGAGGGAGCCTGTAAGGGAGTGCGTTGCAGAGTGCGGGGTCAGGTGGAGGTAGTAATGAAGAGGGATTCTCCCTGTAGGCTCGCACAGAGGGAGCCTGTAAGGGAGTGCACTGCAGAGTCCGGGGTCAGGTGGAGGTAGTAATGAAGAGGGATTCCCCCTGAAGGCTCGCACAGAGGGAGCCTGTAAGGGAGTGCGTTGCAGATTCCGGGGTCAGGTGGAGGTAGTAATGAAGAGGGATTCTCCCTGAAGGCTCGCACAGAGGGAGCCTGTAAGGGAGTGCGTTGCAGATTCCGGGGTCAGGTGGAGGTAGTAATGAAGAGGGATTCTCCCTGAAGGCTCTCACAGATGGAGCCTGTAAGGGAGCGTGCTGCAGAGTCCGGGGTCCGGTGGAGGTAGTAATGAAGAGGGATTCTCCCTGAAGGCTCGCACAGAGGGAGCCTGTAAGCGAGTGCGCTGCAGAGTCCGGGGTCAGGCGGAGGTAGTATTGAAGAGGGATTCCCCCTGAAGGCTCGCACAGAGGGAGCCTGTAAGCGAGTGCGCTGCAGAGTCCGGGGTCAGGCGGAGGTAGTATTGAAGAGGGATTCCCCCTGAAGGCTCGCACAGAGGGAGCCTGTAAGGGAGTGCGTTGCAGATTCCGGGGTCAGGTGGAGGTAGTAATGAAGAGGGATTCTCCCTGAAGGCTCGCACAGAGGGAGCCTGTAAGGGAGTGCGTTGCAGATTCCGGGGTCAGGTGGAGGTAGTAATGAAGAGGGATTCTCCCTGAAGGCTCGCACAGAGGGAGCCTGTAAGGGAGTGCGTTGCAGAGTGCGGGGTCAGGTGGAGGTAGTAATGAAGAGGGATTCTCCCTGTAGGCTCGCACAGAGGGAGCCTGTAAGGGAGTGCACTGCAGAGTCCGGGGTCAGGTGGAGGTAGTAATGAAGAGGGATTCCCCCTGAAGGCTCGCACAGAGGGAGCCTGTAAGGGAGTGCGTTGCAGATTCCGGGGTCAGGTGGAGGTAGTAATGAAGAGGGATTCTCCCTGAAGGCTCGCACAGAGGGAGCCTGTAAGGGAGTGCGTTGCAGATTCCGGGGTCAGGTGGAGGTAGTAATGAAGAGGGATTCTCCCTGAAGGCTCGCACAGAGGGAGCCTGTAAGGGAGTGCGTTGCAGAGTGCGGGGTCAGGTGGAGGTAGTAATGAAGAGGGATTCTCCCTGAAGGCTCGCACAGAGGGAGCCTGTAAGGGAGTGCGTTGCAGAGTGCGGGGTCAGGTGGAGGTAGTAATGAAGAGGGATTCTCCCTGAAGGCTCGCACAGAGGGAGCCAGAGAAGTGTCACTTGCCTGATACTCCCACCTCAGAAACCTCCTCTTCCCATCAAAGGAACATTACATGGAGAAAAAAAACTTATTGAGAGTGATAATATTTAGAAAGAGATTTGGAAAAGAGTGCGTTTTACTGGGCCTTGTTAGACTAAGAAGAGATAAAGGAGGGCCCTGAAGCAGGCCTGCCTAGACATATATGCGACAAATCGAGCCCGCAGTGGCCCACCCAAATAAACATTCCTGGAGCCGGGCCTGGTTTCACTTGTGATCCCCGTCAGCTCACGAGGAGACACCAGCCGGATCGTTAATTCCAGGGGAGCGATCTGCCCTCAGAGTTAACGGGGTGCTAGGAATGGGGACCCTAACAGCAAATGTCTGCAAGTCAGCTTATAATAAAAAAAATATTTCTGAGCACTCCAAATGTAACCTAAAGTGAACTTTTAATCTGATATTCGAGGGCTTATTGCGCCCACAAGTTATTGTATCTTTGTGTGGCGCTCAGCGTCAAATCACATTTCAATTGCTCGTTGTTTTATTTTTTTCCAAATGGACTTTTCCCCCAACATTTTTGTCCTTCAAATGCCGGAAAGATCCCAGCGACAGGCGGCATTTCCCATTAAGATCGTCCTTTTCAATTATGTTATCGGGTGGCGCCAAGAAAACCCTGACTTGTGCCAGTGACCTTGCCTCGGGCAGGCATCTGCCCACAAGGTCATGAATCCAGAAAACTTCAGAGGACGGCCTGTCCTGGCAAAGAATGTTCAGCTGTGTGGAGCCAACATGGAAGAAAAACCAAAAAGCGATGGATGGAATGACTGACTTGACCTCAGCCACTCCGGCTACATTCCATTCTATCGTTTTTTGCCGTGTGTGCCACTGGAGCCAGGGATCGATCAACCTCATGCAAAGCAGCCTTCGTCCTGCTCCAGCAGGAAGCATCCTTCCTAGCCTGTGACGTCAGGTCCTTGTAGATGGAAACACTGGCAACCCTGCTCTGATTTCAACCATTCGGGCCAAAACGCAGCGCTGACTTGAGTGTGTGACGCAGACTGCATGAGTTTGCCAACTTTTATCTCACTCACAAACTAGATTTTTTTTATAAGTGCGATTTCATGTTCAAATTATGCATGCGATCAGTTTGTGGGTGCACTGCATGACAATAAATTATCCCTCAACATGTCTACCACGAAAGTTTAGTTTTGAGGTGACACCCCGTGAACTGTGAGCGCCACAGTACTTACACCTGTGTTGATGTGGGGTCCCCCCTTTTCACGTGTACACCGCAAGTGAAGTGTGTATTTACTGAGGAAGGTATTTAACGTGTCTTCTTTTTCAGTTATGAAACACAGTCATATCCATTTGTCTGTGAGATACACTTTTTATTTGATAGTAGGTAAGTTTGATGTAGGATATGTGGTTCAAACGAACAGCCTTGTAGTTGAAAGGAACAGCCAACACGTGTTTCGCCCCCTCAGGCTGATATTCCTGGGGCTTTCTCAAGGCTGTGAAATTGAAAAACTCAAAACAGACATTCCACATTTTAGATTTCACTTCTGTTATTATCGGGTGACCGTCGCCACAAGTGATAGTAGAGAACACCCAGAGTTTTTGTTTCAGTGAGAGGAGTTGAAGGATCCAATTGTAATTTAAAACAATTACATTAGTGGTGAATACATGGGGTGGTTCAGTTCAGCCCCAGACTAGGGAAAGGACCTTACGGACCATAGGAGTTCATGAGAAGGTTAAGTGTGAGGTGCGGGCAGTGTTCAATGCGCATCCTTCCAGCAGTTCAGACGTAGGGGTTACTTATTCTATTCACCAAGAGTAGGGAAAAGGAGTGAGTGAGTCACATACTTCGATATATTAATTTGCGGGGGTGTTAGTGGGTTAACTTTTTTGAGCAATTGATTGAAAATTGTGATATCTAATTGGTAATAAGCCTGAATAGCAAAGGTATACCTTAGGGAGAGAGGTTGTTAAGTCCATTTGCGCCGCCAATGTGATGGTAGTTGCAATTGAGTCCATATCCAAATACAATACAAAGTACAGCTGTGAGACTATATGTCACATACAGTTAGAGAGTAACGCTATCACCGCTGATCCCTAGTGTCTGTGAGTAGATCATATGGTCTGTGTTATGATGTCATCCCAGATCCCATTGCCTGGCCATCACTGGTTTAAAAATACTATGTGCAGCCCAGGGCTGTGGGGGCTTATGGTCCTATCTCCGTCAGATCCTAAGCACCATAGATAGTAGTGAGGTCATTCCAGGCACAGATATCAGGCCTGTAGGTCTTCAAATGTTTGCAGGCTGAGGGAAGTAGAGTCTGGAAGTATTTCACGTTCACGTTCAGAGATATATAAGTGTGAGTTTAGGGTAATCCAAGGTAGGGTGCTGTAATTCTTGGGGGCCAATGTTGTAACAAGGTTTTCGCGACCGTGGAGGAGCTCAATTGACCCGCTATAAACCTGCCTCCTACAAAGTTGGTTAAACTGGTTATCTGCGAATCGTCTATGACAGCGGCGAGCTGTTCTCTTAGTAAATCTAGACATGAATCCTCAGGGAAGGGATTGGGAAGGTAAGATTCTCACTTCTGTATCCACAAGGTAAATCCATCTCCGGCGTTGTCAGCGTCATTTACTGATGTCAATCACTTATGCGTACAGTATCCGGTTCCAGATTCACACCACTCCTTTCTGGCTTGACTGCTTTTCCTGCTACCACAGGGGAGCCGAGTATCCAACAACTGCACCAAGATGGCATCAACGGTCGCACACTTCACTGGATTTGCTCCTTTCGGACAGGCTGCACCCAGTCGGTCTGCCTGGCCCCCTTCCCCTCGGAAGCTGTCAAACTCATCTGTGGATTTCAACAAAGATCCTCACTCAGCCCCACTCTGTTCAACGCGTACATGACCCCTCTTACCCACATCATGCACACCCATGGAATCAACATCATCTCCTTTGCTGATGACACCTAACTCAATCTCTCCCTCTCCGACTCGACGCCACACAACCAGATCATTTTCTACACCTACAGAACTGAAGTTGCCAGAAGGATGAAAACCAACTGCTTCAAGCTCAACACAAACAAGAGAAAAGAAGTAATCTTTGGCAAAGACACTTTGCTCTGGGACTCCACCTGGTGGCCTGCCAAGTTCAAACCCACACCCCTCACGGCAACGCAAGCAACGACCCTCTGAGTAGCAAAAGACAACCAACCTCACCATGAGCAGAATGGTGGACGTAGTCTCCGTCTCCTGCTTTCACACACTCAATGCTCAAGAAGATCTTCAGATGGCTCCCACCAACACTCACAGTACCACCACCCAAGCCCTCATCACCAGCAAACTCTCTGCGCTGTAATCACCGCTCAACTGACAAGAAGATTCCAGACCATACAAACTCACCCTCCCACCACACACTCACAGTACCACCGCCCAAGCCCTCATCACCAGCAAACTCTCTGCGCTGTAATCACCGCTCAACTGACCAGAAGACTCCAGACCATACAAACTCACTCTCCCACCACACACTCACAGTACCACCACCCAAGCCCTCATCAGCAGCAAACTCTCTGCGCTGTAATCACCGCTCAACTGACCAGAAGACTCCAGACCATACAAACACACCCTCCAACCACACACTCACAGTACCACCACCCAAGCCCTCATCACCAGCAAACTCTCTGCGCTGTAATCACCACTCAACTGACCAGAAGACTCCAGACCATACAAACTCACCCTCCCACCACACACTCACAGTACCACCACCCAAGTCCTCATCACCAGCAAACTCTCTGCTGTAATCACTGCTCAACTGACCAGAAGACTCCAGACCATACAAACTCACCCTCCCACCACACACTCACAGTACCACCACCCAAGCCCTCATCACCAGCAACCTCTCTGCGCTGTAATCACCGCTCAACTGACCAGAAGACTCCAGACCATACAAACTCACCCTCCCACCACACACTCACAGTACCACCACACAAGCCCTCATCACCAGCAAACTCTCTGCGCTGTAATCAACGCTCAACTGACCAGAAGACTCCAGACCATACAAACTCACCCTCCCACCAACACTCACAGATCCACCACCCAAGCCCTCATCACCATCACACTCTCTGTGCTGTAATCACCGCTCAACTGACCAGAAGACTCCAGACCATACAAACTCACCCTCCCACCACACACTCACAGTACCACCACCCAAGCCCTCATCGCCAGCAAACTCTCTGTGCTGTAATCACCGCTCAACTGACCAGAAGACTCCAGACCATACAAACTCACCCTCCCACCACACACTCACAGTACCACCACCCAAGCCCTCATCACCAGCAAACTCTCTGCGCTGTAATCACCGCTCAACTGACCAGAAGACTCCAGACCATACAAACTCACCCTCCCACCAACACTCACAGATCCACCACCCAAGCCCTCATCACCATCACACTCTCTGTTCTGTAATCACCGCTCAACTGACCAGAAGACTCCAGACCATACAAACTCACCCTCCCACCACACACTCACAGTACCACCACCCAAGCCCTCATCACCAGCAAACTCTCTGCGCTGTAATCACCGCTCAACTGACCAGAAGACTCCGGACCATACAAACTCACCCTCCCACCACACACTCACAGTACCACCACCCAAGCCCTCATCACCAGCAAACTCTCTGCGCTGTAATCACCGCTCAACTGACCAGAAGACTCCAGACCATACAAACTCACCCTCCCACCACACACTCACAGTACCACCACCCAAGCCCTCATCGCCAGCAAACTCTCTGCGCTGTAATCACCGCTCAACTGACCAGAAGACTCCAGACCATACAAACTCACCCTCCCACCACACACTCACAGTACCACCACCCAAGCCCTCATCACCAGCAAACTCTCTGCGCTGTAATCACCGCTCAACTGACCAGAAGACTCCAGACCATACAAACTCACCCTCCCACCACACACTCACAGTACCACCACCCAAGCCCAAATCACCAGCAAACTCTCTGTGCTGTAATCACCGCTCAACTGACCAGAAGACTCCTGACCATACAAACTCACCCTCCCACCACACACTCACAGTACCACCACCCAAGCCCTCATCACCAGCAAACTCTCTGTGCTGTAATCACCGCTTAACTGACCAGAAGACTCCGGACCATACAAACTCACCCTCCCACCACACACTCACAGTACCACCACCCAAGCCCTCATCACCAGCAAACTCTCTGCGCTGTAATCACCGCTCAACTGACCAGAAGACTCCAGACCATACAAACTCACCCTCCCACCACACACTCACAGTACCACCACCCAAGCCCTCATCGCCAGCAAACTGCGCTGTAATCACCGCTCAACTGACCAGAAGACTCCAGACCATACAAACTGACCCTCCCACCAACACTCACAGATCCACCACCCAAGCCCTCATTACCAGCAAACTCTTTGCGCCGTAATCACCGCTCAACTGACCAGAAGACTCCAGACCATACAAACTCACCCTCCCACCACACACTCACAGTACCACCACCCAAGCCCTCATCACCAGCAAACTCTCTGCGCTGTAATCACCGCTCAACTGACCAGAAGACTCCAGACCATACAAACTCACCCTCCCACCACACACTCACAGTACCACTGAAGTACTGGGTTTTTAAAACCCAGCGGTGCAGGGGAACACACCCTAAGACTTCGAGTTCTTCCTGTTTCAGACCCACAGAAACACAGAGTCTTCTTGGTGAAGTCAAAGATCTTGTTTATTGGCTGCAGACCAATTACAGGTATCTGAGAAATACAACACAATGTATGTTCTCAGGAGACTGCTTAAAATTACAGAAATGGCCTTCTCCTTATATACAAAATATCATGCTTCAGGCACACATTCCTCGTTTTACGATATGGTCATTCATATGTATTCATTACAAACGAAAAGGCAGAGTCATGATGACCATCCCACATTCCAGTTTAGCCAGCCCACAATTATTTACCCAGCGAGGCTCAGATCCCACATCAGATATCAGCAGACCCCAATAAACACGGGCACCTCCTGTTTGTAAAACAAGCCATAAAGCAGGAAGAGTCAGGTGTGAAAGAGATTAGCCGGAGGCTTGTGTAGGATGAAAAGGCTTTATGGTGTGTCAAACCCTGATGCTAATCACAGGTGGCCGTAGGATGAGGAGCTCGTGGGACCGGACTGACCTGGGGCGGTGGAGCCAAATCGCATAGGTCACAGAGAAGTCAATGGAAGGCGCATGTGTTCTGAAGGCCTGTACTTGTCCTTAATGTGTAGCCTATGTGAGGGCAACCATAAGATGGCCACCGCTCCAAGATGGAACCCATGAAGTCAATGTGTAATATCGTATACACAGTGCATTTATCGATGAAACGTTATGCAAAGCACTTGTACATACTGCATTGGCCATTTGCGGTTCGCTGATACCGGAATAGACAGGGGTAGGGCCCTGCCTCCTACGCGGTCCCAAATTTTAAAGTACCACAGACCCTCCTTTTGCCCTTACATAGGCAATAACTATACTCATATCAATCCGAGTCCAGGTCTACATTCATGAAGTCATGGAGATGTTGCTGTAGCATCATCCTATTACTTAGCTCGTCCCTCGATACAGGTTTCCTTACACATAATGTAGCACAGAGGCCACATATCGCAGGAGCACACTGTACACACAGACAGAACAGGAAAAGAATGGCTAAGATCATTCCAATGACCATCAGAATCTTCCAACCCCAGGCAGATATCAGTTCCCAGAACCACCCCACCAGTGACCAATCTCCTTTTTCCACGTGAATAGATTCATATATTTTATGCAGTTTGGAGATGGCTTGATAAACTGTTGGAGCGTTATCTGGTATGAAAATGCAACAGCTAGATTGGATGACCTTACATACCCCACCACGGTCTGCAAGTATGACGTCTAGAACCATACGGTTCTGCAAAGTCATGAGGCGATCTGCTTGGAGCTCTGCTGTCAAATTACCAAGGGCACCAGCCGTTACATTAACAGTGGATTCAACCACACGAGTCAGTTGTCTCAGGTTCCTACTATTGACCATAGGTCCCCAAAACGGCAGGAAACCCAAAAAGAAGTCTCCCGCTTCCTGACCGGCAGTATCCTCCTGACTAACCACGCCTCTCACAACTCTGGTCTTGTGATAATCAGAGGCAGCAGTGAATGTTGGCGGTAGCAAGTTTGCAATATAACGTGCCCGAGAAATCAGGGGGCAACCATGTATATGCTCGGTCATTGCAAACAAAATATGTACCCTTGGCAGCCAAAAACGCAGGGGAAAACTGTGATGGAAAAGTGTACGTTTCAGTACAGTCACTTTTTCCCAGTTGAGCTCTTGGATTCTGACCATTACCTTGTAAACAGAACCGACCTATGTGGGGTACGACCCAAATTGGGGATGAGATTTTTCGCTGCCTTTCACCCAGACTAATGCTATACCCCGTCGCGTTCCAACCTACATAAGCTCGCAATTCATCCTTGGGAATAGATGAGTATGTGTCGATATCTCTGCTCATATCGGCAACTCCTTTCATTAAGGCTTTATTATTTGTGCTAGGTCTGATGGAACGCGGTTGTCGCGGGGAGTAGGCATCTAATGCAAAAAGAAACATGGTCTGGAATGCCCATGACGATCCATTATAGCTAAAAGGCAGCACTAGATATGGGATACCCTTATTAATGGTATGTGGCATTAAACCACACACCCAGCAATTGGTTGTATTCATAACTAGCTGGTGCTGGTGCAGGAGTTGAATAAACGAGTTGTTTACGAACTCAGATCGTCTAGCTTGTTCGTGTTCAGGCAGAGGGTGGAAAGAGTGTAAGGAGACAGTAGGAGGAGGTATAGGCTGTTCAGTGGGTGCAAATGGCACTTGAGAGGAGAAGAATACATAACCTACAGTAAACACCATCATACTAAATAATATAAACAGACATAATAATACAAAACATTTGCTCTTCATTATTCTACATATTTTCGTCTTAAAGTTCATTTCCTCAGCGGGTCTCTCCATCTTGAAAAACTCCATCCTCTAATCGTGCCGCTCGCGGCGGGTGAGTATCTTCTGCTAAGGAGTACGCCTGTCAGTCCAGGGAACGCCCCAGACCAACCAGAACCGTTGACCTAACGTCTTCGGCCTGTATCCCAAAGTCTTGGCACCGCGACCCTGCGGCTGAACCCGGATGGTGGTTCGAAAAACAAAAATCAAAAAGTCCTTCAGATGGGAGAGCTATAATATCAAAAAATAGTAAGGGAAGGGAATTTTTATTTGTCCATAGGCCTTGGTCTCAAGTTATATCGGTTTCTGCCAGGTACTGTCTGGTCTTGAAACAAGAGTTCAGGCTCCGTGGTGTCCAATCGAATTGACGGTGGCACGGCTTCCTGCAAAATATCGTCACTTTCTTGTTCTGAAGTTGTGCCTCTTACGCGTGCATCACTAAATGGTACAAAACGAGGGACAGTGTCTGTTTCAGAATCAGCGATACCCTCCTGGACCCACCGGTCATATGGTAGAGGCAAAGGGATCCGTTTGCAGTGGGCGCCGTGTATCCAATTCTTTTTCCCTTTCACTCGAACCGCTGATCTTGTCGATAGAAGTACGAGGTGAGGGCCGATCCAATGGGGCTCATCGTTGTTTTTTCGCTGAAAGTTCTTTACGAGCACCCATGAGCCAGGGTCGATAGGGTGTCCTGGAGCTTCAGAGGCCTGGGGGAGTGTATCGTGCACCTGTTGGTGTAAAACACGCAATTTAGCCGTCAATTCATACAGATAGTCAAGCAGTACTGGATGTTCGATTTTGCTGAATTTTGTCGGTCTTGGCACACCCCATACATTGGCCGGGCGGCCAAAAACCACTTCATACGGACTAAGTCCCACTCGTGAATGCACAGTCATTCTTGTTGATAGGAGTGCTAAAGGCAGAGCGTCAGGCCATTTAAGACAGGAGCTCGCCTGGATTTTGGCCAGTTTGAGTTTCAGGGTGCCATTGTAGCACACTACTAGTCCAGCTGATTGGGGGTGATTTATAGCGTGGAACATCTGCTTTATACCCAGTCCCTCACACACATTCTTGATCACTCGACCCACAAATTCACTCCCATTATCACTCCACACCCTTCTTGGCATTCCAAACCTAGGGAAAAATTATTTCACAAGGACTTTGGCTGTGGATAAAGCAGTGTTGTCTCTTAGGGGATATGCTTCTATCCATTTTGAAAAAGCGCAAACAACAACCAGTACATATTTCAAGTTGTGCTGGAGTCGGGGTTCCTCTACCAGGATTATATTTCAAACATACCATACAATTTTTGACCACATTCTCTGCACACTTGGGAATTCCAGCGTTCTGCCATACTGGAGCCAACAACTTACAGATTCCTTTCACACTGATATGTGCCATTCCATGCGCCATAGTAACCACTGGAAGCACATATGCATCAGGTAGCAACCATCGCCGATGTTCTGACAAATCAACCCAACAACCATTCTCATCCAGTTTACCCTTACTTTCTCTCCACTTGCTCAACTCTTTCTCTGTGGCTTCAGCTTGAAGGGACTTCACACTCTCTATCGTGTCTTCACACATTCCAACATCACCAACCCATCTTGCAGGGCCTGCAACATACATTCGAGTCTTCACATCTTTTGCTGTTTCTTTCGCGATTTCGTCAGCAAATGCATTACCACGGCCAACATCATCAGTGATCTTTTTGTGTGCACTGCATTTCATAATCGCAACTTGTGACGGTAAGGTCAGTGACTCAAGGAGATCATTCACCAACTTGCCATTCTGAATTTTAGCTCCATGCGAAGTCAGGAACCCACGTTCTTTCCATAATCGCCCAAAACTATGGGCCATGCCAAAGGCGTACTGACTGTCAGTATATATGTTCACTTTCATTCCTTCAGACAACACGCATGCTCTTGTAAGGGCAATTAATTCTGCTGCTTGAGCCGAATTATGTGGCACACGTGCAGTTTCAACAATCGTGTGCAAAGTCGTGATAGCATATGCAGCAGTCGTATCACCATTCGGAAGCTTAAAGCACGAACCATCCACCCATAAGGTACCATCACACTCAGTCAGGGGAGTATCTTTAAGATCCACTCTCCCTTTTGTCTCTTCTTCTGTTCTGAACAGACAATCATGCTGCTCAATCTCATCTATGTCTGCTGGAATCGGCAATAATGTAGCTGGATTCAACGAATTACATCTCTTTATGTGCACATGGTTTGCTAATAGTGTCAAGTCATACCCTGACAATCGAGCACTAGTTAAATGCTGTGTCTTGGTCCTGTTTAACAATGTGTCCACAGCATGTGGAACCATTACAATCAATGTGTTATCCATTACTAGTCCAGCAGACTGTCGAATAGACATAGCTGCTGCGGCTGTAGCTCTCAAACAACTTGGCAATGCCCTCGCTACCGGATCCAAAGTTGACGAAAAATACGCGCATGGACGCGGTCTGTCTCCAAAAGGCTGTGTTAACACTGATAATGCGCAACCGTCCTTTTCATGAACATACAATGTAAAAGGCTTACTGTAGTCGGGGGTACCCAACACAGGAGCTGAACATAATGCTTTACACAATTCCCAAAAACTTTTCTGACACTCTTCAGACCATGGGACAGGATTCGGTGTGTTTTTACATGTTAATGCTAACAAAGGTTTTGCCAGCAAAGAAAAATTTGGTATCCAGTGCCTACAGTATGAAGTAATGCCCAAGAAAGCACGCACTTCTCTCTGTGTTCTTGGCACACTTAATTGTGCGATGGCTTGAATTCTTTCTGGGGTCAGTTTCCTTCCCTCCTTCGATAAGAGATGACCTAAGTAGGTCACTTCTTGTCGACAATATTGCAGTTTTGAGAGAGACACTTTATGATGAGAGGCAGACAAATGGCGCAACAATGACAATGTAGCTTCCTTACAAATCTTTTCAGTATCCGCGGCGATTAGCAAATTGTCAACGTACTGAATGAGGGTAGCACCACTAGGTAAAACAAGTGCATCAAGCTGCGCTTTTAAAGCCTGACTGTATATTGATGGACTTTCACAGTAGCCCTGTGGAGCGCGTTTAAAGCGGAAGCTTCGACCTCCTAGACTGAAGCCAAAAATGTCTCTGCTTTCCTCTGCAATTGGGATGCTAAAGAAAGCATTCTTTAAATCGATCACTGAGAACCATGCAGCGGAGGCTGGAATCATAGTTAACAAGGCAGTTATATCAGGGACAACTGGAAACTGTGGCACAACAATCTTATTTACCTCTCTAAGATCAATCACGAATCTGTAAACAGGTGGCTGTGAAGGGTCCGTACGTTTTAAAACAGGTAAAACAGGACTATTGCAAACGTTGCCTCTTGTCTCTTCAATTACACCCTTTTTAATCAAATCACTGATAATTGCTAACAACGCTTTCTGACCTTCATAGGAGATCTTGTACTGGGGAATGCGTGGCAATCTGACATTGGCTTTTAAAGTGACCACGTATGGCGGTATTTCCAAGACACCCACATCATTGGGACCAGTAGCCCAAAGGACATCCGGAAGGGATGACAATTCAGGTGGCAATTTATTCTTTGACAAATACATCGGGGAAATCACTTCCTTACCCAATGTAAGTTGTACTCCTGAAGGGGAACAATATAGCGTTGCATGCAATCTTTTTAACAAATCTAATCCTAACAGATTTTCACCACAATCTGTCGTTAAGATGAGGGGTGCTTTTAGCTCACAAGGTCCAACAGAAAGTGGCAGAGGACTAGAAATCGGATTCCTAACTTGGGCGCCAGAAAAACCTACTGAAACATTCATTTCGCCAGACAAAGGCGCGCCAGGGAGTTTTGAATGCATAATTGAACTCTTTGCAGCACCAGTGTCCAGCAGAAAGGGCTCTGTTACACCCGCTGTGGTCACCTTAACATACGGTCCACTCTGATCCACTGGCACTGAAACAACTCCCTCTCTCTGTCTATGGCTGTCCTAGTAATCATTACCTTCCACATTGTCGTCTTCTGCATAATAATCATTATTATAGTACTGAGCTGTATTACCAGTAGCATTGGCTTGCTGATCAAAGCTATTTATCGTATTTTGAGGCGGAAGAGGACGAGCGTTCTGGGGAACATTTCCACGCCCTCTACCTCTAGGAGCTTGCTGACCACCTCTACCTCTTGCGCCATACGCATTATTAGTACGCTGCAACAATCTAGGACAACTATACTTAAAATGACCTTCCTCTTTGCAATATGAACATTGATTGGGACCTATAGGGATACGTGGTTGATAATACCCATTCATTTGCTGGTTATTCTGAAATTGTTGGGGTTGCTGATAGATACTTTGGGTTTGCCTATAATTATTCTGACCTCCACGTGGCGGATAAGCCTGTTGTAAAAGGACCTTCGTTTTCAGTTCTTTCGTTTTCTTGTCTGTTCTATCCTTTTCGTCTTTATCCCTATTTTCGTAATACTGTGCAGTAGCCAGTATTTGCGCTGATGAGGAAACAGCCCAAGAACTCTCTGAATCTTTTAACTTCTTACACAACTCGGGAAGTAGATTCTGCACAAATTTATCAACAAATAACCGTTGGCCACCTTCAGTACTCAGGTCTTGACCACTGTGGTCGATAAACGTTTCTTCAAACCTAGTAAAGAAATCGGACACTGTTTCATCTTTCTTCTGCTTGCATGCCGATAGTTTATCCCAATTCACGCGCATCGCGGGCATTAAAGTTTTCATGTATGTAATAATTCTACCAGGGAGTTCTGCTACGAGAGGCTCAGGTTTTTCACCACCAACTTGTCTAGTGTCTGCGGCAACGATATTAGCCCATGTGCCCCCTAGTTCTGCTGCATGATCTGTATTACGAATGGATCCCCATAAAGGCTGTGGAACCACATTCCCGAACAACATATCTATGTCAGCTAGATTCATGACACACGATTCCGCAGTCTGTGATAACTCCTTATAATACCCTGCAGGGTTTTTACGGGGGTCAGGCAATGTCTGCTTAAGCACTAACACTTCAGAACGCTTCCATGGGACATGTACCCAAACACGCTGAAAATGTGCTGGAGCAGCAGCAATACCTCGAGCGGCATCAGCCGCAACGGCTTCCTTCCATACCGGAGGGACTTCTCTCATAGGGTATTGTCGCACTTTTCCCTTTTTCCCCACAGGGAATTCCTGTTCGAACAATGATCGTTGACAATCATCATTCCTGAAGGACAGTAAAATCGCAACTGCTTTATCTACATCGGGACCCACATATTGTACCTGTTCCAAAATCAAATCGCACTCGACACAACTCCTGCGGGTTCGAGTTTGAACCATGATCTTCCAATTCCTCACAGAGGAATTCACACATTTTTTCAAACACATACCTCTGTTTTGGGGCGTCCCATTGGTGAAAAACGTTAACAACTGACTCCACATCATAGAGTGAAGGAAAAAAAAAATCCACCTACGCGCCATATGATCTAATACCTCTTTCTCTTCAGGATTAGGCAGCTGACTACGCAACTGCTTACGTTGTAAACCAGGGGTCATACTAGATGACCCAAAGAGAGGCGACATTAAACTAGTAACTACATTTGCTAGTCGTTGTCGTGCAGAAGGAGAAGTTGAGGCGAAAACGGGGGGAAAGACAGAGGGAAGAAAAACGGGTGCAGATGCAGATACAGGGGTAGTGTTAGGAAGAGCGCCAAGGGAGGCAGCTGATGTACTAGGCAAAGTCGCAGGAAGCGCGGGGGAGACAGGTAACGAAATTGGCGACCCTTTAGAGGGCTGCGCTACAGGGATAGGAGCCAGCTGAGGGGGAGCTGGCGGCTGTGGGAAGGCTTGCGGCACATTAACTGGAGGCTGCGCATTTACGAGCTGTGGAGGCGCTGTGGCATTTTGCGCATACGGGGGTGGCGAACTTAGCAAATGGGACATTAGGGAGTCTTTCTCTTTCTCTTTCGTCTCATCTTGCAGAACGGGTGACAAAACTGGGTAACATTTATCGATCCCTAGTTTGCGCTGTCTGTGTAACTGCTCATTCATTTGTTCCTCCTCATTATCTTTAAATTGCACAGCTGCTTGCATCATTGACATACCTTTTTCTCTCTTATTCCTTTTCGCTAGCTTAATTTCCTTCTGTTTGGCTTCCTTTCGCCATAGGCGGAAAGAATCAAACATCGCCGGCCGGGCTTTCTTTTTAAACAACTTAACTTCCAAATTATCTAAGATATCTGTATCGAAACTACCATTTTGGGGCCATTTTAAAACACCGTCCTTTCTGGTGTATCGGATCCATACTTCATTATATGCAATGGGGCCCACGCCATGTTTTACATAAAGCTCATAAGTTGGAGTTCCAATTGGCGGAACCGGACACGAATCCTCCAATTGGGAATCCCTTCTACAACCCAAACAAATCAAATTTCCAAATATACTAGAACCAGGCATCTTCGCTCACTAGTCTAGTTTCAAACTTCAAAGGATTATCGAATACGATAGTCTCGTAAATACACGAGTCCTCTGGCTTTGGCACTTGCAAGTTCCAAATCAAAGCGATCCCGAAGGATACCAAAAATCCCGAAGGATACCAAACAAACTGGGAGACGCTCCACTTATACTTAACTGAGGTAGCGATGATCCTTGGCATCACCAGAAGACTCTCTTGATTGTTTCACTCTACCAAATCGTCAAGGGTCCTAAAACAGGGCGATTAATCAGGGCAGCAGTCCTTCGTAGCCGTCGGGACGCGGAGAACCTCGCAGAAAAGACTTTCGGACCACGTCGACATTCAGGGGTCGAAGAAGTGGCGGCCTTCCTCCGGAATTTCCACACGAAGCTCCTCACGAACCTCTGGCTTGGACCGGTACCGCTGAAATCGCCCCGAGTTGGGCGCCAACTGAAGTACTGGGTTTTTAAAACCCAGCGGTGCAGGGGAACACACCCTAAGACTTCGAGTTCTTCCAGTTTCAGACCTACAGAAACACAGAGTCTTCTTGGTGAAGTCAAAGATCTTGTTTATTGGGTGCAGACCAATTACAGGTATCCGAGAAGTACAACACAATGTATGTTCTCAGGAGACTGCTTAAAATTACAGAAACGGCCTTCTCCTTATATACAAAATATCATGCTTCAGGCACACATTCCTCGTTTTACGATATGGTCATTCATATGTATTCATTACAAACGAAAAGGCAGAGTCATGATGACCATCCCACATTCCAGTTTAGCCAGCCCACAATTATTTACCCAGCGAGGCTCAGATCCCACATCAGATATCAGCAGACCCCAATAAACACGGGCACCTCCTGTTTGTAAAACAAGCCATAAAGCAGGAAGAGTCAGGTGTGAAAGAGATTAGCCGGAGGCTTGTGTAGGATGAAAAGGCTTTATGGTGTGTCAAACCCTGATGCTAATCACAGGTGGCCGTAGGACGAGGAGCTCGAGGGACCGGACTGACCTGGGGCGGTGGAGCCAAATCGCATAGGTCACAGAGAAGTCAATGGAAGGCGCATGTGTTCTGAAGGCCTGTACTTGTCCTTAATGTGTAGCCTATGTGAGGGCAACCATAAGATGGCCACCGCTCCAAGATGGAACCCATGAAGTCAATGTGTAATATCGTATACACAGTGCATTTATCGATGAAACGTTATGCAAAGCACTTGTACATACTGCATTGGCCATTCGCGGTTCGCTGATACCGGAATAGACAGGGGTAGGGCCCTGCCTCCTACGCGGTCCCAAATTTTAAAGTACCACACCACCACCCAAGCCCTCATCACCAGCAAACTCTCTGTGCTGTAATCACCGCTTAACTGACCAGAAGACTCCGGACCATACAAACTCACCCTCCCACCACACACTCACAGTACAACCACCCAAGCCCTCATCGCCAGCAAACTCTCTGCGCTGTAATCACCGCTCAACTGACCAGAAGACTCCAGACCATACAAACTCACCCTCCCACCACACACTCACAGTACCACCACCCAAGCCCTCATCGCCAGCAAACTCTCTCCACTGTAATCACCGCTCAACTGACCAGAAGACTCCAGACCATACAAACTGACCCTCCCACCAACACTCACAGATCCACCACCCAAGCCCTCATTACCAGCAAACTCTCTGCGCCGTAATCACCACTCAACGGACCAGAAGACTCCAGACCATTCAAACTCACCCTCCCACCACACACTCACAGTACCACCACCCAAGCCCTCATCACCAGCAAACTCTCTGTGCTGTAATCACCGCTTAACTGACCAGAAGACTCCGGACCATACAAACTCACCCTCCCACCACACACTCACAGTGCCACCACCCAAGCCCTAATCACCAGCAAACTCTCTGCACTGTAATCACCGCTCAACTGACCAGAAGACTCCAGACCATACAAACTCACCCTCCCACCACACACTCACAGTACCACCACCCAAGCCCTCATCGCCAGCAAACTCTCTGCGCTGTAATCACCGCTCAACTGACCAGAAAACTCCAGACCATACAAACTGACCCTCCCACCAACACTCACAGATCCACCACCCAAGCCCTCATCGCCAGCAAACTCTCTGCGCTGTAATCACTGCTCAACTGACCAGAAGACTCCAGACCATACAAACTGACCCTCCCACCAACACTCACAGATCCACCACCCAAGCCCTCATCACCAGCAAACTCTCTCCACTGTAATCACCGCTCAACTGACCAGAAGACTCCAGACCATACAAACTGACCCTCCCACCAACACTCACAGATCCACCACCCAAGCCCTCATTACCAGCAAACTCTCTGCGCCGTAATCACCACTCAACTGACCAGAAGACTCCAGACCATACAAACTCACCCTCCCACCACACACTCACAGTACCACCACCCAAGCCCTCATCGCCAGCAAACTCTCTGCGCTGTAATCACCGCTCAACTGACCAGAAAACTCCAGACCATACAAACTCACCCTCCCACCACACACTCACATCACCCTGCACCTCAAAGAGCTCCACTGGCTCCTAATCCACAAACAAGCAGTCTTCAAACTCCTCACGCACACATCCAAAGCCTTACACAACACAGGTCTCACTACCTCAACAACTGCATAAACTTCCACAAACATACTAGAGACCGCCGCTCAGCCGGACTCCTACTCGGCATACACAGAACCAGATCCAGGGGTTGTGCCTTCTCCTACTTTACTCCTAAAGCCTGGAACCACCTACCCCTGAGTATCAGAGCCTTCGTCTCAGTTCCTGAATTCCGCAAGAAACTGAAAACCTGGCTCTTCACCTAGCACTGACCCGGCTCGGCCCTTAGAGCTCTGGGATCAGAACCCAAGCAACACAATTCCCACTTAACATAAAGGCCGATATTGCACACAGCAGCACTTGGAAAGAGGTTGGCAGAGATGATGGCCACAGATCTGAAGAATCTGTGCCTCACAAGAAGTTTAGACATGTGGCACAGCAGACCGAAGCCCGGATTGAGAGCCAGTACCAGCACGAACAGGTAAGCAGACACTGGCACTGGACCCTGATCAGTCCGAGACACCGTAGAGCCTTCCCACTAGTGCTCCATCTGTGCGCTGGTGGAGTAACCAAGGACCCTCCGGTCTCACCCCTGTCAATGCTCTGCGGTCACCTGGAGCACCCCCAGCTCACACACCAGTATCTGCCAAAGCAAGTTCAGAGAGACTGTCAGAGCTGCTTTCAGAGGCAGCCCGGGCATGCAAGGGCTACAGAGCCCAACCATGATGGTTGAGGCTTTTAACTCCAGATATCCCAGGCTCTGACCTCCTATGGGTCCTGGGCAGCTGGGCCAAGTACCCCTTCTGCACTTGACTCTCAGTGGTAGCCATGGTTGAGCAGTCAAAGCTCCTTTGGTGGGGAGGAGGGTGATGTAGATACAAGTCAGTGAATACGACTCATAACTCAAAGTGCAAACCGTATGAACAATAAATCAATGTCCGGTCAAGTACTTGCTTTGATAAGAAAAAGTAGTATTTTATTCCTAATTCTACACATTCAAAGGAATACGACATTCAGAAGAAACAACACAATCCTCTTGAGTTCAGGGCTCTAGTAATTGACAGGCAAATTCCTGGCCCACCCTCTTTCGTGTAATGTGTTTGGGGTTATTCCCCATTCACTGCCCCATCTAGGGAATGCTCACTCTTAGGACGTACTCAAGAGTTCCCGTTTGACTCTTCAGGTTTAAGTCAAAAGTGTCTACGGTGCCGCAGCACTGTTAGCAGCGAGTACCCTGTGGTCCATAAGTCCCAGTTCTCTGTTTACCCACTCTTGCAGCACAGAAACGTTTAGCGGTGCAGCGGGTGCCCTAAGCGTGAGAGTCTGTGAGTCCTGCTCAGCTCGGAGAAGCAGGGCTGTGCCGGGCTCATGCTGCAGCCACCAAAGGCACAGGCTGCCTCACCGGAGAGGCACTGCTGGAGTTCTCTCTGTTGTCAGAGCAGCTCTCAGCTCACAAAGATGCAGTAAGATGGCTTTACCCAGTGAGGGCAATGAACTTTTCGTCAGCTCCGGGCTGGAACCAGCAAGGGGGCAATGTCATCCATGGCATCCTCGGTAGACCTCAGTGTTAGTCAGGGGCAGTTCCTCTCGCAGTGCAGGTCCAATCCACCGAAAGCTGATCAGTCTCTCCTTCTTGCAACAGCCCATCCATGAGCATCATTAGCATTGGTAGCCCCTCCTGCCATATGGGATCTCCGCGATATATAGAAGAATATGGTCGCAGGCTACTCTGGCACAAGCACCCCTGCCAAGACGATTACGAGTCTCAGCACTTCTTACAATAGCAACTTTATCTGTGGTCCTCTTTAGCATACGGGGCCACCGCAGTGTGGTGGTACATGCTTAGCAAGACCTGCACGGCACTCAACAAATGGCACAGTCCACGGGGGCCCTCTCCTGGCATACAGGAGTCACCGGGTCTAACACTGGACATGGGCAACGATTCGATCAGTGCATATCCAAATCCTCACACTTCGTACAGTGAGGCCTCACAGAAGGGCTCACCACTGGACCTCGTTCCCTCCAACGCTCTTGGCAGGCGCTGGGTGATGTCCTTTCAATCAGCAGGGAGACTAGCAGGGCTCGGCCCCCAGTCCATTTCCGATACCAAAATGTAATTTGGAGTTTGAGTCTTTGAAGTTTTATGTTGGGGTTCTGCTTCTTTGGAAGTGGACACTTCTCCTTTTCATCTTCCTTCTTGAAAGATGTCTGTCACAGCAGGCAAGACCCCGAGCCGATTGACCCACAGCACAATTCATGGAAGTGACCAGAGTTCACACCTGGATGTCAGTCACAGTGGTATGTGCATCGAAAGGTTACTCCCAGACCTTAAGCCCTACTCTTATGATTCCTTTGTCGGCCCCATCTCCCTTTCTGAAATGTGTCCAGGCCCCCGCAGTGTGATCTGTCACTGAATCGAAGAGCAGCCTTTTGAAGTGTAAAAGGAGTCTCTTCTTTCCCTCCAGTGTGTCCCACTCAGCTCAGAGGAATGCACCAATACACACATCTGTCTGGGAGGGTTCCTCACCTCCTCATCTTCACCAGGCGGGTCTGAGCTTCCCAAAATGGAACCTTGAGTCCTCCATGTAATGTACCATTGCAGGCACACTTACTCAGTAAACATTCACAGCACACTTACTGTCCAGCACTGTTACCTTCAGGCATTTTACCAATACACATACACATACATTCAGTACACACATTCAATCTGAGAGCACTGTTCAGCACTGAAGCTTTTCTATACATTACCAGGGTGTGCTATTCTCAAACACACACACTGCCAGCACCCACACTCACCCTGTGCATGCTGCACATGTCACCTGTCATGGACTATACTTCATGCACTCACATATACACCCAACACATGCTTCCATTGCGCATGCACTGCACAGCACTACATCTTTCATGTCCTGTATTCCTTGCAGGCACACATACGCACATACATGAATCCCACATGTAGTACACAATACTGATCTATCCCTGTACTGTAACCTTCTCAGGCACACTTACATCCCGGGCAGAGTCACTATTCCTGCACTGCACAGCGCAGCACTCCACATCTCCTAGATGTCGGCCAAGGGGTGGGTTAAGCACACAGTAGCTGAACTTTTAAAAAGTTGAGTGAGCCTGTGGGCCTCACTCCAGTGACACAGGGTAAAAAGGTCCTGTTCACTGCTACTGATCACAACACCGTATGCTGCCGCCACTGCGCTTGTGCTGCCTAACTCCCGGTGAAGATGGTAGCCTTTCACCACCATGACGGTAGTGCTTTGAGACCCTCCCACTCCAACAAGACAGCAAACCATGAGACAGGCCCATGTCATGGTGCACACATATGAACCATGTTTACCTATGAAAAAAAATCAACCTTAGAGATCCAGGCAACAGCCGAGCGGGACACTCAGGGCAGGGGTACACGTCTTCAGCAATGCAGTGGACTTTCCATCCCAACAGAGACATTGAGAAGTGCAGACTCAAAGCAGAACAGAACAGGATGGCGCAGTGAGCCGCTAGTAGAAACGTGTTGTGTGACACTGGAAAAGAACAGCTCGCTGAAAAAAGTGAGTTATGAAAATTGGAAGCAAATCAAAAAAGGACAAAAGCAGTGAACGTACAGAAGATAAAGAATCTTGAGCACCACAGTGACGTCTCCACATCCCAAACACCCCTCCTATGGAGCATTACAATTGGAACTGGAATGGTTTGTTGACCGGGATAGCTAGGTTTAAGATGGCATGTACCATGTGGACGATTAAGGCTCACACAACTGTCTGCTTTCGGCAGTATCAAGAATCTAAAACATGGAAGAACCAGAGTAAAAAAGGTCATCAGGATGTAAACAAAATGCATGTGGAGGACGTTTAGTCAAGAATCTGCCCAATCTTCCAAAATATGTGAGACAGTCGGAAAAAGCAAAATGTAAATTATGAATATTGGATTTATTGGATGGTTGTGAAGAAGGTGGACATGTGGAGCTGGTCAACATAACTCTTCAGAAGCATGCCTCGGGTCTTGTCCCCCAGAGTGTTGTCAGCAGTTGGCTCTCTCATAGTCGGCTCACATCAGTTATCTACTTCTAGCTTTGCACAATCCCCAGCACAGGATTGAAGTATGTTACAAATATATTAGTGCAAAGTGTGAGCACCAATTTGACATCAGTAAATGGATTCTTGTTCTCCTTTCTTTTTATTGTTTCCTCCGGTCTTCAAAAACAGCCGACACGTGTTTTGTCGCTAACATGGGAAATCGTCCCGCGACTCTATCAAGGCTTTCTTCTTCGTTACTCTATCCGTTGTCTGAGGTGATAATTCCGACCCACAGAGGGGTTCTTTTATCTTAGAGGTCAGCCGATGTAAGTTCTACGTCATCCAAAGGTTCTGGCTAGACGTCAGAATCTGTCATCTTGAATGTCCACTGATCACTGCATTGGGTGCTCTGTTCCTGTGTCTTTTCACAAATTTATTTTCATTGTTATTTTCAAATCTCAGTTCATTTCTCTGTCCAGCATCTTTGATGTCAGCTGACATGACTTCATTTGGAAGTATGCACAGCAATCCCCCGGTACAGTCGCTTTCTGCCGGGCTAGGTACTTGAAATCTGGGTTACGTTTTCATCAGTGAACAAAAAGGCATCTTTGAGCATGGATTCACAGGATTTGGGTGCGATACTTCATGTTAAATACTTATGGTCTGTTACAGTGTAATTTACAGGAACAGGGACAAACGTAAAAACGAAGAGGTACGCCACGCTGCTATGTTGATTAAAGGGAGATAGTATTGACGCTAACTGGCGTCTGTTTTTGTCCGTGTTCCTGTAAATGTTTTTAGAGGGGAGAGCTGTCCCACAGCACAAAGGCTCCTGGGGAGATCAAGGCAAAAAAAAAAGGCAGAAGAGACCTTGGAAGACCCCAAGTCCACTGCATCAGCCCCTCCCCAGTGGGCTTCCAAATGGAGACATTCGCTCACAGGTAGCCATGCCTTGAGGGGCGGAACGAGGACTCAAACGTCCTGATCCCAGAAGCCATCACTTCCTAACATTAATATCTATTGATCGTGTACAATTTGTGACTCTGAGTTATACAGAAGCCTGCATCACCATGATGAATAGTGGGCATATTCACCTAAAAAATGACAATGTGAGTTTGAGAGGATGGTGGGAGCAATGTGACCTGCTTGGCGAAGGCATCATGTGGAGAAGTCAGCGCCATCTCCTAAGTAGGCCGACAACAAAATCTACCCCCGGAGGCTGAAAAGGTTGGCGAGAGGAGTGCTGCTTGCTCTGCCACCAACACAGCCTAGCACATAATTAATGTGTAGCAGAACTAATGCCTGTAATTTGAATGTTGTAGCCAAGATACAGGCAGCACTAATGAACTCAACAACTGCAATCTCCAACCTGCTTTTACTTGCAAAATTCATTGAAAGATTTGCAGCAAAGCAACTCATCCACCACATCAAAAACAACGACCTACTAGATGGACACCAATCTGGTTTCAATCAGGGATACAGCACAGAAACAGCACTACTACAGGTCTCGATGAGGCTCTTCGAATTCTAGACATAGACAACTCCTGTCTCCTGATTCTTCTTGACCTATCATCAGCATTCGACACGGTCAACCACCCCAAGCGCCTCAACATATCCAAAAATCCAATGGGCATTGATGGCCTGGTACTTAAATGGCTCGCTTCGTTCCTCATGGGCAGGTCGCAGAAGATAAAAATTGATGACTGTCTCTCTATTCCAATCACGGTTGAATGAGGGGTCCCTCAGGGGTCTAGGCTTGCACCAAACCTGTTCATCCTATACATTTTGCTATCTGGATCCCTCCTTACTTGGACAGGGATCTTCTATCATCAATATGCTGACAACACATACCTGTACCGAAAGGTCTTCTCACCAAATGACATCTCAGACCACGTCAACATCCTTAATTCTGCTCATGACTGGGTGACCTCTTACCATCTAAACGTAAACCCTTTTAAAGCTGAATTTCTCCTCATCTCCTTCTAAATCAAGTCTTCTGCTGAAGACCTGGATGGGCCCACACAACATCCTTAATAGTAAACCCACCATTGTTGACAGTGCGAAATCTCTGGGAGTCATCCTGGACAGAAGACTCAACATTCATGCTCAAATCAGCACAGTGTGCAGAAATGCGCGCTATCGACCACGTCTTCTGTGGGGAATCCGCTGTTTCATTCCAGAGCAAGATATGAAATCTCTTGCTCATACACTGGTGCTGTACAGAACAGAGTACTGTAACTCTCTTTTGACTGGTCTCCCCAAAACCCATCTCACCCCCTAATATCAATACTACACTCTGCAGCACAGTTCGTTCACCGAGCAAAACCAATGACCACATTACACCTATGTTAACCACTCTCCAATGGTTGCCAATTGAGGCCAGGTCTATCTACAAGACTGCCTCCATCACCCATAAAGCTAGGCACACATCCATTCCCCGTTACCTGCCGACAAACCCAAGCTACTAGGCGGCTCTAGACCATTACAAAACCCCACAGCAATGCTTCTTGAACCCTCGTCCTTTAAAAAGGAATGTCAGTGGCGGGTCCTCACCTAAGGCGGAGGAGCATTGCCCCACTGATTTATGCAGTGTAAAAAAGGGAAAATAAAATGATAATAACTCAAGGGTATTATCATATTATTTTTTCCCTTTGGGGCGGCGTCTTTGTGGGGCGGGGCTGCTCTCAGAGCAGGGGGAGGAGTAGTTAGCACTCCCTGTGTGAGCATAAATGTGTGCCAGCCCTTATGGGCTGGCAAAACAGTCATTCGCACATGGCATGTATTCCATGCAGGCTGCATTACAGTCTGCGTAGAGAATGTCCCCACCCCTCCAGCCCCTGGCTGAGCGCCGTGTCATGGCGGTCAGATCCAGCGGGGAGCCCATATTTACAAGGCCTCGTAAAGTCACCCTGGGTGACTTTTCATGGGCCCCTTACATGCATTCCTCTGCGTGAAAGGGGCGTGCCATGGGTGTTGCTGTGAGTGTTCCCAAACAAACATCCATGGAACCTGACACATTCTCAGATTTACAAAGTGTCGTAAACCTGGGAATGCCTCAGAATCCTACGCCTCCCCAGGGGTGGCACATCAAGGAGAAATACTTTTATTTTTCCTTGTTTTTGCTTTTTGGAGCAAAACGTCATCAATGATTGTATTGTGCAGGAAGGTGTCCCTTCCTGCAATGACAATTATCCCTGCAACGCAGGCAGCCTGGCACAAAGGTGTCTGCATTGACGCACGGCTGCTGTTTGTGCACCGGCGCAGGGGTGAAGGATCAGGAGTGCGCTGTATCTTGTGGAAATGGCGCATTCCTGCCCAATCTTTCGACGCACGGCAGCGCAGCAGAAAGGCTTGATGCCGTACCTTGTGTCAAAATACAGTCAATGTGGCCCAGAATCGCGGTGTGCCGGATTTGTGTGAGAAGAGAAACAAGAGACGACCTGTCCTGAGGACCTGAGACCTTGCTCTGTTCTGCCTCCATCTCCTTCCTGTGAATATGTAAATGATGGCGGCGATGGTACAGACAAAGCCTTGAAGATCCACATGCGGGGGGGGGGGGGGGGGAGTATGCAGGGGAGAGAAGATGGGCTGCTGTAGCCAAGCCAGGTAACAAAGCTGCTGGGCTTCTTAAGCCCAGTTAAACGTACGGAACCAGGAACCAGAAGCGTCTGCGTGGCGGGAGGCCCTGGCTGGGGGAATGTGACAGCTACTCTGCATATAAACACTGCTCCTATCTGAGGACATTTATGGCCTCTGATCCCCAAGTAACTCCCGTGAGGATGTAATGCACATGTTTGCGTGAAATAACTCCCTAGATGGAGTAAAGGCAGAGTACTGACCCCAGTGGGTCCCTGGTTGTGCATACTCTCAGCGGGGTTTAAAAGGACATCTGGTGTGTTTGCTTATTGGGAACCCATTTTGCAGGGTTCACCTGCTTGTTTGTATGGAAGCATCAGTATATGCTGCCCCTGTGCACGGTCCACCGTCTGTCAGATCTGCAGCTCTGAGCGATGCCATCACTGGGATGCTGGGACCGGTGCTGAGGAGAGTACTAACTCCACCAGCTCACTGGGCTTAAGGCCCACACCTGTGTCTTTTTCAGTCTCCCTGGGGAGGCTTTACTACATGCAGACTCAGACCACTGCCTGATGCCTCTCAAGCTCATCCATTGTCTGTCTCTGCTGCTCCTGGGGGGCACTCAGTGCTCCCAGAGGGCAATGTCTCTACATGAGAGACCCTCTCTGGCAGGGCCAGATAACCCCTGTGACACACAGTGGGAGGGGCTGACCCCATCCTTCCCTCAGTTTCCATCCATCTCTAGTGAAGCAGAGGCAGGCTGGCTCCCCATGTTAAGATGTTTTAATGTTATGTTATACTTAATAATATTTGTATAGCGTGCTAATCACCAGTGAGGGCATCCAGGCGCTGCACAAGTGGGTATGTGGCTATCTCCCAGGTAACATGTTTAGAGAAAACGAAGTTCAGCTTCTTGCAGAACTCAACAAGCGAGGAGGGGTGTAGGAAGGTGGATATCTGACTATGGTTACCCCCAAATTTTTGCCTAGTGTCTAGCTGGTTTTTCGACTTAGTTGGCCTGAGATCCTGCTATTCAGGATCTCAGCCTGGCTGTTCTCTCTTTAAAATGGACTCCATGTACCCTAGGTACATACCCAATTGGTTGGATCACCCTGTCAGCCCCTGTACCAGTGTACACTAGGTACCCAGGGCATTGGTGTACCCAAGGCCTGCCAGGGGCTGAAGCATGTATTATGCCACCCCAGGCTTGGCCTAACAATTTGACACAACTGGCTGATCACTCAGCTGGGGTAAGTTGGTGTAACCACCTCTTACTTAGGTGTAGTATACCTATACCTAACCTTAAATGGGACACCTGGTAACCTATAAGTCACTCCTATGGCAGGCCTTAACAATCCTGAAGGCAGAGTGCTTGGTTCCATGTGAGATGGTGCTCTGGCATGAGCTGAGCCTGTCTGCAGTGGTCGGAACAACTTCCTTCTACTGTTTCCAGATATCGTCATACCATATACTCTTAAGTGCATTATGAACCTCGCGGTTAAATGCTATCTTTGGTTTGGCTTCATCAAAACATGTCGAGTAAGGTGTCATACGAATTGGAATACTAACCCCTCGCCAATTCTGGCGACGGGGTTAGCATTCCACCCTTCTAGAGGGACACGACATGTACAGTACCTGAAACCCGGGTAAAATCAGACATAGCCTCAGCTCCACAAAATGGATGCTGCCACCACAGACACAAGTCTGCCCTCCTGCTGCTGGGAGTCCTTCCAGCTTGGGAGGTGTGGACAAAGTGTTTCCTGCCAGGGGAGGTGCATGCACCACCCCAGACAGGATTTTGTGTATTGGTCAGGTAGGGCTTGAAAGAAACCAGACATGCCTGTGGCTCACAAGGAGCCTCGGTGCATATGCCAGTTCAAACCGGTCCTGGGGCACACCAGTCCCAGGCCTGGGGAGAGATGGACAAAGGATTGGGGGTGTAACCACCCCCCTTCCTGGTCCCACCCATAGGGAGGGACCTAGCAGGTAGTCCGGCCCCTAGAATCCGCTTAAAGGTAGGAGCTGTGTCCTAAGACTTCAGACATCCTGGAATCAACTTGAAACTAAGAAGAAGACGGGAACTTCGACATTCTGCTGCACAGAAGACTGAAGGAAATATCCCCTGTGGTCAGGGAGTGACCACCTTGCTAACGCAAGCACCATCCAGCGAATCAACGTCTGCTTTGCCGCCGCCTCCCGCCGGAGCCCGAGCCCAGAGACTGACAAGACCTGGACCTCCAGACCTCGCACCGCCCGATCCACAGTCCCTGAAAAGAGGAGACCCGTGGAGGCACCGAGACACGTGGAGCCAGCCATCTTGAAACGACCACGACAAGCTGACAAGTGCAACAACCGAGGCTCCCTCCAAGTTGTGCTTTGGGATCTGAAAAGCCCAACCCCCGAGCAGCATCTGCACCAAAGGTGAGCCCTCCAGCATTTCCACGATCTGCGTGGGGCCCTTCTGCATTTTGCCACTCGACGCGCCTAACCGGTTGCTGGCCCGCTGGCTAGTAGCCATCTTGGCGACGAACTTTACAAAATACACCGCTGGTCTGGTTGCTCCAGACTGGCCCTTGCTCCCCTCCAAAGGAGCAGTCCTTCTGACCTTGCTGGTCAGAACCATCAGCTTATTTCATCTCCTACAACAATTGCTTTTACCAAGGCTTGTTTGCTTCGATCAAGTCGCCGACACCGCCGACAGCGAGAGCCTGCGTGGGACAGCTTGTGAACCGACTCCTGGACGTCGTCGACCTCCAGGGACCACGTGGCTGCAGAGACAAGCTACACCTTTCTTCCTGTTTGCACCCGACATTGCCTGGTACCCACCTGGTGCCACGCTGGTCACTGGCTAGTGACTGTGAACACTGTCCCCTCTGCTTACAGGTCTTCAACATCTCCGATCCACTCTTGGATCCACCGCATCTCTCCCGGACCGACCACCTGCAGCATCTTTGTCTTCAGGCTCCACGGAACAGATAGAAGAAACCCGACGCACTTCGAGGCCTATGCACCCGCTTCCTGTGGTTGAGGTAAAGCTGACACTCCTGTGCCCAAGTGTAGTATTACATCTCTAGTGCCTGTGTTCCAAATCTTGAGTTCCTAGTCCATCCGGAAGATCCTCTTTGCAGTAACTTTGTACTTTTTACGCACCCATTGAAACCTATGGGAGCACGCGTGTGACTATTTGCTCTGCACACGCCACCCGTGGACCTCCTGGTCACTAACTGAAGTTAGCTCCTTGTAGGCCCAGCGATTCTAGAGGCCCTAGGCCTTTTCCCTTTTCTGTTCGTGGTACTTATACCACTATTTTAGTATATGGTTCGAGCGGCCACCAGGGCCTATCCATATAAAGTTCAACTTCTGTGTATTCTACTGTAATCTTGTTTGACGATTTGTGCTCCTGTGCTCATAAAGAGACTAGGGGTTACTTTGAGAAATAAATACATATATATTTTGAATATTTATCTGTGTGGTGTCCTTTCATTGGTATAAAAGGGGGTTACATTTGGTAAAACAGCTGGCTTAACACGCTTCACGAGTTTAGCCTCAAAGACTGCTTAGCCTACGCTACCACTAGGGCAGCTAGTCCGAAAAGGTTGACTTACAACCACACCATAAGGGTTGCTTGGCATGGTACAAGGTGATCACTTTAACTAGTGAGCATCATATACCAGGCCAACTTCTCACAAGGGGGCCCTGATGTTTTCAAGGAGGTTGTTCCATGCTTATGGGGCAATATACGAGTAGGTGCTACCTCCGGTTTTATTTTTGTGTATGTGAGGTACATGGGCTCGTGAGAGTTGGACTGAAAGGAGGTGTCTGGAAGTTTGGTGGAAGTGCATGCAGCTGAGAGGAGTTTGAACTGAGTGCATTTATGTATGGGGAGACAGTGAAGTTCCTTTTGGTGTGCAGTGATGTGGGTACGGCAAGGTACTTTACAGAAGAGGAGGGGAGAGGAGTTGGCCTAATGGCTAGGGCACTCTACCTCGGACCTGGGTTCAAGTCTCGGCAATGACGCTGAACCTCCTGTGATTCTGGGCAAATCACTTAATCTCCCCGTGCCTAACAAACATGAATGTGTTTCCTCATGTAACATAACTGGTACTATGTAAAGCGCTCTGATACCCGATTCGGGTCAAGTTCCCGCTATATAAAACACTGTAAAATAAAGAATCTTGCTGCACCATTTTGCATGGTTTGGAGCCTGTTCGGGAGCTATTTGGCAATTGCTGTGTAGAGTGAATTGCTATAGCGAAGCCCCCTGGTTATCAGGGCCTGTGTGACTGTTTTCCTGGTGTTCTCTGGTAGCAGGTACAGTCGACACCAATTGGAGGTAGGGGGGAGGGGGGCAGTAGTGGTGGAGAACAAGTGCGGTGGGGGATGGATGTGGGAGGGGGGAGGACGCAGGGGAAGCAGCAAAGTAAAAATTAAATAAAAAACGTACCGTTTTGCCACTTTCTGGCCCGTCTCTTCCGCAGTCCTCCCTCGCTTGCTACAGGAAGCACACCCAGGCTCCCAGGCATCTAATCACAGCGCTGCCTTAGCAGCGTTGTGATTGGTCTGTGCACCGTTTTTCGGTGCTCAGACGCTGACTGGAGGCCTGGGCATGTTCTCCACGTAGGCTGCAATGCAGCCTGCATGGAGAACATGCGAAGTGCGCAAGACTGTTTTGGGCGACCCGAGAGGGCAGTCCAAGCAGGCATTGTGCTCTTTAGGAGGGTGCAGCCATTTTCTCCTTCTTTCACTGCAAAAAAGCAGTGGGGCGATGCCCCTCCACCTTAGCGGAGGAGCAGCCACTGTCTGGTAGCCACTTGAAGAGTTTTCACAGCATCCTCAGGGTGTGGAAACAGGTGGAGGTCACTGTGTTTATCTGGGCTGTCAGGTCAAACTTGCCATCTAGGGTGATTCCTACGTCTCTGGCATGGGTACAGGGGGTTGGTGTGGAGCCAGGGCCTGCCGGCCACCAGCTAGGATCCCAAGCAGAGGTTTTCCTTCACAGGATCTCCACTTCAGTTTTGTCTGAGTTGAGTTTGAGGCAGTTGGATTTCATCCAAGTGGCTACTGTGGCCATGCAGGTGGGTAAGTTGATTTTTTTTTGCGGGGGTCTCATCCGTCTGGGAGAGCATCAGCTCTGTGTCATCTGCATAGTACAGTGTGTTGATGACGTATGATCTCATGAGGCTGCCCAGTGAGGTCATGTAGAAGTTAAACAAGGCCGGACTGAGAGATTATCCTTGGGGGACTCCGCAGATGAAGTTCTTGGCTTCTGACGTGTAGGTGACATGCTGACTTTTTGTGTAGTTAGAAACAGATCCAGTTAAGGGAGGGACCTTAGCTACCTATTTCATGTAGTCTCCTGATCAGGGTGGAGATAAGGCCGCTGAGAGGTTGATTAGGATGGGGACCAGTGTCTCGCCTCGGTCTAGGATCATTCTAATGTCGACTGTAGCTGCGATGAGAGAAGTGTCAGTTCTGTGAATGGTGATTACCTGGTGCCTAGGAGTTGGTGTGTGTTGAGGTAGTGGATGAGTTGCGTGCTGATGGTTTTCTTCATGACCTTGGCTGGGCAGGGTAGTAGGGAGATCGGGTGGTAGTTTGCTAGCCGGGAGGGGTCCGCTCAAGGTTTCTTTAGCAGTGGATGGACGGTGGTGACTGCTGCATGTTTCCAGGCCTCTGGGAACATCGTGGTGGTGATGAAGGTGCTCAGGATGTGGGTGAGAACTTCAGTGATTGGGGAGGGACACATGTTGTATACTTGGTGGGAGCAGGGGTAAATCGGTGCCCCAGACTTGATGGTTCCCATAACATGGGCTGTTTCTTCCATGGTGATTGCTTCCTGTGTTTTCAGGGTGTTTCTGAGGTTTTTAGTGGGGAGGCTGGAGGTCAGGCTGAAAGAGTTTGGTTGAGGGTTGACGTTGTAGATGGTTTTAATATTTTGTTGTTGAAAAATTCCAATAGGTTATCTCAGAGGTCTTGTGTGGGGTGATGCTGTTTGTGGTGGACGTTGGTGTGGCGAAGTCTTCCAGGGTCATGAAGATTTCTTTGCTGTTGTTGAATCTGTTATCTATATGTTAGGCTAGGAGCACCTTCTTACTTTCTCTGATCTGTTGGTGGTGTGTCTTAGTGCTGCTTTGTAAGTATCCTTGTCAGTTTCTTTGTTGTTTATTCTACATTTTCTTTCCAGTTATTTGCAGTGTTGTTTGGTTGGGTGGAGTTCCTCAGTGTACCAGCTAGGCTGCTTCCGGATTTACTTTAGATTGTTCTGTTTACAAAGCACTAGGGAATCTGTACATTCAGTGATCCACTCGTCAAGCTGTTTGATGTCGCTGTTTAGGTTGCCGGTGTGGGTGGTCTGGTTCTTGCACAGGTTGTGGGACCAGTTAGCTTCCATGATGTTGCTCCACCTGCTTTTAGCCAAGCTAGTTGTAGTGGGTTTTATTTGAGATGGGATTTCGATTTGGAAGTGTGCAATGATGTGGTCGGTGTGGTGAGAAGTGTGGTTACAGTGATTTGGATGCTGTTGAATGTGGTGAAGACAGGGCCGAGGTTGTGCCCGGCGGAGTGTGTGTGTCCTGTGATGTGTCGTGTCAGTTCGAGGGTTCATAGGCTTTCGAGGACTGCGACTGATTTGGGGTCATTCCTGTCTTCCATGGGGAAGTTGAGGTCTCCAAGTAGGATGTATGCTTTGGAGTCAATGGTGAGGGGACCAATGAAATCTGCGATGTTGTCGTTGAAGGTAGCTTGTGGTCCAGGTGGCTAGTATATGAGGGTAAAATTCAAGGCATATGTTTCTGAGATTCGGTGTTCGAAATCTAGGTATTCCATGAAGGGGGTCGCTGTGGTGCAGTTGACAGTTTCTTTAAAGATGATCACAATTCCTGCTCCCAGTTTGTGTTGGCGGTCCTGTTGTTTGATCTGGTATTCTCCTGGCATGGCCATGGCGACGCCAGGTGCTGACTGAGCAGTCCACCACGTTTCCATAAGGAAGAGGAGGGCTACGGAGTTGTGCATGATGTCCAAGATTTTCGTGGCATGTTTGCTGAGTGCGTGGGTGTTGAGGAGCATGCATGGTAGTTTATCTTGGGGTGAGTGTTTGGTAGTAGGAGCGGGAGGTGTGCTGTGTGTAGGTTGGATGATGAGTGTAGGTGGTGTTGGTGTAGTGGGTGGGTTGTTGCATGAAAAGCAACAGTAGTTGTAAGTGAAGGCTCCTTCGTGTTGTGTGATGCAGCAGCGATATGGGGATTGGTGTCCAGAGTTGAGTGACCGGAAGAATGTTGCAGAGTAACGTAGAAGGGGCGGATAGACCTAGATTTGTGGAGCTGGGCAGGACACCGCCCAGAGTTCCTCTCATTGGTTCGACAGGTCCTGGATCCTGTATGGCTTGTGAGCCACACACTGGGAAAGGCTGCACTATCCTTTCTCCAGCTTCCACCTACCTTCAAAGATGCTGGAGGGGGCTGGCTCCATACTCCCTGAGTCTCTCTCACTGGCCAGACAGGCCCTGGGTGTCTCCTGAGCCACACAGGGGAAGCAGCTGGCTCCATCCTTCCATCAGCTTCCATTTTGTACCTCTACTGTTCCTAAAGAGGGATAGCTCCACACATTAGGCCTCCCAGAGCTTTGTGCATGTCCTATGCCCCACAGCCCACTGTGCCCAGTGCACAGAAGCAAAGGGGCTGGCCTGATTCTCGCCCCCAGCTTCCATCATCTGCCTGTCGCCCTCCACTCCCTGAGTCCTCCGCATCGCTTTGAGCATGTCCCATGTCCGCAGCCTCCTGTGCCCCACATTAGGAGGGGTTGGTGCCTTCCTTCCTCCAGCTTTCATTTTCGAACTCCACTGCTCCTGGGGGGGGGGGGGGGGCTGGGGGGTCTTGGCTCCACGCCTTAGACCTTCTGGATTCCCCCTCACTCATCTGGCATGCCCCGGGTGTCTCTATCCGGTTCCTCACAATAGGAGGGGGCTGGTGCCAGCCTTCCCCAGCTTCCATCTTCTTCCACTGCTCCTGGGGTGGTGGGTCTGTACCCCCAAACCCAGAGTCCTCTGCATCACTTTGGGCATGCATTGTGTTCACAGTCCCTGTTCCCGACATTAGTCAGGGCTGCGTCCATCCTTCTCACAGCTGTCAACTTCCACCTATCATGATCTTGGGGGGCACAGGCTCCACGTGTTAGATTTTCTAGAGTCCGTCTTATTGGCAGAATTTGTCCAGGTTTCGTGTGTGTCAACTGTACCTTCCCCCAGTCTGCATATTCTCCTTGAACGGGCTCGTTTCACACATTAGACCTCCCAGAATCCTGAGCGAGTCCCATGACCCTCATCCCTGGCTTCATCCATCCTTGAGCTTCCATCTTCTACCTCTAGTGCCCCGGGAGAGTCCGGATTCCACAGTTCAGACCACCCAGACACCCCCTCACTGGCCGAGAATGTCTTGGGTCCAGGGTGTCCCGGTGCATTGCCCCAGCTTACATATTCGCCTCTGGTGCTCCTGGAGAGGGTTGGTTCCACACAATAGATGTCGTGGACGCCTGAGCATGTCCGGTATTAGCAGACTCCTGTGTAACACATCAGGAAGGAGCTGGCCGAGCCCTTCCCCAAATGTCATCTTCCACCTCCAGTGCTCCAACAGCGCCCTGGATCCACAGGTTAGATTTCCCAGAGTCAATGTCAGTGGCTAGATGGGCGCGTCCCATGTGTCTGTCATTAGAATGGGACTAGCCACATCCTTACCCCAGCTACCACATTCCACTTGCACTACTCTTGGGAGGTGTTTGGGTCCACACCTGAGACCTCCCAGAGCCCCCCTCACTGCCCTGGCATGTCCTGGGGGTCTCTATCCTGAGCCCTAGATTAGGAGGGGCTGGCCCCACCCCTCCCTCAGCTGCCATCTTCTACCTCCAGTGCTCCTAGAGGACGATGGCTCCACACCTGAGACCTCCCAGAGTCCCCCTCACTGGCCGGGAATGTCCTGGGGGTCTCTATCCTGAGCCTTAGATTAGGAGGGGCTGGCCCCACCCCTCCCTCAGCTGCCATCTTCTACCTCCAGTGATCCCAGAGGACGATGGCTCCACACCTGAGACCTTCCAGAGTCCCCCTCACTGGCCGGGAATGTCCTGGGGGTCTCTATTCTGTGCCTCAGATCAGGAGGGGGCTGGCCCCACCCTCCCCTGCTTCCATCATCTACCTCCAGTGATCCTAGAGGATGCTAGATCCACACCCAAGACCTACCAGAGTCCCCCTCACTGCCCTGGCATGTCCTGGGGGTCTCTATCCTGTGCCTCAGATCAGGAGGGGGCTGACCCCACCCTCCCCTGCTTCCATCTTCTACCTCCAGTGCTCCTGGAGGCATCGCCTCCACACCTGAGACCTCCCCTCCCTGACAGGGGGTGTCCAGGTGTCTTGAACCCATGCCTCAGATTAGGAGGGTGCTGGCCTCACCCTTCCCCAGCCTCCACTTCCGGCCTCCACTGCTCCTGTGTGTGGGGCTGGGGGGGCTCATGCCTGCTCACCTGCTCATGATCACTGGTTGCTATGGTGGGAAATAATAGCTGGGCGTGTGGACTATTTTTAGTGACAATGCTCGGCTCCTGCGCTCTTCCTTCGCCTGAAAGAGTTTTTTTCTATTCTTTTGTCTGCTGCAGCTGAGCCCCCGCGCATCTCTGGCCGTGGCGGGGGCCCCTCCGCAGCTGCCGTCTCTAGGCCGCCTCTGTCGCCCGTCTCGGTCTCTCCTCCCTCTGCTGCCCTCCATCACTCCCAGGGAGATGGCTTTAGGGTTTTCTTTGTTTATTCTCCTTCTGATTAAGGATCTGCAGACGGAGGAGGGGCGAAGGCCGGAAGCAGGAAGTGTAGCAGGGGCTTTCACCACAGGCCTGGCCGCCTGAGGGAAGGGCCTGGCCGAGGGGGGAAAACCCCAGTCTGTGGAGAGGTGGAGCGAGGGCAGGGCCCTGAGGGGTCAAGGCTCAGTCCTGCAGACAGGGGAAGAATGTGCGGGGCTTGAAGGAGGATGACCTCATCCCTACACGTTGTAAGCCCATGCCTATGTATTTATGTCTTTGTTTGTGGGAGGCAAGCCAACAGCTAGCACCTGGGGCAAAACTATCCTAGAACACAAGTCATGGGGCAGGCCAACAGCTAGGACCGGGGGCAAACCTGGCAAACCTATCCTAGAATACAACTCAGGGGGGCAGGCCAACAGCTAGGACCGGGGGCAAACCTGGCAAACCTATCCTAGAACGCAACTCAGGGGGCAGGCCAACAGCTAGGACCAGGGTCAGACCTGGCAAACCTATCCTAGAATACAACTCCAGGGGCAGGCCAACAGCTAGGACCAGGGACAAACCTATCCTAGAATACAACTCAGGGGGGCAGGCCAACAGCTAGCACCGGGGGCAAAACTATCCCAGAATACAACTCCTGGGGCAGGCAAACAGCTAGGACCGGAGGCAAATCTATCCTAGAATACAACTCAGGGGGGCAGGCCAACAGCTAGGACCGGGAGGTAAACCTATCCTAGAATACAACTCAGGGGGGCAGGCCAACAGCTAGGACCGGGAGGAAAACCTATCCCAGAATACAACTCCTGGGGCAGGCCAACAGCTAGGACCGGGGGCAAACCTATCCTAGAATACAACTCAGGGGGGCAGGCCAACAGCTAGGACCGGGGGGACACCTATCCTAGAATACAACTCAGGGGGGCAGGCCAACAGCTAGGACTGTGAGGCAAACCTATCCTAGAATAAAACTCCTGGGGCAGGCCAACAGCTAGGACCGGGGGCAAAAATATCCCAGAATACAACTCCTGGGGGCACGCCAACAGCTAGCACCGGGGGGACATCTATCCTAGAACACAAGTCATGGGGGCAGGCCAACAGCTAGGACCGGGAGGCAAACCGATCCCAGAATACAACTCAGGGGGGCAGGCCAACAGCTAGGACCGGGAGGCAAACCGATCCCAGAATACAACTCAGGGGGGCAGGCCAACAGCTAGGACCGGGAGAACACCTATCCTAGAATACAACTCAGGGGGGCAGGCCAATAGCTAGGACAGTAAGGCAAACCTATCCCAGAATACAAGTCCTGGGGCAGGCCAACAGCTAGGACCGGAGGCAAATCTACCCTAGAATACAAGTCCTGGGGCAGGCCAACAGCTAGGACCGGAGGCAAATCTATCCTAGAATACAACTCAGGGGGGCAGGCCAACAGCTAGGACCGGGAGGCAAACCTATCCTAGAATACAACTCAGGGGGGCAGGCCAACAGCTAGGACCGGGGGGACACCTATCCTAGAATACAACTCAGGGGGGCAGGCCAATAGCTAGGACAGTAAGGCAAACCTATCCCAGAATACAAGTCCTGGGGCAGGCCAACAGCTAGGACCGGGAGGCAAACCGATCCTAGAATACATGTCCTGGGGCAGGCCAACAGCTAGGACCGGAGGCAAATCTATCCTAGAATACAACTCAGGGGGGCAGGCCAACTGCTAGGACCGGGAGGAAAACCTATCCCAGAATACAACTCCTGGGGCAGGCCAACAGCTAGGACCGGGGGCAAACCTATCCTAGAATACAACTCAGGGGGGCAGGCCAACAGCTAGGACCGGGAGAACACCTATCCTAGAATACAACTCCTGGGGCAGGCCAACAGCTAGGACCGGGAGGCAAACCTATCCCAGAATACAAGTCCTGGGGCAGGCCAAAAGCTAGGACCGGAGGCAAATCTATCCTAGAATACAACTCAGGGGGGCAGGACAACAGCTAGGACCGGGAGGAAAACCTATCCCAGAATACAACTCCTGGGGCAGGCCAACAGCTAGGACCGGGGGCAAACCTATCCTAGAATACAACTCAGGGGGGCAGGCCAACAGCTAGGACCGGGGGGGACACCTATCCTAGAATACAACTCAGGGGGGCAGGCCAACAGCTAGGACTGTAAGGCAAACCTATCCTAGAATACAACTCAGGGGGGCAGGCCAACAGCTAGGACCGGGAGTAAAACCTATCCCAGAATACAACTCCTGGGGCAGGCCAACAGCTAGGACCGGGGGCAAACCTATCCTAGAATACAACTCAGGGGGGCAGGCCAACAGCTAGGTCCGGGAGAACACCTATCCTAGAATACAACTCCTGGGGCAGGCCAACAGCTAGGACCGGGAGGCAAACCTATCCCAGAATACAAGTCCTGGGGCAGGCCAACAGCTAGGACCGGAGGCAAATCTATCCTAGAATACAACTCAGGGGGGCAGGCCAACAGCTAGGACCGGGAGGAAAACCTATCCCAGAATACAACTCCTGGGGCAGGCCAACAGCTAGGACCGGGGGCAAACCTATCCTAGAATACAACTCAGGGGGGCAGGCCAACAGCTAGGACCGGGGGGACACCTATCCTAGAATACAACTCAGGGGGGCAGGCCAACAACTAGGACTGTAAGGCAAACCTATCCTAGAATACAACTCAGGGGGGCAGGCCAACAGCTAGCACCGGTGTCAAACCTGGCAAACCTATCCTAGAATACAACTCCTGGGGCAGGCCAACAGCTAGGACCAGGAGGCAAACCTGGCAAACCTATCGTAGAATACAACTCCAGGGGCAGGCCAACAGCTAGGACCGGGGACAAACCGATCCTAGAATACAACTCAGGGGGGCAGGCCAACAGCTAGGACCGGGAGGCAAACCTATCCTAGAATACAACTCAGGGGGGCAGGCCAACAGCTAGGACCAGGAGAACACCTATCCTAGAATACAACTCAGGGGGGCAGGCCAATAGCTAGGACAGTAAGGCTAACCTATCCTAGAATACAACTCCTGGGGCAGGCCAACAGCTAGGACCGGGAGGTAAACCTATCCTAGAATACAACTCAGGGGGGCAGGCCAACAGCTAGGACCGGGAGGAAAACCTATCCCAGAATACAACTCCTGGGGCAGGCCAACAGCTAGGACCGGGGGCAAACCTATCCTAGAATACAACTCAGGGGGGCAGGCCAACAGCTAAGACTGGGGGGACACCTATCCTAGAATACAACTCAGGGGGGCAGGCCAACAGCTAGGACTGTAAGGCAAACCTATCCTAGAATACAACTCCTGGGGCAGGCCAACAGCTAGGACCGGGGGCAAAACTATCCCAGAATACAACTCCTGGGGCAGGCCAACAGCTAGGACCGGGGGCAAATCTATCCTAGAATACAACTCCTGGGGCAGGCCAACAGCTAGGACCGGGGGCAAACCTATCCTAGAATACAACTCAGGGGGGCAGGCCAACAGCTAGGACCGGGGGGACACCTATCCTAGAATACAACTCAGGGGGGCAGGCCAACAGCTAGGACTGTAAGGCAAACCTATCCTAGAATACAACTCAGGGGGGCAGGCCAACAGCTAGCACCGGGGGCAAAACTATCCTAGAATACAACTCCTGGGGCAGGCCAACAGCTAGGACCGGGAGGCAAACCTATCCTAGAATACAACTCAGGGGGGCAGGCCAACAGCTAGGACCGGGGGGACACCTATCCTAGAATACAACTCAGGGGGGCAGGCCAACAGCTAGGACTGTAAGGCAAACCTATCCTAGAATACAACTCAGGGGGGCAGGTCAACAGCTAGGACCGGGGGGGACACCTATCCTAGAATACAACTCAGGGGGGCAGGCCAACAGCTAGGACTGTAAGGCAAACCTATCCTAGAATACAACTCAGGGGGGCAGGCCAACAGCTAGCACCGGGGGGACACCTATCCTAGAACACAAGTCATGGGGGCAGGCCAACAGCTAGCACCGGGGGCAAACCAATCCCAGAATACAACTCCTGGGGCAGGCCAACAGCTAGGACCGGGGACAAACCTATCCCAGAATACAACTCAGGGGGGCAGGCCAACAGCTAGGACCGGGGGCAAACCTATCCTAGAACACAAGTCATGGGGGCAGGCCAACAGCTAGGACCGGGGGCAAACCGATCCCAGAATACAACTCCTGGGGCAGGCCAACAGCTAGCACCGGGGGCAAACCTATCCCAGAATACAACTCAGGGGGGCAGGCCAACAGCTAGGACTGGGGGCACAGCTATCCTAGAATACAACTCAGGGGGGCAGGCCAACAGCTAGGACTGTAAGGCAAACCTATCCTAGAATACAACTCAGGGGGGCAGGCCAACAGCTAGGACCGGGGGCACACCTATCCTAGAATACAACTCAGGGGGGCAGGCCAACAGCTAGCACCGGGGGCACACCTATCCCAGAATACAAGTCATGGGGGCAGGCCAACAGCTAGGACTGGGAGCGGTGCAGTCCTGATATGGAGTTTGGTCCCCCCAGCTGGAGCCCTCACTTTTGTGAGATGAAGAAGAGTAGCCGGTGACAAACATTTTTGTAAGAATGACAAACAAGGATGGTCGTTTCAATGCTTTATATAAATTAACATTAGGCAAACTGTATAGGACATGCCATAAGTCTATTTTAGTAGGAAAGCATACAGATCATAAGTACCGAAAACCTGCAGTGCGAGGGGAGCCCTGAGCTCCAGGGGGCCTCCTGAGCCCAGTACCCTGGCTGGAAAGCTCCTGAGTGTGGTCGGAGGGGCCCCCCTTCGTGTACATTAATGGGGGGTCCTGTCAAGTTTCGTTTCACCATTGTAACTGGTTACAGCTCTAAATAAAAACCAGCATCGATTCACCTTCTGAGGTTGGAGAATAAGGTCTCCTGAAAATAGAAATCTGCATATCCTTTGACAGGACTTCTAAAAAACACGTTCTACATGATGACATGGTTCTCAGGATATGCACCAATGGGGAACAAGCAAGGAGAAGCATTTTACTACAGAATACATTCAAAGTTTCTCTCATGGTAGTAATAAATTGGGTCGGCAGCTGTTCTCACGGTGCATTCCAGCATTTCAATTGGTGGTTGTATAACAGTAGCCTTGGACAGTTGAAACGCCCTTGGTTTGGCACAGTGACTGAACGTTTCTGGTTCTTTGTGTGAATTGTACAAATCTTTATTTACAACAAGAAGACAGCAGTTGTCGTCAGGTGATATGCAGTGACATTGCTACAAGATGGCGAGCAGTGTAAACACAGCCTGGGTTAGCGTAGACGTAATCCATGATGTATTTATTATGCAGAAAGAAAGGCAACTCTCAGAATAACCGGTCAGGGTGGGAGGACGCCATGTCCCTCGCCGCCCTGAAGTCACTACTCCGTACCTCCATCCGCCAAACTTTGAATCTGGCCCAGAGCTGGGTACAAGAGCAGGGGAGGAGAATGGGGAGGGTAGAGACAGGCGTCGCACTGCAGTGATCTGCGGAAGGAGAAAGTGCTGCACCAGGCAGCAGCGGAGAGAAGGGGCGGGATCATGACAGAGGGAGGCTGCAATAGGCTGACTCAAGGGTAACAAGCAGAGGGTCAGTGTCATCTCAAGGATTTTTTGGGCCCCGGCAAAGAATATTTTGAGGTTCAAGTTCAGAAAAACTGTGAACTTTATTACACATTGCCTGCTACTTCAAGTCCACATGATGCCAAACAACATTGACTTATGCTTACGCTTTACAAAATTGGATCATTTACAAACGGATTAAATAGGCCTTAGGATGATACTGCGTAAAGAGAGAGAAAGAGTGAGAGGTAGTGACGAGCAGGGAGAGGGAGAGTAGTTGTGTTGGCATACAGAAAAAGATCATTCTCCGGGAACCCCTTTGAAGGTGTGGGCCCAGGGCAATTGCCCACATTGCTCATGCCTTAAAACGTCTCCTAGGGGTGAAGCATAAGGTTAAGAGAGGGAGGAGTGGACAGAAGGGAATATCTTCAGATGGGCTGATGCTGGGAGGTTTCTGTAGGAAAGCCGCAAATTCATGCTGCAAGACCTGAGGAAATACTAAAGCCTCTCAGCAAAACACCCCGGATTCACAGTCAAGGTTGCAAGGATTTTGGTAAGAAAATAAATGTACATGAGTGCCGGCCTGTGAACACAACGCCTCCGGATTCACGGTGAAGTTTGCACGGATTTTGGTAAAACGATAAATGTACACTAGTGCAAGCCTGTGAACACAATGTGTTGTGCTTTTACATAGGTAGACACAAGTAGCCAGGCAGAGTTTAGTAGACTTCGTTATTAGTTCCATGTAGATAAATACTTAAGTCCTTATTCAGGTTGCCAGCCATCTCTCAAGCTCTTACTCCAGCCCCACCAGGAGCAGCCTCCCTGATTCTCAGCCCATCTCCAACTGTCACCTCTCATCCACACAGGCACCCGAGCCTTCCATTCATCACAGTCACAACAACATTCCAATACCAACTCTCACTCTGGCTGAGCAGCCGGAGACAGCTAGACTGGATTACATACAATGACACTTAAGAGGATATAACCCTGGGCGTAGTTCGCGAAATTGCACTACGCGAAGCTCCGCAAAGTGCACTTCGCACTACACGAGCTACACGTAGCACTTCGCGAACTGCGTAGTACCCTGTGCGCACTGTGCAAGATGTCGTTTTCAATGATTGCACAGTGCGGACAAGCATCCGGCACTGTGCAATCATTGAAAACGGCATCTTGCACAGTGCGAGCTGTAGTTTTCTGCTGCTTGAGTAGATTTTTACTCGAGCTGCAGATTTCTCAACGCGGACTGGTAGTTTCTCATCGCGAGCGGTCGCGAGCATACGCGACCACTCGCAATGAGAAACCTGACCTCCTCGCATTGAGAATCTCGCCGGGATGTTCATTTTCCATGCTCGCGATCGGCAACTTGATCTTGCTGATCGCGAACAAGGAAAAAGTCTCGCCGGGATGTCATTTTGCTTGCTCGCGGTCGCCAACTTGATGTTGAGGACCGCGAGCAAGCAAAAAATGACCGCTGCACTACGCAATGCTACGCTACGCATGTTTGCACTGTGCTACGTGCAATTTGCGTAGTGCGAAGTAGCGCAAACTTCGCAAACTACGCGAGCGTAGCGTAGTGCTTTGCCCAGGCTTAAACACAATATCTCCGGATTCAGGATGAAGTTTGCACCGATTTTGGTAAGATGATAAATGTAAACGATCGCAGGCCTGTGAACACAAGGCCTACGGATTTACGGTGAAGTTTGCACGGATTTTGGTAAGACGATAAAGGTACACGAGCGCAGGCCTGTGGTGAATGCAACGTCTATATTGACGGTGAAGTTTGCATGGATTTTGGTAAGATGATCAATGTACACAAGCTCATGCCTGTGAACACAATGTCTCTGGGTTTACGTTAAAGTTGCACACATTTTTATAAGCCCATTCCATATTCCAGCCACTACATTCCTAGTTCCAAGGCATTAAGTGGATGAAAAAGGTTGGGGTGGGGGTCTCTAAAAGAAGCGTGCCCTATGCAATTAGGGTTATGACCTAAAAGATGTAAACTAAACTTCACACAACGTGCCACCTGGCGAGTATTTGAGTATCTGTGAGCTTTCTATCATCGCATCCTAACATATCCCACAATATCTGGCACTTGGTCTATGGTAGTTCTGAATGTCTCACCACTGCCCCCCCAAGCCTACATTCTCTAACTCCCAGTCTGCCAAGTTTAGGTCAATAGTTCCTTCTTGATTCCAGGATATTTTCTCTCTATTTTTTCTCAAAGTTCTCAAAATATATGATCCAATCCACTCATCCTTTCACGCTCTTTGCATTAAAGCAGCACCCACAGAAAGATTGGCCGCATCCACTCCAATGATGCATTGTTCCCCAACCACAAAAGCCTTAAGACATGAGACACAGAAGATGTTCAGCTTCCCAAAAGCAGTGTGCTGCTCACTGCCCCACTCCTTTTTTTTCAACAATATCGTTAACGGCTCCGCCTCAAATGCAGATTTATTATTTACAAATTTGGATAAAAATTTTGTGAACCCCAAAAAAGACAGTGATTTTCTCTTAGAACTTGGTACAGGAGCTTCAAGTATAGCTTTTACATGGCCTGCTTTGGGCTTAATTCCACTGGATGTGAAGTTGTGTTCCAAATATTCCACACTGTTGCAGGCAAACATACACTTGTCCAACATTAGTGTTAAACCTTTCTCAGCCAAATCCCTACAACTTGGTGCAGTCCTTGTAGTAAAGGAGAATATCGTCCCGAATTGCCCTATCTAAACTCTCCAAAGTCTCTTTCTTCAAATGTTGGAATATGGGTGAAGCCTTGGAAAGTGAAGGGAATCTTCTTATACCGGAAGAGTGCTTCTGGAGTGATGAAAGCTGTGAGAAGTTTAAACTCTTAATGGAGAACTACCTTGTGATGTGCACTGCTTGAACCCAAAAAAACACATTGCCTCAGTCAATGTGGAAATCATCTCATGGATGTTGGGCAGGGTATATTGGTCCATGAATATGGCATAACATAAACTGTGCAAGTCGATGCAGAAGCTTAGTTCTCCTGAACACTTCAGCACTATCACAATGGGAGAAACTCATGGGAATGACTCAGATTACCCTTTTGGCTCTATAACCTTCCTACTATTTAAAGGCAAAAAAAACGATTGATGGATGGAATGTTGAACAATGTCAAACATTCATCCCCAGTACAGGGATCTGGCCCTAAATCCATTGTGGATTTCTTCACCACGCCATTCCAGTTTGGGCCCAGCCGTATGCAAATCAGTCTTGATCCTGCTCTCTACGGGAACAGTCCAGCCAGAACTTCCAGACCATGCCCTTCCTGGATCAGAAACAAGCATCCTGGGACCGGTTTCGGGCTTTCACACCTTATCATCCAGTCTAGTTTGACTCCAGTGGCATGGAGTGTACGGGACCCACGTCTGGGTAAACCCGTCCCACTCGGGGTGACAAATGCAAAAACAACAATTGATGGACAGAATGCAGAACAATGTCATACATTCACCCCAGTGCAGAGATCTGGGCCTAAATCCATCGCTTTTTTGCTCACCATGCCATTCCAGTTTGGGTCAAGCATATGGAAATCAGTCTTGACTCTGCTCCCTATGGCAATAGTCCTGCCCAAACTGCCAGACCAGGTCCTCCCTGGAGTATCAACCCTCATCTTCTTACTATTTAAGCCTCTAAAAAAATTCTATTAACTTGTCTCGATAACTCTAGGCACTTTCCTGACCTTATGCTTTATTGAAGCAGCAGCTTCCTTTACCACAATCCAGTATTTCAACCCCTTGTACTTGCCTAATTGTTTTAAAAAACAGAAAACAAAGTATGAAATCTGTTCCTCCCTTACCCTTTTTCCCCTTAACTACAAAATACTCAGGAGATCCCCCTTCGAGGTCAGCTAGATACCCAAACTCTTTTGGTGATGGCAGCCAGGGGGCAGATTTTCAACCCTGTTGCGCTGGGTTAGCGTCACAAAAGTGACAGTAAACATTACAATTAATTTTTTACCAGTTTATTTTCAAGCGCAAAAATAGTTTTGCATTGTAAAGTACCCTAGAAGTAACGCAATGCAGTGCAAAGTATTGCTTTGTATTACTTAGCACCAAGGAGAAGTTACATGGGTGGTACATGGGGGTTCCCAAGCTACCACCCATGCTGCTTGATGCAAAACTGTATCTACAAGCAATAGTAGACGGGGTTTAGCGGCAAAAGGTAATGCCGGGTGAAAGGAGGCATTAAGAGGTGAAATGTTTTAATTCCCCCTTTCATTTTTGACTTTGCATGAGTGCTGCACTGTGCAGCACACATTCGAAGTGGGAAAAGTGTTTGAACTTGTGTAGGAATTGTATTTTGTACAGGAAGGATCCCCTTTCTGTACAAAACCTACACTAGACTCAGGCATGTACCATAGCGCTATGGCGCTAAGCTGTATGCCTGATCACGGCAGCTGAAATCAGCGCCGGCGCTAGGTAGAGGGGCTGTAGATTTGGCGCTCTCCTGCTCCCTTCCTGTCACGTAACACAGCGCAGCATTTTTAGTTGCTGCACTGCGTTGCTTGACTTCTTTGAAAATCTGCCCCTATGTATTGTTTCTCCTCTATCTGCGACAAGCGGCTTACCACTAGTGCTACGGTCCTTGAACTCCTAAACCATCCGAATGAAGCCTGGCATATGTATGTCCAATGTAACTCCCAGGACAAACATCTGTAGGACTACGAGCCAGATTTAGAGTTTGAAGGACAGTGGGCTCCACTACATAGGTGGTGGAGTGCACTGTCTGCCAACCAGATGGTCAGTCCGTTCTATTTAGAGTCAAGATGACTGTCATGGTTCTGTCACCGGTGCTCTCACTGGAGCGATTGTCATTTTCAGCAGCTGTTGGCTACATCCATGGCATTTGACCCCAAGCCGGGTGGAGGAGCTGGTAAATTGGCGACCACGCTGGGGGCGTACCTCAACCATGGAAGAGAGATGAGAACGGCGAGGTGGTGTAAAGAGAGGCAGGGGGATAGACCAGCGAGAAGCGGTCCCGAGCGGCGCCCTCCCTGCTCCTCTACTTTTCAGCCAGGCCTCCCCCACAGCCAGGCCTAGCGCCTCACCCCTCTCACTGCTTTACGATGGCATACAAGAAACTTAGGACCACAACAATCCACATGAAAAGATTGGGCACGGAACAGCCATTAAGTAAGAACAAATGTAAAGCTCGTCATACTGGAGCCGTTTCTGGAACTATAGGAATTATAAAATTCCTCCCAAGTATACCTAAAACAAGCGACCCATTGTTAGGTGCCGACCATGGAAATCCTTGGGGAAAGCAAACACTTTGGGAGAACGAATCTTCAATTCTCGCAAATGACCCGGCTCTTGAAGAAGAACAAGAAAGGAACCTATCCAATGATTACACAATAGGAGACCAATCTCAAGACCCTCAGAAATCTCAAGACTCTCAAAAACTAACATTGCAAAAGGTAGAGGAGATACCACCTTCAATATCAGCAAACGGCTTTACCTTACCAGACAAAGGTAGAGGAGATACCACCTTCAATATCAGCAAACGGCTTTACCTTACCAGACAAAGGTAGAGGAGATACCACCTTCAATATCAGCAAACGGCTTTACCTTACCAGACAAAGGTAGAGGAGATACCACCTTCAATATCAGCAAACGGCTTTACCTTACCAGACAAAGGTAGAGGAGATACCACCTTCAATATCAGCAAACGGCTTTACCTTACCAGACATACATTTTAAGCCAGCTTCTCTGTCAATGCTCTTAAAACCAACAAAGGAGACTTTGCTAATACTTAGCAGGACTCCCAGCCCTACCTCCGATCATAGGGAAAATCTTTCTCAATCACCGGATGACCTTTATTTAATTCACTGCACTTGCTAAATAGGCAAGATACAATATCTAGTGTACTTTTTACCCTTCAAAAAATCCTAGAATCTATTGGATTTAATGGAAAATTACATGGATAACTCCGATCAGATACTTGAAACCCACACTGGCATTCTCCAATATCTAGTAGATGAAAAGAGGGGAAAACAACTTAACCACCCCCAACAATTCCCACCAAGAGAACCAGGAAAAATGGATGAGGTAATAGTACAAAGTTCGCCCCCCCCCCTCCCCCCCCGCCATTTTAGATATACCCTCCACAAAAAATCCAGAGGGCAACACAGACAGAGAGGACTATGGGTAATAAAAACACAACTAAAATGCTACTCCATGACAAAATGTATTTACTCCAGGAATTATTCAAGGAGCCGTTAAGTGTCATCAGTACAAAAGAACGTATTTCATTTTCACCAATCTTTGACCAGAAAAGAAGCCAAGACATGACAAGTCAAACTCTGAGCAATGAGGAAATAGTTACTACTGAAATTTCGTCTGCACCAGAAAAAGGTTTACAGTCAAAGTAAAAGGGAAAGAGAGATAAAAAATCACTGTAAACGCAAGGGACAAAAGAAGAGAGTAAAACAGAGACTCTCCCTGCAAACAACTCGGAAAATGAAATTCCCACCCGTTACATCCCCAGAAAGGGAAATGGAGGACAAGATTCAATCCTCAAAAATCCCAGAGACCTCCTTACTAAAAGACCACCTACTACTTACAGACAACACTAACATTCTTCTGCCGCACTTAAATTCTTTTGCACCAAATTTTGTTACAGATAATATACATAACCTCCCTTTAGTGAATACCTCAGGGACTGAAAGCTATTCTTTCCCAGGAAACTCCAATAAAAAAGAGAAGCCGATTATCCCTTGTACTTTAGAAATAACTGATCTGTTTCCTGTAGGAACAGATCCACTAAACCATGAGAAAATAGTGAAACTGCTCCAGCAAATGGATCTACTCCAGTCCCTAACGTCGTCGGAAATAAAACTAGTGGCCTTTCCAAATAAATCCTAGTACACAAAGGCTAATGTAGAATTCTGGTTGAACGTGATACCCTCAATTATTCTAGAAGTGAAGGACATTATCCATAAATACGGATTTGATGTGGTGGAAACTAAAGAAAACCTAAAATATAAAAAAAAAAATTCAAAAAGCACAGGTAGATACTGAGACCACTTGCCATACCCACACCTTCCATAGAGCGGGAGCACAAACGAATGCACCTGAAGGATCACTAACAATCTCTATAGATAACGGGAACGTTGAATTATGGATCATACTCAAAAAAATCCTAGGTCTCAGTTCCACGATCTCTCTTGGTCTTGGATACCCAAAAACCTGAGGAGGCACAGGCAGGGCACGGCTAATGAACTGCCCTTTTAGCAGATCTTTAAGCATTGAATCCTGGAACATAGCGGGAAGGACCCTGGAAAACTAGCTCTGATTCTAGAAAATACACCGTTGATTGTGACATTGCAAGAAACATGGGCACTAGCACCCTTCGACCAAAAAGACTACATTATATATGATCTCCCGGCAGAGGGAGTGAGAAGGGGCCACGCAAAAGGAGGCCTTGCAATCCTAGTGAATCAAGATATATTCTGGGATCAGGAAGTAGTCAATATGTGTCTACCGAATATACAATGCATAAAGATCAAGTACAGGAAAGAGAACTCGGACTCCATGCACGACCTTCTTATTTTTAACGTTTACATCCCACCAGGGTCGGCGAACGGTCACTTGTTGCTTAAAGTATTTGCCAAAATTAATTTCGTCATAGCATCTAAAGATTTCCCATCGGTATTGATAATGGGGGACTTTAATGGGAAAATCTCTAATTCTTTATTGTTTGTATGGGACACTTATGTACATGAGGAAATGCTGTCAATTCCTTCACCGCTATTTCCTATAAAGGCCAAAGCTGATAAAAGGGGGAAAATGCTCGTCACCTCAGTGACAACATTCAATGGAGTCATAGTAAATGGAAGACTAGAAGGAGATATTCCAGCGGCCTAAACCAGAGAGGGGTCTTATAGTTTTAATATGCAGTTTTAACCTCTTCTGGAAAATGCAATCTCTGAACATTAAAATCACAAAAGAAAGCGATCACAAATGTATGTTTTTGTCAACTGAGATCCCGCTGCAATCCTCTGATACATGGTCCCTATTTCATCAAAACGGAACACTAGAGGTCGATTAAACAAACAGGCAAATAAAACGGAACGTTAAAACAATGGCAAATATAAATTCTGTTATTATTACTTCAAGACTGATCAATGGAAGTACAGTTGCCGACCCGATAACAGTCTATGAGGACACGGTTACTGATATAGTGGACTCTTTGATCGGCCGCACCATCAGCTGTGGCAAGCGTAGGGGACACCCAGACCTAAAGCACCCCGACTGTGTAGCCTCTAATCTAAACAAGCTGATCAGACTCCAATTTTTAAATACTCTGGAACCAGACAGAAAGAGATCACAAGGTTGAAAAAAATCAGGTGTGCACAACAGGATAAAAATTGGGTGGATATTCAAATTGCAGTACACCAAAAAAATAGTAAGGAGGTCTGGAGAATAATAGCAGAATCAACAGGCACAAGCAAAACTCTCCACTCTTCTCCAGCTCCACCTCACAGTGGGAAAAGTATCTCTCTGAGCTCTATAAACCAAACTTTTCCGGAGAGGCAAACCAATACAATTCCGGCACAGAAAGGAAGAAAATCCCCACGATACGTTAGCATCATCAGCAAAAGAAATAGCATAATACATAAAGGCAGCAAGAACAACTGCAGCAACAGGCCCAGATAAGATCCCCATTAAAGCTCTTCAAAGTAAGCCCGAAGATTGGAGTAAGTTTTTAGCACCTTTATTCTCCCACTGCTTCTCTACTAGGAGAATCCCAAAATCATGGCCGGGGAGCATTGTGGTTCCTATCCTGAAAAAAGGATCCCGACTGTCGCCAAACAACTATTGACAGATAGCCCTACTGGATACTGCAGGGAAGATTTTCGCAACATGCGTATTAGAACAGCTGAAAGATTGGGCATTTTCCACAGCAGCGATACAACAACCCAGGCCGGTTTTCGCCCAAAGCATTCCGTAACAGATATCATTGCAGTCTTGAAAACAGTCATAAACAAATATGTAGTAATGAAACCGCAAGTTGTCTATTGTGTCTTTGTCGATTTTACCACTGCCTTTGATCGTAGAGATAGGCCAACTCTCTGATTTAAGTTGGTGAAGCTTGGAATACCTAAAGACTTGCTTACTATAATCGTGGTATTACACTCTGCAACATGGTGTAAAGTTCAGCTGGGGGGGGGAAGGGTTTGACGCGGCCTATCGCCACGAGGAACGGCCTTAAACAAGGCTGTGTCCTAGCCCTTATTCTATTTTCCCTGTACATAAGTGACCTCCCAGAGTGCTTACAAACAATTAACAATTTCCCACCAAAAATAGTTTCAAGCGACATGCACATTTTAATGTATGCCGACGACGTAGTAATTATGGATCTCACCACGATAGGCTTACAAAGAAACCTTGATGGCCTAAATCAGTATGCTAAAGGAAACGTTCTTATACCAAACACCTCTTCCCTTTAGAGGGAGAAAGCATTGCGTTCACTACAGCTGGACATTAGACGGCAAGCCGTCAGAGATGGTTAAGGAATATGGGTACTTGGGGAGAATTTCTCACAGACCCTACAAAACTGTTACCATCTTGGGCATATCAGCCAAAAAGCCGAAGGCCATGTCGGTGGACTATTGAAATGTAACGCTTCCTCAGGTAATAGGCATTTTGTACCTATGCTCGATGTCTACCGCTCCAAGATACCCCCAAGTTTAATATATACGCTTTAGAATATATCCCGATCAAGATATGGCATCGACTAAACGTAAAAGAAGGGATTTTGCTACATAAACTGCTGAGAGTCAACCAGTCAGTCCCTGTCCAAGCAATCCGCCTGGTGTTATCTATAGTCAGCGCGTACGCAAAAGTTATTACAAATATACTTCGCTGGGCCCATAATCTTCTTTATGCAGACCTAGGGTCTATTAGGTATATTTTAAAATTGGAGACTTTTAGATATGAGTCATCTCGCCACACTTTTAACAAGAACCTAAGTATTGCACTAACCCAGTCTGGCTGGATGATTGAACTTTTGAAAACTATGACTTTTTCTCATTTGAAACTTTATTTAAAGAACTTAGCTCCAAGAATAAGCTATGAATCGGATCTAGACAATTACTCTCGATTAAAGCATTTTGCACATATTTCAGACGGTAATCAACGTTTATGACTAAACTTTTTTCCCGCATGGAATCACAACGCGGTCGTTACAACGACCGCGTTGTGATTCCGCATGCCATTACTCCGCAAGTCGGAACAACGACTTGTGGAGGGCGGGGGGGGGGAGGTGTTGGATTTAAAATCCAACACCTTCCCTAGTGTCCGCACAGACTGGAGTGGGAATAGTAAATTATACTATTCCAACATCCAGCGCTCCCCCTCCGCAAGTCGTTGTTCCGACTTGCGGAGTAATGGTATGCAGAATCACAATGCGGCCGTTGTAACGGCCGCGTTGTGATTCCATGCGGAAAAAAAGACTGCGGGACAAAGACCTATATTCATTTCAGACAATCAACAATATAAATCTTCGCAACGATACATACGTTTCTCATTGGAGCACAGGATCCGGCGTACCATCATTTTAAGGATGCTAGGGATTCTTCCCTTAAAGACCCTGACTTCTAAGTGGGACAAATCCGAAAGTTCCACAGAAACCTGTGATATATGTAATGGAGGACGGCAAGATTTCTTACATGCGTTGTTAGTCTGTCCTAACCCTAGTCTGGTAGCGGCCCGACGTCTGTATATAAAACCTATATGTTTTAGACATAATCTCTGCACTGCAAAAAGTTTAATTGAGTTCTGTAAATCTCCGCCTGGTAAATTTGCTTGTTATAATCTTTATACATTTTTTTAAAGCTTTTTTAAATTGTTTTAATGTCTGACTAGCATTTACTAATCATGTATTTGTTGACCTCAGATGAGGTCCAAATCAAATGTAATAACATTCTTCCCACTCAGTTTGTTTCTGTGAAAGAAAAAGGTGTGTTGAGTGGCAGCATGAAAGATGGTGGTCACTCAGCAAACATTCAATGCCTTCAGAGGAGCCTTCTCTAAATTCACAGAGATCTCTGCCAGGCTGGCTGAGGTCTCAGGTGATGCTGTGACCCAGACGTGCACTGAATGGAGCAAACATTCAATGCCTTCAGAGGAGCCTTCTCTAAAGTCACAGTGATCTCTGCCAGGCTGGCTGAGGTCTCAGGTGATGCTGTGACCCAGACGTGCACTGAATGTAGCAAACATTCAAAGCCTTCAGAGGAGCCTTCTCTAAAGTCACAGTGTTTTCTGACAGGCCGGATGAGGTCTCGGGTGATGCTGTGACCCAGACGTGTACTGAATGTAGCAAACATTCAATGACTTCAGAGGAGCCTTCTCTAAAGTCACAGAGATCTCTGCCAGGCCGGCTGAGGTCTCGGGTGATGTTGTGACCCAGACGTTCATTGAATGTAGCAAACATTCAATGCCTTCAGAGGAGCCTTCTCTAAAGTCACAGAGATCTCTGCCAGGCTGGCTGAGGTCTCAGGTGATGCTGTGACCCAGACATGCACTGAATGTAGCAAACATTCAATGCCTTCAGAGGAACCTTCTCTAAAGTCACAGAGATCTCTGCCAGGCTGGCCGAGGTCTCAGGTGATGCTGTGACCCAGACGTGCACTGAATGTAGCAAACATTCAATGCCTTCAGAGGAGCCTTCTCTGAAGTCACAGAGATCTCTGCCAGGCTGGCCGAGGTCTCAGGTGATGCTGCGACCCAGACGTGCACTGAATGTAGCAAACATTCAATGCCTTCAGAGGAGCCTTCTCTGAAGTCACAGAGATCTCTGCCAGGCTGGCCGAGGTCTCAGGTGATGCTGCGACCCAGACGTGCACTGAATGTAGCAAACATGAGGAGCCTTCTCTAAAGTCACAGAGATCTCTGCCAGGCCGGATGAGGTCTCAGGTGATGCTGTGACCCAGACGTGCACTGAATGTAGCAAACATTCAATGCCTTCAGAGGAGCCTTCTCTAAAGTCACAGAAATCTCTGCCAGGCCGGATGAGGTCTCAGGTGATGCTGTAACCCAGACGTGCACTGAATGTAGCAAACATTTAATGACTTCAGAGGAGCCTTCTCTAAAGTCACAGAGATCTCTGCCAGGCTGGCTGAGGTCTCGGGTGATGCTGTGACCCAGACGTGCATTGAATGTAGCAAACATTCAATGCCTTCAGAGGAGCCTTCTCTGAAGTCACAGAGATCTCTGCCAGGCTGGCTGAGGTCTCGGGTGATGCTGCGACCCAGCCGTGCACTGAATGTAGCAAACATTCAATGCCTTCAGAGGATCCTTCTCTGAAGTCACAGAGATCTCTGCCAGGCTGGCCGAGGTCTCAGGTGATGCTGCGACCCAGACGTGCACTGAATGTAGCAAACATTCAATGCCTTCAGTGGAGCCTTCACTGAAGTCACAGAGATCTCTGCCAGGCTGGCTGAGGTCTCGGGTGATGCTGTGACCCAGACGTGTACTGAATGTAGCAAACATTCAATGACTTCAGAGGAGCCTTCTCTGAAGTCACAGAGATCTCTGCCAGGCTGGCTGAGGTCTCAGGTGATGCTGCGACCCAGACGTGCACTGAATGTAGCAAACATTCAATGCCTTCAGAGGAGCCTTCACTGAAGTCACAGAGATCTCTGTCAGGCCGGCTGAGGTCTCGGGTGATGCTGCGACCCAGACGTGCATTGAATGTAGCAAACATTCAATGCCTTCAGAGGAGCCTTCTCTGAAGTCACAGAGATCTCTGCCAGGCCGGCTGAGGTCTCAGGTGATGCTGCGACCCAGACGTGCACTGAATGTAGTGAACATTCAATGCCTTCAGAGGAGCCTTCTCTAAAGTCACAGAGATCTCTGCCAGGCTGGCTGAGGTCTCAGGTGATGCTGCGACCCAGACGTGCACTGAATGTAGCAAACATTCAATGCCTTCAGAGGAGCCTTCTCTGAAGTCACAGAGATCTCTGCCAGGCTGGCCGAGGTCTCAGGTGATGCTGCGACCCAGACGTGCACTGAATGTAGCGAACATTCAATGCCTTCAGAGGAGCCTTCTCTAAAGTCACAGAGATCTCTGCCAGGCCGGATGAGGTCTCAGGTGATGCTGCGACCCAGACGTGCACTGAATGTAGTGAACATTCAATGCCTTCAGAGGAGCCTTCTCTAAAGTCACAGAGATCTCTGCCAGGCTGGCTGAGGTCTCAGGTGATGCTGCGACCCAGACGTGCACTGAATGTAGCAAACATTCAATGCCTTCAGAGGAGCCTTCTCTAAAGTCACAGAGATCTCTGCCAGGCCGGCCGAGGTCTCAGGTGATGCTGCGACCCAGACGTGCACTGAATGTAGAATGGTGGTGCCTGAGTGTAGGCTAGACCCTGTCTCCACTGACATGACAGTTGAGAGACTTGTGGTGAAAAGCATCTCGGAGTCAAAGAGTTTGAATACTTTTTGTGAGGGGTTGCATTTATTACTCTACTCATGGTCATTTCCCCCAATTCTTTTAAGGGTACCTTCTGGGTGGTTATTTGGACTCCTCCAGCAGCTGTCACTATTGTGCCTTTGCAGTTTCTGGTTTGGAACAGAATCTTTAAAGTCCCTCTCCATTGCTTGGTATGCAGGCAACCGTGTCCCTTGTGAGTCGACACGGTTGCCTGCATACCAAGTGCCTGGAAACCGTCTCAGGTGATTATTGCGCTATACAAATCAACATAACTTAACATAACATAACATGCACACATTGGATTCTGTGGGTTGCATGATGTCCTGTCTGTTGATCACTCTGACGAATTCCATCGTCTTAATGTGTTCCAGTTTATTTGACATATTTATATGTTTTTATGTTTGGAAGCTGCCTGGGGCCTGCTGAACAGTTTTCAGGCACACATGCTCTGTGAGAATGATCTGTGTTTTCATTGCCAGTTCAGGCCCTGCTGCCAGTCTGCCAGTTTCAGGCCCTGCTGCCAGTTTCAGGCCCTGCTGCCAGTCTGCCAGTGCAGGCCCTGCTACCAGTCTGCCAGTTCAGGCCCTGCTGCCAGTCTGCCAGTGCAGGCCCTGCTGCCAGTCTGCCAGTTTCAGGCCCTGCTGCCAGTCTGCCAGTGCAGGCCCTGCTGCCAGTTCAGGCCCTGCTGCCAGTCTGCCAATTTCAGGCCCTGCTGCCAGTTTCAGGCCCTGCTGCCAGTCTGCCAGTGCAGGCCCTGCTACCAGTCTGCCAGTTCAGGCCCTGCTGCCAGTCTGCCAGTGCAGGCCCTGCTGCCAGTCTGCCAGTTTCAGGCCCTGCTGCCAGTCTGCCAGTGCAGGCCCTGCTGCCAGTTCAGGCCCTGCTGCTAGTCTGCCAGTGCATGCCCTGCTGCTAGTCTGCCTGTGCAGGCCCTGGTGCCAGTCTGCCTGTGCAGGCCCTGCTGCCAGTCTGCCAGTGCAGGCCCTGCTGCCAGTCTGCCAGTGCAGGCCCTGCTGCCAGTCTGCCAGTGCAGGCCCTGCTGCCAGTCTGCCAGTGCAGGTCCTGCTGCCAGTCTGGCCTGTTCATAAGCCCTGGCCTCCAGGCTGACATTAGGAAGTGTCAACAAGCAGGATGTAAAGCAGCATTAGGAGTCCCCATCACCCGGCCCTGTTGCTTCTGCACCTGGTATGGGACATTAAAGAAGGGGAATCTCTTCTCACAGTCAAAAGATCACTTATTTAGCTGAAAGTGCTGCATGGGCTGGAAACAGCTCAGTAGTAGCACAGGTCCTCGTAAGGAAGAATACAGCTGAGCTCTCAATCCAGCTCCGGAGCTGGCAGCAGTCAGTATAATGCACACTTAGAGTTTAGCCTCAAAGGCGAGAGAATTGTGAGCCACTGCCTTCCTCAGCACCAGCGAGGGGGTGTGGGGCTCTGGAACATTCTTTATAGCTCCTACATGCTTTGACCTTTGACACCCAGGTCTCTGATCAAAAGCCGATACATGCAAGAAGATACGATGGCAGAGCTCTGGGGTGCTGGATGGAAGTGTGCCAGAAAGGTTCAGCACAATGGGCAAACAATTAGAAATTATAACACAGGGAAACAAAAAGGAGAAAGCGGCAAATGGAGTGAAAGGAGGATGGAAAGGAGGATGGAAATAAAGATTGGAAGAGAGCAGGGTGACAGGAAACATGTACGTACAGGTGGGTGGAAGGAAGAAGGTGAAAGAAGGCATTGAAGGATGTAAATAGGAGAGCAAAGTAAAGAGGGAAGGAATGAGCTGTGAAGAGATATAGGACAGATTAAATTATACAAGAAAGGATTAATGAAACAATAGAAGGATAAAAGGAAGGGTGTCACAATGGAAGGAGGGATGGGAAGAAAGATGGAAGAAAAGAGAAGGAAGCATTCAAGAACAGAAGAACGAAAGATGGAAGGGTGGAAGGGAAGATAGAATGGGAAAGACAAGATTGATAGAATGATGGATGTAAGAGAAGGGACCCATAGAGGGACCGGTGTAAGAAAAGATGTAAGGAAGGATGTAAGCAAATAGAATGCTCTGGAATGCACCATATGGCCTTTCCTTCCAGACTCTCCTTGGGGCCGACCCTCAAACCCCCCTGCATAGGTGGAGGCTTCTTCACTTTGGTCTCTCACTCACTGACATTAAGGATGTGGCTCACAGGGGTGGGTATTTTATTTTTCTGGCTTCACCCTTTCTCAAAAGTATGAATCTTAAGACAACGTCTGATAATCTATTCAAGTTATAAGATATAGAATATTGTGTGTTCTTTACCAAGTCAAAATATGAGGTATCACCTTTCTTGGGCTTGGGGGCACCACCATTTCAACTGGCTAATTGTCCCAGCTTACCATCTTCCTGTGTCCAGGACTTCAATCGCTTACCCATGAAGATATCAGGAAACAGGTGGGAGAAGAAACTAGGGGCCAGATGTACGAACCATTTTACTAGTCCCAACTAGCCCATCGGGCCATTTGCGACTGGTAAATGCATTTTGCCATGTACAGAAGGCAAAATGTGACTCAGTAACCTGTTACCGAATCTCATTTTGCTTTTGTGATTTGGTATTCGGAAGATGGGGTGTTTAGGGCGTCCCTTCCCAATACCGAATAGCACCGGTTTGTATGAATGTTTTGTGACTGGGAATGTGAGTGCAAAACATTTGCAGCTAACCCATTGGCATATGGGAAGGGGTCATCAAGGGACCCCATTCCTCTTGTGAATGTGGGCACCATCATTTTTAAAGAGCAGGCACTGATCCCACAGACACTCTTTAAGGAAAACAGGCTGCATTACAAAAAATATTGCTTTATTTAAAAAGCAATCACAGTCCTGGTGGTCTGCTGACTCCAACTGTCCACCATCCCTGAGATTGTAGCCATTTACAACGGGTCGCAAATTGCCACATGCCTCATGAATATTGATGAGGCAGGTCCATTTGCGACCCACTGCCAATCGCTAACAGTGTAAAAAAAAAATGCTGTACATCACAGTTTACGATTTCCTAATAGCGAATTGCTAAAATTAACCATTGGGAAATCGCATACACGCAAATTCGTACATCTGGCCCTTGGCCCTCTTTGCCTTTGGGGCAGAGACTATTTCCCCATGCTCTTCTCTGGGTCGTATGGGGAGTTATTTTTATGTCGCATAATCTCATTTTGTTATTCCCATTATTTGTTTTTCCTTAAAGCAATGGAACATTGTTCTTTGGAAAATGGATGAAGCAGAAGCTTATCCGAAAGGCAACAGAACAAACCAAACGGGGTAACCAAAGTTGTTAAGGGTTTGGAATCTTGCTCACTTCTATCTGATGGTAAACGTTACTCAGATCTCAGTTTTTTCCATCAAGACTAAGGATCATTTATTCAATGCTGGGTAGAAGTTGCATCAAAAACGGACCTATTGAGTTCCCTCAAATCAACACAAAGCCACAACTTTTCATTTCTTTTTTTAAAAGAAAAATAGGAGACAATCATTCTGCAGATTCTACCTCCTCAATAATGCCTTGTGTCTCCAAACCCTCAAACATTGCTTGTAGTTCCTGTCTAGCACCAAACGGAACACCCTGAGACGCAGCTTGCCCAGTGGAGAATAGGCCTTCAGACACATTTTTAAGGAATTCCAAAACATATCAGGGAACTCTTTAATCCATGATAGAGATTGCTCAATAGGTTTTATGATTTTGGTTGCTTTGTCTATCTTTGGGTCACCCATTATCCATAGCTGTATTTCTATATGTTTATAATTAATATTTACCATTTGCTGGTAATGATCAGCACATCCACAGATGCACAAAAGTTGCAAGTATTGGCAGAATCCTTTCACACAGTTAAAGATGCATCATGTTTAGAAATGGTACCTCTCTAGCATTACACTGCCCTGTGGTTGGAAGGGATTTCTAGCCTTACTATAGCTTGTCAAATTCATTAAGATATCCTGCGCCTTCAGTATATCTGTTGGTTCTCTGCTTCTGAATAATGTAATAAATCACATTTCTTCCTCTTTACGAGCATTTGATCAGCTTATCTGCAAACCATGTACATAAAAAACTCCTTCCATCTTTTCCAGGGATTGACTGGTCATTGTTTTGAAGCAATTTCTGCAGTGGCTCGACTTGCATTTTGAGGGGTTTGGAACAGCAATATGCATCAGGAGGAAATGAGAGGTCCCCTCAAAATAAGAATGAGATCATGTGAGCATTAACTGAACTGCGCGCATATCACAGGAAGCAATGTCATTCGCAAACAGATCATTTGAGTGAGAGCGTTACATAGAGTGAGTTTTGTTGTACAATGCGCTACACTATACTTCAAGTAGCCGTTATTTAGCAAACGCACTGCTGACCAGTTATGTTAGAGGGCATCGCAGAGAGATTCACAGACCTCATGAGCAAACATGAATATGTGCATAAGGTCACATCCTAGTTACTTTCCTTATACATGCAAATACATCGCAGGAAATTCAATGTGCTCACCTAATTATGGATTCAAACATTTAGTATATGCATGTAAATCCCACAATAAACAAGTACTTGTGGACTGAGCTGCCAGCAATACCTGTCTTTGCACACAATTGCTTCATAAGTTTTGTGTGTGTGTGCGCATCACAGATTGACTTATGCTCAAGTATTTCCAAATTGTGTTCCTCGCATAGCTGATTGGGAGGAACCTGTAATCATGCTGCTAGGCCATTATGTGCAAAGACAGTGCACTGAATGTCATGCACGTTTATTGAGGGGACCGAAGAGGCAGTCCAAGCAGTGCACACCAACAGCAAGAAAGGCAGCCTTGCAAGGTGAACCTCTGAGAAATGTGGGAAGCTTCCTCAGCTCAGCGCTGCCCCCACAGCTTCCTCAATACAGCCTCAGATGGGTGCTAAGAAGTCAGGTAGTCAGAATTGGACCTCTTGATGGTCACCAGGGAGGTGGCAGCCATCTCATCCTCGTCGCCATTGAAGAAGGACAGGTGGGGAACAGGACCAACAGCAAGAAGTAAGTCATGTTTTTTATTCAGGCAATAGAGCATTAAAAAGAGAGTTCGCTCCCCAAACCCAATGTTACCAACTGCCACTCCCAGAATCCCACACCCGTTGCTCACAGTCACTCACTGCGTTACCTGTGGAAGTGACGAAGTGGAGACTCAGGCGAGAAACCTCACAGAATATAACATCATACTAACAACTGAATGATCAAGCCACATGTCTAAACCTTTGTGAATTGACAGTCAACATGTTTCACTTCCTAAAGGGTTGCAGCGCCTTCATCAGGACCTGAGGACACTCACAATTGTCATCAGCTATACTAGTCATACTGCACATGGCTTCATCCCACACATGAATCACACAGCATCAAATAGGTATCTGCATTTTACATTTTTACTCATTATTAATAAAGAATTGTATGAGTCACACACTAACCAATACAACACTCCATTTTTTCCATTTAAAGCAGCTGTGCTATAAATTTTGTCAATCATCACGCAATTCCATAAAAGCATTAATTTCCCACTAGTTCCATCGGTCCTCTAACTGCCCTGATCAAGGCCTCACAAAATACCCATAAACTGAAACCCATTGACATAAATAGGGTCAGATAGACCTTGGTGTAGGGTCCAACGTGCTGGTGGAAGACTGTCTGCCCTTTTTAGAGATCCCCTCGTGGGAGGGTCCATTCACAGCACTAACGTTTGGCCAAGAAGGCACCACATTTAAAGCGCCTTGAAGGTAAAGTTTATCATAAGTACAAGAGTTTAAATGACTGCCCATCCACTTTTAGAGCAGAGTGGCCATACTGCGAGTGGACATTAGACCCCTAAAGTCTCCTGTGAGGGTTTTTGCGATTCCAAGATGGGAAAGGCCTCCCCACCCAGGTCTGGCCTCATCTCTGGGGCCCTTGTTCTAATAATCATTGTACTTCAAGGAGAACCCATGCGGTGAAGCAGAACAGAGGGAGAGGACCCACCGTGAGCTTGAAGCCTGGGCGCCTCCCATGAGGACGAATGACTCTTCACCTGCTTAACAAGTGTGAAGTCCTCTACCTTGTGGTAGCGCGTAATACTGGATCCATACCCAGGTGTGCGTAATACTGGATTGTTATGCAGGAGTGTGTAATACATGGTTCTTATGCAGGCGTGTGTAATACTGGATCATTACGCAGATGTGTGTAATACTGGATCCTTACGCAGATGTGTGTAATACTGGATCCTTATGCAGATGTGTGTAATAATGGATTCTTCTGCAGGTGTGTGTAATACTTGGTTCTTATGCAGGTGTGTGTAATACTGGATCCTTACCCAGATAAGTGCAATACTGGATCCTTATCCAGGTGTGTGTAATACTGGATCCTTATGCAGGTGTGTGTAATACTGGATCCTTACGCAGGTGTGTGTAATACTGGATCTTTACGCAGATGTGTGTAATATTGGATTCTTATGCAGGTGTGTGTAATAATGGATCCTTACCCAGATAAGTGCAATACTGGATCCTTATCCAGGTGTGTGTAATACTGGATCCTTATGCAGGTGCACGCAATACTGGATCCATACCCAGGTGTGCGTAATACTAGATTGTTATGCAGGAGTGTGTAATACATGGTTCTTATGCAGGCATGTGTAATACTGGATCATTACGCAGATGTGTGTAATACTGGATCCTTACGCAGATGTGTGTAATACTGGATCCTTACGCAGATGTGTGTAATATTGGATTCTTATGCAGGTGTGTGTAATACTGGATTCTTATGCAGGTGTGTGTAATACTTGGTTCTTATGCAGGTGTGTGTAATACTGGATCCTTACCCAGATAAGTGCAATACTGGATCCTTATGCAGGTGTGTGTAATATTGGATCCTTACGCAGGTGTGTGTAATACTCGATCTTTACACAGATGTGTGTAATACTGGATTCTTATGCAAGTGTGTGTAATACTGGATTCTTATGCAGGTGTGTGTAATACTTGGTTCTTATGCAGGTGTGTGTAAAACTGGATCCTTACCCAGTGGCCTCACCCAGAGAGAATCATCAGCTCACAATTTATCCAAATTAATGCGTTCAGGACAGACCGGGGCAGCCACAGGCAGCGGTTTGGATGAGGGCCGGTTGGATTTTTAAGCAACATTTTATAGTTGGTCAGAAAACAAGATTTAGAAAACTGATTTCACCAGATGTAATATTTGGGAGTTTCACTTTAATTACACATACCGTCTCATTTCCAAAGTCTTGAAAAGGATGTAACGAGTGTATCCTTTAGAAAATAAAGAGTTCATGTTCTGATGACGAGGGAACAGGCTCCAGGTTCATCATTGTGCCTGCACAGTGGCAGAAATGTAGGTGTGATTTGGACATAAGGGAAGGCCTATGTGACCTGTTCATGGTCTGGAGCTTCAGTCCAATCAGTGACCTGCTCACGGTCTGGAGCTTCAGTCCAATCAGTGACCTGCTCACGGTCTGGAGCTTCAGTCCAATCCGTGACCTGCTCACGGTCTGGAGCTTCAGACCCTTGACCTGCTCACGTTCTGGAGCTTCAGTCCAATAAGTGACCTGCTCACGGTCTGGAGCTTCAGTCCAATCCATGACCTGCTCACCGTCTGGAGCTTCAGTCCAATCCGTGACCTGCTCACGGTCTGGAGCTTCAGTCCAATAAGTGACCTGCTCACGTTCTGGAGCTTCAGTCCAATAAGTGACCTGCTCACGGTCTGTAGCTTCAGTCCAATCCATGACCTGCTCACCGTCTGGAGCTTCAGTCCAATCCGTGACCTGCTCACGGTCTGGAGCTTCAGTCCAATAAGTGACCTGCTCACGTTCTGGAGCTTCAGTCCAATAAGTGACCTGCTCACGGTCTGTAGCTTCAGTCCAATCCATGACCTGCTCACCGTCTGGAGCTTCAGTCCAATCCGTGACCTGCTCACGGTCTGAAGCTTCAGTCCAATCCGTGACCTGCTCACGTTCTGGAGCATCAGTCCAATAAGTGACATGCTCATGGTCTGTAGCTTCAGTCCAATCCATGACCTGCTCACCGTCTGGAGCTTCAGTCCAATCCGTGACCTGCTCACGGTCTGGAGCTTCAGTCCAATAAGTGACCTGCTCACGGTCTGGAGCTTCAGTCCAATAAGTGACCTGTGCTACACGGGGTATGCAGTTCCTAAGTGGACGGAAAAGACAGGTCTTTCTTCGTGATGCCCTCACACACCCCGAGTGATGTCATGCTTCATCATTGGGCTTTGCTCCTCGACAGGCCGGCGCTGCAATGCCCAATGGGCTCACCGTAAATGGGGCTCTTTGGTGGAGATCTTTTTAGAAGAAGCCGTGGGGTGCGTGCGGGTGAGAGGGCAAGGGTAGTGCACGGGTAGTGGATATTAAAATAAGTCTGGAGCAGTCCTAGTCAAAAAGGTTTAATGTTTAAGGTAGTTCCAGCTTGGTTAAAAATTTGTGGATGCTCTATGTGGTTGCAATGTTCCTAGAGGGCTATCGCCGTGAGATGGGTCGACATGTTTCGTGCCCTTGTTGCTCCTAACGAGTCGTATAACACTTCTTGGCAGGCAAGGTTAGTGTTTCAGTCCTAAAGCACACCCTAGTTCCGATGAGGTGTCCACCACAACCAATATGGCCGCTCGGTTAGCGCTCCAGCTTTTCCAGGCACGCTTGGGCTCAAATACACAGACCGGAAGAAGCCGTTACGGGGCCCAGAGCGAGGGTAGGATCACAGCTAGTTGCCGTCTACTCAGCCATGAGTATACTACGCCGCAGCAAGTTGGAACCCTCCGGTAAGCTTTGTAACTAACTGTGTTGTAAACCGGAATACGTTTTCCCCGCTTTTTTCAGCTTCAGAGCAACAACGTGTTCTGTTACTTTCCCCGTCAGGCCATAGACCACTATACTGAGGATGAGTAACGTTACCGAGCGATCCCCTTTCTCAGGTATCACCAACAGCGAGGCTGCAATTTCTACCGCCTAGCAGATAATCGCATAAGTATGCATTTGTACATTGTGTTGTGGAGTGCATGCTTAGACTAGATCAGTCCGTACAAGAAAATGTCTCTACTTCAAACCACGGCCCTAATTCCTTTCGGTGCACCGGCAACACGCGATTGTGCGGTGCCATATTACGTGTAAATAAGCTTTTGGTTTCTCATCATTGGCCAGCCAGCAAGCATTCATGTCTAACTACTGTGTTTCGGGGGTGCCACATAATGTGTAATTAATTTATTGGTTCTCTCAGCATTGGCCATTAAGCATTCATGTTTAGGTTTTGTGATATCTCCAATCCACGCGTCACACGTCCGTGCATGTTTGTACCACGTGGTTAAGCACCGTTTTAACTATACGCATGTCTTTGGCAGCACACAACCACAATTGCTGCTACAAAAGGCACAAGACCGTGCACGTGGGACCACCCCCGGCCGCATAGCCTGTGGAATCACACATACAATTAACGAAACAACTGTATGTTGGCTAAAGAGGGTTCCTCTGTCCCCACAGGAACTCAACCTAACTAAGTACGTATTCTCCTGGGCATCCCTCCCTCCAGGCAATACTACATGACGCATGATACAAGTAGCAAGCACTGACCACTATTATGGTCATCATCACCACATAAGCACCAGTACCTGCACGCCACAACGTCTACACTCGTGCACATTTAATTACACCATCACTCAGCCATGTGCTAGGTGTTAAATTCAAGAGAGACACCCCCTGTTTATTCAGGTTTTAATTGCTATTGTTGTTGTCTGTTCTTTTCCCTTTGCCCCCCCCTACAGGTCTTCCTCTGCCACCCAGTATAGGTCTACTAGGGCGCCACTCTATGTTGTCTGATCACCACCCAATAATTTTGGAACTAGACTTCTAGTAGTGCACCACGTATTCACATAGGTCCTGAAGAAGTGCCATACGATTTGTTAGGAGCAATAAGGGCACGAAACATGTCGACCCATCTCACAGGGATAGCCCTCTAGGAACATTGCAGGGCATCCACATATTTTTAACCAAGCTGGAACTACCTTAAACATTAAACCTTTTTGACTAGGACTGCTCCAGACTTATTTTAATATCTATTACCCTTGCCCTCTCACCCGCACGCACCCCACGGCTTCTTCTAAAAAGATCTCCGCCAAAGAGCCCCGTTTACGGTGAGCCCGTCGGGCATTGCAGCGCCGGCCCGATGAGGAGCAAAGCCCAATGATGAAGCATGACATCCCTCAGGGTGTGTGAGGGCATCACGAAGAAAGACCTGTCTTCCCCGTCCCCTTAGAAACTGCATATCCCGTGTAGCACAGTTTACTAGGAGCCCTGTATACAGGACCTATTTAAATAATGGCTCCTGGTCCCAAAACCCCTCTTTTTTGACACACAATAAGTGACCTGCTCATGGTCTGGAGCTTCAGTCCAATAAGTGACCTGCTCACGGTCTGGAGCTTCAGTCCAATAAATGACCTGTTCAGACCCTGGGTCTGAGGCTTTAGTCCAAGCAGTGGCCTGCTCAGACCCTGGGTCTGAGGTTTTAGTATAATCAGTGACCTGCTCACTGGTCTGGAGCTTTAGTCCAATCAGTGACCTGCTCACAGGTCTGGAGCTTTAATCCAATCAGTGACCTGCTCACTATCCTGGAGCTTTAGTCCAATCAGTGACCTGCTCACATGTCTGTAGCTTTAGTCCAGTCAGTGACCTGTTCAGACCCTGGGTCTGAGGCTTATGTCCAATCATTGACCTGCTCACTGGTCTAGAGCTTTAGTCCAATCAGTGACCTGCTCACAGGTCTGGAGCTTTAGTCTATTCATTGACCTGTTCAGACCCTGGGTCTGAGGCTTTAGTCCAATCATTGACCTGCTCACTGATCTAGAGCTTTAGTCCAATCAGTGACCTGCTCACTAGCCTGGAGCTTTAGTCCATATATTGACCTGTTCAGACCCTGGGTCTGTGGCTTTAGTTCAATCATTGACCTGCTCACTGGTCTAGAGCTTTAGTCGAATAAGTGACCTGCTCACTGGTCTGGAGCTTTAGTTCAATCAGTGACCTGCTCACTGGTCTGGAGCTTTAGCCCAATCATTGACCTGTTCAGACCCTAGGTCTGAGGCTTTAGTCCAATCATTGACCTGATCACTTGTCTAGAGCTTTAGTCCAATCAGTGACCTGCTCACTAGCCTGGAACTTTAGTCCATATATTGACCTGTTCAGACCCTGGGTCTCAGGCTTTAGTCCAATCAGTGAACTGCTCATGGGTCTGAAGCTTTAGTCCAATCAGTGACCTGATCACTGGTCTGGAGCTTTAGTCCAATTAGTGAACTGCTCACTGGTCTGGAGCGATAGTCCAATCAGTGACCTGTTCAGACCTTGGGTCTGAGTCTTTAGTCTAATCAGTGACCTGCTCACAGGTCTGAGACTTTAGTCACATCAGTGACCTGCACACGGGTCTCAGGCTTTAATCCAATCAGTGACCTGCTCACGGGTCTCAGGTTTTAATCCAATCAGTGACTTGCTCATGGTCTGAGACTTTACTCCAATCAGTGACCTGTTCATGGGTCTGAGACTTTAGTCACGTCAGTGACCTGCTCACGGGTCCGAGGCTTTAGTCTAATCAATGACCTGTTCATGGGTCTGAGACTTTAGTCCAATCAGTGACCTGCTCACGGGTCTGAGGCTTTAGTCCAATCAGTGACCTGCTCACGAGTCTGAGACTTTAGTCCATTCAATGACCTGCTCACAGGTTTGAGACTTTAGTCCAATTAATGACCTGCTCACAGGTTTGAGACTTTAGTCCATTCAGTGACCTGCTCATGGGTTTAAGACTTTAGTCCTGTGTCTGTGAAAATGTGCGTGGGATTTATAAACACTTCAATATGGATTTCTGGGGTGCACCTCCTGTATAAATAGTTTTCAAGGAGAGCCTCCAATAACCCAGACCAGGGGTCATGCGATAAGAGCTGTTACAAAACATACAGTGTGCTCTTGTGCAATTCTTCTTATGCAGGTGTGTGTAGTACTAGATCTTTATGCAGGTGTGTGTGATACTGGATCCATATGCAGGTGTGTGTAATACTGGATTATTATGCTTGTATGTGATACTCAATTGTTATGCAAGTGTGTGATACAGGGTTCTTATGCCTGAATGGGTAATACTGGCTCCTTAGGCAGGTGTGTGTGATACTTGATCCAGAAACAGGTGTGTGTGTGTGAAACTGGATTCCTATGTAGGTGTGTGTAATATTGAAACTATATGCAGGTGCATGTAACACTTGATTCTTATGCAGGTGTGAATGATACAGGATCCTTATGCAGGTGTGTGATACTGGATCCTTGTGCAGGTGTCTGTAATACTGGATTGTTATGCAGGTGTGTTTTATACTCCATTCTTTTGCAGGTGTGTGTAATAGTGTATTGTTAGACAGGTGTGTGATGCTGGGTTATTATGCAGATGTGTTCAATACTGGATTGTTATGCATGTGTGTGATATTGCGTTCTTATGCAGGGGTCTGGAATAGTGGATCATTAGCGTGTGTAATGCTGGGTTCTTATGCAGGTGTGTGTAATACAGATGTGTTATACTGAATTTGAAGCAGGGGTGAGTAATACTGGATCCTTATGCAGGTGTCTGTAATACTGGGTTCATACGCAGATGTGCTTGAGACTGGGTTTTCCCTTCAGGTGTGTGTGATTCTCTGTTCTTATGCAGGTGTGTGTCATACTGAATCCATATGCAGGTGTGTGTAATACTGGATTCTTATGCAGGTATGTGTAATACGTGGTTCATATGCAGGTGTGTCATAATGGGTTCATATGCAGGTGTGTGTAATACTGAATCTTTACACAGGTGTGTGTCTTACTGGATTCTTATGCAGGTGTGTGTAATACTTTATTCTCATGCAGGTGGGTGTAATACTGGATCCTTGCCAAGATGTGTGCAATATTGGATTCTTATGCAGGTGTGTAATACCGGATCCTTACCAAGATGTATGCAATACTGGATTCCTATGCATGTGTGTGCAATACTGGATTCTTATGCAGGTGTGTAAAATACTTGGTTCATCTGCAGGTGTCTGATACTGGTTTCTTATGCAGGTGTGTGTAATACATGGATCGTATGCAGGTGAGTAATAATGGGTTCTTATGCAGGTGTGTGTAATACTGGATCCTTACACCGGTGTGTGTAATACTGGATTCTTATGCAGGTGTGTGTAATATTGGATTGTTATGCAGGTGTGTGTAACACTTGGTTCTCATGCATGTGTGTGTAATACTGGATCCTTACCCAGATCTGCGTAATACTGGATTTGTATGCCGGTGAGTGTAATACTGGATCCTTACCCAGATGTGTGCAATCCTGGATTCTTACGCAGGTGTGTGTAATACTAGATTCTTATGTAGGTGTGTGTAATACTGGATTATTATGCAGGTGTGTGTAATACTTGGCTCTTATGCAGGTGTGTGTAATACTGGATCCCTACCCAGATTTGTGTGATACTAGATTCCTATGTAGGTGTGTGTGTAATACTTGATCCTTACCCTGATGTGTGTAATACTGGATTCCTAGGCCGGTGTGTGTGTAATACTGGATACTTATCCAAATGCACATAATACTGGATTCTTATGCAGGTGTGTGTAATACTGGAATCTTACCCAGATGTGCATAATACTAGGTTCTTATGCAGGTTTGTGTAATACTGGACCCTTACCCAGATGTGTTTAATACGGGATTCTTATGCAGTGAGTGTAATACTGGATCCTTACCCAGGTTTGTGTAATACTGGATTCTTATGCAGGCGTGTGTAATTATGGATCCTTACCCATATGTGTGTGTAATACTGTATTATTATGCAGGTGTGTGTAATACTGGATCCTTACCCAGATGTTGGTAATATTAGATACTTATCTGGGTGTGTTTCATACTTTTTTCTTCTTCAGGTGTGTGTAATAGTTGGTTATTATGCTGGTGTGTTTAATAATGGATCCTTACGCAGGTGTGCATAATAGTAGATCCTTACCCAGATGTGTGTAATACTGGATCCTTACGAAAGTGTGTCTAATACTAGATTCTTATGCAGATGTGTGTACTACTGGATTCCTATGCAGGTGTGTGTAATACTGGATTCTTACCCAGGTGTGTGTAATTCTGGATTCTTATGCAGGTCTGTGTAATACTGGATCCTTACCCAGATGTGTGTAATACTGGATTCTTATTCTGGTGTGTTTGATACTGGATTCTTATACAGATGTGTGTAGTACTGGATCCTTATGCAGGGTTGTTTCATACTTTTTTCTTGTTCAGGTGTGTGTAATGCTGCATTCCTATGCAGGTGGGTGTAATACTTGGTTCTTATGCTGGTGTGTTCAATAATGGATCCTTATGCAGGTGTGTAATAATGGATCCTTATGCAGGTGTGTTTAATACTGTATTCTTAAGCAGGTGTGTGTAATACTAAATTCTTATGCAGGTGTGTGTAATACTGGATCTTGAAGTGTGTGTGTGTAATACTGGATTCTTATGCAGTTGTGTGTAATTATGGATTCATTCCTTACCTGGATGTGTGTACTACTGGATCCTTATGCAGGTTTGTTTCATACTTTTTTCTCATTCAGGTGTGTGTAATGCTGGATTCTTATGCAGGTGTGTGTAATACTTGGTTCTGGTGCTGTTGTGTTTAAAACTGGATTCTTAGGCAGGGGGGTGTAATACTGGAACCTTACCCAGATGTGTGTAATACTGAATTCTTATGTAGGTGTGTGTAATACTAGATACTTATGCAGGTGTGTGTAATACTGGATCCCGACGCGCTTGTGTGTGTAATACTGGATTTTTACACAGGTGTGTGTAATATTGGATTCTTATGCAGATGTGTGTACTACTGGATCCTTATGCAGGTTTGTTTCATACTTTTTTCTCATTTAGGTGTGTGTAATGCTGGATTCTTATGCAGGTGTGTGTAATACTTGGTTCTTGTGCTGTTGTGTTTAATACTGGATTGTTAGGCAGGGGGTGTAATACTGGAACCTTACCCAGATGTGGGTAATAATGGATTCTTATGCAGGTGTGTGTAATACTGGATCCCAACACGCATGTGTGTGTAGTACTGGATTCTTACACAGGTGTGTGTAATTATGGATCCTTATGCAGGTGTGTATAATACTTTGGTCTTATGCTGGTGTGTGTAATTCTTGGTTCTCATGCTGGTGTGTAATAATGGATCTTTACGCTGGTGTGTGTAATACTGGATCCTTCTGCAGGTGTGTGTAACCCTGGACTCGCGATCCAATGGCCGGGGGTACAGCTCCGAATGGGTGAAGACAGAGTCTCACCAAAGCCTTCTGAAGGCCCTCCATGTCACTGCCCGCTCATCCATCAAGGCTCTCTCTCACTGATGCAGGGCAGAGAACAGTCTCAGTAGACATCCCTCCAGGACCCTCCATGTCACTGCCCTCTCGTGCTTCAAGGCTCTCTCTCACTGATGCAGGGCAGAGAATAGTCTCAGTAGACATCCCTCCAGGACCCTCCATGTCACTGCCCTCTCATCCTTCAAGGCTCTCTCTCTCACTGATGCAGGACAGAGAACAGTCTCGGTAGACATCCCTCCAGGACCCTCCATGTCACTGCCCACTCGTCCATCAAGGCTCTCTCTCACTGTTGCAGGGCAGAGAATAGTCTCGGTAGACATCCCACCACCACCCCCAGGTCACTGCCCTCTCGTTATTCAAGGCTCTCTCTCACTGATGCAGGGCAGAGAACAGTCTCGGTAGACATCCCTCCAGGACTCTCCATGTCACTGCCCTCTCTTCCATCAAGGCTCTCACTCACTGATGCAGGGCAGAGAACAGTCTCGGTAGACATCCCACCACCACCCCCCAGGTCACTGCCCTCTCGTCCTTCAAGGCTCTCTCTCACTGATGCAGGGCAGGGAACAGTCTCGGTAGACATCCCTCCAGGACTCTCCATGTCACTGCCCTCTCGTCTTTCAAGGCTCTCACTCACTGATGCAGGGCAGGGAACAGTCTCGGTAGACATCCCTCCAGGACCCTCCATGTTACTGCCCGCTCGTCCATCAAGGCTCTCTCTCACTGATGCAGGGCAGGGAACAGTCTCAGTAGACATCCCTCCAGGACCCTCCATGTTGTAGTGAAGATCGTTATCTACATATGTACAATGCTAAGTTAGCACAACTGCGTTAGATGTTAGAAAGCCATCTTGCCGCTTTTGCTGCTTTTGCACACGACACTGTAGTCACATGTTATTAAATTGAGAAATGCTTACTCGACTTTGCTTCACATGAGAACTGTCTGTTGTTCACATCGCTAACAGTGAGCAGCGACCTTGGTCTGTACACAGTGTAAAGAAACAGTCTGGGTCGCTAGACGGTGCATGTTGTTGGGTTCAGGTTGATCGGCCCACTATTTTAGCCATAACACGCACGCAGCTGCAAATGCCTGAAAGTCGGGTGCTTTTAATAGTGCAGTGTTACATGTTTTCATTACATTCGGAAGAAGAGCTTTCCCAGGAGCAGAGCCTAGCTGATCCTGTAATGTGATCTCACTGAGTTGATCTTTACGGTATGGGGTTCCCCATTCAAGCCTAGAGACCTTTTACTAGTCTAATAATAATACTATTAGTTTGCTAGAGAAAGGAAGGTGGCTTAGATCCACTGTCATTTTAGTATGATTACTCCTTTCATTTTCTATGGTATTGTAACTATGCTGATGGTTTTGATTTTAATCGTTTGTCTGCTTATGTTAGCCAAACTACTGCATCTTAGGACACGAAGTTTATAAAATAAACTCTTTAAACTTTACCGTGTCTCTGTTTATTCTGTTGTGGACTGATATGAGAATAATTACGAACAGGTATTTCTGATTCCCACCATTCCTGAGATATACACTAAGTCGCTTGTTCTGGGTTGTCTATACATTGGGACCGCCGAGCTAAACATCGGATAACGAATGGGACACTGATGCTGGTCGGATAACGGGTTCTGGGTTCTGAGCTGAGTTTTTTGGTACACCACAATTCACTGAGGGCCTGGGTTCCTGCGCATAGTTCTGTGCATAAGCAGAATCCCTGCAACATGGCGCACCTAACGTTTGGTCTATTGATTTGAAACGCCTTAGTAGTGCTTATATTAGTCCACAACACCCTCACTCTAGTTTCCGGTTGACGGGAGTGACGGTTTAACCTACCTGTGTTTCGACTAATAGGTTCCTTCAAGCTTGATCATTAAAAATGTTATTTTTTCTGAACCCCAGTGCTACTGTTGATATCGTTGATACTCTTTAGTGTGTCCTAATGGCGGTTGACATAGCCGCGCATAGCCGTGCACCTCTGCGCCGTCATTTGACGACGTATGGGGTGCCAGATGATGGGATGGGTGTAACTTTTGTGGTAAGCGCTGATGCGTCATACCCGTATGAGTTGTTTTACTCATGGGTGACTTTTCCGGCGGTAGATGACGATGATACGTTTCATACCTATACTGCCACACAGCTGCCTGCGGTCTATACCCCATATAGGACACAAGAAATTCCAATCTCTGCCTGGCAGCATACTATTTGGTTTAATGGCGCCCTACCCCATGCGGTTACACCGGCGAGAATGGGCCCGTTGTCTGTTGCAGGGGCCACATGGCCGGTACTGGCCGGCTTTACGCCTCATCCCCGCTATCTCACGGTGGCGGTGGCTGAGTTACGGGTACTACACACAGCCCTGATTACGGTCCATAGGGCTTTGGTGCAGTACGTGTCACGCAACGTGCAGGTGGGGGCACCTGCTGTTGCGGGACAACCTACGGACCACCACGCGGTGGTTATTAGTCCTGTTATGGTTAATTCGGTGGTCGGCAAGCGCCCCCAAAGTAAGGATGAATTTCCTTATTGGCTTGCTGAGAAATTTGACCAACTGGAAGCAGTTTTTCCAAATACCACTCCTGTGGAGAAACACAGGATCTTCACCATTACTTTGCCTAAAGACCTGGTCCCGGATATGGCCGATTGTGACAACTGGGGTAAGGTCTTTGCCGCGACCTATTCGAAGTGCTATGGCACTCCGTCTATGTCTGTGCTACCATCCATCATCAAAAAGGTTCAGGAGAATGATGGTGCGGAGGCTGCTATTGAATTGGGAATGAGGCTTGTCGACAGCTTCGATGTGGTATGCTCCATGGTAATGGGCAACCTCAAAGGAGATGCCATGCAGTTCCAAGTTGCAAATATGATGGACCGCGTGAATGACGCCGACAAGCCCAAAGAGTTCGCTAAAGTAATTGCGAAGGCATATAGGACCGTGGGTCGTAGTGCCTTGGGTGTAAAACCGACTGTGATAATTCCTGATATAGTACAGCAAACTAAGGTGAGATCGTCTACAAAACACGAACGCCCCAACTTTCCTAAACAAAGTTGGAGAGCTAAGAAACAGGTGAAGCAGCAACAGATACAGGGGTCACGTCCTGCCTCACCGATACAGTCGTCTACCGAACGCACATATGATCTGCGCGATCAATCTCGTATTAAGTCACCTGATAGATTTCAGGTTTCTGAACAACGCTCTCCTCGTTCTTCATAGGAAACATCGGCTTCACAATCCGGTGGCGGAGACCGTGGGAAAGGAAGGGGTGCCCAGGGTCGTGAGCAACCCCGCCAGTCTGACGGCAAAGGCAAGCAGGATTAGTCTGCACGTCAACGACCCCCGTTTCAGAAGAAGAAAGTTGCTGCGCTGACAGCGAGGTATGCCTCATATGGTACGGACGCAGCTTCAGAACCTGACATGGGCACTAACGCTGCTAGACAGCGCGGCGGAAGTTACAGTAGTGCGACAAGCACTGCGTCCATATCTGGTGGCGACAGCAACTGATATATTCGTGAATATTGAAACTGCTGATACTCGGGTGTCTCCCCCTGATAGACTGTATAATATAGTCATTCAAATTGAAGGTGACATACAACGTACAATTCAAGTTTTTTTTTGGGATAATCTGACCACTTCCTATGATATTCTGTTGGCGGAGTCAGATTGGCCCCCGGCTTTCGTTTTAGATGCTCCTAGAGGGGAGGAGGTAATCCTCCCGTCCTTTGCGCACACAGTGCCGAAGGTCCAAGCTAAAAAGTACGCCGAGGAATGGGCTCAGGTGCTAGCACCTGCGTTATATCGAAATCAGGTTGGCTGGGATAAATTGTCTCCCGGCCATAGGATTCCATTGCGGACTACGCCCCAACCACAACCCCAATACCCCATGCGTCGCGAAGCTAGACCTCACGTCGCGTCGATCCTTGAACAATTGGAATATCAAGGAGTAATCGAAACATGTGTGTCACCTATGAATAATCCTTTATTCACTGTGACGAAGCCTGACGGGTCGTACCGCCTAGTTTTGGATTACCGGCAACTACACTCTCATTGCCGGACATGTGCAGTACAAAACACCCACAGTTCGGCTCTTGTCGATAGTCTCGTGAGAAAAAGGTTTAAAACCACACTTGACATTTCCAATGGCTTTTACAGCCATAACCTGTCCTCTCTTAGTAGTGAGTGGACGGCGTTCACCTCGGGTGGCAAACAAAACAATTCAAAAGATTACCAATGGGCTACAAGAACAGCCCTGGAGTCTTTGCCGCTCGCGTGGTCTCTCTGTTAGAGGGCATAGACCCTGATGCGTACTCGTATGTGGATGATATTTATCTCACAGATGACGAGTTGGAAGCGCATCTTCGTCGTGTTGATCGCATTATTGTTTTGTTTGCTGACTTCGGTTACAAATTCAACTTTGCGACGTCTCACATTGCGGAATATACAGTGTTGTTCTTGGGGTACGAACTCAACAATGAAGGTCGAGTGTTGGACCCGGCCTCGTGGCGTGGTCTTAACCCTCTTGGTTTGTGCTCGTCCCCCCCGCACCGGCCTACACGGGCCGCCCTTTCAGGCCACCAGGGACCTCTCCTCTCTTCGAGGTCCCCCTCGGATTGTGTCCATTTGCCTACACCCGCCTCGGCGACCCCCTTTTTCAGGCCGCACAGGAACCCCTCATCTCTTTGGGGTTCCCCCCCATGCTTGCTCCACGCACCAGCCCGCGCAGCCCGGCTCCCCCCGGCCTCGGCCCCAGCGAAGCCCCGACATCGAGGCACCAAGATCTGGCCAGGGGGCACCACGTGGCCACTTCACCTCTCCCGGAGGAGGAGAGTTTCGATGGGACCCCCACCGAAAGTTCTGACGGCAGTGCAGATGGCGATTCTGAAAGAACGAGCGCTGTCGCAGGGTAAACGCATGTTGGTGGTAACACCGTATCCTGCCCTTGAGGCGGTGACGAAGGCTAGTGTACCAAATTCTAAGGCTTTGCATCCAAGGTGGATACAATGGGCCATTTCCTTGACATCGCCGGACGTCACATATATCTTTGACGCGGCACTTCAGACTCAGGAGTTTTTGCAGTATGAATTCGTTCATCCGGTGTTGGACCTGTCAGCCCTAGGGTGGTCTCCCCATCTATTTTTGATCGTGCCTCATTTTTTCCACCCTCATTTTTATGTTGGACTTAGGTCTCTGGGCGCCTATTCATTGCCAATCAGTGTTATGGTGCAGGTGCTCCCTTCTCCCAAGATGGCTGCCACAGGCCCCTGCTACTGCGGAGTGGTCTTCATTAGTAGCACCCTAGCTGCCAGGAGCTGGCTGGACCCCCACAACAATGTTGCGACACCAGCCCGCCTTTTTGTCCCATAGGTAGAATGGGGAAGCTCCTGGAATGTGCTGGAACCTTCTAGAAGGGAGGTGTGGTTTTTACTTTTGCCGCCTTGGATAGAGGTCACCTGACCTAGGGCTACTTAAGTGAGGGAGGGAACTTTTTCTAGTTAGTTGGCCAGTGGGGTAGAGCAGAGCTGGAGAATCCACGCAGGAGTTTTAGGCGGTAGGGCCTAGCCAGGGACTTACGCCTCTGAGAGTGACAGGATTTAGGTGCTGCCTCTTAAGTGAGTGAGGGATCCTGTAAAGCCCACTGATCTTGCCCAGCAGTAGGAGGACCCAGGGACCCTCTGCCTATCTGACTAGGAAGGACCTAGTCGCCAACTCAATCCCTACCCCCCAGGAACAGAACCCCCCAAGGGCGCCGGAAATATCTGCGCCATCAAGACTTCAGGTCACCCCTGAATGCTGAAACTGAATGCTGAGACCTCGTGTCACGACTGCATGCTGAACCTGAATTCTGACACTGAATGCTGAGACCTCGTGTCACAACTGCATGCTGAACCTGAATGCTGAGACTTCATGTCAAACCTGAACACTGAAACTTTACCCTAAAGCTGATTGCGGAACGGTTGGGGATCAACCAGGTACTGGCGCTGAGCCCCCTGCGCTCCCTGACCTGGCCTGGGATCCCCAGCATCCATCCCCGTTGAGCGCGGAGCTCTCCCGCTTAATTTGACCCCCCCCTGTGTGTACGGGGACCAGAGCGCGCTCACCGCTGCGGCCCGGAAGCCTGAAGTGTGCATCATCACCCCAGCGTGGCCCGCGGAGAAGCCCGGGGCCCTGTCGCTGCCGTGGCGTTGCATGCAGAGGTGTGTAAGGCCGTGGCCTGCCCCGTCGCGGAAGGAGCTACTGCGGAGTCCGGAGCTGAGTCGGACGCCTCCAGACGTCGAGATCAAGGTAAGCCGGGAGGCTTGGGGACGGACCCGGTGCGCCCCCTACAGTCCGGGAGCGGCACCGCACCCCGACACCCGGAGTCCCCCTCCGTGGGAGTTCCCCCCGTTCACCCCAGACTGTGACACCCCGCCGAGGGATTGCCCCTCTCCTCCGAGATTGTCGAGCAGCGTTGTGCCCCATGAACTGTACAGAAGTACTGGAAGCTTGATTAGTACGAGTAGCGCTATGTTCGCAGGCTCCGCTCCCAAGTGCTCTATGCTCCATTATTACGAGTAACGCTGTGTTGGCAGGCTATGCTCTAAAGTGTTCAATGCTCCATTATTACGAGTAACGCTGAGTTGGTAAGCTTTGCTCTAAAGTGTTCAATGCTCCATTATTACGAGTAACGCTGAGTTGGTAAGCGTTGCCCTAAAGTGTTCAATGCTCCATTATTACGAGTAACGCTGAGTTGGTAAGCTTTGCCCTAAAGTGTTCAATGCTCCATTATTACGAGTAACGCTGTGTTGGTAAGCTTTGCTCTAAAGTGTTCAATGCTCCATTATTACGAGTAACGCTGTGTTGGTAAGCTTTGCTCTAAAGTGTTCAATGCTCCATTATTACGAGTAACGCTGTGTTGGTAAGCTTTGCTCTAAAGTGTTCAATGCTCCATTATTACGAGTAATGCTGTGTTGGTAAGCTTTGCTCTAAAAGGTTCACTGCTCCATTATTACGAGTAACGCTGTGTTGGTAAACTTTGCTCTAAAAGGTTCAATGCTCCTTTATTACAAGTAACGCTGTGTTGGTAGGCTTTGCTCTAAAGTGTTCCAGGCTCACTTCTTACGAGTAACGCTGTGTTGGTAGGCTTTGCTCTGAAGGGTTCAATGCTTAGTTATTACGAGTAATGCTGTGTCCGCAGGCTCCGCTCACCAGGATTCACGGCGCAATTATCACGAGTAGCGCTGGGTTCTTGAGCGCTGTTCCAGAGTGAATCAGGTACTGCCTACAGCACCGTTATGTATGATGGGTGCAACAAATGCTAACCTCTAGCGAACTGCATGTACATCTAATGAACTGCATTTACCTCTAATGAACTGCAATTACCGCTAAGGAACTGCAGTGACATCTAATGAATTGCATTGACATATAATGAACTGTCTTTATGCCTATCTGCTTAGATAAACTTGAGTTGTTGCATAAACCCTACAGTGTGGCGTCCCTTATTGTGTGCGTTCCCTGCTTCAGAGGAGGTGTGTGTCGTATGGTTGCTTTACACAAAAGCCTTTGCGTGCCCAGCCGCTCGAGTCACGTTACCCCCTTAGGGCTTGGTGACCCCAGGTCTTACATTGTTGGCGAGCGGTGGGATTAGGACCTGTGACCATACAGCACCCTTCCGTGAAGCAGAGGGCGCCACAATTAAACGCCTAGTGCATTTAAGCGCTGCAACTGTTATTACTGCACTGATTACATTCCACTGTCCAGACTGAGGGTGTAGAAATCCTGGATAGCTTGCAACTGTCACCAATTCCCTAGAATTTTTTCTTCTTCCTTAGTATCTAGGTCCCCACCTGTCGCGATGGAGTCCCGGTTAGCCGCCCTCGAGGGGTACACTGTAAGGCAACTGAGGGAATTCGGGCAGGGGATGGGGGTGCCTGGGGTGCGGAGGGCCAAAGGACCGGAACTCCGTACCGCCTTAAGGGCATGGGTAGAGGCCCACCCAGAAGGGAGAGAGGATGAGGGACAGGAGGCGCCAGATGCACCTCAGGAGGAGAGCGCCCAGGAAGTACTAGACATCCTCAATGTAGATGTGTCTGAAAATGTGCCCCCAGGGAGACGTTCTGGGGCCAGTAGTAGGACAGGGTCTAGTAGGAGCGCGTCTCCAAAGGAGTATGAGGACAGGAGGGAGGAGAGGCAGTTAAAGTGGGAGCTAGCGAAATTGGAACATGAGAGAGAGGGAAAGAGAAAACAAGAGATGGGCAAGGGAGGAAAAGAAGCTGGCGCACGAGCTTCAGCTGAAGGAGTTGGAGCTGCGCGCCCTCCAGATAAATGCGTCCAATAAGGACAATGGTGGCAGCGTACCAAGAGAGTCCCATAAGTCAAAATTTTACCTACCCAAAGAAGTCATTGCCAGCTACACAGTGGGGGATGATATTGCCAAGTGGTTGGAAGCATACAAGGTGGCCTTGACTGCCCATGGGGTTCCCGAGAGCAATTGGGGAGGGGGCCTGTATCGCTATATACCTCCCAATATCAGGGACATCCTGTTATACTTAACCAAGGCGGATCAGGTCAGGTATGGCCCGATGAAAGAGGCCTTACTCAAGAAATTTGGTCTCAACCCCGAGAGGTACAGGCAGAAATTCCGTGGCAGCCATAAGCTGTCCACACAGACGTGGGTGGACTTTTTTGACTATGCCCGCAAGGCACTAGATGGTTGGGTGCGTGGCAGCGAGGTGCTGGACTATCAAGGGGTGTACAATCTTTTTTTACGGGAGCACCTCTTGGATAAGTGCTTTCCGGAGCTGCGCCAACATGTGGTGGACCACAAGCTAATGGATCTCCGTGAGCTTGCGGAGGAGGCAGATATTTGGGTGAGCACCCGGGTGTCTCACAAGGGCCCCGGGGAAGATGGCTCGAAAGGCGGACAGGGTTTCCCCCAGAAGAGAGATGGGGGAGAGAAAAAGGTAGAGTTCTCAAAAGGCCCTCAAAATAGGTTTGGGAAAGGAGTAGGAACCCCACCCCCGTCCAATTCCCCAAAACCCACTTACCCTGACAGGAGTCAGCAGCCAAGGATTGTGAGGTGCTACGACTGTGGGGAGATTGGACACTACAAAGGAGATCCCAAGTGTCGCAAGCGACCCCCAGCCCCACCAGGCGGGAAGAGCCCCGGGGTAAGTAGTGTAGCGCTTGGGGTGGAGTTGCCCTTAGATAGGGAAGGGGAGTGGACAGGCCTGACCCTGGTTTCACTCGGGGATAGAGAGGTGGTCCCCGTAGTGTCCCTGCCCCCGAACACTGCTAAATATCAGCAGAGGGTGAAAGTTAACGGGGCGGAGGTGGAGGCTCTGAGGGACACAGGTGCCAGCATGACCATCGTAGTGAGGCGGCTGGTGTCCCCAGACCAAGTAGTCCCCGAGGAGTTCCATCCGGCCGTATTGGCTGACGGCAGTGTGAGTCACTATCCCGTGGCTCGTGTTCCATTTGAGTGGGGAGGAGTCAAAGGCCTACTGAGAGTTGCGGTGAGCCCTGCCTTGCCTGTGGGGTGCTTGCTAGGGAACGACCTGGAGCACACCAAGTGGAAAGATGTCGAGTTTCGAGCGCATACCGAGATGCTGGGATTACCAGGGTGGACTTGCGTAGTCACGCGGTCCATGGCTGCCCGGCATGGAACTCAACCCGGGTTGGAGCCTGGAATCATGGCCCAACCCAACGCCAAATGTGGAAAGAAGAAGGTGGTAGAGGACACGCCCCGTGAGATGGATGGGGAGGCCGCAGAGGTGCCCCCGGAGTCCGCGGAGGTGGGTGTCGTTCCCGTGGGGGACTTGCCGACCCTTGCCGACTGGCATGTGGAAGGAGGGCCTACCCGGGAGGAATTTTGTCAGGCACAAAGGGCGTGCCCCACACTTGAAGGCATGCGGCGACAGGCCGAAGCCCAAGTGGCTAGTCAGGAGGCGGGCGGATATCATGTGTTTTGGGAGGATGGTCTCCTGTACAGTGAGCCTAAGGTGCCGGTACATGGATCTTCGAGGGCCATAGTGGTCCCCCAATGTTACCGGGCCTTCCTGCTGGAGTTAGCGCACGAGATACCCTTAGCCGGACATCTGGGTCAGGACAAAACCTTTGCACGGTTGGTCCCACATTTTTATTGGCCCAGGATGAGGATCGCCTCAGACACCTTTTGTAAGACCTGTAAGTCTTGTCAGGCAAGTGGCAAGACTGGGACTAAATTGAAGGTCCCTTTGGAACCGCTCCCGGTGGTCGGGACCCCTTTTGAGAGGGTCGGCATAGACATTGTTGGGCCGTTGGACTTTCCGACCGCAGCGGGAAACCGGTTAATTCTGGTCTTGGTGGACCACGCCACTAGGTACCCAGAGGCTATTCCTCTGAGGACCATCACTGCACCGGTGGTGGTGCAGGCACTGTTGGGGATTTTTACCCGAGTGGGATTCCCCAAGGTCGTGGTGTCGGACAGGGGCACGAATTTCATGTCGGCCTATATGCAGGCCATGTGGAAGGAGTGTGGTGTGACCTACTGGTTCTCCACTCCTTACCACCCCCAGACTAACGGGCTCGTAGAGCGCTTCAACAAAACCTTGAAGGGAATGATCCGAAGCCTGCCAGAGGGCTTGAGGCGTAAATGGGACATCCTCCTCCCCTGCTTGTTGTTCTCCTACTGGGAGGTACCGCAGAAGGGAGTCGGGTTCAGCCCGTTTGAGTTGCTCTATGGCCATCCCGTTAGGGGTCCCCTCAGTTTAGTGAAGGAGAGGTGGGAGAAGGCTTCGCAGAAGCTTCCCCGTGACATTGTCAGCTACATGCTGGCGTTCCGCAGCCAGATGGACAAGCTGTGGAAGGCGGCCTCAGAGAACCTAGAGGCTAGCCAGACCGTTATGAAGGAGTGGTACGACCGCAACGCTCGGACGGTCGAGTTGGACGTTGGACAGAAGGTGTGGGTCATGGAACCTGGGGAGCTTTGTGCCCTCCAGGACCGGTGGACTGGTCCGTATGACATTGTGGAGCGACGAGGCCAGACCACATACGTAGTGGATCTAAAGACCCCCCGACAGCCCCTGAGGGTATTCCACATCAACCGCCTGAAGCCGCACCATGAGCGATCAGAGCTTGCTCTCCTTATGGTGACGGATGGGAGCGAAGAGGAAGAGAGTGAAGCTCTTCCTGACCTTCTAGCGGTACAGGAGAAGGATGGCTCGGTAGAAGGTGTAGTCCTTTCCCCATCCTTGACCCCAGAGCAACAGAGGGACTGCCGCCATGTCCTGGGACAGTTCGCCTCGTTGTTCTACCTCACGCCTGGAATCACTCATTTGTGTACCCATGATGTGGACACAGGGGACAGCCCCCCGGTGAAGAACAAGTCTTACCGGCTCTCTGACCGAGTGAAGGATAGCATCCAGCGTGAGGTAGCCAAGATGTTGGAGCTGGGGGTGATCGAACCTTCCAGCAGCCCGTGGGCTAGTCCGGTGGTATTGGTGCCGAAAGCGGCCCCACCGGGTACCACACCGGAACTCCGGTTCTGTGTGCACTACAGGGGGTTGAACTCTGTCACGAAGACAGATGCTCACCCCATCCCACGAGCAGACGAGCTGGTGGACCGGCTGGGATCAGCCCGGTACCTCAGCACCATTGATCTAACATCCGGATACTGGCAGATTGCCATGGCCGATGGAGCAAGGGAGAAGACAGCATTCTCCACCCCCGAGGGCCACTTTCAGTTCCGAGTCATGCCCTTTGGGCTTAAAAATGCTCAGGCCACATTCCGGCGGTTAGTGAATCAGGTACTATCTGGTCTGGAGTCCTTCTCAGCGGCATACCTGGATAACATAGCTGTCTTCAGCAGCACCTGGGAGGACCATCTGCAGCACCTCCAGGAGGTAGTGCAGGCGCTGCAATGCGCTGGCCTAACAATTAAAGCCAGCAAGTGCCAGATTGGACAGGGATCTGTCGTGTACCTGGGACACCTGGTGGGCGGAGGTAAGGTGCAACCCCTCCAGGCCAAAATAGAAACAATCTTGGCTTGGGAGCCCCCCGAGACCCAAACAGAGGTCCGAGCTTTCCTCGGCCTCACTGGGTATTACCGCTGGTTCGTCAAGGGATATGGTACCATCGTAACCCCCTTGACAGAATTAACCTCAAAGAAGCAGCCTCGCAAGGTTATATGGACAGCTGCTTGCCAGGAGGCATTTGACATGCTGAAACATGCGATGTGTACCGCTCCAGTACTCGCCACTCCAGATTTTAGTAAGGAGTTCATTGTACAGACAGACGCCTCAGAGCACGGCATAGATGCGGTGCTCTCGCAACTCAACACCGAGGGCCAAGATCAACCTGTGGCCTTCATCTCCAGAAGACTCCTCCCTCGGGAACGGCGATGGAGCACCATTGAGAGAGAAGCCTTCGCGGTGGTCTGGGCTCTGAAGAAGTTGAGGCCATATCTCTTTGGCACTTACTTCTTCATTCAGACCGACCACCGGCCCCTTCGCTGGCTCATGCAGATGAGAGGCGAAAACCCCAAGTTGTTGAGGTGGTCCATTTCCCTACAGGGGATGGACTTTCGGGTGGAACATCGGCCCGGAGTTGACCACGCCAATGCTGACGGTCTCTCCAGGTTTTTCCGCCTTAGCGATGAGAACTCCCTAGAGGTTGGGTAGCTCTCCCCTCTTTCAGCTGGGGGGGGACACGTGTTGGACCTGTCAGCCCTAGGGTGGTCTCCCCATCTATTTTTGATCGTGCCTAATTTTTTCCACCCTCATTTTTATGTTGGACTTAGGTCTCCGGGCACCTTTTCATTGCCAATCAGTGTTAAGGTGCAGGTGCTTCCTTCTCCCAAGATGGCTGCCACAGGCCCCTGCTACTGCGGAGTGGTCTTCATTAGTAACACCCTAGCTGCCAGGAGCTGGCTGGACCCCCACAACAATGTTGCGACACCAGCCCGCCTTTTTGTCCCATATGTAGAATGGGGAAGCTCCTGGAATGTGCTGGAACCTTCTAGAAGGGAGGTGTGGTTTTTACTTTTGCCGCCTTGGATAGAGGTCACCTGACCTAGGGCTACTTAAGTGAGGGAGGGAACTTTTTCTAGTTAGTTGGCCAGTGGGGTAGAGCAGAGCTGGAGAATCCACGCAGGAGTTTTAGGCGGTAGGGCCTAGCCAGGGACTTATGCCTCTGAAAGTGACAGGACTTAGGTGCTGCCTCTTAAGTGAGTGAGGGATCCTGTAAAGCCCACTGATCTTGCCCAGCAGTAGGAGGACCCAGGGACCCTCTGCCTATCTGACTAGGAAGGACCTAGTCGCCAACTCAATCCCTACCCCCTAGGAACATAACCCCCCAAGGGCGCTGGAAATATCTGCGCCATCAGGACTTCAGTTCACCCCTGAATGCTGAAACTGAATGCTGAGACCTCGTGTCACGACTGCATGCTGAACCTGAATGCTGACACTGAATGCTGAGACCTCGTGTCTCAACTGCATGCTGAACCTGAATGCTGAGACTTCATGTCAAACCTGAACACTGAAACTTTACGCTAAAGCTGATTGCAGAACGGTTGGGGATCAACCAGGTACTGGCGCTGAGCCCCCTGCGCTCCCTGACCTGGCCTGGGATCCCCGGCATCCATCCCCGTTGAGCGCGGAGCTCTCCCGTGTGTACGGGGACCAGAGCGCGCTAACCGCTGCGGCCCGGAAGCCTGAAGTGTGCATCATCACCCCAGCGTGGCCCGCGGAGAAGCCCGGGGCCCTGTCGCTGCCGTGGCCGTTGCATGCAGAGGTGTGTAAGGCCGTGGCCTGCCCCGTCGCGGAAGGAGCTACTGCGGAGTCCGGAGCTGAGTCGGACGCCTCCAGACGTCGAGATCAAGGTAAGCCGGGAGGCTTGGGGACGGACCCGGTGCGCCCCCTACACTCCGGGAGCGGCACCACACCCCGACACCTGGAGTCCCCCTCCGTGGGAGTTCCCCCCGTTCACCCCAGACTGTGACACCCCGCCGAGGGATTGCCCCTCTCCTCCGAGACTGTCGAGCAGCGTTGTGCCCCACGAACTGCACAGAAGTACTGGAAGCTTGATTAGTACGAGTAGCGCTATGTTCGCAGGCTCCGCTCCCAAGTGCTCTATGCTCCATTATTACGAGTAACGCTGTGTTGGCAGGCTATGCTCTAAAGTGTTCAATGCTCCATTATTACGAGTAACGCTGAGTTGGTAAGCTTTGCTCTAAAGTGTTCAATGCTCCATTATTACGAGTAACGCTGAGTTGGTAAGCTTTGCTCTAAAGTGTTCAATGCTCCATTATTACGAGTAACGCTGAGTTGGTAAGCTTTGCTCTAAAGTGTTCAATGCTCCATTATTACGAGTAACGCTGTGTTGGTAAGCTTTGCTCTAAAGTGTTCAATGCTCCATGATTACGAATAAAGCTGTGTTGGTAAGCTTTGCTCTAAAGTGTTCAATGCTCCATTATTACGAGTAACGCTGTGTTGGTGAGGTTTGCCCTAAAGTGTTCAATGCTCCATTATTACAATTAGCGCTGAGTTGGTAAGCTTTGCCCTAAAGTGTTCAATGCTCCATTATTACGAGTAACGCTGTGTTGGTAAGCTTTGCTCTAAAGGGTTCAATGCTCCATTATTACGAGGAACGCTGTGTTGGTAAGATTTGCTCTAAAGTGTTCAATGCTCCATGATTACGAGTAACGCTGTGTTGGTAAGCTTTGCTCTAAAGTGTTCAATGCTCCATTATTACGAGTAACGCTGTGTTGGTGAGCTTTGCCCTAAAGTGTTCAATGCTCCATTATTACGAGTAACGCTGTGTTGGTAAGCTTTGCTCTAAAATGTTCAATGCTCCATTATTACGAGTAACGCTGTGTTGGTAAGCTTTGCTCTAAAAGGTTCAATGCTCCATTATTACGAGTAACGCTGTGTTGGTAGGCTTTGCTCTAAAGTGTTCCAGGCTCACTTCTTACGAGTAACGCTGTGTTGGTAGGCTTTGCTCTGAAGGGTTCAATGCTTAGTTATTACAAGTAACGCTGTGTCCGCAGGCTCCGCTCACCAGGATTCACGGCGCAATTATCACGAGTAGCGCTGGGTTCTTGAGCGCTGTTCCAGAGTGAATCAGGTACTGCCTACAGCACCGTTATGTATGATGGGTGCAACAAATGCTAACCTCTAGCGAACTGCATGTACATCTAATGAACTGCATTTACCTCTAATGAACGGCACTTACCGCTAAGGAACTGCAGTGACATCTAATGAATTGCATTGACATATAATGAACTGTCTTTATGCCTATCTGCTTAGATAAACTTGAGTTGTTGCATAAACCCTACAGTGTGGCGTCCCTTATTGTGTGCGTTCCCTGCTTCAGAGGTTGTGTGTGGTTTATGGTCACTTTACACAAAAGCCTTTGGGTGCCCAGCCGCTCGAGTCACGTTACCCCCTTAGGGCTTGGTGACCCCAGGTCTTACATCCGGCTCCTCTGTCCTTGCGCCCGCTCGAGGATTACCATTGTGTCATTTACACGGACGGTTCTGCGCAACCGGCAACTGGATCAAAGCACGCCTATTCAGCGGCTTGCGCAATTGTGGTCGGTACTATCGTGAATGGAGAGTTCCAGTCCGATGTTGTGCACACCCAGTCATTGGGTGATTGTACCGCGCAGTTGGCGGAGCTTCGTGCTCTAGTGCTAGCGCTAGAGTTTGCTGATCCCCGAGTCACTACCCTTATAGTGAGTGACTCCTTTTATTGTGTTCAATCTTACAACGACAATCTGCATTTTTGGTCTCAGAATGACTACCATGATTCCAAAGGTAGCACGATTAAGCATAAACTGCTTTGGGTTCGAGTGGCAGATCTTAAAGACCGTCTGCCTCTCGTGAATGTTATTCACACCCTTGGTCACCAACGAGTTGGTGTTCATGCTGTCGGCAACAGCCTGGCTGACGAGGCAGCAAAAACAGCAGTGGCAACATACTTAGTAGCAGCAGTTACAAGATCCAAAAGTAAGATCGATGATGACATCTTGGCAGCTATTGCTGCTACAGAGCAGGGAACGAAATTTCCAAGAGGCTTCCCTTCTCGTTACCATTATCGCTTAAGTCCTGATAACGTCCCATTAGTGAGGATTAATGACGTTAGTGACAGATTGATTCCCAACGAGGACTGCAGACCATCTTTGATATTAGCGGCTCACGAGGGCATGGCGTCCGCGCATGCCGGCGTTGCAGCTACTGTATCTCTGCTACAACAACGTTACTGGTGGTGCGGTTTGTATAAACAAGCCAGAGCTTATGTTCTTAATTGTGACATTTGCCAGCAGATTAAACCTTAAACTGCGGCGCGCCCACCACAAACTCAGTTGTACATATCTAATAAACCAATGGGTTGTGTTTATTTAGATCATTGCGGTCCTTTTACCTCTGATACTGCGTTCAAATACATCTTGGGTGCAGTAGATTCGTGCACACGTTTTCTGTGGGTGTGGCCACAAAGGAGTGCTGATTCCCGCACTGTCATAAAGGATTTGCGTGTCTTTGTTGGAAGTTTTGCATGTGGTACCTTTCATTCTGATCAGGGCCCTGCGTTCGCCTCTAAGGCGTACAAAGAAGCCAGGAGAAATTTGGGGGTCCAAGTCAAATTTTCGTCTCCATACCGGCCTGAGGGTAATAGTGTGGTGGAGCGAATGAACCGTGACCTAAAGCAATCTTTGGCAGCCAGGGTTTTAGGTACTGGCTGGAACTGGCTAGCCCACTTGTATGACGTGCAACGTGCACTTAATAATCTCCCTAGAAGGTCTCTGGGTGGGCGGACCCCATACATGATGCTCTTTGGTGTACGAATGTTTGTCCCAGACCTTGATGGTCTAGACATGGCGGCGTCAGCCGCACCCTTTGACGTAGATGAACACTGTGCTGTATTGCAGAATCTTCAAGAAGCCAGAGACAGTCTAGCGAAGGAACACGTACCCTCCTCGTCTGATGCTGCGCTTCAGGTTCCGGTAGTCGGCTGGCTACCTCGAGTTGGTGATCTGGTCCGTGAGAAGGTGGAGAACAAGAAGGAGTTCGGCCCCTCTTATCGTGCACCAGTTCCAGTGCTTGGAGTACAGGGTACTAGAACAGTCATTTAACCTCCGCTTCCTGGTCGAAAGGATAACAGGTACATCACAATTGACAATGTCAAGCTACAGCGAGTGGCCGATTCTTCTTAGTATGACTCCGGCAGTTTCTTGCCCATCGATGCTGAGAAATTCTGTTGTGGCCTGAGCTTCTAACACCGGGCCTGATGTTGCCACCGAGAAGCATACAGTTACTGGTCCCTTATTGCCACCGACACCTAGTGGGCTGCCTGAAGATGTTGAGTATGATTATCCTGCGGATGTTACATTGCCTGTTTTACAATCAACCACAGTTGCCCACTCACAAGACTCTTTTGACTCTACTTCAATGACTTCCATTGCCCCGTCCAAAGTTTAGATTTTCGTGGCCTGGTTCAAAAGACATTTTTTAATTCCCCCTTGGACTTACATTTGGCTGGTGCTCATATGTATTTTTTTGTTTATGTCCATTGGTTTTGTGGTAGTGTTTTTTAGACTTGTCAATGGACACTACCTGAAAGAAAGATCTACGATTCGAGTAATTGATGGAACTTTGGCCCCCCACTCCTCATCACATATTATGAAAAGGGACCAGACTTTTGTGAACATTACTGCCTGGCCTGTACGTGATGGGATCGCTTGGGATGCTGTAAAATTTCAAATTCACGGCCCCACTGAAGTAATTAAAGTGCCAAATGTATTTCGTGTTTCTATGGGTGATGTCGTTAAGCAGAACATCCGCTCAGATGACTGGGATGTTCAAGCCATAGAAGCACTGTTTTCTGATTTGAAATATTATGCTGCATTTGATGCTGAGGATTTATATTTAGATACTGCTAATTATGATGAGCAATTCTGTTATCAACATTATGGCACGCATTTCCTGCACAAAGCAAATACGTTTAGACATTTTGTAAATTATACTCAATAGGAACACTGTCCCGCCCCTAGGCTGGGCAGCTCCACCACGTTAGTGGACAAATTCACTTATTTTTCTGATTTCAGTGTGTCAAATCCGGCCTCCTTTTATTTTAAGGTTGCGCCTGAGTCTGCTTCTAAAGTTCGACTGACACACACCAAAGTCTTGTATTCCAAGTCCTTTATGGACGAGTTGGCAATCGGAGGCTATGATCTGTGGAAAGCTTCTATCGATCTTAAATCGGTTTGGGGCTCCAAACCGTGGCAAGTACAGGGAACAGAAGCTTTGCATCGTGCCTGTCTCATCCCAAATCACATGTTATTTTTAAATTCGTCCATTTTTCAGACCACCTGTTTTGGATTGGCTACTTCTAAAAAATTTAATTCTTCCTCGATTCCGGGTCTGGGTGCTTATCCTAATTGGGGTAATCATACGGATCTGTCCCTTGCTATGTTGCAGACATATGTTTCCAACACATCCTTCAATATTTCTGAATTGAATCCAGAAGGGTGGTTGGTGTGGCAGACGAGTTCGGACTCCTGTCAACATCAGTTTCTGGATTTGAAACAGGGGTATACACAGGTTTGTGTAGACCCCCATTTTGAATCTTCTTACACAGTAACTACCTACTCAGTAGAGAAGTTATGCTAGTCTTGGCTGCAACATTCCAACTTAGCATCTGTTAAACTTCATTTAGCACGATTAAATGACAAAATAGATTTGAATGATTTTGTTAAGGGTCCTGCAGTTGGCAGGTCCAAAAGATGGGTGTATGCTATTTACAACGAAGTTTGGAAGTTGTCACAAATTGAGGCTGCATCCAGATTACGTGCTATTGATCAAGCCAAAATGGAAAAGGTATTGGCTGTTATAGATGATAGTATTAATACCCTGTCTTCCAGAATTTATACCTTAGACAATATTGTTTCATCTGTGGTAGACATTGTGCAGGATGATTTGTCTGTATTGTATCATGGTCAAAATCAATTGCGTTCTATTATGCAGTTTGCATGGACGTTGCAAACGCTAAAGGCAGGGAAGGTCCCTTGGGATTACATGAACACTTCATCTTTGTTCCTTCCTTTTAATTTAACTGCAAAGCAGCAATTCATGTCCAGTAAAGATGCTACATATTCATTACTGCACATTGAGAAATTAGAACCTTTGCCTTTCTCTGTTGCTGAATTGAATTCTGCTGTGTGGCTTATACATGGGTTGATCACGTTACCGTTCCCCCTGTTTAAGTTCAGTTTGTGCATGAACCATTATGCTCTAGGCAGATATGAACAACTTGGTACTGCCTTCCTGCACGAAGTTTGGTCACTCCCATTCACATATAGATGTGTGAGAGACGGCAAGGAGGTTTACTTGAAAGGTGAAGAGTGCACTTCCACTCCGGATCACTCTGTTGTGTGTAGGCACATTCAATTGCATGGTGCATGTAATGTGCATGCCCCTAATGTAGCTTGTGTCCTGAAAGGGATCCATGTGCCAGTTATAACACCGTCTTTTACGCTGCTTGCTAACGGTAGTTATTTGCTTTTGAATAATGAAGCTTGCTGTGGGATGTTAGTGGGAATTCCCTACATAGTGACTGTATCGCAGAGAGTAGTCTGCTGTAATAACGTCCTTTTCCCTCCCCCGCATGGACGGCTCGATGTATCCATCTGGCCTTCCATTCCAACCTTGAAAGCAGAGTTCAACAAGATGAGCAGAATAAGGGCTCTATTGTCTCAAAAAGAAGTCGCGTTGACTTCATCCCGGGAAACATTTGTCCTTCACGTAGCAAACACCCGCACTGAGGTGCAAGCGCTTTTGAATACTGATCTCCCACTTCATTTTGGGGCCCTGATTCAGACTATCTTTAATGCCTCGTCAACAAGTGGCAAATTGTGGGCTCCGGCCTCGTGACCTCTTTTCAAACTATTTTTGGTGTGATCCCGGCCTTTTTTCATTCTATTTTTTCCAGCGTCTTCGGAGGTCTCCCTTTACTTCTCGCCCTCATAGCTGGAATACTTTTGTTGATCTGCGCACTACGCTATGGATGCACAACTTGCGTCACACAACAGCATGTCCCGGCTGCTCCATCTTCGTAACCGGATGCTTGAATACTATGACACTGGCAACTCTAAGCATAGCCTATGGATTGTCCTTCCGGTTTCCCTACTTTACTTGTGTGCAGCCCGTCTTTCATTGCCTAGATTGTCCAATCCAATTGGCTCTGGATTTGTGTCTGTCAAACTTGGTGTCTCCTGCCCCGGATTATGATCGGCTGATGAGTCCCTTAGTGGCTCATGAGTTGGACTGTTCTGGCGTCGGGATTACGGCCTGTGGAGCAGCACATGGAGTCCTTGGGAATTGGGACATCGGAACGGCTGCAACTGAATTCTTAGCGAGAAGTTATCTTGAAGAAAACGCCAGTTGTCCTCGTCTGGTGCTGGAGGCTCCGGTGGTTGAGGAGCATGTATGTTCCTTCCCTGTCCTGAACTGGATGGCAGATAATTTTGCGGAACGTTCCAATGATTTCCTCTTGGAAGCTGTTGCAACTTATTGTGCTTATACATTGATGGATTGACTTTTGTACTTTCATTTCGCCCTACGTCATTAAATGAGTTTTTTTTATCCTTAACATGGGTTTTTTTCACTCCTTTTAAATTTTTTCTTTATTTTTTTCTTCGAACTTTTTCACTTACCTTATATGGACTTACAGTTCATGCCCTTGGTTCCGTTCAATCAAACTTGAACTCTGCGTTCTTGCAAGTGCGCCCCTACTGGTTAGTGGTCCGATCAAGGGGGGGGTGTCGTGAAGATCGTTATCTATATATGTACAATGCTAAGTTAGCACAACCGCGTTAGATGTTAGAAAGCCATCTTGCCACTTTTGCTGCTTTTGCACACTACACTGTAGTCACATGTTATTAAATTGAGAAATGCTTACTCGACTTTGCTTCACATGAGAACTGTCTGTTGTTCACATCCAAAACAGTGAGCTGCGACCTTGGTCTGTACACAGTGTAAAGAAACAGTCTGGGTCGCTAGACGGTGCATGTTGTTGGGTTCAGGTTGATCGGCCCACTATTTTAGCCATAACACGCACGCAGCTGCAAATGCCTGAAAGTCGGGTGCTTTTAATATTGGAGTGTTACATGTTTTCATTACATTCGGAAGAAGAGCTTTCCCAGGAGCAGAGCCTAGCTGATCCTGTGATGTGATCTCACTGAGTTGATCCTTACGGTATGGGGTTCCCCATTCAAGCCTAGAGACCTTTTACTAGTCTAATAATACTATTAGTTTGCTAGAGAAAGGAAGGTGGCTGAGATCCACTGTCATTTTAGTATGATTACTCCTTTCATTTTCTATGGTATTGTAACTATACTGATGGTTTTGATTTTAATCGTTTGTCTGCTTATGTTAGCCAAACTACTGCATCTTAGGACACGAGGTTTATAAAATAAACTCTTTAAACTTTACCGTGTCTCTGTTTATTCTGTTGTGGACTGATGTGAGAATAATTACGAACAGGTATTTCTGATTCCCACCATTCCTGAGATATACACTAAGTCGCTTGTTCTGGGTTGTCTATACATTGGGACCGCCGAGCTAAACCTCGGATAACGAATGGGACACTGATGGTGGTCGGATAAGGGGTTCTGGGTTCTGAGGTGAGTTTTTTGGTACACCACAATTCACTGAGGGCCTGGGTTCCTGCGCATAGTTCTGTGCATAAGCAGAATCCCTGCAACAATGTCTCTGCCCTCTCGTCCTTCAAGGCTCTCTCTCACTGATGCAGGGCAGAGAACAGTCTCAGTAGACATACCTCCAGCACCTCACAGGTCACTGCCCTCTGGTCCATCAAGGCTCTCTCTCACTGATGCAGGGCAGAGAACAGTCTCGGTAGACATCCCTCTAGGACCCTCCCTGTCACTGCCCTCTCGTCCTTCAAGGCTCTCTCTCTCACTGATGCAGGGCAGAGAACAGTCTCGGTAGACATACCTCCAGCACCACACAGGTCACTGCCCTCTGGTCCATCAAGGCTCTCTCTCACTAATGCAGGGCAGAGAACACTCTCATTAGACATCCCTCCAGGACCCTCCCTGTCACTGCCCTCTGGTCCTTCAAGGCTCTCTCTCTCACTGATGCAAGGCAGAGAACAGTCTCGGTAGACATCCCTCCAGGACCCTCCATGTCACTGCCCTCTCGTCCTTCAAGGCTCTCTCTCACTGATGCAGGGCAGGGAACAGTCTCAGTAGACATCCCTCCAGGACCCTCCATGTCACTGCCCTCTCATCCATCACGGCTCTCTCTCACTGATGCAGGGCAGCGAACAGTCTCGGTAGACATCCCTCCAGGACCCTCCATGTCACTGCCCTCTGGTCCATCAAGGCTCTCTCTTAGTGATGCAGGGCAGGGAACAGTCTCGGTAGACATCCCCCCCCCCCCCGGTCACTGCCCTCTCGTCCTTCAAGGCTCTCTCTCACTAATGCAGGGCAGGGAACAGTCTCGGTAGACATCCCACCACCACCCCCCAGGTCACTGCCCTCTCATCCTTCAAGGCTCTCACTCACTGATGCAGGGCAGGGAACAGTCTCCAGCTCCAGCACCTCACAGGTCACTTCTCCCCATGTTCTCTCTGTTTGCCGTCAAAGCTCATTCGACATTTCATTCTCGCCTTCTCTCCTGCGGAAGAGCCGGCTCTGACATTCCTGTTACACATCTTACACCTGTCTATAAAAATCAGCCAGAATCTCTTGAGACGAGGCTTGCACCGCATACATTACCTCTCGAGAGCTCTCGCCACAGACTCCACCACAGGGCTGCGGCTCAAAGGAGCCGGCTTGTGGCAGAATAAAAGGGCGAGGAGTATGGTTATATGGGCACTTTGGGAAGAAGAGACAGGGTCGAGTGAATAGAGGTCCCGAGTCCTGGTGGAAGCTACCAGTTGAGATGCTTGTTTACTCATAAAACGAGGGCTTAGAACAGCAGGCTAGGTGTTTATCCACAGAAAGATGCTAGCCGGAACAGCAGACATGATTGTTTGTCGTCCAAAGATGGTGCCAGGATCAGGCACAGAACAGCGGACACACATGCTTACTGGCCCAACAAGGGGACCCCAGGACCGGGCACCCAACAGAGCACACTCACTTCCAAAAGATGGCGCCAGGATCACGCGTAGAACAGCAGACGGCCTTGTTTACTCGCAATAAACACTGCGAAGGATCAGGCATAGAACAGAATGCATGCTTGTTTACTTTATAAAGATGGCTCCAAGGATCAGAGACAGAACAGAAGACCCTCTTCTTTACCTTACAAAGATGGCTGCCAAGATCCTTCCTGCAGCTATACAAGCATATCTGCTCTTCTGTTCTTGATCCTGGGCTCCCAGAGCCAGGCACAGAATAGCAGCCATGCGCCTTGGTCGTCATAAGAGTGCACCAACACTCAGTCTTGGAACATCAGAGATTCTTGTTTACCTGCACAAAGAGGGCGCCCAGCTCAGCCACAGAACATCAGAGGTGGCCAATAGTAACAAAGGGAAGTTTGTGAGACCTTACTCCAAGGGTCCCAGGGCAACCGGGTCTACTGGGCTCCAGCAGTGACAACTGGACTCGTTTCTCGCTATTATTGGTCCAAACTGAATACCACAGAGATCCCTTTAGCTTTCACCCTCAGGACAGCGAGGCTGCACAGTGCAAGGGTTACTCTGTGGGGTGATGAGGATTGCACACTCAGAACTCAGAATCACAACCAGATATTGCTTAATAAATAAATGTCCAATCAGAGCTTTGCATTTCAAACAAAGAGAAGCACTTTAAGGCCCACAGAACCAAATACTACATGTGAAACAGAGCAATGAAAGCCAGAGCGCCCCAGCACCTTCCACGTACACGATGAATGGAGTCCAGACGTCTCTCTTCGAGTGAACACAAACTTTAAAGGCCGGGTGTTTCTATTAAAATCTCAGCTCCTGGCTCACAAATCTTGACAAGGGTCTGCGGACCGCGAAGACGCGATATGTTTCTCCAGATGCGGCTCAGTGGCCGCAGGTGGACTGGCGGTAGAGTTTAGAGGCTGTGTTTAGTTTCCTGGGTGCAGGGGTCCCCTGCACCACTACAAAGCCTTGGGGTGTCATGAGGCCGCTGCATGGCCTCGCAGGAGTCTTCCAGGCCCACCCCAATCTTGGCACTGCTGGACACAACATGAAGAGGAGGCTGAAGAGGACAAGGCTACAGGTCATGGGAGTCCACCACCATCAGCGGACCTAGAATAAACCTGGTGGCCATACACCAGGGTCCAGGAGCCTTCTAAGGGTTGGGGATGGAGGACATATCTCAACGCTCTTACAGGTTCTCACACCAGGGGCGATGTAAAGTTAATGGCGGTTTATGTCAAGAACCACTGATCGCTGTCGCCATTTTCCTGCATCAATGAGTACCCACAGCTACAGGGACACAGGAGGCAGGAGCTAGGGCAGGTACGAGCTGGGGCTTTGGCGGTGGATACTGTGCACCTTCTCTGTGTATCTAGACTTGATTTGTGGCAAAGAGCTCAGCAAGGCCGCACTTAACTACCTCTCTGCTGACCTTGTTGTAGCGGCTTCCCAGCTGGTGTACCCACCAATGACTTCGCCACAGAAGGAGCTTGGTATCACATGTCTTTATCACACTTCTGGTAAGTGGTGTGGTGCAGCAGCCAGGGCAGCTGACTCCGGAAAACAGGGGCTCACGGTTTGATCCCCGGCGCCGGCCGCAGTTTAGCCCAACACCTTGTGAAATGAAATGAAATTAAATACCGATAATGGCAGGAAAGCAGTGCTGATCCTTCTGGATCTATCGTCTGCTTTCGATACCATATCCCATGACATCCTACTGGCCAGATTAATATCCTGTGGCATATCCAACATAGCTCTAGCTTGGATTACATCCTTCCTGTCCAATAGGAAGCAAGCAGTCTCCTTGGGCACCTTTCTTTCTTCAGTACGTACTATCAACACAGGAGTCCCCCAGGGGGCCTCACGTAGTCCGCTCTTGTTTAATATATACATGGCCCCACTTATTTCCCTCATTTCGGCCTTCGGGATTGAAACCACATCCTATGCTGACGATACTCAGCTGATCTTGTCCCCTGAGAAAAACTCCACAGAGGCGGAAGACAATTTTAAATCCTGTCTCTCCGCGGACATCACATGGATGAAACATAACCATCTCCGTTGTAATACGGACAAGACAGGAATCCTGTTGATCGGGAAAGACAATCCAAAGGATTGGTGGCCGGAAGAGGCAGCAGCTCCCCCGGCCACAGTGGAGGTAGCCAAAAATGTGGGAGTGTGGTTTGACTCCTCTCTCTCCTGCAAACACCATACCCTTAAGGGGGGGGGTACCTGCTTTGGAATGATTAAAACCATGAAAAAATGATTTGAGTTGATCCCACTGGCTGCAAGGAAAACAGTGGCTGCGGCGTTAATACTGTCATGTCTAGATTACTGTAACAGCCTACTAGCAGGGGTTCATAAATCTACTTTGAAGGGACTCCAAGGAGTACAACACGCAGCGGCTCGACTTGTTTTGAAACTTCCACGTGGGTCATCCGCATCCGACGCTCTGAAAACCCTTCATTGGCTTCCGCTGCACAAGAGAATCCTATTCAAACTCTTGGTCATCACCTTCAGAGCTACTCGGCAAACCGGACCAGAATATCTGTCTAGGAGATTTACCCCATACATTCCAGGGAAGACCCTCAGATCCACACCTGCTAACCTCCTCAAACTACCCGGTCTGAAACTTAAAACCAGGGGAGGGAAAACGGCTACAGTATGAGGTGCAAAAGCCTGGAATGTTAGGCTTTTATCATGTGACTCTGGGCAATGGCTCCCTTAGTCTTCCCAGCAGCCCCCAGGGCCAGGACACCTCTCCGGAGGAAGCTGTGCCGCAGGTTAGCCCAGCACCATGTGACTCTGGGCAATGGCTCCCTTAGTCTTCCCAGCAGCCCCCAGCGCCAGGACACCTCTCCGGAGGTAGCTGTGCCACAGGTTAGCCCAGCACCATGTGACCCTGGGCAATAGCTCCCTTAGTCTTCCCGACAGCCCCCAGGGCCAGGACACCTCTCCGGAGGAAGCTGTGCCGCAGGTTAGCCCAGCACCATGTGACTCTGGGCAATGGCTCCCTTAGTCTTCCCGACAGCCCCCAGCGCCAGGACACCTCTCCGGAGGAAGCTGTGCCGCAGGTTAGCCCAGCACCATGTGACTCTGGGCAATGGCTCCCTTAATCTTCCCGACAGCCCCCAGCGCCAGGACACCTCTCCGGAGGTAGCTGTGCCACAGGTTAGCCCAGCACCATGTGACTCTGGGCAATGGCTCCCTTAATCTTCCCGACAGCCCCCAGCGCCAGGACACCTCTCCGGAGGTAGCTGTGCACTTAACAAATGCTGGTGTTTCATTTCTTCTTTGTTCATGTGCGTGTAACTGAGATTCACCATTCTAAAGCAGCCATCACTGTGATACACTATTCATTACGTCATAACTCTGCAGAGTTCATTAGGAGCCAAAAGGATTCCTTTAGTGTTAACCCACAAGACACTACCCCGGTGAGCAGAGGCCGCGGAGGAGCAGCTCTTGGACCTCGGGGTGCAGTTAGGGCAAACATGGGGGCCCGGGACAAAGCAGACTTGTCCTATGCACCCGGAGATGCTGACAGGTCCACCTCAGGCCCTGGGGGGATGCAGGTACTTCATGACTCTCCTCCTTGCCCAGCATGGGTTGATGTTATGTTCTGGAACACTGCAGACCTCACGGTGCGCGCACAGGTTCTTGGAAGCAAGGAAGAGGTTGTCCTCCTCTTCCAAGCAGGCTTTCCTCTGGAGGGTACATTCCCGCACCCCTCTCCACAGGAGGCAGGGCTCTCATTCCCTCAAGGCTGTCCAGCAGCGCTTCTGCCAGGGACCTCAATCCTGGCTCAGTGTCAAGCCTGTTAGTAAGGTAGCAGCCAGACAGTGGTTCCCTCTGCATCTCAGAATCTGGTGTCCAGCTTCTCCTTCATCAGTGAGGAACAGGGAACTGGCCAGAGAAGCCAGTACATATCCAGAGAACTGGCCAATCATCTCTTGTGCACTGTTCGGAGTTGGTAGGGCTCTGGCATCCTCCAATTCTGCATGCCCCCTGCATGATCAGTGTATGACAGGGTGGTGGACAGTAGGCTTCCTGAGTAAGTTAAAGTGCCAGACAAAACACTTTATGACACAGAAGAAGCAGGGAGGGGGTGGAAATGGGGCAGGAGCCAGGAGCACTCTGGCAAGGGAGAAAGAGCTGGATAGAGAGGGAGGAATGAAGACACCGCCCACGCACGGGTCAGGGTAACCCTTCCCACACACGTCTGTAAACTCTCTACAGTAAGACACTTGCACAAAGGAAGGACTTGTGCAGTGCAGAGTCCCTGGCTGATCCAGGACCTGGCAACCTCCCTGAAAGGACCCCACCACCCTGTGCTACCATCACATAGAAGGCACTGAGATGGGTCTACTGCAGCACCCAGCCAAGCTTGCCCCCAGGCTGCACACTCACCCTGCGGCCCCAGGCAAGGTGCTCCTCCATTGAAGGAAAGATCCCAGGTGAGTGCACAGCTTTCTAAACCAGGGGGGGAGTGACTGAGGGCAGGGAGACATGCCCTTCATGGTGATGGTTAACCATCCCGCTACTCACTAGTTACCCACCCCCACCCGATTACCAAAGCCAATAGCTCACCCATAGGCGAGATCTATTAGCTTTACCAATGCTTGTTTTTTGGGCACAGGGAGATTGAGTGAGTTGTCCAGAATCACAGGGTGCTGAGCCAATGCCAAGACTCAAACCAGGTTCCCAGGGCTTTAAGTGGGCCGGGTCCCTCCGGGTCTCAGACCTGGTAGTATTTAAAAACAGACATTGACGCTGGTCCCTGTGGGCCCTGCATTCATGCTCTTAAAGGCAATGGCAAGAAACACTGATCTATTTGTGAACAACAGATGCAAACAAGCATTTGCAATGCAGTCGGTCTCGCCTTTGGGACCTTCAATGTATTTAGCTATGCAGCACATTAGCCTGAGTGCTGAAACATCTACCGCTCTTTAACATGGAGGGAAAGTAAGCACCAAACTGCGTGACACGCCAGGTATGGGAACACATGGAGAGAAATATTGCCTTTCAGTGGGAAATGGTTTAGTCCAAAGCTGTTTTTAATATAAAATCAGGACCTTCAATGGTCATATCCCTGAAAATACAAGATTTGAAAAAAATATTATTGGCTACGGGTGCTTGTGGAAGACAATTTCTATGGACTGGAATCTAGAGAATGCTAAAGTGATTCTGCTATTTTACTGCCCTCTGCTGGTCGTTTTCTATCAAGGAAGTTAAATAGAGGCAGTAGCAATAAAAATAAAAATAAAATAGACCCTCAGCAGAAAGGAATTCTGGAATTTTACTGACCTCTAGTGGTTGTTTTCTATTAAGACAGTTAAATAGAGGCAGTTGAACAAGCAGAAAGCAATTCTGGTGTTTCACTGACCTCTACTGGTCGTTTTCTAACAAGACAGTTAAATAGACGCAGTTGAACAAGCAGAAAGCAATTCTGGTGTTTCACTGACCTCTACTGGTCGTTTTCTATCAAGACAGTTAAATAGAGGCAGTTGAACAGAAAAAAAGGTCCGTAAATGGAAGCAGACAAGTCCTAGGGCTGAACTCCAGAGCCCACAGAGTACATACACATATAAGTAAATACTAAAGTATATACAAGTTGTCTCGAATGCTCAACGTACAGAGCAGTGGTCACACAATCCAGTTGCAATTGGGATTCATTGCAGATGTGTGTGAAGGAGGGAAACAGTTGTCAAAATATTGACAAAGCGAAAGTTAAAAAAAATACGGTGCTTACAGGTGAGCAAGTGCGTGGGTGTTCGGGCATGGTGAAGAGAGAAGGAGAAGCGAGGACCTGCATTCAGGAGACAGTGAAAAGAGGGTGCTGGAGAGGAAAGATGAGGTGTGTGATACGCAGATGGAGGAGATGTGGAGAGACAAAGGATGTACATGTCTAACAGAGTGAACGTACAGGAATTATTAAGACACTCTGGCGACCACTGGCCCCTCCACAGGCCTCAGTAATATTTAATTCACAGTCTCACAATTTCAGAACTGAAACATGTTCAATATTAATTATTTAAAACAAAATTGTTGTTACTCATTTATCTTAAACAGCTAACAAGCACTGAAAAAGACAATTGTCCTGGCTGATTTTTGGTGTAGTCAGTTGTTGCGTTAGAAATCTGGATGCAATTACAGGAATCTCAGAGAGGCACCAAAATACCAGTGAGTAGCAAACTATGGGGGGCTCAAAGAATTAAACTTATTTGTTTAAGCCACAACCTCAATTATATAGGCTGGGCTTCTTTTAGAGACACCCCTCCCCCCCCCCCACACTTTTTTCATCCCACTTGAAGCCCTGCCGGTTCCTCCTTTGCGTTTACAAAGCCTTATCAGGTGTGTTGGACCTATGGACAACTTTGAAATGAACCAAGACTACAACTCCCAGAATGCACTGTTCTGTAAAAGCAATGTGCCAGTGACATGGAACCACCAGCTCACCTTAATTATCAGTGATACCGATAAAAGGCAACGATTATCTGTCATAATTATCTGTGCTTCCCAGATTAAAAGCGGATGGACAAAAGTTATCCTTTTTCTGGGTTCGATGGTGTAACCGCGGGGATACGCAGGGGGGGGGGGTTTCGCGGGGATATAATTCACCTAGACTGACGTCAGTGATGACGTGGTTAGAAGTGGTTTAGCCAAGGCTGATCTTTTCCTGGGATCTATAATGCATGTCAGGGACGGAGAAGGACTTGCTTACACTACAAACCAGACTTGAGCTGGAGGGAGGATGTTTCACCCAAACCTAGACTGACGTCATTGATTACGTAGATAGATATACTTTAGCCAATGTCCTGCCAGGGACGGAGCTGGACTTGCTTACACTACAAACCAGACTTGAGCTGGAGGGAGGATGTTTCACCCAAACCTAGACTGACGTCAGCGATGACGTGGTTAGATGTACTGTAGCCAAGAATGATCTTTTCCTGGGATCTATAATGCATGTCAGGGACAGAGCAGGACTAGCTTACACTACAAACCAGACGTGAGCGCGAGCCCCCGCTGAGGCCGGCTGGCGCCCGCCCGCGGCGCCTCATTATCGGGGCAGCGTTGGCAGGAGCGCAGCCCGGAGGCGCCCGAGCGACAGATCCCGGCCATCTATCTGTCTTCATTTATTCTCTCTGGAAGCGGCCCTGTCACCGCGCCGGCACAGACAGGACCGCGGCCCTCGGGCATCACATACACGCCTTACAAAGAGCAGGCCCGGGAGCAGCCCGCGGGCACTTACCTCAGAAATGCCTCCTGCGACCTCCCACCTTCGTCTTACTGTACTGCACCCTCTCTATAGCGCGTTCACGCCCCTCGACAAGCTACAAAGCGCTTTGCATTCTGGTGTTTGTAGTCCAGCATAGACAGCCACAAGCTGAGCTTACTTTAATATTTTTGGCCTGTCCTTGGAAGTCATCCCTCTGTTTTAGTATTTTAAATATCCCATGACTAATATTTTGGGATTTAAAGACTTCTACACAAAAAGTCTTGTGTGCCAAGGCAGGCAATTCCCCGGATTCACACGTTTCAGGTATCTCAGCTGCAGGCAGCTTGAAGTGGCTGCTGCCGGGGGTCTGCTGTCACTAATATAATACAAAATCTGCGCACAGCGGCTTTGGGGGGCACCCTCCTGACTGGAGGATTTTCTCATCTGTTTCATTTATCTTCTTGTTCAGTGGCTTTCCTCATTATTCTTTCTTTCTCCGCGTCTGGAGCATTTTTTTTTCTTCATTGTGCTCTTTTTTAGGGTCAAGCATGAACCAGCGTATGCGCCTCTCTTGCGAGACACTCTTGTACACTGAAAGGGCTGGGAGCCAGCCCATTGCTTACCATTTGTTGGCCTGAGTGCCACTCTTTTTACAGCCTCGTAATTCGTTCCTTCCTCTCTGTGGAGCAGGGACCAAGCACCGACTGATTCAACTTAATTAGTGCCCGTCCGCTGCTCCCCATGTGATTGAGGCACTATTTTGTTATTTTTACCTATTAGTGCCCTGCAAGCAGGAGTCATGTGACTGCCAAACACGTGCCCTGCAGGACAAACAAAGTTGCAAAGATTTATTTTCTATAGTTAACTGTTTTTTTTATTTTGCCAAGTCTTCTTTTCTCACTTTGCACTTGTGCTTTCTATTGTTTTTGCTTGTGGGCTCTCTTCTCAAAAGATAAGGATTGTTTTATTGCAAAGACACATTGGGGGATATTCACAAGGCGCTATTGCCGAGTTAACAGCACTTTATCGCAGCCAAAGTTGCGATAAATCGATCGCCCCATTCACAAGCTGGTGTTAACAGCCCACAGCAACAGTTTACCTGCAATTGCAGCCGCAAAAAACATCGCCACAGAAGACCCCCGCAACTAGCGCTAATGCGATGCAGAGTAGGCGTTCCCGTGCCCAAAGCCGCGACAACACCACTCTACAACATTCACAACGACCAGACAGAACTGCGATAAGAACACGAAACAGGCGATAAGGCGCGTTAGCAGCAGGAAAATAACACCTGCTCTGACCTGGTGCTAAGTCGGACCACAGCCTGCACCACAAAAGGGAGACCAGCCCGCAGCCACACCTGAAGAACAACAGATGCACCCGGGCAACTGAACACGCAGCCCGGAGGGCCGAAAGGGAAACAACACCCACCGCAACCACCCCCAGGACCCCCCCTGACTAAAGACATGCCACATCAGCTACACCCAATCACGTACAAAATTATCCGCATGATGTTGCACAATCACAACTGGTGACATGCATGTGTCGTCACAAAAATGAGCATCACTCATTCATTTCCGAAGCAACAAATCAAAGTTTATTAAAATGAACACTGAAATAAAATGAAGACACATTGCGGCTCCCCTCGGGCCAATCCGTAGGTCACAGCCTCCAAGACAAAAATCATGATGAGAAGGGGTGTCCTGCGCACACCAAAGGGGAGTTTCAATCAGAGCTAGCACTTCCGGTAGTGGTCAGCGCGCTAGTTTTCCGTGCTCCACCACTACTTAGTTCGACGCTTGAGCGCAGCGCAGCGGACACGGCAGAACGCTGACTCCAGGTGATGCTGCTAGCTGTGCTGTACTACATGGCGCATTCTTTTAAAAAAAAGTAAAAAACATTGTTTTTCTTAAACGTGCAACTACCGGCACGGATCGCTCTTGCTGAGATCTCTTAATACTTGTATGATCGCACAATCGTTGCTGTTGTTTTTAAAATACTTGTACTTTGCACATGTAAATCTTACCTGCATTAGATTACCCCTTCGCCCCGGTCCGACGTGGCAAGTGCTGTTGTACGGAGGGCTTCTTGGGAGTTTCGATCAGGGCAGGCACTTCCGGTAGTGGTCAGTGCGCTAGTTTTCTGCGCCCCACCACTACTTAGTTCGATGCCTCAGCGCACGTGTGCAGCGGGCACGCCACCGGCGCGCCAAAGGCAAGCCCGTCTGGATCCGTCCGTGGCGGGACGGGGCTGTGGGCGACTCACTATGCCCATTTTATCACCTACACAGCAACTGAGCTGAGACACTTACAAGCTAACTGGCCTATTAATTCCCGTACAAAGGCTCATCTGCATACTACAGGGATTCTCAATCCCAGGAATTTTCTCCCTGAACTCTCTGCCCTACCGTCCGAGCAGTGTCTTCCTGCTAAATTTAAAGAATTACCTGAATCTATCTCTCCCCTGCCCCAGGAAAAAGGGACCCTGGTAATTAGCTATTTAAACACCCGCTCGCTGGCTAAAGACCAACTAGAAATATTCCAGCTACTCGACTCCGACAAACCAGACATACTTCTCCTGTCAGAAACATGGCTCACTACCGAATCCGTACCCGACATCCTGGCAGCAGTGCCCATGGGTTATTATATACTTCAGGCCAACAGACCTTCAGGGAAGCCTGGAGGCGGGGTTGTAGCTATCATCCATCACAAACTCAGATTTACCGCTATTGAAGTCGCTGGCATACCCTCTGTTGACAGCCTCATTTTAAAATTTGATTCTCCTCACTCCCCTTTTATCTGCGCTCTCTTCTACAGACCCCCCCACCACATGCCCTCTTTCCCTCAACTGTTAGGCGAAATGATCTCCCAGCTAGTTATCAATAATGCCAAAATCATCATCATAGGAGACTTTAATTACTGGCCCACCGACGTAAAGGAGAGCACCAGCTCGTTAGAATTTACCGACCTCCTGTCGGGGCTAAACTGCACCCAGCATGTACACGTCACCACCCACATCAAGGGACACATCTTGGACCAAGTCTGGACCTCCAACTTGGAAATTACACAACCCCTAATCTCCCCATGCCCATGGTCCGACCATCACATTATCACTTTTTCCATGGACTGCACCCCCCTAACAAAACCTCCACTTTTGGGCAACCACCTGTCTAGAAACTGGAACTGGGCTAACATCGGCGAGTTCTGCACTTTACTAAAAGCCTCCCCCCCTGATGAACAGGACTCCCTCAGCAATCAGGCTACTGGCATCTTGCGCTGGCTTGAGTCAGCCAGCAATATCGTCGCCCCCTTTAAATAATCCAGACTTAAACGTCCTCACGACGCTCAAAGCTGGTTTTACGACGATCTGAAAACAAAGAAATTAGCACTCAGGCAAGCCGAGCGCAGTTGGAGACGAGACTATATCCCAGAAAAAAAAGCCACCTACATTATCCTATTAAAAGACTATAAAAATTCCATTCTCCTGACCAAGACAACGTACTTCTCCCTGAAAATTACTATTTCAGCTACCAAGACTAAGAACATTTTCTCCATAGTCGACGAACTATCACAACCGGACAGAGTAATTGCTAAACCGGTCCCCTCTCAATCACTATGTGACTCCCTAAACGCGTATTTTATGGAGAAAATTGCCACCATTAAAAGCAAAATCTCCCCTCCCGTCCTTTTTACAAACCCTCCGATCACGTTCAAAAACCCCCAGGTACAGGCAGGATTTAGACCAGCACACTCTACGGAGTTAGTCATCCTAGCAGTTATGGACGAGCTTAGGAAGGGGGCCGATCAAAACATCACCCAAGCCCTGGTTCTTCTGGACCTGTTTGCGGCCTTTGACACAGTCGATCATGATCTCCTGATCGACCGTGTCAGTAATGCTGGCGTCCAGGGACTGGCCCTGAGGTGGATCTCCTCCTTCCTGAACAATCGATTCCAGGCTGTCCGCCTAGCCAGCTTCTCAGCTGAGAAAGTTAGGCTGACCCATGGGGTCCTCGGGGGTCTTCTCTTTCACCCCTTCTTTTTAACCTGTACATGTCGCCCCTTATACGCTCCTTACACAACAGTGAAGTAGCTTCTTTTTTTTCTACGCCGACGACCTTCAGCTGGTTTTCAAAATCGACTCCTCTGCCACCTCAGCCTCCAACTTTCACTCCACCTTGAACCTCATTAGTAACTGGATGTAAGCCAATCAATTGAAGCTCAACCCTGACAAGACTGAGCTGATCGTGACCGGCGGCACCTCCAATCCTTGGAACTTTAGCTTCTGACCTCCTCTACTAGGCAACCCTCCTCACCCAGCAGAATCCGTAAAAAGCCTAGGGGTCATAATAAGCAAAGATATGTCCATGAAATCCCAGATCGGTGCGGTGGTATCGTCTTGCTTCTTCCACTTACGAAGAATCTGGAAAATTTGCAGATTCCTAACCACCGAGGCCCTAACTCTAATTCTCTTGGCTCTGGACATCTCCTGTATTGACTACGCCAACTCACTCTATGCTGGCATTCCAGCTTACCAGCTCCATCGTCTACAAATGGTTCAGAACCAAGCAGCTAGGCTCATCTTCCATCAACCCAAACATCAACATGTCCGCCCCTTGATGAAGAGCCTCCACTGGCTCCCGGTGGCCAAACGCTGTGCATTCAAATTGGATTGCACCATCTTCAAAGCCCTGGCCGGTCAGTGCCTGGCATTCATCTCCTCTATGATACATCACTATACCCCCTCACGTGAACTTCGCTCCTCCCACTTGAACCTGCTCACTATCCCCCCCCTCCAAGCGGAAAAAGCACGGTGGTCTTAGATTCTCACTCCTGGCCCCTCAATTCTGGAACTCCCTTCCGACGGAGTTCAGATCAGTAACCTCATACATCCAATTTAGAACACTCCTTAAAACCCTTTTGTTTTCTCAGGCATACGAGTAAGCGTCTGTCACTACACAACTGCCGCATCCCGTCCTTAGCGCCATGAAACCGCTTGGTGTAAGCGCGCTCTACAAATAACTTTAACATAACATAACATAACATTACAGAGAGAGAGCGAAGGGGAAAGAGAGGAAGATAGGGAGAGAGAGAGAGAGAGAGAGAATAAGAGAGGGGGAGAGAGGGGGAGAGAGAGACAGAAGACAAAGAGATGGGGAGAGAGAGAGAGAAAAAGAAGAAGAGAAGGGGAGAGAAATAGAGAAGAAGAAGAGAGGGGGAGAGAGAGAAGAAGAAGAGAGGGGGAGAGAGAGGAAGAGAGGGGGAGAGAGATGAAGAGAGGGGAGAGAGAGAGAAGAAGAAGAAGAAGAAGAGAGGGAGAGAAGAAGAAGAGAGGGGGAGAGAAGAGGAGAAGAGGAAGAGAGGGGGCGAGAGAGAGGAAGAGAGGGGAGAGAGAGAGAGAGAAGAAGAAGAGGGGGAGAGAGGGAGAGAAGAAGAAGAAGAAGAGAGGGAGAGATGAAGAAGAGTGGGGAAGAGAGGGAGAGAAGAAGAAGAGTGGGGGAGAGAGGGAGAGAAGAAGAAGAGAGGGGGAGAGAGGGGGAGAAGAAGAGAGGGGGAGAGGGAGAGATACGAAGAGAGGGGGCGATAGAGAGAGAGAGAAAAGAAGAGAGGGGAAGAGAGAGAGAGAAGAAGAAGAGAGGGGGAGAGAGAGAAGAAGAAGAGAGGGGGAGAGAGAGAGAGAGAGAGAGGAAGAATAGAGGGGGAGAGAGAGAAGAAGAGAGGGGGAGAGATAGAGAGAAGAAGAGAGGGAGAGAGAGAGAGAGAGAGCACCACCTCTGCGCACCCAGGCCACACTACTCACCTGGTGGCACTGGTGTGTCTCCAACCACTTGCCGGCATGTAGTTCAGTCCATTAGGTCACACATCTGAGACAGACCCGTCATCTGAAACAGAGTCCAAATACATGTTTGGCACAGTACACACAATTGCACAAGACAACATCACCTGCCCTCCAGGCAGAGGCACCCAAGCCCCTCCCGCCGCCCATCGGAGTATGCCCAACCATGCACACCCAGGCCTCACTGCTCACCTTCCGCCACTGGCGTGCAGACTGGAGGTCCCATCACGTGCCGCTGCAAGCCACAAGCCTGGGGCCCGCGGACATGGCACACTGCACACCATGCCGCCCCGCTCCTCAGGCCACCAAGTCGCACGTTTGGTGCTGAGTCTTGATTACCCCATGGTAGAGGAAATGCCAGGGCACCCGGCCTCATCGCAGGCTGCACATCCGCTCAGCCCAATAGGTGCCACCAACTCTGTGATCCTGGAAGCGATGCCACGTGGCGGTAGGCCCGTGCTGCCCGCTGGCTCTGGCCTACACTTAGGTCCAGCAGGGCACACAAAACCTGAGCTGTCCGTACCTATGGGACGGGGCATCATCGCAGACTGCACACCCGCTCAGCAGCTCAAGGTGCCCCAAATTCAGTGCACCCAAAGTCACCGTCCCGTGGTGGTGTGCCTGTGTCGGCTGCAATGCTCCAGGTGCCACTAACCCTGTGCAACCCCAGTCAGCGCCACGTGGCGGCAGGCCCGTGACGGCCGCAGGGCCTCGGGTGCCACTAACCCTGTGCAAGCCCAGTCAGCGCCACGTGGTGGCAGGCCCGTGACGGCCGCAAGGCCTCAGGTGCCACTAACCCTGTGCGCAACAACTCATAGGCCCTTTATGATTGACAACCGTGGAGCGTCCGTCATCCAGTCACCACTGGCAGAGGGGAATGTGACGTCGTCGGCCCCTTATGTTGGCGGAGTAACATGGCCTGTGACGCCTGTGCTGGATGGGTGTGCTGTGCGTGCAAACCTGCCCTCAGGGAGTGGCTGTGACATGCTGACAACTAGACCAGTGACCTGCACACCACCAGCGAGTACGCCTGCGACGGGTAGCAATGAGGGTTCCCCCCCCTCGGAGCGTAAGAGTGGTCTGGCCTGCCGTACGCCGGACCAGCGCAGGGCTTGCAACAATGACTCGTGGGATCTGGATGTGGTTTAGTCCTTGTCCGGACATGGAAGTGACTGATTCGTGTGTCCCTGTTGTAGTGTTTACTGGACCCGGTACACAATATGCAATGTAGCACCCTCTGACTGGCATCCCACAGGATGAGCATCATTGACGCAAGGGACATCACTGTCCCTACATTCACCCACACATTCATACATGGATGATGAACGACATAACACAGCAGTACGTCACTGGATGTTTATTGCACATCCAGTTCATTCCTGCAGCTGGAGCGGTACAGGGCAGTGCCGAGCACACTAAACAATATGGGCCTGTGGAGGGCCAGCCAGCGTCTATCCGGGGATGACAAGTACTGCGGAAGAGGTAGGGTACAGTTCGCAGTCTGGTAGCCGTGTCATTGGTCATCAAACAGGATATGGCAGACCATGTCGCTGTCCAAGGTGAGTGCATCGGAGTGTATCGGGGGTCAGTGGTAGGGCATGGGGCCATGTGCGGCACCAAGCAGGAACAGGCCAGGTGGCAGAAATGAATGCTAGTGCCTCCTGATCACAAACCCATCCACGTCCTCGGCGTCGGATGTGTGCTCTGCCCCACCTGTGGGTGTTGCAGTACCGGCTGGGGCAGTGTGTACCACTGACACATCAGGGGCCGGAGGAGGGTTGGAGGCCCTGGAGCGGGTCTAAACACCCATGGATGGCGTCCAGTTTGGTAGCCATGAGGTCGAACCCCACCCGCACTCGCTCAGCCGTTTCCTTCTGGACCTCCAGCACACAGCATTGGAAGGCCATGTGTTGTTCCTGGGGGTCCTGGGAGACTGGCGGGCCGTGGGTGCCTCCTGCTGGGTGGTTTGTGTGGTGGGTGGGGTCTCCTCGATGCAGCTGGTCAGCCCTGATCCTGGAGGTGAGTCACGGACGATGTCAATGATGTCTAGGAGGGCTTGGGTGTCGATGGTGGAAATGTCCTCCTCGTCATCAGTGAAGAGTGGCTGGGACTGCTCTGCAGGGGGTGTTGATGGTGGCCCTGCAATGTGAAGGGGAGCTGGTGTATTGTAATGTGTCAACATGTATGTAGCCGCATAGTACATGTTGACATTCAGACAGCATGGCATTGTACATTGTGACAGTCTAAAGATCTGGGCGATGACCCAGAGTCATTGAGGGCGTGCACTGTGCTCTGCTTGATTGTGCATGTGTGCCATCGTGGCCATCTCCACCCGTCCCCCCAGTACTGGGTGGTCACTCACCCTGTTGCGGTTGTGTTGTGTCCTGTCGAGCAGTGTCCGGTCACCCGACCCTGGCCACAGTATCCACACTGATGACTGTCGACACCAGCTCCTCCATGTCATCTAGCTCGAGCTGTGGTGCTGGGCCACCACCTCCAGTCTGCATTGCTGCCTTCTGGTTGGCTGCGAGTTTCTCCTTGGTCTTCCGCTTGATGTCATTCCATTGCATCTTGACCTCGTCCATTGTCCTCTTGTGCTCTCCGACGGCATTCGCCTTGTCCACGATGTCCCGCCATATTCTAGTTTTGGTGCCCAATGACACGTTGGAGGTGACGAACAGTTGTTGATGGTGTTGCATCACCTCCGTGACTATGATCCTGTTAGCCTGCGGACTGAACTTTGTCTTACTCTTCTTCTTGTACTTGCCCTTCCCTGTACCCGATGTCCAGGGCTGGTCGTCCGGGGTGCTTGTGGGGTTGCGCTCGTCCTCTGCGCCTGTCCGGCTGCATCCATGGTGCTTGGGTGTTGGTCAGTTTGTATTTGGGTGTTTTTTTCTACTTTTATGGTGATTTATCCTGCCAGCCAGGTGTGTGTTGCCGGCTTGACGCTGCTTATCACTGATTTCCTCGTTGCGCTTTGGCCCATCGCAGGTTTTTTGGTGTTGTGGTTTGTGTTTTTGTCTCCATCGAGGTGGTTGTATCGCGGACATTGTCCGCGGTTTCGGCACACTATCGCATAGTACCGCCTTGTTGTGAATTCCACGTTGACACAGGGTTATTTTCCCGCGATGGGCTGTGATGTTGGGAGTTGTGTTAAGCTACTCTTGCGGTAGTTATCACACGTTCTTGTGAACATGCTCCATTGTTTCTTTCTTATGTGTAATTTCTGAAATTATGCTTTAACACATAATCTTGCAGTACACCCCAAACCACCCCACCTCACCCCACATCAACCAGCCCCACTCAATTCAATCCACCCCAGTCCTATCCAAACCACTCACCCCACTCCAATCTACCCCACTCCTTTCCAAAACAATCTGCCCACTTAAATCCACCCCACTCCAATCCAAAACAATCTGCCCACTTAAATCCTCCCCACTCCAATCTGCCCTACTCCAATCCAAAGCAATCTTCCTCACTCCAATCTGCCCCCCTCCAAACCAAAACAGCGTGCTCCACTCAATCCAAATCAATCTGTCCCACTCCAATCTAAAACTATCTGACCCACACTGAAGGACGGGGCCCTCTAGGGCCACGCGGGTTATTTTACAACCACCTGATATGCCTTCCCAAAATGAAGAGTCGTTCAGACAGCAGAGAATACAGCTTACGTTTTATTCAGCATATACTCTGCAGAGGAATCCTAACAGACCTTCACCCTAAGATGTCTGCCGAGGGTCTGACACCCCAAAGTTTGCTACTACATAATAACCTTTCTGGGAGACTTCGGCCACGCCTCTAGTGGAAAACTACCGGCCTGAGCCGGGCATGGACAAAAGAGGCACAGAGATGAGCTAACACCTGCCAGATGAGTACATTCTATCAGTAGTCCAAGGCCACTGTGCCGAGTCTCGGCGTCTCCGAACGTGGGAGCAGAGTTACACATTGAGAATAGTATGCAGAAGCAGAATAATTGCTCGTTAGCATGTCAGGTAGCAACCTGGATCAAGAAGAGGATAATAACGAAGTACAGTGTTCTGCTGAGGCAAGCGGTTCTGAATACTAAGGCCTAGTACGAGCACAGCCCAAGCAGTCTTATACAGATTATGAAATACAAAATGGAGTCACACGGACTAACAAAAGCTTACATGTTACAGGGATAACTCAGTGCGTTGCGTAACGGGAACGCAAATAGCGTCTATTTAGCCACATATTGCTAATCTAAGTGTATCACGGTGAGAGGGGAATTTTAAACCTAACAACTCCAATCCAAAATAGTGTGCCCCACTCCAATTAGTCCCGCCACAATCCAAAACAATCCTCCCCACTCCAGTCCATCAACTCCAATCCAGTCCACCTGACCCCAATCCAGTTCATCTCAACCTAATCCAATCCACCCCACTCCAGTCCAATCTACCCCACTCCAATCCAATGCACCCACATCAATCCAATCCAGCCATATCCAATCTACCCCACTCAAATCCACCCTCCTCCACCCCTCCCCACTCTAACCCACTCCAATCCACCCCACCCCACCTCAATCCAAACCACCCCACCCCACCTAATCCAATCCACCTCAATCTAATCCATCCCAATCCAGTTCACCCCACCCCAATCTAATCCACATCAAGCTAATCCAATCCACCCTACTGCACTCCAATCTACTCCACTCCAATCCACCCCACCCCACCTCAATCCAATCCGCCCCACCCCACCTCAATCCAATCTACTCCACCCCTATTCACACTACTCCATTCCACCCCATTCCATTCCACACCACTTCATTCCACTCTGCTCCAGTGCACCCCAGCCCACCCCACCCCAATCCAATCCAATCCACCCACTCCACTCCACCCCACCCCACCCCACCCCACCCTAATCCAATCCACCCACTCCAGTCCACCCCACCCCAATCCACCTCACTCAAATCTAATCCACCCCATCCAGTCTACCCCACCCCAATCCACCCCACTTCACTGCAGTCCAATCTACCCCATTTTACCCCAATCCACCCTACCCCAGTTGAGTACACTCCACTCAATCCAATCCATCCAGCCCACCACAATCCAATCCACCCCACTCCAATCCAATCCACTCCACTCCAATCCACCCGACCCCACTCCAGTCCTATCCACCCCACTCCAATCCACCCACTCCACTCAAATCCAATCCACCCCACTCCAACCCAACCCCACTCCAATCCAATTCACCCCCTCCAGTCCAATCCACCCCTCCACTCTCATCCACTCCACCCCAAACCAATCTAATCCACCCACTCCAATCCATCCCAAACCAATCCACCTCACTCCATTCCAATCCACCCCATTTCACTGCAGTCCAATCTACCCCATTTTACCCCAATCCACCCTACCCCAGTTGAGTACACTCCACTCAATCCAATCCATCCAGCCCACCACAATCCAATCTACCCCACTCCAATCCAATCCACTCCACTCCACCCGACCCCACTCCAGTCCTATCCACCCCACTCCAACCCACCCACTCCACTCAAATCCAATCCACCCCACTCCAACCCAACCCCACTCCAATCCAATTCACCCCCTCCAGTCCAATCCACCCCTCCACTCTCATCCACTCCACCCCAAACCAATCTAATCCACCCACTCCAATCCATCCCACCTCACTCCATTCCAATCCACCCCATTTCACTGCAGTCCAATCTACCCCATTTTACCCCAATCCACCCTACCCCAGTTGAGTACACTCCACTCAATCCAATCCATCCATCCCACTCCAATCCAATCCACTCCACTCCAATCCACCCACTCCACTCCAATCCACCTGACCCCACTCCAGTCCTATCCACCCCACTCCAATCCACCCACTCCACTCAAATCCAATCCACCCCACTCCAACCCCACTCCAATCCAATTCACCCCCTACAGTCCAATCCACCCCTCCACTCTCATCCACTCCACCCCAAACCAATCTAATCCACCCACTCCAATCCATCCCAAACCAATCCACCTCACTCCATTCCAATCCACCCCATTTCAGTCTAACCCACATAATCCAGTCCACCCACTTCAATCCACCCCACTCTACCCCAATTGAATCCACTCCAATCTATTCCAGTCCAATCTACCCCACTACCTCAAACCAATCCAACTCACTCCACCCTATTTCACCCCACTTCACTCCACTCCACTCCACTCTGTCACTGAACTCAATAACATTGCACCCTACAAAACTCTCTGCCACTGAACCACTGAACTCTCCTCCCCTCTACTCAACTCTAGGACACTCTAACCCCCTACTCCACTTTACAAAACTCTACCCCAGCAAATCCAGTCTATAATACTCTAATCCCCCCACTCCACTCTAGGACACTCCATGCCACTAACGTTTAGCCATGCTGAACAGCAGCCACATTGGTGTACAACATGGCAAAGCCACATTGCCAAAGCCAACAGCTTTTGTAGAGGTGCGACCTATTGACTTTGCCAATGCTTGTTGATGACTTGTGTTGGGCAGCCCTTGGGCTTCCCCTTCAGTCGGTCATTCCAGGCTTAGCATGTGGTCAGTCTGAAGGTTATCTCTGCGATGATCATACACATGAGAGCTCTTGGCTACATTACTATGTTGGTAGTTGCAGTTTGTGTGGGCTCACTTCTTTTACTTTGTTCAAATTTCGCTATTGAATTTTCTGTAGTACAAAAGGGGACCTTGTCAGCAAAAAATAAACATATGAGTAACACATATAATTACTTTGCTTTGTCTTATAGGCATGTGCACACAAGTGTTTCGCATCAGCTCTTGTATGCCATCACTTGATCGTGTCTGTACTGTAATATGACAAGATGTCTATCTCATGAAGAAAATGAACATGGATGACGGAGGAAAGAGAAAAGAAATCTAGAAGGAGAATGTAGTCAAGAAAGTTAATAAGACACCAAAAGAAACATATTAAAGAAGACAAAAACAAAGTAAAATCTCTAATAAGCCAAACACACCACTCAGGATGGCCAAGATCTTGTTCAAAACATGATACATACAAGGCATTAGCATGTACAGTGTTATTCAGTAAGAGTGAATTCACAATCTTTGCTTCGCTCTGGGACCATCATCTCCATGGAAGGTTCACCAAGTTTAGGCTCAGTGTCGCCTGAGTTCTTCAGACCTCTATTTCATAAGGTATTCTACAATTCATCGCTACCAGTGCCCCTTGGATGAGAGCTCCGCGCCCCCTCAGGATGAGACAAGACGCGGGCATCATCTTCCACCCACACATCATTGATTTCACTCCAAGAATTATAAATACGTCCAGTAGTTTCATTGCATTATTCCCTGAATGGATGAACACACCTAGACTAGACCATATGGCTCCAAAAGTGACACATTTGGAGAGGTGTGGTGCAGTGGCCAGAGCAGCTGACTTTGGAGCAGGGGGTTCACGGTTCGATCTCTGTCTCCGACGGCAGCTCAGCTCAGCACCATGTGACTCTGGGCAATAGCTCACTTCATTTCCACGACGGCCCCCAGCGCCGTAAGGGTGAGTAGTTTGCGCTTTACACATACGGATTTATTTATTTATATTTTATTTTTGAAACTCCTTGAGATCAACACGTTTGGTCCAGCCTACAGTTTGCCAGGATATGAACTGATGTGCCCTGCTCTTCCCCTCATTGGCAGCATGTCCCTGAATCACCCAAGTCACAGCTAAACATTGGACAAGAGTTCCAAGGACAGTTATGAATCAAGTAATATTCGAATTGACTCAACAGAATTTAAACCTGCCTGATCTACCGATCTACATGAAGTAAATGTACCCCATTTATAGGTAAAAGAGGATTTCACTGGAAATTTCTCATCACATGAAATTATGTCCGGGTTGTCCTTGGACGATTTCAGCTTTTTAAAATGCTTTTGAATTTTAGGAATGCATAAAACTCAACAGCATGTATATCTGATTTTTAAGAATTTAATAAATGCGAGCGGTTTATCATCGTCCATCAGATCCCTCATCATACATCTTCCTGCTTCCCTCTGAATTTTCAGATCTAATCCTTCGTTGTCAATACTAATGTCTCCATTCTCCACAGGCGCATGTACAGTGTTTAGATATTTTTCTTGTTCCTTCTATGGTCTGTTTCTCAATAATCCTGCTACATCAATCTTTGTTTGTGAGATGTATTGTTAGGGGTGGGGGGGCGGGGGGGGGGGGGGGGGGGTTGACAGGAGGCCCCTGGGCCCAGTTAGGCCCTTTCTATCTGAACCCTGGGTGTAAGTACCCCTTGCATGGGTGGTCTGAATCTATATGGACGTTTCGTTCATATGAATGTCTTTTGATAATGATTAAAATGCCAGTTTTACCTCCACCTTTTCTTTTTGTAATCTCAATTCATTAATAGCAATGCTGAGTTTCTCATTGGCCCAAAGATGCTAGTAATATTGAATATATTTTGTTGCAAAAACTATCAACAGATTTTTGCAACAAAATATATTCAATAATATTAGCATCTATTATTAGAACTCTGTTATTAACTATGTAGCTTGTTGCCCCTGAGATTATCATCGCAGGGGCAGATTATCATCTCAGGGGCAGATTATCATCTCAGGGGCAGATTATCATGTCAGAGGCAGTTTATCATGTCAGAGGCAGATTATCATCTCAGGGGCAGATTATCATCTCAGGGGCAGATTATCATCTCAGGGGCAGATTATCATGTCAGAGGCAGTTTATCATCTCAGGGGCAGATTATCATCTCAGGGGCAGATTATCATCTCAGGGGCAGATTATTATGTCAGAGGCAGTTTATCATCTCAGGGGCAGGTTATCATCTCAGGGGCAAATTATCATCTCAGGGGCAGATTATCATGTCAGAGGCAGATTATCATCTCAGGGGCAGATTATCATCTCAGGGGCAGATTATCATGTCAGAGGCATCATGCTACATAGTTAATAATATAGTTCAAAGTTCTCTTTACTGCTTCTAATCCACCCTACAAACTCAAGTATTTTTCAATGGTACTAGCTTCGTTCATCCAGACCATATATTGTAAATTACCTGTTACCAAAATGCCTAGCTATTAACTAGGTCAGCGTTTTATTGAAGATCTGTGTTATTAATCAAACATTTATCGTCATACATTGCGACTCATTGCCTGATTTATATATTGGTGGAGAGGGTACTCTGTCGCAATGGTGACCGAGTTCCCTCCCTGCCAATATAGTGCTCCGCCCACAAACTTTAATTGCAGGCGGACCTTAAATTTGGCCACGGTGGATACTACTCTGTCTTTGCCGGGGCCAAACTTCTCCGAAGGAGGGCCACGGATAGATGTGCAACCACACTCACCCCTTGATGAAGTAAGTGAACCTTCATCTTTCAAATGAAGTACAGGGCACCCCACAGGTATTCTTATTAGCAATTTGTAAAGCGCATCGTTCCCCTGACAGGTATCATGGCGCTAGCAAACCACCGAAACGCAAATGACCTTTCTTAATGCTGCAGCAGAGGGCCCAGTGGTTTACGCCCTCTATTTAGGGAAGAGACCCGTTTTTAGCTTCTTCCCAAAGCTCCTCAGATTCCCGCTAGCTCTGAGGGAGTTTGGCAGGCTGTTCCATAACTGAGCTGACTCGACTTGGAAGGATCTCACGCCCATCCTTGTTTTGCTAAAGCTGGGCACACAAGCAAGGTTAGCTGAGGAAGATTGTAGTGAAATACTTGGCACGGTGAAGTTGTTTCACAAAGGTTTATTGTAGATGCACATAAGTAAAAATACAAGGGTGCTGTCAGCAACTGCTCTTCTTCTTTCTGCCTAACTACATTCTACATTCTATCTTATATACCTATTCCATATGATGTCACGAAGACCTTCTATTCAAACATTCTATCTATTTAAAGGAATAGATTACTACACATCCTCTTTCTTAATATAACAATAACAATAAATACAACTATAAGCAAATAATACTAAAATTTCATATACCATAACTTCATACAAAACTTAATTTGTACAATTGAATCCATAAGTTGATATCAATTAGTATAATTGCACACATATTCCCTTAAAACTTTGGGTTTTATGACTCTTCTACCCGACCTAGTGATTACCGGATTACCATCCATGCCCCTGGTTTGTTCGGGTTGGAGAGCACCAGGAGAGTTGGTAAGCGAATTGCCTTGAACTGATTCATGGTTCATATCTTCCCCTTGGTGTTCACACACTTCACCATGTTCGTTCAACATTTCCTTGCTAATGAGGCTGCTAGGGGTGTAAATGGTGTCACTCTGTGTGACTGTCTCAGGTGAGGCTACAGGAATGGTACTTAAATCCGAACTCCCTTCCGGACTTCACCACCAAAAATCACCACCACTCCCCCTTTCTTCAATGTCATTATCATTATCATGATGTTGACATCGTGCAACTGCAACCCTGTTCATATGATGAACAGTGCCATCATCTAGCATAATTGTATTCCTCATTACTTTAGCGATCTTCCTGGGTGCAGAAAAATGAGATTGGAGTTTTCCCACATTCTTTCCTTTCTTTATCCTGACTAATTGTCCGACGCTCTGCACAGACCCTCCGTTGTGAGAAGTTTAGTTAAAGGTTTGTGATCTGAACAAAGCGTGAACTTTTTTTCCCAAATAAACTTCCTGAAGTGTTCCATTGCCCACACACACGCTAAAGTCTCTCTCTCGATGACGAATACTTCTCCTCACACGGAGACAATGATCGTGAGGCAAACGCTACTACCACTTCTGTACCTTGCTTTGTCATTTGGGAAAGCACACCCCCTAGACCCGTGCCACTGGCATCTGTAGTAACGAATGTTTCAGCAAATGGATCAAAACCTTGTAAAGTGGGTGCACCTGAGATTGCACTCTTGATTTCTAAAAAAGCTTTCTGACAAGCCGTGTTCCATACGAATGGTGTTTTGTTTTTCATTAATTGACGCATTTCAAAAGTTATATGTGAAAAGTGGTTAACAAATTTTGAATAATATTCAGCTAATCCTAAGAATGATCTGAGATCATCCTTTGATTTAGGTGCAGGAGAATTGATGATGGCCTCTACAAGTTTTCTTTAGGTTTATTGCCCATGTCACAAATCTCGTGCCCTAAATATGTAACTTTTGTTTCTGCAAACTTACATTTGCTACCTTCAGCAACTAACCCATTTGAGTCTAAGATTCGTAACACTTCTCTCAATTTGGATTCATGATGGAGTTTGTCTTTACCCATGATTAAGATGTCGTCTTGAAAAAAAAACTACTTCTGGAATATGACCTAGCAAGTTGGACATAAGTCTTTGAAAAACGGCAGCTGCCGATGCTAACCCGAATGGCATCCGTTTGAATCTAAAACAACCCACAGGGGTACAAAACGTGGTAAGATGCCTACTCTCTGGATCAAGAACCACTTGATGATAGGCCGCCGAAAGATCTAGGGTTGAAAATATTTTAGCACCCCGAGTGAGGGACAACATCTCATCAATTCTGGGGAGTGGAAATTGGTCAACTAAAATGTTATTGTTCAAATATCTTAAATCCACACACAAACGGGCCTTTCCATTGGCCTTGCGAGCAACGACCAATGGAGAAACCCACTCGGCAGCCTCCACTCTTTCAATAACATCATTCTCTAGTAATTTCTCCAATTCCTGTTTCACTTCTTCCCTAACAATGAATGGTATGTTGCGAGCTTTGTGTATTTTGGGTACAGCTCCATTCTTTAAGATAATCTTGTGTGTGAAACCTTTCAGTTCACCCATCTGGGATGAAAAAACTCTTGGAAACTCTTCTATCACCCACTTTTTTGTGGTCTCACTTTCACATGCTATCAGCACTTGCTCCTTACTGTTTGGGTCTAGTATAATGTTGAGGTTTTTCTGGTCTCTCCACCCCAGAACGGAAGATCCATCTTTAGAAATGTATAATTTTCCTGTAGCATGTCTCCCCTTGAATCTAAATATCAAAACTCTGAACCCTAGTATATCAATTTTTTCCCCAGTGTAACTTTCTGGGGCAATATCACTGGGTTCCAAACTCGTTCCAATGTGAGAAATAAACAACTTTTCCCACACGTGTTTGGCTATGATAGTGTAAGGAGACCCAGAGTCGGCCGCTAACTGGACTAGGACTCCTCCCAACGACATTTCGCAAAGGGGTTTAGACGAACAATCATCATTTATGTTTAACACGACATTTTTTTTTTAAAACTGAGTTTGAAGTTCTTCATCTGATGATGCTGAGTCACCATACTGTTCAGTATCATGTATACAAGCAACTTTGTTCTTGTTTTTCTTATTAGGTTTCCTTCTGCAAGCTTTTGCAAAATGACCGACAATACCACATTCCAGACATTTAGCGGATCTTGCCGGGCATCTATCAAAATTTGCCGCATGAAGGCCACTGCCACATCTGTAACAAATTACATTTCCTATTTTCTTTTGTTCAAATTTATCTTTCTTTTTAACCTCTGTTTTGGGATCTCTGTAATTTCTTTGAAAAGTTTTTCCCTCCGAAATTTTATTGACTACATCAGAGTCTTTCTTATCAACAGATAAACTTACTTTCGCACACCTTTCAGAAAGTTCTGCTTTCTTTACCATTATTATAATATCCTTGAGACTGCTTTCACCCTCCACCCACAATTTGTCTTGTAAAGCCTTATTTTTTGCGTACATGACGATTTGGTCCCTAATCAATTCGTCATGTAACTGAGCAAATTTGCATTTGCTTGCGATTTTCTTTAGGGCTGTGGTAAATAATTTAATTACCGGGACTTAATTTGATACGGAAACATAATAAAAATAGCTCAGTAAATAAGAGGCAGGATCCGTGGTATTAGAGGTTCGGAATGGGCTTTATTCCAATACTGACTCGAATCAGGGATTTCAGGTTCCATCACCACGAAGGTTCAGGAAGTGAAGGCAATACATTATTGACAGGTAACAATATATATATGAAAAGCATTTACATTAAGACAGATGCAGGAGGCGTAACAGCTGATAATACAGATAAGAATACACATACGTAATGAAAAGAGGCGTAATAGGGCGTAACAGAGAAACGTCATTGGTGGTGATGTCACAAATGGGTGGATCTATGAGATAATTTCGCAGTATCAGCAGAAATACTTGGCAGAGATGCGCGCGCAGCAGTATGACGTGTGATTGACGTGCAACTAGGGGGTGAAGGGGACTTGATATTTAGCTCTACATGTGGCGACAAAAGTCTGGGGTTATGTCAACCTAATCCCAAATCATATCTAATATCCTATGTTTAAAGAACTGGGTTATCCAAAAAGAGAGGTCTCTTAGAGTAGAATCTTATTCTATACTGACTATACTGACGGTTAGTGCGTGTACAAGCGTCTAAGTGTCTACACTAGATGCGAGGGCGGAATCTTCCATAGTAACAGGGCTATGAATTACTTGTATGAAGACAGAGAAGTCGGGCCTTTGCTTGGTAGCTGGAAGAATGTTTACTTAAGCTACTAGACAGGAATGCATTGGGCAGGGAGCGGAGCAGATAATTTTCGAAGGTGAAATACAGTTCTTGGCAGGCAGCAAGCTGATGTCAGGCTTCGTGAGCCGCGCAGAGAATGAGACAAAGTTCATGGTCACAGATGCAGGCTCGGACTGGAGCTTCAAAGACAGAAAGCAAGAAGAGTTCGATGACAGAATCAGGGCCTACTTGCCTGGACTGTAAAAATGGCATAAGTGAACCATATAAAGGCAGTGGCCTTTTGTACTTAGGAATGGAATATCCAGCCCATTCATGGCGGATCAACAGAGGACATGTTAACGGTGGACGCACATGTATTTGCGTCTTCATAACTGGAACTGGAGGGAACATACATGTGCTTGTAACATGCACATAGAACCGTTGGGGTCCAAGATAGGGGACATAACTGACCAGAAAAATCCATATTTCCACATTCCCTCCTTGTCCCCTACTTGCCCGTCAGGAGATATCAATCTTCATTAATCCATTGATCTGTTCATATAGCATCATTTGTTCTTCTTTCTTCTTCCGGGATCTTGAATGAAAATCTTGATGTGGAATGCACGATGTGGCACACAGACCACAAATCGCTGGTCCACATTGCAGGCATAAGCAGCAACTGAATAATATGAGAAGGCCAATACCTAGGAAGGATAGAACTCTCCATCCCCAGGCTGATATCACGCTCCAAAACCAACCGGACCAAGTCCAGGTGCCTGGATTCTGGTGTATCTGGCTTACAATCTTATGAAGGCGGGTTATGGCCTTATATACAGATGGCGAATTTTCTGGTATGAATATGCAACAGCTTGATCCGATGACTCTACAAGCTCCGCCCCTATCGGCCAGGATGACGTCAAGGACAAGACGATTTTGAAGCACAACAATCCGCATAGCAGACTGCTCTTCTGTTAAATTGCCTAAGGCGGAAATAGTTTCGTTCACTACTGCTTCAAGGGTTCTAGTCAATCTACGTATCAGCTTACTATTAGTAACGGTACCTATATAGGGAAAGAGACCTTTATTGAAATCTGTATATTTTTCCCATGCTGTTTCAGTGTAATCGACTATTGGGAGATCTCTCCTTTCTCTATTGTGTACTAAATGAATATTTCTGTGATAATCAGGAGGAGCTAGGAAAACAGGTGGCAAAAGGAATCCAATGTAGCAGGTACCATCCCAATCTAGAGGCAAACGTACATATGCCGTCTGACCACATATGAAATAGGAATGGCGGGAAGCTCTAAATGTAGACTTGCCTTGATCACTAAATTCTACTACAGTGGTGCATTTACTATGGCCCATGTGTATGGAACCATTCTTTCTTATACATAATTCACCTTTTACTGGAAGTATTGACATAGCGGGCAAAATTGGAGTAGCTTCGGATTCAACATTTAGGATCATAAGATTAAGCGTAAAATTACCTAATCCATATACTTCATTTTCTAGATCAGTTCCTGTTCTTTTGGGAAGTCCCTCCTTGTTAGGATAGCAGACCTTAAGTAAAACTAAATTCAAATTTCCCCATACCCAGTTATCTTGATAAACTGCAGAATTCGAATCCAGAGAATTAATTAAGCTAAACCATGCTCCACAGGAGCCGTTGTGTGTGAACGGGTATGGAAAAAGAGGTAGAATTCCTTTATCATTCTGATAGGGAGGGAGTCGGCCACATATCCAACAATCTGTAGCATTGCTAACCTGATGGGAATGATGTAACATACTAATAAAAGTGTTATTGCGCAGCGCAAATCTGTATGACAATTCAAGCGGAGGTAATTCACTAAAAGAATGTTCAGCAGTAACATTGTAAACATGTCTAGAAATAGGATAATATATGTGCAACAATATACTTGCAGTAATTATTAAAAGACTTGAGAAAAACAAAATTAATAACGTCACTATGCAATGACTACGCAGTGATTTACAGTACGCCTGTCGTTTCAACATTTTTCGGGTGTTTTCTCTATTCAGGTCCAAGGGATACATGTCAGAGACAATTCAACCGCTTCACCTTGGAGAGGACTTAAACAATCAAATTGCTCGACTGATTGGGCCTGAGCTTTAATTTATAAAGTTCGGAGTCACTTTTTTCCACAAAAGGAAGTTTTGAGTCAATGGGTGAAGACACACAAGGTGTGCTATTCACATCTGATTTCAGTCCATGAAATTTCTTGATATGACTTGAATGAATCCATCCTTTTCTGCCTTCGATCTTCACGGCTGTTCTTGTTGTGAGCAACACCAGCTGAGGTGACCTCCACCTAGGTTCCAGCTGTGTTTTTCGATCAAAGTTCCTCACGAGGACTAAGTCTCCCGGAACCACGTCATGGGGTTTCACCTCAGTGTTGTCAGGAAAAGCTGCAGCTACCTGTGAACGACAAGATTGTAGTGCAGACATCAAGGAAGCCAAGTAATCTGTCAGCATGTTACAGTCAATATCAGTTATTTTGCGTGGTATAGGCGTCCCCCACATATTTGGTGGTCTGCCGAAGATCACTTCATACGGGGATAGCCCTGTTCGAGAGTGTGCTACCATTCTTGTGTAAAAGAGTGCAACTGGTAATGCTACTACCCAGTCGACACCTTTCTCTCTGCATATTTTGGATAATCTTATTTTCAGAGTCTGATTATGTCTTTCTACGAGACCTGCTGCTTCGGGGTGTCGGACACAGTGGAATTTCCACTGATAGCCTAACAAAAGTGAAACGTGTTTCATTAATTCGGATGAGAACGGCTGGCCGTTATCTGAGTGAACAACACGTGGTAAACCGTATCGTGGGAAGAATTCTCGAACCAACTGTTTGGCAGTAGTCGGGGCAGTGTAATCTAAAACCGGGTATGCCTCCGTCCAACGGGAAAGAGCACACACAACTACGAGAACATATTTGAATCCTCTGCATCGTTCCATCTGGATATAATCCATCTGGAGGACTTCAAAAGGGTGATCAGGAGGATGAAATCCACCCTGTTCTACGGGAACGCTTTTTCCTGGGTTGAACTGGCAACAGATCAGACAGGTACGAACCTTTTGTTTGGCTGCAGCTCGTAAATGCTTATTGAACCAAATATGTTGAATGCTGTCTAGCATAGCTTTCTCTCCTAGGTGCGCTGGACTATGGATAGTGTTAATAATGACTTGGACCATTGAATCAGGAAGGAACCACACAGACTTTTCCTTCATCAACCATCCTTGATCCGTTTGGATCCCTCCTAATTCCGTCCATTTCTTTATTTCTTCTCGTGTAGCATGTGTCTGTATATCAATTACGTCAAGAGTAGGATCCTTAACCGTCATACAATGTGTTGGCGTCGGGACTATTGTCTTTGTCATATCGGATGTTTGAGTTTGAGCAGTCCGTTTAGCTGTTCTATCAGCTAGATCGTTGCCTTGAGAAATGATATCAGTAACTTTCGTATGTGCTTTGCATTTCATAATCGATATTGCAATGGGTAAATGTATTGCATCTAATAAGGCATGAATGAGGGGTCCGTGCTGAATGTGGGCACCGTGAGAAGTTAAATAACCTCTCTCTCGCCACAGCACGCCGAAGTCATGTACGACTCCGAATGCATAACGTGAATCAGTGTATATGTTGACTTTTTTATTTGTGGCTCGAATACAGGCTTGTGTCAGAGCGACGAGCTCTGCTGCTTGAGCTGACAAGGTATTTATGCAATTTGTTTCAATGATTTCAGTATCTGTTGTGACTGCGTAAGCGGCCACTAACTCTCCTGTACTTCTTCTCATACATGAACCATCTACATACAACGTCAGGTCTGGGTCTGACAATGGGACATCTGTCAAGTCTTGTCTGGGTATCGTTGTGATTGTAATAACATCAATACAGTCATGGGCTAGTGGGTCTGTTCCATTTACAGGTAAAAGTGTGGCAGGATTCAATGTGTTACAACGTCTGATTTCTATATGTGGCTGAAACAGTGTTAGTTCATACCCTGTAAGTCTTGCTATAGTCAAATGTTGTGTTTGCGTTCGATTCACAAGAACCTCTACGGCGTGTGGTACTTGTACTGTCAATGGATGTCCTAACACTATGGCATCGCTTTGTCTGATTGCTAAAGCTGTCGCTGCCACTGATTTCAGGCACGCAGGCAGAGCCTGAGCTACGGGATCTAATGTACTAGAAAAATAAGCACACGGTTTGTGTGATCCTGCTTGTTCCTGTGTGAGTACTGACAAGGCAGTACCTTCGCGTTCTGTAATAAAGAGTGTAAAATGTTTACTGTAACATGGTGTTGCTAAAACAGGTGCTTGGCATAGAGCTTTCTTTAAGCTTTTAAAGGCATGTGTATGTTCTTGAGTCCAAGGGAGGTCAGTCGATGTGGCTGCCTCCTGTGTTGTCAACTGAATGAGTGGTTTTGCTAGAAATGCATACTGAGGGATCCACTGCCTACAATATGAAGTGAGGCCTATGAAAGCCCGCACCTCCTTTTGTGTCTTGGGTATTGGCATGTTAGCTATTAACTGAATGCGGTCTGGTGTAAGCTGCCTTCCCTCCTTGGACAGCGAGTGACCAAGGTAAATAACTCGCTGGACACAGAATTGCAGCTTAGAAGGGGACACCTTGTGCCCCTTTTCGGCTAGAAATTGTAAAACTGTCAGTGATGCTTTTTCACATTCAGGTTCGCTTCGGGCGGTGATCAGCAGATCATCGACATATTGAAGCAGGGCAGTGTTTACTGGCATGTGGATACTGTCGAGTTCTCGTTTCAGTGCTTGGCTATAGATGCTGGGGCTTTCTGTAAATCCTTGAGGTGCGCGTGAGAATTTGAAGCTACGTCCATTTAAACTAAATCCGAACAAATATTGGCTTTCCGGATCTATTGGGACGCTGAAAAAAGCATTTTTGAGATCAATTACAGTAAAGAATGTTGCTTCGGAATCAATAGCTGTCAGTAATGATGAGATATCGGGGACCACAGGGAATTGTGGCACAATACACTTATTTAATTCGCGCAGATCAATAATCAATCGATATACTGGCGGGGCCTTCGGATCTGTTCGTTTGAGAATCGGAATTATCGGTGAATTACATATATTGGAGTCTGTTTCTACAACCACTCCTTGGGCAATGAGTTCGTCAATGATTTGCAGTAAAGCCACTACAGCATCTGGTGGTAACTTGTATTGTCGCATTCGTGGTAGTACCACTCCTGCCTTTAGTGTGACTCGATATGGTGTAATATTCATACAACCAACATCAGTAGGGCCTTGTGCCCATAAATGTGTAGGTAAAGTCTGCAATCGGGGATCCATGTCTCTAGACACATAATGACCTTTAAAATCACGTAAAAACAATCTTACTCCTTCCGGAGAACAACATATTATAGCTCCTAGAGCCTTCAGCGTTTTTATTCCTAACAGGTTTTCTGGACATGATTTAGTAAGCAATAAATCTGTAGTTCGGGTCAAAGGTCCTATCGTAAGTGGAAGAGGTTGTGACACTTCATTAACAATAGGTTTTCCTGAAAAACCAAGGGAAATATTCTGTGAGCCTGAGAGGGGTGCCCCTGGAACTTCACTACGTTTTATGGTTGTTCGACTTGCCCCTGTATCAAGTAAAAATTTTCTGTCTTGGCCTAATAATTCACTATGTACATAAGGTCCTTCTTGATCTACAGGGATCTCGATAAGGGGTAAGTCAACTTCCCTCTCTAGGCTGGTTCATGCATATCGTTGATAATCAGGATAGTCATACTGTGCGGTCTGGTACAGTTGTCGTGTCGTGGTTTGCGTGGCAGCAACAGGCAGCGCTGGTGCAGCTGGCACAAACTGTATAGTCTGTTGTGGAGCTGGCATGGACTGTGCATGCTGCAAGGCTCCTTGTTCATTCTGATCCTGTCTAAGTGGCCGTGGTCTTTCTTTTGTAATGCCCGTGGCGATATTACGCTTCAGGACTGGACAATCGTGTACATGATGACCTAGTTGTTTACAATAGTTGCATGTCCCTTTTACAGGTCCCGCTAAATCGCCAGAATGTGTCGTACCCTTTTTATGTCCTTCAACTGGAACTGTCTGGGAGACTAGCATTTTCATTTTCGTGTCTTTCATGCGCCTTTGTTCATGATCTTGTTCCTCTCTAATTCTATTGTGATGATACTGTAACATTTGTAACATTTGTGATGGAGTGTTACCTTGCCAGGTACTCTCGAATTTTAATACTCTATTCTTCACTTGGGGCAAGGAATTTTCAACTAATTTTGTCACAAACAGATGTGGGTATGATTCGCTACTTGCTTTTATACCACTATTTATACCAAAACATTTCTCAAATCGTGCATAGAAATCACTAGTGTCTTCATCTTGCTTTTGTTTACAGGCTGAAATTGCACCCCAGTCTTCCTTTTTCGTGGTTAATAAACGTGGCAGTACCTGTACTAGTAGACCTGGTAGTGCTTTAGTTTTGTCCCCAAGCCCCGAACCTGGACCTCGGGCCTTTTCTTCTGCTTCTAATGCTGTCCAATCTATCTTTTGGTCTCCTACCTCCCACTCTTTTTCCTTGAGTTTTTCATAAATGCCAGCAGGCATCAATACCTTTAATATTGTCATAATGTCGGGATAGGTATACTCTCCCATGAGTAACATGTCTTTAATTTCTCGGTGGAAACCCGCTGGGTCTTTGTCATGACTAGGTACCACTTTCTTCATTTCCAACAATTCTATTTTCGATATGGGCGTATATACATATACACGTTTAAACTCATTGTCCTCGCCCTTTATTGGGTGCACTTCTCGTAAGGGATTCTGTCTGTCCATGTAATACGTGGTTCTTTCCTTGATGGGCAGTGAGACATGTTCTGGGCATATAAAAAGAACGTACTGCTTTCTTGATTCTAGTATTTCTTTAATTAGCTTAGTACCTGAACCTCTCCATCTATTCGTGAGTAATTCGGTCAATATATCAGGTAAGGGACCAGGATCTGAATGTTGGCTTTTATATAGTATAAGAAGTTGTTGAATCATATAAATCCCAGCTAAACGCTGTTTATCTGGGGTGAGATTCAAAAATGTGTGTGCTACTGTGTCATCACTATACTTCCCGGGACTGTCAACCCAATGGACAGCTGACCTGGCTAATTCTTGTTCATCCATAGAATCGAGAAAATGATAACCCCTTCGTTCTCGGAGTAATTTATCTGCTGCTTGGAATGAATGCTCGTTAGACCTTATATTTATTATTGGTGTTTGAAATTTCCTGTTATTTTCTAGACACATCGGCCGTATCGGATCAGTAAGACATCTAGTACTATTACAAGATCTTCTTCTACCTACATAGGCTATAGTTTCTGACTGTCCTGTGGGCAGTCCTGATGCTTCTTCCTCGCTTTGTTCGAACTGGTCTACCGCTAATCTTTCTTCGTGTAGGCGTTCTATTTCTTTACGGATCTTTCGGCACATGGCTATTATACAGTTTTGCTTATCATGTCTCCCTTCTGATATATTCTGGCTCCATCTGGTAAGAATCTGCATTGCTTCCGGGTCTACCCCCGGTCGGTCTTGATTTCTGATCACACAATTTATGAGGAAACGCAACAGTTCCCCTTGTATTTCCACTTTCTGGTATTCCATAGCTCTGTTAATACATTCAGAATCTCGCCCGGTTTGGACAAAATGATATATATTATCTAGATGTGCAGTCATTCCTGGTAATTTCCCTAAATACACTGCGGCTCGTCTGATACGTAATGATGCTAGGGTCATTTTGTCCTCTTTTCCGGGCACAGGGTCATATCTACAATCTATAAGAAGTTCCTTAAGCGTACGGGCATTTATGAGTTTGGGGGTACGTGAATGTGCTGACTCTTGAAAAGTAAGTTTATTTATTCTAGGTGGCGTAGAAAAGATATTGGTAGCACCTCCGGTAGCCCCATCTGGGGTATCGGGTGTGAAAGGATTCGTTGGACGTGATACAGCAACTATAGGCGTGGATACAGCTATAGAAGTAGCTGTAGGAACAGATGCAGAAACAGATGTGCTTGCCGGAACTTGTGTCAGAACTTGTTGCTGTAGCGATACGGGTACTGGATCTTGGCGTTGAACCTCCCTGGCAGGCGGTCTATGTGGGGCGGGATGAGCATACTCGGGAGCTGCGTCATCTAAATATGAGGAAAGAAAAACATCTTCTGCGGTTCTAGGATGCCCCTTAGAATGTACCTTTATTGGAAATAATGGGGTTGGCAAGTCTTTTGGTATCCCTGGAGTAGCCTTAGGTAATCCTTCGGCCAGAAGGGGATACATACCATTCATAAGGGTATTTCTTTGTCTGTCTACTTGTTCTGATTTCACTCGTGCACCTTCTTCAATTAATAGATTTTCTCGGACTTCATTTGAATTTTCTTTACTCTTCTCTTCCTGTCTACGTGCTTTTTCTGTTCGTCTATATGATTCTTTACGCCATAATTCAATGGCGTCTTTCTGTGATTGTCTAGCTTTCTTTTTCCATAATTCTTCCTCTACTTTCACGATGCACTCTGCATCCCAGGTCCCCGCTGCGGGCCACCTCTGACTTTCTGGTAATTCCTTAGTGTAGTCTACCCATAGATCAAGAAATAATATGGCGTCTAGACCATGTTTATGATACATGAAGTACCCTGGAGTGTCCCTAGGAGGAATGGGAACAGCTTCTTCGAGTACCCCTTTTCTAGTTGTGATCTGTCTTAGTTTCGAAAAGAGCGGCATATTGAGAACTGATCTGATACTTGATTTTGAACAAACTTAATACAGTAATCACAATAATGAACAGTCATTCATACCACAATATGCAGAACGTACTATAAACATTTAACATTTAACATTTAACTGAGCAACAATGATGATGACGATCTAAGAAAAACTTAATCACTAAACATAATACTCGACTTGAACTGAATTATTCTGAATTTATATACTTGATATACTAGATATACTGCTAAACAGTACAGATACACTGCTGAAACAGTGCAGACCGAGTTTGTGTACCCAAACCCGTCTGGACCGGCACAACTTATGTGCACGCCAGAACGCCTCCCCAGTAATGGTACTCACCGGGTAGCTCGGAAACGGAAGGCCTCAGAAACTGGACTGAACTTGACTGGACTCGACTCGAACGCTTCGGACACTGGACTCGACTTGGGACTTCGGAAACTGGTGGGCCTCTGTATACCTCGGATCTTGCTCTCTCAGCTAGGCTCTGGTCGGGATACTTCGCACTTCTCACCGCCTCGTCTGGGTGTTGATCGCAGCCTCAGTCGCCCCCGCTTGACCGGAGGGAGATACAGGAAATCCTGCTGGTACGCGTTATTGTCCGTCCAGCTGTGGCAGGAGACCGGGCCTGCAACGCACCGCCGGCGCGTGAGATGAGAAAGTGTCCCTATTCGGGCGCCATTCATGTGGTAAATAATTTAATTACCGGGACTTAATTTGATACGGAAACATAATAAAAATAGCTCAGTAAATAAGAGGCAGGATCCGTTGTATTAGAGGTTCGGAATGGGCTTTATTCCAATACTGACTCGAATCAGGGATTTCAGGTTCCATCACCACGAAGGTTCAGGAAGTGAAGGCAATACATTATTGACAGGTAACAATATATATATGAAAAGCATTTACATTAAGACAGATGCAGGAGGCGTAACAGCTGATAATACAGATAAGAATACACATACGTAATGAAAAGAGGCGTAATAGGGCGTAACAGAGAAACGTCATTGGTTGTGATGTCACAAATGGGTGGATCTATGAGATAATTTCGCAGTATCAGCAGAAATACTTGGCAGAGATGCGCGCGCAGCAGTATGACGTGTGATTGACGTGCAACTAGGGGGTGAAGGGGACTTGATATTTAGCTCTACATGTGGCGACAAAAGTCTGGGGTTATGTCAACCTAATCCCAAATCATATCTAATATCCTATGTTTAAAGAACTGTGTTATCCAAAAAGAGAGGTCTCTTAGAGTAGAATCTTATTCTATACTGACTATACTGACGGTTAGTGCGTGTACAAGCGTCTAAGTGTCTACACTAGATGCGAGGGCGGAATCTTCCATAGTAACAGGGCTATGAATTACTTGTATGAAGACAGAGAAGTCGGGCCTTTGCTTGGTAGCTGGAAGAATGTTTACTTAAGCTACTAGACAGGAATGCATTGGGCAGGGAGCGGAGCAGATAATTTTCGAAGGTGAAATACAGTTCTTGGCAGGCAGCAAGCTGATGTCAGGCTTCGTGAGCCGCGCAGAGAATGAGACAAAGTTCATGGTCACAGATGCAGGCTCGGACTGGAGCTTCAAAGACAGAAAGCAAGAAGAGTTCGATGACAGAATCAGGGCCTACTTGCCTGGACTGTAAAAATGGCATAAGTGAACCATATAAAGGCAGTGGCCTTTTGTACTTAGGAATGGAATATCCGGCCCATTCATGGCGGATCAACAGAGGACATGTTAACGGTGGACGCACATGTATTTGCGTCTTCATAACTGGAACTGGAGGGAACATACATGTGCTTGTAACATGCACATAGAACCGTTGGGGTCCAAGATAGGGGACATAACTGACCAGAAAAATCCATATTTCCACAGGGCAGAAACATATTCTTCAATACTTTCATGTTTCTCCTGTTTTCTTTGGAAGAAACTGTGTCTGGTTACAGCTATACATACAGTGGGAGAAAAATATTCATCTAGATCAAGGATTGCTGCTTTGAAGACATCTATATCTCCACCTTCCCTCTCTTGCTTTTGATTTTCATTGTATATTCTTAAACCCTCAGGTCCTAAACTGTACATTAGCATTCTTTTCTTCCTTTCAGGTGAAAAGGTGCCGTTAGAATCTTCCATGTTTGCGATATAGTTTATGAAGTATTCTTTCCAATCTGTCCAGGGTACTGGTGGATCTCCTGGTACAGTGAGAAATTCTCTAGGAGAATTGATGTGCATGGAGTTTGAGGTGATGACAGGTTCGGCACTCGTACTAGCAGTATCAGGCATATTGTGATGGTTGGTTCGTGGAAGTAGTGGGAAAATAACAATGTTTTTGTTCCAAAAACTACTTCAATACTTCCCCAGAATGTGCATAAACGATTTTCAAGGAATACAAAAATAGTCCAACACCCTTGTATACTTCAAATTCTTGAAAAGTACGTATATTCCTTGAAAAGTATACTTGAAGTAAACGAGCAGTCTTACTGTAGCAAGCTTCGTGTAAGAGCATATGCAAAACGGAACTGTTCCGATGCTTCTAAGCTCCGTGTGCGCGTTACTAGGGTAACTTCCTTTATCAAGATGGCCGCTAAGCTGCGTGACCTTTACGCGCTGCGTTCACACGTCGATTAGCGTCTAATGCGCATGCAACGAATGACGTTGTACCAGTCGAACGCGCTACAAAACCATCGTCGTCATCCACTCACCAAGAATAATGAACGCTCTGAACTCGAGGCGAGATGCGGCATTCAAATGAGGCAAAGTAACGGTAGGCAAATTCACGCTTTGTAGCTCCCCTCAATTTCTTACTTATTCCTGTGGAGCCACGTCGCGCGAGGTTTCTTTCCTCGATGCCTCGACCGCCTGATCTTGCGCTCGATATTCCTTCCAACGCTCAATTTCCGCTTTTTCTTTTGGGGTTCAAAATCCGCTCAACTCAGACTCGTGAAGGCGGCGTACCCATCCTGTCGCCAAATTTGTAGTGAAATACTTGGCACGGTGAAGTTGTTTCACAAAGGTTTATTGTAGATGCACATAAGTAAAAATACAAGGGTGCTGGCAGCAACTGCTCTTCTTCTTTCTGCCTAACTACATTCTACATTCTATCTTATATACCTATTCCATATGATGTCACGAAGACCTTCTATTCAAACATTCTATCTATTTAAAGGAATAGATTACTACAAAGATCCTAGGGCCCTCAGAGGTCTATGGTGGCAAAACTTCCTTTTTAGCAAACTCAGTCCTCTTCCAATTTTGGCTTTATAAACCACACACATGGCTTTGAAAATATTTCTTCTTTGACTGGACCCCAGTGGAGCGCCTTCGAGGCGCTTGAAGCCGAGTCAAGTCTGGATTTGTTCAGGGCCAGTTTGGCCGCCATCACTTGTATCCTGTGCGGCCTTTCAAGCAGATCATCTGGCGCTCCCGGCAGATGTGCGTTGCAGTAATCGATTCGGCTTGAAACTGTACGTTGCGCCACCAGTTTTCTCGCCAGCTGTGGTAATAGTGGAATTTGTTTTCTTAAATTTCACCCTAATCCATGGCACGTTTTCTTAATATGGGTTTCAATAGATGGCTTCTCATCAATACAGACCCCTAGATTTCAGACTGACTGGATACTCATCACTAGTCCAGGGCCAAAAATTGTTTGGGAGAGAATACGGCACTTTGGAAGGGAAGCAGCACAGAAACTCAGTTTTACTCCATGAAATGTTAGTGTGTTCCCCCTCAGCCAGTTTCGCATCTCTGTTAGGCAGGAGTGCAATCGCTCTATCTGGCTTGTGCCATTGGTATTTAGGGCTAGTATTAACTGTGAGTCATTTAATTATTTATTTTAGTTTGAAAGTTTTATATAGCGCAAACATGACCACTGAGGGTATCAGAGCACTTTACAGTTTATGCATCACAAGGTAATAAGCATACAAAACAGAATAACCAAAACGACAAATTCAAAGTCAAAATTGTCCAGCATGCTTGTGAAGGCACAGCAAAACACATCATAAACAACAGAGGGAGCAAAAAGATCACAGTCTAGAATTGTCCAACACACTCATGAACAAGGTGGCTGGGCAAGAGTCAACGGCTATGGACCCAGAATCAGAGGAAGGTGCCGGGCTAAGGCAGAAATGTCTTCATCACGAGCCCTTTGACTTCTTTTTTGAAGAAGACAATAGACGGGTTCAGCCTGACTTCAGGGGGAAGGGAGTTCCAGATCCTCGAGCCATCCCTGAGAACGCTCGGTAATAGGTCTTTTTTTGTTGTTGAATTTTTGAGGTTTAAGCAAAAGAGAGCTGGCGCTTCTGGAGGCTCTAGAACCACAGGAGAGTTGCAGTTTCTGCGCAAGGTACAACGGCGTCTTAAAGTGGATGGCTTTGTGAGCCATGCATACAATTTTTAGCTGTATCCGAGCTTCATATGGCAGCCAATTCAGTTCCCGCAAGTCCGGGGAGATGTGGTGGTATTTTTTTGTGCCAGTTAAGAGCCTCGCAGCGGAGTTGAGGGTAGCCCTAAGAGGAGCAGGCAACAAAGTGTTGCGCTACCATAGTCCAGCTTTGAGATCACTAATGCTTGAACTGCAACCTTTAGGTCAGGAGCAGGGAGGAAGGGTTTGAGCTTCCTAAGTAAGCTGAGTTGGAAGTTCGCTCCTTTGGTGAGGGAACTGATTTGCTTCTGCATGTTCAGGCTGTTCTCTAGAATGATACCCAGAGATGATGCAGAGTCCACAAGGTGCGGTCTGCAGTTAAGAGCAGTCAGCTGATTCAGCCATTGTTCCATGACGAGGGATTGGTTGTGGGGTGAGATCAGTAGGAATTCCGGTTTAAGAGCACTAAGCTTCAGGTGAATGCGTGTCAGCCAGCTTTGTGTTTCCAGCAGGACTGAGTTGAGGGACTGGATGCCTTCGGGGGAGGCGATCTTCAGTTATAGTTGGGTATCATCGGCCTACATATGATAGCGAATGCTGGATGATTTTAGGATTTCTGTCAAAGGCTCCATGTACAGGTTAAAGAGCATGGGGGACAATGCTGCCCTTGTGGAACCCCCAAGGGGACTGGTGCAGGGTGGGCCATGGATGGGTTCACCTTGAAGCTTTGGGATCTGTTCTGAAGGAAGGACGAGAACCAGCTTAATACCAGCCCAGACAGCCCCATCCTTTGCTCTAGGAGGTCAATTAGGTGATCTTGTTTGACAGCATCAAATGCTGATGAAAGGTCCAGAAGGATCAGTCAGCACGACTCATTGTTATCCAGCATTCTAAGCGCATCACCCACGATGTTCGTTAGCGCCGACTCTGTACTATGACCTGGGTGGAAACCAGATTGGCATTGGTCCAGGAGTTGGAAATGGTCAATGTGATGGCAAAGTTAGGCAAGCACACATTTCTCCAAGAGTTTTGCCAAGGTGGAGATGTTAGTGATTGGGCGAAAGTTAAGAAGGTCCGTGGGATCCGCATTTGGTTTCTTTAGGATCTGCTTTAAGGCAATCTGGAATAACCCTTTGCATAAGAGAAGCATTGACGATTGTCGTCCAGAGTGTTAGTAAGGCGGATCTCACTTCCGGGAACAGGTTCAATAGCAGGTTGTCATTGTAGTGATTGGAAGGTTTCAAGGTCATTAGCATTTTGTGTATAGTGTATTCATCCACGGTTTGGAACAAACTCCAGGATGCTGAAGAAACATAAACTCCTTCTCAGGGGTCTCACTGATACTTAGTCCATTCAAACCAATAATAAAGAATTTGGCACAGAAGCTGAAATATAGAAGAACATTTTTATTAAACTCAAATGAGTGTGACTACGTCACACAGAAGCCGTAGCAACTGAATGAGGCATTCCATAGAATGGTCTTACTTCACGTCTTATATACTCTTTATCCTGCCCCAGGCATGTAAGGGAGTTGTACCAATTACATTCCTAAACAAATGGAAAATCTGGAGGGTCAGCAGGTAAGTAGCCTTTGGGGTTTTAGCAGGATATGGGCAAAACATTATAATGACATAGTTCACAAAGGTTAATCTGATTTAGATGGCACTGCAGGGCATGGCATGATTACATGTACAGTATCCCAACCCAAAAGTTAATCATTAGGAATGTCCCAAATTCAATCTCCAAAAGCCAGACAAACCTATAATTGAAAGCATAACCCATGTAATGAAGAAACATAAAAAAAGAAACAGTAACAGACGATGAACAAGATAAGGCATGTGCAAGGAAACTAAAAGTTAACGATGTCCTGAACATTGATTGGCAATCTCAGACAAAGATCGATCAGGGAAATTGGCTTTGCAAGGTCAGTTTCAGGTGAAGAGGTCGGTTTCTTACAGTTCATTCCAGAGTCAGAAAGAAACCTAGTTAATGTATACATAGACTAAGAAGGCCAGGCCACTTTGTTCGCCAGGCTACCTTCACAGGCCTACGTGAGGGCAACACAAAATGGTGGCACAATATAAAATGGAGTCAGTCTCGAGAATTACAGAACCTCAATGCATTGTTTAGGGGCTGCAGAGCTGTGAGGGTTCAGTGATATTCGACTCTGAGGGGCAAAGGGTGATCACCGGCCCGCTCGGGATGTGATCATGGGCCGAGCGTAGTTCAGACTCGATCTTAATAGTCTTCCCCGTGAAGAAAACAGCAAATTCTTCACAATTCAGCAGCGTCCTTTGACCCGGGGCCGACTGGTTAGGATGATTATTAGATTGGGACTTGATGATTGCGAACATTTTATTGGGAAGTTTTTTTGCTTGATCTAGTTGAGTTCTGAAGAAGGTATTCTTCGAGCATCTGATGTGTTTGTTGTATATGCTTCGCAAGGATCTCAGGTGACAAAGATATTCAAGGGAGGGATACGATCGCCACTTCCTTTCTGCGAGTCTTAAATTCCTTTTTTCGGCATTAAGACTATCATTAAACCATGGTTTGGAGAGCTTAGCAGACACTCTTTTAAGCTGAAGTGGTGCCACTGATTCAAGTACGTTAAGCATTGCGTGGTTATAGTGGGCCGTCAGGACATGGACATCACATATGTTCAAAGGGGGCGGCAAGATGTTATCACAGATCTCTGTCAGGTCTTGCGAGTTCATGTTCCGTAAACATCTTTTTTTTTGTGTAAAAGATGTCTTTATTGATAAGAAAACACAAAAAGAAACCACCGGCGACAGTCCCGCACAACTTCCTTCGCAGGGGGATGCATATTAGGAGGGGAGGCCAGGGAGCAAAGCAACCGCCTGGTGTAGCACCCACGTTAAGCAATCAGCCCTATAGCTAGATGGAGACCCAAACGAGTCTGATGTAGCAGGGAGAATGTCAATGGTGGGGCCTCACTTCCACCCAGTAAAATGCCCCTGCAAAAGTCCAGGCTATCGGGCAATGCTCAACAATCGAGAAAGATCTAGCTCTCCCCTCCTCTTCAGGCGCCTCTCCAAAAAATCAAACTCAAAAGAAAAGAGAACTCCCCCCAACCCGCAACCTTCCCGATCCTCCCAACCCCTCCCACCCTCCCCCCAGTGGTGGTAACTCTCAGTCGTGCGCAGGGCATTCCCCAAGCGATAATCATACCTGGAACAGGTGAAGGGCTCGAATTGAGGGAGGACATACCGCTGCCGGCAATCCCCTAGAGAGAAAGCGCACCAGAGGGCCCCAGCAGAAACTGAAATTCTTAAAGGACCCCAGGAAGACATCCGCCATCCGTTCCATGCTCAACAATTTCTACAACCTCGCATGCCACAAAGAGATCGCCGGGACTTCCTTCTTTTTCCAAGCTGCCGCCAGAGTGACCTTAACCGACACAACCAAAGGATCTTTTTGTCCGCACGCGTCTGGTGTTCGAGGAGGGGTTCCCGGAGACCCAGTAATACGTGAGCCACGGAGTCCGCAATTGGGTAACCCAAGATCTCTTTAATATGGGACAGTATCTCCTGCCAGTAGGGGCGGATGACCGGGCAATCCCACCAAATATGGCGGAAGTCCCCCAAGAGACCACATCCCCTCCAACACCTGTCTGAGGAGGTAGGGAAGATGCGGTGTATCTTGGCGGGAGAGAGATACCAGTCCATCATTGTCTTGAGGTGCGCCTCGCGCAGCTCCACCGAGTGATTGTGGCTGGTCAAATCGCGCCACAAGTGAGACCATTCTTCATCTGCAACGGCCCTCCCCAAGATGTCCTCCCAGAAGCCCATATAGCGCGGCCTCGGAGAGAGAGCGGTGGCCAAGAGATGGCCATAGATAAAGGAGATGGCTCCGCGCATCGTCGAGGTGCGCGAGAGGAAAGCCTCAAAGGGGGTGAGCGGTCTAACTGCCGCCTCTCGCACCGACGGAGACAAAGCCCAGTGCAGCAGTTGGGCGTGGTGGAACTGCTCTGTTTGAGGAACCCCATAGTCCCGTCCACAATTGGCAAAGGTGAGCGGGGCAGAGCCATGAAACAAATGCGTAAGGGCGAGACAGCCCCCGCTTCTCCAAGCGTCGAATGGACCCTCTTGCATCGCAGGGGGGAAGGCCGGATTGAAATGTATGGGAGTAAAAGGCGACGGGAACGTAGTCCAGCGCTCATCCCCAGAAACCGAGTCCCAGACCTTAAGGATGGTGCCGGTAGGGGTGCTGATGTACGCATTCTGGGGCCTGTCCCCCTTAGGTTTCCATATCAGATCCCATATCGTGCGTCCCGCCACACTTCTGTCCATGTGGAGCCAGTGTTTCTCCGAAAGCGGTTGGGTCCATTCCACCAAGACCCTCAACTGCGCAGCTTTATAGTAGAGGAGCACGTCCGGGAGGCCCACCCCTCCCTCTCCCCGAGGGCGTCGGAGAGTGGCAAAAGAAAATCTAGCTCGCCCCCCTGCCATATGAAACGGAGCATTAGAGTCTTTACGCGGTGAAAGAAGTCAGTGTCCAAGACAATAGGGAGTGCCTGGAACAGAAATAAAAGCTTTGGCAAGAGCGTCATTTTAATCGCGTGTATCCTACCGAGCCAGGAGATAAACAACGGTTTCCACCGGTTCAAATCATCCCGCATCGAAGCCATGAGAGGAGGGAAATTGGCCGAATACAGTTTCCCCACTGTGGGGGTCAAGTGCACCCCCAAGTATAGTAATGAGGAATGAGTCCAAGGAAGGGGCGAGAGCGGCCGAAGGCGGTCCACCTCCGTCGGCGATAGTGTAAGATTAAGGATATAGGATTTGTCATAGTTCACCTTAAAACCCGCCACTGCTTCAAAACGCGCCAGGGTCATCTGGACGTGGGGGAGGGAGTGCGCAGGATCCGCCAGCGAGAGCAAGACGTCATCCGCGAACAAGGAGATCTTGTGCTGTTCGCCCGTAAAGGGTAACCCCCGGATATCCGGGTGCTCCCGTATCGCCGGCGCCAGTGGTTCAATACTCAGAGCGAACAGCAAGGGAGAGAGCGGACACCCCTGCCTCGTGCCCCGCGAGTGTGGGAAGAAGGACGAAAAGTAGCCATTGACCGCGACACGGGAACGGGGCCCGCTCTAATTGGCCCGAAGCATGGTGAGGAATCTATCCGAGAACCCAAACGCTTCCAAGGTACGAAAGAGAAACTGCCAGTCCACCCGGTCAAACGCCTTCTCGGCGTCCAGGCCAAGCAAAACTGCCGGAATGTTAAATCGGTTGGCCTTCTCGATGAGGTGAATCACCCTCCTGGTGTTATCATGGGTTTGTCGCCCTTTAATAAACCCCGATTGATCCGGATGGATTAGTACCGGCATCAGGTCTTGCAGGCGGGACGCTAGGATGGAAGAATAGAGTTTGGCGTCAACATTGAGCAGGGCGATCGGCCTATACGATGAACAGATAGCAGGGTCCTTACCGGGTTTAGGGATGACGGAGATGACGGCCTCCGCCATAGAGGCCGAGGTAACCCCCGACTCAGCCATCGCATTGAACAGTTGGACCAAGAAATCACTGATATCGGCGGCAAAGGTCTGCACCCGGCGCCTTATGAGGCTTCAGGGACTTGACGGCACTCAGCACCTCCTCTCTTGTGAAGGGAGCAGAGAGCAGCTCATTCCAGGCCGCAGAAACCTGTGGGAGCGGGAGAGTGCGCAAGTAGTCCCTCTGGGCAGCGGGGTCAAGGGATTCCCCCGCGTATAACGTCGCATAAAACTCGCCAAAGCGTGCCGCCTTGTCCGCATCGCAGTGCTGCAGCGCGCCTGCTGCGTCCCAAATGCCTCCGATGTATTCCCGCTCACGCTTACGGCGCAGTTGGCGGGCCAAGTGTCTCCCCACCTTGTTCCCCTGAGTATAAGAGAGATGACGGAGCTTCAGGAGGGTAAACTCCGACCTATTATTGTAATGAGCCCGTAGCTTGCCCCGGAGAGCAGTAAGCGGTCGCAACGTGTGTTTGGAAGGATGGTCTTTATGCGCACGCTCCAGCACCGCGAGTTCCGCCTCTAGCGCCTCTCGTTCCGTTCTCCTCAATCTATTAAGTGCTGTATTAATAGCTAAGCAACTACCCTTCACGGAGGCCTTAAAGGCATCCCAGGTAGTAATAACAGATGTGTCTTGAACCGGGTTAAGGTCGAAAAAGTCCCGAATCGCCACATGGAGCTCCTTGCAAGAGGAATCGTCCCGCACCAGGAAAGCCAGAAAGTACCATCTGCGCGGAACGTCCCCCACCGGGGCCCACTGGAGCCCCAGCGCAAACAAGCTATGGTCAGAGACAGAAAGAGGAAAAATCTTGGCCTCACTAACGGAACCCCGGAGGGACTGGCTGTAAAAAATATGATCTAAGCGGGAATACGATTGGTGGACATGAGAGAAGAAAGTATAGTCCCGGGAGAGGGGGTGCAGGGAGCGCCACCCATCCAGCAACCCCAGCTCTTCGATCCGCCGGCGCGACTCATCAGAGAATACCCCAGTTTCGGCCCTCCAGCAGTGGGAGCTGTCCAAGTCCGGATCCCAAACGAGATTGAAGTCCCCCATGACAAAGAGCGCCCCCTCCACAAAATCCTCTCCAGTTCGCAGTAAGCTCAAAAGGAATCTATTTTGCCCCGCATTGGGAGCATACAGCACAAGGAAGGAACAGGTCCTGCCGAGGAGCACCCCCTTAACAAGAAGCCATCTACCCTCCCTATCGCTCCGGACTCCCAAGGGCTGGAAGTGGAGAGTCGAGCGGAACAGCAGCGCCACTGCCCTATGTTTCGAAACCGCCGAAGATCTATAGATAAGGGGGAACCTGGCCTCATCCCGCCGAGCCAGGTGGGTCTCCTGGAGACCCACCACATCCAGGTGATGATCCAGTACATATTTCCAAACTTTTTGGCGCTTCTGAGGCGAATTCAACCCCTTCACATTCCAAGTTCCTAGGGTAACAGGCATGCCGCAGATCTCTCAACTCTAAGCTCTCTCAGGTCAGCCACAGACAAAGCGCCGCCCCCGTCCCAGGGACCTAACCCGACTAGAAAGGCCCCGGCAGAAGTGGGCCCGCAGTGCTCCCCAGGACCACAGGCCTCAGACCATCTCACGTTATCTCTCCGACGGTGGCCCGCTGCCCAGACCCAGCCAGAGCAGCGCCCCCAACGACAGCCACTCTCTCCTCCCCCACCTCGCCTAGGATCAGGGCCCCCTCCAAAGCAAGCGTAACTCCCCCTCTGCCATTCAAGAGTGACCCCCGCCACCCCCTCGAGCTCCCCCCCTAGAGCCCCCACTAAGCGTAACCCACAGAGCCTCCCTCGCTGCAGCTCCATGTTACCACCACTGGTCCCCCCCCATCCCACCCCCACCCATCCACCCCGACGCCCCCCCACCCCACCCCCAAAATCCCTTTCCCAAAAACTCATAAAAAACCAAATGCAAAAGGCAGAAGAGTCAACTGGACCCCCCAAAGAGAGTCAAAAAAGAAAAACGAATGTTGCAACCAGGAGGGCTGGTGATGAGACCCTCGGAGAGCGGGGTCGCAGGCAACAGGCAGTGTCCCATCTGCTCTCCGGTCCGGGGTATCTTCCCCAAAAGTACATAGTTACCCACGGTACCTGAACAGGAGGAAGGCGTCCCCCCGCCACCAAGCAGCCTTCCCTCTACCATCAAGCCGCCGATGAGCTGTCCCGCGGCGATGACACCGTCACATTCACTACAGAGGCCACTGCTCCATCTCTTTCCTGTTGACTGGACGCGGTATCCGGCCTATTCTGTGTCCCCAGGTGCCCAACTCTGTGCCAGGAGGAAGAGCGCCTTCTGCGCCGCGATGGTGAGCGTCCCCCCCTCGGGGAGTCCGTGGTGTCGTCCAGCCCCAGGAGGTCCTTGGCAGCCTGCAGAGAGCGAATCTGGACCAGTCTGTTTTGCCACCTGAAGATGAGACGAAAGGGATGACCCCAGGAGTATGCCACGTGTTGATCGCGCAAAAACGCCGTCACAGGACGAAAGGCACGTCGCTTCTGCGGCGTAGAAGCTGCCAGATCTTGGAAGAGTTGGGGATGGTGCTCTCTGAATAGCATGTTAGGAATACTCCGCGCCTTCCGAAGAATACGTTCCTTGAGCTGGAAATCATTGACACAGACCAGAATGTCCGGCGGTGGAGCCCCCGAGCCCCTCAGTAGGCCCACTCTGTGGACCCTGTCCATCCTGACTTCGTGGAGATCGTCTTCGCCCAGGATTTGCAAGAAAAGAGCCTCTACATACCCACGGAGATCCCCAGCTTCGCCCCCCCAGGGCACCGCTCGGATACGGATGTTGTTCCGCCGAGACCGGTTTTCCAGGTCTTCCGCATGGGCCTGGAGATCCAAGTTCTGCTCCGTTAGTCGGAGCACATCCCGTTGGAGCTGATGGACGTCACCCGCCAGACCTAGATCGTGCTCTTCCAGCGTTGCCACGCGCTCGCCAATGCCATCTACTTCACGTCGCACTTCTCTGAGGTCCGAGGCTAGCTGGGAGCGGAGATTCAAGATGTCTTCCTTGATAGCGGAAAAAAGCTCCATCATGAAGGCCTTGGTGGCCGGCGCATCATCTGCTTTTTGCTGGGGGGAAGCGCTGGTACCTGAGGGCGTCGTTGGCAGCGCACCCCTCGGGGGCCCCATCTTGCCCGATTTTTCCTTGCGGGGCTTCGTCGACATCGCGAGCAGCACCACGAGTGACTGGGGCTCCAGACCGCAGGCAGACCCCACCTCTCTCGCCCCGGCTCCCCCACGGCCGGCAGACTCTCCAATACCTCTCACCGGGCCAGCACTAGCGTAGAGTCCCGAGTCCCAGGCTCCCCACTCCGTCACACGCCGGGGGCCACTGCGTCTCAGCCCTCCGGGGTCCGATCCACCGCCAACTCGCCACAGTTAGCACTCTCCAGCACCTACGGGGTCCGTGCCCGGGCCAGGCCGCACTCACCAAGGACCCTCGTCAGGCAGCAGTAACCAGGGGGGGCGCAAAGGACACCAGGGCCAGCTTCCAACTCTCCATTCCCCGACTCGTATAGTGCCCACGTACTGACCCCCGGCCTCGCAGTCACAGGTGGGAAGGCGGCCGGCCAAGCGTTGTCGGCAGCTGCATGCCCGTCGGGGAATACGCCTCCCACCGGGCACCCCAGGTTCACAGTAGCAAAGGCGGCAGCTCACCCCTTTCCAGTAGGCACCAGCAGCAGCATCAGGTACGCGGCCCCCGCGGAGGCCAACCAGCCGGAGAGGGGAGGGGGGAAGGATCTCACCGGCAGGTCCCGAGAGCAGCTCGCGGCCCCCAGCTCCACAGGGCCCCCACCGGCACACCACTGCGGATGGAGCCCCCACGGGGCCCGGGAAGTCCAGGGCCGGGGCCACCCCACACGCCAGTCGACCACAGGCCCAGAGGCCCCCCAGCACCAGCGGACCAGCGCCTCTCCTCGGGTCTCGGTCGCAGTCTCTCTCCGCACCTCCGTAGCGTTCCTCATAGGCGAGGCCCACACTCCGCGCCATCACCTCCAGTCGCAGGCGCGCTCTCCCCACCTCGGCAGCCCGGCGGCAGATTCAGCAGGGCCCTCCTCATCCACCGGGTCCCAGGCCTCGCTCCACCGATCCGGTGGTCAGGTGCGGCATTCAGCGTCGTAGCAGTAGCGCGGCAAAGGGCACCGCCTCCAGCCGCGTCGCCACGCAAGTCTCCCGGCTGCGGCCGCCGCTCTCGCCCCAGGCCTCAAAGCCGCCAGTGGTCCCCATTCTTGCCCCTCGGGCACAAAGATCGCCAGGCTTCCTCCCGGGCCACTAGGGGACCAGCGCCAACTCAGGGTGTCAAGCGGGAGGGGCGAGGGAAGGCGCTATACAACGCTAAGCGGGTACGGCGGCGGAGGGACTGAAGACACGTCCTACTCCGTCGCCATCTTGGACACGCCCCGTAAACATCTTTTTAACTGTTTTGGGTTCGTAGCTTGGGATCTGCTTGCTCTTACCGAATCAGGGACGAGGAAGGTGATGCAATAGTGGTCTGTCCAGTCACAAGGGAGGATCGCCTCCAGTCTGAAGGAGTTGGGCTTACCAATGACGAGATCTAAGCTGGCTCCTTTGGTATGCGTAGGGCTGTCACATAATTGGATAAGGTTAAGGTCAAGTAGGAAGGATTTGAGGCTATTGACCAGCACATCGTTTACATCATTCCAGTGGAGGTTGAAATCACCCAGGAAGATCTGTGTGCCCTGGAAATCCACGTTGGCCGAAATAACGTCCATGATCTGTTCTGTGAAGTTATCAGCATAGTTTATATATGACATCCCAAATGATTTGATCAGAGTCAGCATTGGACGTAGGTAGATATTGAAAAAGGATAGGGCTCAAGGCCGGTCCTTGAAGCACCCTATGTGCAATTTCCTTAAACTCTGACCGGAAAGGGGTAAGGGAGATTGCTTCATATCTACCCGACAGAAATGATTTGACTAAACTCAGAAAACTGCCTTCCACCCCTGTCTTTTTTTAATCTGCTAAGTAGTATTTGATGGTTGACAGTATCAAAGGCAGCCAATAGATCTAATAAAATCCGAACTGCAACCTGTCCTCTGCCAGTCATCATCTTTAGCTCATCCATTCCGGGGATTAGCGCTGGTTCCATACCACGGGCTGGTCTGAAACCCATTTGCTCTGACTCCAGCAGAGCACGGTGTTCTAACTAGCCAGCTAATATTTGACTTGCATGTTTCTAAACAATCTTGACTGGGTGAGGGTGCGGAGAGAGCGGGCAGTAGTTACTAGGATCGTTAACATCCGCCAGTGGCTTTTTCAATAAAGGAGTGACTAAAGCTTTCTTCTAAGCAGAAGGTACCTTGCCCGTGGACAGGGATTGGTCACAGACCTCTAGCAGGTCTGGGTAGAGTTCGGTCGCTCTCTTTTTCCAAAGCCTGGACGGGGTTGGATCTCACCGGGAGCCTGATGAGATTGACATAGCTCATGTTCCGAACTCTTCTTCTTTTAGAGTTTTCATGTGATCTACTTTGCAGCTGAGCCCCTCCAAGTTTACACTTCCACTAGGTGATAAGGTGACACCCATCGGCACGCCATCGCTCCGAAGGTCATTTCCCAGCTGAGGATTACTGTCATTTTTTTATGTAATTTATGATCAAATCAATTTTATTATTTAAAAAAAATCAGATAGACGATTGCACAATTCTTGTGACGATTCTACCTTTGCTTTACACAATCTGGGTTCGGCAGCTCTCTCACTATCCCAAATACGTTCTTTGCTCTAATAGCGGCTTCAAGGATAGTCCTTGTATAGTAGCTTTCTTAAGCTTTGCTACTTTCCATTCTATAATTATTTAGTGCAGTTTTGTAAACTGTAACTTATCATTTTCTAAATAGGTCCTACACCATTGCCTTTCCAGCTTCCTACAGTCGTTTTTTCTTTCCTTCAATGTTTCTGTAAACCAAGGTGCTGAAGGTTTTAATTTCAGCGTCAAAGATTTTATTGGTATTCATTTATCTAATTTTGACTTCTCTAAATGTGCATAGTTTATGTTCTATGTATCGTTCTCACGATAGCAGTTTGAGGTGTCAAATATTATCTTTCTCCCTTCCATCTTTTTTAGTTTAGCCCAGTGTCTTTCTTGAACTGTTTCCTTGAAAGTTTTTCCTTTTACCCTTAATCTGGGCCAAATTAGTTTGAAAGTCACCATTAGGTGATGGGACCAGGTCACTGGGCTCAGATCTCTGACGACAATCATGTCTGGTGGCGCAAGTATTATATCAAGGGTTTGATCTCCTTGATGTGAAGGACCCGTAACCTCTTGCTGCCATCCTAAGATCTCACATGAGCTTTGAAAGTCTCCGCTCTAGTTATGTGAACTGTCCTCAGCCCAGATAGTGAAATCTCCTAACCCCAGAAAATTAGAGTGGTTCAGGGGCCAGATTTGAGACCATTTTCAAAAGTGGTTGAGTAAAATCCCGTAAAGTTCCTGGAGGCTTATAGCAGAAAGTTCCTGATAGGGACGCTGAAGGAGAGAAGGATCTGCTTCACATGGGTACGCCCACTTTTTGCTGGTGTTTCACTGTTTTTCGACCTTAGTCTGGCTGTGGCCCTGCTAATCAGGACCACATCCTAGATGCTTCCTCTCTAAAATGGTTTCCATGTACATTAGGTACATATCTAATTGGATTCTGGAGTGCCTTATAAGCCCCTAGTATATGGTATACTATGTACCTAGGGCATAGGTACCTCAGAGGCCTACCAGGGGCTGAAGCATGTATTATGCCACCCCTGGGAAGCACTCCAAAATGGCACCACAGGTCTGCTACTGCAGCCTGGGTAAGGGTGTGCTTGCACCCCTTACAGTGGTATAGGCTACCTATATCACTACCATTGCACACACATATAAAACCTATAAGTCACTCCAATGGCAGGCCTTAACTATCTTGAAGGCAGAGTGCTTGGTTTTTATGTGAGAGGGTGCCCCTGCATGAGCAGAGCCCCTCTGCAGCATTTGGAGTACCTCCTCTGATGCTGTTTGTGGTGCAGCCTGACCATATACTCTTAAGTGCATTATAACCTTGCGGTAAATGCTACCTTGGGATGGCTGCACGGAAACATGTCATGTTTGGTGGCAAACGCTTTGGAATACTACCCCCGCCAGTTCTGGCGGCGGGGGTAACATTCCACCCTTCTAGAGGGAGAGACATGTTCACACTGGTCTAACCCGGTAGGACTTTCTACAGCCCTGGCATCACAAAATGGATGCCTCTGCCACAGACACGGGTCTGGCCTCCTGCTGCTGACCGAAACTCCGGCAGGAGAGGCCTGGACAATAGGTTTCCTGTCCCAGGGAGGTGTAACCACCTTCCCAGACATGCAGATGTGTATTGGGGCTGGGCGGGAGCACTCTCTGGTGCTTTGCAGTCCTGAACTGGGGGCACACTTGGGGCCCGATTCACAGAACAAACTTAAGACTAAATCCTAAACTTAGTACCATTCTGGTATTCACAGAATGCACTTAGTACTTCTGGTATTCACAGAATGAACTTACTACTTTTGCTATTCACAGAATGAACTTAGTACTTTTGCTATTCACAGAATGGATTTACGACTCCTAAACTTACGTCCGCACTCGGGCCGGAAATTCCGGCCCGGAGGCGGAGCTTTCGGCCCGGAGGCGGAGCTTCCGGCCCGGAGGCGGGGCTTCCGGGCCGGAGGCGGAGCTTCCGGCCCGGAGGTGGGGATTCCGGCCGATTTAGCTATGGCTGAAATCTCCACCTCCGGGCCGGAAGCTCCGCCTCCGGGCCGGAAGCTCCGCCTCCGGCCCGGAAGCCCCGCCTCCGGGCCGGAAGCTCCGCCTCCGGGCCGGAATTTCCGGCCCGAGTGCGGACGTAAGTTTAGGAGTCGTAAATCCATTCTGTGAATAGCAAAAGTACTAAGTTCATTCTGTGAATAGCAAAAGTAGTAAGTTCATTCTGTGAATACCAGAAGTACTAGGTGCATTCTGTGAATACCAGAATGGTACTAAGTTTAGGATTTAGTCTTAAGTTTGTTCTGTGAATCGGGCCCTTGGTGTCCCTGTCCATAGTCCAGTTCAAACCGGTTGCAGGGGCTACCTGCCCCTGCTCTGGCATGAAACTGGACAAAGGAAATGGGTGTAACCACCCCTCTTTCCAAACCCTCCCATAGGTGGGACCCTAGAGTATGTCCAACCCCCAAACTTAGTATAAGTATGGGAACCCAGTCCTTGCGATTTTAGATTACCCTGGACGAACTCTGCAATATATATCCTGGACCTTCGATGTTCTATTTTGACTAGAAGACTGAAGAAATCTCCCTTCCGAAGCTCCCGAAGCTCCCGCTGGACGCCGAAGTCTCTACATCACCAGAGGTAGATTTCCTGACTTCCCCGAGGCTACCCTGAGTCCACAGCAAAGCTGAGGCCTGTGGCTATTGTGGGTGACCAGGAACAGTGACCCCTGGGCACCGCATACTATTGCTGGTACATCGACGTCCTGTTTATCCTTGAAGTTCTGCTTTGGGCACCGAGTAGCCCCAGCCTTGAACACTGACTGCACTGAAGATCTCCGGCCTCCACTCCATGAGTGACCCGTGTGCTGGGTTCCAGTGCGACTGCTTGAAGCTCCTTCGCGATCGCTAGCCCGTTGGCTAGTGGGTCCCCACGAAGGCAACTCCTCTTTTACTTGGGCTTCCCTGGTTGCTCCAGATGTGCCCTGACTTACCCTCGCTGGGTGAGTCCCTCAGACCTTGCTGGTCTGCACCAACGTCCTTCTTCTCTTTCCACGAGACTTGCCGTTGCCAAGGTTTGTTGGGTCCAATCTGGTCGCCGACACCGCAGCACTTGACAGACTTTGTGGAGCAGCTCGAATCCAGCTCGCGGACTTCGCCGACGCCTCCTGGACCTCGTGGCTGAATAGTCAAGACACCTGTCAACTCACCTGAAGCACCCGACATCTGTGGGCATTGGTCCATCCTGCGCTCGGTCACTGGCAAGTGACCCAGACTCTATCCCCTCTGCTTTCAGGTTCCTTCCATCCTAGATCCAGGCTTGGATCCCTTTGGACACTTTTCCTCTTTACGGCAGCAGCAGTTCTTTGCCAGCTTCCATTGTAATCGACGACGCGACCCAACACCAAAAGACACCTGTGCACCCAGCCTCCCTGGGTGAGGTAACACGAGTACTCTGGTGCTCCCGTGGGTGCTAGCCCTAGAACTTCTTAAGTCCAAAAGGGTTTGGTCCTGACTCGATTCTAAGTGTCCCTAATCTTTAAATTTCCAACTGCGACATTGCCCATAGAAGATAACGGGAACCCGCGGTTGTGTTTACACTACCTTGGGTGGTTCCTTGGGGTCCCAGCGATTCTACAGGCTCTAGGCCTTGTGTCTAGTTCAGTCGTGGTTCTTATACTACTTTATTGGTATATGGTTTGGTACGCCCCTAGGGCCCAAACGTGTATTTGTGCTATTACTGTTGATCACTAACTTGTAAATTAAGTACTTCGAACTCCAGTCTCATAAAGAAACTAGAGGGGTGTGTTTTATCTTAAATACATATATTTTAAATTTATACCTGCTGTGGTTGTCCTTTCATTTGATCATTCAAGAGATTATAGACTGGTAAAACAAGCTGCTTTACATTCCTTCAAGACTTAGCCTGCAGGCTGATCTCCATAGCTACCACTGGGATAGCTTTCAATAAAGGTTGTCTTTAACCAATCACCATAAGGGGTTGTTTGGACTGATACAAGATGCCCACTAGAACTAGTGGACAGCATATATCAGGCCAACTTCTCACATTGGTGTGCAGCGTGTGGGATTCCACCTTGCTATTGTTTTATCAGATAATCTCAATTGAATTGATCAACTGAAAACCACTAAAGGTACCTGAGGTACATATAATATCAAGTTTAGTTACAGTAAGTTCTACTGAACTTAGAGTTGTGTGTTGAGGGATAGCACACCCTTTCTACAACTCAAGAGAGTTTAGTAGGCCACAATAGTGTAGGTAGTGCAATACACAACACCACATTAGTAATGTCTAATCAGTTAGGAACCAGTGGGTCCCTGCCAGAAGCCAGTGGGCTTCTCCCCTATAAATATGAGGATCTCTCCTTTGCACAGCTTTGGGCCTTATGTTCCATTAGGAAGCTGAAGACAGGCAAAAGGCCAACCACCCAGCATTTCATAAAGATACTTAAGCTGGATGATATCTCAGGGCCTAGTGGGCCTGATGGGATAGGCAGTGTGGGTGGGGCAGCAGGTGAGGGTGGGCCTAGGGTTGGAAATTCCCCTGACCCTACCTCTAATGCTGACCAGACTGATGACAATGATCAGAGTTGCAAGTAGGGCTAGAAGGGGTAGATCTCTCTCAAGGGGATCTGTCCAGTCTAACTTCTCTATAGGGACCGCTGTCTCTTCTCACAGAGGAAGGGACACCTCCCAGGAGAGGAGAGAGAGACTGCTGAAGTATGAACAAGACAAGTTCAATCTCAGAAAGCAGCAGATGGCCCTAGATAGGGAAGCCCTAGAGCTCTACAGAGCTAGTAAAAAGGAGGGACTAGAGTCCCTTGGTGGCAGCAATTTACCTAGCGATAGGAAGAGGTCTTATGACAATAGAAACCTAAGTAAGATTGTCCCTCCCTTCCAGAGTGGGGATGACATCCACAAATGGATACCTGCCTTGGAGAGGGCCTGTAAAATACAGAAGGTCCCTCAAGGTCAGTGGGCAGCAATCTTATGGCTCTCCTTTGCAGACAAAGGTAGAGATAAGCTCCTCACTGTAAGACAAGAGGATGCTGATGATTACCAGGTCTTGAAAAGTGCACTGATAGATGGGTTTGGCCTAACCACTGAACAGTACAGGTTAAAGTTCAGAGATACCCAAAAAGCACAAAATCAAGACTGGGTTGACTTTGTTGACTGTGCTGCTAAGGCTCTGGAAGGTTGGTTATTGTGCAGTAACATGTGTGACTTCATAGGATTGTACAATCTGATAATGAGGGAGCAGATTCTTAATAACTGTCAAAATCAGCTGTTGCACCAGTACCTGGTAGACTCTGATCTGACCTCTCCCCAAGAATTGGGAAAGAAGGCAGAATAATGGATCAGAACCAGGGTGAGGCAGAAGGTACAGAACCAAGGTAGTGACCCAAAGAAGCAGGATTCTAAGAACTCTGACAAGGGTGGGGACAAGGGTAAAGACCAGAAGTCTTCTCAAGGGCCCCAAAAATCTTCTTCTAATGGGGAGTCACAGTCAAGTATGGGTAAAGGCAAAAAGAAACCTTGGTGCAAAATCTGTAAACAGAAAACTCACTGGACCAGTGACTGCACCAAGTCCAAAGAGAATACTCCAGCCCCCACCAATGCCCCTACGGCACCTGCTCCCCCTAGTGCAGTTACAATTGGTGGTGGGAATACACAGAGTAAGGGTGTAGTAGGGTTGACCCTGGGTTCTGAGATGGACTCTGGCCTAGTCAGAGTTCCAACTCAGGCTGTGCTTGTCTGTGATGGGGGTGTGGATATGTCCCCCTGTGTGAGTCCCAGTAATCTGAGCAAATACAGACAACAGCCTTTAATAAATGGAGTAGAGGCTTGGGCAATCAGGGACACAGGAGCAAGTGTCACAATGGTGACAAAAGATCTTGTGGATCCTGGGCAGATTATACTTGGTGAAATGTACCAAGTGACCAATGCTAGCAATGTCAGAACAGACCATTCTCTGGCAGTTGTTAACTTCTCCTGGGGAAGGGTAACTGGCCTTAAGAAGGTTGTGGTAAGTGCAGACCTACCAGTGCAGTGCTTGCTTGGCAATGATCTAGAGACTTCCGCTTGGGCTGAAGTGGAGCTCAGGACACATGCAGAAATGTTAGGGATCCCTGCTCATGTCTTTCCTGTGACTAGGTCACAGGCCAAAATGTCTAAAGCTGGACAGGCCCTGGATTCTGGAATAATGGACCAGGTGCCTCACAAGATGAGGAGCAGTAAGGTTAAGGCAGAGCCTTCCCACCTGACTCAGAATGCTGATCAGTCTCCTCAGGGAGATGATCTTGAGCCTGAAGAAGGAACTGTCCCAGAGGAGCTTGAACCTGACCAGGTTGAGTTCTTGGGGACAGGGGGCCCTTCCAGGTCTGATCTGAGCCAGGAGCAGAAAACCTGCCCCTCTCTTGAACCCCTCAGAAAGCAAGCTGCTGATGAGGCTGCTGGGAATGCTAGTGGCACCCATAACGTTTATTGGGATGATGGACTCCTTTACTCAGAGAGTAGAGACCCCAAGCCTCGTGCATCCAGGAGGTTGGTTATACCTCTGAAGTTTAGGGGCTTCCCATTGACACTAGCCCATGATATTCCCCTAGCAGGACACCTGGGCCAGAACGAGACTTGGGACAGAATTGTCCCTCACTTTCACTGGCCCCACATGTCTGAAGACACAAAGGAGTTTTGTCGCTCCTGTGGCAAAGCAGGTGGCACTACAAAGGCCCCCCTGATACCACTACCTGTGGTGGGGGTGCCCTTTGAAAGGGTAGGGATTGACATTGTTGGTCCCATGGATCCCCAGACAGCATCTGGGCACAGATTTATACTGGTGGTGGTGGATCATGCCACCAGGTACCCAGAGGCAATTCCCCTAAGGAGCACTACAGCACCTGATTGATTGATTGATAAAAATTTATAACGCGCAAAACAATAACCCGCAGGTATCAAGGCGCCTAACAATACGATCAGAATTGAAGCAAACATCCTTACATATAGGCTTGCCGAAAGAGGCAAGTTTTGAGGGCACTACGGAATTTCTGTAGGGAGGGTAGAGATCTGAGGTCCAGAGGAAGGTCATTCCACCATTTAGGGGCCAGAGTGGAAAAGGCCCTGCCACCCCACTTAGCTCTTTGTGTGCGGGGAGCTGTCAGAAGCGATTTCCCGGAGGAACGCAAGTTCCTTCCAGGAGTGTAGTGAGAGATGATGGAACCAACTCCCGAATCGCTGTTTTTTGCAATGGCTCTATATGTCATGCATAAGACTTTGAACCGTATTCGATGTTCTACCGGTAGCCAATGCAGCGTTTTTCTGGCCGCCATGGCCGAAGAGCGTCTGGGAATATCCAGAACAAATCTAGCTGTGGCATTTTGAACTACCTGTAAGCGCTGCAGGAGGCTCCTGTTTAGCCCCGCATACAGCGCATTACAGTAGTCTAAGCGTGAACCAATGAGTGCGACAGCTATTTGCTTTCTGGACTGCAAGGAAAAGTATTTCCTAATCCTTCGAAGAGTGTAGATCAAGCCCCAGCAGGTGGAGATGGTTCTACTCACCTGTTTGTTCATGTCAAGGGCAGGGTCTATCATCACCCCGAGATTCTTAGCAGATGTAGTGGGGGAAGGACACTTTCCCAGCGAGTCAGGCCACCAATTGGCTGACCAGATGTTTTCTTTCCCTCCAAACACCATCACCTCAGTCTTCTCCCCATTCAGTTTAAGAGAGTTCTGAATCATCCAATGACCAACCGCCTCCATACAAGATCTAAACTTGGAGGCGGTTTGCACATCTGAATGGGAGAGAGAGACGAGTATTTGGGTGTCATCTGCATAAGAAACTACCTCCATCCCGAAAGTTCTTATTAGTCTGGCTAGTGGGGTCACGTAGATGTTGAATAGGGTCGGGCTAAGCGCCTGTGGTGGCAAGAGCTCTCTTGAGTGTGTTCAAAAGAGTAGGCTTTCCTAAGGAGGTAGTATCTGACAGGGATGCAAACTTCATGTCTAGTTACTTGACTGTTATGTGGAAGGAGTGTGGAGTGAACTACAAGTTCACCACACCCTATCACCCACAATGCAATGGTTTAGTTGAAAGGTTCAACAAAACCTTAAAGGGCATGATTAAAGGACTCCCAGAGAAGCTTAGGCGAAAATGGGACCTACTCTTGCCCTGCCTTTTATTTGCATACAGGGAGGTGCCTCAAAAGGGGGTTGGTTACAGCCCATTTGAACTTTTGTTTGGTCACCCTGTCAGGGGCCATTGTGTTTGGTGAAGGAAGAATGGAAGTTACCTCTCAAGCCCCCAAAGCAAGACATAGTGGACTATGTACTTGGTCTCCGCTCCAGGATGGCTGAGTACATGAAAAAGGCAAACAAAAACCTTGAGGCTAGCCAGGAACTGCAAAAAGCCTGGCATGACCAAAAGGCTGTACTGACTGTTTACCAGCCAGGACAGAAGGTGTGGGTGTTGGAGCCTGTGGCCCCAGCAGCCCTCCAGGACAAATGGAGTGGCCCCCATACAATAGTTAAACAGAAAGAGGAGGTTACCTACTTGGTAAACCTTGGAACCCCTAGGAGTCCCCATAGGGTACTTCATGTCAACAGACTTAAACCATATGTTGACAGGGCAGACATGGGCTTGCTCATGGCTACTGATGAAGGACAGGAGGAAGAGAGTGACCAACTCCCTGACCTGCTTTCTCAGAACCCTGATGATGGGTCAGTTGATGGTGTAGCCTTGGCAGGCAGCCTCACTGCCCAGCAACAAACTGACTGCAGAAAACTTCTCAGCCAGTTTAGACATATGTTTTCTCTGACTCCAAGTCAGACCACCTGGTGCACTCATGAAGTGGACACTGGGGACAGTCTGCCTGTGAAGAATAAGATCTACAGGCAACCTGACCATGTCAAGGACTGTATAAGGACAGATGTCCAAAAGATGTTGGATTTGGGTGTGATTGAACCCTCAGTTAGCCCTTGGGCTAGTCCAGTAGCCCTGGTACCTAAACCTCACACCACAGATGGCAAGAGAGAAATTAGGTTTTGTGTAGACTAGAGGGGTCTCAATGCAATCACTAGGACTGATGCCCATCCCATCCCCAGGGCAGATGAGCTGATAGATACTTTGGCCTCAGCCAAGTTTCTAAGCACATTTGACCTGACAGCTGGCTACTGGCAGGTCAGACTAGCTGATGATGCAAAGCTAAAGACAGCATTTGCTACCCCTAGTGGGCACTATCAGTTTGTGGTAATGCCCTTTGGTTTGAAGAATGCACCTTACACTTTCCAAAGTTTGGTGAATCAAGTCCTTACAGGCCTGGAAGACTTTAGTGCAGCATATCTAGATGATATTGCTGTCTTTAGCTCCACCTGGGAGGATCACCTGGTCCTCCTGATGAATGTTTTGGAGGCCCTGCAAAAAGCAGGCCTAACTATCAAGGGTACTAAGTGCCAGATAGGGCAGAGTCAGGTTGTGTACCTGGGGCACCTTGTAGGTGGCGGCCAGGTTCAACCATTGCAGAACAAAATCCAGACCATAATGGAATGGATTGCTCCAACTACCCATACTCAGGTGAGAGCCTTCTTAGGCCTGACTGGGTACTATAGGAGATTTGTCAAGGGGTATGGATCAATAGTGACACCCCTGAATGACTTAACTTCTAAAAAGATGCCCAAAAAGGTTCAGTGGACAGCTAGCTGTCAAAAGGTATTTGATGACCTGAAACAGGCTATCTGCACTGCTCCCATTCTGCAGAGTCCTGACTACTCCAAGAAGTTCATTGTCCAAACAGATGAATCTGAATTGGAGGTAGGGGCTGTACTGTCACAATTGAATGATGAAGGTCAGGATCAGCCAGTAGCTTTCATAAGCAGAAGGCCGACCCCTAGAGAGAAACGTTGGTCAGCCATTGAGAAGGAGGCCTTTGCTGTGGTTTGGGCTCTGAAGAAGTTCAGGCCATACTTGTTTGGTACTCACTTCCTTGTTCAGACAGACCATAAGCCCCTCTTATGGCTAAAACAAATGAACGGTGAAAACCCCAAACTGCTTAGGTGGTCCATTTCCCTACAGGGGATGGACTTTACAGTGGAACATAGACCTGGGATTAACCATGCCAATGCCGATGGACTCTCTAGGTATTTCCACTTAGAACATGAAGACTCAACTGGTCAAGGTTAGTTTGATGTCTCTGCGTTTGGGGGAGGTTGTGTAGGAGAGTAGGATCTGCTTCACATGGGTACCCCCACTTTTTGCTGGTGTTGCACTGTGTTTTGACCTTAGTCTGGCTGTGTCCCTGCTAATCAGGACCACAGCCTAGCTGCTTCCTCTCTAAAATGGTTTCCATGTACATTAGGTACATATCTAATTGGATTCTGGAGTGCCTTATAAGCCCCTAGTATATGGTATACTATGTACCTAGGGCATAGGTACCTCAGTGGCCTACCAAGGGCTGAAGCATGTATTATGCCACCCCTGGGAAGCACTCCAAAATGGCACCACAGGTCTGCTACTGCAGCCTGGGTAAGGGTGTGCTTGCACCCCTTACAGTGGTATAGGCTACCTATATCACTACCATTGCACACACATATGAAACCTATAAGTCACTCCTATGGCAGGCCTTAACAATCCTGAAGGCAGAGTGTTTGGTTTTTATGTGAGAGGGTGCCCCTGCATGAGCAGAGCCCCTCTGCAGCGTTCGGAGTACCTCCTCTGATGCTGTTTGTGGTGCAGCCTGACCATATACTCTTACATGCATTATAACCTTGCGGTAAATGTTAACTTTGAGATGGCTGCACGGAAATATGTCTTGTTTGGTGTCAACTGCTTTGGGATACTACCTCCCCCCCCGCCAGTTCTGGCGGCGGGGGTAGCATTCCACCCTTCTAGAGGGAGAGACATGTTCACACTGGTCTAACACGGTAGGACTTTCTACAGCCCTGGCATCACAAAATGTATGCCTCTACCACAGACACGGGTCTGGCCTCCTGCTGCTGACTGAAACTCTAGCAGGGGAGGCCTGGACAATAGGTTTCCTGTCCCCAGAGAGGCAGGTGTGTATTAGTATAAGTATGGGAACCCAGTCCTTGCGACTTTATATTACCCTGGACGAAACTCTGCAATATATATCCTGGAGCTTCGACGTTCTATCCTGACTAGAAGACTGAAGAAATCTCCCTCGGAGTCAAGGAGTGACTCGCCTGCTTGGCAGGCACCAAAGAAGCAACTGTCTGGTCTGCAATTCCGAAGCTCCCGCTGGACGCCGAAGTCTCTGCAGCACCAGAGGTAGATTTCTGGACTTCCCGAGGCTACCCTGAGTCCACAGCAAAGCTGAGGCCCATGGCTATAGTGGCTGACGAGGAACCATGACCCCTGGGCACCGCATACTATTGCTGGTACATCAACTTTCTGTTTATCACTGAAGCCTTGAGCACTGACTGCACCGAAGATCTCTGGCCTCCACTCCACGAGTGACCCGTGGGCCGGGTTCCTGTGCGACCGCTCGAGGCTCCTTCGCGATCGCTAGCCCGTTGGCTAGTGGGTCCCCACGAAGGCAACTCCTCTTCTACTTGGGCTTCCCTGGTTGCTCCAGATGTGCCCTGACTTACCCTCGCTGGGTGAGTCCCTCAGACCTTTCTGGTCTGCACCGATGTCCTCCTTCTCTTTCCACGAGACTTGCCGTTGCCAAGGCTTGTTGGGTCCAATCTGGTTGCCGACACTGCAGTACTTGACAGACTTCATGGGACAGCTCGAATCCGGCTCGTGGACTTCGTCAACACCTCCTGGACCTCGTGGCTGAAGAGTCAAGAAATCCATCAACTCACCTGAAGCACCCGACATCGGTGGGCATTGGTCCATCCTGCCCTCGGTCACTGACAAGTGACCCAGACTCTGTCCCCTCTGCTTTCAGGTTCCTTCCATCCTAGATCCAGGCTTGGATCCCTTCGGACACTTCTCCTCTTCACGGCAGCAGCAGTTCTCCACCAGCTTCCATTGTAATTGACGATGCGACCGACACCAAAAGACACCTAGGCACCCGGCTTCCCTGGGTGAGGTAACACGAGTACTCCGGTGCTCCCGTAGGTGCTAGCCCTAGAACTTCTTAAGTCCAAAAGGGTTTGGTCCTGACTCGATTCTAAGTGTCCCTAATCTTTAAATTTCCAACCGCGACATTGCCCATAGAAGCTAACGGGAACCCGCGGTTGTGTTTACACACTGCACACAGTCCCCGTGGGTCCCCTGTGTCAATACCTTGGGAGGTTCCTTGGGGTCCCAGCGATTCTACAGGCTCTAAGCCTTGTGTGTAGTTCAGTTGTGGTTCTTATACCACTTTATTGGTATATGGTTTGGTACGCCCCTAGGGCCCAAACGTGTATTTGTGCTATTACTGTTGATTACTAACTGGTAAATTAAGTACTTCGAACTCCAGTCTCATAAAGAGACTAGAGGGGTGTGTTTTATCTTAAAAACATATATTTAAAATATATACCTGGTGTGGTTGTCCTTTCATTTGATCATTCAAGAGATTATAGACTGGTACAAGCTGCTTAACATTCCTTCAAGAATTAGCCTGAAGGCTGCTCTCCATAGCTACCACTAGGATAGCTTCCAATAAAGGTTGTCTTTAACCAATTCACCATAAGGGGTTGTTTGGACTGATACAAGGTACCCACTAGAACTAGTGGACAGCATATATCAGGCCAACTTCTCACAGCCGCCTCACTCCTTTCCTTCAGGGAGAGGCCAAGCCATGCCGCTCCCTGAAGTTTATCAACTTGGAGAGTCACAAGTCCCCACTTATCCATGAAAATATTCGCCACCCCTCCTCTGCTTTTACCTGTCCCGGGTCGGTGTATCGCTTTATACCCCAGCGGGCGTGTGAAGCCTAAGTCCACACCTGAGTCCGGGGGGATCCAGGTTTCTGTTATGAAAAGAATATTCCCTTCTTTGGAATCCACCAGGAGATTCAGTTCTGGGTCATGTGTCACCAGTGAGCGCGCATTAATGAGCCGGCAATTGAGAGCTTCGGATTCTGTCTCCCCCTTATCAGCCCCATTGGATATGAGGTATTGGTGTGATTAAATGAAGTGTGTGAGAAATGATTGACACTCAAATCATGAGGTCGGAAGACAACAATAGAAATGAGTGATGCAACAAAACAATGGAATAGAATGTTCCCAATGTCCACTTTGGGCACAGTGTCATTTTTTTTATAATGTAGCCCCAATGGGCAAATCATGGCTTAAACTGTGAATATGAATGAGTGGATGGTAGAAGCTATACTAGGACACTGTCGTAAAGTTTTTTTTCGGATACAATACCAGTATCAAATAACGTAATCCAAGTAGCCATAAGGCCCACAGCATGATTGCTTATTAAGAATGCTGGCAGTTGTGAATGAAAACAATGACATATGGTCTACCTGTCAGTTTATGTGCTATGCATGCTTGAATGTTGTATGTATTTTCCATCAACAACACAGTGGGAAGAAACAAGCATTGAGGAAACCACTCACTAACAATATTTGATCAACATGACTAAATGTACAATCCTAACAAGTAGTTTTCTTTAAAAGAAAGTGGGAGACTTCCTGGAAGTGTCACCTCTTTATGTCCAGAAAGCAAGAATGACCCTGAGTTAGGTTAAGTTTAGTATGAATAAGGTCAAATAACATGTGGCATCACATTTGCTGTGTTTTTGGAATTGTGCTTGGTGTGCTTTCTCACCACTGAGTACGCCACTATTTTGTTTTTTGTAGTGTCCACTAAAGGGTGCCATAGATATATTGCTAATAGAAAAGATAATTGGATTTATACATTTTGAAGTATCAACAAGTGTTGCTTTTCTCTCCATCTCAGGTGATCATCTCTTCCAAAGTGGTATGAGAGCTTTACACCTCATTTTATTAGTTTATTGCATGAAAGAAATGCCAATCAGTTAGGGATCATATAAGCCCTGAAGAAGGCATTTGACCCAGTTGGTCACGAGAAGAGGTCGACACATGTAAACAAAAACCTGGATGTATGAACTATTGTCTTTAATTAACATCCTAATCTATTTTTAATCAAATCTTGGGTATCACCTGAATAAAACCAGAAATCCTTTGGGTATACCCTAAGATATTTTTAATATACTGGATCTCTGCATCTATCCAGAGAACTTTCTCCGGAACTCCCATTACTGGTTGATTTTACCGAGGTGGTATTCACCTACCTTGATGAGGAGAGAATGCCAATGATGAAGCATGGCATGAAAAATATTGTGGGCGAGGTGTCCTCTTCCGAGATAGGTGATGAGACATCCAATTGAGGTCTCTGTATAACGACCTTTGTACCTGCTGTGTACTTCTTTCCACCTGATGAACACCAGGCTTCACAGAACAGACACTTCAATCTGCAGAATGGGCGTGTCTAAGGTCACCGTGACCTGTCAGTATCCATCTTGCCTCATAGTCGGACCTACATTCGAACCCCTTGATGTAAGGTTTTGAAGCCTTCACAAAAGTGGCGGAGCTCTGCACAATGTGCATGAGACCTGCTACAGAATCATTGCTTGTTATGCTATCCTGCGTACATTGCATCTGCGTGAGGACTGCCCATAGAGCCAGGCAATGAATCAGAGGATAAACATCTCCTCACTTGTCAATCAGCGACAGTTGCAGATGCCAACAGAGCAGCAGAAGAAAGTATCTGCGGAGCAGACATTATAAACAACCATTTCAAGGTAGGCATCATATTCTTTGACTCATATGCAAACATAGAACATACTCTCAATGTACTAAGAAAACATTATGTTTATTCAAGATCCGGCATCAAAACAAACTGCTATCCAAACCAGGGAATCATAATACTACAGAAAAATAGCATAAAGAATGTCCTGATTATCACAGATTGTGAATGTTTTATTTATATCACTTCCTCTGCATCTTTTATCCTTTCCCCACAGCAGCTCTCTTTACAGCTGTTCCTTCTCTTTTAGGGCTGTGAGTTCTTGTAGGAATGTTAGGTGATATTCAAGGCACAGACACAGTGCCGCGGCTTGGGGACCTCTGATGGCTTGGGGACCCCTCACCAGGCACAGACACAGTGCCATGGCTTGGGGTCCCCTCACTAGGCACAGACACAGTGCTGTGGCTTTCTTGACCCCTCACCAGGCACAGACACAGTGCTGCGGCTTGGGGACCCCTCACCAGGAACAGACACAGTGCTGCAACGTGGGGACCCCTTACCAAGCACAAACACAGTGCTGCTGCTTGGGGACCTGTTGGAAATGGCCCTTTTTGCAGGGTTACCCCCAAACCATTTGCTTCTTCCTCCTATTTTTTCCTGACCTGCTATTGTTGGTTTTAGGACTCTGGTCACTTTACTACTGCTGATCAGTGCAAAGTGCATATGCTCTCTGTGTAAATTGTGTTATGGATTGGTGTTTCCATGGTTGGCATATTTGATTTACTGGTAAGTCCCTAGTAAAGTGCACTGAGAGTTCCAGGGCCGGTAAATCAAATGCTACTAGTGGGCCTGCAGCACTGATTGCGCCACCCACAGAATTAGCCCTGTAAAGGTAAATCAGACCTGCCCCTGAAGTGTCTGCACTCAGTTGTGACTGCCATGTCGACTTGGCAAGTGCACCCACTTGCCAGGCCCTAATCTTGCCTTTTCTTACACATGAGTCACCCCTAAGGAAGGCCCAAGGTACCCCTGTGGGCAGGGTCCTGTGTATGTTAAAGGTAGAGCATGTACTGGTGTGTGTGACATGTCCTGGTAGTGAATTACAGTGCATTTTGTTTTTCACTATGGAAAGGCTATCTGTCCCATAGGGCAGAATGGGAGTTTATTAATAACATCTTATAAATATAACTTGCCTGGCGGGCGAGATAGGAAAGTAAAGTTCCTGAACTCAGAATATAAAGATGCATCTTTTAATAAAGATGATTTTTATATTCTGTGTTTAAAAATACCACTTTTAGAAAGTAGGTATTTTCTTGCTTAGCCACTCTATGTGCCTCTGCTGGTTTGTGTATTGACTGTCTGTCTTTGGAGTGACAGTTGCTGGGGAGGTGCATTCTCTCAGACGGCCACCGGGGGAGGTGGTTGATGTGTGTCCTTCCTTTCCTGAATGAGTCAGGGCTGGGCTGAATAGACCTGGGCTGCATTCAGAGTAGTGGAAGGAGTTCTCACTAGCACCTGAATAGGCCTGGTCTGCTTTGGACAATGCTGTCTCCACCTCCTGCCGGGAAGCAAGGCGAGAGAGGACAGAACTAGTTTTGGCTGAGCACAGACACTCTCTACCTCCAGAGAACAAAGGATTTTGGTGTATAAATATTGGGGCCAAGACCCCAGTATTTTAGATTACTGCTGAACTAAGGAACCTGTCAGGAAGAAGGGCTGGAAAAGCTGTCAGGAGGAACAGCTATTTTGCTGTGTGCTCTGCTGTGTTGGCTTGCTGCTTGCTGCTTCTGTCTTGGGCAGGGAAAGTACTGGATTGTACTTTAATCATCCTGCTGTTAGAGTTATCTCCAAGGGTTTGAAGTAGAGCTTGCCTCTTGTTGGATGTCTCAGGGATATAAAAGACTTCAGAGAACTCATTTGGAACCAAGAACACTGCCAAGAAGAAGAGCTGTAGAAGCTGTTAGGAGGGACTACCACTTTTCTGTGTGCTTTGCTGTGTTGGCCTGCAGTGGCTGCTTCTGTCTTGGACAGTGGAAGGACTGGACTGAACTTTCTGCAACTTCCTTTTTCTGAGTTTCTCTAATATCTTGAGGTACCGCTTGCCCCCTGTTCAAGAAGGCTTAGGAACATCAAAGACTTCAAGTTCATCTGTTACCAGCACTGGGGACTGTGTGTTTTGTGCTACAACAGAAGAAAAAGGAACCTGATGCTGTCAACGACACCCCTACCAACTCTGTGTCCTGAAGGCACCGCAGATGACACTGCTGCACTTTGCACCGCAACCCTGGTCTCACCGACAATGGCACCTGACACCTGATGCCGCCACCGAGCCGATGCTTGCATCGGTGGCATGAGTGCATGAGCACGTGCCTCCACAGCCGTGAATCGGTGGCATGAGTGCATGAGAACGCCCCTCCACAGCCATACATTGGTGGCACGAGTGCGTGAGTGTGCCACTCCACAGCCATGCATCGGTGGCATGAGTGATTAAGCGTGCCACTCCACAGCCATGCATCAGTGACATGAGTGCGTGAGCGGACCTCTCCACATCCATGTATTGGTGGCATGAGTGCATGAGCGTGCCACTCCACGGCCATATACCGTGGCACGAGAGCGTGAGCACGCCACTCCACAGCCATGCATCGGTAGCATGAGTGCATGTGTGCGTCACTCCACAGCCATGCATCTGTGGCATGAGTGTGTGAGTGCGCCACTCCACAGCCATGCACCGGTGGCACAAGAGGGTGAGGTTGCCACTCCACAGCCATACATCAGTGACATGAGTGCATAAGTGTGTCACTGCACAGCCATGCATCAGTGCCACAAGTGCATGAGCATGCCACTCCACAGCCATGCATCGGTGGCACAAGTGCAGGAGCGCGCCACTCCACAGCCATGCATCTGTGGCATGAGTACGTGAGCACGCCCCTCCACAGCCATGTATTATGTCATTAGTGCATGAGCACATCACTCCACAGCAGCATCGGTGGCATGAGTGCATGAGCATGCCACTCCACTGTTATGCATCGGTGGCATGAGTGCATGAGTGAGCCCCTGCACAGCCATGTATTGTGGCATGAGTACATGAGCGTGTCACTCCACAGCCATGCATGCGTGGCATGAGCTTATCAGTGTACCTCTCCACAGTCATGAATCAGTGGCTTGAACACGTGAGCGCACCACTCCACAGCGGTGCATCATTGCATGAGTGCATGAGCGTGTCACTCCACAGCCATACATTGGTGGCATGAGTGCATGAGTGCGCCACTCCAAAGCCATGCATCGGTGGCATGAGTGCATGAGCATGCCCCTTCACAGTTATGCATCGGTGGCATGAGTGTGTGAGCGCACCACTCCATAGCCATGCATTGGTGACATGAGTGCCTGAGCGCATCACTCCACAGCCATGTATCGTAGGATGAGTGCATGAGGATGCCACTCCACAGCCATGCATCGGTAGCACGAGTGCATGAGTGTGCCACTCCACAGCCATGCATTGGTGGCACGAGTGCATGAGTCTGCCACTCCACAGCCATGTATCGGTAGCATGAGCGCATGAGCGTGTTTCCACAGCCATGCATCGGTGGCATGAGGGCATGAGCCGGCCACTCCACAGCCATACTTCAGTGGCATGAGGGCATGAGTGAGTCACTGCATAGCTGTACATCAGTGGCACAAGTGCATGAGTGCCCAACTCCACAGCCATGCATCGGTCGCACGAGTGCGTGAGCGTGCAACTCTACAGCCTTGCATCATTGGCATGAGTACGTGAGCATGCCCCTCCACAGTCATGTATTATGGCAAGAGTGCATGAGCATACCACACCACAGTAGCATTGGTGGCATGAGTGCATGAGCACACCACTCCACAACCGTGCATCAGTGACACAAGTGCATGAGTGCACCCCTGCACAGCCATGTATTGTGGCATGAGTACATGAGTGCCTCACTCCACATTCATGCTTCGGTGGTATGAGTGTGTGAGCGTGCCACTTCACAGACATGCATCGGTAGCATGACTACATGAGCGCATCACTCCACAGCTGTGCATTGGTGGCATGAGTGCATGAGTGTGCCACACCACCACCATGTATCGTGGCATGAGTGTGTGAGCGTGCCACTCAACAGCCATGCATCAGTAGCACAAGTGCATGAGTGCACCACTCCACAGCCATGCACTGGTGGCACGAGTGCATGAGCGCACCACTCCACAGTGATGTATCATGGCACGAGTGCGTGAGCATGTCACTGCACAGCCATGCATCGGTGGCATGAGTGCATGACAACACCCTTCCACAGCCATTCATCAGTGGCACAAGGGCATGAGGTTGCCAGTCCATAGCCATACTTCGGTGGCATGAGTGTGCCACTCCACAGCCATGCCTCAGTGGCACGAGTGCGCCACTCTACAGCCTTGCATCGGTGGCATGAGTGCATGAGCACACCACTCCACTGTCGTGCATCAGTGGCACGAGTGTATGAGTGAGCCCCTGCAGAGCCATGTATTGTGGCATGAGTAGGTGAGCGTGTCTCTCCAGAGCCAAGCATTGGTGGCATGAGCGTGTGAGCGTTCCTCCCCAGCCATGAATCTGTGGCTTGAGTGCGTAAGTGTGCCACTTCACAGCCGCTGCATTATTGCATAAGTGCATGAGGGCATCACTCCACAGCCATGCATCGGTGGTATGAGTGCATGAAAATGCCCCCCACAGCAATGCATCGGTGGCACATATGCGTGAGCGCACCACTCCTCAGCCATGCATCAGTGGCATGAGTACATGAGCACACCCCTCCACAGTCATGTATTATGGCATGAGTGCGTGGGCACACCACTCCACAGCAGCATCGGTGGCATGAGTGCAGGAGCACCCTACTCCACAGTCGTGCATCAGTGGCACGAGTGCGTGAGTGAGCCCCTGCAGAGCCATGTATTGTGGCATGAGTAGGTGAGCATGTCACTCCACAGCCATTCATCGGTGGCATGAGCATGTGAGCGTGCCTCCCCCAGCCATGAATCGGTGGCTTGAGTGCATGAGTGTGCCACTTCACAGCCACTGCATTATTGCAGAAGTGCATGAGCGCATCACTCCACAGTCATGCATCGGTGGTATGAGTGCATGAGAATGCCCCCCCAGAGCTGTGCATTGGTGGCACGTGAGCGCACTACCCCACAGCCATGCATCGATGGCATGAGTACATGAGCACACCCCTCCACAGCCATGTATTACACCACTCCACAGCAGCATCAGTGGCATGAGTGCCCCATTCCACTGTCATGCATCAGTGGCACAAGTGCATGAGTGTGCCACTCCATAGCCATGCATTGGTGGCACGAGTGCGTGAGTGCATCACTCCACAGCCATGCATCGGTGCCTCTCCACAGCCATGAATTGGAGGCATGAGTGCATGGGCACCTCCCCAGCAGTGCAATCAGTGGCATGAGTGCATGAGCACACACCTCCACAGCCATGCATCGGTGGCATGAGTGCGTGAGTGCAACACTCCACAGCCATGCATCATTGGCATGAGTGTGTGAGCATGCCCCCCCCACAGCCACAGCCATGCATCGGTGGCATGAGTGCATGAGTGTGCCCCTCCACAGCCATGTATCATGGCATGCGTGCGTGCATTTTACAAGGGCATATATTTAAGCTGCATTTAGGTTTCCTCAGTGGCTCGTAAGAGACGGGTTGAAAGTTAAAGGAGAGAGAAACATGTGAGAGAGGAGAATGAGTGGAGAAAGACAGCGTGGACAGCGAGGACAGGAATTTGTGAACACTACTAAGACGTGATTTAATCAACCAATAACTCTCTGTGAAATATCAACTGAGCCCCTTCCAGCATCACCCGTTATTTCCAGATATTTCAAACTTTATCCAGGTGGTGCGCCTGCGCCCAGAGAAAGCCACGCCCCTGCTTCAATCGGTTCTGCTGCGGTGCGGCGCATTTCATTCTGCATCACTTCTTTGGCCGCAGCAGCACGACTGCTTTGTTCAAGGGTTTTTTGCAATGTAGCCGGGGCCACTGGAATTATGGGGCAGGGGAGGACCAAATTATGGGGCGGAATCGACTAATTTATGCAGCAAGTAAAGCCAAATTATGAGGCATAATGTGGCACATTTTATCTTACTTCATTATTTTGTCATTTTTACATCTACTAACACTGAATGGGAAAGGCTTTTACCTTATTAGTAGCAATTCAATACCCCACCTTAGCAATAGGAAACTCACAGCCAACCTATGCAAAGGGCCTCCCACTGCACAGGAAGATTTTTCGTCATGTTTTTAGTAACTTTTGATTCATTTAACCTGGAAACAATTTGGGAAAATCTGTAGATGATGCAGTAGATGAGGGTTTATTTGGCAAATGCAGCAAAACCATTACTATGTGGAAAATACCTGAGCTGCAGAACCGCATAATTCCAGTGACCCTTAGTATAGGGTTACAAACCAGTGCCCTGAAGTGCAGCGCCAGGTGTGTGACGCTGTGACAAGGCTAATACTGTTTGCCGCTGATTCTCTGGCAGGTGGCTCTTTGTGGTTTATGATCTGTACAGTGCTTGAAATGGAAAAATAGAAGTTCATGTACTCTGTAGCAGAGTACCTGCTTCTTTCTGAGAAGTGCCGGTACTCTGCAATTAAAAGTATTAAGTCACTCTTGAGAAGTGCCGGTATTCTCCCTCTTAAAATAAAAAAGTGCTGGTACTCCGTACCGGACAATACCGGCCCATTTAAAGCACTGGATCTGTGTGAATGTCAGTCTGTGAGGGCAACAATGACAGACTGGGGGTCCGGCTGAGTTCTCTATTTTTGAGTTTTGCATGTGCACCTTTAGACCATTCAAAAGGGGAAGAGAGACAATCTGGAGACATGGTGGGAATGAGGAATAGGTATGAGGGTAGGGGTTGGAGAAAGAGTGAAGGGAAGGTACTAAAGAAAGGGAAGAAGACACAAAGATGAGAAAGAGGGATCAAAGAAAGAATGAGGGGTGAAGACAAGAGCAATATGAAGTAGAAGACAGGGGGATTCGGACAGGGAGTCAGAGATCTAGTGAGAGAAAGGAGGTCGTAAGGGACTGATGGAAAGAATGAGCGAGCAGAAGGAAGAATGAGGGAAAGGGCCATACGGGCGAAACACGTGTCAGCTGTCTTCTGTTCTATGCATAAAAACCAGATTAAAACACACCGTGTTTGAAACCTACAAATGAATTCTGGAAATTATTCCTCAAATAAAAAAAGTAATCAAGAAGGCACAGCCCTCCACTTATAACTACAGCTTAGTTTTATGTTGCAGGTATTCGTACATGGTTTTAGCTTGTTTGCTTTCTTTAGGGCCTATTTTACTTAGTGAATGCTCTAGTCTGAGTTACTGGTAGCTCTGTTTTTAATTGCTTCAATTAGTTTGTGTAGTGTTGGTTGTCCCCTTCCTATTGTGGCTTGGAAGGACTTATGCCATTCTTCCACCATGTTGTTTGTTTTGGCTTTTTGAGCCACAGTACTGGTGTATACGTTCTACTAGGGGATCTGAAATTTAGGTTGTCTACGGTGCCCTGTGAAATAAAGTCAATTGAACCTTTTATAGGCAAAATGCTAGAGAGGCTTTATTTAATTAACCCCATCCATCAACGAGCCGAACCAACTGTCCGACTCAGAACACAGCGAAGTCCTGGTTTCACGTGAGAACATAGCACTCATCCTTCCAGTTTAAACAGTTGACCCTCGCCAATTGTATACTCTTTTTCAATGTTTTGTTCAACCTCTCAATTGCTCCATTAGCCTCAGGATGATAAAGCGAAATCTTCTTGTGTTCAATTCCACACTTCAATAAATATTCCTCCATTTCACGTGAACAAAATTGTGGCCCATTGTCTGATAGTAAGGAACATGGAAAACTTTCACGCTTGAAAATGGAATCCAAAAATTTGATTATACATTGAGTAGTTATGTCTCTCACAGAGCTCACTTCAATCCACCGAGAGTATAAATCTAACAAAACAATCAGATAAGGAGTTTGATGTTCACCATATAGAGGACCAACAATATCAATCGCTACTTCATCCCAAGGACACATGGGTAATCTCCTACAAACCATAGGTGGATGTCTGGGTTTAAGAATTTTGTCACTTAAAGAACATGGAACACAATCACGTACGGCCCATTCTACCATGAGATCCAGACCTGGCCACCAATAATCATGTCTGATTCTTTCTTTGGTTTTTGAAATTCCCATGTGTCCTTCATGTGCAATCTGAATAATATTTTCCCTTAAACACTCGGGTGGAACTAATCTTGTGCCTCTGGTTAAGATACCATCCACAACAGCTAATTCATTAGAAACTAACAACCATGGTTTCCCAAGACTGTTTTCTTTTCCTTGTGACAATAACTCCATCACACCCACCAATTCTGAATCATTCTTCAACACCTCCTTCCACTCATCTTCTTTAATCACACCTAAAGTGATGTCACACACTTTAACCTCAAACTCATCTTCCATCCCCTCCTCACAACACAAAGTATTTGAATCCACGCTGTCAACTAAACATGAGAGACAATCAGCTGACACATTAGTTTTTCCTGGAATATATTCAAAATTAAAATTATATTCCTGTAAAGAGATAACCCACCTCCTGATCCTAGAGGAGATAGAGTCAAGACCTTTTTTCTCAAAAACTTCCTTTAGAGGCTTATGATCAGATCTTACAGTAAAAGAGGTGCCCCAAACAAATTTCCTAAATTTATTGAGCACCCAAAATATGGCAAGGGCCTCTTTTTCAATGACCGAGTAATTAAGCTCAGCACCCCTAAGACATCTCGAAGCACACGCAACCAAATGCTCATGGCCATTTCTCGACTGAAAAAGCAGAGCACCCAAACCTTTTTTGCTTGCATCGGTCATGATGAAAGTTGCATCACCTTGTTTAAATGCTTTTAAATCAGGTGCATTCTTAAGATCCATTTTAACTCCTGAAAACTCTTCTTTACACACCTCATCCCACACAAATTCTGCATTTTTGCACAGTAACTTCCTGAGATGAATAGTTTTATCAGCAAAATTTCTAATGAATTTGTTATAAAACTCAGCCATGCCTAAAAAAGAGGAAAGTTCCTCCTTTGAACACGGTTCTTTCAGATTCACTATGGTATCAACCAACTCCTTTTTTGGTCTGACTCCGCTCCCAGAAATGTGGTGGCCAAGGTAATCAACCTCAGTTACCAAACATTTACACTTGTCACGACGTAAAGTCAGACCTGCTTTGAGTAATCTCTCCAAAACCTTTATAACTCTTCTATCATGCTCTTCGAGGTTTTTCCCATATATCAAAAGATCATCTTGATAACATCTAACACCAGGAATCCCTTTGATGACATCATTCATAATTCTCTGAAAAACAGATGCTGCTGACACCAACCCAAAAGGCATCCTTAGAAATGTAAATGCCCCCATGGGGGTTACAAACGCAGTCAACTCCTGTGAATCTTTGTTAAGAGATACCTGGTGATATGCTGATGCCAAATCCAAGGTACTAAAATAGCATGCAAATTCCAATGTCGAAACCATTTCCTCAATATTAGGAAGCGGAAACCTGTCCACCACCACCTCTTTGTTGAGAGCCCGAAGATCTACACATAGACGAATCTCATTGTTGGCCTTCCTCGCTACCACTATGGGCGCCAACCACTCTGTAGCCTCCACTGGTTCTATCACCCCAACACTCAGCAACCAATCTAACTCTGTTTGAACTGCTTCTTGTACATTGATAGGAATACTCCTTACTTTTGCTGCAATGGGTCTAGCACCAAGCTTAAGTTTAATTTGATGGCTATACCCTTTTAGACAACCTAAAGTGTTTCTAAACAAACCTTCAAACTTCTTTATAAATTTGTTTTCCACATTCTCAATAGACTGCACTTGCACAGGGGGGTTGCTATTCGGATTGAGGATTATACCCAGGCGTGCTTGATGAGTCCAACTCAACAAATTGTCTCCTTTCTCAGCCACATATACCTTTGCATCAGTAAACCTTCCATTGCACTCCACACAGCTCAAGAAATACCCCAACATTTTTATGGGAGTACCCCCATAACCTGTTGGTTTAACATCTGATTTTAACAATTTTATATTTCCTTTAAAACTCTTCACAAATTCTTCTTTAGAAATGAATGTAAGATGAGAGCAGGAATCAAATTTCATTTTGATCCTTACATCCCCCACCTTGACCCATTCAGTAGGATGTTCCACACCACACTCATTCACCTGGAAAGATACTTGTCTTACTTCATTCTTTCTGTTGGGATTAGTCCGAAAACGACAATTCCTAGTGAAGTGACCCCTCCTCCCACAAGAGCTACACATAACCTTAAGAGCAGGGCATTCCCTCGCATTTGCTTTGTGACCAAATTTACCACATCGATAACATGTGCCCTGAAAAGCCAACATGCTCCTCCTTTCTTGAGGTACACTCCCCGCCTTATTTTCTTTTTCTTCCTCTCCACCCTTGTAGTTGACTGAATCTTTTTTCTTTTTAACCTGACACATAATCTCTTCCACTTTCTCTTCATGAGAAGATACCTTTCCCACTTTGCTCAATTCCCCCACACATTTGAGCATATGTTCCACCCGTTTAGCAATAATCATTACTTCCTCTAACGGTGGCTCATCCTTTAACCAAAGCTCCTCTCTTATTTTATCACTGCTGCATCTTAATATAAACTTATCTCGTATTCTCTCCTCCACAAGCTCACCAAATTTGCATCTCAAAGCTAACTTTCTTAGAGCAGTCACAAATTCCTCCTCTTTTTCCTCTTTACCTTGTTCTCTTAAACCAAAATAATAACGCGCCATAATGGTGCTTACTTTTGGAAGATAATGCAGATCTAACTGTTTGATACATATCTTGTATTCATTCAATCCCCTTTGAATCGCAGGGCTCAACTCTGGTGAATGTTCCAAGACCTCCTGTCCCTCACCACCTAAACAGTGAAGTAGCAATGCTTGTTTCCTCTCTGCACTCAAATTTGTACCACACACTCTTGCATAATTTTCAAAAATGTTCCTCCACTTTTTCCACTTCACTGGGGGTTCCCCTGGATTTGACAGGAAAAACGGGGGTGCAGTTACATTCTGCATCCCAAAAGAAAAATATTAACATTCTTTTACTTCAAGTACTCAAATCACAAAAAATAAAATTATTAACAGTTTTCTTGACAGTGCAAATAAGTTCCTTTCTTTTGTTAAAAAATATTTTTTTTTTTTTTTTTTTTTAAATGTTGTTCCCTCTAGAGTCAAGGTGTGCCTATCACCGTGATGACACAATTATTATTATTTTTTTTTAACCTCTGGATCTTAGTTGCTCTGTGTCCCTCTTGTTCTCCTTTATGTAGATATTAATAAACAAATTTGTATCCTTTCCTGTTGTTTTCTGAAGAGTTTATTGGTAAAACTTCCACCCACGCAATCTTTTGATCCTTTTTTTATGGTAAATTGGGCTTGTTTCACCAACAAACAAAGAATTCACCTAAAATGGCCGCCGTCGTCCTGACGTAAACCTTCTGTCTTGTTTTCGCAGGAATTTGGGCATGTTTCTTTGCGCAGCGTTGAACTTGCCTGCAGCCTTGTTTCCTTAGGCAATTGGGCTCAGCATAATGACGCGTCACTCACCGTGAAACGCAGATGGTCCTTGCGTTTCAATAAGACAGCGTTATCTCTTTTCCAAACCACAACACCTCTCTGGATCCAATGACTGCCGCACGCTCGAACCCTTCCTCGCAATGCTTCTCAAACACAGGCACTTACTCCTTACTCCGTTTCCTTATATTTCTTGTTAACCGTTATCACGCACCCGTACGTCTTTTCGGCTTTAATTATACCTTCCGATGTTGGGGTTAAATCTTCTGCGCATTACACGCGATCGTCGCCAGTGAAATAAAGTCAATTGAACCTTTTATAGGCAAAATGCGAGAGAGGCTTTATTTAATTAACCCCATCCATCAACGAGCCGAACCAACTGTCCGACTCAGAACACAGCGAAGTCCTGGTTCCACGTGAGAACATAGAACGTGGAACCAGAACGTTATCACACCCTGACCTATGTAACCTTCCCACCCAGGTGTCTTCGAAGTAGTCTAGGAAAGGTGTTAAATATAATGATGTCTCGTAGACGGGTCATGTAGAAACAAGTTACAGGTTTATTCATAAGGTAACAGCTTCAGATAAAGGTAACTGGAAGATGGTAAAATCCATGTAATGTCCCACCAGGAGCGGCCTCCTTGCTGCTCAGCCCATCTCATCCAACTGACATCTCCTCAAGTCCCACACACTCAACATTCCAAATGACATCACTATTGGCAGAGCAGCAAGGGACAGAACAAGAATAAGGAAGATGCACCAACTAACCACAATTAGGTTATAGCAAAGGGATTTAATACTGTTTCATTAGCTTGATAGAAATGACTTTCAATAATGTAAGTTGTAGTGATCGGCTACTTCAGTAGTTGGGACATAGGCCAGGGCTATTCATTTCTGTATTTGATAGGTAAAGTTGTTATTTAGGTTATAGCACATCTCCCTTCCTTAGGGAAACTAAACACGAATAATGCCAGTGAATAGCAAAGAGATATAAATGCATTAAGGCACAAGAAACAAAATTACATTGCTTACATAAACAAGAATAAACATCTTGAAAGAATAAGTAAGGAAGTACATTAAGTAATTGAAAGTACATAAGGCAATCAGAAAATACTAAAATCCAGAAAATACATTCAATAAATGAATGCATGAAAATACCACAAGCAAATGCATGAAAATAAGTAAGCAAAATAATGCATGACCCTCAGCATGAGCCCTATCCCCTTCCCTTAGAGAAGCTCAATAGTCGGGTACACACCATCCACAAACTCACAGTAATAGGGGAAAAACACCTCCCTATAGGGGGAAAACACCTCCCAATGACACACCGAATATTGTAATAGGGGAACACACCTCCCTATGAAACACCGAAACTCAAAACACTGTAATAGGAGAAAAACACATCCCTATAGGGGAATACACCTCCCTTAGAAACAGAACATCAACATCCATCCACACTCTAATAGGGGGAAAACACCTCCCTATAGGGGAATACACCTTCCTTATAAACACCATAATAGGCTTGAAGATTGCACGTTAAGCATTTTAAGAATAAAATAAAGCAAGCATTATGCAAGAAAGGAACATGTTACTTTGAAGACAACATCCAGTAAAGAATGAACTACTAGAGCATAAATAAGAATGAACACAGCCATAACAGAGAGAAAAGGCATATGAACACAAAAGCAAGAAATGATACTGGAAAAGGCATATGAACACAAAAGCAAGAAAAGATACTGGGAACACCGGTGAGCGAACTCTCACCCGAGGTCCTTATGTGAAATGCATCTGCAACTCAGTATTTTAAGTACATAACATCCAGCTTTTAAACAGTAATTATCCAGAATGCAGCTAATGGACCTTTGCACACAATGATGAGGAAAGTCAGGAGCTTTACCACAAAGAAAATTGTACTCGCAATGAAGCAAAAGAATCACCGGTGTTGAAACAAAACTTCCACATGCTCCATGACAGAGTCAGGGTGAAGGAGAATGTCAACTCTATGAACAATGGCGCCTCTGTGAACACACATACCTGTCACGATTTACACATACCAAGGCCAGGGCGCGGCGCGCACGATACAATGCCCCCCCATGCACCTCTAAGATCCAGCGCGCTGTATGGAATGCATGGCGCGTAAGGGGAGACCGGGGAGTCCGCAAACACCCGGCACTACAATTCCCGACATGCAAAGGCCGGCGGCCCGCAAGTAGTTCCCGGCTTCGCCGCCGGAATTGACACCATAAAGCCCTTCCCTCTTCCAGGGATCAGGGCTTGACTATCCATTTCCGGAGCAGTTCGCGGATGGTATTCCCCGCGGGATCGACGCTAAAGACTTAAGGATTCTAGAGCCTGAAAGTAACCAAGAGTCACGGAACAGTGGCATTTCCTTCGCGGGACTACGCGAGCCGGTGTTCCTGGACCCGTGAGTGAGCAAGGCGCAGGAGCGCCCAACTAGGTACTCCGTTTGCTGTGAAGGGACTTGAGCGGTGAAACCCGTTTGTGCTAAGAAACGCGCAGAAGCGCCCCACCCAGGTACTCTTTTAATCTACTTCATGAGCACAGCGCTAATTCCTGACGTTTGATACACCCTTGCTGTGAAGCAACAGCATTGGGGTGTGAGTGTGCCCAATTGTGCCCTAGACATTATCTGTCCTTGAAGGGCTCAACCAGGCGGAGGACCTGCTTCCCGAAACAGAAGCACCCCCTCAGTCCCACAGAGTTCCCTGCGCTTGCTGCTACACTCCCCTGTGAGTATCTGTTTAACATAGTGGGGAGACGTAGCATGGTGTGTATGAAAGGAGTTGGTATAGGGAGCACTAGCTCACAACACTTCTTGTTTGTATCCTCTCTATAGTTTATACTCTGGGAGTTCCTTCTGCATCTGCACAGACCCTGACAACAGACGCAGAACTAGAGGCACCTCGCTGTTCAGCAGCGCTTTCTTATTTTCTCCACTTCCCTTTTCCCCGGGGGGCTTTCTCGCGCAGTGGTGTCTCATCACTCTGCGGGGGTCTGCGCCTCAGGGTCGAGGGGGGTTATTCCACGCTTTATCGCTCCCGACGGTGTTCTTCCGAGGTTAGTGGCATTCTTTCCTATTGTAGCCGCTGACGTCACAACAGATTGTCAAGCCCAAGGAGATTGCCGGCCTGAGCGATGGACACCGCCGCGGTCATGTCCACGCAGCTGGAAAGCATTACTGCTCTCCAGCAGGAAGTACAGACCTCCCGTAGAGAGACCCAGGAGCTTAGGAACGAAATGGGAAACCTACGTAGGGATGTAGCGGGGCTCTTAAGAACCAGTGCACCCTCAACCACAGGGAGAGGCTCTTATATTAAGGACTGGACCTTACCTCCACCCATATCATCCCTGGGGGAAGGGCCCAAGGGCACCAGTTTGTTTTCCACCCCATCAGCTTCCTCTCCCGCTGCAGGCACCATCCCTACGGTCCATGTCATACAGAACCCCGGTATTCCTTTAGTCCCCCCAGAACGTTTCTATGGAGATCCGACAAAATTTGAAACCTTCTTACATCAAAGCCGATTCCATTTCCTGTGAAAACCCGCTGTATTCCAGGATGACGCATCCAAGACGTCCTTTATAATGTCCTATATAGGAGGCAATGCTTCCAACTGGACCATTCCATTGATGGAACGAAACGACCCCGTGCTTCACAATTTCCAGGACTTCTGTGGGGAACTGAGGAAACTATTCGACAGGAAAACCCACATGCTTTCTCTAGATCGAGAACTGATTACTCTACGGCAAGGGTCGCAGGACCTCCTAACGTATATAACTACCTTTAACCGGCTCCTGGTGGAAACAAACTGGCCACAAGAGAAGTGCGCCTCATTGTTCTATCAGGGACTACGGGGAGAACTAAAGGACGTTCTTTCCCAAGTTGTACAGCTCCCGCAGACGTGCGAAGAGCTAATTGAGCTAACCGTTCAATTAGACCATAGGCTACAGGAAAGAAAGGGGGATAAAAGCAGAGGAGAACCACGTTTTGCCTTTCCTCGGCCCCGTCCATCTGGGGAAGAACACCCCAAGGTGGCAGATGGGTCTGAACCCATGCAAATCGGAGGACTCCGAGGTCCCCTTACCGCAGAAGAAAGAGAAAAAAGACGACAACAGAAACTGTGTCTATACTGCGGAAAAGGGGGTCACTTTATTCGAGAATGCCGGGCCAGGGCTAAAGTCCCAGAGAGGGGATCCATTCTCAGGACCCAAGCAGCCACCCAGCAAGAAGCGGAAAACTAAAGAACCCAAGCTAGGACGGGATCTCCGTCTTGGATTCAGGAGTGCTCATGATCCCGTCTATTCTGGCCAACACCATCCAACCATCAGTGGCCCACCTGAACGTATGCGTCACGCTTTGGGTAACATCGGACACGCCCTTAAGAGTGCCTGCTTTGATAGACTCTGGAGCCACGGGCAATTTCATAGACCAGCAATACGCTTGGAACATAGGAGTCCCCTATGTCAAGAAAACAACTCCTACCTTGGTGCGGGCGGAAGACGGGAAGGCGCTGACTTCGGGACCCGTCCGATACCAGACCGTTCCGCTGGTGATGAAGGTTAACGAGGAGCATTATGAGACTATATGCTTCGATCTTATTGACGCCCCTCACTTTCGCCTCATCTTGGGGATGCCCTGGCTAACGTTGCATGACCCTGTTATACGGTGGGCACTCCGTACGATTTCCTTGTCTTCCGAGTTCTGCATGGAACATTGTACCAAGCAATCCACGCTCCAGGAACCAACCATCCATACTCAAGCAGGTTTCCTGGCATCCGGAGGGGAAGCCATCGGACTTTGTTGTTCTACCCTGCTACCGGAGGAATACCGGTCCTTTCAGCCGGTCTTCGATAAACAAAAGGCGACCCAACTACCACCCCATCGACCATATGATTGCCGCATTGATTTACTGCCCGGTGCCGACATCCCTTGTAGCAGAGTCTATGCCCTTACCGAACCCGAAACCCGATATCGCAAGGGCTTCTTGGATGAAAACCTAGCGTCTGGATTCATAAGACCCTCGTCCTCCCCCACCTCGTCCCCTTTCTTTTTCATCACAAAAAAAGATTGCGACGAGTTGAGGACGTGCATAGACTATAGAGCCATCAACAAAGTCACCATAAAGAACAGATACCCATTGCCCTTGATACCAGTACTGTTGGATCAGTTGGAGGGGGCACAGGTCTTCACCAAGCTGGACCTCCGGGGGGCCTATCACTTGGTGCGGGTAAGGACGGGGGACAAATGGAAGACTGCTTTTAGAACTAAGTACGGGCTCTTCGAGTACCAAGTGATGCCCTTTGGATTGTGCAATGCACCAGCAGCGTTCCAGTTCTTTATGGACGAGGTGTTGCGGGGATTGCTGGACTCCATATATATCGTATACATAGACGATATTCTCATCTATTCAGCAAACCTCCCAGACCATATCACCCACGTAAGAACCGTACTGGAACGCCTTCAACAACACTCTCTCTACGCCAAATTGGAGAAATGCCTTTTTCACGTTAAGGAAGTCGCCTTCTTGGGATACGTCATTAGCGCTCGAGGCTTCCAGATGGATACCGAAAAGGTCACAGCGATAACACAATGGAGGGCACCTCTAAACGTAAAATCTGTGCAGAGCTTCCTAGGTTTCGCCAACTATTACCGACGGTTCATCAAAGACTTTTCCAAGGTAATACACCCCATAACCCGTCTCTTACGGAAGAATGTCCCCTTCTTGTGGAACGAAGAGGCTGACCAAGCATTTGAGGAACTAAAGCACTGGTTCACCCACGCTCCCATCTTGCGTCATCCGGATTCTCGCCTGCCCTTCATCCTTGAAACAGATGCCTCCCAATATGCCCTAGGAGGGGTGTTATCGCAACGGCATCCTACCACAGGGCAGCTCCACCCTGTTGCCTTATTTTCCAAAAAACTCACCCCTTGCGAGGCGAACTATTCTATTTCAGACAAGGAGCTCTTAGCAATCAAACGGGCCTGCGAGGAATGGAGGCATTACCTAATTGGAGCTCACCACACCGTTGAGATCTATACGGACCATCGGAACTTGCTGTTCTTCAAGACCGCCAAGGCTCTTACACCACGACAACTCCGGTGGTCTCTTTTCTTTTCGGACTACGATTTTATCATTAAATATAAGCCTGGTCTCCAGAACGGTAAAGCTGACGCCCTGTCAAGAAAGGATGAACCTTCAGAACACCTGGCGGAAGAAAATACAGAAGCCCCCTCTATACTACCCAGCACTGCCTTCCCGGATGAAACCATTGCACTTCTCATGTACCAGGACTTTCTTGAGGACGTTAAGGTTGCCATGACCGACATGAATGTCCAACGGTGGGTAGAGGAAGACCCCGAACACAGGAGCGCTAACGAAAACCTGGCATATCACAACCGTACCTTGTATGTTCCCCTGGTTGCCCTCCAGACTCAAGTGTTGGGCTGGGCTCACGATTCCACCCTCGGAGGTCGCCTGGGAGAATATAAAACCATATCTGCAATAGAGAGATCCTTTTGGTGGCCCACACTGCGTAAAGACACTCAAGACTACCTACGGACTTGTGCGGTGTGTGCTCAAGGCAAGGCCTGTCATTCAAAACCCACAGGACTATTATGGCCCATTCCCATTCCTCCTCTCCCCTGGCACACAGTCTCGATGGATTTTATCGTTGAAATGCCCCCCTGTGAAGGTTATACCACTATACTAGTGATCATCGACCACCTGACAAAGATGGGGCTTTTCATTCCCCTAAAAAGACTTCCGACGTCCTCCGAACTAGCAGTCACGTTCCTTCAGCATGTTGTACGCGCACATGGAATACCCAGGGTCCTCATCACAGACCGTGGTGCTCAGTTCACCTCTCGTTTCTGGAAGGCGCTTTGCACAACCATGGGAGTAGATGCCCGCTTGTCCACCAGCTACCATCCTCAAACAGACGGTAAATCGGAGCGGCTAAACCAATCCTTGGAGCAATACCTTAGATGTTTCACTCTGCAAAACTCTTCCGAATGGTACCCTCTGATTTGGACAGCGAAATTCGCTTATAACAACGCGGAACATACCACAGTGGGATGTTCTCCCTTTTTCTGTCTTTCTGGGTTCCATCCAAATATGCTTCCCTTTGAATGGCCTGTAGTTTCCAACCATCCCACTATACAGGAACATCATGCCCATCTTCGGACCGTGTTGAACGAAGCCAAGAAACAACTGCTGATCGCTCAAAATGCACACAAACGCTTCGCAGATAAGAAGAGAACCCCTGAACCTATATATCGGGTGGGAGACCGGGTTTGGCTGGCCACAAAAAACCTGCATCTGAAGGGAGTGGGCAGGCTTTTACCCAAATACATAGAGCCTTACGCTGTGGTTGAAATCATTAACCCTGTCGCACTAAAACTATCACTACCCCAAGCTTGGCACATGCACCCAGTATTTCATGTATCCTTACTCAAAAGCTGTCCCGCATCCATGAGACTCCCCTCTAGGCCCGAGCATATTGAAATAGACGGACAGGAAGAATACGAAGTAAGAGAAGTTCTAGACTCTTGTTTAGTCAGAGGGCGAGTGCAGAACCTAATAGATTGGGTGGGATACGGGGTGGAAGACCGTACCTGGGAACCCGCCAATAACCTACACTGCCCTCTTCTCGTTGCACGATTTCATGCCCGTCATCCCGGGAAGCCAGGAAGACCGCCGGGACGGCGGTCCTTGCGAGGGGGCTCTGTCGCGATTTGCACATACCAAGGCCAGGGCGTGGCACGCACGATACAATGCCCCCCATGCACCTCTAAGATCCAGCGCGCTGTATGGAATGCATGGCGCGTAAGGGGAGGCCGGGGAGTCCGCCAACGCCCGCCACTACAATTCCCGGCATGCAAAGGCCGGCGGCCCGGAAGTAGTTCCCAGCTTCGCCGCCGGAATTGACACCATAAAGCCCTTTCCTCTTCCAGGGATCAGGGCTTGACAATCCATTTCCGGAGCAGATGATATTCCCCGCGGGATCGACGCTAATGACTTAAGGATTCTAGAGCCTGAAAGTAACCAAGAGTCACGGAACAGTGGCATTTCCTTCGCGGGACTATGCGAGCCGGTGTTACTGGACCCGTGAGTGAGCAAGGCGCAACAGCATTGGGGTGTGAGTGTGCCCAATTGTGTCCTAGACATTACCTGTCCTTGAAGGGCTCAACCAGGTGGAGGACCTGCTTCCCGAAACAGAAGCACCCCCTCATTCCCACAGAGTTCCCTGCGCTTGCTGCTACACTCTCCTGTGAGTATCTGTTTAACATAGTGGGGAGACGTAGCATGGTGTGTATGAAAGGAGTTGGTATAGGGAGCACTAACTCACAACACTTCTTGTTTGTATCCTCTTTATAGTTTATACTCTGGGAGTTCCTTCTGCATCTGCACAGACCCCGACAACAGACGCAGAACTAGAGGCACCTCGCTGTTCAGCAGCGCTTTCTTATTTTCTCCACTTCCCTTTTCCCCGGGGGGCTTTCTCGCGCAGTGGTGTCTCATCACTCTGCGGGGGTCTGCGCCTCAGGGTCGAGGGGGGGTATTCCACGCTCCATCGCTCCCGACGGTGTTCTTCCGAGGTTAGTGGTATTCTTTCCTATTGTAGCCGCTGACGTCACGACAATACCTAGGAGGAAAACTGCAGATCTTGAAAGTAACGAGAGTAGCTGTAAAATATTGCTGCTCGGAAACGACGAGGTATTCATTAACCTTATCAGCACTGAGAAGACGATGCGTGGTTGGCAAGGCAGGAGACTGCAAATCAGCTTGTATAATGTTGTAAACCCACAAAATGGCGGCACGCAACACGACGGTGAGCCGGGTGGCTGCCGGCACGTCCGTGCATGCAAACGTGTAAACGCAGGTCAGAAATGCGGCAATGACGTGAACAAGCAGATCTCAAGAAGCTGCGCGTGTACAGTAACAGGTGAGGTTGCTCGTGTTAGATTTGCATATTTGAATGAAAGAGGTGTGCGCGCTCGTAACGGCCACAGCCTCGTCCAGGCTTAACTTAAACCTAAATAAAGATGCCAAAAATACCTCACCAGGGGCACTGGTACACCTCCGTGCTCATGTCTCCTCAGTCAGTAAAACATCAGATAGCATAGCATGCAGGAATCACTGTCCGATAACCGCAACTTGTCCAGACATGCAAGGGAACATGCTGACCGAAAGGTACTCCAGGCATACGTAGTGGGAGAAAATCAATTCCAAGTCAACCAACTTTTCAAATTTGTGACCCATTCATGTTCACACTGTCCGCAGATTCTGAGGCACGACTAGCCTCTACATCTTTAAATCAGAGTAACGACACACCAGGGGTGTTCTCAGTTCACTGCTGTCAATCACCCTGCCAATCCTCGGGGTTCTTGGCAGTAAAGTTGCACAGGCAGTAAACAAGACAGCAGGCAGCAGGAACTGGCACTTACGTGGTAGGGTGACCGATGGAGTGGTCACTGGTGGGGCTCAGGGGTGCCAGCTTCCCTAAATGCTCAGCTAGTTCCAGTTCATAAGTTTCAATTTCTTAACTCACATCCATAGTTCCAGTACAATTTTCCTTCAGCAACACACAGGTTCTATAAACCAGTTTCCTCATATACCAGCTTGTAAGTTCTCTTGAAGTTCCTTTCACTTGTAAATCCTTTAAATTTCATAGTCCATAATCCATTGAAGTAACATACACGTAGGTTCTTTCAAATCATCGCTAGTGTTAAATATAATGACGTCTCGTAGATGGGTCATGTAGAAACAAGTTACAGGTTTATTCATAAGGTAACAGCTTCAGATAAAGGTAACTGGAAGATGGTAAAATCCATGTAATGCCCCACCAGGAGCGGCCTCCTTGCTGCTCTGCCCATCTCATCCAACTGACATCTCCTCAAGTCCCACACACTCAACATTCCAAAGGACATCACTATTGGCAGAGCAGCACGGGACAGAACAGGAATAGGGAAGATGCACCAACTAACCACAATTAGGTTATAGCAAAGGGATTTAATAGTGTTTCATTAGCTTGATAGAAATGACTTTCAATAATGTAAGTTGTAGTGATCGGCTACTTCAGTAGTTGGGACATAGGCCAGGGCTATTCATTTCTGTATTTGATAGGTAAAGTTGTTATTTGTTGAATAATCTATGCTCAAAGTAGATTTCTGTCGGTGCCTCCATATGCTCTGATTAAAATGGTAATAGCAACCTTGTATCGCAGTGTGTGGGTATAGTTTGAGGATGGATTGAATCATTGCCTGCTCAAAGTCTATTAGGACTCTTTGGGGACAGTAATTTTCTGTGAATTGTTTGACTATAGTTAGTAGTTCTACATAAGTGGTGTTTTGTTTCTTAGGTAGTAATGCATAAATAAAGGAGATATTTGTCTCTTCATAGTCTCCGTGGATTGTATACAGCTAATAGAATGGTTTGGGGAAAACTTTAAATGTGCCTTCCATCATCCACGTTGCACAGTTTTTATAAATTTGTATTAGTTGCAAACATAATAATTATTTTTTCATGACTTTCGTTGTCATAAATAAGGAATTGTTCATCTTTGTAGGTGTTGGTCTACTCAGGTAGTATGTGAATTTCTCCAAAGGTTTTGGGGGACAGGTGGAGTTTGAGCTGTAGCTCTTTTATTATTTGCTATTAGCCTTTTCAATTTGGGGATAGAAGGTAGTTGTCCTGTGACATGTTCTAGCACTCTAGTCAAAACATTCTTTAGTATGTGGGTGCTTGTTTGTTGAGAACTTGTGCTTGCTTCCCTTATTGTCTCTAGGGCATCTCTTACTTCCACTTCAGTTACATTGGGGGGGATGGTTGTGTTCCTTAACATTTACTAAATTGGTATCTATTGTAGTGGCTCGCCAATAACAGGCATTGCAATAATATTTGCTACATTTCCAATGGGTTTTATTTTCAATAACTTTTCCTTGGGTATTATAAGTGTAACCCATGTAGCAAAGCAGTAGTTTCCCCTTTTGCAATGAAATGAACTTTGCCCCTTCTGCCATCTTTGGGGTATTTCTGTGAAGATATATATATATGTTTAATAATTATGCAATTTTAAATAATAAACATGCAAGTATAACTTATATTACATAAAATATTCTTACATTAGTGTTGCTTTACTTTTCTTGATGGTATGTTTTGATCGTCGTTGTTTATTCACTGTTATATTTTCTGTTGGTATGAAAGCAAAATGTGTCTGTTATTAAAATGTTACGTATATTTGAATTTAAATTGTATTGTTTTGTATTTTGTATTAAAACAATTAATACCTACTAGTTGAAGTTGATGAATTCAATTTTGTGGATTTTTTTTGTTGGTGCAGTTTGCAGAAGCTGAGAAGAGAAAAGTATTCATTAGTTGAGTTAAGATAAGTTGTCAGTTGTCAACGTTTTTGGTGCAGTTGTATTGAAGTGTAAGCTGTGAAGTAAAAGAGAAAAGGTTATAATTTTAGTTTATCAGATTATTTTCATAATTTATGAACACGTATATAAAGCTAAAAAATTGTGAATCTTTAATAGCCATGTTTAAGGAATTGCTATTTAAGAGTTACAATTTTTAATTGTATGTAGGAATTGCTAAATAAATTGATATTTATACACAATCTATAATAAGGAGTATAATATTTTGTCATTAATTCCTATGTGTGTAGAGGGTCATAGCAATCAATTGGAAACTATTTGTAGTTTGATAGTACCTAATTTGCTATTGTGTTTTGAGTTGATGTATTTTAAAAGTACTTTTATTGGTTACAAATGAGGCTATTTTGATAATTGGCTTGTTTGTGACCGGTAATAAGCTTGATGCATATGCTAATTAGTTTTTATTCTAAAACATTTTGTAATGCAAATTATATGCTTAATATTTTTCATTGAAGAAGTGGTTGTTGTTGATGTTCATGTTTAGTTGAATTTTGTGACAGTTGTAAAAAGAAAAGTATTTGTTAGCTATGTTTTGTACTTTTATTACATTTTAAAAATCAAATTAATTTAATTTGTTTGTAGTTTATGTTCTATATTTACTTTGTTATATTTTTAATGATGTTGAGTTAAATATTGTGGGCACTAAAATGTTTCTCCTGTATTTTCTAGGTGTATGTGTAATGAAGTTTAATCTGCGATATTTAAAGAAAAACATGTAATGATTTTACTTAATTAAATTAAAAAAGGTGAAGTATTTATGTTTTGTTATAAAATTTTGTTCTTACCTGTTTAGTAGACAATTCGATATATATGTTTATTTAGTTCTTCTTTCTTCTCTGTTCTCTCTCTTGCAATGTAACGCTCTTCCTCCTTGTTTGGCCGATATACGGTAAAATTATGTTAATTAATTCCTTCTTTTTATAGTGTTAATTTAAATAGCTAACGTTTTCTATTGGTTTGTTTTTGTTTAGTTTAAATTTATTGGTATAGTTAATTAATTTATTTATTTTTGTTAATATTACAATAGTATTTGTTTTAAATATTTAAATATTTTATATGTATTTTGTTATAGTTTATTTTAAGTAAATGGGATATGTAATTTAATTACATAATTTTAAATAGTATTTTTTAATGTTAAATGTTCTTTTTGATGTAGTTTATATGTATTTTGTCAATATTTCTATAGTCGATATTGTTGATATCGATATTTTGTTTGCATTTCTATTTTTTTAATGTTATTGATATTTTCTAACCATATTTATGTTGGAGCTATTTTTGTCAGCAATATTTTTATAGACAATATATTTTTTATCAATGTTTGTGTAATATATTGTTCAAGTATCGGGTGTCGATATTTTTGTTTACGATATTTTTTCTGTGATATTTTGTAGGTCGAGGTTTTAGGAGTCGATATTTTATCAGTGATCTTTTTGCAAGCTTAACCATCAGGAGGATGTCCCCCTCTAATGAGAAACACATTGGGGTGCCCACAGCAGGTCTTCAAGAAGAGGTGACATGGTTACTACCAGGTCCTCCTTTCCATTAACTTTTGGCAGAACTACCAGGCCACCTGCCTTGCCATCACCCATAGGGCAGACCACTTGCAAATCCGTAGTCGGAGTCACGGTGGAGGTGGAAAGCTCTCTCGTGGGATTACACGCCCTTGAAATCCACCGTCTGCTCCACCTGCTGGTTGTGACCTCTCCACACTGACAAAATCACTCTTTCTCATCATCAATAGTGATTTTACCCAAGCTCGAATTACTCGACCCCTCACTTCGCTCCACGACTCAACATCTTACTTTGAAATGCTTTGTAACAAAATCTCGTCGGAAGGAAGGCAACCCAGCAACCGCCCTAATAGACTAAGCAGACTTCTGTCTGTGTCTCACTTGCTGAGATACCTTTATCCCAGGAAAGTGAGTGGTGGTGGGAGGTTGGAGGGGGGATGGGGGTCTCAGTGATGGATATACTTATCGGCCTTTCGGATGAGGATATCATTTACTCTGTCATTGACTCCATCATTGACTGCGTTGGAGGACCCATTGGTCCATCCCGAGGACTCATCTTCACTGAGAAGGTGAGACACCACAGGGTCCCAGTGCATGGCCAGTAGGACCACTGGGGCCAGTGGGGTTGCTAACGGAATTACAGCGGTCGGGCACTGAATTGAGGAGGGTACGGCACCCTCCATATTGTCCTCAGTAGCCCACTCTGAAGTAGTGAATGTCATAGTGTCTGTAAAGGTGACATCGAACAAGCCGTCTCCACTATTATTAGAAATGGGCGTGGTGTGGGGGTATATAGCATTGGTATTATTACCCTGGCGGGCTTTTCTGAACAATCCTTCACGTCGGGTCCCCCCAGGCAGATGCCTCCACTTGGCTCTGGGTGAGTTTCACATGTGCTTCGGTGGCAGAGGGTGAGGAGGCAGAGATGGAGGGCGCTATGCCCGGCTTCAAGGCGCTCTTGCATCATGCTTCTCAAACCCTTGCGCTGATTGGAGCCGCCACCCCCAGCTCCCCTGCCTCTTGGCCTCAATAGGCCGCTGGCACGGTCAGATGGTGAAGGTGATGAAATTTGCAATGACTTTCAATGGCTTTCAGAGACCAGACCCAGTGGTTCTGCATTCAGAAGTGGACAATAGTTGATTCGCAGAGGACATGGAGTAAACTCAGGAGGGAACACAGAAGATAAGTCGCCCAGCTCTATGGAGAGTGCACGCCTAGTGTGCCCACCTTTCGCACCCTCCTTTGACTCTCATTCTTCGTTCTTCTATTTCCCCGCTTTAATCTTTGGTCCCTCTCTATTTACTCCTTTAGAAAATCGCTGTACATGTACCTATAACCCACTGTATAAAGATAAGGCGGCCCATAATCTTAGAAGAAGAGATGAAGCTTGTGCAAGGCGGTGAACTAAATTAATTCTGTAACATCTTAAGTGGTGGGCTGTTGATACAAAATAAAAGAAAGCACATGCCATTAGGACTCGGCCCCAATAAACAATAGATCTGAGTTGCTCTTGTATTGACGTTGATTATGTTGTACTAACTTGTGAAGTAAAATAAATTAGCGCCTAGACTAGATAGCCCAAGTAAATAATTGTTTCACTGCAGTTGAAATAGATGTCTATTTCCACATTGTTTGGGTTGTCTTTTGTCTATGCTGTGGCAGTTAATGAGCGCAGTATGGATCGAAGCGCTGCATCAGAATGTACTCTAGACATTAGGAGGTTTCTGCAAGCAAGTCTAGGTACAAGATAACAAAGGGCCTGATTTAGATCTCGGTGGACGGGTTACTCCGTTACAACGGTGACAGATATCCCGTCCACCGTAATATAAATTTCATAGGATATAATGGGATTTATAGTTCAACGCGGACAGGATATCTGTCCCACTTGTGATTGAGTAACCCGTCCACCGAGATCTAAATCAGGCCCGAAGCCAGCCCCTCCCCCCAATGGCCACCACCACCACTCTCCCCTGAATGAGGGGCAAAGCCAGCCTTTCTATGACCCCTCCAGGTTTTCCTGATGTACAGTGAGGAAAGACTCATCTAAGGCATATTAATGCCCCAGCCCAAACGGCAAACCTGCTTAGGCCTATCCCTTATCACCCCACAATCCGCCCTCATCTGTTACCTAAAACTGTATTCTTTCTTTATTCACCTTACGAAAAACACGGAAGCTCAGAGCTGCGAATATTTCACACAGCATACTATCCATGTTTGCTGTGGCAAAGCACAGCACCATGTCTACAAAGATAGTCCTACTGCTGGTGTTATTCCTTGCACTGGCATTCAGACGAGTCTGACTTGTGCAATGCAGCCTTGCACCATGGTGCAGGGGTGTGTGTGTGCAGTTTATCACAGGGTTACTAGTGGAGGCATAACTATAACTTTCCATTGCATAGTCCTATGCATAGCCAAACTCAAACGTATTCTACAAATTAGATGTGTGCCATGCACTAATGTGGATGTGTGCCGCGCACTATTGTTGACGTGTGCCATACACTACTGTGGGTGTGTGTTGTGCACTACAGTGGATGTGTGCTGCGCACTACTGTGGATGTTTGCCAGGCACCACTATGGATGAGTGCCGTGCACTACTGTGGGTGTGTGCAGTGCACTATTGTGGGTGTTTGCCATGCACTACTGTGGATGTACGCTTTGCACTACTGTGGGTAGGTGCCATGCACTACTGTGGGTGAGTGCCGTGCACTACTGTGGGTGTGTGCCGTGTGTGAGACCGGCCTCGTGGCGTGGGCCCCCCCGACCAGCAAGTCACACTACAAACACGCCGAACCTCGTGTGCACGGCCTTCCGGCTTCCGTGGACCAACATCTCGAGGGCCGACCAGATCCCCAACACGCATGCCCGGCCGAGGGAGAACGAGACCCCCCCAAACCAGACCGAGAGGCGCCGACTCTGTCACACCTCTGGTCTCTTCCCCGAGGGAGGTTTCGATCGGCCACCAGGCCCCCGGTGAGCGGGCGCCTCTCCTGATGGGCGTCTGGAGTCCCTCCCGGACACATCTGAACAGATCAAGGAACTGAGCGACAGGGAACCCCGACACACCGCCCCCCAGGCACCAGACCCCTCTCCGCGAGGACTCCGGACTTCAAAGAGGAGGGGGAGTATAACAAGGGGTGCTGAAGGGACGAGAGGCAGAGAAGACCTGGACTGACGAGAGCCTGCTGACCTGGTCGCGGCTCGATCGCTCACCGAACAGAAGAACGCTATCCGAACTCTGAAACCACCTGAGCCCTGCTGACGCCGTCGCGGCTCCCCGAACTCTGAACCAACCGAGCCCTGCTGACGCCGTCGCGGCTCCCCGAACTCTGAACCAACTGAGCCCTGCTGACGCCGTCGCGGCTCCTCGAATTCTGAACCATCTGAGCCCTGCTGACGCCGTCGCGGCTCCTCGAACTCTGAACCATCTGAGCCCTGCTGATGCCGTCGCGGCTCCTCGAATTCCGAACCATCTGAGCCCTGCTGACGCCGTCGCGGCTCCCTGAACTACGACTCTCCGGTGCCTGCTGAGTGACTCGCGGCCCGCTCCTCCACGAGAATTGGCAGAGATTGCCGAGAGAAGCAACATCCCCTCAGCTCGAGGATTGAGAGCTGTGCGCCGGATACCTCGCAGAGACACTGATTCAAAGACTGTCCCGCTACCCCTTTTCCCATCATCACAAGATCGCTGCCGCTTGTGGCATTAATTCTGCACCTGCCTGCCGGATCATAAAGATCCCTGACAACTACCGATAAAAGCTTATTGCCTTGTAACGACCTACTGTGTGGTGTCCCTCTATCCGAAGAGAGAGTAAGCGCAGATAGTCCTACTGCTGGTGTTATTCCTTGCACTGGCATTCAGACGAGTCTGACTTGTGCAATGCAGCCTTGCACCATGGTGCAGGGGTGTGTGTGTGCAGTTTATCACAGGGTTACTAGTGGAGGCATAACTATAACTTTCCATTGCATAGTCCTATGCATAGCCAAACTCAAACGTATTCTACAAATTAGATGTGTGCCATGCACTAATGTGGATGTGGCCGCGCACTATTGTTGACGTGTGCCATACACTACTGTGGGTGTGTGTTGTGCACTACTGTGGATGTTTGCCAGGCACCACTATGGATGAGTGGACGCAGCGCGTGCGATCCTAGGTGCGAGACCCTTCCAGGAAGGGCCTCCCTAATTCTGGGAAAGGTGGGCCTCAGGGTGGTCAGGAACCCATTCCGCAGCCTCCCCGGGGAACGCTTTCCAACATTTGGTGGCAGGCGACGGGATCCGAGCCAACACCTAGAGATCGTGCAGTAGACGGCTAACGCACCACCAAGAAGAATGGAAGGAGAAACTTCCCTAGGTGCCGCAGGCACCAACCCCAGCACGGCATTTCAAAAGGACCAGTTAGAATCGTATACGCACCGAGAACTGAAACAATTTTGCAAAGACTTTGGAATCGCTACCACCGGACTAAGCACGAAAGAAGACTTCCAGGGGGCATTGAAAACCTGGGTCGAGGCAGAAACTCCCCGGTCACAAGCAGAAGGAGAGCACCCCAACGAACCACGAAGCAGCCCGGGGAGGAACGGCGCCCCCGAGGGGGGCCTATCCCCAGAGGAACTAGCGGACCGAGAAAGAAGTCGCAACCACGAACTGGAACTAGCAAAACTAAAAATCGAAGGAGAGATAAATCTGGCTGAAAAAAAACTGGCAGTAGAACAGTTACGCCTACACGGAGAACTAGAGGAAAAGAAACGACAGAGAGAACACGAAGAAAAGAAACTCCAACTAGAGCACGAACGTAGCCTAAAAGAAATCGAGCTCAAGGCCAAGAGGGCGGAGGCCCGACCCTCAGAAACACAACCCATCTCCTCCACCGTGGAACCAAAGGTCCACATCCCCAAAGATGTGGTGAAAGAATACTATAAGAACGACGACATTCAGCAATGGTTCAAGGCCTACGAAGTCGCCATGACCTCCCACCGAGTCCCGCAGAAAGACTGGGGGGCTGGGCTGTGGGGCCGGTTCCTGAGTGAGGGGAGAGATACCCTGCTGGACCTGCCCTCCACCGTGATGAACTCCTACAGTCACATGAAAGAGGCCCTGGTAGCCAGATATGGGCTCACCCCTGAAATGTACCGGCAACGGTTTAGAGACTGCAAAAAGATACCCGGTACTACATGGGTGGAGTACGTGAACTTTTACAGCCGGGCCTTGGACGGATGGATCAAGGGCAGCAAGGTCTCCACTTTTGAGGAGCTGTTCGACCTAATCGCATGGGAACACTTGGCCGCTAATTGCTTCGTAGAGCTGCGCCAGCACCTCCTGGACAGCAAACTCACAGACCCTCGGAAACTGGCTGTCGAGGCTGACCGGTGGGTGAACACCCGGACCTCCCGGGGCCCCGTGGGAGACTACGGTCGCCACCATCAGGGACCCCCCCGCCAGAGGGGCGGAGGGAACCAAGGCCGGCAAAGGGAGCTCCCGGGGGGATCCACGCTCAGCCCTCCCAGAGGACAATCTCCGCCCTTTCCAGCTCCGCCTCCGGCCAGCACCGGGCCACCAGGAAGGCCGGGACCCCGAGGGAGAATCACCTGTTTCCGCTGCCAGCAGACCGGACACTATGCCAGTGACCCTCAGTGTCCCCTGTACCAGCGGACCACCACCACAACCCCGCCGGCTCGACAGATGGCCTCTGTAGCCCTGGGGGAAGAGATGGAAGACTCCGAAGAATGGGAACCAGCCGCCATGGCCTTGGTCTCCCTAGGGGACCGGGAGATGGTCCCCGGAACGCCCCTGCCCGCCAACACAAAGAAGTACCGACAGCAAGTGACGGTCAACGGTCACCGCATCGAGGGGCTCCGAGACACGGGGGCGAGTGTCACGGCGGTTCACTGTCACCTGATTTCCGAGGATCAGATCCTGCCTGACGCCTTTTGCCCCGTCATCTCATCAGACAATTCCGAGAGCCTCTGCCGGATGGCCCTAGTCCCCTTCGAATGGGGGGGGGAGTCACCGGCAAGTTAAAAGTAGCGGTCCGAACCTCCCAGCCCGTGGACTGCCTCCTGGGCAACGACCTGGAGAACTCCCCGTGGGGACAAGTGGAACGAAGGGCCCACCTTGAGATGATGGGCCTACCCGAGTGGGTATGCGCCACTACGTGCTCGATGACTCTCCGGGCGCCTTCCTCCGAGGGGGGAGAGGCCATGCCCCTGAACACCGCCACCATCCCCGAGAGCCAGGATACACCCCTTCTGGACGAAGCAACCGCTCCCGGCGAAGAATCCGGGCCTTCCGACCCCGCAACCCTGACCAAACTCGGGGACTTGCCAGAACTGGCCCCGTGGCCCTGCGAAGGGGGCCCCTCCCGTGAAGAGTTCTGCCAAGAACAATCCACCTGCCCGTCCCTCATTGGACCCCGACAACAGGCCGAGGCCCAAGCAGCAGGCGACCGGACTGGCACCCACTGGGTATACTGGGAGAACGGACTGCTGTACAGTGAACAGAAGTCGGCCGAGTTGGGATCGGCCCGAGTACTAGTAGTACCCCTACGCTTCCGAAGTCTCCTCCTGGGCCTGGCCAATGATGTACCCCTGGCCGGACACTTAGGCCAAGATAAGACCTACCAGCGACTCGTCACCCACTTCTACTGGCCCAAGATGCGAGCAAATGTGGAGGCCCACTGCAAGTCCTGCCCCACGTGCCAGGCTAGCGGAAAGAGTGGGGGCAAGTGCAAGGCTCCGCTCCAACCCTTCCCCGTCGTCAGTACCCCTTTTGAGCGGGTAGGAATCGACATTTTCGGACCACTGGACCCTAAGACCGCCCAGGGCCACCGGTTCATCCTCGTCCTGGTGGACCATGCCACCCGTTACCCCGAAGCCATCCCTCTCCGCACCGTAACGGCCCCCGTGGTGGGTCGGGCCTTGATGGGGATCTTCTCCCGCATGGGGTTCCCCCGCGAAGTCGTGAGTGACCGGGGTACGAACTTTATCTCCCAATATATGAAGTCCCTCTGGCAGCAGTGCGGAGTATCGTACAAATTCACCACCCCGTACCACCCCCAAGGAAACGGCCTAGTCGAGCGCTTTAACAAGACACTGAAAGGGATGATCATGGGCCTCGAGGAACCCCTACGCCGGAGGTGGGACGTCCTCCTCCCATGTCTCCTGTTCGCCTACCGGGAGGTTCCCCAAAAATCCCTGGGATTCAGCCCATTCGAACTGTTATATGGACACCCCGTCCGAGGACCCCTGAGCCTGGTCAAGCAGGGGTGGGAAGCAACCCCCCGGGGGACTCCTCCAGACGTGTTCCGATACATCCTGGCGCTCCGCAACCAGACCCGAAAACTTAGGGAACTCGCAGAAGCAAACCTCGAGGCCAGTCAAGAAGAAATGAAGTGCTGGTATGACCAGAATGCTACGCTGGTCGAGTTTCAGCCAGGCCAACAAGTCTGGGTCATGGCCCCGGTGAGACCCTGCGCTCTCCAGGATAAATGGACTGGGCCCTTCAAGGTGATCGAGCGGAAGAGCCAAGTCACCTATCTCGTCGATGTGCAGTCCCCGCGGAACCCCCTCCGGGTTCTCCACGTGAACCGCCTCAAGCCCCACTTTGTGCGAACCGAATTAAGTCTACTCCTGGCCACCGACGATGGGGCCGAAGAAGACACCGAGCCCCTCCCAGACCCCCTGAGGGCGAAGGAAACCGATGGATCCGTGGAGGGAGTGAGACTGTCGACCGCCCTCACAGCCCAACAGACCGACGACTGCCGCCAGCTACTTGGGCAGTTCGCGGATCTCTTCTCCCTGACCCCCGGGGTCACCAGCTGGTGTGTCCACGACGTGGACACCGGAGACAGCCCGCCAGTGAGACATCGGGCCTACCGGGTCCCTGATCGGGTCCGGACCTGCATCCAGACCGAAGTGGCAAAGATGTTAGACCTTGGGGTGATTGAACCTTCCGACAGCCCCTGGGCCAGCCCGGTAGTCCTGGTTCCGAAAGCGACTACCCCGGGTGTTGCCCCCGAGCTGAGATTCTGCGTGGACTACCGAGGCCTCAATGCGGTCACCCGAGCAGACGCTCACCCTATCCCCCGTGCCGACGAACTCATTGACCGCCTTGGGGCCGCCTGCTACCTCAGCACCTTCGACCTTACCAGTGGGTACTGGCAGATTGCCCTCACCGAGGGAGCCAAGGAGCGCTCCGCCTTCTCCACCCCGGATGGGCACTACCGCTTTAGGGTGATGCCGTTCGGAATGAAAAATGCCCCGGCCACCTTCCAGCGGCTGGTGAACAGGGTCCTGGCTGGACTAGAGGGGTTCAGCGCAGCATACCTGGACGACATAGCGGTCTTCAGCTCCCAATGGACCGAGCACCTCCAGCACCTCCGTCAAGTCCTGCTGGCTCTACGCCGGGCCGGCCTCACCATCAAAGCTAGCAAATGTCAAATTGGGCACGGCTCCGTAACTTATCTGGGGCACCGGGTGGGGAGTGGGCAGGTCGCCCCCCTCCAGCCGAAGATCGACGCCATCTTGTCCTGGGAACCCCCTACAACCCAAACGGAAGTCCGAGCCTTCCTGGGCCTCACCGGCTACTACCGAAGGTTCATTAAAAACTATGGCAGCATCGCAGGCCCTCTCACAGAACTAACCTCCAAAAAACACCCCAAGAAAGTACACTGGACTTCCTCCTGCCAGAAGGCGTTCGACACCCTAAAGGCCGCACTGTGCGCGGCTCCAGTACTCAAAGCACCCGACTACGCCCAGGAGTTTGTGGTCCAGACGGACGCCTCGGAACATGGCATCGGGGCAGTCCTCTCACAATACGACGACAAAGGCATAGATCAGCCCATAGCCTTCATCAGCCGAAGGTTACTGCCCCGGGAACAGCGGTGGAGCACGATTGAACGTGAGACGTTCGCCGTAGTCTGGGCTCTCAAAAAGCTACGGCCCTACCTGTTCGGAACACACTTCCGAGTGCAAACAGATCATCGACCCCTGCAGTGGTTGATGCAGATGCGAGGGGAAAACCCCAAGCTGCTACGCTGGTCCATCTCTCTCCAGGGGATGGATTTCACTGTGGAGCATCGCCCCGGGACTGACCACGCCAACGCGGACGGCCTGTCCCGATTCTTCCGCTTCAGCGAGGAGAACTCCCAAGTGGATGGGTAGTTCTCCCCGCCTTTCAGCTGGGGGGGGCACGTGTGAGACCGGCCTCGTGGCGTGGGCCCTCCCGACCAGCAAGTCACACTACAAACACGCCGAACCTCGTGTGCACGGCCTTCCGGCTTCCGTGAACCAACATCTCGAGGGCCGACCAGATCCCCAACACGCATGCCCGGCCGAGGGAGAACGAGACCCCCCCAAACCAGACCGAGAGGCGCCGACTCTGTCACACCTCTGGTCTCTTCCCCGAGGGAGGTTTCGATCGGCCACCAGGCCCCCGGTGAGCGGGCGCCTCTCCTGCTGGGCGTCTGGAGTCCCTCCCGGACACATCTGAACAGATCAAGGAACTGAGCGACAGGGAACCCCGACACACCGCCCCCCAGGCACCAGACCCCTCTCCGCGAGGACTCCGGACTTCAAAGAGGAGGGGGAGTATAACAAGGGGTGCTGAAGGGACGAGAGGCAGAGAAGACCTGGACTGACGAGAGCCTGCTGACCTGGTCGCGGCTCGATCGCTCACCGAACAGAAGAACGCTATCCGAACTCTGAAACCACCTGAGCCCTGCTGACGCCGTCGCGGCTCCCCGAACTCTGAACCAACCGAGCCCTGCTGACGCCGTCGCAGCTCCCCGAACTCTGAACCAACTGAGCCCTGCTGACGCCGTCGCGGCTCCTCGAATTCTGAACCATCTGAGCCCTGCTGACGCCGTCGCGGCTCCTCGAACTCTGAACCATCTGAGCCCTGCTGACGCCGTCGCGGCTCCTCGAATTCTGAACCATCTGAGCCCTGCTGACGCCGTCGCGGCTCCCTGAACTACGACTCTCCGGTGCCTGCTGAGTGACTCGCGGCCCGCTCCTCCACGAGAATCGGCAGAGATTGCCGAGAGAAGCAACATCCCCTCAGCTCGAGTATTGAGAGCTGTGCGCCGGATACCTCGCAGAGACACTGATTCAAAGACTGTCCCGCTACCCCTTTTCCCATCATCACAAGATCGCTGCCGCTTGTGGCATTAATTCTGCACCTGCCTGCCGGATCATAAAGATCCCTGACAACTACCGATAAAAGCTTATTGCCTTGTAACGACCTACTGTGTGGTGTCCCTCTATCCGAAGAGAGAGTAAGCGCAGCGCGTGCGATCCTAGGTGCGAGACCCTTCCAGGAAGGGCCTCCCTGCTCTTGCTCGGCCTAATTCTGGGAAAGGTGGGCCTCAGGGTGGTCAGGAACACATTCCGCAACCTCCCCGGGGAACGCCTTCCAACAGATGGTTCCTTAGGTGTCCAGTACGCTCTGTGCAGTGTCCAGTACTTACATTGTGAGCGAGCAGGGGATATCTTGTTTTTGAGGGCATGTGCCCATATCTTTTTCCACGATGCATCGTCTAAGTACAGTGAGAACCTGGGAGTGGATTTGCACCATTTCATTTCAATTTCGGAAGTGATTCTTTTGCTGGAACAATTCAAGGATTTGTAGATTGTGGAGGCTGCTTGGGGTATTTTAAATAGGTTGCAGAGAAGGGGAATCAGGTCGGAGTTGTGTGGGGTGGGAATTTTCCTTTCTGTGACCATTAATTTGAGGAAGTTTTAAAATTCAATGTTCCCAAGGTTTTGAGATCTGTAATTCTGCAAACATTTTAGGTTGCGATGGTGGGCCTAGGTCTTTGAGGAATAAGATATTATTTGATGACCATGATGGGGGAGCACCCCAACTTTAATCTTTGTGTTGTTCTACAGAGACGCATAATTAGAGTTTTGGATTTTATGTGTGAACAATGTATCTGGGGACCTGATCGCTGTTATCGTGTCCATGAGTACAGAACGAACGTGGTTTAATGGGACAGATTTCATTGTTATCAACGAGATCAGAGCGTACATTTTGCTAGGGATTCTTCAAAGTGAACCCACAGGGGTGTATCTAGTGTTTTAGGTTCGAACCACCACATGGTTTGTTTGATCAGAAAGGCAAGTTTGTATTTGAAGAAATTTGGGATACTGAGACCTCCAGACCCCTTGTTTAGTTTTAATTTCTTGAGGGCTAGTCCAGCCTTCTTCCCTTTCCAGGGCACTTGAAATGTCCGGCACAGAGTGGGCGCGGCATGGTTTGAAACGGTGGCTGCGTTTAGCGGGTGCTCAGTGACCACACTGACTACAGAGCATAGAGCACTGTCTGAATTCTGCGCCTAGAGTACCGATGTGTGGGATGGAGGCACCTCACCATCTCTTACCCACACGCACTGAGGATAGTTTGTCTAGAATTCTGGGAGGGGCCTCCACGGGTCATTATTCAACAATCACGAGGTCCTGTTGCCGCGTATTGGTGGACCGCTGGCGGCATATTTAGGAGGCCCTTGCATCGCCGTAGCGGTAGTTTTTGTGACGCTGCAGCAGTACAAACCTTGAAATCATATCTATGGGGCCACACAAAGCCCCTTTGCATGACTTTGAATGGCCTCAGAGATATGAAGCAAGGCAGCGCAAGTCGCTGCGTTGCCTTACTCTGCTCTCAGGAGGCATTCCATGGGCGTTGCGGTGGGTGTTCCCACGCAACACCCATGGATTTTGACGCTTCCCCAAATTTACAAACAATCTACACCTGGGGATGTGGCAAAACCTTATGCCTCCCAAGGTGAGGCATAACGAGGAGAAATACCTTTATTTCTCCTCATTTGTTCCTCTTTCTATGTGTGCTGCATCTTGCATGACACATAGAAAGAGGCATACGACTCAATGGATTGTTTTTGTGCAGGGAGGTGTCCTGCCTGCAACGGTGGTGCAAGGGTGGCCACGGAGGCACTAGGCAGCAAATTGTGCCAGCGCAAAAGAAAGGACAGGAATGCACCGCATTGGAGAAATACGACGCACTCCTGCCCTGTCACTTTGACATAGGACAGTGCAGCAAAGTGACTTGCTGTGCTGCCAAATGCCCATAAAAGTGCCACTTGGTGACTTCAGTGACCTGACACAACACAGCCTTGAGAGCGCTGCCTGAATTTTGCACCCAGAGTACCACTGTGTGCACTCACGGCGCCTCTGCATGTCCCATCCACCAGCCCCTCAGGTAGTTTTTATCTCTGAGGCAGGGGCACCACACGGAGGTTCTTGGGTCAGGAGACAGTCTTCCTCCTGTCTGAGATGGCGCTCGGGACTCATTGGCCAGGCGGCCTGCTCAGGCCTTCATGCTGCCTGGTCCACTACAAACTGCACTGAGAGCTCTTGGAGTGCTTGGGAGGAAAATCACAATGGATGCAGTGGCGGCTAGCAAGGAACAGGAATGGAGGGCAGGCGGGGGTACAAAATATAAAAAAACACCACCCGGGGACTTGCTTTGGGCTTTACTCTTTCACATGTCACCATGAGACTCACTCTGATAGCACAAGCTTCCGTGCTTGTTCAGTGGGCCACGAGGTCTGCCGGGAGGAACCTTGGGACAGCTAGAGGGACTGCTGCTCTGCTCCCAGAAACACAAAGCAACTGCTAATGTAGTGGGGAGTGCATGGTGAGTGTGAGTGACTGTGTGTGTGTGTCAGTCAGAGAGCTGGGAGTGAGAATGAGCTGGTGCTGCTGCACCCAAGGACCGTGGTGCATTGGCTGACTAATGCATGACCAGTTGTGGTGCATTGGCAGACTAATCCATGACCAGCTGTGGTGCATTGGCAGACTAATGCATGACCAGCTGTGGTGCATTGGCAGACTAATCCATAACCAACTGTAGTGCATTGGCAGACTAATCCATGACCAGTTGTGGTACATTGGTAAACTAGTGCATGACCATCTGTGGTGCATTGGTAAACTAGTGCATGACCCGCTGTGGTGCATTGGCAGACTAGTGCATGACCTGCCGTGGTACATTGGTAAACTAGTGCATGACCATCTGTGGTGCATTGGTAAATGTTAGAATCCGGGGTCTCTGGTTGGCGCAGGTATGCACTTGCGACAAGCAGGGACCCTTTCCTCTAAGTCAGGGCGTAGGATTACCTCTTTAAAATTAAGGGGAACGAGAGAGAGCTAAGGGGAACGAGCGAGAGTTAAGGGGAACGAGCGAGCGAGAGCTAAGGGGAAGGAGCGAGCGAGAGCTAAGAGGAACGAGTGAGAGCTAAAGGGAACAAGCGAGCGAGAGCTAAGGGGAACGAGCGAGACCTAAGGGGAACGAGCGAGAGTTAAGGGGCACGAGCAACAGTTAAGGGGAACGAGCGAGAGCTAGGGAGAACGAGCGAGAGCTAAGGGGAACGAGTGAGAGTTAAGGGGCACGAGCAAGAGTTAAGGGGAATGAGCGAGAGCTAACGGGAATGAGCGAGAGTTAAGGGGCATGAGCGAGAGTTAAGGGGAACGAGCGAGAGCTAAGGGGAACGAGCGAGAGCTAAGGGGAACGAGCGAGAGTTAAGGGGAACTAGCGAGCAAGAGCTAAGGGGAACGAGCGAGAGCTAAGGGGAATGAGCAAGAGTTAAGGGGAACGAGCAAGCGAGAGCTAAGGGGAACGAGGGAGCGAGAGCTAAGGGGAACGAGCGAGAGTTAAGGGGAACGAGCAAGCGAGAGCTAAGGGGAACGAGCGAGCGAGAGCTAAGGAGAACGAGCGAGAGCTAAGGGGAACGAGCGAGAGTTAAGGGGCACAAGCGAGAGTTAAGGGGAACAAGCGAGAGCTAAGGGGAATGAGCGAGCAAGAGCTAAGGGGAACGAGCGAGAGCTAAGGGGAACGAGCAAGAGCTAAGGGGAACGAGCGAGAGTTAAGGGGCATGAGCGAGAGTTGAGGGGAACGAGCGAGAGCTAAGGGGAGCGAGCGAGAGTTAAGGGGCAGGAGGGGCAGTGGAATGGAGGAAGGAGTGGGTTTATTGAGCAAAGTACGTGGGTTGCGATCTTTGTAGGGGGCTCCGCTCTAGAGAATACCAAGGGGGCTGTGGTGAAGGCGAGGGAGAGGGTGATTAGGAAAGAGGAAAGGGGAGAATAATGAGATGAGAGAAGAGATTTTGGTGGCAAGGGAGAGCACGAGTTTCTTACAATTAATGGTAAGGTTTGATTTGTTGTAGATATGGGCAGCTGGGGTGTATCAGGGTGTAAAGTGGGATGTTACTTTCAGTATCATGATTTGTATCATTGCGGGGGTGAGGGGGCATGAAGGGGGTCATGTGTCCACGTAGTCCCTGTTTTGTCACTATTTGCATTTAGATAATATGCATGTATCACAATGGATGAGTCAGTCAAGCTGTTTATGTTATTTGTATTTGGAATCCCCTGACGGAGAGCCGTAGGGACTCGAAACGCATTGGAAAACCACGCGTCACACCTATTTCATATTTGAGGTTATCGTTGTATGAAGCCTCGAACGGCATACAGTTGGTATTAGAAATGTGCAATAAAGAGTACAGATTGAATCACACTGTCTCCGTTGTGATGAAGAGTACCAAGGATATGACAGTTAAATGGATGGTGAAAACATGGGAATAAGCAAGTACTATGGAATACCTGGACTAATTGGATATATTAGAGGGAATAGTTCCCGATCTTTGCAATGCGACAGTAATGCACTATTACTCCGGATCCCGTTGTCCTCGTCCCATTCATTAACAATGTGGAGATAACCATCCCCCGACAGAAAAAAAAGAGCAGAGGCATGCTGGGACCCTAATACTGCCCCTCCCACCGGGAGTACATAAGCAGTACTTACCCAGCATCCCGTCTGTACAACCAAGCCCACACAGGAAGGCCGGCAGCCCGGGAGGGTAAGAGGGGCATATGAATGGGACGAGGACAATGGGACCAGGAGTAATGAAGATTACCGGTAAGTAATAGAGCATTACCCCCAGGTCCCTTATGTCCTCGTCCCATTCATTGACAATGTTTGTGGAGAATACCAAAGCAGAAAAACCCGGCCTTCCGAACCCTCAAGCGCACCCAGGAAACCACACCAAACGCAGCGACCCAAGAGAGCACAGAAATAGGGACCTACAGGAAGCAACCGGCCAGCAACCCAGAACCAGACAGCAGGGACACAAACAAGGACCGAAAACAACCAAGAAATAAACAGAAGGCCAGAGCCACAACAAGGAGGCAGCCAACCAGAGAAACCGGAGACAGAGCAACCAGGCCCAAAACCCAAAAGGACACAGCCAAGGGAATCCACCAGGCAAGGCCGACCAGCCCAGAAACACCAGGAAGGAACACAGGCCCCAGCACCAACACAGACACAGAGCAAACCCCGGCCGCCCCACAGAAGGCCAAAGAAAGAAGCCAAGGCTGTGCAACAGGGCGCAGGCACATGCACCCAGCCAACAAGGAAGGAGCTACAGCGAGAGCCCAGGAGCACCAGAGACCCCAGGAGGCCAAAGCCACACAGGGGAGAAGGCAGCAAACCGCACCAGGACCGGCCACAAAACCCCAGAGCAGCAGGGGCAGAGGTGGTCAACCTCAAAAGACCACAGGCCAGAGGAGCCCCTCAAAAAACACAACAGCAGACAGCTGACCAAACAACAAAGAGGCCAGCAAACACCGGAAACCAACAACAAGGAACCGAAGGCACATCAAGGGCGGGGACAGAGCCAACGGCCACAACCCCAGAACCCCTAACCCCAAAAGGAGGGAAAAAAAGGCAGGGTGCATGCCCAGGGCAACCAGGAACCCCCGTAGACCTCAAACAGGAACCAACCAGGCACGAACCCGCCGAACCACAGAGGGCAGACAAGAACAGGCGCCAACAGGACGGAGGAGAGGAACCAAAAGCCGAGGCAGAAGCCTAAATTACCGCACAGGCTCCAACGCCCAGGCCCAGCATGCAGCAAGGACAGGAGCAGCGAAAAAGGCCCGAGGACGCACAGCATCACAATCAGAACCCCACCAGGCCCGACCCCAGCCAACGCCAGAGAGGGGACAAGAAAACAGCCAAAACCAGGGCAACAAAAGCAAAAGGAACCAGGAAGCCAGGACCGGAGCCAAGCAACCCGCCGATGCAGGAGGACCCCCAGGCCCAACCAGTACCCGGAAGGAGGCCACGCAGAGCACAGTCCGAAGCAAAGGGCAGGGAGGCCACAGAGGCAACAGCCAAAGTGGAAACCAAAGGAAGCAGAGAAGCCAGAGGCACAAGCAGCATCAGACTCCAGACAACCAGCCGTCAGGAGAACACACCTCCAGAGCGAGCAAGACAACACCACCCAACCCCACCCCAACAGGGGAGGGGGAGCACGCCGAAAGGCACCCCACACCGGATGCAGAACCTGGGGGAGCCCGCAGGGCAGACAGGAGCGAGTCAAGACACTAACCACCAGGAAAGGGACCAGGGAAGCCAGGAAACACAGCCCAGAGCCAGCACAGAAGCCACAGCACAGCCATCCAAAACCCAGGAGGTACAGCCGGAGGCCAAGCCGAACCAGCCACCAGCCGGTAGACCAGGAGGAACAGGAGACAACCCAAGACATGACAACCCAGAAGGAAAGCAAAGGACATGAACCCAGCACCAACAACGCGTGCCGGAGTCCGAGGCCGAGGCAATGCACCAAGCAGAGCCAGCGGGAGCCAGAAGGGACCAAAGAACACCAGGGCCCCACACAAGCCCTTACGAGACCAGACGCAACCCAGGGGCATACAGAGCGGAAATGCCACCAGCCACAAGAAGGGCCAAATGAAGGAGGAGAGCAGTGGCAACGGAAAAAAAAAACAGAGCCCAACACCAGCCCAACGAACCAAACCCGTGAAGAGAACAGTGGGCAGGACGAGACCCAGGAGGGCACACAAGCGCACAGCTGAAACACCGACGTGCCAAACCAGGACACCCAAAAAACGTCCAGGGCAAGGATGCAGGGCCAAAGAAGGCTCCCAGGGAGGAAAGGATGGAGGGGGAAACAGGCACAAGGCCAAGCAACCCCACCAGAAGCGCAGGCGGACCCCCAACAGGGAGAACAACAGAGGAGCAGGAAAACGAGCTGCCAAAGACCAGGACAAAACACCTGCAAAAAACAGCCCGGCCCAAACAGCTGCGACAGGGATCCCGGACCCCCAGGAACCCCCGGAAAAGGGAGCAAAACAGGCAAACCGCCACACGGAACGCACCGCCGGGGAGGAACCGGAACAGGAAACAACGCCCCTCCACCCCTCACCAGCCCAAGGCGCACCACCAGCCAACACGCCAGGGCAGGAGGAGCAAACACCAAGGGCGCTGGCACCCCAGGGAAAGAAAAGACCAAACCACAGCCAACAGCCAGGCTGCGATGGGGCCGGGGCACCAAGGCCCCCAACGGAGAACCAGAGGCAGACCCCAGGCGCACCGCCTAACAACCGAAAGGAAGACCACACTGCGGGAACGGGCCCCGAAGAAAACAGGGACCGAACACCAGCACCAGCCGCGAAACCAGAGGGCACACCCACCAGGCAGAAGCACCCAGCAGAAAGGGGGCACAGCAGGAGCAACCACAGACCGAGCAGCACCACTGTTGGAACCAGGAGACAGGCGAAGCCTGACCCAAAGAGAAGGCAGACGTCACCGAAGCAAGCCCCAGCCAACAAACGCAAGCATGGAAACTGCTGAGAGTCCAGAACGCCACGAAGACGAACTAGGGCAACCCTGAGAAGCAAGCGGAGTGCAACAGAAGGGGAACACAAGGGCCAAGCCAAGGAACCCACGGAAGCCAGGAACTGTGCAACCGCAAAAGACAGTAGCCCCCAGCCCGGAAGAGACAAGCAGCCGGACACAGCACCATCCAGCCAGACTGCACAAAACAGCCCAAAGGCAGAGGACAAACACCCCAGGCCACACGTAGCCAAAGCCAGGATGGAAGAAAAGAGCACCGCACACGCAGGGGGCCCCGGGCACAAACCCTGGTACCCCCAGGCCACACAGGGCGTTCAAGAACAGGAGCACACAGAGGCCAGCGCAGCATGAGGGGACAAAGAAAGGAAAGCCAGCCCTCCCCCCAAAGAGGAGACCTACCACGCCAAGGCATGCCCACCGGGCATGGAGCCACAGGCCGACCGGGACCGACAGCAGGATGGACCCAGGAACAAGGCAACAGGGCCGCGCACCCAAATATCAGGCCCGGCACCACCAGAGCACAAACAGGAGGGCTGAAGCCGAGGGACCCAGGAGCAGGGCACCAGACCAGAAATATGCAAACCACACCAAAGTATGAGAAACAGCACCAAAGAAAGGAGCCTCAGCAAACCCACAGAGAGCAGAAACCCACAGGGTGGCAAGGCCGCAGGCCAACGGGGGAGCACCGCAGAACAGCTGAGAAGACCAACACACAAAACACAGATGGCACCTGACGAGGGGGCGGAAGGGAGACAGGCCCCAAACCAGCCACAGGCAACCCACACCCATCTCACAGGCCCACAGCACCCGGCAGCCCCAGGCAGTCACACATCCAGGAAGCAACCATGCCAATCTTCCGAGACCAGAAGAGATCAGGAGCAGTCAGGGTGGCATAGCTGGCGGTAGAGAAGGAACACGCAGCAGCAGCGCAACCCCACCAGCAGCTGGCAGCAGGAAATCAGGACAGCCAAGAGGGCAGCAACAGAGCAACCACCAACCACCGGCTGCAGGGGCCGAGAAGTCAAAAACAGCCGCAAGGCAGCACCCAGCAGGGCGCAACACCCTGGGCACCCAGTCATGGCAAAAGGTGGAGGAACAGCATCGGCTGACGGCCGGGCCAGAGATGGGACCAGAACCGGCACACCGAAGCGCCCGCCCCACATCGTAGCCACACAATGACAACCTCGAAGGACACGCCAGAGGCGCAGAAGACAAGGCGGGTAAAGACACCAGCCCAGGCATGCAGTATGCAAAGCGGGGATGCCAAGATGTGAACCGTGTCCACCGAGCTCCAAGCGTGCAACCCAGCGTGTAGCACACACCACCGCCTCCCAGTGCTGTGCACCGCACCACCATACAAAGGACAGGGCAGGAAGGCGGGCATGAAACCACATTACAGGCAGCGTAGGAAGGGGAAAGAAAGAACGCTATGCGGTACTCACCCGGAGCGGGGGACGAGACACCACCAAGAACACGCCCCCCCTCCAACAGCCAGCCCAAAGGATCCAACCGAGCGGTCCCATCAGAGCTGGGAACGCCAGGAAACCAGCAAGCACGGCATGTCTCCCGCCCGGCCAGGCCATAGGAAGACGCGCACGCGACCAGGAAGCAACCGGGAGGCCACGCACCAGCTGCAAAGGGCCGGGCGGCAAGGGGCAGAGCTAGCCATGAACAGTCCTGCCTCCCAGCAAGTCCGGCAGGCCAGGAGGCAGACCAGGAAACCCCGCCCACCCGCACTGCCAGGAAGTCAGGCGGGGGGAGGAGAGAAGAACCGTCACCCCTGCCCAGCAGGAGCAGCAGCAGCACATCCACGTCCATTCTGTCGACAGACAGAAAAAAAGAACAAGCGGGATGCTGGGTAAGTTCTGCTTATGTACTCCCGGTGGGAGGGGCAGTATTAGGGTCCCAGCATTCCTCTGGCCTTTTTTTCTGTCGCAGAGATGGTTATCTCCACATTGTCAATGAATGGGACGAGGACATAAGGGACCTGGGGGTAATGAGCACGAGAGGAGTGCCCTGTTTTTGCAGACAATTGTATTTACTGTGGTTGGTGCAATCTGCAGCGCTGATCGCACGTACTTTCAAATGAAGTTTGATACAGTATGGTATCGCACCAAGGGAAGGAGTGCATTCTCATCTATATTTGTCTCGCTGTAGTGCATTGGCAGATTAGTGCATGACCAGCCATGGTGCATTGGCAGATTAGTGCATGACCAGCCATGGTGCATTGGCAGACTAGTGCATGGCTCGCCGTGGTGCATTGGCAGACTAGTGCACAACCGACAGTGGTGCATTGTTAGACTAGTGCATGCCTCGCTGTAGTGCATTGGCAGATTAGTGCATGACCAGCCATGGTGCATTGACAGACTAGTGCATGACCCACCGTGGTGCATAGGCAGACTAGTACATGACTCTCCGTGGTGCATTGCCAGACTAGTGCATGGCTCACCGTGGTGCATTGGCAGACTAGTGCACAACCCACCGTGGTGCATTGGCAGATTAGTGTATGACTCGCCATGGTGCATTGGAAGACTAGTGTGTGGCCCACTGTGATGCATTGGCAGACTTGTGCATGACACGCCGTGGTGCGCTGGCAGGCTGGTGCATGAACAGCTGTGGTATATTGGCACACTTGTGCATAACTAGCCATGGTGCATTGGCACACTAGTACATAACTAGCCATTGTGCATTTGCACACTAATACATGACTCATTGTGGTGCATTGGCAGACTTGCACATGATTCACCGTACTGCATTGGCAGACTAGTGCATAACCAACCATGGTGCATTGGTAACCTAGCACATGACCAGCCGTGGTGCATGTGCTGGCTAGTGCATGACTCGCCATTGTGCATTAACAGACTAGTACATGACTCACTGTGGCGTATTGGCAGGCAAGTGCATGACCAGCTATGGTGCATTGGCAGACTACTGAAAGATCAGCTGTCATGCATTGGTAGACTAATGAATGACCCACTGTGGTGCATTGACAGACTAGTGCATGACTCACCATAGTGCACTGGCAGACTTTTCATGACTCACTGTGTTGCATTGGTAGGCTAGTGTATGATTCACCATGGTGCATTTGTAGACTAGTGCATAACTTGTTGTGGTGCATTGGCAGACCAGTGTAGGACTCACCAAGGTTTATTGGTAGACTAGTGCGTGATTCATCCTGGTACATTGGAAAACTAGTGCTTGACTGACCGTGGTGCATTAGTAGACTAGTGCATGACTGACTGTGGTGCATTAGTAGACTAGCGCATGACTGACCATGGTGCATTGTTAGACCAGTGCATGACTTGCCATGTGGCTTTGGCAGACTAGTGCACAACTAACCATGGTGCATTTGTAGACTAGTACATGACTTGTCATGGTGAATTGGAAGACTAGTGCACAACTCACTGTGGTGCACTGGCAGACTTTTCATGACTCACTGTGGTGCATTGGTAGGCTAGTGTATGATTAGCCGTGGTGCATTTGTAGACTAGTGCATGACTTGCTGTAGTGCATTGGCAGGCTAGTGAATGACTTGCCATGTAGCTTTGGCAGACTAGTGCATGACTCACCGTGGTGCCATGCCAGACTAGTGCATGACCAGCTGTGGTGCATTGTTAGACTAGTGCATGACTTTCCGTGGTGCATTGGCAGACTAGTGTTTTGCTCAAATATGAATTTACCTTAAATAAATAAAAAGAGAAAAGTCATTTAGCAAAAACGGAAACAAGTTGGTTTAATTAAACACATTGGCCGGGAGAGACTTCCTTCAAATGCAACTCTGTCGACTCTCTCCCGGCCGCGACTTGCTCCTATTTTGCCAAACGCCTCAAGTCTTTTAATTTATTTGAGGTAAATTAATATTTAATCAACTAGTGCATGATCAGCAGTGGTGTACTGGTAGACTTGTAAATGACTGCCGCGGTGCATTGGCAGACTAGTGCATGACCAGTCATGCTGCATTGGCAGACTTGTGAATGACCAGCTATGGTGCATTGGTAAACTAATGCATGACTCGCCGCAGTGCATTGGGAGGCTAGTGCTTGACTCACTGTAGTGCATTGGCAGACTTGTGCATGACCCACTGTGGTGCATTGGTAGACTAGTGCATGACTCACCATGGTGCACTGGTAGACTAATGTGTGACTTGTCGTGGTGCAGTGGTAGACTAGTGCATGACTTACCATGGTGCATTGGTATAATAGTGCATGGCTTGCCGTGGTGCATTGACAGATTTCTGCATGACTCACCATGGTGCATTGGTAAGCTAGTGCGTAACACACCATGGTGCATTGGAAGACTAATGCATTCCCCCCCCAGTGCACTGGTAGACTAATGTGTGACTCGCCGTGGGGCATTGGCAGACTACTGCATGCCATGGTGCATTGGTAAACTAGTACGCAACACATCATGGTGCATTGGAAGACTAGTGCATTCCCCCCTGGTGCACTGGTGAACTAATGCGTGACTCGCCGTGGGGCATTAGCAGACTACTACATGACTCACCATGGTGCATTGGTAGACTAGTGCATGACTTGCTGTGGTGCATTGGAAGACTAGTGCATGACTCACCATGGTGCATTAGCAGACTAGTGCATGACTGAACATGTAGAATTGGTAGACTAGTGCGTAACTTTCCATGGGGCATTGACAGGCTAGTGCATGACTCACTGTGGTGCAATGGAAGACTAGTGCATGACTCACCAAGGTGCATTGGTAGAGTAGTGCCTGACTCACCGTGGTGCATTGGAAGACAAGTGCATGACGCACCATGGGTCATTGGAAGACTAGTGCATGGCTCGTCATTGGGCATTGGCAGACTAGTGCATGACTGACCATGGGTCATTGGTAGACTGGTGCGTGGCTCGCCGTTGGACATTGGCAGACTAGTGCATGACTGACCATGGGTCATTGGTAGACTAGTGCGTGGCTCGCCATTGGGCATTGGGAGGCTAATGCATGACTGCCCATAGTGCATTGGTAGATTAGTTTGTGACTCACATTGGTGCATTGGTATACTAGTACATGGCTGCCATGGTGCATTGTCAGCCTAGTGCATGACTCACCATGGTGCACTGGTAGACTAGTGCGTTACTTACAATGGTGAATTGATAGACTAGTAGGTAAATCGCCATGGTGCATTGACAGGCTATTGCCCGACTCTCCATGGCGCTTTGGTAGACTTGTGCGTGCGTGACTCGCCATGGTGCTTTAGAAGACTAGTGCATGACTCACTGTGGTGCATTGGCAGGCTAGTGCATGACTCACTATGGTGCATTGGTAGGCTAGTGCATGACTCACTATGGTGCATTGGTATACTAGTGCATGACTTGCCGTGGTGCATTAACAGGCTAGTGCATGACTCACCATGGTGCATTGGTAGGCTAGCGTGTGACTCGCCATGGTGCATTAGAAGACTAGTACATGACTCACCATAGTGCATTGGAAGACTAGTGCATGACTCGCTGTGGTGCATTGACAGGCTAGTGCATGACTCACCATAGTGCATTGGTGAACTAGTGCGTTACCCGCCGTGGGCCATTGGCAGGCTAGTGCATGACTTTCTGTGGTGCATTAACAGGCTAGTGCATGACTGACCATAGTGCATTGGTGGACTAGTGTGTGTGGCTCGCAGCGGGCCTTTGGACAGGCTAGTGCATGACTGACTATAGTGCATTGGTGGACTAGTGCGTAACTCGCCGGGGGGCCATTGGCAGGCTAGTGCGTGACTTGCTTGTATCCCAGTGTGTGCAGCAAAGGAGGAACCACAGCAGAGCCCTGGGTCTGTGTCTGGTACAATAAGGAGGGCTGCAGGTCAGGGCTACAGCTCTGTGAGACCCGGGGGCAGATGGGGCTGGGGGCACAGCACTGGTACCCACAGGGCTCTGTATGCCAACAGCGACTGAGGTGCACTTGCACAGCTGTGTTAGGCCTGAGCCTTGCACGTGAACCCAAGAGAATACTCTGTCACTTGATAGACACATTCGCGAATACTGCGCCGCAAGGATGTATTTTTAATTATAAATAAGCCATGTTTCACAAATGAGTTGAAACATGAGGAACTAAAACTGAGACGAGCTGAATGTACTTGGCTAAGATCCTGCACAATGAAACTCGCCTTGCATATAAAATCAGATGTGAAAGTAAACAGGCATTGGTAAAGTCAATGGGTCTGGCCTATCTGAGATTTATTGGCTTTTCTATGTCGCAAATGGCTGAAAGTAATGTAAAAAGGCAGCATTTTCCCCGGTATATTGCTTTTTTTAAACTTCCAGTTGTGCTGCACTGAAGCTAGCGCTGCTGTATACTATGGCTCAAAAACATTGACAAAACCAATAGATCTCGCACAGGCAAGACCTATTAGCTTTGCCAGTGCTTGCTATGGAATGCCATATGGTAAGTTGTTAGTATTCAATCAGTTTCAATTTGACACTTTATTCAGAGGGTTTTCCATCCATAAAAGTAACATACATAGCGGTAAACATTTCATACAATTAAAAACATGGTTAAGTAGTTTCAGAGGGAAGATGACAGATAGCAGCAAATTATTAAAAGATAAAGTGCCAAGTGTCTTCACAGCATGTCTAAAAAAACAGATCCTACATATTAGCATGTTCCATGGTCAAGCAATTTATTAACAAATAAAAACATCAGAAGAGGAAATTGCAAATAGCAGCAAATTGCTAAAATAATAAAGTGCCACGCGCCCTCATAGCGTGTCTTAAAAATGAATCTACGTGTAAACATGTTTCACTGTCGGCCAATTGAATAACAGATAAAAACATAGCTCCGCACTGCCTAATGTCACGGTATTTCCGTTTCAAAAAGTGGGATCAAAAATAACCTTGTAAAAAATTCATAAACTTTACAAGAAAATAAAAAGTGTGACATGGTTTGGCCTGTCTTATTGTCACACGGGCATGTAAAAGCAGCAAGGTTTGTTTGGTACCCAAGCGGAAAACACAGTAAATAATTAACGGTGTCAGCCCGAAACCTAAATAACAGAGAGCGTTCCCGTCTCCCGCACGGCTGCCCTAAATACACGGGAGATGCCACCGAGATACACAAAGACAGATAAGCGGTAATCATAGGTTTCTTGACTTCCAAATGTGAAAACGTCTTAACACTAGTTAGGGAGTTATCACCTACTCGCATATGGGACAACTGTATGCATTGTGGGGCGCAAGCCGCAATGTGTGGTTTTGTTAAATTGGTTTTAAGGTCTAGGCCGGTCATAAAATCAGTAAACGCAGATACGAGGAGACGCAGCGCTTTGGGGGTCCAGGCCGTTAACACAGCATCGTCTGCATATAAAAGTGTGAGCAGGGGGTTCCCTTTAACCCGTTCGCTGCTTCTGTCGGCCAACGGCCGTCGCGAGCACTACCCCCGTAGTGCTGCGCATGTCCGTTGGCTGACGCGGCCCCGCCCACTCTTCAAAGCCGCCGCACCGCGGAGGATTTTCAGCCGCGGTAAACGGGTTAACAGATGGAACGTCACTAGTCATCGTAACTAGTGCCGAGTGCAAATCATTAATATATAGTAGGAACAAGAGCGGGGCAAGCATACACCCTTGTCGAACACCCCTACCAATCTCAATATCCCTAGACACATTTCCATTTTCATTTTGTCTAACTCTGGCTCTCAGACCCCTATGAAGATAAGCAAGAAAATGGACAAGGGAGGCATCCAGACCCTTGAGCAACGGCACGTACCAAAGTTTGGTTTGATTAACACAGTTGAAAGCGGCGCTTAACCCCATAAAGGCCATGTATAAAGGCACACGCTTTACAACAGTATATTTACCTCTTATCAAGTTCAATTTGGCACTTTGCTCAACCATCCCAATCCTACTTCTGAATCCATGCTGGGAGGAGTGCAAAATGGATTCTTCTCAGACCCGCTCCTGAATTTTACTGTAGATTACGAGTTACAGAATTTTACCAGTTGTATCAATCAACGAGATTGGTCTTAACAACTGGGGTCTTCTCGGTTACCCTTCTTATATATAGGAACAATGATAGAAGTGTGCCAGGAATCTGGAACATCTGTGAGTACCAGGTTATTGAACACATTAGTTAATATGGGAGACCAAAGTTGGATATTGAGTTTGAACAAATCAATTGGTATGCCATCAGCCCCAGGAGCTCTACCTCCCATGCTTTGTGTAAGGGCCTCTTCTACCTCAACCACTGTCACCCTGACCCGAGATGGTTTCTTACTGTCTATAGCAAAGGTATTCTTGATTGAGGGGGCCCCACAAACATTACTAAAATGTTATTCCCAGGATTCACTAGTGATATAGCAGGAGATCGGGGAAACTGTCGGATTTTTACGTCTCATACCTGAGACTATAGCCCAGAAGTGCTTACTAGCTTTTATACTGGCTGCGTGTGATAGTGGCTCCCTTTTGCTACCAACACTTAGCCGTGACAACCTTGTAGTGTTTCCTCAGGGCAATAATTAGCTCTTGATCTCTGGGTTTTTCCCTAATGCAGTCCTCAGTTCAAGGCTAGCTTCTGCGCAGTCGTGGTCGAACCAGCCGTGCAGCTTGTTCAGTGGGCGTATTGGCCGAAGGAGGACATTTTTTATCCCAAGGCAAACATCGATAAAAGCACCGACTACACAAATTGCACTGTCCTTTTCTGATAGACAAACCTCCACCAGTCTCCTGTTCTCTTTTAAGATTTTTTCTTGGATTCGAGCTGGATCACGCATTCTCAAAATCAGTTTTATATTGTCTGGAGACGGTTGGAGATCTCTGGCCCCTATCTCCCTCTTATAGACTGTCCTCGGGGCCATTAGAAGAATGGCCTCGAGAGGGTTGTGGTCAATAAAAGTGGATTCGACAACTGAACATATAACAAAAACGTCTCTAAGCTCCTTGAGATGAATATAAAATCAATCGTGGACAGAGTCCCTCTACTTTCATCTGTGGGTGGGGTAACAAATGTCTTTCCCTGCAATTCCCATAATATCGGCCAAGTCATGAGATTACACAATCAATTTCGGCTCCCGACTTCTTGAGTCCAGCCTTCCCCAGTAAGACCTAAAGTGTTTCTACAGTTAGGGAGGTGAGCGTTAAAATCACCAGCAAGGCACAGATATAATTCATGGCCATGAGTAATAACCCTATCAGATAACTTAAAAAGAAAGTTTGTCAGTTCTAAAAATATTGGGTTTGATACATTAATAAAATCGTTATTACAAAAATTAACCAAATCTAGGTTGATGACAGTTTTCCAACAGAGCACCTGAAAGCTGGTGCTAGCTGTATCCAGAACCTCCACATGACCACCTAGGGCTAAATTCCACCATACTGGCAGACTGCCTGATGGGCGACAAGAGCGGGAACTAATGGCTGGGATGCTATAGCATTGGTACCCATCCACAAAGGTGGGTGCCACCTCCCATGTCTCCTGTAGCATGATTACATCGCAGCTTTTAACAAATGAAAGCCAAGCCGGTACACATAGCTTAGAGCGAATCCCTGCCACATTCCAGCTCATGAGTCGTATTGTATTGTTTTTGTGGGGTGGGACAGTGAAAGCACTGCTCAAAAAGCCGAATCTTGACCCTGATCTCCTGGGGACCTTTCACCCAATCTCCCTCCTCTACGTGATCCGCAAGATCCTTGAAAAGCATGTTAACTCAGTCTTGTCCACATTTTTAGAGTCTCACAACCTTCTGCACTCCTCCCAGACTGGTTTCCGACCCCAACAGGGGACAGAAACTGCTCTTTTAGTGGTAGTTGAAGAGTCCAGGAAAATTCTGGACCGAGGAGGTACAACGGCTATCATCCTTCTAGACCTCAGCACCGCTTTTGACACCGTCAACTACAAAACCTGATCCTCAGACTCAGGAACCTTGGAGTGTCTGGTCGTGTTATCACCTGGTTGCAGTCCTTCCTGCAAGACAGGTCTTTTCAGGTCTTTGAAGGAGACAACATCTTCAAGTGTATGTCTCTCAGCTGCGGTGAGCCCCACATTGTTTAATGTATATATGAGCCCGGTGGCCAAGTGGATGGAGCTCTCCTGCCTCAACTGAACGGAGAAAAGACGGAGCTGATGCTCCTAGGTAATTCGACCATCTTCAATACAGGGTTGCTGTGGCCAAACTGTCTTGGCCCCGCTCCTGCCCCTAAAAAAATCAGATCAAAGATTTGGGAATGTGGCTGGACCGTTCCATTAATTTTGAGCATCAGGTGACGAAATTAGCGGCCACCTGTTACGGCATTCTCAGGATGCTCTGTGAAGTTCTTCCTCTTCTTCCCTTTTTGTCTAGGAGACTAATGGTCCAGGCTCTGATTCTTTCCCGTCTGGACTATGGGAATGTCCTTTATCTCGGAGCTCCCGAGTAACTACTTCCACGTTGCAGATTGTCCAAAACTGTGGAGCTCGTTTGCTCCTTCAGATCTCCAATCGTCAATGCACTAAACTGGCATTGAAGGCTCTTCACTGGCTACCTGTATCGGAGAGAATTAAATTTAAGCCTCTATGTACCACCCCAAAGTCCTTCTGGGGAAAAGGACAGCCTATCAATCAATCTATTATCTCTCCCTATCACCCAAACAGATGTCTCCGCTTGACCAACCTCCGTCTTGCTTCAGTCCCCAAAATAAAAAAGGTGAGAAGCGGCGGGCGTTCATTCTCCTATAACGTTGCCAAGCTTTGGAACGCCCTTCCCCCTCACTTAAACGTCTTGAGTCCAATTTTCTGGCCTTCCGGAAACTTCTCAAAACATAACTTTTCCAAAATCCAACCCAGTAATCTGTCATCTTCTGTCTGCTGCCGCTATTAGCCCTGGGATGCCTTAGGGTAGCTACGTGCTCTATAAATATTTGTTATTATTGTTATTATAGCCTTCGAGGACGAACCAAGAAGGGGATGCACAGGGGGCACAGCCGCTGTAAGTCATTCTATATCCTCTAGTGCTAAGGGCCTCAGATCTATTAGTACAGGTTAGGAGGGGTATTTCCCAGCTGGGAGAAGCGCCAGGAGTCGGGTGTGCTACTGGTTTATAAAAGTAGCTGAGGGGTAGTGGGACAATCTGTGAAGTAGTGTGTGACAATAATTGTCTATCTTTTAGGATGTTACGTACGTACATTGGTGTCCTGAGGTTTACCATTAAACCGTCCCCCAGAATGTCCTTACGCTCCTGTCCCACCCACCCAACTCTCTGTATCATTATAATTTCCTCTGCATTCCCAGTTTCAAGTTATTCATGTTTGTTTAACCAGTGCATAGTTTTGTTCTTGGGCTGTGGCCAGGTCTCAACTGAGCCTGTCTTCAATGGAGGAACACCGGCCAGTATCAAAACATAAGGGCAGGCTGCTGGAGGGGGATTCAATGTGTCTTTGAGGGGGACAGACGCTTCCTCTGCTCCTCCAAAGTGACCGGTACGCTTGGATCTTGTAGGCGCCGTTGATTTAGCTGGATGAAGGTGGTAGGAACAGCAAGTTGTATAGCCAAATTCCCTCTAAGATGGGATGCGCTAGTGTGGGTGGGCTCCTTCTGAGGTTTACCTATCAGGACCACTGTCCGCCCTTATTTGAAGACAGTCTGAGTGAGTTGGTATCAGGTTTGGGCATGTATTGGGCCTGCTGTTAGATTTTATATTTAAGTCATGCCGGTTGGCTAGTGATTTCTACATTGACTTCAATCGCTTTGTGATTGGGTAAAGTTTTCGATCGAAAATCGAGTTGAGTATGGGGATCATGGCACCACGTTCTTCTGAATAAAAGGTGTCCCTCTGTTTGGGATGCCTGGGACCATATAGTTCTAAGTATTTATATAGTGTTTACAACGGCTGAAGTGCTAATGTTATAGAATGGAGGATGCCCCCTTGCCAAGCTGTTAGTGAGTTCAGATTCAGAAGCATTTTAGGGCCGTACAAAAACTGTGAAAATGTGCCTATATATGCTCTGAATGCAACATAAGTAGTAAGTAGACAGTAAACTCCAATAGGTTACAGCTTTTATTACAGTGATGCTTTAGCTATGTGTTGCTTTGTGTGCAATGGTTACAAAAGAACCAAAACAGCGCTCCTGGCTGCTTGTTTAGTAGTAAAATAAAGCAAGAATCAGTATTCGCTGGGTATCCTAGAGCGTTTGGCCCCTGTGCCACTGCACCTGCTGCATCATTCGAATCATGGCCCTAGTCCTGTAAGGTAACTGCACTTGTGACTGCTTGGTTAGTATTAAAATAGAGCAGTAATCGACAGTGGCGGCTGGCAACATTAATAAATGGTGAGACACTCACCATGAATGCTGCTTGCCTCCAGGCCTCCTTCGGGTACTCCGCTCCCCGCTGATCCTGGGGGTGATTTAGAGTAAGAAGGAAAGCGAAGGACTTCCTTCCAAGTGAAGCGAGAATCCATCAACAACTGGATCTGCTCTCATGCTGCTTTCAGCATGAGAGCAGCTCCGGGATTGGTTGGAGCAGGCTTTCCCAGCCTTCATTTTAAGGCTGAGGGCCTGTGCCAGCAATCCCCAGGTGTTTCTCAGCCCTGGGTTTGTTGGTTCTAAAGAGCCCATGTCTGATAGACCGGCTGGAGACAGCCGGCCAATCTGTCATGCGCACTGAGCCCTGGGAGACATCCTGTAATCCACCCAAGATGTGTGAGTGAAAGGGTGGATGAATGGATGCAAAGTGTGTGAATGAAAGCGTGTATGGATGGATAGATGTGTGAGTAAAAGGATGGATGGATGTGTGAGTGAAAGGGTGGATGGATGGATGTGTGGATGGATGTGTGAGTGAAAGGATGGATTAATAGATGTGTGAGAGAAAGGGTGGATGGATGGATGGATGTGTGAGTGAAAGGATGGATTGATAGATGTGTGAGAGAAAGGGTGGATGGATGGATGGATGTGTGAGTGAAAGGATGGATTGATAGATGTATGAGAGAAAGGGTGGATGGATGGATGGATAGATGGCCAGACAATAGGTAGGTGATATATTACAGAATCTGCAATGGCGACTCAATAGTCATAATTCAACACACTTGTAAAAAAGAAAAGATTATTCCAACTTTGGTCCTGTTATATCCCACGTCTTGAGTGATATTCGTACTGTAGAATGTGAAGATTGTATTGTATTGTTGTGTTACTTTTTGAACTAGAGTCAGTTGCTGTTTGTACCATGGGTCCTGGCAGCCCTTTCCTCTTTCTAACATGATTAAAGTTTAGCCTTATTTTACTTAAGAGGCCTTCCCTGTGTCTTAATATTAGCATCAAAAAGAAGGCGTGCAGCGGACACTTCCACCACCACCATCATCACAGAATCACGCGCGTGCATCTTTGACACTTGCAGTTGTAGAGGAGACCGCAAGCAACTGGTGGTGGACGCATCTGCAGCGGACCCAACGAAGTAGCACAGCATTAACAACCACTTGCAACACTTTTGTGATTGAAGGTGCCCAACACCATACCCTGGAGGAGGGCCAGCAACGCCAGGCAGTTGGGCCCAGGGTCGTGGAGGGAGCAGGTCAGGCACGCCAGGCTTCTGCAGAATGAGGGCGGCCATTTTGAATGCATCTGCACATTGCATGTTGTAGAGAACAACACAAAGGTGATTTGTGACGTCAAAGCAAGCTTCGCTCTGCTAGCCTTGTTCTTTACTCTAGCCCTCTTCGTTGCTACGGGATTATGCTGCATCCCGCACTGTTGCAGGAACACGATCATTTGGAAATCTTTGTGGTATTTAGGAATCATTTTACAGGGGAAACAACACACATAGGGCTTCAGGTACAAAGGGTTTTAGCGTCCGCAAACCCTCTGACTCGATAAAGCAGAGGTTTGCGAACTCAAAAACCCTTTTTCAAATCTACTAGGTCTCTCTAACCACTCACGAAAGGATTTCTGAATTGGTAAATGTCTTTAGGAAACTATACCATAACAGTACTTGGAAGGGGCGTATTTAGGATGTCCCTTTCAAATAGCGACTCCTTATGGTATGTTACAATGTTTTGCGAGCAACATCCAGTTGCAAAAGATTGATATTTTATCACCACCTAAAAGGAGCTGGCGACCACATTTGAAAATGTGAAGGGGTCCCCAACAGCCCCTCCCCCTCGGTGAAAGTCACAAATGGGACCACTGCTTACTAGTAAAACAAAAAAGTGCTACAAGTGTTGCAAATGCTACAAGTGCTACAAGTGTTGCAAATGTTAAGTCTCTGCATAGTCAGAAGGTACAAAAGGCCCCGTGACCTGCCTGGTGGAGTAAAGTACAGAGTGGCGGCACAGCTAAAGGGGGTCTCCTGGTGCAAGGACTAGGCGAGCCTCCACTGCTTCTTTCGGTTAGAGAGGCAAAATGAATGAAGAATGAAAAAGCTGTTTATAGCACATCAATCGAGTACACAATAATAATCCGCCACTATTCCTTGACCTTTACGTTCTTTATTCTTCTTCAAATGAAAACACGAGTGCAGCCAATGCGTTTCACCCAGTCATGGCCTTCATCAGGGCATAATTCTAATGTGTGCAAAAGAAATCCAAATAAGGTATGTGTAGTGAATTCTGGCACGAGAAAGCAACCTCCAATCGGAACACTTATGTAGAGCCAAGACCTCAAGCTGTGGTGTATATGAAGACGATGCTCGCAATACTTGAGCGCAGCGAATCAAAGGCGATGATTCAGTAGCCCAAACCGTGTTCAGCAAGAAAGACCGCGTCCGAGGTCAGAGTATACGGCAGTAGTCAACTGTAGGTTTCGAGTGGGCCTTGGTTGACATGGCTGAGCTGGATTTGGGAGGTCATGGGGTGCCCACTGCACCAACTTGGGAACTGGGATTTAGAGTTTGGGGTCTGCTGTGGCTTAAACCGTAAGGGCTAAAGAGATAGTTTGCGTGGTTTTAGATGGCGGGCGACCAGGCCGGGGAAGGGGTGATGCAAGCGTCTGCAAAAAGTTAAGATGAAAAGGGCAGGTCAGAGGGACTTGGGTTCATCCCACTGGAAGCCCTAGAATGTCCCCCGCAGATGATGAACCTATCTGTGACAGGTTCATTAAACGTATGTGTTCTTGAGCGGCCTATAGAGGGGGGTACTAGTCGTCATGAAGAACCAAATAATGCACATCATTGTTGTGTTTGGAAAGTTCAGGGCAACAGAAGGAGCAGTAATTGTTGAATGGTGTAAAGTCTGGGAATGAGTGCGTACCCCAGTCACAACCAATCAGGATGAGAGGCTGCTGTTGTAGGGTCAGGTCCACCCCAGACCTGCTGTCAGGGGGCCTGAGTGCCGCATATATTAGGGCCAAAGCAACAGTACGGAGAATCTGATGAGAAGGTGTGTGGCCTAAGTGAAGTAGAGGCGGTGTGACCTCTGCTATTCTGTGCCCCAAAAACTGTTGTGGGGGTAACTGGAGGGAACTTGGCCCCCTGCCATTATTTTCTCAAAGAGCTGGGGTGTGACGGGAGGGAGGTGGCCACCCTACTGTTCTCTGCCCTAAGAGCTGGGGGTGGGAGGGATGTCTCGAAGGAGGTGGCACCCTTGCTGATCCCTACTCTGAGGGGTTTGACTGGAGAGAGGTGGGACCCCCTGCTGTTATCTACTCTGAGGGGGTGTGACTGGTGGTAGGTGGGCAACCCTGCTGTTACCTACTCTGAGGGAGGGTGACTGGTGGTAGGTGCCACTGTCCCGGTTGTTCTCTACTCCGAGGGGGTGTGACTGGAGGGAGTTGGACACCCCCGCTGTTCTGTACTTTGAGGGGGTTTGACTGGAGGGAGGTAGCACCCCAGATGTTCTCTACTCAGAGGGGTGTGGCTGGCGGGAGGTAGCCTGGGGTGTGACTGGAGAGATGTGTGCTGAGGTGTTGCTGGAGGGAGGTGGACTGGGGTGTGACTGGAGAGAGGTGGTCTGGGGTGTTACTGAGGGAGCTGGATAGGGGTGTGATTAGAGAGATGTGTGCTGGGGTGTGAGTGGAGGGAGGTGGGCTGGGGTGTGACTGGAGGGAGGTGGGCTGGGGTGTGACTGGAGGGTGGACCTTGGTGTGACTGGAGGGAGGTGGGCCGGGGTGGAGGGAGGTGGACTGGGGTGTGATTAGAGAGATGTGTGCTGTTGTGTGAGTGGAGGGAGGTGGTCTGGGTGTGACTGGATAGAGGTGGTCTGGGGTGTGACTGGAGGGAGGTGGGCTGGGGAGTGACTGGAGGGTGGGCCTTGATGTGGCTGGAGGGAGGTGGCCTGGTGTGTGACTGAGGGAGGTGGTCTGGGGTGTGACTGGAGGGAGGTGGGCCTGGGTGAGGCTGGAGGGAGGTGGGCGTGCTGAGGTGTGACTGGAGGGAGGTGGACTGGAGTGTGACTGAGGGAGGTGGACTGGGGTGTGAAGGAGGGAGGTGAACTGGGGTGTGACTGAGGGACGTGGACTGGGGTGTGACGGAGGGAGGTGAACTGGGGTGTGACTGAGGGATGTGGACTGGGGTGTGATGGAGGGAGGTGGTCTGGGGTGTGACTGGAGGAAGGTGGTCTGGGGTTTGACTGGAGGGTGGTGGTTTGGGTGTGGCTGGTGGGAGGTGGTCTGGGGTGTGACTGGAGGAAGGTGGTCTGGGGTTTGACTGGAGGGAGGTGGTCTGGGGTTTGACTGGAGGGAGGTGGCCTGGTGTGTGACTGAGGGAGGTGGACTGGGGTGTGACGGGAGGGAGGTGGGCTGGGGTTTGACTGGAGAGAGGTGGCCTGGTGTGTCCTTGGAGGTAGGTAGTCTGGGGTGTGTCTGGACGGAGGTGGTCTGGGTGTGGCTGGTGGGAGGTGGACTGGGGTGTGATTGGAGAGATGTGTGCTGGGGTGTGACTGAAGGAGGTGTTCTGGGGTGTGACAGAGGGAGGTGGTCTGGGGTGTGACTGGAGGGAGGTGGCCTGCGGTTTAACTGAAGGGAGGTGGTCTGGGTGTGGCTGGAGGGTGGTGGCCTGGTGTGTGCTAGGAGGGAGGTAGTCTGGGGTGTGCCTGGAGGGAGGTGTGATTGGGTGTGACTGGAGGGAGGTGGGCTGGGGTTTAACTGAAGTGAGGTGGTCTGGGTGTGGCTGGAGGGAGGTGGCCTGGTGTGTGCTAGGAGGGAGGTAGTCTGGGGTGTGCCTGGAGGGAGGTGTGATTGGGTGTGACTGGAGGGAGGTGGGCTGGGGTTAACTGAAGGGAGGTGGTCTGGGTGTGGCTGGAGGGAGGTGGACTGGGGTGTGCTTGGAGGGGGGTGGGATAGGGTGTGGCTGGAGGGAGGTGGTCTGGGGCGTGATTGGAGAGATGTGTGCTGGGGTATGACTGAGAGGTGGTCTGGGGTGTGCCTGGAGGGAGGTGGGATGGGGTGTGGCTGGAGGGAGGTGGTCTGGGGTGTGCCTGGAGGGAGGTGGGATGGGGTGTGGCTGGAGGGAGGTGGGCTGGGGTGTGGCTAGAGGGAGGTGTCCTGGAGTGAGGTGGGCACCATACGGCTGTTCCTCACTCTTCCTCTCCCTCCTCAGCTCCCCCCTCCCTCACAGATCTCTCTCCAAGGACCAGCCCGTCTTACTTTCCCGTTAACAGCGATCAGCCTTTCTCGCCACTTTAATTACTCCCAGGAGTCTCTGAAATCCTTCCTCGACGCTTTCAATAATACAAAGCAGATAAACAGAAGATAATCCCTCTGAAGGCGCCGGCCCGTGCGAGGCTTCCCTCTAATGAGGCGCCTTGAAGCTGAGGTGCGCCCGACGCTGCCTCGGAGTCTGCGCGTGCACCTGGGGAATCTTCTGATGTTACTCGCTCTCTCCCCCGGTACTTGTTCCGTCCCAGCTTTCTTCTCCTTATTCTCTCTCTTCTGTCCCCTCTTCATTCACTCCACACCTGTCCTACCTGCTGTCTCCCCCCTCACCTTTCGTCCTCTCCTCTTCTTTCTCTCCCTTTCCAGCGCACTGACACCTTTAGGGAATGTCCACGGTATATAACAATGGATGAATAAATACTCTCTTCCTCTTGTTGTACGCCCTCCTTACTTTCCTTCACTTCTCTTTCTCTCTTTCCCTCCTTTTTCTCTCTCTCCCCACCTTCTCTGTCTTACTCCCCTCTCGCTGTCATTTCTTCTCTCATTAGGTCTCGCCTGTGACAGCACGTGCCTTGCTCTCGCTTGCCAGAGATATTGTATACACTAGGGGCCTTAGAGCCCACCCGTTGCTGCTTACCACTCTTATTTCTTAGGGTGGGCGGAAATCGCGTAATCGCGTTACGCAAATCTCCGCGAATCGGTAAAAAATCTCCGCGAACACGCAGAAATTCCGTGAACACGCGGAATTGCTTGTTCGCGATGCTTTTTTCCTGTTCACAATCGCTGTTTGCGTGCTCGGGGAGAAATATCTCGCGAACGCGCATTTTGAGAACGCGAACAAGCAAAAATTTCGCGAAGTCGCGGAAAGCGGAGTTTTGGGCAATTTCACCTTCTCCACAGAACGCGAAATTACCCAAATTCCGCAAATTCCGCGAACGGAACAGGAATTTACCGCCCAGGCCTAGAATCCTGCCTCCTAATTGGGTAGCGGTGAAGGCTTCACCTCGCCTTTTTCCTCAGGAGCACGGCCCAAGTACCCATTACTTTATGATGATTAGTGACCTTCCACCGCTGTCGATGTGATCGAGGTATTGTTTTTATTGCTTATTATTAATCGCTGCTGGTGAACCGCACAGCAGGTACTACCCAAGCTTGGACCCGCGAGTCATTGCTTCCCTTCCCCACCCGGGCTGCTCTCCAGAGGAAGAAGAATGATTTCACATCAACAGTTCAATAGGAACAGACTGCAACGCCTACAGAGTCGCAAACACCTAGTAACTGGTGGGCGAATCCCTCTTGTGTCCTGTTTACACAGGGGAGGCAAAATATGATGGATCACTTAAAAAAAAACACATTTGTTGCCTGTTCTGCGGTTGATATTTTAATTTTGGCTTTTTCTCCTGCTGTTAAAAGTTATCTTAGCGAGGGAGATGGCAAAAGCATGTGCAAAATGTGAGCAGGCTCTATTTTCCGTCAGCTTTAACGTGGTGCCAAAGCTAAACAAGCATTGGCAAAACCAACAGGTCTCACCAATGCAAGATCCACTGGCTTTGTCAAAGTTTGTTAGCCATGCTGTACATCAGCGTATGGCTGAAGAAAATGGTATGACGAGACCAGCGGGGATCGCATTACAACACATTTCTCTTTTACTTTCAGCCATGCTGCTTTACAAAATAGCAAAACTACACATTGAGAAAGCCAATAGATCTTGTGTATGCAAAACATATTGGCTTTGTCAGTGCTTGTTTTATAGGTCAAAGCCAACCAGGCAGCACAGCTGTCTGGTTTGCTAGGGACTGCTAGCGGGCATTCTGAAAGGTTCCCTGGGAATGCATTCCGACCATTGATTACCAATGAATCAATCAATCATAGTATTTGTTAAGCGCACTACTTACCCGTGAGGGTCTCAAGGTGCTGGGGGGTGGGGAATGCTGCTACTGCCCTAAAAGCCAGGTCTTGAGGAGTCTTCTGAAGGTCAGCAGGTCTTGGGTCTGCCGAAGGTGGATGGGGAGGGTGTTCCAGGTCTTGGCGGCGAGGTGGGAGAACGATCTGCTGCCGGAGGTCCCTCTTCGGATGCGGGGGGCTGTGGCGACGGCGAGGTCGGCGGAGCGGAGCTGGCAGGTTGGGGTGTAGAAGCTGAGTCGTCTGTTGAGGTACGCTGGTCCGGTGTTGTGGAGTGCCTTGTGTGCGTGGGTGAGGAGCTTGAAGGTTATCCTCTTGTTGATGGGGAGCCAGTGCAGGTCTCTCAGGTGGGGTGTGATGTGGCTGCGGCGAGGGATGTCAAGGATCAGGCGTGCGGAGGCGTTCTGGATGCGTTGAAGCCATTTCAGGAGTTTGGCTGAGGCTCCTGCATAAAGGGCGTTTCCGTAATCCAACCTGCTGCTGATGAGGGCCTGGGTGACCGTTTTTCTCATTTCGGTGGGGATACACTTGTAGATCTTGCGGAGAATGCGGAGGGTGTTGAAGCAGGAGGAAGAGACGGCTTTGACCTGCTTAGTCATGTAGAGGGTGGAGTCGAGGATGACCCCTACGTTGCATGCGTGGTCAGTGGGTGTTGGAGCTGTTCCCAATGCGATCGGCCACCAGGAGTCGTCCAGGCCGATGGGTTGGATCCGAGGATGAGGACCTCCGTCTTGTCCGTGTTCAGCTTCAGTCGGCTGTTCCTCATCCATTCGGCAACGGCTTTCATTCCTTCGTGGAGATTGGTTTTGGTGGTGTGGGGGTCCTTGGTGAGGGAGAGGATCAGCTGGGTGTCATCGGCATAAGAGATGATGTTGAGGTCGTGCAGTCGGGCGACATGGGCGAGCGGTGCCATGTAGATGTTAAACAGCGTTGGGCTGAGGGATGAGCCCTGGGGTACGCCGCAGATGATCTCGGTGGCTTCGGAGCGGAAGGGGGGGAGGCGGACGCTCTGTGTTCTGCCCGAGAGGAAGGAGGTGGTCCAGTCCAGGGCCTTCTCTTGGATCCCAGCGTCGTGGAGGCGTGTTTGTAGTGTGCGGTGGCAGACCATGTCGAAGGTGGCTGACAGGTCCAGGAGGATGAGGGCCGCGGTTTCTCCGTTGTCTAGCAGGGTCCTGATGTCATCGGTGGCGGCGATGAGGGAAGTCTCGGTGCTGTGTTTGTTGCGGAAACCCGGACTGGGACGGGTCCAGGATGCAGTTCTCCTCAAGGTAGCGGGTCAGTTGTTTGTTGACGGTCTTCTCGATGACCTTCGCCGGGAACGGGAGTAGGGAGATGGGCTGTAAGTTCTTGAGGTTCTTGGGGTCCGCCTTGGGTTTCTTGAGTAGGGCGTTGATCTCGGCATGCTTCCAGCTCTCCGGGAAGGTTGCTATCTCAAAGGAAATGTTGATGGCTTTCCGGAGATGGGGTGTGATGGCGGTGCTGGCTTTGTTGAAGATGTCCTGTAGGCATGTGTCTGACAGAGATCCGGAGTGGATGGTGTTCATGACCTTGATGGTGCCGTTGTCGTTGATGTTGGTCCAGGAGAGCAGGCTGTTGGCGCGGATGGTGGTCGTGGGGGCGGAGGTCTCAGTGGTAGTCGTGGCGGTCATGGCGTTGAAGCTGTCGTGGATGTCTGCGATCTTGCGGTGGAAGAAGGTGGCAAGCGCGTCGCACAGGTCTTGCGACGGTAGGATGTCGTTGGTGTTGGAGCGAGGGTTGGAGAGTTCCTTCATGATGTTGAAGAGCTCTTTGCTGTTGTGTGCGTTGTTGTCCAGGCGGTCTTTGAAGGAGTTCCTTTTGGCGGATCTGATGAGGTGGTGGTGTCTGCGGGTGGCGTTCTTGTGGGCTGCGTAGCTGTCCAGTGTTCGTTCACGGAGCCAGTTCTTCTCCAGCTTCACCATTGGCTTTTTGTTCTGTAACTCAAAGTTGCTTGCTCTCCATGAGATGGATTTATTTGTTTTAGACTGTCCATCTTGATTTCGTCCCTACTTTGGTGCATGGCCTATTTGCAGTATTCCTCCACAAGTGCTCGCTTTCTGCAAACAGGCCTTTACATCTTGTTCTTATCTTGTCACATATGCACAGCCGACAGAGATCTAATGTCAGGCTCTATCTTGGATAGAGATTGGTGTTTACTTCTCTTTCTCTAATTTCAAAGTGAGAGAATTTATGTGGCAATCTTGCTGAGAAAGGAAAGGCTTTTTTTCTAGGACACAACAAAAAATAAATGTCTGTAAATGAACTGTGCTGATATTTCGGAATATATCATAATTGGGGAAGCACAAATGAAGCACATTCTTTTGTCATTCTTAAGAGTGGTGGGTAGAAATATTTGAATATGATTAAAACACATCAATACACTAGGTGATGACATTCCCACTCATTATCGAATGTGCACAGTATAACGGTATGTCTGTATGTCTGTCCAAATGTAACGGTCATTTCAATTGAAACTGTGTTGTCTGTAAGGCAGTGCGCTACCACACCATGCATACTCCACAATACGCCACTCCGCTCTACAACATTCCACTCTATAACACTCTAATCCACTCTATGCCCCACAGTGCTGCGACCACCTACCTCTCCCTGGGAGGGGAAGGTGGTCGGAGCACTCAGGGTGACAAGCCCAAGGAGTTGTAGGTGGTTAAAGTACTGCAGGTGAGGACCCCAGGGAGTGGAATGTGGGCCCAGCACTGAGTGTGAGGGCCCCACGGAGGGGTAGGTGGCCGAAGCACTGAGCGTGAGGACTCAAGGGAGGGGTAGGTGGCCGGAGCACTGAGGGTGAAGGTGAGGCCCCTCAGGTGGGGTAGGTGCCCGGGGCACTGATGGTGAAGGTGAGGATCCCAGTGTGGGGTAGGTGGCCGAAGCACTGAGGATGCGGAAGAGAATCCCAGGGACGGGTAGGTGCCCAGAACACAGAGGGTGATGACCCCAGGCAGGTATGGGTGGTTAGAGTACTGCAGGTGAGGACCCCATGGAGGGGTCGGTGGCAGAAGCCCCGAGAGAGAGGACTTAAGGAAGGGGTTGGTGGTCAGAGCCCTGAGGATGAGCATCCCAGAGTGGGGTAGGTGGCCACAGCACTGACTGTGAGGACCCCAGGGAGGGGTAGGTGGCCCCAGCTCTGAGGGTAAGGACCCCGGGGATAGGTAGGTGACCTAAGCACTGACAGTGAGGACCCCAGGGAGGGGTCAGTGGTCAGAGCACTGAGGGTGAGGAGTTCGGGAAGGGGTAGGCGTAGTACTCATGCGAAGAAGATGACATCCTGGCTACTTGTAGGATGTCCATAATCCAAGTGAGTAATGGAAGTTTAACACAACGGTGCACATTAAGTTAGACATTCACAAAGACAGACGTAATGGATCATCACACTTCCTTCCAGATAATCCAAGAGTGTGGTAACAGACAAATGAAATGGTTACTGCACTTCCTTCATGGAATGTGTCCCCCTGGGCACAGCTTTGATCCTGTAGGGTTTTTTTGGTTGATAAATATTCAAACGACTTGAGGTTGATTGGATTTCAATTCATGTTTTTATTCATACATTGTGAAATTTAGCAATAAATGGTTAATCTTCAGTCTTTGTTTTAATAATACATGGACTCTCTTATGCGATGCATTTCGGGTATGAAAACCCTTCGTCAGGGATCGGTCCTATGGTAAAATGTAAGTATCATGAAAAACTATGCACCGTGGTGTCTATATCTATCATACTGTAGATTCTCTTATGTTAACAAGTATACATAGGTGATCTGATATGAACAAGACATAATCCGTTAGTTGCCGCAAGAGTTACACGTGAGGATTAAACGTGAGTCACTATTTTGTGAAGGTTAACGTGCCAGTGTACTCGGTATAGAGTTATGAAGTTGCACATAAGTTTTAATAAGACGTGAATCTGTGCGCGGTTTTGCTAAAAAGTTGTGCAGATTATGGCGAAAAAGTGCACCAGTTGATGTTGGATTATACGTTGTGCGCGGTAAAAATATCGTACCAATGTGATTTTTGAGCACTATTTTCTCAGCGTGTGTTGCTTGGTGAAGAAGACGGCGAATATGTGCCGGAAAGTTATCGCTCAATGTGCTAAAAAGTGAAGTCGGTGACGGCGAGTATATGCCGGGGAGTTGTCACGCTGTGTGATTTAAAAGTAAAAGGTGCTGAGTTAATGCCCCTCGGCAAACAATGTGAAGGGGTAAAGCGGGGATAGGATTAGTATCGTGTCAAGGTCCTGCATGCCTTTGTTACATACCGTGATAGATTAGTCCGTTAGGTGCTCCGCGTTCGTGAGTGTTTGTTGCCGTATGAGCAGAACTTAATCGGTGGCCATCTTTTGTTAGGGATGGTGTGTGTAAATAACGTGGTGAAAGGATTATGGTCCAATGTCTATGGGGGACATCTTGGAGTGTGTTTGTGGAACACTAAGTGTTTAAGTACAGTATTTAAATGAAAATATTTGACAATTAAAAAGGGGTGAAAAAAAGTGTGACCGGTTTAAAGATAACAACAAATTCAGTACGTTCTTTAATCCCATATGGGTGTACACTGTCCAATTTCTTAATCCAGAAATGTTCTCGCTGCAGTAGAAATTTTTTGTTGTCACGACCTTCTTTTTTTTGTACCACTTCGAGGATCAGGAATCGGAGTTGGCAATATTGTGTTTATTTTCATGGAAGGGGTGGGCCACAACTGACTTGAGTTGTTTTGTGCGGATGTTAGATTTATGTTCATTAATTCTTGTCTTGATCTCCCTTTCTGTTTTTCCGACATAAATCTTGCCGCAAGGGCATTTTAACAGGTAAACTGCGTTGGTTGTATCACATGTGGCTCTGACCATGAGTTTTTTTTTGTTGCCTTTTCTTGGGTGCGTTATGGTTGTGCCTGATATGATGTTATTGCAATTATTGCAGTTGTGACATGCCATTGTTCCTTTATAGGTGTTTTGGTCAGCTTTTTTGGTTTGTTTGAGCATTTCTCCCAAGTTTTTGTTCCTGGTGTATGCAAAGGTGGGTAATTCCTTAAATAGGTTCTTGAAGTCGGGTTCCATTGTTAACTTTGGCCAATGGCGTTTGATTATGCGTTTCATGTCTTGACTTCCTGTGGAGAATTTAGACACCATCACTAAGGGGTTTATTTTCTCTTTTGTTGATTTGGATAAAAGGTCGCTCCTGTTTTTTGATTGGCATCTGTTACGTGCTTCGTCTAATAGTTTTGGTGGGTAACCTCTTTGTAGGAAGCGTTCTGTGGTTTCTTGCAAGCGTTTAATAGTGGTTTGTGGATTAGATACTATGCGTTTGACTCGTAGCGTTTGTGAGTAAGGTAGGTGTTGTTTTAACGGCTCTTGATGGAAAGTAGCATAATGCAGCGTGTTGTTTCGGTCCGTTGGTTTCCTGTATATGTCTGTTTCAAATTTGTGATTGATAAGGGATACTTGAACGTCCAAGAAGTTAATTCGTTCACTTTGTATGTCATGTATGAATTGTATTCGTTCATTGATTTGATTGAGGTTTTGAAGTGCTTCAATTAATGTGGGTAATTGTCCATTCCATGCGACGAATATGTCATCAATGTAACGCAAAAATAATTTGCTATGTTTCTTCCATGGATCCTTCGTAAGTATGTGGTCTTGTTCAAATGTATCCATGAACAGATTGGCGTACGCTGGTGTGGCGCAATTTGCCCATGGATGTTCCGGTGGTTTGTATATTCCATTCATTTTTCCATGTGAAATAACTGTGGAACAATGTGAATTGTAGATGCTCCATTAAAAAAACTTGTGTGTCCAAATTCAGATCTGAGTGCAGTAATGCTTGTTCGATTACTTCTATCCCTAAGTTGTGTGGTATTGACGTGTATAGAGACTTCATATCAATGGTACACATTAAAATGGTTTCCTCTGGGTCTATTTCTGTGTTCTGTAATTTTTTGAGGAGGTCTGTTGTGTCTTTTACATATGTTTTCATTTTGAGAACCATGGGTTGAAAATATCGGTCGATGAATTGTCCGATGGGTTCGTGTATTCTTCCTTTAGTAGACACTATTGGCCTGAACGGTGGATTTTGAGGATCTTTGTGTATTTTTGGTACCATGTATATGGTTGGACTCTTTGGGAATTCTTGATTAGGAATTTTTTTGTTCTGTTGTTAATAGTTCCTTTGCCATGGGCTTGGTTGAGGAGGTCTTTTAAGATGTTGTGAAAGGTATCTGTCGGGTTGATGTAAATTGTTATGTATGTTGTTTCATCCGCTAAATGACTGATTACTTCCGCTTTATAGTTTGCTGTATTTAAAATGACCAAGGCTCCTCCCTTGTCCACTTTTGACAGGTGATATTAGGGTTAGCTATGTTCTTGATGATGCCAATCTCTTTTTGAGTTAAATTGTTTTTTTTTCTTTTTTTGGAAAGATTCAAATTTCAGTAGGTCGTGCTTGACTAAGTTTTCAAACGTATCCAATGTTTTGTGGCTGATAGGTGCCATATATGTGCTTGGTGCAGATAACCCCTTTAGTTGGTCAGGTTTGGGGTTGGTTTGTGGAGGTAGTATATTTTCAAAATAATGCCGAAGGTGGAGTTTCCTGATGAATCTGAATAAACTTATTTCAAGTTCCAAATGACTGGTGTTGGTTGTATGAACATATGAGGTTCCTTTTTGGAGGGTTTGTAGTTCAATGTCACTGAAGTGTTGGTTGGATATGTTGATAACTAGACTCATGTTGTTTGTTTCTTGGCTTTCTCTTTCTTTGTTCCCGTGGTGCTTCTGGTGTTTGGAGTTTCCTTTTCTTTTACCCCTCCTGGGTCTCCCTTTTCTTGTGGGTTTTCCTCTGAAAAAGACTATCCAGATGTGTGAGCTTGTATGGTATTTGGATCATTTAATGTGGGTGTAGTGATCTTTGTTGGTTTGTTGGTGGTATCACTAGCATGGTGGTTCTTGGTGGTCTGCTGGAGTTGTCACTGTCGTTTGGTGATGTGTCGGTATGTTGTGTGTATGGTTTGTTCTGTCTGCGTCTAGCATAGACTTCAACCCAACCGTAGACTTCTCCAAGTTTATAGTCTACTGTGTCGCGTCGAAATTTGCGTATTTTTCTTTCGTTGATTTCCTGTGAGTGTTTGGTAAGTTGTTCATTAATGTAATCAAGGACTTTGGACCATTCGTCTGCAGACATAGAGTTAGTGAGTTCGTTAGTGACGGTGACTATTTCTTTTGATACCTCTTCAAGGATAGCTGACAGTTCTTCTATGATCAGTAGAATTAAATCTAAAGAACATTTATTAAGGATCGCATATCAGCGGTCCTTACATTTTTGTGCATTTTTACAAAGGGATGGCTTCAAGGGTATTCTTAATCCTCATGGTATTCGTTGTTGTGAGACCGGCCTTGTGGCGTGGGCCCTCCCGACCAGCAAGCCACCCTGCAACCGCACCGCTCCTCGATGTCACAGACTTCCGGCCACCATGGCCCAACATCCCGATGGCCGGCCAGACCCCCAACACGCATGCCCGGCCGAGGGAGAGTGGAACCCCCCAAGCCAGACCGAGAGGCGCCGACCCTGTCACACCTCTGGTCTCTTCCCCAAGGGAGGTTTCGATCGACCACCAGGCCCCCGATGAGCGGCTGCCTCACCTGCTGGGTGTCTGGAGTCCCTCCCGGACCCACCTGAACAGATCAAAGGGCCGAGCGACAGGAAGCCCCGACACACTGCCCCCAGGCACCAAGACCCCTCTCGGCGAGGACTCCGGACTTCAAAGAGGAGGGGAAGTATAACAAGGGGTGCGGAGGGGACGGGAGGCAGAGAAGACCTGGACTGATGAGAGCCTGCTGACCTGGTCGCGGCTCGATCGCTCCCCGAACCGAAGAACGCTACCCGAACTCTGAACCATCTGAGCCCTGCTGACGCTGTCGCTGTCGTGGCTCCCCGAACTCTGAACCATCTGAGCCCTGCTGACGCTGTCGCGGCTCCCCGAACTCTGAACCATCTGAGCCCTGCTGACGCTGTCGCGGCTCCCCGAACTCTGAACCATCTGAGCCCTGCTGACGCTGTCGCGGCTCCCCGAACTCTGAACCATCTGAGCCCTGCTGACGCCGTCGCGGCTCCCCGAACTACGAACCTCCTGTGCCTGCTGAGTGACTCGCGGTGAACACTAATGGAGGAGGGCTGGGAGCAGTTGAGCTGAGCCTGTAATATATAAACAATTGTAGTGCTAGAACTGCCCTTCTATTAAAGCTACCATTTTATTCTGGAGTACACATTTAGAAAGAGTGAAACAAAATGTGTCAGAAAAATGAATTCATTCTTTTGTTTGATTGAATCAATATTTTAATAATCTAATTTGTAGATCTTTAGAACCTTCCTGTTGCCCGAGGGGCTGAATATTTAGAAAAAATAATTAATAGAATATTTACAACATTTGTACATTCAATCCTGACATATCACAAACACATCTCATGCAATCACATCCATTCCTACTATCACACAGACTTAATTCACATTGAAGCACAATTTTAACAATCAAAGGACCACAGAGTTAGTTATAAGAGCGCCAAGTTTGACTGCTAACACTTCATAATTTTCGGTATTTTAGCCTCTTGTGGTCACAGTATAAGGTCTACGCGTTTCGAGACCCATAGATCATCGGGTCTCTCTTCAGGACCTTGTGTCAGATGGAGACGGACGGGATTAGTAGTTATGTGGGTTTGCTAAACCAACGTGAGAATACTTGTTTGTTAAACAGGAAGGCAGCAGGTTGGGCTGGACCTTAAGTGAAAGTCTCTTGTAGTTGTGATTGAGTTTGGGCGTTTCGGTGCGGGGACGCCGCTTTTCATCAGAAATGGTGATGGTCAACTCTGTCGAAGTCAGAGGGTTTTCGCAAGGTGTCCGTTCGTTTCCGAGTTATTCTGCCGATTTTCGTCGTACTCCAGAATAAAATGGTAGCTTTAATAGAAGGGCAGTTCTAGCACTACAATTGTTTATATATGCTGAGTGACTCGCGGCACCCTCCTCCAAGAGAATCGGCAGAGATTGCAGCGAGAAGCAACATCCCCTCAGCTCGAGGATTGAGAGCTGTGCGCAGGATACTCCGCAGAGACACTGACTCAAAGACTGTCCCGCTACCCCCATACCCTCATCACGAGATCGCCGCCGCTTGTGGCACTAATTCTATATCTGCCTTCCGGATCATAAAGATCCCTTACAATTAACAATAAAGTATATTGTCTTACGAAGAACTACTGTGTGGTGTCCCTCTATCAGAAGAGTGCAAGCGCAGCGTGTGCAATCCTAGGTACGAGACCCTTCCAGGAAGGGCCTCCCCGCTCTTGCTCGGCCTAACTCTGGGAGAGGTGGGTCCCCGGGTGGTCAGGAACGCATTCCGCAGCCTCCCCGGTGAACGCCTTCCAACAGTTGTGCTCGGTGGTATTTGATTAATGTGCTTGAACCACGACTGGGATAGACACAAGGCCTAGTGACAACGTGTATTTGTGCATTACTGATTCTTGCTAACTTGTAAAAAAAGTACTTCGAACTCCAGCCTCATAAGGAGACTAGAGGGGTTTGTTTTAGCTTAAATACATATATTTTAAATATATACCTGGTGTGGTTGTCCTTTCATTTGGTCATTCAAGAGATTATAGACTGGTAAAACAAGCTGCTTTACATTCCTTCAAGACTTAGCCTGAAGGCTGCTCTCCATAGGTACCACTAGGATAGGTTTCACATAAGGTTGTCTTTAACCTATCACCAGAAGGGGTTGTTTGGACTGATACAAGGTGCCCACTAGAACTAGTGGACAGCATATATCAGGCCACCTTCTCACAAGGACAATGTAAGAAATAAGCTGCTTCGCTACATGGGCCTAACCTGGGAATATAACGCTAGGGATTAATGTTTGTATTGTAGATGGTTTTAGATACATTTTAATATACTTTGTAAAAATGCCTATTTAAAGTGAATACTGTGGTATTTGGAAAATACACGGCATAATAATAAGACTCTGATTATGTTCAAATATGGGAAGCATTACCCTGATCAGCAAGTGACTCTGAAAGCTTTCACAACAAAATAAGGGCAGCCTCAAATATCGCAATACGGCCGCCATCTTTCGCATTGGTGACGCATCGCGTATTACGTGGGGTTTTTGAGGGGAATAGGGTGCATTTTGGCAATGGCATGTGCAACACATCTTATTGCTTAGTAACGCGCTTTCTGTGACGGCTGTTACTGGAATTGGCAGACGAAACACTGTGGCAGGCTTTTAGCGCTACCGTACAGGAAAATAAAGGGAAAAAATGAAGTTTCATGTAAAAACTATATATTTTCAACTCAAATACAGTACAGACAAGGACAGGATAAGTGGACATTAGTGAACACGCATCAGGAGATATGAAACACGAAAATGTAATAATAAATATAGGGTCACAAGAACTGCATATGGCAGTAAAAGAGACAGTAAAAGGGGTATTAAAGAAAAAAGAGAAAATAAAAGTCAGGAGGATGAGGAATTTCAATAGGGGTCCAGGTGGAAAGTGTCTAAAAAAGAAAAAAGCATTTAAAGAATGGTTTCAAACTGAAAGGAGCCCAAAGCAGCTAAAATAGAATTGATGTCCAGAGCGACATGCGGGATGGGCAGCCTAGCACAGCAAAGGCGAGGATAACTCTGAAAGCTTTGAGCAGATAGGTGTACGTCATGATTCGGATGAGTACATTCTAGATTTAAATTATAAAGACAGTTTGGATGAGGAGTTTAATGAAAACAAACAAGTAGAGAGTAAGGAAAAAGATCAATATCTGATCCACTGGGGGAAAAATGATTTGATCTGAAGGACATTAGACACCCAACGGGTAAAGACCAGAGGCCACTGGAACATGTGGGGGGATATATTAAACATTGGATTTGCAAACCTTTGTAAAGGGACAAGGGAAATGTTATGAGAGCCGAGTGCTTGCGCCCTGTGATAGAGGATAAGGTGACAGCTACACTGAATTTAGACCCCGAGTTGATTACCAATCTTTTTAAGTTGGGCAGGAACCCTAGAAAAGGGTTGGAAAGGTCATTAAAACAATGCCAGTACAAGGTTTGGGATATTGTAGGACCTTCCTAAAGGATTTTTGATTTGGTGAAAGAAGCATATTTTAAGGGCAGGGATTTAAACATCCACCTTTTAAGGGGCTTTTAAGGGGATTTGTGGACGTCTCAGGGACATCAAAGACCTCCTGTGAGGGACCTACACCATCTCCGTGTTTCACCGGGAGAGGGGTGCCCTCTCAAGCGCCTACTTCATCTGCTTGATCCTGACTGCTGCGCGGTCGGAGCCTGGAACTAAGTATTGTGACTGGAGACCGGATTGCCTTGTGTGGAGCCCTTAATTTGTGCCCCCATCTAAGGCGTGTTTCCCCTGCATCATGGGTCCAAACCACTCACAAGCATCTCGTTGGTGGTGAGCTGATTTACTGGTTGTGGGACTCCGCATGGCCCGCTTCGTCGTCCGTGCCATATCTCTCTTGTGCGACAAGAAGACTACATGCTAATTGCGTGTGGTGTCCGATTCAGAGGTTGAGACCCTCGGAGAGAGGGCACATCTATAGTAGTAAATCCAGTTGGCCGCACCCTGCTCGTCACACCAGCAAGTTGCACCAAGGAACTCTGGTAGATGTAGTGGCGACGGCGAGTACGCCTATGCCACAGTGGTTGAAAAAAAGTATGTGTCGCATTAGCCATCCCTGGACACGTGTTTCGAGGTAGTTGCCTCTCGTCAGCAGGGAGTAGGTAAGTGTAAAGGGGTGCCGCGTGGACTGCCAATAACGTAAAAACAGGTAGAGTACCTCTCATGGCGTGCAGGTGCTGGTCCAGAGCTCGTCAGCCCAAATGGCTCAAGGGAGCCTTTATATAACAAATCCAGTTGGCCGCACACTCCTCGTCACACCAGCAAGTTGCCCCAAGGAACTCTGGTAGATGTAGTGGCGACGGCGAGTACGCCTATGCCACAGTGTTTGAAAAAAAGTATGTGTCGCATTAGCCATCCCTGGACACGTGTTTCGAGGTAGTTGCCTCTCGTCAGCAGGGAGTAGGTAAGTGTAAAGGGGTGCCGCGTGGACTGCCAATAACGTAAAAACAGGTAGAGTACCTCTCATGGCGCGCAGGTGCTGGTCCAGAGCTCGTCAGCCCAAATGGCTCAAGGGAGCCTTTATATAACAAATCCAGTTGGCCACACACTGCTCGTCACACCAGCAAGTTGCCCCAAGGAACTCTGGTAGATGTAGTGGCGACGGCGAGTACGCCTATTCCACAGTGTTTGAAAAAAAGTATGTGTCGCATTAGCCATCCCTGGACACGTGTTTCGAGGTAGTGGGGCAACTTGCTGGTAGATGAGCAGAGTGCGGCCAATTGGATTTGTTGTATTTAAGGCTCCCTTGAGCCATTGGGCCGACGGGCCTTGGACCAGCACCTGCGCGCCATTAGTGGTACGTCACCTGTTAATACGTTTTTGGCAGTCTACGCGGCACCCCCTTACACTCACCTACTCCCTGCTGACGAGAGGCAACTACCTCGAAACACGTGTCCAGGGATGGCTAATGCGACACTTACTTTTTTCTAACACTGTGGCACAGGCGTACTCGCCGTCGCCACTACATGGACCATAGTTCCTTGGGGCAATTTGCTGGTAAACGAGCAGAGTGCGGCCAATTGGATTTGTTGTATTTAAGGCTCCCTTGAGCCATTGGGCCGACGGGCCTTGGACCAGCACCTGCGCGCCATTAGTGGTACGTCACCTGTTAATACGTTTTTGGCAGTCTACGCGGCACCCCCTTACACTCACCTACTCCCTGCTGACGAGAGGCAACTACCTCGAAACACGTGTCCAGGGATGGCTAATGCGACACTTACTTTTTTCTAACACTGTGGCACAGGCGTACTCGCCGTCGCCACTACATGGACCATAGTTCCTTGGGGCAATTTGCTGGTAAACGAGCAGAGTGCGGCCAATTGGATTTGTTGTATTTAAGGCTCCCTTGAGCCATTGGGCCGACGGACCTTGGACCAGCACCTGCGCGCCATGAGTGGTACGTCACCTGTTAATACGTTTTTGGCAGTCTACGCGGCACCCCCTTACACTCACCTACTCCCTGCTGACGAGAGGCAACTACCTCGAAACACGTGTCCAGGGATGGCTAATGCGACACTTACTTTTTTCTAACACTGTGGCACAGGCGTACTCGCCGTCGCCACTACATGGACCATAGTTCCTTGGGGCAACTTGCTGGTAGACGAGCAGAGTGCGGCCAATTGGATTTGTTGTATTTAAGGCTCCCTTGAGCCATTGGGCCGACGGGCCTTGGACCAGCACCTGCGCTCAATGAGTGGTACGTCACCTGTTAATACGTTTTTGGCAGTCTACGCGGCACCCCCTTACACTCACCTACTCCCTGCTGACGAGAGGCAACTACCTCGAAACACGTGTCCAGGGATGGCTAATGCAACACTTACTTTTTTCTAACACTGTGGCACAGGCGTACTCGCCGTCGCCACTACATGCACCATAGTTCCTTGGGGCAACTTGCTGGTAGACGAGCACAGTGCGGCCAATTGGATTTGTTGTATTTAAGGCTCCCTTGAGCCATTGGGCCGACGGGCCTTGGACCAGCACCTGCGCGCCATGAGTGGTATGTCACCTGTTAATACGTTTTTGGCAGTCTACGCGGCACCCCCTTACACTCACCTACTCCCTGCTGACGAGAGGCAACTACCTCGAAACACGTGTCCAGGGATGGCTAATGCGACACTTACTTTTTTCTAACACTGTGGCACAGGCGTACTCGCGGTCGCCACTACATGGACCATAGTTCCTTGGGGCAACTTGCTGGTAGACGAGCAGAGTGCGGCCAATTGGATTTGTTGTATTTAAGGCTCCCTTGAGCCATTGGGCTGACGGGCTTTGGACCAGCACCTGCGCGCCATTAGTGGTACGTCACCTGTTAATACGTTTTTGGCAGTCTACGCGGCACCCCCTTACACTCACCTACTCCCTGCTGACGAGAGGCAACTACCTCGAAACACGTGATCCAGGGATGTCACATCTATAGTAGTGCCTCATTCTACCTCGTGAGGTACTACTGAACTTGCGATTGTGTATGTGGGACAGGATTGTCTGATGCGACTCGTATCATCGTGCACCAGACGTTGTGCCTCTTTCCAGGGTGGTACGGTGAAGCAGACTATGGGTTGATTGGGACTGGATTGTCTGGGGCGACTCATATCTTCGTGCACCAGACATTGTGCCTCACTTCCAGGGAGCTACTGCAAACCCAACTTTTGGTTCATTGTGACCGGATTGTCTGGTGCGACTTGCATCATTGTGCACCAGACGTGGTGCCTCATTCCAGGGAGGTACAGTGAATCAGACTGTGGGTTGATTGTAACCGGTTTGTCTGGGACGACTCGTATCATCGTGCACCAGATGTTGTGCCTCATTCAGAAGGGCAAAAAGAACAATTGATGGACAAAATGCAGAACAATGTCATACATTCACCCCTGTACAGAGATCTGGGCCTAAATCCATAGCTTTTTTGCTCACCATGCAATTCCAGTTTGGACGCAGTCATATGCAAATCATTCTTGACCCTGTGCTAAATGGGAACAGTCCAGCCCGAACTGCCAAGCCAAGTCCTCCCTGGACTGGAAACAAGCATCCTAGGACCTGTTTCGGGGTTTCACCCCTCATAAGCCAGGATAGCTTGAATGCAGTGGCACAGTGAGCCCGGGACCCACGTCGGGGCATACCCGGCACACTTAGGGCAAGAAAACAAAAGACACACAAATGAGGTAAGGTGGTGCCATGCAGCACCTGTGTAGTCTGCCTGTGCCCCGGAGCACCAGCGCTTTCATCCGATAGAACCGGGCATGGGGACAGGGGGCATCGGTGGCAGGGCAGACAGTGCGTCTGCTGGAGGCGGTGTGCCTCCTCCACTGCTACTGTGGGAACGGGGTAGGGTGGGGCCATGCAGCGCCTGTGCAGTCTGTGCAGTCTGCCTGTGCCCCGGAGCACCAGCGCTTTCATCCGATAGAACCGGGCCTGGGGACAGATGTAAGAAGCATATTACGAGTCGCGTACAGACTGCAAAGTGTGACACTCTAACTTGTTAGCGAATCACATTTTGCGATTCGGTATTAGGGAAGGCATGTGTTAAGGGCGTCCCTTCGAGTCCCTGCGAGTCGCACTGGTATGTATGAATGTTGTGCAACCGGGAATGTGCTCATCAAACTTTTGCAGTTACCACCAACTTCAAGTATGTGTAAACACCTTTGCAAAGGAATAAGTGGCCCCAAGGGGCCACTTCCCCTTTGCGAATGTGGACGCCAACATTTCTTAAGAGCATGCAGTGGCCTACTCTTAAAAAACTGAAGAGGTCGCTTTTCATTTTTATTTTTGAAATGTATCCCGTTTTCCTTCGAGGCTGCATTTCAATAAAAAGCAGTCACAGACATGGTGGTCTGCTGTCCCCAGCAGGCCACCATCCCTCTGTTATTGGCCATTCCCAATGAGTTCCAAAACATGATCTGTCTCATGAATATTGATGAAGTAGGTCATTTGCAACCCATTGGGAATCTCTAAATGTGTCTGAGACACATTTGTACATCACACTGTGCATGTTTCTTATTGCGAGTCGCAAAAAAATGCAATTAGAGACCAGCAAAATGAAACGGTCGCACATCTGGCCCCAGGAGTGGTATTTCGCCGGAAGATACTGATGTGGGAGCCTCATAATGAGTCTCCAGGAGCTTTTCAATCCAACAGCCTCACAACCTACACTGTGAGGGAACAAGCCCAGGGCCATGGACTGCAAGAAGAAGACGACCTGGCGAGGAGAACATGATCTCACATGGACTCCCTACAGACTCCAGGAGCATGTGTTTAACCTACAGAAACAGACCCCGTGACTATAAGGCCTTCGCTTTACAGAAAAAATAGCGCTCACAACAGGGCCATGAACAGAACTCCCTCCAAGAAGCCGAAGCCGCCCTGATGAACATTTGAATATACGGCACTCAACTTTGGCAACCAGGAGCAGCGCACAGATATAGCCCTTAGCAGCGAGGGACCAGGACAGGCTCAGGAGACAACATCCTGCAAGCAGCAAGGACTAGGAAAGGCGCAGGAGGAGGCCATCCTGCTAGAAACAGGATCAGGCGCAGGAGGAGGCCATCCGTAGAAACAGGAGTAGATGCAGGAGGAGGCCGTCCTGCAAGCAGCGAGCGCCAGGACAGGCGCAGGAGGAGGTCATCCAGCATGCAGCAAGGATCAGGTGCAGGAGGAGGCCATCCTGCATGGAGCAAGGCTCAGGACAGACGCAGGAGGAGGCCACCCTGCAAGCAGCGAGGGCCAGGACAGGCGCAGGAGGAGGCCATCCTGCAAGCAGCGAGGCTCAGGACAGGCGCAGGAGGAGGCCATCCTGCAAGAAACAGGATCAGGCGCAGGAGGAGACCATCCTGCAAGAAACAGGAGTAGATGCAGGAGGAGGCCATCCTGCAAGCAGCGAGCGCCAGGACAGGCGCAGGAGGAGGTCATCCAGCATGCAGCAAGGATCAGGTGCAGGAGGAGGCCATCCTGCATGGAGCAAGGCTCAGGACAGACGCAGGAGGAGGCCATCCTGCAAGCAGCGAGGGCCAGGACAGGCGCAGGAGGAGGCCATCCAGCAAGCAGGGAGGGCCAGGACAGGCGCAGGAGGAGGCCATCCTGCAAGCAGCGAGGCTCAGGACAGGCGCAGGAGGAGGCCATCCTGCAAGTAGCGAGGCTCAGGACAGGCGCAGGAGGAGGCCATCCTGCAAGCAGCGAGGCTCAGGACAGGCGCAGGAGGAGGCCATCCTGCATGCAGCTAGGATCAGGCGCAGGAGGTATCCATCCAGCAAGCAGCGACGCTCAGGACAGGCGCAGGAGGAGGCCATCCTGCATGCAGCAAGGATCAGGCACAGGAGGAGGCCATCCTGCAAGCAGCAAGGATCAGGACAGGCGCAGGAGGAGGCCATCCTGCATGCAGCAAGGATGAGGCGCAGGAGGAGGCCATCCAGCATGGAGCAAGGCTCAGGACAGGCGCAGGAGGAGGCCATCCTGCAAGCAGCAAGGATCAGGCACAGGAGGAGGCCATCCTGCAAGCAGCAAGGATCAGGACAGGCGCAGGAGGAGGCCATCCTGCAAGCAGCAAGGATCAGTACAGGTGCAGGAGAAGGTCATCCTGCAAGCAGCGAGACTCAGGACAGGTGCAGGAGGCCATCCTGCAAGCAGCGAGGCTCAGGAAAGGTGCAGGAGGAGGCAACATCCTGCAAGCAGCGAGGCTCAGGAAAGGTGCAGGAGGTGGCCATCCTGCATGCAGCAAGGATCAGGCGCAGGAGGAGGCCATCCTGCATGGAGCAAGGCTCAGGATAGATGTAGGAGGAGGCTCTCCTGCAAGCAGCGAGGATCAGGACAGGCGCAGGAGGAGGCCATTCTGCAAGCAACGAGGCTCAGGATAGGTGTAGAAGGAAGTCATCCTGCAAGCAGTGAGGCTCAGGAGAGGCGCAGGAGGAGGCCATCCTACAAGCAGCGAAGCTCAGGACAGGCGCAGGAGGAGGCCATCCTGCAAGCAGCAAGGATCACCACAGGCGCAGGAGGAGGCCATCCTGCATGGAGCAAGACTCAGGACAGGCACAGGAGGAGGCCATCCTGCAAGCAGCAAGGATCAAGACAGGCGCAGGAGGAGGCCATCCTGCATGCAGCAAGGATGAGGTGCAGGAGGAAGCCATCCTGCATGGAGCAAGGATCAAGACAGGCACAGGAGGAGGCCATCTTGCAAGCAGCAAGGATCAAGACAGGCACAGGAGGAGGCCATCCTGCATGCAGCAAGGATCAGGCGCAGGAGGAGGCCATCCTGCATGGAGCAAGGCTGAGGACAGACGCAGGAGGAGGCCATCCTGCATGCAGCAAGGATCAGGCGCAGGAGGAGGCCATCCTGCAAGCAGCAAGGATCAAGACAGGCGCAGGAGGAGGCCATCCTGCAAGCAGCAAGGATCAAGACAGGCACAGGAGGAGGCCATCCTGCATGCAGCAAGGATCAGGCGTAGGAGGAGGCCATCCTGCATGGAGCAAGGATCAGGACAGACGCAGGAGGAGGCCATCCTGCATGGAGCAAGGATCAGGACAGGCACAGGAGGAGGCCATCCTGCATGGAGCAAGGATCAGGACAGGCACAGGAGGAGGCATCCTGCAAGCAGCGAGGATCAGGACAGGCGCATGAGGAGGCCTTCCTGCAAGCAGCAAGAATTAGGAGAGGTGCAGGAGGAGGCCTTCCTGCAAGCAGCAAGGATCAGGACAGGCACAGAAGGAGGCCATCCTGCATGCAGCAAGGAAGAGGCGCAGGAGGAGGCCATCCTGCATGGAGCAAGGCTCAGGACAGACGCAGGAGGAGGGCAGGCCATCCTGCAAGCAGCAAGGATCAGAATAGGTGCAGGAGATTGACATCTTGCAAGGCTCAGGTGCAGGAGGAGGCCATCCTGCAAGCAGCAAGGCTCAGGCACAGGAGGAGGCCATCCTGCTGCCAGTGAGGCTCAGGACAGGCGCAGGAGGAGGCCATCCTGCAAACAGCAAGGCTCAGTACAGGCGCAGGAGGAGGCCATCCTAGTAGCAGTGAGGCTCAGGTGCAGGAGGAGGCCATCCTGCAAGCAGCGAGGATCAGGACCTGTACAGGAGGAGGCCATCCTGCTAGCAGCGAGGATCAGGACCGGGGCAGAGGAGGCCATCCTGCTAGCAGTGGCGCTCAGGTGCAGGAGGAGGCCAGCCTGCTAGCAGTGACGCTCAGGTGCAGGAGGAGGCCATCCTGCTAGCAGTGACGCTCAGGTGCAGGAGGAGGCCATCCTGCTAGCAGTGAAGTTCAGGCGCAGAAGGGGCGGCCAACCTGCTAGCAGTGACGCTCAGGTGCAGGAGGAGGCCATACTGCAAGCAGCGAGGACCAGGACTGGCGCAGGAGGAGGCCATCCTACAAGCAGCAAGGCTCAGGCACAGGAGGAGGCCATCCTGCTGCCAGTGAGGCTCAGGACAGGCGCAGGAGGAGGCCATCCTGCTAGCAGTGAGGCTCAGATGCAGGAGGAGGCCATCCTGAAAGCAGCAAGGATCAGGCACAGGAGAGGCCATCCTGCAAGTGGCAATGCTCAGGACAGGCGCAGGAGGAGGCTATCCTGCTAGCAGTGACGCTCAGGTGCAGGAGGAGGCCATCCTGCTAGCAGTGACGCTCAGGTGCAGGAGGAGGCCATCCTGCAAGCAGCGAGGATCAGGACCGGGGCAGGAGGAGGCCATTCTGCTAGCAGTGAGGCTCAGGTGCAGGAGGAGGCCATCCTGCTAGCAGTGACGCTCTGGCGCAGGAGGAGGCCATCCTGCTAGCAGTGAGGCTCAGGTGCAGGAGGAGGCCATCCTGCAAACAGCGAGGATCAGGACCGGGGCAGGAGGAGGCCATCCTGCTAGCAGTGAGGCTCAGGCGCAGGAGGAGGCCAGCCTGCTAGCAGTGAGGCTTAGGTGCAGGAGGAGGCCATCCTGCAAGCAGCGAGGATCAGGACCGGGGCAGGAGGAGGCCATCCTGCTAGCAGTGAGGCTCAGGCGCAGGAGGAGGCCATCCTGCTAGCAGTGACGCTCAGGTGCAGGAGGAGGCCAGCCTGCTAGCAGTGACGCTCAGGTGCAGGAGGAGGCCATCCTGCTAGCAGTGAGGCTCAGGTGTAGGAGGAGGCCATCCTGCAAGCAGCGAGGATCAGGACCTGTGCAGGAGGAGGCCATCCTGCTAGCAGTGACGCTCAGGTGCAGGAGGAGGCCATCCTGCAAGCAGCGAGGATCAGGACCGGGGCAGGAGGAGGCCATCCTGCTAGCAACGAGGCTCTGGCGCAGGAGGAGGCCATCCTGCTAGCAGTGACGCTCAGGTGCAGGAGGAGGCCAGCCTGCTAGCAGTGACGCTCAGGTGCAGGAGGAGGCCATCCTGCTAGCAGTGAGGCTCAGGTGCAGGAGGAGGCCATCCTGCAAGCAGCGAGGTTCAGGACCGGGGCAGGAGGAGGCCATCCTGCTAGCAGTGAGGCTCTGGCGCAGGAGGAGGCCATCCTGCAAGTAGCGAGGATCAGGACCTGTGCAGGAGGAGGCCATCCTGCTAGCAGTGACGCTCAGGTGCAGGAGGAGGCCATCCTGCTAGCAGTGACGCTCAGGTGTAGGAGGAGGCCATCCTGCTAGCAGTGAGGCTCAGGTGCAGGAGGAGGCCATCCTGCAAGCAGCGAGGATCAGGACCTGTGCAGGAGGAGGCCATCCTGCAAGCAGCGAGGATCAGGACCGGGGCAGGAGGAGGCCATCCTGCTAGCAGTGAGGCTCAGGACAGGCGCAGGAGGAGGCCATCCTGCTAGCAGTGACGCTCAGGTGCAGGAGGAGGCCAGCCTGCTAGCAGTGAAGTTCAGGCGCAGGAGGGGCGGCCAACCTGCTAGCAGTGACGCTCAGGTGCAGGAGAAGGCCATACTGCAAGCAGCGAGGACCAGGACTGGCGCAGGAGGAGGCCATCCTACAAGCAGCAAGGCTCAGGCACAGGAGGAAGCCATCCTGCTGCCAGTGAGGCTCAGGACAGGCGCAGGAGGAGGCCATCCTGCTAGCAGTGAGGCTCAGATGCAGGAGGAGGCCATCCTGAAAGCAGCAAGGATCAGGCACAGGAGAGGCCATCCTGCAAGTGGCAATGCTCAGGACAGGCGCAGGAGGAGGCCATCCTGCTAGCAGTGACGCTCAGGTGCAGGAGGAGGTCATCCTGCTAGCAGTGACGCTCAGGTGCAGGAGGAGGCCATCCTGCAAGCAGCGAGGATCAGGACCGGGGCAGGAGGAGGCCATCCTGCTAGCAGTGAGGCTCAGGCGCAGGAGGAGGCCATCCTGCTAGCAGTGACGCTCAGGTGCAGGAGGAGGCCAGCCTGCTAGCAGTGAGGCTCAGGTGCAGGAGGAGGCCATCCTGCAAGCAGCGAGGATCAGGACCTGTGCAGGAGGAGGCCATCCTGCTAGCAGTGACGCTCAGGTGCAGGAGGAGACCATCCTGCTAGCAGTGACGCTCAGGTGCAGGAGGAGGCCATCCTGCAAGCAGCGAGGATCAGGACCGGGGCAGGAGGAGGCCATCCTGCTAGCAACGAGGCTCTGGCGCAGGAGGAGGCCATCCTGCTAGCAGTGACGCTCAGGTGCAGGAGGAGGCTATCCTGCTAGCAGTGACGCTCAGGTGCAGGAGGAGGCCATCCTGCTAGCAGTGACGCTCCGGTACAGGAGGAGGCCATCCTGCTAGCAGTGAGGCTCAGGCACAGGAGGCGGCCATCCTGCTAGCAGTGACGCTCAGGTGCAGGAGGAGGCCATCCTGCAAGCAGCGAGGATCAGGACCGGGGCAGGAGGAGGCCATCCTGCTATCAGTGACGCTCCGGTACAGGAGGAGGCCATCCTGCAAGCAGCGAGGCTCAGGCACAGGAGGAGGCCATCCTGCTAGCAGTGAGGCTCAGGTGCAGGAGGAGGCCATCCTGCTAGCAGTGACGCTCCGGTACAGGAGGAGGCCATCCTGCAAGCAGCGAGGCTCAGGCACAGGAGGAGGCCATCCTGCTAGCAGTGAGGCTCAGGTGCAGGAGGAGGCCATCCTGCAAGCAGCGAGGATCAGGACCGGGGCAGGAGGAGGCCATGCTGCTAGCAGTGAGGCTCAGGCACAGGAGGAGGCCATCCTGCTAGCAGTGAGGCTCAGGTGCAGGAGGAGGCCATCCTGCAAGCAGCGAGGATCAGGACCGGGGCAGGAGGAGGCCATCCTGCTAGCAGTGACGCTCAGGTGCAGGAGGAGGCCATCCTGCAAGCAGCGAGGATCAGGACCGGGGCAGGAGGAGGCCATCCTGCTAGCAACGAGGCTCTGGCGCAGGAGGAGGCCATCCTGCTAGCAGTGACGCTCCGGTACAGGAGGAGGCCATCCTGCTAGCAGTGAGGCTCAGGCACAGGAGGCGGCCATCCTGCTAGCAGTGACGCTCAGGTGCAGGAGGAGGCCATCCTGCAAGCAGTGAGGATCAGGACCGGGGCAGGAGGAGGCCATCCTGCTAGCAGTGAGGCTCAGGCGCAGAAGGAGGCCATCCTGCTAGCAGTGACGCTCAGGTGCAGGAGGAGGCCAGCCTGCTAGCAGTGACGCTCAGGTGCAGGAGGAGGCCATCCTGCTAGCAGTGAGGCTCAGGTGCAGGAGGAGGCCATCCTGCAAGCAGCGAGGTTCAGGACCGGGGCAGGAGGAGGCCATCCTGCTAGCAGTGAGGCTCTGGCGCAGGAGGAGGCCATCCTGCAAGTAGCGAGGATCAGGTGCAGGAGGAGGCCATCCTGCAAGCAGCGAGGATCAGGACCGGGGCAGGAGGAGGCCATCCTGCAAGCAGCGAGGATCAGGACCTGTGCAGGAGGAGGCCATCCTGCTAGCAGTGAGGCTCAGGTGCAGGAGGAGGCCATCCTGCAAGCAGCGAGGATCAGGACCGGGGCAGGAGGAGGCCATCCTGCTAGCAGTGACGCTCAGGTGCAGGAGGAGGCCAGCCTGCTAGCAGTGACGCTCAGGTGCAGGAGGAGGCCATCCTGCAAGCAGCGAGGATCAGGACCGGGGCAGGAGGAGGCCATCCTGCTAGCAGTGACGCTCAGGTGCAGGAGGAGGCCATCCTGCTAGCAGTGACGCTCAGATGCAGGAGGAGGCCCTCCTGCAAGCAGCGAGGATCAGGACCGGGGCAGGAGGAGGCCATCCTGCAAGCAGCGAGGATCAGGACCTGTGCAGGAGGAGGCCATCCTGCTAGCAGTGACGCTCAGGTGCAGGAGGAGGCCAGCCTGCTAGCAGTGAAGTTCAGGCGCAGGAGGGGCGGCCAACCTGCTAGCAGTGACGCTCAGGTGCAGGAGGAGGCCATACTGCAAGCAGCGAGGACCAGGACTGGCGCAGGAGGAGGCCATCCTACAAGCAGCAAGGCTCAGGCACAGGAGGAGGCCATCCTGCTGCCAGTGAGGCTCAGGACAGGCGCAGGAGGAGGCCATCCTGCTAGCAGTGAGGCTCAGATGCAGGAGGAGGCCATCCTGAAAGCAGCATGGATCAGGCACAGGAGAGGCCATCCTGCAAGTGGCAATGCTCAGGACAGGCGCAGGAGGAGGCCATCCTGCTAGCAGTGACGCTCAGGTGCAGGAGGAGGCCATCCTGCAAGCAGCGAGTATCAGGACCGGGGCAGGAGGAGGCCATTCTGCTAGCAGTGAGGCTCTGGCGCAGGAGGAGGCCATCCTGCTAGCAGTGAGGCTCAGGTGCAGGAGGAGGCCATCCTGCATGCAGCGAGGATCAGGACCTGTGCAGGAGGAGGCCATCCTGCTAGCAGTGACGCTCAGGTGCAGGAGGAGGCCATCCTGCTAGCAGTGACGCTCAGGTGCAGGAGGAGGCCATCCTGCTAGCAGCGAGGATCAGGACCGGGGCAGGAGGAGGCCATCCTGCTAGCAACGAGGCTCTGGCGCAGGAGGAGGCCATCCTGCTAGCAGTGACGCTCAGGTGCAGGAGGAGGCCATCCTGCAAACAGCGAGGATCAGGACCGGGGCAGGAGGAGGCCATCCTGCTAGCAGTGAGGCTCTGGCAGAGGCCATCCTGCTAGCAGTGAGGCTCAGGTGCAGGAGGAGGCCATCCTGCAAGCAGCGAGGATCAGGACCGGGGCAGGAGGAGGCCATCCTGCTAGCAGTGACGCTCAGGTGCAGGAGGAGGCCATCCTGCTAGCAGTGAGGCTCAGGCGCAGAAGGAGGCCATCCTGCTAGCAGTGACGCTCAGGTGCAGGAGGAGGCCATCCTGCTAGCAGTGACGCTCAGGTGCAGGAGGAGGCCATCCTGCAAGCAGCGAGGTTCAGGACCGGGGCAGGAGGAGGCCATCCTGCTAGCAACGAGGCTCTGGCGCAGGAGGAGGCCATCCTGCTAGCAGTGACGCTCCGGTACAGGAGGAGGCCATCCTGCTAGCAGTGAGGCTCTGGCAGAGGCCATCCTGCTAGCAGTGAGGCTCAGGTGCAGGAGGAGGCCATCCTGCAAGCAGCGAGGATCAGGACCGGGGCAGGAGGAGGCCATCCTGCTAGCAGTGAGGCTCAGGACAGGCGCAGGAGGAGGCCATCCTGCTAGCAGTGACACTCAGGTGCAGGAGGAGGCCAGCCTGCTAGCAGTGACGCTCAGGTGCAGGAGGAGGCCATCCTGCTAGCAGTGAGGCTCAGGTGCAGGAGGAGGCCATCCTGCAAGCAGCAAGGATCAGGACCTGTGCAGGAGGAGGCCATCCTGCTAGCAGTGACGCTCAGGTGCAGAAGGAGGCCATTCTGCTAGCAGTGACGCTCAGGTGCAGGAGGAGGCCATCCTGCAAGCAGCGAGGATCAGGACCGGGGCAGGAGGAGGCCATTCTGCTAGCAGTGAGGCTCTGGCGCAGGAGGAGGCCATCCTGCTAGCAGTGAGGCTCAGGTGCAGGAGGAGGCCATCCTGCAAGCAGCGAGGATCAGGACCGGGGCAGGAGGAGGCCATCCTGCTAGCAGTGAGGCTCAGGCGCAGGAGGAGGCCATCCTGCTAGCAGTGACGCTCAGGTGCAGGAGGAGGCCAGCCTGCTAGCAGTGACGCTCAGGTGCAGGAGGAGGCCATCCTGCTAGCAGTGAGGCTCAGGTGCAGGAGGAGGCCATCCTGCAAGCAGCGAGGATCAGGACCTGTGCAGGAGGAGGCCATCCTGCTAGCAACGAGGCTCTGGCGCAGGAGGAGGCCATCCTGCTAGCAGTGACGCTCCGGTACAGGAGGAGGCCATCCTGCTAGCAGTGAGGCTCAGGCATAGGAGGCGGCCATTCTGCTAGCAGTGACGCTCAGGTGCAGGAGGAGGCCATCCTGCAAGCAGTGAGGATCAGGACCGGAGCAGGAGGAGGCCATCCTGCTAGCAGTGAGGCTCTGGCGCAGGAGGAGGCCATCCTGCAAGTAGCGAGGTTCAGGACCGGGGCAGGAGGAGGCCATCCTGCTAGCAGTGAGGCTCTGGCGCAGGAGGAGGCCATCCTGCAAGTAGCGAGGATCAGGACCTGTGCAGGAGGAGGCCATCCTGCTAGCAGTGACGCTCAGGTGCAGGAGGAGGCCATCCTGCTAGCAGTGAGGCTCAGGTGCAGGAGGAGGCCATCCTGCAAGCAGCGAGGATCAGGACCTGTGCAGGAGGAGGCCATCCTGCTAGCAGTGACGCTCAGGTGCAGGAGGAGGCCATCCTGCAAGCAGCGAGGATCAGGACCGGGGCAGGAGGAGGCCATCCTGCTAGCAGTGAGGCTCAGGACAGGCGCAGGAGGAGGCCATCCTGCTAGCAGTGACGCTCAGGTGCAGGAGGAGGCCAGCCTGCTAGCAGTGAAGTTCAGGTGCAGGAGGGGCGGCCAACCTGCTAGCAGTGACGCTCAGGTGCAGGAGAAGGCCATACTGCAAGCAGCGAGGACCAGGACTGGCGCAGGAGGAGGCCATCCTACAAGCAGCAAGGCTCAGGCACAGGAGGAGGCCATCCTGCTGCCAGTGAGGCTCAGGACAGGCGCAGGAGGAGGCCATCCTGCTAGCAGTGACGCTCAGATGCAGGAGGAGGCCATCCTGAAAGCAGCATGGATCAGGCACAGGAGAGGCCATCCTGCAAGTGGCAATGCTCAGGACAGGCGCAGGAGGAGGCCATCCTGCTAGCAGTGACGCTCAGGTGCAGGAGGAGGTCATCCTGCTAGCAGTGACGCTCAGGTGCAGGAGGAGGCCATCCTGCAAGCAGCGAGGATCAGGACCGGGGCAGGAGGAGGCCATCCTGCTAGCAGTGAGGCTCAGGCGCAGGAGGAGGCCATCCTGCTAGCAGTGACGCTCAGGTGCAGGAGGAGGCCAGCCTGCTAGCAGTGAGGCTCAGGTGCAGGAGGAGGCCATCCTGCAAGCAGCGAGGATCAGGACCTGTGCAGGAGGAGGCCATCCTGCTAGCAGTGACGCTCAGGTGCAGGAGGAGACCATCCTGCTAGCAGTGACGCTCAGGTGCAGGAGGAGGCCATCCTACAAGCAGCGAGGATCAGGCACAGGAGAGGCCATCCTGCAAGTGGCAATGCTCAGGACAGGCGCAGGAGGAGGCCATCCTGCTAGCAGTGACGCTCAGGTGCAGGAGGAGGTCATCCTGCTAGCAGTGACGCTCAGGTGCAGGAGGAGGCCATCCTGCAAGCAGCGAGGATCAGGACCGGGGCAGGAGGAGGCCATCCTGCTAGCAGTGAGGCTCAGGCGCAGGAGGAGGCCATCCTGCTAGCAGTGACGCTCAGGTGCAGGAGGAGGCCAGCCTGCTAGCAGTGAGGCTCAGGTGCAGGAGGAGGCCATCCTGCAAGCAGCGAGGATCAGGACCTGTGCAGGAGGAGGCCATCCTGCTAGCAGTGACGCTCAGGTGCAGGAGGAGACCATCCTGCTAGCAGTGACGCTCAGGTGCAGGAGGAGGCCATCCTGCAAGCAGCGAGGATCAGGACCGGGGCAGGAGGAGGCCATCCTGCTAGCAACGAGGCTCTGGCGCAGGAGGAGGCCATCCTGCTAGCAGTGACGCTCAGGTGCAGGAGGAGGCCATCCTGCTAGCAGTGACGCTCCGGTACAGGAGGAGGCCATCCTGCTAGCAGTGAGGCTCAGGCGCAGGAGGAGGCCATCCTGCTAGCAGTGACGCTCAGGTGCAGGAGGAGGCCATCCTGCTAGCAGTGAGGCTCAGGCACAGGAGGCGGCCATCCTGCTAGCAGTGACGCTCAGGTGCAGGAGGAGGCCATCCTGCAAGCAGTGAGGATCAGGACCGGGGCAGGAGGAGGCCATCCTGCTAGCAGTGAGGCTCTGGCAGAGGCCATCCTGCTAGCAGTGAGGCTCAGGTGCAGGAGGAGGCCATCCTGCAAGCAGCGAGGATCAGGACCGGGGCAGGAGGAGGCCATCCTGCTAGCAGTGAGGCTCAGGACAGGCGCAGGAGGAGGCCATCCTGCTAGCAGTGACGCTCAGGTGCAGGAGGAGGCCAGCCTGCTAGCAGTGATGCTCAGGTGCAGGAGGAGGCCATCCTGCTAGCAGTGAGGCTCAGGTGCAGGAGGAGGCCATCCTGCAAGCAGCGAGGATCAGGACCTGTGCAGGAGGAGGCAATCCTGCTAGCAGTGACGCTCGGGTGCAGGAGGAGGCCAGCCTGCTAGCAGTGACGCTCAGGTGCAGGAGGAGGCCATCCTGCTAGCAGTGAGGCTCAGGCACAGGAGGCGGCCATCCTGCTAGCAGTGACGCTCAGGTGCAGGAGGAGGCCATCCTGCAAGCAGTGAGGATCAGGACCGGGGCAGAAGGAGGCCATCCTGCTAGCAGTGAGGCTCAGGGGCAGGAGGAGGCCATCCTGCTAGCAGTGATGCTCAGGTGCAGGAGGAGGCCAGCCTGCTAGCAGTGACGCTCAGGTGCAGGAGGAGGCCATCCTGCTAGCAGTGAGGCTCAGGTGCAGGAGGAGGCCATCCTGCAAGCAGCGAGGTTCAGGACCGGGGCAGGAGGAGGCCATCCTGCTAGCAACGAGGCTCTGGTGCAGGAGGAGGCCATCCTGCTAGCAGTGACGCTCAGGTGCAGGAGGAGGCCATCCTGCTATCAGTGACGCTCAGGTGCAGGAGGAGGCCATCCTGCAAGCAGTGAGGCTCAGGCGCAGGAGGAGGCCATCCTGCTAGCAGTGACGCTCAGGTGCAGGAGGAGGCCATCCTGCAAGCAGCGAGGATCAGGACCGGGGCAGGAGGAGGCCATCCTGCTAGCAGTGAGGCTCAGGCGCAGGAGGAGGCCATCCTGCTAGCAGTGATGCTCAGGCGCAGGAGGAGGCCATCCTGCTATCAGTGACGCTCAGGTGCAGGAGGAGGCCATCCTGCAAGCAGCGCGGATCAGGTGCAGGAGGAGGCCATCCTGCTAGCAGTGAGGCTCAGGCGCAGGAGGAGGCCATCCGGCTAGCAGTGACGCTCAGGTGCAGGAGGAGGCCATCCTGCTATCAGTGACGCTCAGGTGCAGGAGGAGGCCATCCTGCAAGCAGCGCGGATCAGGTGCAGGAGGAGGCCATCCTGCAAGCAGCGCGGATCAGGTGCAGGAGGAGGCCATCCTGCATGCAGCAACCTCCACCTGAGGGTTGAGAACCCCTGGTCGCTTCTAGTACTTGTGCCATTTTCCCTAGCTCCTAGAGGTTGATTATAGCAGGTAAGTGGATGCTTCAGGAGAAAGAAAGAGGGCTGAGGTAGAGAGAAAAGCATTAGAGAGGGAGAAGAGAGGAGAGAGGATGGATGGAAGAGAGAGAAAAAAAGAAGGGGAGGTAGAGATAAAAGGATCAGAGAGGGAGAAGAGAGGAGAGAGGATGGATGGAAGAGGGAGAAAGAAAGAGGGGGAGGTAGAGATAAAAGGATCAGGGAGGGAGAAGAGAGGAGAGAGGATGGATGGAAGAGGGAGAAAGAAAGAGGGGGAGGTAGAGATAAAAGGATCAGGGAGGGAGATGATGGGAGAGAGGATGGATGGAAGAGAGAGAAAGAAAGAAGGGAAGGTAGAGATAAAAGGATCAGAGAGGGAGGAGAGAGGAGAGAGGACAGATGGAAGAGAGAGAAAGAAAGAAAGGGAGGTAGAGATAAAAGGATCAGAGAGGGAGAAGAGAGGAGAGAGGATGGATGGAAGAGAGAGAAAGAAAGAGGGGGAGGTAGAGGTAAAAGGATCAGAGAGGGAGGAAGAGAGGAGAGAGGATGGATGGAAGAGAGAGATTGTGCATAAAGACGAAGGGGGCGGGGTTGGTTTGCTCAATTTTCCCAGCGCTTATTTTGATCCCCCAGGGGCCCCTTTTGTGGTCTCTGTGCAATATTTCGCCATCATTGCATTGGAATTCTGTGAGCATAAAATGTGTGTGAGAAGCAGCCCATGAATCCGAGGGTCTGGATTCGAGGTGAAGGGGATTTCAAGAGAGTGCCCGGCTGCTCATGTTCTTTGAGGTCTTGAAGCCTCAGGCCGGGTGAGCGGTCATCCTTACTAGTGTGTGACAGAGTCCAGAGGGGGGCTTGAAACCACTGATGTGGTTTAGGAAGTGTTTTTTTTCAGTATATCTGTAATGCCTCTCTTTCAAAGTGCATATACATTACATTCCAGCTATATGTTAGAGGAGATTATTTCATTTTAAGCCTGGAATGCTTGAAATCACAATTTTGTCTTAAGTTAGTTCTGTGAATCGGGCCCTTAGTCTTTTAACAATGTTACTTTGGGGTTCCAGTCACGGATCGGCCCGGACCCTACCGCGGCTCACGCATCGGGCGTGGGCGCGCCTGCGCCATGCACGGCTCTTCCCAACGGCTCGGAGGCAGCTGGAGGCGAGACGGGCTTGCGGTGCGGTGGGGGGCTACGGGGAGCCGGGCGCCTGGCAGAGGGCTCGAGGTCCCAGGGATGACGGTGGAGATAGGTACTCGCTCTCACTCACCCGGGAATACTCTGCAGACAGCACAGCCCACTGGTACGATCGGCTCCTGATGACGGGGAAATAAGGCGTTGCGGGCCCCGAGCCCGATACTGGAACTTGAGGAATGTTGCTTTGGGAGTCGGCACGGGTCAGTGCGACTCTGTAACTCTGGGGGTACCTTTGGGTCCTTTTGTCAGCGGGTGCATGCAGGCAGGCAGGCGCGGCCCATGACCCTCAGCACGGCGGTGCAGGGGTCTCCACAGCGGGGGCGGCGCGGCCTGATTTAGTCCGGGATAGCGAAGCGGGGTCACAGGGTACGGTCCGTGCAGCTGATGACCCGGCGAGGATCGCGATCGTCGGAGGGATTCCGGCGGGAGGGGCAATCGCGTTTCAGCGCGCTCCAGTAGCGGACGGTGGCAGAGGAGCAGGTAGCCTAGCCCGGGGCAGAGAGCGGCTCTGGTCGGAGTGAGGCTCTCACGGGGTCAAAGGCAGGCAAGCTCCCGAGTGTCATGGCCCTAGGAGGGGGCGATGAGGGGCGCAGTCTTTTCCCAGCGGGATGCAAACACAGCTCGAGCTTCAGGACGAGCAAAGGCACAGAGAACCCACTGGTCCTGGGGTTCTGTTCAGGGGGCAAGCTCAGATCAAGCCCTTGGAGAATGTTTAAAGCACAAAGCAGCAAAGTCTTTTCAGTAAGTCTCTCCCTCTCCTTTCTCAGAAAGGCAAGCAGCAGGCCAGTCCTTCCAGCGTCTTCTTCTCCTTCTAGTCGGGCAGAGGTTCTTTGTGGTAAAACAGGATTCTGATTTCTTAGGAGCAGGGCTCCTACTTTTATACAGTGATTCTTTTGTTCTTTAGCGCCAGGGGGCCTGGGCCTGGCTCAGTCCAGTTCTGGAGCACTTTGTTATGGTGACTCTGCTCTTTCCTTTCAGCAGCAGGCCAGAGACATCAGCCGCCCCACAGGGGGTGGCGCCGGCTTTGTGGTGGCAGAGCACAGGTCTATTCTAGAGTCAAGGTGTACTCCTCCCACCCATCCTGGTGTAATCTCTCTACCCACCACCTGGCAGCCAGCCTGTCTCTGGGGATTCCCCAACCCTGCTCCTTACTGTTGCTAGGCAGAACACACACACACAGCAGAGGGGGACTGAAATGGCAAGGTCAGTAAATACTAACTTTCTAAAAGTAGTATTTACAAACCCAGGATATTAAAATAAACTTGACTACAAGAAGTATTTTATTATTCTGAGCTCAGGCATACTAAACTTGACTTTCTACCATGCTCTATGAGTCCACTGGGGTCACAGCGTGTAGCGACTCCAGCAGCCCATTCTGGCCTATGGAGAGCAGGTAGCCTTCAATAGTGAAAAACGAAAATGACTGTAATTCACTACTAGGACATGCCACACACATCAGGGCATGTCCTACCTTATGCCTACAATGCACCCTGCCCTTGGGCCTACCAGAGGGGTGGCTAATATGTAGGTAAGGGAAGGTTTAGGGACTGGCAAGTGGGGGCACTTGCGCAGTCAGCGCGACAGTCCCAGACTGCACGCAGGGTCTGCGGTGGCAGACCCTAGACACATTTTACAAGCCTGCTTTCTGTGGGTGGCGCAACCAGCGCTGCAAGCACGCCAGCAGCATTGGCATTCACAAGCCCTGGCACCCTTGGTGCCCTTTACTGGGGACTGACAGTAAATCCAATAAACCAATCATGAACATTAATTACAGGTACACTTTACTTAGGGAGCACTTGCACTGCGGCACTGATTAGCCGTGGCGCAGTGCCCTGAGCGGACAACACCAGTAAAACATTTGAGGCACACCATCAAAAAAGTGGAAGGGAAACTCACGCCAAGGTGCCAGGTCTAACAAGCCATTACTAGCATATGGTGCTCAGATGGAGAATCCAACATGGACTCCACAGACAAGTGTTGAATTATGTTAGTGTTAAGTTGTGTTATGTGCATGATATGCACACCAATCCAAAAATCATGCAGTTATCAGACAGGGGCACCTCATCACCGACAGCCCTGTGGTTACCAGACATGTCAAAAGTGCCCTCTCCAGCCCTCCTTCTGTTGCAACCAGCTTTACTTCCCATGGCCCAGCACCTCCCCACTCAGGGTCTTCCATTCCAGCCTGACGCCAGCCAGTGCAATCAGTACACAAGTAATCATTCATTCAAAGATACTCATTCTACAGCATGGTAATCATGTCATCTTTCCAGTTAACATGGTCGTTTCTGCTAAGTGGCAACTCTAAATACCACTGTTAGCTGCCCCACAGAAGTGCCCATGTTAAGTGTCAAGAATGCATGATCAGCATGCTGTTGAATTATTTTCTTTGAATGAATGATTACTTTTTGAAACATGGCAAACTTTATAGGCTGGATCCCGAACCTGAAGAATGCTACTGGCCTATATTGGCACTTGTGATGGTTGAAACATGTAGACCGGTCTTGATTTAGGAATAGTAATAATTCCTGTACATCATGACTGTTTTTAGCCTTATCTTTGGGACCCACAATAAAGATAATTAATCCTGAGATTCTGAGAGAACATTTTAAAACCCTGCATAGCTCTTTTTTTCCGTCCATTTTTTAATCTCAAGAGCTCCCACATCTGGTTAAGACCACCTTGACACCTCTTTTTGGGTGCAAGTGGGACACTGATGATGAAACATAACACAAATTATGTGTGAGGTATCCAGCCTAGAATAATTATAGATTTCACTTTACAGGAAGGAGAATTCAGTACAACTCCTTATTTCATCACCTATCCCTTCTGTGTTCCGTTCTAAGTTTGGAGGCTAGTATAGGGAATCACGCCTCTCTCTCTTACTCCAGGTGATATGTACCTCCAGGTGATATGTACCTCCAGGTGATATGATCCTCCAGGTGATATGTTGGTCTGCTGGCACCTAGTTGTAGTCAGACCCTTCTCTGAGTAGGGCAAGTGTAGGCAGCCTCCTATTTCAGCAGCAGTGGGGTGTGACAGATTGCCCCCACTAACAGCAAATATTTGTCCCATGCGTGTATAGGGGTATCCTACCAAAGGGCATATTAACAAGGGCAGTATCGCCGCTTTAGCGGCACTTTTTGCCGCTAAAGCGGCGATATTTTTATCGCCCTATTTACAAGGTGGTGCTAACATGCATTAGCGCATTTTAGCACCCGTTTTCCCGCCGCCTCGCTTTGCATCTCTAATGAGATGCAAAGTGGGCGTCACAGGGCGTACCCCTGACGGACTACATTGTAAAATATCACTAAATGCAATATTTACAAAGAGGCCCTCGCATTTTAGTAGACGTTAGTTTTTGGCGAAAACCGCGGTTTTCGCATAAAACTAACGTCTGCTAAAATGCTGACTTAGCTATACTTACCATTGGGGGTGGATTATGCTGATACGACCATGGAAAACACCGCTATCGCTGGTAAATTATCGCCATTGCGCTATGCGTTGTTGATACAGCGATAGCATGGCGATATTTGCCAGCGATAGCCGGCGATAAATATGTTCTCGCTAAGAGCGGCCAGTGATAATTATCGCTGCCGCTTGATAATATGCCCCTAATTTACCTCAAACTGATCGTAGTTGTGACAATTTCAAGCTTGTAAAGTTTCATTGATTTTAATCCTGCGGATTATTGATGATGGAATAGCTGATTGTCGTTGTTACAATAGCACCCGCTGTTATTGTCTAACACCAATTAGGCAAAGTCGTTTATGTGAACTCTGTTGGGAAGTAAAATTCTTTCCCTTGTGTTTTTAAATATGTAATTGTAAAATAAATGTGAATCTTGATTTCCGCTTTCCCGGGGTGGTGTAATTCCTCCACCTGCTCACGCATTAAGTGGTATATGTCGGCGTAAAGGCCAGTGCTGGCGACTTTGGAGCAGAGTAACCAGGTGTGAGTCTTGGCATCGGCTCAACATCCTGTGATCCTGGCACGGCCGGACGGGCCGTACCAGGCGGCAGGCGTTTCCCCGGGAGGCTGGAGGGGTAGGAGGCTGGTTTTGCAGAAGTGCTGCATTATCGGCCCCAAGTAACAAAATCAGCCGGACTGTCCCGCATGGTGACTCCCTTCTCTCTCTCACTGCAGAGTTCCTCGCATACCCAGCAGTTTTCAAGCAACAATAAAGGTGTCAAGATTCGTATCTCTGCTGGTTTATCTTTCTGCTGGAGAGAGATCAGAGTGTTGTCTTTTGGTAGTTTTAAGCTGAACATCCTGTGATTCTGGGAAAATCACTTAATCTCCCTGTGCCTAACAAAAAAAATGAACGGTGTTTTCACATATAATGCAACTGGTGCTATGTAAAGCGCTCTGATACCTGATAATGTGCGTGAGGACGCAGGACTGGTAGGTCTTCACTCTCTCTTCGACAAGATGATCCAAACTGGAGAACCACGCTTGGCTCGCGCTTTTGTGTTAGCGACGCCTTGGTGTCCCTGATGAGTTAGCTCTACTCTTCTGGCCCACAGACTGTGGGGATTGACAATCTAATGACCCCACAGAACTGATCTCTCTTCTCTGTCACTGAGTTTGTTGCAGCAGCGCCACAGCTGGGTCTATTGTTCTTCCATGGTAAATCTCCCCGTTCCATTGAGGTTACCCTGTGCAGGCATGCATCTGTCTTGGTGCCTTCAGAAATCTCTGACAGAGACAGCGCCCGGGGACAGGCAAGTCCCGTGATTATCTTGACAACGTCCTCCATCCAAGGGTCATCATACTGGTGCGTTGCGGACTCCGCTGTCACCGAATGATGTGACAGATAATCAGTGGGGTTGTTTACTTCGGGACAGTAGCACAACTATGGAGTATTGCTGTAACTGGACGTCTCAATCCTTGGCGGCCTGTTGCGGGCAGTTCCAGACAACAACAGTACAAGGGGTTTGTGATCGGTTACAGCATGAAATCTTTGTCCACAGAGGTAGAGACTGTAACCCTGGGCGTAGTTCGCGAAGTAGCACTTCGCGAAGCTACGCAAAGTGCAGTTCGCACTACGCGAGCTACGCGTAGCACTTCGCGAACTGCGTAGTACCTTGTTCGCACTGTGCCAGATGTCGTTTTCAATGATTGCACAGTGCGGACAAGCAACCGGCACTGTGCAATCATTGAAAATGGCATCTTGCACAGTTCGAGCTGTAGTTTTCTGCTGCTCGAGTAGATTTTTACTCGAGCGGCAGCTTTCTCAACGCGAACTGGTAGTTTCTCATCGCGAGCGGTCGCGAGCATACGCGACCACTCGCAATGAGAAACCTGACCTCCTCGTGTTGGGAATCTCGCCAGGCGAGGTTTATTTTCCATGCTCGCGATCGCCAACTTGATGATGCTGATCGCGAACAAGGAAAAAGTCTCGCCAGGATGTCATTTTGCTTGCTCGCGGTCGCCAACTTGACGTTGAGGACCGCGAGCAGGCAAAAAATTACTGCAGCACTACGCAACACTACGCTACGCGTGTTTGCACTGTGCTACGTGCAGTTCGCGTAGTGCGAAGTAGCGCGAACTTCGCAAACTACGCGAGCGTAGCATAGTGCTTTGCCCAGGCTTAGTAGAGAGGGACATGTTTGCAGGCCCATCGGATGGCCAGAGCCTCTCTCTTGATCTGTGCATATCGAGTCTCCACTGCCGTCAGCGCCCGTCTCGCAAACGCTACTGGGGCCATTCACCTTGCCCCTTCATCTGCAACAGTGCTGCGCCAAGCCCCGACTGGACCGGCATCCACGAGTAGTTTAGTTCTCTGCACTGGATCTAAATGTGCCATGGTGGTGTCATGTAGCGGGTGTTTTTGACATCGTAGAAGGCCATGGCTGCCTCACAGTTCCACTCTTAGGGGACATCCTTTCATATCAGAACTTTCAGGGGTTCCGGTAATGTGGCCAGCTGAGGAATGACGCGGCCGCAGTAGTTGGCCATTTCTAGAACATTGCAGTCCTCCGAAGGGCTGTGAGGAATGGCAGCTGTCTTGAAGGCTTCCATCTCTTGGGAGCCACTTGGAAGCCATCAGCGGAGAATCTGTATTTAAGAATTACATTTTCTTGGAGTAAAAGAGGCACATCCGATGGTGATGGGTCAGGCCACTTTCTGCAAGGCAACGCAGGGTGGCCCTGAGTCGGGCATGACATTCTTCCAGTGCGCTGGAGAAAATGAGAATGTCATCCCTGACATTGATCTCACCTACCCGGCTAGACAGAGTTTCTCGAACAGCTGTGGAAACTCATCCAGGATGCTGTTGGCATGCGATTGATGGACTTGCTGTGCAAAAAATACTAGCCACGATTCCTCGGCTGTGTGAAACCCCAGCAGGGTTCTGGTGTTATCCTTGGTCATATGGAATTTGGTCCTTGTATTAGCGTCACTGCTGGCAACTTCAACTTTAATGACACCTCTTAGCAGGAGGAGGTCTGTACCTCCATATGTGTATATTTTAGTCTTTGTGGGGAGGATTGTCGGTCTGGGGTTCAGCTTCAGGAAGTTGCGACAGACTTTTGCAAAATGGCTGGCTCGCCACACTTTAAGCACATTTTCCAGTGAGCAGGATATCCTCATGGTGGGTTGTTTCACAGCTTCCGCATGCTCTTTCATTCTTTCTGGCTGGGGTTGTTCCCCTCGCCCATGCTGGGTGCCATCAAATGGCATCCACCTGTTCCTCCTTGACCTTCACTGCTCCAGCCGCTGCAATGGTTGCTGAGCGATGAACTAACGCTGACTCCATCACTCCGACTCGACTGTTCCCCATTCTTGGGACCTGGCCAAGATGAGTATTTCGTCCGGCATGATGCCGTGTTGACGCAGTATCAGCGTTCAGAGGTTGGATGACTTGCAGCCCTGAATATGTTGAGCTCTGATCTCGTCCTGCTTGTCAATCCCTGTGCATGTGCTCGCTAGCTCGCTCAGTCGCGCTAAGAAGGCATCTACTGACTCACCTTCCGATTGCTGCGCTTGTCGCAACTTGAATAGTTCTTAATCAGGTTTCAGTTGGGGATCGAAATGTCTATTCAGTGTGGTCACAGCCACGTCAAAACCTTTGTCAGTCCCGGTGTTGGGTAAATTCTTGAACAGATCATATAGTTCACCACCACCAATGTGAAGCATAAGGGAGCTCTTCACAGCGCCATCTGTCTCACGCGTGGCACAAAAAGAATTATGCATCCTTCGAACCCATTGGCGCCATCGCGGTGCTGCTGTCGCTGGATCCTCCAGTTGGCTGAATGGCGGTGGTGCCGTCAATGGTGCTTGTACACTCCTTTGCTGCATTTGCAGGATGGCCGCGGCAGATGCAGCGCTTTGCGGTGGTGTTGACATGGTGTGCTCTTCCTGCACAGCTGCAACATTGCGTGTGTGTGCTGGTCTTTTACTGGCTGCTTTACTTCAGCAGTGCCCACTGGTGTGTTTGAGCATTCTGAGTTTGGTGTGGTGGGCCCTCTTCACAACCAGTGCCTGGGCATGAGCTCTCACCACCCTTGGAGATCAGCAGTCAGTCAACCGCATACTGATTCTGCATGTTGCAGGCTGGCTGTCTGGGGAGCACTCCTCCCTTTCTGGCAGCCACACGTTGAGCCTGGACTTGCGCTGGTCGTCGGTACGAGTCACCACAAAGTCAGAAGAATTCCCATGCTCTCACCTTCATAAGAGCTGGCCACCTGATGCCACAGCAAGCAGGCTCCCATAACTTCCTGCACGAGCCACGTGGCGAGATGACCTTCAGCCACTTCATTTCCGCAGACAGACGGACTGCCTCCGTGCACTGCTAGGAACACTGCGTGGCAGCCGGTTACAGAAGCGCACCAGCTCCGTCCCATACGCCCTCCTACGTCCACCCGGGAGGGTTAGCCGCAACTTCTCACTTGCCACTGCAAGGGTTGTGACACAGCACATAGGCGTGCCCAGTAGTGGGGTCTCCTAGGAGGGTGGGCGGTTCCAGCCAAGGTGGTCCGCATCACCGGGAGCACGAGATCGGTATTGCCCACCTCTTTGTCAGTGTGGAAGTGTGACTGGCCCTTCCACACTTTTAGGCCATAATGCGGCCAGATTGCACCCACAACAGAACATGACTGCACTCTGGCTTGGTCGTATGCACTGTGACCTCGAGTGGCCTTGAGTCCTTTATCTATTCCTTCGGGTTGCGCTCGTCCCTCGGAATGCGTGCAACCCTCAACATGATGTTGTGGCCAGGTGGCTCGCTACAGGCTCCGAAAAGATTGCGGCTGTCCGCGGCCCCCGCAGGGGGCCATTCCAAACGGGCGACCTTTTAGTGTCATTTGGGCACAAACGCCACCCTACTGGCTAAGGATTGGACTCGGGAAGAAGTCCTTTGCTTTGGCACACTAGGCGCATCACTTCCGACACACAGAGGTCGGGGGAGGGTACTTATACCTCCCCCACCTCTCTGGCGTCCTCTTTGCGCCAGACACGCCGTCTCCCACCCTACCGCTTACCCGGCATGGGGTTGGCAGGCAATGTACATTGAACGTTGTAATGTTTTCTTTTTTCGTTGCAGGCAGAGTTACAGGGCGATCTGGAAGCAGACGGGTACAGTAAGGGTACCTCTGCGGCAAACAGGTACAGTAAGGGTACCTCTGCGTGGCACAGTAGGGGTGCCAGAGCCAAAGACCAGGAGCCTCAGGGCAGGTTCCTGGAAAACCGCGACGGCGCCCCATTAGTCCTTTGGGCGGTTGGGGGCCTGACTAACCAGGGGTTTGCCCTGCTACGCTCCGCCCCGGAAAGGGCGTGAGTAATAAGAGAACAACGTGTCACGTGATCCGGAAGAGGATCACCAAAGGTGTAGCACTGTCTGGGTGTCCCACAGTGCTGGCTCATCAGGCGGGCGGGGGCAGCATAGGTTGGTACAGCTGCCCGCCCTTGGATCGCCCGTAAGATAACCCACCATACTGCATACTTTTGTATGGAATAAACCTGCAGCAATATTTTCCCAAAACAAAAGTTGTCTTGTGTATTTATTTATTCTTGCATGCGCAGACTGTGGGTGGGGGAAGTTGCCTATAATGGCACTATTTTGTGTCCTGGTGCACTGTAAGGTCATCATTTACTGTGCTATAAAAGCTAATGCAATTGAATATATAATGACAAATGTGTTCCTGAATGCACCATTTTTGTATTTATTTTCCAAAATTTGATTGGGGAGAGCAACCCTCTAACTCCCTTTGTAGAGTAGTCAGGCTCGCTCGCTGCGCTCGCTACGTACGGGGCTGCTCTTACAAAATTTGCCAGGGCTGCTTTGGGTTCCCAGTCCGGCCCTGGGCTGGCCCTGATCTCCACACACTGCAGCTTCTGTCTTCTTCCCGTCACAGAAGTACCTGCATGAGCAGACGGAGCGTTCTAATTGGATGACTGATGGGGAGCGGAGGGTGAGTTCTAATTGGATGACTGATGGGGAGTCTTCCATTTATAAATCAGCTCAGATAATGAAGAGCAGCAGGCCCTAGCGATGCGTCTTCAGCAAGGCCCGCCTCTGCATCCCCCTCTCCAGCTCTCCCGGGCCCTCTCCCCGCACAGGAAGAATAAATACCAACCCAGGCACCATGCAGGCACTGGATAATCATATCCGAGCACGTGTCATTATAGACAACTGCAGCAGGCAGGCTGGGTGCCATCTCCTCAGATTCCGGTGCCGCTGCACTGGCTGCACCACTGATAGCCAGGCCCATAACCACTGCTGTTTCTGGGGCCTCTGGTTTGAGGAATTACCAGTTCTCTTCTTAGAAATGTCTATGCTGGATGTATGACAGCACCCTGCATGCATTTCCCATGCATGCCTTTACTCTGCCGTCACTACTCCGAGTGCGACGTTACCATGCGTTCCTGTACCACGCAAGTTGGTACAACAACTTGCCTTAGGGGAACGCTGGACTTTAGAATAGTATAAATTACTATTTCAACTTCTATCGGTGTATCATTTGGGAAGGTGTGGAACTTAAAATCCAACACCAGTCCAACAACGCACCCCCTAAAGCAAGTTGTTGTAACTACTGGCGTGGTAAAGGAATGTGTGGTAACATCGCAGTCGGGGAAGTGACTGCAGAGTAAAGGCACGTTATGGTTCTGCCTGCGGGGTAAAGGATGTTTCCTGTCTGTGTTGTTAGAGCACACTGTGGTTCCCTCTTTCACTATTGTACCGTACTCCCCAGCCTGGGAGCATGCAAATAAATACGCCACACATGGAGCTCTGGATTGTATGCTTTTATTCTTTAGCATACAATCCTTCTCTGGGTTTTTTTCCGCGTTTTATATCGCACAAACTCGACCCAAAGGTATCAGAGCGCTTTACATGAGCACCAGTTGCGTTACAGAAGGACATATTCATTTTTTTCGGTTAGGCATGGGGAGATTAAGTGATTTGCCCAGAATCACGGAATGTTGAGCTTCGCTGCCGAGACTCAAACCCAGTTCCCCAGATTCAAGGTCGACTGTTGTAGCCGTTTGGCCACATCCTGTCCCTGTTCACTGATTATGTCATAACCAGAGAAGTTTTAAGGCATGGGCAAAGTGGGCAATTGCCCAGGGCCCTCACCTTGGAAGGGGCCCTTTGGGGAAAAAAAAACCTGTATGCATATTTACTTATTTAGAAAGTTTTATTTAGCGCAAACATGACCCTTGCGGGTATCAGAGTGCTTTACAATAGTTTAGAGGCAAATAGAATTAATAATATCAAAGTTGATAACAATACAGGATAAGGCAGCACCCCTGATGAGGGAGGGTACAACACAATGCCAGGATCAATAGATCAAACACAATGACATAAAGTATTAAGAAATTAAAAGGTATTTTTCATTTCTTTGATTTCCTACTCTCTACTGACACAGCTTTCAGAGTAATCAGAGACATTGTATGGCGTGGACCAAGTGGGGCCCCATGAAAGCTTGGGGCCCTCGAAAGCCTGGGGGTCCTTTTTCAACAGCCTGGCAGTATTCTGCTGCAAGTCCTCCAGTGATAACTTCCAATGCTGTTCTCAAATTGATTGTTTTAAATACTATTTTGTGCAAAGAAAATTGGTAAGGGGGAGACTGTGGTGATATGCGAGAATCCTACAGATATTTTGCACAGGCAGTCTGTATTAGTGTGTGTTTTTAACTCTGTTCAACATCTATAGGAATGTTTATTTGAGATCAAAACTACTTCATTCATGGGTTATGGTGGATGGTAACAGAGATTATTTGTGATAGCACGTATTATAATAATATTGAAAGTATATTGTTATACATGTAAATATTAAATGCACCTTGCCTGTGTGTGAGTGAAGCTTGCTGCACCTGTTCTGTGTGAGGGAAGCTTGCTTGGTTTCTGTCCATGCGCAGCATCAGCTTCGTGTCAAGATAGCTTTCTGTGCTGCTGCCCATGGTGCACCTCACCTGTGTGTGAGTGAAGCTTGCACCTGTTCTGTGTGAGGGAAGCTTGCTTGGTTTCTGTCCGTGCGCAGAAGCAGCTCCGTGTCAAGGTAGCTTTCTGTGCTGCTGTCCATGGTGCACCTCGCCTGTGTGGGAGTGAAGCTTGCACCAGATGTTGCTTGTTCTCTGTGAGGGAAGCTTGCTTGGGTTTCTGTCCATGCACCGAAGCAGCTGTGTGTCAAGGTGGCTTTCTGTGCTGCTGCCCATGGTGCACCTCGCCTGTGTGTGAGTGAAGCTTGCACTTGTTCTGTGTGAGGGAAGCTTGCTTGGTTTCTGTCCATGCGCAGAGACAGCTGTGTGTCAAAGTGGATGTCAGTGCTGCTGCCCATGGTGCACCTCACCTGTGTGTGAGTGAAGCTTGCACCTGTTCTGTGTGAGGGAAGCTTGCTTGGTTTCTGTCCGAGCGCAGAAGCAGCTGCGTGTCAAGATAGCTTTCTGTGCTGCTGTCCATGGTGCACCTCGCCTGTGTGTGAGTGAAGCTTGCACCTGATGTTGCTTGTTCTGTGTAAGGGAAGCTTTCTTGGGTTTCTGTCCATGCACCGAAGCAGCTGTGTGTCAAGGTGGCTTTTTTGTGCTGCTGCCCATGGTGCACCTCGCCTGTGGGTGAGTGAAGCTTGCACTTGTTCTGTGTGAGGGAAGTATGCTTGGTTTCTGTCCATGCGCAGAAGCAGCTGCGTGCCAAGGTGGCTTTCTGTGCTGCTGCCCATGGTGCACCTCACCTGTGTGTGAGTGAAGCTTGCACCTGTTCTGTGAGAGGGAAGCTTGCTTGGTTTCTGTCCATACGCAGAAGCAGCTGTGTGTCAAGGTGGCTTTTTATGCTGCTGTCCATGGTGCACCTCGCCTGTGTGTGAGTGAAGCTTGCACCTGATGTTGCCTGTTCTGTGTGAGGGAAGCTTGCTTGGTTTTTGTCTATGCGTAGAACCAACGTGTGTGTCACTGTAGCTTTTAGTGCTGCTGTCCATGGTGCACCTCGCCTGTGTGTGAGTGAAGCTTGTACCTGATGTTGCCTGTCCTGTGTGAGGGAAGCTTGCCTGGTTTCTGTCCAAGCGCAGAAGCAGCTGTGTGTCAAGGTGGCTTTCTGAGCTGCTGTCCATGGTGCACCTCGCCTGTGTGTGAGTGAAGCTTGCACGTGTTCTGTGCGAGGGAAGCTTGCTTGGTTTCTGTCCATGCGCAGAAGCAGCTGTGTGTCAAGGTGGCTTTTAGTGCAGCAGCTGATGATGTTGCACCTCGCCTGTCTGTGAGTGAAGCTTGCACCTGATGTTGCTTGTTCTGTGTGAGGGAAGCTCTCTTGGTTTCTGTCCATGAACAGAAGCAGCTGTGTATCAAGGTGGCTTTCAGTGCTGCTGCCCATGGTGCACCTCACCTGTCTGTGAGTGAAGCTTGCACCTGTTCTGTGTGAGGGAAGCTTGCTTGGTTTCTGTCTATGCGCAGAGGCAGCTGTGTGTCTAAGGTAGCTTTTAGTGCTGCTGCACATGGTGCACCTCGCGTGTGTGAGTGAAGCTTGCACCTGTTCTGTGTGAGGGAAGCTTGCTTGGTTTCTGTCCATGCACAGAAGCAGCTGTGTGTCAAGGTGGCTTTCAGTGCTGCAGCCCATGGTGCATCTGGCCTGTGTGTGAGTGAAGCTTGCACATGTTCTGTGTGAGGGAAGCTTGCTTGGGTTTTGTCCATGCACAGAAGCAGCTGCGTGTCAAGGTGGCTTTCAGTGCTGCTGCCCATGGTGCACCTCACCTGTGGGTGAGTGAAGCTTGCACCTGATGTTGCCTGTACTGTGTGGGGGATGTTGAACTCTTGGTGCATCTTCCTTATGTCAGGAACACTTGCAGTACTGTTGCTCTCAATGGTCTGTTGTGTTTGTTGAAGGAACCTCGCAAAGTTCATCCTTTCTGTGCCTGGCCATGTTTGTATCTGAGAGAAGCTTGCACTTGTGATGCTTGTTCTAATTGTGAGTGATGTTACACTACTGCTGCCTAGGCTGTGCACGAGATGTTTCCTCTACTGTTGTCCGCACTGTGCCTGAAGCTTGCACTGCTGCTTCTGTAGAGTGTCTTTTTCATAACAAAGTTAAGGGCATATTTACAAGAACTTAACGCCACCGTAGCATCAGTTTTTTGATGTTACGGTGGCTTTTTTTATTGTCTTATTTACAAGTTGCTGCTGACTCCAGTTAGCAGCAATTTTCCAGCATAAACGGGAATTTTCAATATCGCCACTTCTGTTAGTGGGACTTACTGAAAATTAGATGAAAGGTAGGCGTTCCCGTAAAAAACATTGCTGCTAAACACACTACACAATATTTACAAGGAATACATTGTCTGTTGCCAAACCAAAAAAACTGAGTTCAATTAGAGGCATTTTTCTAAGACCAAATAATAGCTGTTCTTAAAACTGTTGCAAACACTCTGGCCCACATTTAAGATGTCTGGGTGCTGGACAGCGCTGCAAGAAATATTGCTGCGCTGTCCTGCGCCAAAACAAAAGCTCAGGAATGTGCCCCACAATAAGATAGTGTGCAGTCCTGGGCCTAATTCATGAAAAGTTTTGCATTGCTGCGACAAAACAGCGTTGCAACACTTTTCACTGCGCCCTCCTTGCAACACCAATGCTGTGCCATATTTACTGTAAGGCGCTCCAATTCTCAATTAATGACAGATCCGTCTGGAATCCTGACGTATCTGTCAGCTCTAAAGTTGTGTCTCAAGCATTACGCAACTCCAGCAATTCATGGGCCAGGCCTATCCCTATGGCACTGCGTCACCCGTACGCCCACCATGAGGCAGGCGTAAGGTTTTGACGCACTGGCATCCTAGAATTGTCGCAGTGTTAACTGATATATTGCACTGCCCCACTTCTATGAGGCTTTGTTGCGTGGGAATGCACATCCTGCATACATCATACCTGACGCAGGTATAATGTGGCACAAGGCTTTGCAAGGTCACGCATATGCCTAGATGTGTCACATTGTAAAAATGGTGCCGCATGGTGCAAAATTCACGCTGCACGTACGTCAAGAAAATGATGCACCGGCAGCGTTAAACTGTCGTAAGGGGCTCATGAATAAGCATGCAAAATGGCTGCCATGCGCTAACACAGGCACCCTTGCGCCATGGTGCAAGCGTGACTGTGTGGCGGAGTTGACTGATGTTGTGCGGGAAGGGACACCTAGGGTATTTCCTCTTTCTCTGTGTGCTGCAGAATACTGCACACATGGAACAAGTGAAAAAAGGAGGAGAAATTAAAACATTTTTTCTCGTAGAGCTTCCCAAGCGTCGCTCTTGGGGTGGTATTAGATTCTGACGCATTCCGAATGTTTACGGTTTCTCGTAAACCTGGGAATGCTTCTGTAGGAAAGTAGGATCTGCTTTCATGGTTATTCCCCCTTTTTGCTGGTTTCACTATTTTTCTGACTAGTCTAACTGGGATTCTGCTCATCAGGACCCCAGTCACTGTGCTTCTTCCCTAAATTGGCTATGATGAGTACCTTGGTACTTTCCTGCTGGTGTACCCTAGTAAGTCCCTAGTATATGGTACTAAGGTACCTAGAGCATAGGTACATCTGGGGCCCACTATGGGCTGCAGCATGTATTATGCCACCCATAAGGAACCCTCAAACCGCTGACTTCAGGCCTGCCATTGCAGCCTGTGTGAGATGGGGCTTGCACCTCTCACGAAAGATATGTCTGCTTATATCTAACCTCCCTGCACTTAAAACCTCTAAGTCACCCCTCTAGTAGGCCTTTCAGTCCTAAAGGCAGGGTGCTCGATTCTAAGTGTGAGGGTGTACCCGCATGAGTGGGACACCCCTGCAACCTTCGGAGTCCATTTTTCTGGGTTGCCAGTAAACCAGCCATTACGAGATGTAGAGTGGCCATGCGTCATTACATGATGACTATCTCGAAACTGGCTGTAACAAAACCTGTCATGTTTGGTATCAAACTTGTTGGAATCCTACCCCCCACATCGTAAACTGTGTGGGAGGTATGATTCCATGCACTGTAAAGCTCCTTGGGGAGGCCCTCTGTACTCCCTGTATCAGTTTTCCAGAACCGGACAGAAAGCTAGAGCTGCTGCCAAACTGAGACATGATTCTGGGCCTCCTGCTGCTGAGCCAAGCTCAAGCAGAGGAAGGTAGAACAATAGGTATTCTGTCACAGGGAGGTATGATCACCTCCCAGGCAGGGTTTAGTGTATTGGAACAGGGTGGGGCGCATGCCAGTTCAGGCAGCTGTTGTTTCCCACTCTGGCATGAAACTGGACAGAGAACATGGGAGTGTCCTCCCCACTGTCCAGCCCCTGCTCTCGGAGGGACCCCTAAATCATCCCAACCCTTTCCTTAGGGTACTTAAGGGCTTACCTGAGGCCCTAGATTCATTGTGGGATTAGATTCAGATCAAACTCTTCGTCCTCTTCAATTTTCTGGTCATCTTGACCGAGTTGTGCAGACTGCGTCAAACTGACCACATCGGACTTCACCTTTTGACCCGAGACTGCTCCCGGGATGACTCAGTCTGCTCCAGATTGCTTCGTTCTGCAAGCCTGTGCTCCATACAGGTCCCTTCCAGGTCCAGTGGACATCCAGTGGAGACTTCGTAGGTGCTGACTGATGTGTTTGTGTCGGGTGATGCTGAATACGAGTCTGGCGGCGGTGTTCTGTATTGTCTGGAGTTTGCGGAGTAGGGACTTGTTGATGCCGGCATAGAGTGCGTTTCCATAGTCCAGTCTGCTGGTGATGAGTGCGTGGGTGACTGTCTTCCTTGACTCAGGGGGGATCCACTTGAAGGTCTTGCGGAGGATGCAGAGGGTGTTGAAACAGCCGGAGGTGACGGCGTTGGCCTGTCAGTTCATGGTGAGTGATGAGTTGAGTACGATGCAGAGGTTCTTGGCATGGTCTGAGGGGGTAGGTGGGCTTCCGAGGGCGGTCGGCCACCAGGTGATGTCCCATGCAGAAGGGGTGGTACCAAGGACGAGGACTTCTGTCTTCTCGGCGTTGAGCTTCACGCAGATTTTGGTCATCCAGACTGCGACGTCTTGCATTCCTTTCTGGAAGTTGAGTTTGGCGGTGGTGGGGTCTTTGGTGAGGGAGAGGATGAGCTGGGTGTCGTCAGCGTAGGATACGATGTTGAGGCCGTGTTGTCGGACGATGGCTGCGCGGGGGGCCATGTAGATGTTGAAGAGGGTGGGGCTCAGTGATGAACCCTGTGAGACTCCGCAGGTGATTTTCATGGGGTCGGAGAGGAAGGGTGGGAGTCTGATCCTTTGGCTTCTTCCGGTGAGGAATGATCGGATCCAGTCCAGGGCTGTTCCTTGTATGCCGGCTTCGTGTAGTCTGGTGACGAGTGTGCTGTGGGATATGGTGTCGAAGGCCGCTGATAGGTCGAGTAGGATGAGGGCTGCGGAGTGGCCTTGATCCAGGAGGGTGCCGATGTCATCTGTGGCGGTGAGTAGGGCGGTCTCTGTGCTGTTGTTGCTTCGGAATCCGGATTCGTACGGGTCGAGGATGGCGTTCTCTTCAATGAATTGTGTCAGTTTCCTGTTGACTGTTTTCTCTGCAACTTTGGCTGCGAAGGGGAGGAGCGAGATGGGCCGATAGTTCTTGAGATCGGTGGGGTCAGCTGTGGGCTTCTTGAGCAGAGGTCTGACTTCTGCGCGCTTCCAGTCATCTGGGAAGGTGCCTGTTTTGAAGGTGGTATTGATGGTGCATTGTAGTTTGGATGCGATGGCGGCCACGACTCTCTGGTAGATGTGAGGGGGGCAGGGGTCGGTGGAGGCCCCTTAGTGGATGCTTTGCATGGTCGAGGCAGTGTCTTCGGCCGTGATCGGTGTCCAGGTGGAGATGATGGGCTGGCTGGTGTTTCTGGGGGACGGGGGCCATCTCTGGCACCTGGTGGATGGTCGATGAAGTTGTCGTAGAGGTTTTTGATCTTGAGGTGGAAATAGGTTCCAAGCTTGTTGCAGAGGTCTTGGGATGGGGTGGTCTGTGGCTTCGAGGAGGAGCCTAGCGCGCAACCAAGATGGACGCGTAGGCACAGGGCTCCCTAGACCCTCGCAGCCTCCCACGTATATCCTGGCTATAATACTGCTATCTTGAAGGAATATTACGGGTGAACCGAAGCTAAGGTGATTCCTGTTTTCGGAACTTAAAAGGACTTTGGGAACTCGACTTATTCTGCCCTCAAGAAAGAGGCCTACCCCGCTGCGCCACCCCGGACTCGGGTTGGCACTGTCCCCGAGCTCCAATCGAACAACAACGGCTCCAGAGTCTCGGGCGGGCCCGCCCCCCCTGGTTTCACTTTCGTTTTTGACTTTCCTCTATGAGTCTGGCGGCGGGCGCTCGCAGTGGCTCTACAGTTGGACCGATCTGTGGCTGTCGAGTGGTATTGACAAAGGGGGATGTCCATCACTGCTTGAGGTGGACTCCCCAGGGAGATCGATACGCCTCACAGGTATACTGGATCTGTTCTCCCTGCTGTGTAATGGCGGGCCGGCTGGACGGTGACAAGCAAAAGTCTAGAGCTACCCGGAGAGGTGGCTACGTGCAAACGAACAACATGGACCGTTATGCCCAGCAGAAGGGATCTCCCGGTTCGAGTGGGCTTTCGGAGGTGGTCAAGGAGGGCCCGTCACCCTCGACGGAATTGACACTGCAAGATGTCATGGGTGCCATCGACGCCATGAAGGCTTCGGTCGGCCAGCAATTCGACTCGCTGGCCCATAAGCTGGACACTGTGTTGATCGATGTCAACCTACTTAGGGCGGACCTGTCGAAAACCAGTGAAAAGGTCAAATCACTCGATCTCACGACTTCGGGCCTCAAGACAGATGTCTCTGAACTACAGACGGAGATCCGCAGTTTGTGGGCCCTCAACGACCTCTCTGTTAAGAGACTGGAGGATTTTGAAAGCAGGGCTCGGCGGAATAACGTGTGCATCATCGGTGTGCCGGAGAAGTCGGAGGATGGGTCGGTCGATCTCTTTGTGGAAGATCTGATCCTGAACAAACTAGTGCCGAAAGGCCTCAGCAAATACTTTATGGTGGAGCGGGCCCACAGAGTCCCGGGGGGCCGGCGGAGGCAGGGGGCCCCATCGCGACCTATCATTGCCAGGATCTTCAACTTCAGGGACCGTGACGCAATCCTGCAGGCCTCCCGTGTGAATGGCCCGATGAAGTATGAAAATGTGGACATCAGCTTCTATCCTGATTTTACACAATCGGTCCAAAAACAGCAAATGGGATTTATGACTGTCAAGCGGCGGCTGAGAGACATGGGCTTGAAGTACTCTATGCTTTTTCCGGCCAAGCTACGTATTGAACTGGAGGAACGGACTTACTTTTTCGACCGGCCCGAGGCGGTTGAGGACTGGCTTGACACCTTGAACCGTCGGCGCGGCGGGGAGGAACGAGCCGAGGATGAGGGTGGTGGATCTGCGGATCAATTGTGAACGAATGACTGGTGGTTCCTAGACAACCTTGCGTTCACCTCCAACTTGGGTTTGATGTGTTTTCTTTTTCTTTTAGGATTGTATCACCCTTCCTTCATCATTGGGAGGCTGCGGGGTATCTGGTGAGACTCTTCCTCCTCGGGGGGTTTTCTTTCTTTCCGTAGAGTAGGTTCATGTTGGGGCGACAGGCACACTGCGAGTTGGGGTGGCTGGATGGTCTTGTGCAGGGGTGCAGGGTGGGGGGGTGTGTAACGGGAGTTGGGGGGGGTGGCGGTAGGGGAGTTGTTTTTGCGTGGCGTTTGTTTTGTACCAGGCAACCAGTGTTCTGTTTTTTGCTCTCAACGTGGGTGGGGTGACCGTTGTGGTGGGAATGGGGGGTAGGGGATTGCGCATTTTAACATGGAATGTCAATGGTTTGGGGGACCGACTGAAGCGAGGGGTAGTGCTACAATATCTGAAACATCACTCTCCTGATGTAGTTTTGCTGCATTTGGTGGGACACTCATGCCATGCTATGAATAGAAGGGGCTACCGTTTGGTGGCCCACTCTGGTTTCACTACCGGATCCAGAGGGGTGGGCATTTTGGTTCGAGCCTCTCTCCCGCTGGAAATTGATGAGGTGATGCACGACGACCGGGGGCGTTACGTTGTGTTGGTTGGCCGGTGGGAAGGACAGACTTTGTGTCTAGTTTCAGTTTATGTCCCCCCTGGGTTGCAAACCACCACCTTTGCGGATTTGGGAGGGTTGCTGCTTGGGCTCCCGGAGGGCCTCCTGCTGGTGGGTGGCGACTTCAATTCTGTGGTATCGGGTAGAGAGGATCGGCACCCTCCCAGAGACCTCCCCGGGGCGCTCTCTTGGCTGGGTGGCTTTATCGACACTATGGGGCTTGTGCACTGTTGGAGATCGATGCATCCGGGGCTCGCCCAGTTTACATTTCACTCTGGCGCCCACGGCTCCTTATCTAGATTGGACTATGTGCTGATGCCGGCCGCCCAAGCTCAAATGATCGGGGAAGTTAGACATCTGGCTCGTGGCATTTCTGATCATTCCCCGGTGCTGCTACACTTAGATGTTGCCTTGGGGGCAGGGGGGAGGGTGGCACCGATTAATCCCTGGTATTTGCATGACCCCACAACTCGTGCCCTTTTGGTGAAGTCTCTTGACCGTTATTTTGTAGAAAATCAGGGTTCAGTCTCATCGGCCGTAACATTGTGGGAAGCTTTCAAGGTGGACATCCGTGGGCAGGCCCTATCTTTGATCTCCCTTGCTAAGAGACGTAAAAACGAGGAGGTGGTACGCCTGGAGTCTGACATAACTGACATGGAAGAGGATCTCGGGCGGGGGGTCACACGGGATAAACTCCATGCCCTTTGCCTTAAACAGTCGGACTATAGGGCGTTGGTTACGGATGCTGCCAGGCTCACTAGTCGGGAACAACAGGGGCGCTTGTATGATGTTGGTGACAAGGCTGGAAAGTTGAATGCCTGGCTGGAGAGGAGAGAGCGAGCGAGTCGTGTGGTCCCGGTGATTGTGCGTGCTGATGGTGTGAGTGTCACGGATCCGGGGGAGATTGTGAACTGTTTTGCGGATCATTTGCGTGACGTCTACTCTCCGGTCTCGGAGAGGCCAGAAGACGACTCTTGTCAACTGCTACGAGATATTGCATTGCCGTGCCTCTCTGTCGACGATAAAGAATTGATGGATGCGGCGTTGACGAACGATGAGATAGCATCCGCGATTCGCTCAGTCCGTTCAGGAAAAGCTCTCGGCCCTAATGGTCTTCCGATCGAGCTTTACAAGCTTCGTCCAGATAGGCTAGCGCCTTATCTCCGCGAGATGTTTATTGCATCCCGAGAGGTCGGCTCCCTTCCGCGTGATCAACGTCTTGCAACTATTGTGGAGATCCATAAAGAGGGCAAGCCGCGTGATTGCTGTGCGTCTTATAGGCCTATCTCACTCCTGAATGCTGAACCTAAGATTCTCGCTAAAGTGCTCGCTAATCGTCTGATTAAAGTCATTGGTGACCTGGTTCATCCGGACCAGTCTGGTTTTATTCCGCATCGCAACACCGCGCTGAGCCTGCGGCGCCTCCACGGAGTCCTCGCGAGAGTTGATTCTATTCAGGAGCCCACCATCTTGGCGTCCTTAGACGCCACGATGGCGTTCGACACGTTGGAATGGTCGTATCTCTGGGCGGCGCTGGCTAAGTTTGGTTTTGGACCCGGATTCATTGGATGGGTGAAGTTGTTATACGTGGAACCGCTGGCGCAGGTGTGGTGAATGGTAGAGTGTCTACCCCCTTTGGGCTTGGGAGGGGCACACGGCAGGGTTGCCCCCTGTCCCCGCTTCTTTTTGCTCTCGCGTTGGAGCCCCTGGCGGCGTGGCTGCGGTGGGAACCCTCCATGACGGGTATTCGGTGGACGCCGACGTTTGAGGATCGCGTGTCACTCTACGCAGATAATATTTTGCTCTATCTCACCTCCCCGCGGAAATCGTTGATAGTGTTATTTGATGTATTAAACTCCTTCGGTCGCAATTCCGGGCTTGTCATTAATTGGGTGAAATCCTGTGTTTATGTGCTGGTTGGCGACCCCCCTCTTCTCCCTCGTGGCTGTCCGATTCAGATTTCACATTCTGGATTTAAATACTTAGGTATCCACGTGTCCCTGAATCCGGCGGTCCGTTACGCTCTGAATCTGCTGCCCCCGCTCCAGCGGCTTCGGGCCGATGTCGCTCGTTGGCGGAAGCTCCCGCTATCGCCGCTTGGCCGGGCAGCCTTATTCAAAATGATGTCTCTTCCACGCTTTTTGTATGCATTTCAGAATACGCTGGACGTGGTGCCCACCCGGTATTTTAGTGAGGTGGAGAGCCTACAGAGGCAACTAGTGTGGGATGGGAGATCGCGTATTGCTCTCGCTAAATTGACCCTTCCGTGGTATGATGGTGGCATAGCTCTTCCTGATATTAGAAGGTATTATTGGGCGTCCCAGTTGGTGGCGGTGAACCATGGGACATATGGCCCGGCGGTGAACCCCGCGTACGAGATGGATAAGCTACTGTTGCCGGGCAGAGATTTCAATAGAGCGCTTTATTCTACCAAGGGAGGCACTAAATTGACAGGCCCTACGAAAAATGCAGTACGTGCCTGGCACTGCGCCACCGCTCCTACGGGTTGGACGGGCTGTCTGTCTCGTGCGACTCCATTGTATGCGTCTGATGCGTCGGGTGGTTTATGGCGTACTAAGGGCTTTGAGAAATGGGATTTGATTGGAATTAGTCGTGTGGGGGATCTCTGGGCGAAAGGCGCTTTTAAAACGTTTGAAGCTCTTCGGACGGAATATAAGCTTAGCGATAGGGAGTTCTTTCGCTATGCGCAGATTCGCCATGCGCTACTTTCCGCTTTCCCGAATCCTGCAGATATCCCCGAAGCCTCCCCGTTGGAAGATCGTTTACTTGATGGCTACCTGCCGGATAGTACTATTTCCCTGATCTACAAAAAACTAATCAATTCTCGCGCGGACCTCCTCGCACATCTGCGAGAGATCTGGGTCGCGGATGGCCTAGAATTGGATGATGAGGACTGGGTCGCGGCCATAGCCTCACCGAGGGAGGTTGCCATACCGGCTCGCCTTCGATTTGTGCAGTTAAAGATATTGCACAGGGTCTATGTCACCGGTCCCCGCTTGCTTCACATGGGTTACACGAGTGATGGTTTATGTCGGCGTGGTTGTGGCCTGCTTGGTACTTTTCTTCATATTCTGTGGGAGTGTCCGAGGGTGCTACGTTTCTGGACTGGTGTGCATGCAGTGATGGAGGAGGTTACGGGTGTGGCTCTGCTCCCTGAGGCTCGGCGATGTGTGTTGAACGTGTGGGAACCGACTGACTGCAATGCGGCACAGGAGCGCTGGGTGACTTTGGGCAACATGATCGCTAAAAGAGACATTGCGCAACTTTGGGGTTCCGGTAGGCCTCCCACAGTTTCGAAGTGGAAAGAGAATATGGATTGGTGCATGTTCCGAGAGAAGACTGTTTACGAGGCTAGAGGCAAACCTAAAAAGTGGAATAAGATGTGGGGTCCGTGGAACTCCTACCATGGGGATATATGCACTCCCCCCTTGGTGGTCGCACCAGACGTAACGATGTCCCCTTGACTTTGATGTTCCTGGTCTTTCTCCCTTTCGCATTGCAGGATTGATGACTGGTCTCTTCCCTGGCCCCCCCCTGCGTTTCTTAACACGAGTTGATTTAGTGTGCTGCATTGTCGCTGTTGTCCCCCGCTCACGAGAGAGCAAGTTCCTGCCAATGGAGTTCCTATGTCTGGTCTAAGTTTCTTTTTGTTGTCTTTTTTAAGAAAAAAGTTAATAAGAAACCTTTTTGTAGTGTTGGGTTAAGTTGTGGGCGTCTGCAGCCGTTACACGTGCAGTTTGCTCCTGCTCTCATGAATGCTGTATTATTGTTGTCCTCCTTCTTCTATGTTAGCGGCCGGCCCAGGAGGTTGTAGGCCCATGACTGTGAATATTTGATGTGTAAATAAAGGTTTTTACAAAAAAAAAAAAAAAAAGTCTGTGGCTTCGCGGTGTGGGTTGGTGAATTCTTGAATGACACTAAAAAGTTCCTTGGAGTTGGTGGAGTTGGCCAGGATTCTGTTGTGGATGAAGTTCCTCTTGGTGGCTCTGATCTGGTTTTGGTACTCTGTCATGGGGTTCTTGTAGGTGGTTGTCATGGTGTTTCTCCAGTTCTTCTCCAAGTGTCTGCATCTTGCTTCTTGGAGAGCGGTGGTCAACCAGGCGTCTTTCCTGGGGTGTTGTCTGTCGGGGTTGCGTAGCGGGGCGAGCTCGTCTGCGCAGTGGGAGATCCAGGTGTGGAGTTCTCTGGCTGCGTTGTTTGCGTTGGGTGCCCAGGTGTGGTTGCCTCGGGTGAGGGTGGAGTTAAGTTGCTCGTCGGTAACCTTGCTCCAGTTCCAGTGGGAGCTGGTTTGGGGGCCTTGGGTTTGTTGATGTTGAAGTGTAACACATCGGTGGTCAGTCCATGGCGGCTGTATTGTGCGGCTGAATTGGACGCTGTTTCCTGCCGCGAAGATGGGGTCGAGGATGTGTCCTGCACTGTGGGTTGGTGTGTTGACGAGTTGTTTTAGTCCGATGCTGGTGAGTTTGTCATGAAGGATAGTGGAGTTGGGGTCGCTGGGGTTGTTGAGGTGGAAATTCAGGTCTTCAATGAGTATGTAGTTTGTTGAGGCAATGGCGTGGGGTGTGATGAAGTCGGTGATGGTGGTGGCAAAGGGTGTTTGGGGGCCGGGGGGTCTGTAGACAAGTGTTCCTCGGAGAGTGGCTTTGGGGGTGGTCTGGATCTGGAAGTGCAGGTATTTGGCGGAGGGCAAGGTTTTGCTGGAGGTGGTGAGGCGGAGGGTGCTCTTGTGGGCGATGGTGAGGCCCCCTCCTGGGTGGTTGATGCGGTCTTTCCTCTGGATCTTGTATCCGTCTGGGATGGCGGTGCTGATGTCGGGGGCGGAGGATGCGTTGGTACAGGTCTCTGTGAGGAAGGCGATGTCAGGCGTGAGAGAGTCGAGAAGGTTGCAGATTTCCATGACGTGTTTGTGTACGGAGCGTACATTGAGGAGGAGGAATTTTAGGATGTCACCTGTGCTGGCGTCGCCGGTGTTGGAGGCCTGGGTGGCGGTGAGGGTCAGGTGGCAGTGGAGGCAGGAGAACTGGCCTTGGGCCATGTTCGGCGAGGCCTGTTGGCATTGTCTAAGTCTTCCAGGGTTGAGTGCGAGGAGGGTGGTGGTGTTGTAGCGATGGGTAGTGGGAGGTCCAGGGTTTCTGGCGCTGGCCGCGGTCTGGCCGTTGCTGAGGCTGGGCGACTCTTGTCTCCAGAGATCTTCGAGCCCTGAAAAGGGTCTTCTTTGATCCCAGTAAGCTTCCCTACTTGCTTAGCGCCTACTCCTACTTACTTGAACGTAGTGAGTCTCTTGGACCTTGCTGGTCCTAACACTGTACTTTTTCGTCTTCTTCTACATGTTGCCATGGCTAAATCTCCGCCGCTGGCCGGAATCCCCACCTCCGGGCCGGAAGCTCCGCCTCCGGCCCGGAAGCCCCGCCTTCAGGCCGGAAGCTCCGCCTCCAGGCCGGAAATTCCGGCCCGAGTGCGGACGTAAAGTTAGTAGTCGTAAATCCATTCTGTGAATACCAAAAGTAGTAAGTTTATTCTGTGAATCGCAAAAGTAGTAAGTTCATTCTGTGAATACCAGAAGTAGTAAGTGCATTCTGTGAATACCAAAATGGCACTGAGTTTAGGATTTTGTCTTAAGTTAATTCTCTGAATCGGGCCCTCGGCCCCATAAAGACAAGCTCTGGCGCGATCCTCTTTTGTTCTTTCATTTTCGGGACACGCTTGTTTTTTTACTCAAGGTGCGTATGTTTAGCTTCCTCTTTGTCTAATCTACATACTATCATGTCCCACAACCGTTTTCAATTAGAAGAAGTGTCTGTAGATAGTGGCTTTGCCAGTGCTTGTTTTTTGTATGCATTCTTCCATGGTCGAGCGGCTGTGAGATGGCCTGGGTCACAGGGTGCCAAATGAAAAGAAGAGAGACCTGAAGGCGAAGTGTGAGAGTGATGGAGGGCGCCTACAGGTGCCCTCTTCATCCTGGCTCCTCAGAGCGGCAGTGCGATGCCTGTCCCAGCAGCTTACATTCGCTGAACCGTGTCTTCTCTCTTCCCTGATCTTTCCTCTATCCGCCCTTTCCGTCCCTTCTTTCACTTTCACCCTTCTTCTTCTGTTTTTTTGGTCCCTCCCCAGCCGGTATCTCCCATCTCTGTGTCTTGTTTTCGTCTGTCATATGCCTTCTGACAGTGGTGAGTTTTTGGATACCGAGGTGATAGCCTCATTACTCCACATTCATTTTGAGTTTTTTAGTCGCTGTTTAGGTTGTCTTATTGATGTGTGACGCTTTGTCACAGTTGAGGTTGGATCACAAGGTCAGCGCTGTGATAGGCCGTGGGTTGCGGTCAATTGGATTTGCAGAAATGTCAGCAAGCATTGAATTTTGTTGGTCAACACAGTTCAGGGCCTCCCAACGTTTGTATACATGATCCATCCTGTATGTCCCTTGTTATCCAGTTCAAACAAGCATTGAAAATGCAATAGGTCGCTCCTTTTATTAAGTTAAAGCCATTTGCTTTGCTAATGGTATTGTATAGCAAAGCAAATGGCTTTAACTTAATTAAAAGCGAGACCTATTGCATTTGTAATGCTTGTTTTGTATGTGGTTTGGTCTCCCCCTGGAGCCCACTGTATTTTCGTGCTATTTACTTGTCGTGTTACCCAAGTATTGTGTGTATTGTCAGTATATCAATGGGTAAGAGATATTGATTTGAGTTAGTGAGTGTCTGTAATAAATAACTATTTTTATAACTACACGGTGTGGTTCTTTTTCACTTAATCTGTACTGTAAGATTCGATACTGGTGAAACAAGCTGCTTTGCGCTCCTCCTAGACTAAGCATGAAGGCTGCTCTCCACAGCTACCACATAGAGAGCTTTCTAAGGTTGTCTAAAGCACTAAAAGCACCATGAGGGTTGTCTGTGTTGGTGCAGGATGCTACACTTGAATAAGTGGGCACCATATACCAATCCATCCTACAGCTTCAGATTCTATTGGTTTGGCGTGGGAACGCTCACAGCAACACCAGTTGAACCAGTGTCAGCTCCTCCACTCTGGCGGGGAAGTGTCCCCCACTGCTTTCAAGCAGCGTGAGAAGTAGAAACATAAAATGATGTAAATGTAAATTTGATACTTGTATAGCGCACTACTCACCCGCAAGGGTCTCAAGGCGCTTGTACGAATACCGCTGTGGAACCCATCCTGGCTTTCCCTGTGAGGCGTCCACTCCTGGGCACCTCCAAGGTGGAGGCCAGGCATCCTTAGCGTTGTGGGGGCCGTTGTGGAGATTAAGCAAGCTATTGCCCAGAGTTGCAGAGTGGGACTCCATGATTGGAATAGGCACTGAGGCGAGAATTATCAGGTCCGTGGAATTTTTTAGCCCAAGACCCGCCGAGGCGGGGAATTGAAACCTGGTCCCGGACTAGACCTCTGCATCAGGGTCTGCCGCTCTAATCATTGAGCCACACTTCTCTAATAACTTTCAGTTTTTTATGTTTGTGCTGCTTTGCAACATGTTGCGTTTGGATTAAAATCTTTTGCAACCACCTCGCGAGTGCTGGTTTTCTTCCACAAATTGGAATAAAAGGAGCTTGGATAATTTTTGCGGCCGCAACGCCAGTTCGAGAGTGCTCCACACATGGTGTTTTGGAGCGATGCTGGCTGTCACTGCAAGGAACGCACCATTAACACTGTTTAATGCGTGAAAGGGTCACATATTCACAATCCATGAAAAGCCACGTAAAGTGGCTTTCGGTGGCTTTGTAAACATGTTGGGACACATTGCGTAACCAGAACGTCAAACACATGATGTCACAGCATTGCAAGAGTGCCGCTAGGGCCCCATACATGAGGCCCTTGAATAATCGAAGAACTCCCACAATTTATCCTTGGGAAAGTCATGGACGCCATGGACCTCCTGTCATTGCATCTGGGAGCACCAAGGAGACCACCACCACCCCTGACATGCATCGCTCACCTGGACATCTGCTCCATTCCCTTTGGGTGATTACTGGACCTGATCCCCTCTAAGTGCTAACCTCGGTAGACCGGAACCTCAGCAAAAGAAAGCTGGAGACCAGGGACCGCCGAAAGCCAGAGACTCTCTGGAGCTGTCTGTAACCGTGGAAGAAGGAGAGACGCACAACCAGTCAACATAAAATTAGGTTATCTGCCCTCTGAGGAGTCACATCTGGGGGCTGCACAGACTCTGCCCCGGATGGCCACGTCGCAGGGGAGCCCACTTAGCTGGGGGAGCATTCAGAGGAAGTTTTGGGATCCGCATCGTCGGTGCCGCATCCAGCTCTTTCCGCCTCTCTTGTACAACGTGCTGCAGATTGCGGTGGCTTGTAGTTGTGGCGGGGACGCCTTTTCCTCCTATGCCTCCAAGTACAACTGGCTCCATGAATGACAGCTTGATGCACAGACCCTCCACTCCCTGTCCGCAGCACCTGGAAACCAGTAGATTGCAGCCAAGTCCAGAACTGTTCACTGGTGTCAAAGATTTGTGTATCAACATCTGAAATCACTCGCAGCCTTTACGGGTAAAGGAGTGAGAATTTGATGCACAACTCTGAGAGACATCACTTAACCACTAGAGACGAGCCCTTCTGCCTCTGCACCCAGTGGCATAGTCAGGGAAGAAAATAACTGTGACGTTATCCACTTTCACCTCCCCCAGCTTGCATACCTCCCTCAGGACAGCACCATGATCCTGTACGAGGCAGCAAAGAAAGGGTCTAGGACCTGTCCCCACTTGCGGATGGCTCTCCGGGACTCGATGGATCCGCTCCACAACAAAGAAGAGGGAGAGTGCACCTGCTGGCAGTAGGTCACGCAACCATATCTCAGTATATGCCACTGCATCAGCCCCTTCTGCTCCCTTAGGCAGACCCAACACCCTCAGGTTTTTAAGCTGGGAGAGGCACTCCACATTCTCCACTGTTCTTTCCAGTGATGTTCTATATGTTTCATTCTCTGCTACACCTCCAAAGCTGCGTTCAGGGTACTCAGAGGGGCTTTGAACAGTTATTGCTCAATGTCGTGTACCTTGTAAGTCAGCTTATGATGATCTGCACGCTCCAGAGTAAAGTTGACTGTGATTTTGTCTATTCAACCCTCAAAGGAAGTGGCCGTTTGTTTGAGGGAGGTACCCACTCTGAGTACAGGGTCTAGTTTGGAGTCCAGGCTGTCCAGTGTCACCTGCCCCGGCGGCCAGTGATCTCAAGCCGCTCTGTTCACCGACACGGAAGAGAGGCCATGTGTTTTTGATGCCGCCCCCGTGTACAGGCGGCCCATCAGTGCGCCAGATGCCCAGGCACTATGTATGACATGCGGTGCAGTGCAGTTTGGCCAGCCGGCCCCTCTCCTCCAGTCAGGTTTCTGCTGGTCAGGAATCTTCGTTCGGGCGGCACCGATAAAAATCCCCCAATCACCCAAGAGCTCACTGCCAGGGGGCGAGGACAGGCAGCCCCACCCGGTCACCTCTTCCTATCTAACAGTGGCAACCAGATTCTGTGTTCCCCAATTCCCTCATGAGTGACGGCAGATCAAGAGGCACACCCAAGGGACTGGGCTTGAACCGACTCCTGTGCATCTGGTACCCGCCGCCACCAATGGCCGAATATCAGTGACTAGAGCCAGCTGGTGGAGTCCCGCACCAGTCTTGTGTGGTGCCCTTGGTGATGTTAGTCAGCTGCAGTGCAGGGATTTCTCATGGCACGGTGTGCGCCACCCCCTGGTGCTAGGCCTGAGCCCGACTTGAGCCCCGGGCCTCCCCTGCTCCGTGTTCTACTTTCTCCTCACCAGGACATCGACACCGGGGCTCAATCCACCACGCTCTCTCTGAATCTGTGACTCAGCCAGCAGGAGCCTCAGCCAGGCAGAATTTCACAAACCTGGGTAAAGTGGTCGCTGCCAAGTTCACCTCCCGATGCAGGTGATGCAACAGGGCCCGAGGCGTGAAGTTGCAGCGCTCCTGCCACCCAAGTACAGCGCAGCTCAGGAGCCCCACCCTCCACAGTGTCCAGGCAGCACCACATCCTCCGGCCTGTGATGCAGAGAGGCGAGGTCCAACATTCGCCTCCGTGCACACCGGTGTAGTGGTGGCGCGTGTTATGCGATGCAGACCTCCCTACGTCAGTGCGCAGGAGCGCTTCTACCAATCACAGCTCCAAGTGGCGCCAGGCAGTCTTTTCACACAGGTCAGCAACGTATCTCCATGTGACCTGTGATCACCGACACCTCAATGGCTACTGCCACGGCCCACTGGCTTGGGCCTGATACGGCCCGCCTCCACCATCAAGCCGCAGCAACTCCACTGCCAAGCTGCCTCCCACTCCGGGTCTCAGACGCAGGCCCAGCAAGGCATCCGGGCCCCAGAGACAGTCCGCGCTTCAGCTGCCACGGCATCGCAAGGAGGACACTATAAAAAGTTCTGCATCACTGGTTTTCCCCAGCGATGTGCCACTTTTCATAAATGATGCCCTGATTCTGCATTCTCTTCCCCAGGGACTCTGACTGGGGAGTTTGGGGTGGTTGTTGACCTGTGCTGAACTTGACCCTGGCTGCTACATTCTGTATTCCATTGTTTGTTTCATTATTTCCGTTAGAGGTGTATTTATAGGCTATTTTTGCCTCTAGAGGCTGAAAAGTGACGTTGGGCTGACTAACGTGAATTGTTTTGCTGCCAATTGTCCGTTTGTCACTTTTCCCTCGCTAACTTCAAGGTTTTTTATTGCCTTGACTCCAGTGTTAGTGGTAGTTTTTGCCACGGCTAGCTGATACTATCGCCATGTAATGATGTATTGTGAATTCGTCAATAACAGGGCAACAGTTTTCGGCGATCGATAGAGTTAAGAAAATTGCCGCTAACTAATGCAAAATCTGGTTAGCGGCAATTCTTGTAAATATACCCCTTAGTGTACAGCATTCCAGCAAACCTATCATGTCTCAATGCCAGATGCATGGATCTCTAATAACAGCTAGTTGTAACATAGTGGTTCCCAATTCCAGTTATTTTTGGGTGTTATGGATGCATTTGTATAGATTTTAGAAGCTGTACATCCACAATAGAGTGCCATAACCCAGTCTTCAGGGAGTTTTATACAAGTGAGAGCACATATCTCCCAGCGAGCTAGGTATTTTGCATATGAGTAGTTAAAAGGTAGCTCTGCTGTCAGGAACCACAGACAGAAGTATAGTTATGAGCTAGGAAGCAGCTGGCACTCTTCTAAGATACGTCTATCCAAAAGTATAGATGTCTGAGCTTGTGATAACAGTGTAGGATGTTGCCTGTGTCTCACTTTGAGACTGTAAACTGTAACACATTTGCACCTTTATGTCTACCTTTGTTCAGTAGCAGTTGGTGTGCTGGTGGAGTGGCTGGACGAAAAAAACACTAAAATGTAAAAAAGAAGAACTTACCTGCTGCATCGCCGCCCGCTAAAACACCGCTCGTCTGGTTCTTCCTCACAGCAGAACAGGCTCCCAAACTCCCATTCGGCCAATCCTGATGCTGCTCTTGTGCATGAGAGCTGCATCAGGATTGGCCTGAACACCCTTGATTTGCGCTCCCAGGGAGATTGGGAGCCTGTGCCTGCTGTCTCCAACCCGGCAACGCACCCCAGGTTGGAGACAGCTTCAGTGAGACGGCTGGCCAAACCCACATGCGCACTGAAGGCAGTGCCCACCACTACCCCTCGTGACTTGCTCCCCGATGGCACCGCCCTCAAGACTCATTTAATGGAAGAAAAAAAAAATGATAATTAACACTTTTTTTATCATTTTATTTTTCAAATTTTGAGGCTGGTCTGTGGGGGCGAGGCCTCTGCGCCATAAGCCACTGCTGCCTTTGTTGAAGGAAGCAAAGCAAACACAAGGAGATGATGGACATAGCACTGAAACTTTTCAGACACTCACCCCCAGCCACAGATCTGGGTTGAATCCATCATCGTTCTTTAGCTCACTTCGCCACCCCATTTAAGACCCAGCCATATGCAAATCAGTCTTGACCCTGTGCCTCAAGGGAACAGTCCAGCCAGAACTGCCAAGCCATGTCTTCCCTGGACTGGAATCAAACATCCTAGGACCGGTTTCGGGGTAACAGCCCTCATCAGCCAGGCTATGTTTGCTTTGTTGTTGGAAGCAGCAGCTTGTGAGATGTGTGTAACATGAAGCATTTTTACATGAGACCTCAGCTGGTAATATTTATAGGTAACATGCTTGATGTCTGACCCTGTAATAGTTCTTTAGTAAGGGCCTGAGCCTCTAATATGAGGGCAGCCTGAGGAGCAGTGTTTGCTTCCAGTTGCTTGAGCCTGGATGTTTGATGTAACCCAAGACTAGCCTTGCTTTGAGAAGACAAGGACCTTATTTAGAGTTTGGTAGATAGCCTATGCTATCACTAATGTGGCAAATACCCCACGTGCCCTATTACAAATGACACAGACTATAATGCACTGGTGATAGTTCGCACAAGATATCTGCCACTTTTGTGATGAAACATCCCATTCACCAAACTCTGAATTAGGCCCTTAGTCTGTAATCTATTAGCAATTTGAGGGATGCTGTTGCTGTCACATACATAAGCGACAGAATTGTTGACTGAGGCTTGTTTGTTGGATCTGTATTGAGTGTGAAATAGATCTGCTTGTAAGGATATATGCTAATACAATCTGTGTAACACGAGGAACAGATCAAGCGGAGATAAAGCCCTTGTAAATATGCCCCTCTCTAACCCCCAGGATTTGATGCCTGAGTCAGCAACCTTGACATGTGTAACTTTAGGACAGCTCTCCTGTGTGAAGCCTGAACCGGTGTTAAGATCCGTGTAACCTAAGACACAGCTTCCTCATCAGAAGCTGAAACGTACATGGTTTAATTTATATTACCAAAGCTTAGCTTTTCAAAGTCCCTTCCTGTTACTTCCTTGCTGATCTAAGCAGACACTACCTCAAAAAGTTCTATCATATTCAGATGTTTAAAAAATGGGTACAATTACCATAAAATTATCCTGAAAGGAATACAATACATCCCAGATCTTTGTTAAAAGAGTGGATGTTTAAAGAAAAAAAAAGCCTTAATACCTTTTATTTTTTGTTCACTGGTGTCCACGTCTGTCTTACATGTTTGAAAAACTGTGGTTGTGGTTCTTGTACGTGGATGGCCTCTCGTACATTGTAGTTCTTATTTGCATACCCAGAATCCATATGGGGAATTACATTTTGAAGATGTGTAATTTGTACCACTAATTAGGCTTAAAAATGGGTCACTCAAAACCGGCCTTAGACTGCATAAATGAGCTGAAATGTTTAGTAGTATATTATTTTTACATTCTTTCTGAATGGGCCCCCCCAAAATATGTTTGCCCAGAGCCCCAAAAATCCCTAAGATGTCCCTGGTCATAACCGTTAATAACCACTCCTTAACACTTCCCAACCACTTCCGACCTTCCTTTATTGAGCCTGCCCAGAACCCCAAGGGTCCTAGCACAAACAGTCTCATGACACTACATCCCGCTTTGTTAAATACAAAGTTCAAACAACAGTTAGATTATATTTCTTTGATGAGTCATCAAGGTGTTTGCACTAGCCAGCCAGATCGAGTGGCATGAAGGGATTGAGACACACTATTCAGGCACCGATGGCTCAGGTTCTTATGCTTGATCTGGACTGTCGAGCGAAACAGCCTTATTTGTAGGTGCAGGAGCCAACGATCGCAGGGATAGGTGTTTGAAATGTGATGGTGTCCCATGTGATGGACTGTCCGGGACAATGTGCAGTCACCCATGTGTCCTTTGCACGTCACAACCCTCAGAGAATCGACAGCTTTCTGCTTTCGCTTCTGCCTGACTAAGACTAAGTCCCATTCATTAAAAACTGCCTCTTGAGCTCTCCAACGCTGATTGTGGTATGTCTTCATCTTGCACTTTTGAGAAGTGTTGGTGCATGAGTCTTGTCAGCACTCAAAGATCGCTCTGTAGTCTATAGTGATAGTTTTGTTCCGATGGCTCTCCCAAATAGCAAGGTGGCGGGGCTTTCTCCCATTGGGTAGTGAGGAGCTGAATGATTGGCACAAAGGGCTTGACACAGGGCTTGCTACAATTCAATCCCCTCCTGGTCACTGAATAACCCTTTTGAGGGCCCCCATGAATCGTTCCATGACACCATTTGCTTACGGCACAGAGGTGTCCTCTTTTGCTGCTTGATATTCATTCTGACTAGGAACTCTCTGAACTCTTTGACATCAAACATTGGATCGTTGTCATATTTGAGAATGGCCGGGATGCCTCAATGCCCCAAGCTGATGTTCAGCCACTCAATGACCTTGTCATGGGTTGTTGATTTGAACTCTTCTACCAAAGGGAGATGAGAATACTCATGATGACATCGTGTGGGGGACAAGTAGCTGACAATGTGTTCACTTTGTCTGGGTCAGGAGTCATTCCCCCATCAGAAAATATGTGTCCAAAGAATTTGTGTTTGGTTTTGTAATACTCACACTTTGCTGCATTCAGAGTGAGACCTCCACCAGTAATTAGCACACTTGTGTAAGAGCCTTATCATGCTCCTTACCTGTTGCTTCAAATACCAGTATGTCATCACTGTAATTAAAAGCATCTGTGACAAGTTGAATTATTCAACGTATAACATCCTGAAATATTTCTTCAGTTGACGACACTCCAAAGCTCAACCTTCTGTATCTGAACAAACCAACGTGAGTCAGAAAAGTAGTGATGTACCTGCAATTCTCTTCCAACTCAAGTTGATGATATTCCTTGTTCAGGTCAAGATGGGGAAACCGTTCACACCGTTCAGTTGCATGATCATGTCCATTATGTGTGGACCAGGATATCTTTCTCTCTTGAGTACTTTGTTGGCCTGGCGCATATCAACACAGAGGCGCACTGCATCCTCACTGCATTTTTTTGGCACCACCACTATGGGTGACACCCATGGCGTAGGACCAGTGGAGAGCTCAATGATGTCATGCTTCAACAGCTTTTCTAGTTCTATCTCAGTGGTGTCACAGGGCAACAAGGCAAACTTCCTCATTAATGTGAAGTCGCACTTAAGTCACAGAATAATCAGCAATTCAGCAGAAGACATTGCTGTCAAGCACTGACCTGTTTATCCCACAGAGACACAACGTAGACCCCGTCTTCTTGTTCTCAACTCAACCTAGACATCCAAGTCCTATCCATGAACTCCACTTGGGTAGTATAGGGATGCACCAGGGGGAAAGAGATTGAATGAGAGAGAGAGAGAGAGAGAGAGAGAGATATTTGTGATGATTCTGCAATGGACTGTCTGATGGTGTGGCCGGGGTGGTCGTCGATGGCTGGACATCTACTGTAATAAGAGAGGCTGGTTATCAACCTACACTAGTACTATTAATACATGCCTAGGAGTAAAAAGGGTTACAACTCCATGAACCTGCAGTTATCCCCTTTTCCAGTTTTTGTTGCTCCCTCTCTCGCTAGATGGGTTCCCAGAAATCTCTAGGAAGGACCCTGTAACAGAGGGCATCATTAGCTAACAGCGTGTCCCTTAAGTAATGATACTTGACCTCCTAAGCACTAACACTTTCCTCTGTGTCATTGTCGATGGTGATGATTTTTGACGTCCTGCTTGCGTGAGTGGTTCATTCACAAGAAAGGAGCTCATACGACAATGCATGTTAAACAAGTGCACAATAAGTATACAGCATTAGTGTCTCCAGACTACAACAATATTAGGGTTTCAGTGTTGATAAGCACGCCAAGAATGATTTAACAATTGATTCGGGACGTTTCCCAAACACTGCGAGCAAAACACAAGCGTGCTATCTGTAAAACATTCTCAGCACGCTGGTAGTACCAGAACTGGCAAGTTTCAGAGTGTTGCCTAGGTGCACGAGCCGTGGCGCAAAACTGCTACATGAATCGCTGACTTGGTTCTTTTGTTTCTCCTCAGGAGCAGCACTACGGAAGAGGAGAGGAAGCCAAATTCAAGGACCAGCACCGCAGTCCAGCGCTGCGAAGGCTGGCAGTTCAGGATCAAGACCACTGACTCATTGTCAGTGAAATTGATCTCCCTCCCTCGCAGCTCCACCATTAAGTTAGGCCTTCCCTCAAGCCCCTGCACTCTCCAGTGTTGGTGTTCGAGGCCCTCCTCCACCCGCAGGTTTCACCTGGGCGTCATCCCTGGTGGTCCAGTGGACCTCTGTCTCCATTCTCTTGCTCCGCTTTTACTCTCCTTGTCACTCTTTTTTTCCCTCACTTCTATCTCCCCCTTCACTCTCCTTCTGGGTCTTTACTCCATTTTCTGTCATTTTCCCCTCATTTCAAGCTCCCCCCATCACTCTCCTTTTGTGTCTTTCCTCCGTTTCTCACTTGTTTTTTTACCCTCATCTCAATCTCCCCCTTTCACTCTCCTGTGTTTTTCCTCCACTTTCTTGCACTTTTTCTGTTGTTTTCCCCTCATTTCATGCTCCCCCTTCACTCTCCTTCTGTGTCTTTCCTCCAATATTCACTCGTTTTTTTACCCTCATATCAATCTGCCCCTTTCACTCTCCTGTGTCCTCTGTGTCTTTCCTCCACTCTATCTTGCACTTTTTACTGCCTGATTTACACTTTTCTCTCTCTTTTTGCCTTTTTCCTTTTGCCTTTTTCAGCCCGTTTTTCCCCGCCGCTGCTGCCCCCGTGGCCCCTCCCCCCCAGCACGACTAGTGCGACCAGCCCAATCCAGCTCCCCTCCCACCTCCCAGCTGTCCAGCCCTCCCCGACCCCTACTTAATGGCGGCCGCTGGGGCCTCAAAGGCAAGCTTGTCTGCTCCCGACTGCGACCAGCGCCAGGAACCCTGGATCTCTGCACCGCCAACGCTACAACCCAGCGGCACTCCACGCTTTCAACCCAGGCCGCAACAACAACTGCAAGCTAGCATCACCAGCCGACACCCACGGACCCTTCAGCTGTCACTGCTGCCGGCAAACCTGCAGCATCGCCAAGACCACTGACCCAGCGCAATCCGCCCGCAAGAACACAACTGAACCGAAGACCCTGCAATTCATCCTCCTCAGCGTACGATCCCTCCACAAGCACGCCACTGAAATCCGGGACCTCCTCGACAGCACTACCCCGGACGTAGCATTCTTTACTGAAACCTGGACCAACACCACCTCGGGACTGGACAACGCTATTGTCATTCCTGAAGGATACAAGATCTCCAGGAAGGACCACCCCACCCACCCGGGAGGAGGAATCGCCATCGTCCACAAATCCACCCTCAACCTGAGCACACTCCCCGACGAGCCCACAGACCTGACGGAACACCTTCACTTCAAGATACTGGCCAGCCCTACCTCCACCCTCCGAGGAGCCCTCATCTACCGACCCCCTGGATCCCGCAGACTTTTCGCCAACTCCATCACGGACATCATCTCGCCGCATGCCATCGCGTCCACCAACTACACCCTACTGGGAGACCTCAACTTTCACCTCGACAACGAACTGGACCCCAGCACGACATCCCTCCTGGACAACCTCCACAACATTGGACTCCGCCAGATCATGACTGAACCCACGCACTCAGCAGGACACACCCTTGACCCCCTCTTCACAACAGGAAACTCCATAACCTTCAGCCACACCACCAAACTCCCATGGACTGACCATCGATACGTCCACTTCACCTTCAGGGCGCCCACCATACACAGACACCAGGAGCTGCTCCCACGAAGAAACTGGACCAGATTCACAGACGACCAGCTAACCTCATCACTCAGCAACTCCACCCCAACCATCGTGGAAAATGACGATGCCAACACCGCAGCCCGAACCATGCACAGATGGATCTCCGACAGCACCAACACCTTAGCCCCTCTCAAGAAAAACAACAACACCCACGCCAAGAAAGCTAGATGGTACACCACCGAACTTCGAGAGTCCAGACGCACTAGCTGCCGACTCGAAAAGGCCTGGAGGAACACCAAATCCACAGAAACCCACAACAACTTCAGAGCAGCCACCAACCCCCACCAACAACTCATCAGAAAGACGAGGAAAAAAGCGATTGAAGACAGGATCTCCACTCATGCACACAACAGCAAAGAACTCTTCAACATCATCAAGGAGTTCGCCCAACCCAGCAGCGAGTCCACCGACATCCCTCCCTCACAAGACCTCTGCGACAAACTCAGCACCTTTTTACACCACAAAATCAAGAGCATCTACAACAACTTCGATGGAGACAACCAACACACTGAACCCTCACCAACCACCCCCGACACCATGAAGCCAGCGATCGACAACTGGACTGCCCTCACCACCGAAGACACACTGAAGATGATGAAGTCAATCCACTCCGGGGCCCCCACGGACCCCTGCCCCACCACATTTACAACAGAGCCGCCGACACCATTGCACCCATGCTCTGCCACACCATCAACCGCTCCCTGGCAACCGCCTCATTCCCTGATGAATGGAAACACGCTGAGATCAACCCCCTCCTGAAGAAACCCTCGGCGGACCCCACCGACCTAAAAAACTACAGACCCATCTCCCTGCTCCCGTTCCCAGCGAAAGTCCTCGAGAAAGCCATCAATAGCCGACTCGCCACATTCATCAATGAGCACAACCTCCTCGACCCCTCCCAATCCGGCTTCAGAAAAAACCACAGTAGGGAAACCGCCCTCCTCGCCGCATCAGACGACATCCGTACCTTACTGGACAAAGGAGAAACAGGAGCCCTCATCCTCCTCGACCTCTCAGCGGTGTTCGACAGTCTCTCACCGCACCCTAATACGCAGACTCCACGAAGCAGTGATCCAAGACAAGGCCCTCGACTGGATCCGCTCCTTCCTCTTAGGCAGAACGCAGCGAGTGAGACTCCCCTCTTTCCTCTCGGACCCTACACCTACCACCTGCGGAGTCCCCCAGGGGTCCTCCCTCAGCCCTACGCTCTTCAACATCTACATGGCTCCGCTCGCCCCCATCGTCAGAACCTAGGGACTCAACATTGTGTCATACGCAGACGCCACCCAGCTCATCCTCTCCCTATCCATAGAACCCAACACCGCCAGACACAACTTTCGAGAAGGCATGGAAGCCGTCACCAAATGGATGAAAAACAGCTGCCTACAACTAAACACCAACAAAACGTAAGTACTCATCATGGGCCCAAACCCAGAAGCCTGGAACGACACCTGGTGGCCCCCCCGCCCTCGGAAGCCCGCCCATCCCCACGGACCACGCACGCAACCTGGGAATCATCCTGGACTCAGAGCTCAAAATGGATCGCCAGATCAACTCCGTCTCGTCCTCCTGCTTCCACACCCTCCACCTCCTACGTACGACCTTCAAATGGATCACCCTCGAACACAGAAAGACCGTCACTCACGCCCCGGTCACCAGCAGGCTCGACTACAGCAATGCACTCTATGCCGGATTAAACAAAAACCTCACCCGCAAGCTACAGAACATCCAAAACGCCGCCACAAGACTGGTCTTCCACCTGCCAAGACACTGCCACATCTCCCAGCACCTGCGCACACTCCACTGGCTCCCTATCCAACCTAGAGTCACCTTCAAGATGCTAACCCACACTCACAAGACACCGGACCAGCATACCTGAATAGCTGACTTAAATTCCACGCACCTCAAAGAACGCTACGGTCAGCCCAGCTCACCTATGCCGTGGTCCCCCGCACCAGAAAGACCAGATAAGGAGGCCACTCCTTCTCCTTCCACGCGGCCAGAGCCTGGAACGGCCTTCCACTCCACCTCAGACAGATAACATCGCTCCCCTCGCAAGAAACCTAAAAACCTGGCTCTTCAACAGACCCCTCCTTGATGGACTGGAACCTGCGAACCCCCACACACCCTCCAGCGCCTTTAGACCCTTACGGGTGAGTATTTGCGCTTAACAAACAAACACCTTATTTGATTTGAGGATTGCGGAAGCTCAACTGTGCGCAGCTTCTCTCGGATGGGTCTCCACAAAGCAAGCGTGAGTTCTAGAATGGGCGTGGTTTATAAAGCCACTGCTTCCGGTCATGCCTGCTGAAACCTCGCAAGACTTGTTAGCCCCTGCCTGCCTACAGCAAAGCACAAGCAAAGTCAAGGCCCTGACCCTTAAAACAAGCATAAGCCAGGCCACTTTCATCATTGCAATAAACATTGGGCAATGCAAATCCTGAGGACAGGATTAGTCTCTGGGGCGCTGATAATCTTGCAACAAGCATTGGCAATCGGTAACAACTACAATGGTTCACTGTCAGTGGGGGCACCAATCAAGCACACAAGTGTGCTTTTGTCACAAGGGGTCAAGCATTTGGTCCCGGTCCGCAGGCTCGACCATAGCCTTTCATGACAAGCTAAAATTAAAATTTAAAGGCATCATTATAAAACCCGGGCGGAGCAGGCAGAGTTGCTCTATGCAAAGCTCTACAGAGTTGGGCAAAAATTCCGTGGAGCTCCGCTCCGCGCGTCCATCCCCCCTCAATAAATATTTTATGAAATAAAAATGAAAATTAAGGTTAATAAAATACAGTCAGACATACGTTGTGTAGGGCTGCGCGTGCATGTGCAGTCCTACCATAACGTTCTGCAGGAACATGGCGAGGAGGAGGAGGGAAGCCTGGAGACGCCGCAATAAAGGTAAGTATATTGTATTAACCTTCATTTTCATTTTTATTTTAACAAATTTTTATTGAGGGGTGTGGAGGCAGGAGGGTTTGGGGCTAAACTCTGCTCCGCTGCAGAGTCGGAAGTTTTGCATGAATTTCGCGTTCTCCGCAGAACGCGGAGTATGCAAAAATCCGCAGGCTCTGCCTGCGGGGCGGAGTTCCTGCCCAGGGTTAATCATTATTGCTCATTCACCTTTACGCAGGCATTAATCACCCCTGCCGTAATAACAGGGTCCCAACAGTGAATGTGTCTTTACAACCAGTGGCGGCTCCTCCGCTAAAGCGGAGGACCCTCGCCCACTGCTTTGAAGCAGTGAAAGAAAATAAAAATAAAATGATATTAACTTGATGTTATTATAATTTTATTTTGTCTTGCTGTGGCAGCTTGGCTGGTGGGGTGGGGCTGCTTTGCTCACAGAGCACGGCAGTGGGAGGAGTGGTGGGCACACTGATGTACGCATTACGCTTTGGCTGGCCAAATCAATCATACGCATTTAGCATGTTCTCCACTCAGGCTACATTACAGCCTGGGTGGAAAACATGACCTGGCCCCCAGCCCCGTCTGAGCACCAAACTACGGTGCCCAAACCAATCACAAAACTCCATTGCAGCATTGTGATTTGCTTGGGGGAGGCAATCAAAATGCTGCACTGCAGCGTTGTGATTTGCTCTTGGAAGCCTGGATGTGCTTCGTGTTCTTCGACTTCAGCCCGACGTGGATGAGACATGATGTGGGAGAGACGCGGCAGGAGGTAAGTGTGTTTATCTTTATTATCTTTTTTAGACCCCCTTACCCTCCTCTCCTGCCCGCCATCCCAGATCAGTGCTGGCCGCCACTGTTTACAATGCATTCTGTTACCACACGAGTCATTACAGCGACTTGCTTTTGGGAAACGCTGGAGTTGAAATAGCATAATTTACTATTCCAACTCCAGCCCGTGCTACAGTAGGGAAGGTGTTGGAGTTAAAGTCTAAAATCTGTCCAGCAATGCTTTCCTTCAGGCAAATCGTGAAGACTTGCATGGTAAAGAAATGCGTTGTAAAGACGCATCCGTGGATTGGACAGCACGGTTAATGGACAGCGTGGTTCGAGCTGCACTGTTTCTCCCAGAGAGCTGGGGTCTAGTGTCTCACCCCTAGGGTTAAGACAGGAGCAGTCACACTGATGGGCTCTGTTCTCTGTCAGCCAGGTGCATCTACTCTGAGCAAGGATCCCGCCCGGACACGTAGGGTTGGGATAGTGGCCGTTACACTGATGGGCTCTGTTGTCTCTCAGCCAGGTGCCTCTACTCTGAGCAAGGTCACCTCCAGGAAATGTAGGATAGGACAGTGGCAGTCACACTGAATGTTCTAGTGTCTCTCTCAGTCAGGAATCTACTCTAAGCCAGGATCCCACCAGGACAAGTAGGGTTGGGACCGTGGCTGCCCTACTCTACTCTAAGCCAGGATTTCACAAGGACACGTTGGGCAGGGACAGTGGCAGTCACACTGATGGGCTCTGGTGCCTCTCTCAGCTGGGTCCCTCTACTCTGAGCCAGGATCCGACCAGGACAAGTAGGGTTGGGACACTGGCAGTCACACTGATGGGCTCTGGTGTCTCTCTCAGCCGGGTCCCTCTACTCAGAGCCAGGATCCCACCAGGACAAGTAGGGTTGGGATAGTGGCAGTCACACTGAAGGGGTCTGTTGTCTCTCTCAGCCGCCCCCCCTACTCTTCTCTGAGCCAGGATCATACCAGGACACGTAGTATTGGGGCAGTGGCAGTCACACTGGAGGGGTCTGGTGCCTCTCTCATATCACATTTACAAAGTGGAAACCCATTTCATCCAAGGATAAAATGTGTGCAAAATAGTAAAACAAGATTGTACTTTATAAAAAAGAGACCACAACAATAACACCTATGCCTAGCTTCTATACTTCAACATACAATTAACAGAGAGACAAAAACAGACAGTATATTTTGTCATTGGGTAACACATCCGTTTTTAAATTTCAAAAAGCTCTTCCTATTTGTTCTATATCTATAGGAAAAGCTGTTCCCACAGATTGTGTTAAATACAGCGTCGACGCATTTCGATGGTTTTATCTGATAATCCATCTTTATCAAGACCCAGAGTACGTCTCTCTTATTATGGGCACTGGTTGGTTGCCACCAGTGCACATAGGGCTGGGGTAGTGGCAGTCACACTGATGGGGCCTGGTGTCTCTCTCAGCCAGGCACCCCCCAATCTGATACAGGATCCCACCAGGACTAGTAGGATTGGGATTGGGACAGTGGCAGTCACACTGATGGGGTCTGGTGCCTCTCTCACCCCCCCCCACTCTACTTTAGGGCCCCACCAGGACACGTAGGGTTGGGAGGACAGTGGCAGTCACACTGATGGGGGCTAGTTTCTCTCTCAGCTAGGGCCCCCTACTCTGATCACGGATTCCACCAGGAGATGTGGGGTTGGGACAGTGGCAGTCACACTGATGGGGTCTGGTTTTTCTCTTAGCCAGGTCCCCCTATTATGAGCACGGATTCCACCGGGACATGTGGGCTTGGGACAGTGGCAGTCACACTGATGGGGTCTGGTGCCTCTCTCACCCCCCCCCCCCCACTCTACTTTAGGGCCCCACCAGGACACGTAGGGTTGGGAGGACAGTGGCAGTCACACTGATGGGGGCTAGTTTCTCTCTCAGCTAGGCCCCCCTACTCTGATCACGATTCCACCAGGAGATGTGGGGTTGGGACAGTGGCAGTCACACTGATGGGGTCTGGTTTTTCTCTCAGCCAGGTCCCCCTATTATGATCACGGATTCCACCGGGACATGTGGGCTTGGGACAGTGACAGTCACACTGATGGGGTCTGGTGTCTCTCTCAGCCGGGTCCCTCTACTCTGAGCCAGGATCCCACCAGGACACGTAGGGTTAGGGTAGTGGCAGTCACATTGATGGGGTGTGGTGTCTCTCACAGCCTGGCCCCCTACTCTGAGCCAGGATCCTACCAGGATATGTAGGGTTGGGACAGTGGATGTAACACAGATGGGGTCTGTTGTCTCTCTCAGCCAGGTCCCCCTGCTCTGAGACAGGACAAGTTGGTAAGTTTAGGGCAGTGGCAGTCACACTGATGGGGTCTGGTGCCTCTCTCAGCCTGGCCCCCCAACTCTACTCTAAGCCAGGATCCCACCAGGACAAGTAGGGTTAGGACAGTGGCAGTCACACTGATGGGGCTGGTGCCTCTCCCAGCCTGGCTCCCCTACTCTACTCTAAGCCAGGATTTCACAAGGACACGTAGGACTGGGGCAGTGGCAGTGGCAGTCACACTGATGGGGTCTGGTGCCTCTCTCAGCCAGGCTTCTCTACTCTGAGCAGGTTCCCACCAGGACACGTAGGGTTGGGGCAGTGGCAGTCAAACTGATGGGGTCTGGTGCCTCTCTCAGCCAGGCTTCTCTACTCTGAGCAGGTTCCCACCAGGACACGTAGGGTTGGGGCAGTGGCAGTCAAACTGATGGGGTCTGGTGCCTCTCTCAGCCGCGTTCCTCTACTCTTCTCTGAGCCAGGATACCACCAGGACACGTAGGACTGGGGCAGTGGCAGTCACACTGATGGGGTCTGGTGTCTCTCTCAGCCAGGTTCTTCTACTCTGAGCAGGTTACCACCAGGACACGTAGGGTTGTTACAGTGACAATCACACTGATGGGGTCTGGTGTCTCTATCAGCCACACCCTACTCTTCTTTGAGCCAGGTTTCCACCAAGACACGTAGGGTTGGGACAGTGGCAGTCACACTGATGGGGTCTGGTATCTTTCTCAGCCAGGACCCCACCAGGACACATGGCATCGACCCTGACAGTGCCCCTCCGGCCAGGATCCATTTGTGAGCCAATCTTCATTCAGGTCTATCTACCTGTCACCCTCAGTTCTCTGACATCAATTTTGCATGTAATTATTTACATATTTAATAGAAAGTGGAAATACATGGGTAGTTTTAGCTGATTTGTTCATAACCGAAGAAAGGTGCTTTGTAGAGTGAAAAACTTCATTTTTAACACGTGAAGAAGAAATCAAGGAGCATATCATCAACGAGGTGATAAAAAACTATTGCTGCTTTTGCGTCCGTTTTCGGACGAAAAGCGGCGATAATTTTATCGCCTAATCAGCAAGGTCACGCTATCGCGTGAAACCTTGCATTAGCGCCTGTATTCTGAACGCCCAGCTTTGCATCTCTAATGAGATGCAAAGTGGGCGTTCCTGCCCTGACATGACAGGAGAAATGTCGCTAAGCGACATTTCTCCAATCATCAATGGGCACGCTAACCTGCAGAGCGACAAGCAAAGTAGCGATAACCCCTGTTATCGCTACATTCCTTACGCCTGCTTCAAGACTGACTTAGCCATGATATCCTATGTAAGGTGGATATCATGGCTAAGTTTGCCTTGCCCTATCATCAAGCTATCGCCAAACTTTGTGTGATTATCGCTGGATTTCCAGCGATAATCTCACGTTAGGCAGTTAGCGCTTGGAAGTTTATCGCTTTTGAGATAAACGTTGCTAGTAGCACGCTATCTTAGCGATAAAATTCCACGTTACCCGGCGATAATTATCCTAGCGCTAAGTGCGCTTAGCGATAATTATCGCCGGTCCTTGATGATATGCCCCCTGGATATTTATTTTGACAGAACCTGTGTATTTTGTTTGATATAAATATAGAGAACCAACTGTGCATGCATAAGCTTGTTGCTGATATAGTCTGGCATAGCGCCTGCCTTTATTCCTTTTGTGGAGCTCTTCCTTCTTGTTTATGAGCAAAACTCATTGGACCCCAGTTAGAAGAACTCTGAAGCTGATGGCTCCACTGTGGCCTCCAGGCAAGGGTCCCAGTTTTAGACATAAGACAGTTTTTGGCCCTTTCAATGAAGGAGTCAGGGCCATGTGGCCCATCTTTCTGACAGGTTCCAGTGCCAACCAAGCCCTGCACCCTCTCCTGCTAAAACCACAACCCTTCCCTTGTACTTCATAAGTTCCAGAAAGGCGATGACTCAAACAGTTTTTCAGAACTTGGAGCTCCTCAACTTTGTTAAAACAAAAATGATCCATTTTGTGTGTCACACTCTCACTGTCAATACAACATACTTAGTATACACTTTTAGTTTCTCAAGGACATTCCCCCTTCACATCCATTCACTCAAATTCGGTTCCTTGCAGCCCCAAAGGGATTCTTCTGTCAGACTCCATCGCTTCATGGTGCTCTTCCAAAGCAACCTCTGTGTAAAGTCATCCTGGACTTTGCGGGCCAGGCATCAGATGTCCCCGCGCCATCAGCTACAGTAGGTCCAGATGCTGCTCAATCCTGCTCCTGGCACAGAAGGCATTGGTGGACTTCAGACCGGTTCTGGACCTAAAGATGAGTTCCTGCATGACCATCAATCTTTGAAGATGGTCTCCCGCAGGTCATTCTTCCCATGATGAAGCTGGGAGACTTCCTGTCCTCACTGGATCTGCTGGACGCCCACCTCCATACTCCAGTTCCATTGCACTCACAGATGTGGCTTCAATTCTGCAACCAGGGTCAACATTTCCAGGTTCAATACCTGCCTTTAGGCCTGGCTTCTGCTTCAAGAATATTAACAAAAGTCTTGGTACCTCTGGCTGGAAAGATTCATACTCACAGCATCTAGGCACTTACATATCTGGACGACTGGTAATTCTTTTATTTTCTTTCTAAAGGATGCAAGGGGCTACTTTGGGGTTGCAACAAGCAACAAGGTTTTGCTTCCTGCTGAATCTGAAAAAGTCTCAATCGATTCCTGTTCTGAATCTTCAGTTCATTGGCGCGACCTTTCATACAGACTTGTGACGAGTGTTTCTCCCCACCCTAACAAAATGAGTTTGTTTCCTTTCTTTTTGCCCTGCTGTCTCAGGTTTTGTAAGACCTGGCACCATTGGCGTGGGTCTCCCTTCCATTTTTTGCTGTTGCCTCCTGTATGTTTGCTATGCGTTTTGCTGGTCTAGATGCTTTGGGCACTTTGCCACTGCTATTCAGTGCAACAGTGCAAGTGCTCCCTATGTTAAATTGATGTATTAGATTAGTGACTCCATGATTGGTTATTTGATTTACTTGTCAGACCCTAGTACAGTGCACCATGTGTGTCCAGGGACTGTAAATCAAATGCTGCAGGCGGGCTTGCAGCCCTGGTTGTGCCACCCACAGAAGCAGCTTGTAAAATGTGGCTCAGGCCTGCCATTGCAGAGCCTGTGTGCTGCCTAGGGCTGCCATGTTGACTTGGCAAGTGCACACACTTGACAGTCCCTAAACCTTCCCTTTTCTATATGTTAGTCACCCCTAAGGTAGGCCCAAGGTACCGTTATGGGCAGGGTACATTGTATGTGAAAGGTAGGACATGCCCTGGTGTGTGGGTCATGTCCTGATAGTGAATTACAGCCAATTTTGTTTTTCACTATTGCAAGGCTATCTGTTCCTTTAGGCCAGAATGGGCAGTTTGGTTATAACATCTTATAATCCTAACTGACTCAGGGAACTAGTTAGAAATTCGAGTTTAGTATGCCTGAACTCAGAATGTTAAAATACATCTTTTAGTGAGGGTGATTCTTACATTCTGTGTTTGAAAATACCACTTTTAGAAAGTAGGTATTTTCTTGCCTAACCATCCAGCATAGGTTTGTGTATATCATGTCTGGTTTGTGAGTGACAGGGGGCTGGAGAGGGTCTTGGCTCCAGCAGTCTGATGGGTCAGAGAGTGGGGGGGGTGGAGGGGGGGGAGATTTCTTTTCACTGACCTGAGCCCTCATAGAATAGAGAGTAGGGGGAGGAGATTTCCTTTCAGCTACCTAAGCCAGGTCTGCTTTCAAAAATCTCCTGCCAGGAAGCTGCACAGAACTGGTTTTGCCTGGGCACAGGCACCCTCTGCCTCAGAGGACAAAGGATTTTGCAGTATAAATATTAGGGCCCAGACCCCATAACTTTAGATCACTTCTGGGAATCAAGATGAACCTTTGCCAAGGAGAAGAACCAAGGAAGCTGAAGGAGGAGACTGCCCCTGTGTTGTTTTGCTATTTCTGGGGATGGCCTGCAGTGGTTACTTTATTGCCAAAGAAATGGTAAAAGCACTTTTGTGAACTTTTCATAATCTTGAAGAAGAATCTCCAAAAGCTTGAAGTGTGCTTGCCTCCTGCCTGAAGTCTCAGGGATACAAGACTTCACCACCAGCTCCCCTGAATTCCCTTGCTGGGAATTCTAACTGCAGAGAGGTGCCTACAGTTGTTTGGGCCCTCTCAGAAGACTGCATGTCGCTGGGAGCGCAACGCAACAAGGAGAAGTGTGTCTCCGCCACAGCAGTTGCCGTCTCATCGCCTTAGAAGTGTGCCACAGCTGTTTGCTGTCTGATCACCGACGAGGCGTGTCGCATCACCGGAGAAGTGTGTCGCTGCCATAGAGGTCGCCGTCGCATCACCGGAGAAGCGTGTCACAGGGCCTGTCGCGGCTCGAAAGTTACCGAGTTCGCCGCATGGCCGTCGGGCGGGCACGCATCCAACGTTGTCACATCAAAGATGCCATTTTGTCGCATCGCAAAGGATCATCACATCGAGGTGCCATCTTGTCGCATCGTCACCGGACCGCAGTAAGAAACGACGCATCAACTCCCCACACAGTAAGGGAGCAAGCCTCAACTCCCCTGCGCAGCAGTAAGGAACCGACACATCCACTCCCCTGAGTGTAAGGAACGGCGCATCAACTTCCCTGCGACCCTTTTGTTTGTATTGCATGACACATCCCAGGTACTTTGAGAGTAAAGTGTTGCATTTACCATCTACATTGAACTAAGATATTTCTACCATTTTAAAGTCTATTTTGATTACAGTATTGCGAATTTTTGTCATTGGGTCTTGTGTTAAGTCTAGTAAAGATTACTTATTTTTCTAAACTGGTGTGGTGTTCATTTGTAGTGTTTTTACTGCATTACTGTATGTGTTCACAAATGCTTTACACACTGCCTCTGAGATAAGCCTGTCTGCTCGTGCCAAGCTACCAAGGGGGTGAGCAGGGGTTATTTTAGAAGTGTAGCCCCTTTCCCTGACTAGAAGCAAGGGTCCCTGTTTGGACAAAGGTACCTACCTCTGCCAACTAGAGACTCCCAAGTCTAACAGGCATCTTCAACAAATTGTGACATGGCCTCGACTTCCCTTTCTTTAAGCTCGATCAGTTACAGCCAGTGGTCCAATATTACCTAACTTTGTGGAATCTAGTGTCTAAGAGTTATAAAGCCATAATTCCTGTACCTCCTCAGATTCACCAGTTGTTGATATGGTAACTAATTCTGTCAAATTGGATAAAAATCTTCCATTAACTTCTCCTTCCCCCTGGTATTGTCCATGTCTGCCAGTTGGCTGTGGTGGGCTGCAACACTGCGGAATCTCTCAGCTGACGACTGAAGGGATCTGACGGAGAGGGAGAGCTGAAGGCTGTTCATCAGCCAGGATCCATTTCCCCCCTTCTGAAGAACCCATCAGTACAAGTCAGACCCAAGGACCAGGTGATTTAATATTATAACAACCAACATGGGGGAACGAGGATCCTGAAATTGCTATAGTTGAAGGACATATACGTGTGGGCAGGGGCCGAATCACCTTTCTCTGTCAACAGTATTTCTTCCAGGGAGGGAGTATGGGCCTGAGCTGTGCATCCTTCTGCAGTAATAACTCATTGCCTCAGTTTGTTTCTGCAGATAGGACTGTGATTGGCCATGCTTGGCTGGATGTTTTTGCATTTCTGGAGAGTGATCTTGAATGGATGCTCTTTGCTACAAAATCGACTCTATACATTTCTTCGGATTCTCTTGATTTTCAGGGTTCTTTAGAAAAATGTATGCAAATTATGCAGTGATTTTTTTTCATTAGTCCCGTTTTGCCCTTGGCATCCTTGGTACGTTCTTCTTCCATGGAGGTCCTCGCAGGCACATTGGGTGTTTCCAACTTGCATCTCTTGGATTTTTGTCTGACAGAATCCTCCATCTCTCCCCTGCATCTAGAGACTTGAGGCTAGAAAGGTTAGATCTTCAAGCCTGGGTTGCTCAGATGAAGTTGCCTCTTGAGCCAGTCTGGAAGCCTTCGACCCTTCAGGCGTTCTCCCATCCTTGGTGTAATTTTGACAATTGGTGCTTGTCTAAAGGGCTTAAGTCTTCAAGTGATCCATCCAGAGTGTTGGATTGTTTGAGAGAGGTTTCTCTACTGGGTTTGGCAGGATCTTCCTTTCGCAGTCAGTGCTCTATTACTTACCGGTAATCTTCATTACTCCGGGTCCCGTTGTCCTAGTCCCATTCATTTACAAAGTGGAGATAACCATCTCCCGACAGAAAAAAAGAGCAGAGGCATGCTGGGACCCTAATACTGCCCCTCCCGCCGGGAGTACATAAGCAGTACTTACCCAGCATCCCGCCTGTACAACCAAGCCCAGACAGGAAGGCCGGCCGTCCGGAGGGAGGGAGGGGCGTATGAATGGGATGAGGACAACGGGACCCGGAGTAATGAAGATTACCGGTAAGTAATAGAGCATTACCCCCAGGTCCCTTATGTCCTTGTCCCATTCATTTCCAAAGTGGAGAATACCAAAGCAGAAAAACCGGCCTTCCGAAACCACAAGCACACCCAGGAAACCACACCAAACGCAGCAACCCAAGGGAGCACCGAGAAGGAGGGAAGGGGAGACCACAGGAAGCAGCCGGCCAGCAACCCAGAACAGGACAGCAGGGCCAAAACAAGGACCGGAGACAACCAAGAAAAAAACAGAAGGCCAGGACCACAAACAGGAGGCCACCAACCAGAGAAACATGAGACAGGGCTGCCAGGCTAAAACGATACGTCCGAGGATGGACAAGCCCGCCCAGCCCAGAACCACCAGGAAGGCACACAGGACCCGGCAGCCGCACAGACACAGAGAAAACTCCGACCGCCCCGGTGAAGGCCAAGGAAAGAAGCCCAGGCAACGGAGCGCAGCCCCAAACACCCAGACAAACAAGGAAGGAGGAAGGCACAGGCCAGAAACCGGTCCACCACACCAAACCGAACGACCCGGCCAGACGAGAGCACCGAGGAGAAAGCCAACAAACCCCGCCGAGGAGGCCAGAACCGGGGAGGAACCCCAGCAAGAGCACGGGAGCAGAACAGTATCCAAACCCCAACCAGACCGAAAAGGACAGGGAAGGAGACAGAGACCCGAAACCCCATGAGGCCAAAAGCCCCCACAGGGAAGAAAAACCGCCAACCGAACAGGGCGGCCAAAAAACCCAGAACAGGCGGAGCAGAGGAAGCAACCTGGAACTGAACCGGAACCGCAACCTCAACACAGAGGGTAGACCAAAACAGAAGCCAAGAAGGTGGACAACCGCACAGGCACCCAACACCCAGGCCAAGCACTCAGCAAGGGCCGCAGCAATGGAAGAAAAAGCCCTAGGGGGCACAGCACCCAGACCAGAAACCCACCAGGCCCGACCGCAGCCAACCACGAAGAAGAGCCAAGAGACAGCAAAAACAAGGGCAACAAAGGTACAAGGAACCAGAAAACCAGGACCGGAGTCCAGCAACCCGCCGAGGCAGGAGGACCCACAGGCCCAACCAGCCCCTGGAAGAAGCCCATGCAGAGCCCAGGGCAAAGGAAACTGCAGGGAGGCCGATCGAGACCCCCAGCACCCCAACGCCGGACCAAACAGAAGGCCGGAAGAAAGAACAAACACAGGAAACCTCCAAAATGGAAACCGGAGGAAGCAGAGAAGGCAGAGGGCCAAGCAGCAGCAGAACCCAGACACCCAGGAGCCAGGAGGGAGAGCAAGAGAAGGAGGCCCAGCTGAACCAGAAACCCAGGAGAAAAAAGAGGGCGGCCAGCTAGACAGGAGCAACGGGGAAACCAAAGCCCAACAGCACCCAACGGAACCACAGGAACTAGGCAGAAACACGGACACCCAACCAGAGGTGAACCAAGCCCGGGAAGAGAACCGCTCGCAGGAGCAGGCCCAGAAGGACCCACCAGAACATGGCCCGAAACCAAGAGAGCACACCGCCAGGATCCACAGAGAGAGCACAGGCAAGGACGCACGCCCGAAAAAAAGGTGACCAACAGACGCCCAAAACCAGCAGAAACCGGAAAGCCCCAGCAGACAAAAAGAGGGAAAAACCAGCGCCAAGCCAAGGACACAGCACCAGCGAAAGAGAGCCAGGCCCCAAACCGCATAGGCACGAATGCCAGAGAGCCAAAACGTGAACCGCGACTGGAAACACACCCCAGGGGGGACGCCAAGGAAAGGGAGAGCAGGGCCCAACCCCACCAGCCTGAGAAGCAGACAGCCACAGGCACCCACAGGCAGCCCCAACCAGGAAGAAACCAGGCCCGACCAAGCAGAACCAAAGAGACCAGTTGAGAGCAGGATCGCCGGCAGAAACAGGAGGGGCGACCAGGACCCACCGAAAGAAGCCGAAAGCAAGCCAAGGAAATGAGCAGGGGTGCCGCAGAAGCAGGGGAACACAAGGCCACACCAAGGAAACCCCAGAATCCAGGAACAGCCATCGCCAGAGCAAGGAGCAACCAAAAAACAACAGCACCCAACACGGAAGAGGCAAGAAGCAGAAGACAGCACGCAGCCATCCCCCCACAAAGCAACCCAAGCACACAGGAGGGCCAGGAATACAAACCGGAAGCTCCAGAAAGGTGCAAGGAGAACACAACAGCAGCAAAAGGAGGCAGCAACAGGGAAAGAAGCCCCCCAGCACACGCCAACACCTGAACCCCAGGAAGGCCAGACCCCAGAAAGGAAGGGGACACCGCATTCCAGCGGACAGAACGAGCAACCCCGAAGAGAGGCCGCAAGAACCCACGGCACAGCCAAGCAGGGCACACAACCAGCTGAACCGGACGCCAGCAGAGGAACAGAGCCAGCCGGATAGGCAAGAACCCCCGGGTAGGGAGAGCCAACCCAGGGACCCAGCCTACTCCAGGCCAGACCACAGCACCAACAACACCCTAGGAGCAGGACCGCGCAGAAACAGCCGAAAAACAGGCAGACCCCGGCAGAACCAAGAGAGTAAGAGAGGGCAAGCACAAGCGAGCCGACGGCCAAGAGAGGACCACGAACCACAGTCACACCACCCAGGGAGGCCACACCCCGCAGAGGCAAAGTGGCGACGAGCAACAAATCCCATAGTCACCCAGCGGAGCAACAAAGAAGCCCAGGAGGGAAAAGTGGCAAGGGGACAAGGCGGCACAGAACTGCTGCAAGCGGCAGCGGATGCACTGCGCCAGCCCCGGCAGCCCGGGAGCAGGAGGCCACTGAGGCAGAGAGCCAAACCGGCGACCATGCCCCCGCAGGAGAGACAAGCCCAAAAAGACAGCCCACACGGAGAACCAAAACACCAGCAGCACCGCACACCCCAGCACACCAGCCCAGCCACCCGGAACACTCAGGAGGGCAGGAGCCAAGGACGAGGAACAGCCCAAACAGGCAAGAACCCCAGCCCCGCAGACCAACACACGAGGGCAGAAGTGGGGGCGCAGTGCAGCAGCAGAGTGCAAGCAGGAGGCCCCTGTTACGAATCCTGGCAACTCCAGGAGTCACTGCCACCCAACCTGGCCACGGCCAATCCACCAAAAACGGAACAGGAGCGGGCAGACCGGCACCACACATAAAACAGAGGCGCCACAGGGCCAGGAACGAGGACAGAGCCACACACCACTCGGCACCATGCACACCCCAGCCCAGCAGGAGAGAGAAGGGGCCAGGAAGCAAACGAGAGGAGCATAGGGGGAAAGGAGCAACCAGCAGCACAGGACGAGCAGGAAACACCCAAAAAGACAGAGGCGCCCAGCAGCCAACAGCTAAGAGGCAGTGGCAGAACGCACACCCCACACGCAGGAGGCACCAAAAAACACCGCCAGGAGGCACAGGAACCCCGCAGCAGAAGGCCAGCAACAGCCAACAAGACCCGCCGGCGGCAAGCACGGGGAGAACACGAGAAACGTCCAAGAAGGAGAAAGCGAAGAAGCCCCACCGCCCCAAAAAAGAACGTGACCTCACAGCAGTCCCAGTGCACACTCGAACAGAACCAACATGTACCCCACGGGAATGGAACTCCACCCCACACTGGGGCCAGCACAGAGTGGGGTGGACACGGGGAAAAGAGAATGGAGCATACCACCTCTAATAGAACCACACAAACTCTTACAGCTTAGCAGGCAACCATTATTCACACAGTCACAGAGCGCAAACTCGACTCGAAGGCACCGGATCGCCCCCCATGAGCAACAGTTATGGAACATAAGGACACATACATGCGTGCAAGGCGCAGGGAGACCACGCGAACAGCGCAGAAACACAGGATGCCGAGCCGATGCTAGGCTCCAACCCAGTTCCTCAGCCACAAAACCTGCAGCCCTAGAGGCAAGGCTGCTTTCACTCCCGAAACAAACCAGCACATGCAGAGGCAGCAGCCAGAAGGAGCGCCACACCGCCGCAGGCACAAACCCCGGCAGCGGGCAGAAGGCAGAGCAAGGAGCCACGTACCCCAACACCAACAATGGGCTGTTACACACACATTTGCGGGACCGGAAGTCCAGTCTTTTCTATTACTGACTTCTCGCCCTCTTCGATGTTTTTTTCTTGGATGCCCATTCATTCCATTGTCCTGTCCCCTCTTGAGATGTTCCCTTCGTGCTACAGGCTTTACTGGAACCTCCTTTTGAGCCACTAGATTCAGTTGATCTTAAGTTTGTTTTGGTCAAAGTAATATTTTAATGACTATTTGATCTGAAAAGTCTATTAGGGATATAGCAACCCTCTTATGTTCCGAACTCTGTTTGCACTTCTTTACAGATAATAAGGTTTTGCGCCCAAGTCCTGGCTTGTGCGTAAAATACCTTCGAGTTTTACTCTACTCAGAATGTCGCTGTGGCCTCTCTTCCATCTTCTTCGTCCGCAGTAGAGGCCTTCCGCCGTTCCCCGGATGGGCTGAGCTAGAGCCACGTTTCCTTGGCCTTTGAGAGGTTCAGCCCTCTATGCTTCTTCCCTTTGATTCTTGCTGAGTGTGACATAGGCTGACACTCTTCCCCTGACCTAAGAGGACTCTTGACTGAGCTTCTGCAATGCGGACACCTTCACTGTTCCTTTTCATTCCAGGGTTTTCCTGCATTTCCCTGAATTTTGGAATTCCTTAGAGTAATGAAACATCCTCTTAGTTTTGAATTGAACTTAGATGATTCTGGATTTTACTCATGTGTGGACGAGAGGAGCGGAAACTCTTCTCCGATCACCAGATCTTACTGCTGATCTTCTGTTTTGCTGAGACTGAACTTCTTCTTTGCCTCATACTGGTTCGCCCGGACTTCTTTAGCAAGTTGCATTTCCCAGTTGTTGTTCTTTGTCTTTTTAGCATAGTGCTGAGATTCGTGCATCTTAACTTAATTACTAACTTGTAATAAACCTTCCTAACTTTAGTCACGGATTCCTGGTCCTTAGTTTGTTGCCAAATGGACTACACCGTTGATCGGAAGTGACTGATGTACTGTTGAGTCCCCTCACCCCTCAGTCGGGATGAAAGGTCCATCGGAGGACGGATGGTAAGCGGGTTGGCCCAAAGCGCTGCATCAACGTTCAGCAGCAGGGACCTTCCTACATTCAACGGACGGGCCCAGCGCCCTCTACATTTGTTTGACCGGAGCCGCCTCTTCTCCAAAGTTGATTCTTTGTAACTTTTGAAATCTTAGGCCAGGGCCTTCGTTCTTTTTCTTCAACCCTGCCTCTGTCATAGACAGGCCTTGTCCCTTTCTTACAATGTGAAAGAAATTGATATTCCAAGTCCAGTTCAAGGAGGGTCCACTAGGGAGGCCCACCTCATGGGTAGTTTTAAAGTGCCTTGAAGACAGAAATTTGCAGTGCTGCCACTTGAGCTCCGCCACTGACTTTTATGACTGCATACAGTTGGGTGGAAGTGTCTTATCCGACTCTGGTTCTTATGGTGTAGACCCCGGGGAACCCTTATATTTAATAAGGATTTTGTGTCATTCTTGCACCACGCAACGAGGGGGCAGAGCAACACAAAACCTATAATGAGGTTTACCAAGCCACAAAAGGCCACATTGCGTGTCCCTGCCTGGTTTGAAAAATATGGAATAACGCATGGCAGCGCAAATCACTTCCTTGCATTACTCTGCTCCACGGAGTCGTTCCGTGGGTGGAGCGGGGTGTTCCCATGCTCCACCCTTAGATTTTGCGTTGTACCAGATCTACCATTAGTGGTAGTCTTGGGAATGCGTCAGGATGCTACGCCTCCCCATATTGATTTCTCCTTGTTTTTTCTTCTTTCCTAATGTGCTGCATTCTTCAGCACACATAGAAAGAGGAACAGGCCTGTGAGGATTATTATTATATGCGGAAGGTACCCCTTCCTGCACCAAAACAATCCTGACGACAAAACAGGCAGCCTGGCATCATGACGCAAGGGTGCCTGCATCGGCGCTTGGCAGAAAAAAGTGCGCCAGCGCCGGGAAAGGACAGGAAGGCGCTGAATAATGTTAAATTCAGCACATGTCTGCGCTTTCCCTCTCATACAGCGCAGCAAGGTGGCTTGCTGCGCTGCGCAAACAAGAGATAAATATGGGCCTCGGTCACTGCTGAAGGGTCATCATTCTGTCCCTGTAAATAAAGTCCCTGGCTGTTGCGGTACTTTTCGTATTTCTTTTGAAGGCCTCTTTGGGAGACCTTCCCTCCTGCCTGGGTGCATGCTCGTTCGGTAAGGACTGAGACCAGAAAGACGGACGATGAGATAAGGGCTCGGGTACAGTCCCTGGAGGCCACCCTCCCATCTGCAGCACAGTGGCCATATAATGCTTGTCATCACCGGAAGTGTGGAGGATAGCTTCCTGCCTTGGTGTTTGGAGGGGAGGAGACTAAGGGAGTCACAAGGAGGAAGCCATGTTGGAGTGGGATTTAAGTTTAGGGTGGCCAAGTAAACAACGGGCTGAAGATTACCTGTACGTAGCCGCACCCTTTTGCAGCAGTTTACTACGTTGGTGCCTACAGGACAACAGACGCATCACTGCTGGCAAGGGGCAACCCCTCTCAGCCATTGACTTAAAGCAGGGTCACTGGCCGCCCGCCTGCCCATTAGGAGACCGAGGTTTGAGCCTTTGCGCAACCCTCGCTCTCCTAATGGGCATGCGCCAGCCTGAGCAGACACTAGTGCGCATGACTGGGCACGGCAGAAAAATTCGCCAACCTTCACAAGTCATGCGCACTTGGGCTGCTGCCTGCCCCTGGTCTGACAATGCCTGTCAGTCAACATGACGCCGGACCGCCTACCCCCTTCAGACTCTGAAGAGGGTGGGCGGTCCGACGTCATGCTGACTGACATTGTCAGTTCTCCCTCGGCGTCTCTGAACTTCAGTAAACTGAGAGTTTACTTAAGTTCAGAGACGCCGAGGGAGCTGCGGGCGCGTGCGGCTTGTGGGGCAACGCCCCAGCGCCCTATATCAATTCTAACTTAAAAGGTGCGAAAAACAGGAAACATTAAAGATTTCGTTTGGTATAGATTCCTAATATTGAAATTACGGGGTCATGGCGTCAGTCTCTACAAGGAAAGAAGACCTGTCACTCTGTGGCTGTAGAGAGGAAACCCTACGTCACCTATTTTGCATTTGCCAGAAACTTCTGTCCTTATAGACGCTACCTGCGGACCCTTTTCAAGGACCCTAATATAAGACCAATCTCAAAAGCTGTTAAATACTGTTTTAAATATATTAATTGTTTTCGCAAATTAATGACATCTTAAGATTTACCTTATAAAATGATAAGTAATCACATTTAACTAATGCAGTTTTTAATCGTGTTTTAAAGTTGACTTTGATGAGTGTTGAACGGTTACTTTTACTTATTGTAGTCACTGTCATTAATACAATAACATTTTTGTACTGCTAAAAAAATGTGGTAACAAAAGGCAAATGTTGTTTCATATGATGAAATGAAAGGTACATTATTGCCGAGTATTATATAGCTATGTCGACCTTATAACACAGTTCGATACAAAAGATATCTCAATGCTATTGAAATGCGTTTCTTAAAAAAGAACATTTCAGCGTTTCAGATCTTGTACACAGTTATACGCGAATAATGAATGTTTTTTTCCTGCACAGAAACACTGCTTTATGAACTGCCTCGCAGAGTAAAATAGGCTGTCGGAATCATGTCGGGTCCAACTCTGCATAGCCCCAGGGCTTTAAGTGGAATGAAAAAACTGGGGGGTCTCTCAAAGGGGCGTGGCCAATATAATTGAGGGCGTGGCTTAAAAACATTTAAAAATCTGTGGTTAGCATAGTGTGCCGCCCGACTTGTATTTTGCTGTTTCTGTCATTGCATCTAGGTATATGATACAACAAGTAACATCATACCTACAAGTCAGGACTATTGGCTTTGTCACTGGTTGTTAGTTGCATAAAATAAATAAGCAGCAACTATGGCTTGTATATAATATTGGCAAAGCTTCCACTTAAAGCCCTGGTGACACCACGACAATGTTGCTGCTCCTGGGTTTCAAAAAGAGAAGTGAAATACAGAGAGAAAATGACTCTTTAAAGGATTTCCCTTCCCTCTACAACGCTCACCTGATATGATGTCATGGCGTAACTTTCCACTTGTGAGAGTGTGAGCAGGATACATCGATGTGCCTCCTGTCTTGAAACGGGTCTCTAAAGGGCTCTGTTTTGCGCCCTGGCACTTTTTCCGGACTGTCACTACAGTCTGGAAAAAAAACCGGACCGTCTGTGCCAGCGCACAAAACAGAGCCCGATAGAGACCCGTTTCGAGGCCCCCTTAAAAAAACTGCCGGTGCTCCGTCCCGGTGAGACTCGGCCCACTTAAAGCCCTGCATAGCCCCTGTATACCTGTACACTGTTCTTGTAAGGGCCTCTTGTACCCAGCGCATCCGAGTGACTGTCTAAAACTGGCATTTCATGCGCGCACTGCAGGGCCCTGGCAGAGGGGCAGCTCTGCAGGGCAGTCGGACCTCTCATGTTCACCATGTCTCCTTGGAAGACCCCTTCACATTCAAGACATCGAAGTCTGAAAGAGTCGGCACGTCTGGGCGTTCCCTCCTGGCCTGGCAAGAGTTGGCAATGAATAAAGAGTTTGTGAAATTGTCAGGATTCCTTTGTCACATGGCAGTCATCCCTCATTCTGAAAGGACTGAGGCATCCGTCAAACACGTTTAACTGATTTTAGTGTTTGCAGTTTTGGGGTTGTGTTCCAGAAGGGGAAAAGCGATTTCGCTGCGTTTCCCAATACTTTTACCAGCCTAATCTTAAAAATACAGGCCAGGCCCAGTATCCAAATGGCCAGGTGGCCACTCTGGCCTTCTCCTGTGGTTCACCCAGTCAAGGGTCTCCGACGGACCCCCATCCTGTGACGCTAAGAAGGACGGCCAGCCAAGCGGCTGCCTTGTCGCCCATTGCTGCTGAGGAGAGGCCAAAGCCGCGCGGGAAACGTTTGTGACTGATGGCACACACAAGTCACCCCATTGCAAGGATGTTTGTGTTCCATGCCAGGCTCTCCCGGTGTGAGACTGCTGGTGAAAATGGCTGAATGCGAGCGCGCAGCCAGCAGCATCGAATGCCTTACTACCACAGGCTCAGCAGACCCCCCCCCCCCCCCCACCAGCTCATCTTCACTTACAAACCCGTCTGTAAGTGAAGATGAGGAACTCTAAAGCAGGGCACGACACTGGCTTTTAATCTTGACTGCTTGATTGCCACAAAAGGCCGAGTCTCAGGAGCTATGCGACACCAAGCGCTATGTCAGGGAGTTGTAGTATTCTATTCCTATGCTAACACTCGCTGCCTGTCCTGGCTTTTACTGTGGGAACCCTGGTCACCCTACAATTAGCAGAAATAAAATGCTGTCTTCAACTGAAACTGCTGGGGAGGGAGCCTCCCAACTCTGCAGCACCTTCTCCCTCATTGAGAACTCAGCTGCTATCCTTCGGGCTGAGTTCGCGCTATATAACAGATGCCAATGTTAAGAGTACATTCATTCATTTCAGAATAGAGTATAGTATTTCTATTGGATATTGAATACGGCAGGAGGAGGGACTTAATTTTGGGTGCTTTCAGTCTTGTTACACTTCTGATGTGCATCACTTACAAGCCTTGTCCACTGTACGGGCACAATTAGGACATTTGGAACTACATGATTATCCTGCTAGGACATGCACTTCCCATAGATCACCCAGCTTACTATTTTCATTGATAGCTTGTTCCATCAGTAGTCCTCTCTTCCCTCAGGCCTCTCCAGTGGCGCATTTCTGGGCTAGGCCTTCACGTTGCTGCACTCACTTGGACACGAATGTAACCGATGATACCCAGATAGTCGGTCCTTGGGCCACACAGCACGCTCCGTGATGCTAAGGTTATTGTTATGTAATTCATGTGCGCAGCTGTGGTCGGGTCACCAGTGCCGCTGCGATTCCGCCAGCAGTCCGGCAGGTGCACAGGCCAGGTCACGTTCACCAATATATTTTGCTAGCGAAGTACCTTGAGCCGGGGGAAGACGGACAACTTCTATTAACTTATTGTAATGGTGCAAGGGAAGTGAATCTCACAGCTACGCTGGAACTGTGGCAGTAAGCGGGTTTCTATGAAATGCTTTGCCATGCCCGCTCATTACCTTTTAATCTACATACAGAGTGCAGTTCTTTTACGTGGCTCAGCAGCTCGGGCCGGTTGAGAGTAACCAGCAACCGTGCCTCAGAGGCAAGGTTCTCAGCATTGGGTGCGACTAGTCCCTCCAAATCAGGGTTCAAGGCCAAGCAGGGAGGGCAAGATCTCCTCACTATGAGGACCTTGTTACTTCCAGAGATGGTGCGATGCTGTTAAAAGTGATTGTGTCCAGAAAGGGCGTATTTAATATAGGGATGCATGACATGTGCTCAGTATTTATGGGTTAGGCAGTGGAACCGAGACCACAGTGTTTTGTTCATTGTAACTGAGACTGTGTGGCCTTGGCTTGTTCTTATTTGGGGGTCTGGGGCTCTGGTGGAGCGCAAGAGCAAGGAGTGGGGGCGGCTAGCTCTCGGTTGCCTGCAACTGAGCTATAATGTGGCTTCTCACCTTATGCAAATAGAAGCACTGATTAGCAATAGATGGGCTTGTTGTAGGTATTGCCTTTTGTAGTAAATATAGGGATGCAATGACACGTGCCTGTATATCATGTAACTGGAGCTCATGTTTTACGTTTCAACTCCTTTACGTTCACATACATTTACATTTGTATAACTTGAGATGTATTTCTCAATGCGCGTTCGATTAACGCTAGGATTGTCGATCAGCTAGGCTTCTCAGTGAGCTGAACACCTAGTAGCTGCGCGGCGTGCTAGTGGCCGGTCTGACCCCTTACGCATTGCCTGAGCAAAGCTGGGTAGTTGTGATGTTCTATGTTTACAGCACAGCAGGAGCTAAGTGTGGACCTAACTGATGGGGCCGCTTTGGTGAGTCCTGGTTAGAGTTACACAACTGTCCTGCTGTAGGGAGCAGTGAGTAGGCAGGGGGGGCCTATATGGGGCTTGGGAAGTTCACAGGACGGTGCGGTCATTGAAGGCCAAGGTGATTCACCAAGGAGGTGACAGAATATTATTTGCAGTAATATCAGTGAGCCGCGGCTGTCTTTCTATGTTGAAAACACTATCCCAGAATATTGAGGAAACACAATTCGCACTTGGCCAGAGTGCTCGTGCAGTACCAGCATGTGCGGGAACTTTGGATAACGGCGCAAGATAATTACTACTTAAGGTCCCGGCCAGTTTTTGGTCAATTACCAGCAGAAACTTTTGGAGGGAGGCGGTTGATTGGCCCTAGCATTGTTTGCCTTGTCTCTCGGCCAGTGATGTTCCTTTCTGGGTTTTGGTGAACACTTCATCCTTCGCTGGCGGTCGTAGAACGTAGATTATGTGTTGGATGTAGCATTTCATGTCCTGGGACACTGAGCGTTACGCCGGCTAGCAGTAGGAAGAAAGCTTCGTTAGTAAGGGAACCCCCTGGGTGAGGCGCGCACGGCTAGGATCTGAGGGCATCCAGCAAAGGCTTGCTTCCAAGGTTTGGGAAGTGGTTGAGGGGCCAAGCTGTGCGGCAGTGCACCATGTACCTAGGGCACGTACATCAGGCAGTGACATGTGAACTGGGACCATGTGTCTAGAATATGCAGGAGTGGTTCCCACCACGGTCGGTCAGATGGGAAGTTGTCATCTTGATTCTCACTGGATACCCTCACTCCACCACGCCTATTGTAAGCCGAGGACGCCTGTTGACGCTGTTAGACCTGCTATTAGTTAGTACCTCACTGCTGTGCCTTGGCCCGGTTTGTCTCGCATCAGGGCCAGCTTGGGGGTACCGGCGAGTTGTTTGCTCCTCGGCTGAAGCGGGCGCTGCTAGAACAGGGCAAGATTGATGAGGCCAGGCAGCATGACAAAGGTCTTTTCGGCACTGGCAGAATGGTGCAGGCGGCGAAGTAGTGCCATTACAGAACATGGATTTGTCAACATTCAGCTAGGAAATGATTAGCAGCAGGAAGGTATTAAACCAGGGTGAGCAATTGGTTTTGGTTTCGTGCTCAACAGGAGCAAGGGAATTGCATTCTGTCCCATCAGGGTACGGGGACCGTCTATAGCACCAGATACTGTAATGCTGCCATCTTCGCCCTGGGCTGGGGGGTCAATGTCTTCCAACTTTTACAGCCAGACTCTGAGCAGGCAAAGGCATACTTGCGATGGTGCAATGGGCACTCAGCAGTAGAGTTAGATGGGTCATCATACCCCGGTATGACGCAGTGATGAAACATAGGTTATGGCCTCACACGACCAGGCACTCGAGGGCAGCTGTGGCGGGGGTGTGCCAGTGCCAAGAGGGTGCGGGTTGGCTGAGTAGGGCTGCTGGCTTGGAGGGAGCACTACTCTGATCGCCACAAGGGCACGTTTGTTTCATAGAAGGCTGAATTGTTACTTTTATGGCATGGTGCCAGTTGCTTTAGTTATGCGCATGTTTCTTGGCAGTGTCAGAAACATTCAGAACGCAATGCTGGTGGTTAGCCTGTTGTCAGGCTGTTCTGAGGTATTTTAGCTCAGGCATGGCCAAGCATGGGTTATAGGCCGGTGGTCTGCCCTGGGATTCGTGTTAACAGGCAGGTGAAGCAGCAGAACTTGGAGGGGCTTGGGTTTGACCTCTGGGTACTGGGGCAGAGTCTGGTTGCTCACTTAGTAGCACGCCCTTGAGTTTGACGAAACAGGTACCTTTGCGAGCATCAGTACCGGGTAACTTCGCCCGCCCTCCAGCACTGGCTGGCAGCTATGCAGGTTGTGGAAGTGGCCTTCCAACTGGGGCCTATGGTCCATATGATTAAGGGAAGCACCGGGGGAACACTTTAAGCTATAAATCTGTTGGAGACCAATTGGCTTTTCCAGTATTCAAATAGAGAAGCATTTTACACGTTGTTCTCCTCGGTGGTCACTCTGACCTGTCTCTCCCTGGTATACTAGCAGAATTTTGGGAGGGCAAGGCTTTACATTTGGTGGTGACTGATGGAATACGATGGGCGTACTCCAACGGAGTGAAAGAGGAAGGAAGGCAGGCTGGGCACTGCCAGGCAGGAGTGTCTTGGCAAAGGGATTGTTATTTAGCCATGCGAAGGCAACTTTGGACCATCGCCTATTTAGGTTTAAGGTCATTTCAGTCAAATCCACGGAGGAGTTTAGAAAGGTTGGGGGAACCTGTCCTGATGGTGCACGCTGGCCGCCGGCCCGGTTGGGCGTAGACTTGTTTTGACTGGACCTGGGAGAAGCCCGGTATCAGTATGCTGTAGGTATGATGGCCTACCAGGAGCCATGCGCAGTTGCGCAGAGCAAAGAGGTCTTGGCTTCATCAGGCATGGTCTTATACACGCCAAGTCCACAGGGTGCCGGGAGGGAGATGGGGTGCACCTCCCTAGTTTAGGCACGGTTCTTTTCCTACTGGACCTAGGGGAAGCTTTGGCTGCAGCAGGTTGTTAGTAATAGGCTACCTTGGCAAGGAGCCCGCTCAGGAGAAGCCATTGAGGTGTCAAGGAGAAAAGTTAATAGCGCCATGTGCAAGTTCACTGAGCTAAGAGGCTTTGGCTTCATCAGGCATGGCCTTTTACACGCCAAATCAACAGGGTGTCTGGAGGGTGATGGGGTGCGCCTCTCCACGCTAGGCATGAATTTAATTTTACTTGACCTTGGTGAAGCCTTGGCAGCTGCGGGTTGCGAATAGACTGGACCTACTGGGCCTAGGGGAAGCTTTGGCTGCAGCAGGTTGTAAGGAAATAGGTCTACCTTGGTGGGGGGCCCTGGTAGTGACGGTGGCCACTCCCAAGGCTGTGGAGGAGTTACAGGGCGATCCAGGGTCTGCACATACCAAGGGGTATAGCATGCAGCAGCACCGTGTGGTGCTAAGCCAGGATACCCAGGGATCTTTAGCGTGTCCACTGGAAGACCGACGGCGCCCCGCTAACCGACAGGCGGTTGTGGGTCTGAGCAACCGGGGGCTGCCATGTATGCTCCGCCCACCCATCACGGGGGGGCGTGTGTAGCAAGTGGACTGGTGGTCCACAGGTGGGAGGGGGGGACCCTCCCAACATTAGGTATACACCAATTGGCGTTGCCATGGTGACTCTAGGCTTATCAGACGGGCAGGCGGCATAGGGGCTGGCCTGCCCTGGGATCGCCCGTAAGATAACCCACCATGTTTGCATATTGCTTATGCTAATAAACCTGCAGCAATATTTCTCCACTTACATTCAGTGTCGTGTGTTTTATTTATGTACTTATGTGTGTTGTGATAACTGTTGCCGATATTGGCACTATGTAAGGCTGCCCGGGGGGGGGTTGCGCAGCGGCCCGCCCCTTTGAGGGCGGCCGCCTTAGTGCCACAGGAAGGCACAGGGGTGGGAGGTCGTGTCCCTGGGATGGACCAAGGGAGACCCCAGCAGATAGCTGCTTCCGGCGGGGAGGAGCCAGGGGGGTACATATTCTGTCTCCGCCCCCTCCTCGCCCTCTTGTCCGCTCGTTCGCCTTGCCCGCCCATCCGCTTACCCGGCGTCCGGAGGGACAATGGGGGGGCCAGGTTTTCTAACAATTCTCACTTTGTGTTGCAGGAGGAGTTACAGGGCGATCCAGGGTCTGCACATACCAAGGGGTATAGCATGCAGCAGCACCGTGTGGTGCTAAGCCAGGATACCCAGGGATCTTTAGCGTGTCCACTGGAAGACCGACGGCGCCCCGCTAACCGACAGGCGGTTGTGGGTCTGAGCAACCGGGGGCTGCCATGTATGCTCCGCCCACCCATCACGGGGGGGCGTGTGTAGCAAGTGGACTGGTGGTCCACAGGTGGGAGGGGGGGACCCTCCCAACATTAGGTATACACCAATTGGCGTTGCCATGGTGACTCTAGGCTTATCAGACGGGCAGGCGGCATAGGGGCTGGCCTGCCCTGGGATCGCCCGTAAGATAACCCACCATGTTTGCATATTGCTTATGCTAATAAACCTGCAGCAATATTTCTCCACTTACATTCAGTGTCGTGTGTTTTATTTATGTACTTATGTGTGTTGTGATAACTGTTGCCGATATTGGCACTATGTAAGTGAAGATAAGGAACTCTAAAGCAGGGCACAACACTGGCTTTTAATCTTGACTGCTTGATTGCCACAAAAGGCCGAGTCTCAGGAGCTATGCGACACCAAGCGCTATGTCAGGGAGTTGTAGTATTCTATTCCTATGCTAACACTCGCTGCCTGTCCTGGCTTTTACTGTGGGAACCCTGGTCACCCTACAATTAGCAGAAATAAAATGCTGTCTTCAACTGAAACTGCTGGGGAGGGAGCCTCCCAACTCTGCAGCACCTTCTCCCTCATTGAGAACTCAGCTGGGAGGCAGCTAACAGCAGAGAGTTTATGTTTTTACACCTGTGTATCCCAACACAACACACAATAGCTTCTAAGCGCTTTGAAAATGGCGCCACTTTAACAAAAAACAGAGTAAGCCATGGTGGTACTTGACACGGCAAATCAGTTTAGTGGTGCCACCTGCTGCTGCTGGCTATAGTAGTCAGAAAGGGGTCCCTCTTCGTTTGTCTGTTGTCCAGTGCTTAATTTGAGCCAGTGGTTTCCAGTGCTCTGCACCGGCACTTAATTCTTAGCACCTGCGCTTGTGACAGTCTGCCACATGGTGGCGCTGTTTGTTTAATTTAGAACCAAACACAGCAGTTGTTTATTAATCCAATCTACATTAAAATGACTAATGACTGCTGCCAAAATTATTCTTATGGCTTTGGGGGCCAGGATTAATTAGAATTGTTCCACCTGTAGGAGTGAGAGGGTTGGTAGTTGTGTTGAAACTGTCATTGGCAGCGCGGACAGCGGCAATGTGCGCTGCAAGGGTGAGTGGACTCCTGACGAGGGCCCCGTCACTAATGTTTTTTTTTACAAATAAAGCATTGATTGTACCGGGACCAGCGGACCCTGGTTATACCGCACAGCTGCACCGAGCGCCACCGATCCTTCATTAATGCTGGCACAAGAGAGTGCCCTCGCTGGGTGTGACTGGTCATTGCTGCTGCCATAGCTGTGTAGAGTGGCGGGCAGATACCACAGGTGATGCCAGGGCGCCCTGTCTGTGCCAGCGGATGGAAGGCACTGAAGGCACGAGCTACAGCGAGGCACGCCGATGACATGCAGTTACTGCATCCAGACATTTCACGCAACAGTGGACACGCACCTAAAACAAGCCAGCCCTATTGCCATTGCCAATGCATGTTAACAGTATGAGAGCAATGACCAACAACAATGATTTTATTGGGATTCAATTCTACTATTGTAACCCCCAAAAAACTCCCATTGCTTGAGCGCAGGGTCCAATCCTGGAGCATGCCACACAATGGGCGGGTGAGGGGCCCAATCCTGGAGCATGCCACCCAATGGGTGGGTGAGAGGGCCCAATACTGAAGCAAGCCACCCAATGGGTGGGTGAGGGGCCCAATACTGAAGCAAGCCACCCAATGGGCAGGTGAGGGGCCCAATCCTGAAGTAAGCCACCCAATAGTGGATGAGGGCTTTTCGTCCTGAAAACAATAGTTATTTTAGCTAACACAGTTTCTACATTCCAGAAAGGAGCATGTTTTGTGCTTACATGAATCGGAGGGTGGATGTCCTTGCAGTCCCACCCCCCTTCCCATTATTACGATATGATCAATTCTGTTATTGCCTTCACCCTACCATCTTCTACGGTATTTGACTGTTGGTCACTTATGCCATTTTTAGCATCACATCTTTCTGAAACTTTCCTTCTGTATATTTTAGACGTTACCTCTTTCCTCTTCTCCACTGGGTTTTTGCTGTGCTTTTTCGCATGTACTTCCCTGTGTCACCTCCTTCATCATGCTCTCTCTTTCTCAAAAACACACCCTTTCCTCTCCCCTGTGAATTCAGCACTTTCTTTTCTTTAGTTTGGTGCTGTTAATATTTCGACAGCTGTATACCTCCTTCACGCACTTTCTCATAAAATGATAATTACAATTGGCACATATGTAAACATAGCTCTATGCTCTCTGCAGAGAGGCCGGAGATTGGATGAGCATGTAATCAAAACAATGTTATGACCCACCCACAGACATTGTCTCACTGACTTTATCCTTAGTTCTAGAGCTCCCAATCGTGGGTCTACCCATGACCTGAACCCACCCAGGTACCCACCCATGCACCTAGAGGTGACTCTGGTCACAGTCTAAGCGCTGTACAAGAGCTGCATGTTGAATGGAAATAAGCTACAGAAATACAACATCTGTTGAAGACATAGAGACATATTTACAAGCCCCTATCGCCACCAGAACATCACTTGTTTTGAGGTTGTGGTGGCGATACCCCTTTGCCCTATTTACAAGGCCGTGTGGCTGAACGCTGCCTTGTAAATAAGGCACCCTTGCACTCTATACTTAGGAGGAAATGGGTTGGCAATGGGTGTTGCGGTTGGCTTTCTGCCGCAACACCTATTGATTTTGACGTTGCCCAATATTTATAAGAGTGGCGTAAATATGGGGCAGTGTAAAAATTAAGACCAGGGAAAACCTGGTCTTAAAAAGGCGAAACGATGAGAAATGCTTTAGTTCTCCTCGCTTTGCTATTATTATGTTTGCCGCATTGTGCAGCACACACAGAAACAGCAAAGCGCCATGCATGATTGTTTATATACATTAAGGTGCCCCTTCCTGCACATAAACTATAATTCCCCACTATGCAGGCACCCTTGTGCTATGGTACAAGGGGGCCTGTGTTGGCACTGGGCAGCTGAAATTAGAGCCAGCGCAGGGTGAAACGAAGAGCTGCACCGTTTTGTTGTAAATACAGTGCAGCCCTGCGTTTCAGAAGTGGCACAGCACGGCGTTAAGCCATGAAGGCTGATACTGCGCTCCATCACTTCTTTGCAAATGTGCCCAATAGTCTCTTAGGAAGTGCAAGATGAATCAAAGTATAATATGTAAACACGTCTCTCACATCCGTTATCCCCCCCCTCACACACACATATCATGAGGTATCATGAAGCATAGAGGGGTTAGAAGCGGTATCCTTCAGTCAAATGCGGTCCACAGCACTAAGAGGCCAGGACAGTGTAGATGTGCTATGTATATCTGTAAAGCGCACAATCACCCGTGAGGGTATCCTGGCGCTGAGCAGGAGTGGGTGCCTAGCCCTGCCGATGGTAGGTTGGTTAACCACCCGAGGGTGTTGTGGCGCTGAGCAGAAGTGGGTGCCCAGCCCTGCCGATGGTAGGTTGGTTAACCACCCCGAGGGTGCCGTGGCGCTGAGCAGGAGTGGGTGCCTAGCCCTGCCCAGGGTAGGTTGGTTAATCACCCAGAGGGTGTCGTGGCACTGAGCAGGAGTGGGTGCCTAGCCCTGCCCAGGGTAGGTTGGTTAATCGCCTGTGAGGGTATCCTGGAGCCGAGCAGGAGTGGGTGCCTAGCCCTGCGTAGGGTAGGTTGGTTAATTGAAAACCAGTTCTTCATCTTGCAGAATTCAAGAAGAGAGGAGGTGCAGTGCTAGGCTGTTCCATGCTTAAGAGCGGTGTAAGAGAACGCCCGTCCACCCTATTTGGTTTTGTGTGTGTGTGGAATGTGGGAGCGGAGGTGTCTGGGTGGTTGGTAGAAGGAGATACTATTGTTCAGGTCGGTGGGGCCTGAGTTGTTTAGTGCCTTGAATGTGTGTGTGAGGAGACAGAAATGAGTGTTCGTTTATTGGGAGCCAGTGGTGCTCCCTGAGGCATGGTGGGAGGTTGATGATGAGTCTGGCTGCCGAGTTCGGCATGGTTTGTAGTCTTCTGGTGAGTTGCTTGGTGATCCCAGCATGGAGGGCATTTCCATAGTCCAACTTGCTGGTGGCTTGAGCATGAGTGACAGTTTTTTTAGTGTTACTTGGGAGCCATTTGAAGATCTTCCTCAGCGTTAGGGTGTGGAAGCAGGAAGCAGTGACGGCGTTGACTTGTGCGATCGTGTCTAGTTTGCTGCTGCTGATTGTTCTGAGGTTCCTGGCACAGCTGATCAGTGTGGGCGTGCGTCCTAGTTCAGCCGGCCACCACTTGGAGTCCCACGACGAGGAATTCTTTCCAACGATCGCTTCTTCTGTCTCTTTGGTGTTTAGTTTGAAGCAGTTGGCTTTCATCCAGATAGACACTTCGGTCATGCAGGCCGGGAACTGGTTTCTTGTGTTGCAGGTCTTATCTGACAGAGAGAGTATGAGTTACGCGTCATCAGTGTAGGAGAGGATGTTGATGCCACATTGGCCAGAGGGATCATGTATGCATTGAAGAGGGTGCGGCTGAGCACAGATCCTTGAGGCACTCCACAGATGAGTTTGCGGGCTTCCGAAAAGTAAAGGTGCCAGGCTGCCAGCTTGTGTTCTATCCATTAAGAAGGAGCAGGTCCATCTTAGAGCAGGTCCGTGGATCAATCAATCAAGGATTTATAAAGCACAGTGAGGGTCTCCATGCGCTGTGGTTGTTTACTGCTTCGTGGTCATCAGCTCATTCGAAAAGCAAGGTCTTGATTTCTTTCCTGAATTGCTGGATCGATGAGGCGGTCGGAGATGCCAATAACGTGCAGGCACCTGATGAAGATTTAGGGGCCGATTCACAGAACTAACTTAAGACAAAATCCTAAACTTACTACTTTTGGTATTCACAGAAGTTAAGATTTTGTCTTAAGTTTGTCTTAAGACAAACTTAAGGCAGACTTAAGACAGACTTAAGACAGATTTAAGAGAAACTTAAGACAAACTTAAGACAGACTTAAGACAGACTTAAGACAGACTTAAGACAGACTTAAGACAAAATCCTAACTTAAGTCTTTCTTAAGTCTGTCTTAAGTCCGTCTTAAATTTGTCGTAAATCTGTCTTAAGTCTGTCTTAAGTTTGTTTTAAGACAAACTTAAGACAAAATCCTAACTTCTGTGAATACCAAAAGTAGTAAGTTTAGGATTTTGTCTTAAGTTAGTTCTGTGAATCATGCCCGAAGTGCGAGACCGTGTCCAATGTTGCAGAGAGGTCCAGGAGAAGGAGGGTTGTCATATCTCCTTTGTCACGGATACTGCAGATATCGTCTGTGGTGGAGATGAGTGCTGTTTCTGTACTGTGGTTGAGCCTGAATCAGGACTGTGTGGTGTCGAGGACCTGGTGGCTGCTGAGGTGTTTGGTGAGGCGTCGGTTGATTAGTTTCTCTAAGATCTTTGCTGGGTATGGTAGGAGCGAGATGGGTTTGTAGTTGGAAAGTGTGGCTAGGTCAGCAGATGTCTTCTTGGGCAGGGGCATGATGGTGGTATGTTTCCAGGTGTATGGGAATGTGGCTGAGTTGATGGAGGGATTGAGGATGGGTGTTAGTGCCTCACTGATGGGTACCAGTCCTTTGGCATGGTGGGGACAGGGGTCAGACGAGGCCCCTGAGTGGATGGTCTTCATGGTAGCAGCAATTTCGATGATGGTGATGGCAGGCCACATGATCTAGGTTCATTCTCCAGCTATGATGGGAAGTTGAGTTACGTTGGTAATGGACCTGGTTGAGGGTCAAAGGTGCTGTATATGAAGGTGATTTTTTTACAGAACAATTCTGAGAGCTTGCTGTAAAGCTCTTGCGAGGGGGTGATGTTGCTGGAGGCGGAATGAGGTGCGTTGGAATCTTAGATGGTAGCAAATATTTACTTGCTGCTGTTAGTGCCGGCTTCGATGCGATCTGCCAGAGGTGTGCACATGATGTTCTGTATCTTAGGGCAGATTTGAGGATGTCTTTATCGGTAGTGTCTTGACGTTCTTCATTTGCGCTCCAGTTGCTTCATGTCAGCCTGAGTTCCTCTGTGCACCAACTGGCCTGTGGGCGGGTTCTTGGCATTACGTTGCGCACTGCACAAGTCGTAGTAACAAAACACTATTGTGTGAAAAAGCACAGGATGAACACCTGACATAAGGATTGACTGTAAGCTAGCTCTATAAAGAAGCAAACCTGTGGAATGGAGACCACGCAGTTCTATGTACCACCCGCTCAATCCTATGAGCTACCTTGCTGCCATTGTGTGCCTGGCACGCCCACGACATGTTGGAGAGCCCGACAGGATGGGTCAATTCATATTGGCTCCTTCCTGGCAGTCAGTGCATCCCATGCTGGGGTATTTTTAGTGACTGTGGGAGGGGAGATGGGCCACAAATCGCACAATTATGCCTCCCAGAAACACTCTATGTATTTCCGGGGCTGCTTGTTTATATCGCAGTCTTGACAAGGGATTCACCTGCCTTCAGTCTGAAAGGTTTTCCAGGTATAGGGATTTATGTGCCAGCTGCTTCCTTCCTCTAATTTGAGGGTTTAATTGAAGGTAATAGTGACTGTGTCGGTCTCGCCTAGACAGCACAAGAGCTGTCTCTTTGATACATTTTGTTTCCTGTTAGTGGGCTTGGAGGCCACCCATTACTTATCATTGGTGGGCTTCAAAGCCACTTTTGAATGCTTGCTTTCTGCTGGTTAGCTCTGCGGTTGGCACTTCCCTCTTCTTGCATGAGACCATTCTCTGGAGCATGGCCCAATTACTTGTGTCCTTACACTGCTCGCACTTTTGGTAGGAATTTTTTTCTTTTTATTTAGCCACTCTACAGAGTGCATCTTTTGTAGCTGGCTCTGTTGTCTGCTCCCTACCACCCTCCTGTTGCCTGTGTCCACAGTTTTCATATAGCACAAACTCCAGCCAAAGGTATTGGAGCGTTTTATACAACCACCAGTTACACACTCATTTTATGTAGGCACAGACAGATTAAGTGGAGACAACTTGTACCGAGGAAAGGGCATCTGCCTCAAAGCCCGTCAGTGGCTTACTTGCCAAGGAGAAGCTCACCAACAGGTCAGATGTTTCTTACACACAGCTTAAGCTTCTACTGCAATGCACCAAACACATTAGAACCTCTTCCCAGCTGTATGAGCGCCTCACAGTAGGACATCTGTACGTAACAATCATTGTGGCTCCTGGGGTCCTGCTTGAGGAAGCCTTTACAGATGATTTATTCTTTTGCAGCACTCAACAAAATTTAAAATACAGTAAATGAACTGTTGTGACGATCAAATCAATACATTAAGTGATGGCATGTCCTCACATTATCGTTTGTGCACTGTATACTTTGATCAGTAAAAATGTGTGAGAGTGCAAATGTCATAGTCATTTTAATTGAAGATGTGTTATCTGTAATGGTAGTATACTACCGTACTATGTATACTCAATGTTGCCCCACTCCACTCTACTCTGCACCAATCCACTGCACTCTACTCTGCACTACTCGACATTGTGCCACTCCACACTGTGTCACTGCACTCTTATCTGCACCAGTCCATTTTACGCCTCTCTACTCTACACCACTCTACTCACTGTGAATGCACTCTACCACACAGTTCTCTGCTATGCACAACTGCGCTCTTTGCCACTGCACTCTACACCACTGCATGTCACTCCACCCTATGCCAACCTACTCTGCAACACTGCACTCTATTCTACTGCACTTTGCACCAATGCACTCTACTCTGTACCACTCCACTGGACGCCAGTGCACTGTATGCCAATTTCCTCTATGCCACTCTAATCTACTATGCACCACTGCACTCTACTCTGAAACAATCTACTCTACGCCTCTGCACTCTGTGCCTCCGCACTCAGTGCCACTCTACTCTACCCTGCATCACTCAACGCCACTGCACTCTATATCACTGCACTCTACACCACTTTACTCAAAACCCAGCACTCTACGCCAATCTACTCTGCACCACTGCACTCTGTGCCACTATACTCTACGGTACTTCACTCTACGCCATTGTACTCTGTTACTGTACTCTATGCCACCCTATTCTACTTTACGCCACTGCTCTCTACCCCACTCTACTCTGCGCCACTGCACTCTATGCCAATACACTCCATGCCACACTACTATACACCACTGCACTCTATGACAGCATACTTTGTAACACTGCACTCTCTGCCACACTACATTATGACAGTCTACTCTATGCCCCTGCACTTTATTCCACTAAACTCTATGCCATTCTACTCTGCATTGCTCCACTCTACGCTTCTGCCCTCTGCACCAATCCACTCTAAGCCTATTGAATCTACTCTGCAGCACTGCCCTCTATGACACTCTATGCCACTTTACTCTTAAACAATCTACTCAATGCCACTGCAGTCCACGCCACTCTATGCCACTCTGTGCCACTCCACCCTGTGCCACTCTACACTATGCCACTCTATTCTACACCACTGCACTCTATGCCACTGCACTTTACACCAGTGTGCACTACACCACTTTACTCAAAACCAATTCATCCTATGCCACTGCACTCTATGCCAATCTACCCTGCACCGTTGCTCTTTGTCATATTACTCTGCACCACTTGCACCACTTTACACCTCTGCACTCTATGTTATGTTATAGAAGTTTATAACGCGCGCAGCTCGTCGAAAGAGTGTCCCAGCGCAAGCCCAAGAGAGGAAAAGCAAGGGAAAAGCTCAGCAAGAAAGAAGAGAAAGTTAATTGAAGAGGAAAGTTTTGAGTCTCTTTCTAAACTGTTTGGGATCCTGCAAGCTGCATAAGTCAAATGGGAGTGTGTTCCAGGCTGCTGACACCGTAAAGGCCAGGGAACTTCCACCTGTCCTTTTAAGGCAGACTCTGGGGGTGCACGCCCTCAGTGTGTTGGAAGAGCGTAGTTGCCTGGTGGGGGCATAGAACTGAAAGCGCTTCCTAAGGTACACTGGACCAAGCCCATAATTAGCAGCATGTGCCATTACCAGGGCTTTAAATTTAACCCGTGCTTTCACAGGTAGCCAATGCAGGTTACGCAGGTGCTGCCTGATGCTGGTTCTTTTTGGGAGGCTGAAAAGGATTCTAGCAGCGGTGTTTTGGACAACCTGCAATTTATGGAGTAGGTAACTGGGCAAACCAGTGTACAGAGCATTTGCATAATCAATACGAGAGGTGATGAGTGCACTGGTGACCGTTTCTTTAGCCGCTAAGGAGAGAAGAGGCAGATTTTTGTGTGTGATTTCAGTATGCCGACACACAGTCCTGTCAGTTTATTAATCTGAGTACTGAAACTTAACTTTTCGTCAAACCAAATCCCTAGGTTCTTGACCGGATCACCTCGGAGGGTAGGCTTGGGAGACTCATCTGGGCAGAAAGCATGGCAGTTCTAGGGAAGAAAACTGCCAGAGAATACAATCTCGGTTTTATCCTCGTTGCATTTGAGCTGGGCAGCAGTGAGCCAACCAAACACTGCTGCAACACACGTTTGGACATGGTAAGAGGACGACTCATGTTTTTTCCAGGTAAAAAGAAGCTGAGTATCATCAGGGTACGCAATGACTTTAGCGCCCAAGTCTTCAGCCATCCGAATGATGGGGGGACATATAGACATTGAACAGCAGAGGGCTCAAGACTGACCCCTGGGAAACCCCTGTCCGAAGTTTCGGTGTTGTTGACGCAAAGGGGGGGATCCAGACTTGCTGAGTTCTGCCCTCCAGGAAAGAGTTCAGGCACTTCCTAGCAAGTCTGTGATGCCAAGCTCCTGAAGGCGGGCCAGGCTGTGAGGCACCGTATCAAAAGCAGCCGACAGCTCCAAAAGGACCAGAGCTGCTCTGCCCCCGGTATCTAATGTTTCACATATGACCTCCGAGATTTCCTCCAGTGCCAATGCCGTACTGTAGGAGACTCTGAAACCGGATTGGGCTGGGTGAAGGAGGCCATGCTATTCCACAAACGCGGTCAGTTGTTTATTGACCAGTTTCTCGCAAACCTTAGCTACAGCAGGGAGCAAAGAGATAGGGCGATCGCTGGCAGGGAGATTGGGGTCCATGTACGCCTTTTTTAGGAGGGGATAATCATCGCTTGCTTCCAGGATGGGGGAACGGTGACAGATACTAGAGAAGTATTATCCAACAGATTCATGCGAGAATTGATCACTACCGCAGCACTGGCCTGAAGTTTGGCAGGGCAAGGATCAATGGAGGAACCAGATTTAGGAGTAGAAAGAGCGGCGAGAGAGTCTGCCAGCGAGATGGATTCCACAGTGGAAAATTTGGCACCGGTGGGGGGGTTGTTAGCTGGCAAAGTACCACATCAGCCACCTGGCTGTTTCAGTCACCAAAGTGAGATTGCAGTGCCCGACCCTTGTTAATAAAGAAATTGGAGAGTCCCTGACACCATGAGTGGGAAGGTGTATGGTTATTAGTTACATAACTTTGCACAATATTAAAACTTTCTTTAGCATTATTGTCAGATAGGGCAATGTGTTCAGCGTAATAGGCGCGTTTAGCTTGCACAATTGCGGCATAGTACCATTTTTGGGCCATTTTGAGGGTGGCTCTACATCACTGTACTCTACACCACAGCACTCTACGACACTCTACTCTACAGCACTGCACTCTCTGAACTTTATGCCACTGAGCTCTATGCCACTGAAATCTATACCACTCTACTTTATGCCACTTTACTTTATGCTACTACACTATACTCTGTACCACTCTGCGCCATTCTACTGCACTCTATGCCAATGCAGTCTACGTCGCTACACTCTATGCCACTGTAATCGACTGTGCACCACTGCAGTCCATGCCACTTACCTCTGCGCCTCTCTACTTTACTCTGCACCACTGTACTCTATGCCAGTGTACTTTACCCAACTCTAATATACACCATTTCAGTCTTCGCTACTACACTCCTCGCTACTGCGCTCTACACCACTCTAGTCAAGGCCACTCCACTCTGCACCATGCCACTCTATGCCACTCCACTCTACACAACTGCACTCTATTCCAATGCACTCTACACCTCAACTCTAGACCAATCCACTCTACCCTGCACCCCTCCAATCTACACCACTTTACTCCAATCTGAAACAATCTACTGAACGCCACTGTACTCTATGCCACTGCACTCTATGCCACTCTCCTCCACTCTGCGCCACTCCACTGTATGCCAGTGCACCTTACTCTGCACCACTCTACACCAGTGCACTCTACTCTACGAAACTCTACTCTAAACCGCTGCACTCTATGCAAATTCACTCTATACCACTTTACTCCAAACCTATGCACCCTATTCCACTACACCTATGCTGCTGCTTTGCACCATTTCACTTGACGCCACTATACTACAACATTCTACTCTATGCTACTGCACTCTATGCTACGTCACTCTACATCATTGCTCTCTACATCCCTGCACTCTACGCCACCCTTTTCTACTCTGCACCACCGTACTTTACGTCACTGCTCTCTGCGCCACTCTACTCTGCACCACTATACACCATTGCACTCTACACCACTTCACTCTATGACACTGCACTCTACAGCAGTGCACAATACAACAGTGCACTTTATGCCACTGCTCTGCATGCTGCTGCTCTATTCCACTGTACTCTACACCACTACATTCTGCAATACTACACTCTGCAACACTAGACTCTACGGGCCCGATTCACAGAACTAACTTAAGACAAAATCCTAAACTTACTACTTTTGGTATTCACAGAAGTTAGGATTTTGTCTTAAGTTTGTCTTAAGACAAACTTAAGACAAAATCCTAACTTCTGTGAATACCAAAAGTAGTAAGTTTAGGATTTTGTCTTAAGTTAGTTCTGTGAATCGGCCCCTGACACTTTACTCTGCATGACTGCACTATATGCCACTGCACTCCATGACACTACACTCTGACACGCTACACCATTGCACTATACACTACTGCACTCTACTCTGCACCACTCTACTCTATGCCAATGCACTCTATCCCACACCACCCTTCTTCACTCCACTCTGCCACTGTACTCTACCCTGCACCACTCCACTTTACACTGCACCACTCCACCATGTGCAACTTCACACTACATCACTCTACTCTGCAACTGAACTCTACCCCACTCTACTCTGCATCCCCCCACTCTCTGCCACTTTACTCTAAGCCAATCCACTCTACAAAACTCTAATCTACTTTATACCACTTCACTCTACTCCACTTCACTCTACTCCACTTCACTCTACTCTGAAACAATCTACTCTGTGCTGCTGCAGTCTACGCCACTCTATTCCACTCTGTGACAATCCACTCTACGTCACTATATTCTACACCGCTGCACTCAATGTCACTACACTGTACACCAATGCTCTCTACACCATTTTATTTACTTCATGAACAGACCGCTTGAGGAGCTTGACGCTCATGAACAGACTGCGTGAGGAGCTTGAGGCTCATGAACAGACAGCATGAGGAGCTTGAGGCTCATCAATAGACCGCGTAAGGGGCTTGAGGCTCATGAACAGACCGCATGAGGAGCTTGAGGCTCATGAGCAGACTGCGTGAGGAGCTTGAGGCTCATCAATAGACCGCGTAAGGGGCTTGAGGCTCATGAACAGACCGCATGAGGAGCTTGAGGCTCATGAACAGACTGCGTGAGGAGCTTGAGGTTCATGAACAGACCGCATGAGGAGCTTAGGGTTCATGAACAGACTGCGTGAGGAGCTTGAGGCTCATGAACAGACAGCTTGAGGCTCATGAATAGACCACTTGAGGCTCATGAACAGACCGTGGTAGGATCTTGAGGCTCATGAATAGTCCGCGTGAGGAGCTTGAGGCCCATGAACAGACCGCGTGAGGAGCTTGAGGTTCATGAATAGACCGCGAGAGGAGCTTGAGGCTCATGAACAGACCGCGTGAGGAGCTTGAGGCGCATGTACAGGCCGTGTGAGGAGCTTGAGGCTCATGAATAGACCGCATGAGGAGGTTGAGGCTCATTAACAGACCGCGTGAGGAGCTTGAGGCTCATGAGAAGACCATGTGAGGAGCTTGAGACTCATGAATAGACCATGTGAGGAGCTTAAGGCTCATGAAGAGACCATGTGAGGAGCTTGAGGTTCATGAACTGACTGCGTGAGAAGCTTGAGGTTCATGAACAGACCACGTGAGGAGCTTGAGGTTCATGAACAGACCACATGAGGAGCTTGAGGCTCATGAACAGACTGCGTGAAGAGCTTGAGGTTCATGAACAGACCACGTGAGGAGCATGAGGTTCATGAACAGACCCCGTGAGGAACTTGAGGCTCATGAACAGACCGTGTGAGGAGCCGGAGGTTCATGAACAGACCACGTGAGGAGCTTGAGGCTCATAAACAGACAGCATGAGGAGCTTGAAGTTTATGAACAGACCACGTGAGGAGCTTGAGGCTCATGAACAGACTGTGTGAGGAGCTTGAGGCTCATGAACAGACCACGTGAGGAGCTTGAGGCTCATCATGGACAGACCGCTTGAGGAGCTTAAGGTTCATGAACAGACGGTTTGAGGAGCTTGAGGCTCATGACAAGACCGTGTGAGGAGCTTGAGGCTCATGAAGAGACCGTGTGAGGAGCTTGAGGTTCATGAACAGACTGCGTGAGAAGCTTGAGGTTCATGGACAGACCAAGTGAAGAGCTTGAGGTTCATGAACAGACCGTGTGAGGAGCTTGAGGTTCATGAACCGACCACTTGAGGAGCTTGAGGCTCATCATGGACAGACCGCTTGAGGAGCTTGAGATTCATGAACAGACCGTTTGAGGAGCTTGAGGCTCATGACAAGACCGTGTGAGGAGCTTGAGGCTCATCAATAGACCGCGTAAGGGGCTTGAGGCTCATGAACAGACCGCATGAGGAGCTTGAGGCTCATGAACAGACTGCGTGAGGAGCTTGAGGTTCATGAACAGACCGCATGAGGAGCTTAGGGTTCATGAACAGACTGCGTGAGGAGCTTGAGGCTCATGAACAGACCATGGGAGGAGCTTGAGACTTATGAACAGACCGCGTGAGGAGCTTGAGGCTCCTAAACATACTGCGTGAGGAGTTTAAGACTCATGAACAGACCGTGAGAGGAGCTTGAGGTTCATGAACAGACTGTGTGAGGAGCTTGAGGCTCATGAACAGACCGCGTGAGGAGCTTGAGGCTCATCATGAACAGGCCGTGTAAGGAGCTTGAGGTTCATGAACAGACTGCATGAGGAGCTTGAGGCTCATGAACAGACTCCGTGAGGAGTTTGAGGCTCATCAACAGACCGTGCGAGGAGCTTGAGATTCATGAACAGACTGTGTGAGGAGCTTGAGGTTCATGAACAGACTTTGTGAAGAGATTGAGGTTCATGAACAGACCGCATGAGGAGCTTAGGGTTCATGAACAGACCGCGTGAGGAGCTTTAGGCTCATGAACAGACTGCGTGAGCAGCTTGAGGCTCATGAACAGATCACCTGAGGAGCTTGAGGCTCATAAACAGACCACGTGAGGAGCTTGAGGCTCATCATGGACAGACCGCTTGAGGAGCTTGAGGTTCATGAACACACTGTGTAAGGAGCTTGAGGCTTATGAACACACACTGCGTGAGTAGCTTGAGGTTCCTGAACAGACCGCACAAGGAGCTTGAGGCTCATTATGGACAGACCGCGTGAGGAGCTTGAGGCTCGTGAACAGACAGCGTGAGGAGCTTGAGGCTCATTGTTGGACAGGCCACACGAAGGGCTTGCTCCCCCCCCGCACGACAGGGCCCGAGCTCCGGCCCGCCAGGCATAACCCACGAAAAGCACCTGTACCCCGTCTCCCGACGGATCTTCTGCCCTCGGACCTCTACTCATCCCGGAGCCCAGCCCCACCGGCTCCCCCGGCCGGTTCAAGCCGCCATCTTGGGTCCTGCACCACGAGGCCGCGTGGCCTCGGCCCGACCCTAACCCCGGGCCTGGCCGGCCCCGACATCCCGGCACCACCTTCCACCCAGGAGGTGAGCGGACCACCTGGCAGGTCAATGGGGGAACGAAGTGTCAAGAGCTCTTCCCCCGCCAGGTGCCGATCGCCTCCAGCTCCCCCAGGAGCTGGCTCCAACCCCTGCTGGGTGTCTGGACACCTTCATCCCGGGCCCTCCGACCTCCAAGTGCGAGGGTCCGGACATCAAAGGGCGCCTGCCCTATAACTGGGGCAGCTCCGGAGCAGGAAGGCAGTTGTATCCTGGAGTCGAGAGACACCGAGAGAACTCAGCCTTGACGGACTACTGGCGCTGCCATAGCCCGCTCTTGTGAACCATCGTCCTGCCTGCTGGCGCTGCCGCGGCCTTCTGCAACATCCATCCTCGTCGGGACCTGCTGGCGCTGCCGCGGCCCGTTGTATCGACCATCCTCACCGGGACCTGCTGGCGCTGCCGCGGACCGTACATCGACCATCTTTTCGGGACCTGCTGGCGCTGCCGCGGACCGTGTACCGACCATCTCAACCGGGACCTGCTGGCGCTGCCGCGGCCCGTACCAACTAAACCACCAAGCTCGAGGATTGTGAGCTAGTCATCATCTCATCCGAACTACCTGGCTGGTAGACAGACTGTCCCGCTACCCCCTACCCTGCTTTAAGAGACTTGAATCGAGGGGACCCCTGAGTCCAGACCTCCTTGTACCATTCAATCGTACCTTAAGAAGTGCTTATAAAGAACCCTGAACCTTATCCGTGTGTGGTATCCGTCTGTGGGGGGGAAGTTACTTGTCTGTACGATCGCTGGAGACGGCTCTCCCCGGAGACCTCTCCTCCTGACCCCGGCCGACCCTCCCGGTCCGTCTACCCTTTCTAACATTGGTGGCCAGTGGCGCGATCCGAATCAACGCGTAATCGTACAGAGAGTAGCTCACCCCACGACAAAAACACGATGTCAGCCAAAGATAGCAACTCCACCGAGAAATTCCAAATGGATAAATTAGAAGAATACAACCACCGCGAACTGAGACAATTCTGCATAGAACTTGGCATTGCTACCACCGGCCTGAGTACCAAAGATGATCTAAAGCACGCCCTAGAGTCGTGGACAGAAACTGGGGTCGCCGGACCCTCCGACCAAAGCAGCATCACACCAGAAGGGAACGCCACGGCTCCCGAGGAGCGGGGAACGGGCCTCTCGCAGGAGGAGATCCGAGAAAGAGAAAGAACCAGATTGCACGAGTTGGAAATGGCACGACTCAAGATGGATGGGGAACTCAAGTTAGCTGAACAGAAACTCAACCTCGAGCATATGCGGCTCCGAGATGAACGAGAAGAGAAGCAGAGACAGAGAGAGCTGGAGGAGAAAAAAATAACGCTCGAGCACGAGCGCAAACTGGCGGAAATAGAGCTTCGGAAACAGAATAAAGACCTGGGGGTGCCTGAGCGACCACACACCCCGGGGCCAGTCGAGAAAAAAGTCCACATCCCCAAGGATGTTGTCCGCGAGTATGTCCGAGAAGACGACATACAACAGTGGTTTAAAGCCTATGAGATCGCCATGACCTCCCACCGGATCGACCGGAGTGATTGGGGAGCCGGACTTTGGGGGAGGTTTATCAACGAGGGTCGCGATGCCCTACTGCAGCTCCCAGATCACCAAATGTCGTCCTACGACCACATGAAGGCTGCCCTCCTCACCCGCTACGGCCTCACACCCGAGATGTACCGCCAGAGGTTCAGAGATTGCACCCGGATCCCAGGTACAACTTGGGTAGAATACGTGAACTATTTCAGCCGTGCCTTCGAGGGTTGGATAAAGGGGAGCCATGTCACCACCTACGAACAACTCTTTAACCTGATGGTATGGGAGCACCTGTCGAACAACTGCTTCGTCGAGCTCAGGCAGCACCTCCTCGACAGTAAGCTGACTGACCCCCGGCAGCTCGCCGCCGAAGCTGACCGATGGGAAAGCACCCGAGTGGGCCAGAGGGGGCCACACGAACAGAACAGAAACAACCAAGGCCAGCACCGTCCTCGGGGAGGAGGAGGGGGCCAGGGGCGAGGGAGAGACTCCTTGCCAGCAACACCCGTGGCCAGCACCCCGCCTCCGGCCGGCCGGGGCAACCCCCCGTGGCGTCCTGGGGTCCGAGCCAACGTCACGTGCCACCGATGCCAGCGAGTCGGCCACTACGCCAATGACCCGAGCTGCCCGCAGAACCAAACACCCAAGCCCCGCCAGGTAGCTGCCGCCGCCCTGGGGGAAGAGCAATCATCGGAGGAACCAGAGGAGTATGAGCCGGCCCAGCAAGAGTGGGAACCGGCCGCCATGGTCCTGGCGTGCTTAGGGGGAAGAGACATGGTCCCGCGGGCCCCCCTACCCGCTAACACCAGGAAATACGGTCAGTGGGTGACCATTAATGGACAGCGAGCCGAGGCCTTGCGTGACACCGGCGCCAGTGTGACGGCCGTCCGCTGTCACCTGGTGAAGCCCGAGCAGATCCTGCCGAACATTCTCTGCCCCGTCCGCTCGGCAGACAACTCTGAAAGTATGTGTCAAATGGCCTGCGTCCCCTTCGAATGGGGAGGGGTCTCCGGCCTGTTGAAGGTGACGGTCCGGGACGATGCCCCCGTGGACTGCCTCCTGGGGAATGACCTCGAGAGTTCCCCGTGGGCCACCGTTGAGAGAAGAGAGCACCTGGGGATGCTGGGCCTCCCGGACTGGGCCTGCATAACCACCCGGTCCATGGCCGCCCGTGCCGTCCCTCGATCAGAAGAACCAGAATGGCCAGCACCTCCGCCCCCGGTCGCCCCAGTAGAAGACAACGACGAGGCCAGCCTCCCAGACCCGACGACCGAAGGGGACGCGCAACCCCAGGACCTTCCTGACCTGGCTCAGTGGCGTCAAGAAGGGGGGCCCACCCAAGAACAGTTCCGCCAGGAACAAAAGACCTGTCCCTCCCTCGAGGGACTCCGCCAACAAGCCAGCGCCCAGAACGCAGGGGACTCCACCGGAACTCACTGGGTCTACTGGGATAACGACCTGCTATACAGCGAGCAAAGAATCGCCGAGCTGGGGGCCGGTCGAGTACTGGTGGTACCTCTCCGCTTCAGAGACTTTCTGCTCAACCTAGCCCACGATGTTCCCCTGGCTGGACACCTGGGCCAGGATAAAACGTACAGCCGCCTAGTGACCCACTTTTTCTGGCCGAAAATGAGGAACGACGTCCTGAACCACTGCCGATCGTGCCCCACATGCCAAGCCAGCGGGAAGAGTGGTCGGAAGCTGAAAGCCCCTCTGCAACCCTTCCCTGTGGTCACCACCCCGTTCGAGAGGGTGGGGATAGACATTGTGGGGCCTCTGGAACCCCGCACGGCACAAGGACACAGGTTCATCTTAGTACTGGTGGACCATGCCACCCGCTACCCCGAGGCGGTGCCCCTACGGACCGTGACAGCTCCGGTGGTTGGCCGGGCCCTAATGGGGATCTTCTCCCGGGTAGGCTTCCCCCGAGAAGTCGTCAGCGACCGAGGCACGAACTTTATATCCAAATACATGAAGTCCCTCTGGCAACAATGCGGGGTCACCTACAGATTCACGACCCCCTATCACCCCCAAGGGAACGGACTAGTGGAGCGTTTTAACCGCACCCTCAAGGGGATGATTGGGGGATTGGAAGAGCCCCTCCGTCGCCAGTGGGATGTACTACTCCCGTGCCTCCTCTTCGCCTACCGAGAAGTTCCCCAGAAGTCCCTCGGTTTTAGCCCTTTCGAACTCCTGTACGGGCACCCGGTGCGAGGGCCCCTCAGCCTAGTAAAAGAAGGTTGGGAGATGGCCCCCCGAAAGACCCCTCCAGACGTCTTCAAATACATCCTGGCCCTACGCAATCAGACCCGGCGCTTCAGAGGGATGGCCAAGGCGAACCTCGAGGCCAGCCAGGAGGACATGAAGAGGTGGTATGATCACAATGCCTCCTCCGTTGAGTTCGAGCCGGGGCAACAAGTATGGGTGATGTCCCCCACCGAACCATGTGCCTTGCAGGATAAGTGGACGGGGCCCTTCAAAGTGGTCGAGCGCAAAAGCCCCGTCACTTACCTCATCGACCTGGGGACCTCCCGGAACCCCCTCCGGGTCCTCCACACCAACCGACTCAAACCACACTTCGTGCGCTCAGAACTCAGCCTCCTGATGGCTACGGACAGTGGGGCAGAGGAAGACTCCGAACCCCTTCCGGATCTTCTGAAGACTCAGGAGAATGACGGCTCCGTGGACGGGGTCCGGCTATCGGACGCCCTCACTTCGGAGCAACGCCAGGGCTGCCGGAACCTCCTGCGGCAGTTCGCTACCCTGTTCTCCCTCACCCCCGGGGTCACCCCTTGGTGTTTGCACGACGTAGACACCGGGGACAGCCCCCCTGTCCGACACCGGGCCTACCGCGTACCAGATCGGGTACGGGCCTGCATACAGGAGGAAGTGGCCAAAATGCTCACCATCGGGGTCATCGAGCCCTCGGACAGTCCCTGGGCCAGTCCGGTGGTATTAGTTCCCAAAGCCGCTGCCCCCGGCACCGCACCTGAACTGAGATTCTGCGTCGACTACCGGGGCTTGAACGCTGTCACCCGGACCGACGCTCATCCGATTCCCCGAGCAGACGAACTGATCGACCGGCTGGGGGCCGCCCGCTACCTTAGTATCTTCGACCTAACAGCGGGCTACTGGCAGATCGGCCTCACACCCAGGGCTCAGGAACGGTCAGCCTTCTCTACCCCCGATGGCCACTACCAATTCAGGGTCATGCCCTTCGGCATGAAAAATGCCCCCGCCACGTTTCAACGCCTCGTGAACCAGGTCTTGGCGGGGCTCGAAGAGTTCAGCGCTGCCTATCTGGACGATATCGCTGTATACAGCCGCCACTGGGCCGACCACCTCCGTCACCTCCACGAGGTCCTACAGGCTCTCCAGCGGGCCGGCCTCACAATTAAGGCCGGCAAGTGCCAAATTGGCCAAGGGTCTGTGACCTACCTTGGGCACCAAGTGGGAAGCGGGCTGGTGGCCCCGCTACAACTTAAGATTGCTGCCATCCAGTCCTGGCAGCCCCCCGTCACCCAGACCGAGGTCCGAGCCTTCTTGGGGCTCACCGGCTACTACCGGCGGTTCGTGAAGGACTACGGCAGCATCGTGGGGCCCCTCACGGGTCTCACGTCCAAGAACCAGCCGAAGCGGATTAACTGGACCCCCGATTGTCAAGCGGCCTTCGAGAAACTGAAGGCCGCCCTGTGCACCACCCCTGTGCTCCAGGCCCCCGATTACAGTCGGGAATTCGTGGTGCAGACCGACGCCTCCGACCACGGCATCGGAGCCGTCCTTTCTCAGTTAAACCCCGAGGATCATGACCAGCCGGTGGCCTTCATCAGTCGACGTCTCCTGGCCCGAGAACAGCGCTGGAGCACCATTGAGAGGGAGGCCTTCGCAGTGGTGTGGGCCCTCAAAAAGCTCCGGCCTTATCTCTTCGGTACCCACTTCCGGGTACAAACCGACCATCGACCCCTGCAGTGGCTGATGCAGATGCGGGGAGAGAACCCAAAACTCTTGCGCTGGTCCATTTCCCTGCAGGGAATGGACTTCACTGTGGAGCACCGGCCCGGCCAAGACCACGCCAACGCGGATGGCCTGTCCCGCTTTTTCCGCCTCGACGAAGACAGTCCCCAAGGAGATGGGTGACTCTCCCCGCCTTCAGCTGGGGGGGACGCATGTTGGACAGGCCACACGAAGGGCTTGCTCCCCCCCCGCACGACAGGGCCCGAGCTCCGGCCCGCCAGGCATAACCCACGAAAAGCACCTGTACCCCGTCTCCCGACGGATCTTCTGCCCTCGGACCTCTACTCATCCCGGAGCCCAGCCCCACCGGCTCCCCCGGCCGGTTCAAGCCGCCATCTTGGGTCCTGCACCACGAGGCCGCGTGGCCTCGGCCCGACCCTAACCCCGGGCCTGGCCGGCCCCGACATCCCGGCACCACCTTCCACCCAGGAGGTGAGCGGACCACCTGGCAGGTCAATGGGGGAACGAAGTGTCAAGAGCTCTTCCCCCGCCAGGTGCCGATCGCCTCCAGCTCCCCCAGGAGCTGGCTCCAACCCCTGCTGGGTGTCTGGACACCTTCATCCCGGGCCCTCCGACCTCCAAGTGCGAGGGTCCGGACATCAAAGGGCGCCTGCCCTATAACTGGGGCAGCTCCGGAGCAGGAAGGCAGTTGTATCCTGGAGTCGAGAGACACCGAGAGAACTCAGCCTTGACGGACTACTGGCGCTGCCATAGCCCGCTCTTGTGAACCATCGTCCTGCCTGCTGGCGCTGCCGCGGCCTTCTGCAACATCCATCCTCGTCGGGACCTGCTGGCGCTGCCGCGGCCTGTTGTATCGACCATCCTCACCGGGACCTGCTGGCGCTGCCGCGGACCGTACATCGACCATCTTTTCGGGACCTGCTGGCGCTGCCGCGGACCGTGTACCGACCATCTCAACCGGGACCTGCTGGCGCTGCCGCGGCCCGTACCAACTAAACCACCAAGCTCGAGGATTGTGAGCTAGTCATCATCTCATCCGAACTACCTGGCTGGTAGACAGACTGTCCCGCTACCCCCTACCCTGCTTTAAGAGACTTGAATCGAGGGGACCCCTGAGTCCAGACCTCCTTGTACCATTCAATCGTACCTTAAGAAGTGCTTATAAAGAACCCTGAACCTTATCCGTGTGTGGTATCCGTCTGTGGGGGGGAAGTTACTTGTCTGTACGATCGCTGGAGACGGCTCTCCCCGGAGACCTCTCCTCCTGACCCCGGCCGACCCTCCCGGTCCGTCTACCCTTTCTAACACTCATGAGAAGACCATGTGAGCAGCTTGAGACTCATGAATAGACCATGTGAGGAGCTTAAGGCTCATGAAGAGACCATGTGAGGAGCTTGGGGTTCATGAACTGACTGCGTGAGAAGCTTGAGGTTCATGAACAGACCACGTGAGGAGGTTGAGGTTAATGAACAGACCACGTGAGGAGGTTGAGGTTCATGAACAGACCACGTGAGGAGCTTGAGGCTCATGAACAGACAGCGTGAGGAGGTTGAGGCTCATAAACACACCACGTGAGGAGCTTGAGGTTCATGAACAGACTGTGTGAGGAGCTTGATGCTCATGAATAGACCGCATGAGGAGCTTGAGGCTCATAAACAGACAGCTTGAGGCTCATGAATAGACCACTTGAGGCTCATGAACAGACCGTGGTAGGATCTTGAGGCTCATGAATAGTCCGCGTGAGGAGCTTGAGGCCCATGAACAGACCGCGTGAGGAGCTTGAGGTTCATGAATAGACCGCGAGAGGAGCTTGAGGCTCATGAACAGACCGCGTGAGGAGCTTGAGGCGCATCTACAGACCGTGTGAGGAGCTTGAGGCTCATGAATAGACCGCATGAGGAGGTTGAGGCTCATTAACAGACCGCGTGAGGAGCTTGAGGCTCATGAGAAGACCATGTGAGGAGCTTGAGACTCATGAATAGACCATGTGAGGAGCTTAAGGCTCATGAAGAGACCATGTGAGGAGCTTGAGGTTCATGAACTGACTGCGTGAGAAGCTTGAGGTTCATGAACAGACCACGTGAGGAGCTTGAGGTTCATGAACAGACCACGTGAGGAGCTTGAGGCTCATGAACAGACTGCGTGAGGAGCTTGAGGTTCATGAACAGACCACGTGAGGAGCATGAGGTTCATGAACAGACCCCGTGAGGAACTTGAGGCTCATGAACAGACCGTGTGAGGAGCCTGAGGTTCATGAACAGACCACGTGAGGAGCTTGAGGCTCATAAACAGACAGCATGAGGAGCTTGAAGTTTATGAACAGACCACGTGAGGAGCTTGAGGCTCATGAACAGACCATGTGAGGAGCTTGAGGCTCATGAACAGACCATGTGAGGAGCTTGAGGCTCATCATGGACAGACCGCTTGAGGAGCTTGAGGTTCATGAACAGACAGTTTGAGGAGCTTGAGGCTCATGACAAGACCGTGTGAGGAGCTTGAGGTTCATGAAGAGACCGTGTGAGGAGCTTGAGGTTCATGAACAGACTGCGTGAGAAGCTTGAGGTTCATGGATAGACCAAGTGAAGAGCTTGAGGCTCATGAACAGACTGCGTGAGGAGCTTGAGGTTCATGAACAAACCACGTGAGGAGCTTGAGGCTCATGAACAGACAGCACGAGGAGCTTGAGGTTCATGAATAGACTCTGTGAGGAGCTTGAGGCTCATGAACAGACAGCATGAGGAGCTTGAGGTTCATGAACAGACCGCGTGAGGAGCTTGAGGCTTATGAACAGACCACGCGAGGAGCTTGGGGATCATGAATAGACTGCGTGAGGAGCATGAGGTTCATGAACAGACCCTGTGAGGAACTTGAGGCTCATGAACAGACCGTGTGAGGAGCCTGAGGTTCATGAACAGACCACGTGAGGAGCTTGAGGCTCATAAACAGACAGCATGAGGAGCTTGAAGTTTATGAACAGACCACGTGAGGAGCTTGAGGCTCATGAACAGACCATGTGAGGAGCTTGAGGCTCATGAACAGACCATGTGAGGAGCTTGAGGCTCATCATGGACAGACCGCTTGAGGAGCTTGAGGTTCATGAACAGACAGTTTGAGGAGCTTGAGGCTCATGACAAGACCGTGTGAGGAGCTTGAGGTTCATGAAGAGACCGTGTGAGGAGCTTGAGGTTCATGAACAGACTGCGTGAGAAGCTTGAGGTTCATGGATAGACCAAGTGAAGAGCTTGAGGCTCATGAACAGACTGCGTGAGGAGCTTGAGGTTCATGAACAAACCACGTGAGGAGCTTGAGGCTCATGAACAGACAGCACGAGGAGCTTGAGGTTCATGAATAGACTCTGTGAGGAGCTTGAGGCTCATGAACAGACAGCATGAGGAGCTTGAGGTTCATGAACAGACCGCGTGAGGAGCTTGAGGCTTATGAACAGACCACGCGAGGAGCTTGGGGATCATGAATAGACTGCGTGAGGAGCTTGAGGCTCATGAACAGACAGCGTGAGGAGGTTGAGGATCATAAACACACCACGTGAGGAGCTTGAGGTTCATGAACAGACTGTGTGAGGAGCTTGACGCTCATGAATAGACTGCATGAGGAGCTTGAGGCTCATGAACAGACAGCTTGAGGCTCATGAACAGACCACTTGAGGCTCATGAACAGACCGTGTGAGGATCTTGAGGCTCATGAATAGACCGCGTGAGGAGCTTGAGGCCCATGAACAGACCGCGTGAGGAGCTTGAGGTTCATGAATAGACCGCAAGAGGAGCTTGAGGCTCATGAACAGACTGCGTGAGGAGCTTGAGGCGTATGTACAGACCGTGTGAGGAGCTTGAGGCTCATGAATAGACCGCATGAGGAGGTTGAGGCTCATTAACAGACCGCGTGAGGAGCTTGAGGCTAATGAGCAGACCATGTGAGGGGCTTGAGGCTCATGAACAGACCGTGTGAGTAGCTTGAGGCTCATGAACAGACCGTGTGGGGAGCTTGAGGCTCATGAACAGACCGCGTGAGGAGGTTGAGGCTAATGAGCAGACCATGTGAGGGGCTTGAGGCTCATGAACAGACCGCAAGAGGTTCATGAACAGACCGCGTGAGGAGCTTGGTGTTCATGGGTAGGCAGAGTGGGGAAACTGCATTGCCCCACTCCTTTACTGCATTTGATGTCACCTCAAAGAGACTCGTTGTAGTTCTTTCACAATCTCACAATATTATACACGACCAAGCCGTAGTTAGTGCTTATTTATCTTACACAATTGATAACCATTGCTAAAGCCAATAGTCCTGGTTTATTGTAATTATAATGTTACTTGTTGAATTATATATCTGGATGCAATGACACAGGCAGCATAATACCAGTCAGGTGGCACACTACGCTGAACACAGCTTTTACTAATGTGTTTTAACCCACGCCCTTATTTACATCGGCCACGCCCATTTGAGAGACCCCCCCCCCCATCCCTCTTAAAGACCTGGGTGATTCAAACATGAAGTTGTGCTAAACAACCCCTCACTTAAAACATTTTACTAAAGGGTTGGATACTGAATTGTGAAAAATAAAAGAATGACGGCCGATCCCTGGTTGGCCTGGCATTTTTACATGTTTAGTAAATCTTGGTTGGCCTGTCTCTTTCACTCCCCAAGCTTCAAGTCTCTCGGCTTCGGCAGGCCACCAGGGCCTTGTCTGTGGTGAATGTGCTGCACCTCCGTAGCTCCCAGCCCACGGCCCCCTCCCACTGACACCCCACTGCCCCTTCTCCCTGACCTCCTCCTACTGCCCTCCTACCACTGTGCCCTCCCATGGTCAGGGTCCCCCTCTCACATCCCCCTCCCATTGACTGCCTCCTACTGCCCCCTCCTACTGCCCCCTTCCACTGCCCTACCCACTGCCCCACTCCCACTGTCCCCTTCCACAGCCCCCTCCCACTGCCCCTTCCCACAGTCCCCACCCACTGCCCCCTCCCACTGCCCCCTCCCACTGCCCCCTCCTACTGACCCCTCCTAAGCCCCCTACCACAGCCCCCTTCACACAGCCCACTACCATTGCCCCACTCCCACGACCCCCGCCTACAGCTCCACTCCCACGGCTCCCTCCTTCTGTAACCCCTACCACTGCCCCTCGCATGGCCCCCTCCCACAGCCCCCCTCCCACTGCCCCCTACCACTGCCGCTTCCCAGGGCCCCCTCCTTCTGTCACCCCTACCACTGCCCCTCCCATGGTCTCCTCTCACAGACCCCCTCCCACTGCCCTCTACCACTGGTCTCCCACAGCTCCCTCCTTCTGTCACCCCTACCACTGCCCCTCCCATAGCCCCCTCCCACAGCCCCCTCCCAGACCTCCCTCCTTCTGTCACCCCTACCACTGCCCCTCCCATGGTCCCCTCTTACAGACCCCCTCCCACTGCCCTCTACCACTGCCACCCTCCCACTGCTCTCGCACAGCTCCCTCCTTCTGTCACCCATACCACTGCCCCTGCCATGGCCCCCTCCCACAGCCCCCTCCCAGACCTCCCTCCTTCTATCACCCCTACCACGGCCCCTCCCATGGTCCCCTCTCACAGACCCCCTCCCACTGCCCTCTACCACTGCCCCCCTCCCACTGCTCTCCCACAGCTCCCTCCTTCTGTCACCACTACCACTACCCCTCCCATGGACCCCTCCCACAGACCCCTCCCACTGCCCCCTACCACTGCCCCTCTCCCAATGCCCCCTTCTACTGCCCCCTTCTGCCCTCTCCCACTGCCCCCTTCCAGAGACCGCTCAAACTGCCCCCCCACAGCCCCCTCTCACTGCCCCCTCCCTCAGTCCCCTCCCACTGCACCCCTTCCACTGCCCCCTCCCACTGTCCCCCTACCACTGCCCCTCCCATGGCCCCCTCCCACAGCCCCCTCCCAGACCTTCCTCCTTCTATCACCCCTGCCACGGCCCCTCCCATGGTCCCCTCTCACAGACCCCCACCCAATGCCCTCTACCACTGCCCCCTCCCACTACTCTCCCACAGCTCCCTCCTTCTGTCACCCCTACCACTGCCCCTCCCATGAACCCCTCCCACAGCCCCCTCCCACTGCCCTCTACCACTGCCCCTCTCCCACTGCCCCCTTCTACTGCCCCCTTCTGCCCCCTCCCACTGCCCCCTTCCAGAGCCCGCTCCCACTGCCCCTCCACAGCCATCTCTCACTGCCCCTCCCACTGTCCCCCTCCCACAGCCCCCCTCCCACTGCCCCCTCCCTCAGCCCCCTCCCACAGCCCCTCTCCCACTGCCCCCTCTCACTTCTCCCACTGCCCCCTCCTACTGCCCCCCTCCCAGAGCCCCCTCCCGCTGCCGCCCTCCCACTGACCCCTCCCACTGCCCCCCCTCCCACTGCCCCCTCCCACTGTCCCCTCTACTTCTCTCTCCCGTCCTCGGGGGAGAGGATTATTTGATGATATCTCCCGCATGAAAGCGCTGACAGCGCACAACAAGGCAATAGAAAGCGGGAAAACTGCTTACAGCTCCGCGTTTTCAGAGCTTAGGGAGAATTGTGCTTAGCTGGAAAAACACCTATTTTCAAACTTTGTGTTTGTGGGAAGAAGTGGAGAGTGGCTGCTTCCTTGGAGGTGAGCAGGAGTCCTCGGGCTGCGCCTGCCCCGCTCACTGCCTCGAGCGGGGGTCTCTCCCAGGGTGGCCTGCACCGGGAAGTCTACCTTGGGGGGCGACATCCTGCTTCAAGAACCAGCCAGGGGTCAATCTGAGGGGCTAGACGTCGCCCTCTGAGATCCAAGCTCTGCCTTCCATACACTGAGACCGAGGATAGTGACCACACCGTCATCCGCTCCACTGAACACGTATGCACAGACATCACCCAAAGATTACACTGACACATTCGTTATGGGTGAAGAACTGCTGCAGGTTTATTTCATACAACATAAGTATGACGATAGAGTGGGTTATCTTACGGGCGATCCAGGGCAAGCAGCCCCTCGCTGCTCCGCCCGCCTTGCGAGCCTGCACGCACGGTGGGTCGATGCCCGGCAGTGTGGCACATTTTTCAGATCCTCCTTTGGATCAGGTGATCTGTCTAATACTCCCGCCCCTTTTAACGGGGGCGGAGCGTGTTATGGCACACCCCCGGTTGGTCAGGCCCCCCAACCGCCCGAAGGACTAACGGGGCGCCGTCGCGGTCTTCCCAGAACCTCCTTCGGCTCCCGGACCTTGGCTCGGGCACCCTTACTGTGCCGGACAGGGGTACCCTTACTGTACCGACTGTCGCAGAGGTACCCTTACTGTACCCTTCTGCCTCCAGATCGCCCTGTAACTCCGCCTGCAACACAAGAAAAAACATTATAACATTCCAGATGCGCGCTGCCTCCGCCGCGCATGGTAAGCGGAAGGGGTGGGATTTTGCACGGCACAGGAGTGGACACAGGAAGCAGAGGGCGATCTGCGGGGGCGGAAGGCTTAAATAGGGCCTAGCCCCGCCCAGCCCCAGCGGCCCGCCTCCCCCAGCATCTGCCTATTGGTTCCTCCCCTCCCCAAGGCGCGGCCTCTCGAGAGATGGAACAGGGGGGGGGGGGGGAGGAGGCTACGACGGGTGGCCACTAGAGGGCTGCCCTGCTGATGTCCCCCTGCGTGGGACGCGGGCAGCGGGCAGCGGCATAGTGACCACACCGTCATCCGCTCCACTCAACACGTATGCATAGACATCACCCAATGAATACACTGACACATTAGTTATGGGTGAAGAACTGCTGCAGGTTTATTTCATACAACATAAGTATGACGATAGAGTGGGTTATCTTACGGGCGATCCAGGGCAAGCAGCCCCTCGCTGCTTCGCCCGCCTTGCGAGCCAGCACGCACGGTGGGTCGATGCCCGGCAGTGCGGCACATTTTTCAGATCCTCCTTTGGATCACGTGATTTGTCTAATACTCCCGCCCCTTTTAACGGGGGCGGAGCGTGTTATGGCACACCCCCGGTTGGTCAGGCCCCCCAACCGCCCGAAGGACTAACGGGGCGCCGTCGCGGTCTTCCCAGAACCTCCTTCGGCTCCCGGACCTTGGCTCGGGCACCCTTACTGTGCCGGACAGGGGTACCCTTACTGTACCGACTGTCGCAGAGGTACCCTTAGTGTACCCTTCTGGCTCCAGATCGCCCTGTAACTCCGCCACAGCTCTGGGGAGGCTCCCATCGCTGCCAGAGCCCCCCCTTCCTCCTTTCGCTGTTATTGGTGCCCTGCCCCTGCAAGCTAGCCTTGGTGTGCTAAATTATGGATCCTGTTCTGTAGCCCGTAAAACAGCAATAATTCGCACTTTACTCAGAAACCCAGAGCAGACTAACCAGGAGATTTCTACAAGAAGCGAATTGACGCAAGGATGTCTTTTGGCCCCACTGCTGTTCAGCTTAGACGTGAATGGTGTTCCTAACTTTCTTTGAGATGCAACTGCAGATCCTCCTACCGTAATTAGGTGAAGATCTAAAACCTACATTAAAGGGCCAGAACTGAACCATAGCTTTCTAGTTTTTTTTTTTTAATTCTTCAATCCATCTACACCCTTCATTCCTTGAACATAATTCTATAAACAATGCAAGAATATGGTCACTGCAGGTGAGGCGGCTGATTTTCGGACAACAGTTTCTTTCCTAGCACAGAGGTTTCATTTTCCACTTTGTCTAAAAGGTGATGTATTATTAGTGATTATGGTTAACGAATTGCTGCTGCTTCGAGATTAGCATGATTTCTGGCAGGGCAAAATATAAGAAGCTGGCTGCTGGTATGGACGCCTTTTATCATGACTCCGGGTAAAGCCAATATGACTGACTAAAAGATGAGAGTTTGCTTCTGAAGGATACATATCTTTCAGCTCGAGGACCAAAATTTGTGGACGTTTCAACTCCCTTGGCTACAAGGAAAGACTGAGCAAAGCAGAGCGGCACCTAAATCTGTGTCTCTGGACTGGAAAATATGGCATGGTTAACAAGGCATTGCTGGAATTGCCGTTTTAGGACATGAAACCCGATTTTGATTTTTCAATTGGGCCAAATTAGGGTCCTTTCTGGCTTATAAGTGTCTTTCCAACAGCTACAGCACGTTGAAGCAAGGTGAAGGTAGCGTGTGGGTTAACTACCTTCCCTACGTTTATAGACACAAGCTGACATCACGGGTATCTAATGATGGGATGGGCAGTTAAAAGCTGTGAACATCAGACAGTATGGGGGCAGCAGCCTCTGTCTTTGTACTCTCACCCAGCACACGGAAAACATATGCTCGCTGTCCCTGGCTGCTTCATGTCACTGTCTCTTGAACGGTTAATGCCACAACCTTAGCTAGTGCCAGCATTATTGGCAGATGGTTCGTTGAGACAATCTCGCCTTCCTACAGCCTGCTAATACAAATAAATGAACATCGATAAAGCTGCAAGCTCTGCCGTATTTACCTTTTAGGCCATCAACTCCCTACTTTTGCTTCCTTTCCCATTTGTAGGAACCTGGGGTCACCAGACCCTATAGGCGGTAACGTGGCGCGAGCCGGTCGGGCAACCAGAGGGCTATGTGTTAAGCAACCATACACCACACGCTTCTCATGGACTAGGGACACACACAATAAGGGACGCCACACCGTTGAAATTATGCAAATACTTCAAGTTTATCCAAGTAGGGCTGGTTAGATGCAGTTCAAGAGATAACAGTGTCATGCATGAGTTGTAATACAGACATTAAGCATACACAGGACATACATGAGAGATGAATGCAGTTCCTAATCTAGACATGCGGTTCATGGGTATGGCTAGGCACGGGTGATTCTAGCGCTGCGCGCGTTAAGCAAGGTTTCTCTGAACGGGGCATCTAGCACAGAACAATACTCGTGATGGGTGACACTGGATACTTCAACACGGAGCCTGTAGAACGAAGCGCTCCTTGTAATCAGTGACACGTAACCCTTTGAAGTAGAGCATGTAACTAAGCGCTACTCGTAGTCAAGGACAGGTACTACGATCAAGCAGAGCACATGAAGCAACGCGCTTCTCGTAATCACGGGCATGTAATACGTTCAGGCAAAACATATGAAACAGTGCGCTTCTCGTAATCACGGGCATATAATACTTTCAGGCAAAACATATAAAGCAATGCGCTTCTCGTAATCACGGGCATGTAATACTTTCAGGTAAGCATATAAAGTAATGTGCTGCTCGTAATCACGGGCATGTAATACTTTCAGGCAAAGCATATAAAGCAACGCTCTACTCTTAATCACTGGCATGTAATACTTTCAGGCAAAATATATAAAGCATCACGTTCATAGTCACTGGCTCCTGGGACGGTGAAACGGAGCAGGGGAAGTCAAGCGCCGCCCGTAATCCAGGCTAGTCAGTTTCTCTAGAGTGGAGCTTTTAGCGGAGAGCGCCACCAGACTCGAGGAGCAAGTCTCTGGGTGCCGGTGCAGTTCGTGAGGCACCGCGCTCAGTTACGCTGAAGTGGGCACGCAGAAAGGATCCCTCAGCGGGGTCTCTCCGTCGCGCAGGCAAGGGGGGGGCAACTCCCACGGAGGGGACGACCCGGGCCGGGTGCGGTGAGGTTCCCAGACCAGCAGGGGGCGCACCAAGGGGAATCCCGGCCTCCGGGCTTACCTCCGTCTCGGCGTCAGCAGGCGTCCGCCCTCACGACGATGGGGGAACTCGGCCCCGATCTTGCGCTCCTCCTCACACGGCTGCGACGGCAGCGACGGGGCCCCGGGCTTCTCCTGGGCCTCGCGACACAGCAGGGCACTTCTCCAGGGCCTCGCGACACAGCAGGCCACTTCTCCAGGCTCCAGGCCGCGGCGGTGAGTGCGCTGGCTTCGTCGTCGCAGGGGGGGGCTCACATTAAGGATGGAGGTAAAGTGCTCAGCGGAGCACGCTGCCGGGGGTCCCAGACCAGGGCAGGGAGCGCGGGGGTCACAGCGCTAGTACCTGGTCGATCCCCGGTGGCTTGGCAATCGGTTTAGTAATTAGTTCAATAGGTTAGCTTGGACACGCAGTCTCAGCTCTGGCATTCAAGGCTTACAACTCGCCCTTGTCATGCAGTCTCAGTTCTTGAAGTGAGGTTTCAGTTCTCAGTTGACAGATGAAGTCTTTTGGCGCAGATGTATCTGGCGCCCTTAAGGGGTTCTGTTACTGGGGGTAGGAATGGAGAGGGCGACTAGATCCTTCCTAGTCAGGCTGGCAGAGAGTCTCTGTGTCCTCCTACTACTGGGCAAGATCAGTGGGATTCACAGGGCACCTCACTCACTTAAGAGGCAGTACCTAAATCCTGTCACTCTCAGAGGCATAAGTCCCTGGCTAGGCCCTACCGCCTACACTCCTGGTGGATTCTTCCAGCTCTGCTTCACCCCAATGGCCAACTCACCACAAAAGTTTCCCTCCCACTCTTAAGTAGCCCTAGGTCAGGTGACCTCTAGCCAAGGCGGCAAAAGTAAAACCCCACCTCCCTTCTAGAAGGTTCCAGCACATTCCAGGAGCTTCCCCACTCTACCTATGGGACAAAAAGGCGGGCTGGTGTCGCAACATTGTTGTGGGTCCGAGCCAGCTCCTGGCAGCTAGGGTGCTACTATGAAAAACGACCACCCTGCAGTAGCAGGGGTCTGTGGCAGCCATCTTGGGAGAAGGGAGCACCTGCACCTTAACACTGATTGGCAATGAAAAGGCGCCCGGAGACCTAGTCCAACATAAAAATGAGGGTGGAAAAAATGAGGCACGATATAAAAATAGAAGGGGAGACCACCCTAGGGCTGACAGGTCCAACACCATTGTATTACTATCCTATTGTTTACTTCAAATTGACCAATATCTCGGCAACATCTCCTTGAATAGCCTTTCTGCTGCCAGTAATGGCCAGGCATTCTGGTGATCTATCCTAACTAACCAGGTAATACAGGTTTTATTGAGTATTTTTGCAAATTAAGTTACATTAAATTAGATGATGGAGTCTTATTCCAGCCTTGTCGTTCAACAGTTCATATAAACTCAAACTAAGGTAAATATTCTTGAAATATTTCGATTCATTCCTACTTTTTTTTTTTTTTTCTTGCAATTAACGTTTATTTCCTGAATACGACATGGAAGTTGAGCTGCACGTATAGAAATGAAATCAGTTTCAATAATTAAATTAGCTCAGCACCTCCTTCCCTAATTAAAACCTAATGCTAACCACAACAATTATGAACCTATGTGCAAACGTCTTTTTTAATACAGGCACTGAAAATATCCACCGTTTGTTTATTGTTTGTTATATAATGTTGTTAGTTAATGTTATTAACTGATACAAATTGAACTACAATTACTTAGAATTGATTTTGTAAAATGAGGTAACCTTATCTCACTTTTAACCATAACTATTAGTCCAAACTATTGTTAAACTTGTATGCTTTTATTTAATTAATTTCCAAAATAGTGTAATTTCTTTTTATTCATTGTTTATTCCAACAAGTATGGCTTGCTGTCACCTTGTGAAACATCCTGTGTGGTTCCACAAGCTCTGTTTTCGAATCTCTCAGTTTGTGCATAAGCACATTCTGTTCTGCTCCTAAAAGATTATGAAATCCAATCCAGCATTTGTTATGTTCAGTTATACTAAATTTGTAGGGCACACGTGGCAGGTTGGTTTCCTGGCGCTGCTCTGAAACCTGTTAGAGTGGTATGGTACTCATATACCTGTCTAACTGGCCATGTTTTAGGAGTTTGCGGGAAGTCATGATGCCTGTGCAGGACCTAATCTCTAGAGGTAGGGAGTTCCAATATCTGGGACCTAGTGTGATAAACCTTGTTCCACCAAAGTGTTTCCGTATAAAGGATCCCTGGGGAACACCACATGTAGTTTTAATCTCGAACATTTCATGTCAACACATTTATATAGTATAATGGATAAAAGCGAGCAGTATTTTTATTTTTTTTATTTTTTTTGATTCCAAAACAAAATTACTTTCGAGATTGTTCGCCATAACCACTTGATGTGCCATTGACTTGATTATTTGGCAATGTCCTTTTCGATGGAGTACAGCTCTCAGATATCATTCACCCAACACAGGGCATCTATGAGCAACCCCAAATATTTACAGCTCCTTGTGCTTGCTAAAATGGACCCGATCCTTGGTTTCCAGAACACAATGCACTTTAATGTCATCTGGCCCTGGTGCCTGTCAAACAACTGTGATAGCATCTGTCACCTTCATAAAATAAATAAACGAACTTCAAAAGGTCGCAGAAGAGGCACGCCAGGGTAAGTCTTGGTAGACCGTGTCACTCTGGGCTTTACCTTGCCTCCCTGTGGAACAGGGAGAATAACCTTAAAGATGTTATGTATGACACACCAACCCAGGCCTTCCGCTTGTCTCAAAACAGCGCAGGCTGCTGCCTTTCCTGTATAGACTAAGCTGCCACTATGACTGTGAGTTGAAGAAAACATTACACCAGCTGTTTCCGAATAGCAAGGCTGAAGGTGAAAGGCAGCAGCATCTCCTGACTTAGCGTGGAACTCACAATAATAAATCAATCTTGAAAAACCAAACATTTAACCTACATTTGATCCCATGTGACTATCTTAATCACCATCAGCCTAAGCTTGGTGAGGCGCAACACTTTGGGGAAGGGCAGGGGCTTGGTGAAAGACATATTTAAGTTTTTAATTTAAGCGTGTGCGGCGAAAGTTTCACACTTATTATAAACGATATCAATGCACTTCCCTCGGTTGCGGCACGTGCCATGGAATGTCTACTACACCAGCTTTGATCTAGTAAGAACCAAGCTCGCTACCCCCGCCCATTTCTGCCAGCACAGAAAGTCACCGAAACTACAATACTGCCGCCAAACACCTATGGTGTCAAACAGAACTTATTTTACGATATTTTGGAGACACAGGCGGCTGCTGTAGAGATCTAGCTTGGGCAGTCCATGCTAGGGCCATCACCTAACCGGCTGGCACAGGGGGGACGCTCATACTGAAAATATGTGTGAGTAATATCTTGCTACGGACCCCAAATATCAGAACATAGGTAAAGCGTATGCTGCAGATTTCGAATGACAAAGCCAGATCACTGATGTCCACACTATGTAAAACAGCTTATCTTGGTAAAAACAGTAACTAGTGAGCTGCAGATTACCCTAATATGTCTGCCACACACCCTCATGCTAGAGTATTCGGTACCATATATATTTTTCAGTTTATGGTGGTGCTGCACGACCAGAAAAGTATCGAGTGTTCGCGCGCTTTACCTGCGCACCAAATAACGCTACACCAAGGACACACTCATTTCTTATCAGGCACGGGGAGATTAAGTGATTTTCCCAGAATCACTGCATATTGATAAGGCGCCGAGACTTCGGGCCTGGTTCTCTCCAGCATATCGTAATGGGCCACGCACTAGCTAGTTGTGCATGGAAAGCATAAGTTTCAGTAGGTAAAGTTTGAAATCTGTTATTTTCTGCCCGATAAACAAGTTTCATCGGGTATCCCTAGAAAATTATTCTTAGTTGCCGGAAATAATTTGGTTTGTATCCTGCACTATGCTGGTTATGATTAATGTAATTCAGCACGCCCCTAAAAGTGTTGTAGAACTCACGCACTCCCGCGGTAAGCGGCGATGCCGGCCTTGGCGAAGGTGGCGCCCTGTGCAAGAATGTTATTGGCGCCCCCCCAATGCCGCCTCCACCACAGATTCTCTCACTAGCCCCCTTTAACAGTTGACCAAGTTTCCATAACCACACGCTCAGATGCATTGAATTAGTTATATAGCGCCACTCCTACCAGTGTAGGGTGTCTGAGAACTTTGCATCTCACACAAAAACCGCCGAGCCAATCAATCATATGCATGTGAATCAATGTATAGGAAATGTTACCTGAACCAAAGGACTCAAAGTGAAGGAGACTCATGTCATCCCTACTGGCAGGCAGTATAGTTTAAGGTTGCTTGGTGTGGAGAAGCAAAAGCTCAGGCGATTTCTAGCCAAATAACCCTCTTTGCAACATTAATCAATGTTCTAATAATGTATGTTTTGCGGTGTGTATGCAGCTCTAGGATGAGCGTTCGTAGCTCACTGTTGACTATTAGGGCTTTAAGATATACATTGCAAGTAACAAAAGGATGCCTCTTTTGAACACAGTAACCTGCTGACCTATTTACATCATACGCACTCTGAAATCTACTTGGCACACGTTCTTTGCAGCGGGCATATTAACCCTCTGCACTAACTACACCGAAGTCAAAAACTCCACTATACACAATCCTGATCTCTCTCCAGGAAGATACGAGTTATCTTGACATTTATGTGAGGCCGGAATTGCCGCGGAAAGAAACGCCGCATCCGGTGCTTCAAAGCATGATAAACTTCCAAACCCGGCAGGAGGAGACGGCAGGGAACCGCGACAGAGGACAAGACATCGGAACGCAGCATCCGGTGCTTCAAAGCATGATAAACTTCCAAACCCGGCAGGAGGAGACGGCAGGGAACCGCGACAGAGGACAAGACATCGGAACATGGTGGCATGTCAAGCGCCGTACTCATCTACCTGTAGCCAAGATTATTTCCCTTGTTCCTTGGAGTGCCCGACCAATACCCAAGTGGGCCGAGGCCCCCGCTGCTGACCCAGCTAGGTGGCCCTACCTCCCCCCTCCCCGTTCAAGGGGGGGGTGTGCACCACTCATGCCCCCACCCTGAACGGGTGACGGAGGGCGGGGGTGCTCGCTCTCTGCTAGGCCCGACGACGCTGGGGGCGTGGCTTCCTCAGTGAGCTTGGGGTGTGTGAGATTCAGGATGCCAACAAACACACTGACATTTAATGTTAAAATCCAGGATACAACACGGAGGGCGCATATGAGGGGCTTAAGAGGCTGTGGAAAGGGAGATGAATGCGGATTCGTAGGGTTACTAAGGTAGAGAAAACAGAAGATTTTTGTAAAAATAACCAGGAAGTTCACCGCCACGGAGCAGAGATAATTTTAATTACCCCCTATTGGAAGGCGCAGTCGTGGTTTCCAGTTACCTTAATCCTGTCGTGTGCACCTCCGGTGCGACTCCGCTCGTTTCCGGATCTTCTTCTCGATCCAATGGGGTTACCACGCCTGTTACTGAAGCAGGCGCTGTTGTCCCCCATGGCCTGGAGACTTCCCGGAGACGCTGGCAAGTACCAGGAGTTTCACCAGACCCAGTGTTTATCCTGTTTCAATCTTGGGCTCCCTCTACGCACAAACGCTATGAGTCAGCTTGGCATCCATGGGTTCGTTGGTGTGGTGAACGAGAGGTGGATCCCCTGGGATCAGGTATCCATACGATTGTTAACTTTAGGTTTCGAGTCAGGGTCTGGCATATAGAACAGTTAATAACATCCATTCGGCCATATTGGCCAGCCATCCTCATCTGGATGGTAAACCTGTGAGAGAATATCCCCTTGTTTGGAAACTGCTGAGGGGTATTCAGTTGGTTCGTCAACCAAAAATCCAGATATTCCATGGTATGGGATGTAGATATGATGCAGCGGAGTCTTTTTATGCGAAACCTTGCTCCATCAGATATTGTACTTTGTTTTCTCAGAGATTTGCCGACGAATGAAGGCCTTTCGCCAAAGCAGCTGTTGGCGAAACTCACTCTGTTGCCGTGCCTATTTCCTGCAGATGGGTCTCAGATGTGAGGTCCTTGGATATGGAAGGTACAGTATTTACTCCTTCGGGAGTCTCTTTTACAATTTCTCAGCGTACTAAAACAAATTCCAGCCTTATCCACATCATCAGAAATTGTGTGTTGTGAAATGCTTAAAATGTTACGAGGATTGGACTCCAGAATTGTGTAATGATGTGGCAGGTTAGTTTGTTAATTTCCTTGCAGAAACCTTTCCACCCGGTCTCTGCAGCGACTTTTCCCCGATGGGTTAAACGGTTGTTGTCTGGAGCAGGTATTGATGTCTCCATCTTTGGGGCTCATTCAGTGAGGGGAGCTATGGTCTCAAATACGTTGGATACTGGTTCTCGTTTGGAGGACATTATGGCTGCGGCGGATCGGCTCTTCTGATGCTACATTCAAGGTATTATAATGCAAGCCAAAGTAACAAATGAATGCCGGAATGCTGAACAATGCCAACATTCACCCCCAGTCACAAAGATTTTGGTTTAATCCATTGTGCATTTGTCACCCCGAGTGGAACAGGTATGCCCAGACGTGGGTCCCGTGCTCTCCATGCCACTGGAGTCAAGCTAGACTGGCTGATGAGGGGTGAAACCCCGAAACTGGTCCTAGGATGCTTGGTTCCAGTCCAGGGAGGACCTGGCCTGGCAGTTCGGGCTGGACTGTTCCCATGAGGAACAGGGTCAAGACTGATTTGCATATGGCTGGGTCTGAAGTGGAATGACATAGGGAGCAAAAAAACAATGGATTTAGGCCCATATCTCTGTACTGCGGTGAATGTTTGACATTGTGCAGCATTCTGTCCATCAAGTGTTCTTTTTGCATCTAATGTGGGGGCACTACTTTAAACTAGCATAATCCAAAGCCTCTGCTTCCTGACATAGAATAAAAAAATTCTGTCTATCGTGTCAAGAATTTTCAATTTTATTAAGGACACGGAGGCGAGGATTATCCCACCCATAGACATATTTAGTCATAATGTTGACTGCAATTAATTTGTGTGTTTTGATACGTGTTTTGTTATATTAACAATATACTCATTGTGGGTTTAAACATTTCCCCCCTGTATTTGTGATATATTTCCGAGAAGTGGGATATTTTGGCTTCTATTCTCTGTTCAGGAGGTGAGGCCGAAGCGGCCTGAAGGGTCTTGAAATGCAGTGACCGCTGTACCTATCTAGGACGGAGCAGTTTTATCTTTGTTCAAGGGAGCTGGATCGTGGACGGTGTCCGAGGACTGGTAGAGTTTCTGTTACTATGGTTTGAAGATAATGGGCTTACATTGATGGTTTGCAAAGAAAGAGGACGGACTTTGGTGTCAGTGGCTTATGTGCCTGGGCATGTGATTGGTGGAGAGAAGGTGTAGCAAAGCAGATTGGGTTGTGTAGTTTAAAGTTTTCATTGGCTGCTGTGATGCTTCAGTAAAGAAAGGGAAGCAGAATCCTCGCCGCCGTGTCCTAAATTGAAAATTCTTTACACGATAGCTAGAATTTGTTTTATTTACCATTGGAAAATTTGGATTTCCTATTTCTCACTGAGATTGGGCTACATGAATCCTCAAATGCATATATGGCAATCCAGACCCCAGCTGGTCACTGCATCCACCACCTGGACAGGGCCCGAGTCAGGAGTGGGGGCCTCACAATCATTTTCATAACTCTTTGTTCTGCTCTGTGTTTCAGAGTGACCATCTTCAAGGAACTGAAAGCCTTGGATTTTATTTTACACTAAATCAGCACTGCTCCTTCCTGGGTGTTTTAATTTGCTGCCTTTCAGGACAATTTCTCAACTCCTCAGCTCCCTTGAAGAATCCTTAACTCCCAATTGGCTATGGTATTCGAACTTCACTGTTTTAGGGGACCAGTTCTTCAGCTAAGGTATTTATGGGTAACCTAGTGGTTTTTAAACTTTCTCAATGACAAGCCAGTTCAACGCTTTCTGCCAGGTACACCCTTGACTTAGTGTTTACCAGTTCTCCAGCCCTCTCTGCCGGCCTGCCAGAAACTCAGATTTGGTCCGACCACAAGTTAATCCCTTTAAGGATTGTGCGCATCACTTGGTATTAGTAGAAGGTGCCCTGGCAATGAGAACGAGCACTTTTGGGAATATTATATTTTAGATATAAAATATCATATTTTAATTAAGGAAGCAAAGAATTTTTATTTCACCACCAAGATCCATTTGGACAATAAAGACCCGAGAGCAATTGATCAAATATCCAATCATTTTCTACATCCTAAAACCTGTGCTCTGGACTTAGAACCTTTGCAAGAGGTGTGTGATCATTTGGCCAAAGGCTTTGAGCAAAGAATAGAGGATATTCAAGCAGGTTTCGATCTTAGTAATCAAATGGAAGAGGATATGCAAAGGGTGTCTGCCGGGGGCCCCTAAGTACTACCTGCACAGAGTTTGAGTACATCACGCTACCACAATCAGGAGCTGTTATTGTGACCTGCAAATCAGGTTTGCCTACTGACGCTTGCCCCCTTCCATCCATAGGAAGGCCATTGAGATCATCAATTCTATTCTAAATCTTAACTTCAATCAGACATTATCACTGGTTAGCCCTGATAAAACCACTATTAAAGAAACCAAATGCGGATACCACTAAGTTAACACATTTTACACCTAGCTCCTTGCTTCCAGACCCCGTGAAAATGCAAGAGAAGTTTGTTAACTCCCAACTTGTGAATTATTTGGTAACTCATACCATATCTTGTGATCTTCCTACAGCGTCTTGCTGACAGTGGAATACTTGGAAAAAGTGGCGTTGCAAGTGAGGGGCAGGGGGGTTGCACGAGTTTTGAGGGCAGCGGCCTCCCCCGGCTCTTACCTGTGGCGGGGTAGCAAACGCAGGAATTGCCAGCACTCTGCTTACATGCGGCTGCCACAGGGTGGCAAACACAGGGACCACCACGGGCAGCCAAAGATCTAGCTATACCGCTGCTTGGAAAGGTTCTAGTATGGATCCAATCCTACCTAAAAGATAGGAAACATGTGTTGACAATGGGTTCTGTTAGATCAAGAGAAAAAAACTCTAAAATTCAGTGCCCCCCAAGGCTCTTCTCTGAGTCTCACCTTGTTTATTATTTATCTGTCCCCTCTAATTTGTCTGATCAATATTGTTGGCATTTCCACTGTGTCATATGCCAATGACACTCCATCCTGTTACTCAACAAGAACTCTTCAAGTTCCGAAATGAACTTCAAAAACTGTCTCTGTCAATTCATCAAATGGATGAATTGGAACTATTTGAAATGTTATATGGAAAAGACCAAAATCCTTTGTTTTGGAAAGAATAATCAGTTTTCTGCATTCAATTGGTGGCTTGAAGGTCTCACCGAGCCGTCTCCCACCACGGACGTGGCCAGATATCTGAGTTGTAAATTTGGTACTGACCTTTCTTTTCACCACTAAGTCGTTGTTGTTGCGGGAACCTGTTTTTCAATGATCAAGGCACTAAGAAATGTTTATGAATTTCTCCCTCTAGAAGATATGACAACAGTTGTGTGTGCCTTGATCGCTTATAGGATTGACTATTGTAACAGGGCCTGATTCACAGAACTAATTTAAGACAAAATCCTAAATTTACTACTTTTGGTATTCACAGAAGGCATTTAGTAGTAGTAAAGTTAGGATTTTGTCTTAAGTTTGATTTAAGACAAACGTAAGACAGACTTAAGACAGACTTAAGACAAACTTAAAACAAACTTAAGACAGACTTAAGACAGACTTAAGACAGACTTAAAACAGACTTAAGACAGACTTAAGACAGACTTAAGTTAGGATTTTGCCTTAAGTTTGTCTTAAGTCTGTCTTAAGTCTGTCTTAAGTTTGTCTTAAGTTTGTCTTAAGTCAAATTTAAGACAAAATCTTAACTTTACTACTACTAAATGCCTTCTGTGAATACCAAAAGTAGTACGTTTAGGATTTTGTCTTAAGTTAGTTCTGTGAATCGGGCCCACAGTCTTTACCTTGGTGCAACCAAGTATCTGATTAAGAAGCTTTAAGTCGTTCAAAATCCTGCGGTACGACTGGTACTTAAACTCCCTCGCAAGACTTCGATCACTAAATGGTAATGGGATCTTCACTGGCTTTTGGTCGAAAAGTGGATTCTATTAAAATCATAAATAGCAGTTTTTAGAACTGTTCCCAAGTCCGGGCCAACATTTATCTCAGAGCGAGTCACACTATGTGGTCCCTCTAGAACTCTGAGATCTGCAGATGTTAAGCTTGCAGCGAATCCCAGGTTCAGATTGAAGACTAGAGGAGGAAGATCTGTCTCAGTGTTTGACGCAAAGGCCTGGAATCGGCTCCCTCTTTCCCTGAGGCATGCTGGAAATGAGACCATCTTTAGAAAGCTTAAGACATGGCTTTTCTCTCAGGAGCAATGTGCCTCATTTGGGATGTGAGCTCTGGTACTTGTAATTGTGGACTCAGTTCCAGACGCCCCTCTGTGGGTCACTGTTGCGCTCTGCAAATTTCAAATAACATAACAAAACATAATGATATGCAGCAAAACTCCCCCACTAAGACCTAATCTGTGCGCTCTAAATACTGAGTTAGAACAAAATGATCCTACTTAGATCTAACCCGAATGTCCTTAATACTGACTTAAAATCAGACTCTTCCGCTGATAATCAATCTCTATACTTAATATACTGACGTAGACCAAGACGATCACAAAGGTATTGATTTGTACAATGGAGATACTGACATGGAACAAGATTCTTGCACTGAGATCTCGCCTGTGCTTCTTTAGATTCCGACATAGAACCAGACCCTCTGAGATTCAATCTGTACGCTCCAGATGCTGATGTAGAACTAGGCACTCCCAGAGAGTATGATCCATACAATGAAGATACTTACCTGGGACAAGACTTGCCCCTGAGATCTAACCTCTGTGCTCTGGTTACTAACACCGAGATTGACTCTTCCTCGGAGATCTAACCTGCACACTCATGATGCTGACTTAGAAACAGACTCTCCCACTGAGATCTAAGCCGTACACTCATGACGCTGACTTAGAACCACTCTCACCCACTCAGATTCAATATGTACACTAATGATGCTGACTTAGTAACAGACTCTCTCACTAAGATCTAACCTGTACACTCATGATACTGACTTAGAAACAGACTCTCCCACCGAGATTCAATCCGTACACTCAAGATATTGAATTAGTAACACACTCTCCCACTGAGATCTAACCCATACACTCATGATGCTGACTTAGAACCTTACTCTCCCTCTGAGATCTAACCCGTACACTCATGATGCTGACTTAGAACCACTCTCACCCACTCAGATTCAAATTGTGCAGTCATGATGCTGACTTAGAAACACACTCTCCCACTCAGATTCAAATTGTTCACTCATGATGCTGACTGACTTAGAACCACACTCTCCCACTCAGATTCAAATTGTGCACTCATGATGCTGACTTAGAACCTCACTCTCCCACTCAGATTCAAATTGTGCACTCATGATGCTGACTTAGAACCACACTCTCCCACTCAGATTCAATCTGTGCACTCATGATGCTGACTAAGAACCTCACTCTCCCACTCAGATTCAATCTGTACACTCATGATGTTGACTTAGAACCACACTTTTCCACTTAGATTCACCCACTACACTCTAGTTACTGGCTTAGAATTAGACTTTCACTCAAAGGACTGATTCATACAATAGTGATAGTGCAACTGAACAAGACTCTCACACTGAGATAGAGTCCGTATGCTCTAGATACTACATTAGAAACAGACTCTCCCACTGAGATTCAATCTGTACACTAAAGATACTGACTTAAAACCAGACTTTCCCACAGGGATCTGACTATAATGTTCTAAATACTGAACAACACTCTCCCACTGAGATCTAGCCTGTACACTCTTGATACTGACTTAGAAACAGACTCTCCCACTCAGATTCAATCTGTACACTCATGATGCTGACGTAGAACCTCACTCTCCCACTCAGATTCAATCTGTACACTCATGATGCTGACTTAGAACCTTACTCTCCCACTCAGATTCAACCTGTGCACTCCTGATGCTGACTTAGAACCACACTCTTCCACTCAGTTTCAATCTGTGCACTCATGATGCTGACTTAGAACCCCACTCTCTCACTCAGATTCAATCTGTGCACTCATGATGCTGACTCAGAACCTCACTCTCCCACTCAGATTCAATCTGTACACTCATGATGCTGACTTAGAACCACACTCTCCCACTCAGATCCAATCTGTACACTCATGATGCTGACTTAGAACCTCACTCTCCCACTCAGATTCAATCAGTACACTCATGATGCTGACTTAGATCTGCACTCTCCCACTCAGATTCAATCCGTACACTCATGACACTGACTTAGAACCTCACTCTCCCACCGAGATTCAATCTGTACACTCAAGATACTGAATTAGAAACAGACTCTCCCACTGAGATTCAATCTGTACACTCAAGATACTGACTTAAAACCAGACTTTCCCACAGGGATCTGACTATAATGTTCTAAATACTGACTCAGAACCACACTCTCCCACTGAGATCTAGCCTGTACACTCTTGACACTGACTTAGAAACATACTCTCCCACTCAGATTCAATCTGTACACTCATTTTTTTTTTTTTTTTTTTGAAAACCTTTATTAACCATAGTTGCATCAATTGGCAATGCACAGTCCTGCGTCAAAGCATCAGGTCGACAATGCTTGAACACACACAGTCAGATGATTAGACACAGCCATTTAGCCGACAACCCGGAGGTCTGGCGGCGGAGTTCAGTTGAACATACGTAGAGGAATTGGGTGTGTACATTGCGTATAAGCGAGTCTATGGTGCTTTTCTGTTTTTTGTCGCGTCGCTTCTCATCTAAAGCGCATTGTCTGCGAGTGAGGGGGGCGCTGAGTTCCAGCCCGCAGCGCAGCGTTGTCAACTAGCCCCTAGGCCCATAGTAGGAAGTGTGCTGGGCGCCGGGTTGTCCGCCAAGTGCCCTGTTTTGCGGGCCTCAGAGTCCCGGTGGCCCGTGCGTGGCGTGGGCTGGAGCGCGACAAGGAGGTTGCAGCGTAGCTCGCGAGGATGCGCGTGGCGACCGTGGCTGTGTTGGAGCACGGGTTCTGCCAGGGAGCTTAGCCAGTCGCCGAACTGCTCCCCGGGTGTGCAACATGAACGTAGGGGTCAGGGCCAGGGTCGAAAACTCGGGTGGGGGCTAGAATAAGAGGGGCGGGGGGGGGGGGGAAAGTGGAGATCCGCCTGCAGTAGTGTGAGAGGAGATAGGAGCTGTCCAGCGGGGCGAAACCGGACCGTGTGGGAAGCGTGGCGAGTGGGTGGTCGCGAGGGGGGGGGAAGAAGAAGAGGGGGGGGAGGGGGGGCGGGGAGGAGAGGGAGGGGGCCAGGGGTCCATCGGAAGGGGGGGCCCAGGGTCCGCAGCGGTTTGTGTTCGCAGTCTAGGACTGCCCGCTCGCATGAGGGAGGTGTCCCTCCGCGTCCAGTAGGGGGGGGCGTCTGCGCAGGGCAGGATGACGCTGGTTCCCCGGGTGTGTCCATGTCTCAGTAGTGCGCGCGCCCTCTCTAGCGGCAGCGGCAGTAAATCCCACGCGCGCGCCATAACACAGCGTAGGAGAGATCTGACAGTAGTAACCTGCCGCACAGTATGCGGGATGCGCCAGGGGAATAAGCAGGCAGAGGGGGCCGGGAGCTATCCCCGCCAGGGTCTCAGAGATGTCGCCATCCAGCTAGTAGTGTATCGGTGCCCACCTAGTGTTCAGGTTATCCCACGGGTTCGGCAGGTCGTCTGGAAGGTGGCAAGGAGGCCATCCCAAAGTTGGGCGATGGGGAACTGCCTGAGTCCCGCAGTTTCCTCACGGAGGAGTACTGCACTTTCCGCTTGCGCCCAGTTTACGAAGGATGCCCTCCAGTGTCTGATGTGCGGGGGGGTCATCGCCTTCCAATGCTTGGTGAGCAAGCGTTTGGCCGTTACAAGCCCCATGTCCCAGAAGCGCGCCTGCACTCTATTCGCTTTTGTGCGCTTGTACAGGCCCAAGATACACGCCTCCCACGTGCGCGGCAGCCGTCCATCCGCGCCACGTTCTATCAGTGACAGCACGTCGCTCCAGTATGCCTGTACGCCAGCGCAATGCCAGAGCATATGCAAAAGGTCCGCTCCAGGTGACGAGCACCGTGGGCAGGCGGCGTCCGTCCGCGAGAAATATCTATTGATCTTCTCAGGAGTGAGATACGCTCGCTGTAGTATGTAATATTGTATGATTTTGAAGCGGGGGTTGCGTGGAACATTGGTCGGGCTGGCCAGTATCATCGCCCATTCTTTATCCGTCCAGTCTCTGCCCCTGTCCGTCGCCCAGCGCTCCCTCAGCATCGAGGTGGACAGTCGTGAATGCGCGAGGAGCGCCTGCACCAGCCAGTGTATGACATGTGCGCCATTTCCCATAATATGCAGATATTGGATGAAGGTATGTGCCGGCGGCTCCGTCGCCATATCACCCCAAGAAGCCGAGAGCGTCTGCATGAGGGAGGCATGCAGGAGGAACTGTCCTGCCGGGAGCGCCGTGCCTTCAGCCAGGGCGGCGAACGTCAGCAAGTCGCCATCCTCATACAGGTCACCTAGTGTATCTACACCTGCCTGTTCCCACCCTGCCAAATGGGCCTCCGTGAGGGATCCCGTCGGGCCAGGCATGCCCAGTAATGGTAACTCTGGAGCGTACGGTGTGGTCGCGCGTGTGAGGCGAAGGCACCTCTGGAAGCACCTGTGCGCCACCGCCAGGTAAACCTGGGAGGGGCAGGGCGCACGAGCCAGCGGATGGAACAGTGTGTGGACTTGCGTCCGCGTCCAGGCAGCCACATGCGAGGCAGTGTCCTCTAGTTGCTTGCCGCTCAGCCACCCCGCCACCCACTGCATCTGCGCTGCTAGATAATATAGCTCCATATTGGGGACCGCCAGGCCCCCAGAGTCTGTGGGCATGTACAATTTGGCCAGCGCTACACGTGGCCTCCCCTTGTTCCAGATGAGGTTGCGCAGCAATGCCTCCAGGTCGCGAAACAGTTTGACGGGTACATACAGGGGCAGGTTTGCGAAATAGTACAATAGGCGGGGCAGCACTATCATTTTAGTCAGAGCCACCCTGCTAGGCACGCTGAGGGGCAGGGTGTTCCAGTAGCTAACCTGCGTACGCACAGATGTGATCGCTCTGAGGAGATTTCCGTCGAGGATGTCCGCCGGGGCTCTGTAGATCCGAATCCCCAGGTAGCGGAAAGTGGTGGGGTACCACTGCAGCCTGTCCCCTCCCAGTCGGACGTCGCACTCAGGCGTCTCCGGACCAAAGGGGTAGGCTCCCGACTTGGCCCAGTTAACCCTCAGGCCCGATATTGCTTCGAAGGTGCGGAATACGTCAGCGAGGGAGGCAGGGATGGCAGTCATGTCTCTGACGTATAGCAGCAGGTCATCTGCATATAGGGACACCGTGTGTAGGCCATCCGTCAATGGGATTCCCCATTCCAGTCCGTGTGCCCTAAGCGTCGCGGCCAGGGGCTCCATTGCCAGTGCAAACAGCAACGGCGACAACGGGCAGCCCTGGCGGGTGCCCCTGCGAACCCGGATGGCGTCCGAGAGGATGCGGCCCGTGCGGACCCGGACGGTCGGCTCACTGTAGAGCAGGGCGATCACGGCGTTATAGCCCCCCCCCAGCCGGTATTTCTCTGTTACTGCCCTCAGGTACGGCCACTCAACGGAGTCGAAGGCTTTCTCCAAGTCCAGTATCAGACAGCCCGCCCTCGGCCATTGCTGCGTGGCGTATTCCTGTACCCGGAAGAGCCTGCGGATGTTGTAGGAGGTATGGCGTGTGGGAACGAATCCATTTTGGTCCCGATGCACAAGAGCGGGTACATGAGGGGCCAGCCTCCTGGCCAGCGCAGAAGCAAGGATTTTATAGTCTGTGTTTAGGAGGGCCAATGGGCGGTAAGAGCCCACCCGCGTGCCGTCCCTGCCTGGCTTAAGTATAGAGACCAGCGTGGCTTCATTCAGCGTCGGGGGCAGGGCAGCTCCCTCCGCCGCCGCCGCATACATTCGCAGGAGCTCCGGGATGAGGATGTCCGAGCCAGCCTTGTAGAATTCAGCCGGTAGCCCGTCCGGGCCCGGGGTTTTCCCGTTGGAGAGCTGAAAGATGGCCTCTCTGAGCTCGTCCGCCTCCAGTGGAGCGCCGAGTTCATCTTGTTGAGCAATAGTCAATTGCGGCATCAGCAGAGGGGAGAGATAGTCTGTGATAGCAGTGTAAGGAACCGCGAGTCGGGAGCGGTACAATGTAGTATAGTGGACCGTAAAAGTGTCATGGATACCAGCTTGCGTGTACACCAGTTCCCCCCCCTCGCCCAGTATAGCCGTCACTGGTGTAGAGCGGGCGTCCCGCGAAATCAGCCACGCTAAAAGCTTGCCTGGTCTATCACCAAGGCGGTGAGTCCTCACCGAGTGCGCCGCATAGTTGACATTGCGAAGTCGCTCCAGGAGGCGCGCATGTTCCGTGTGGGCATCATGCAGTGGGCCCCCGTCTCCCCCCGCAGCCTCTCCCTCCCGCGCAAGCAAGTTCGCTTCCAGCTTGGTAAGGTCTCTCTCTAGTTGATGTCTTATCTGCCCCTGAGTGCGCAGGCAGTGGCCTCGTATCACGGCCTTGAAGGCGTCCCACTCCACCCTCGAGTCAGTTGCTGTGCCAGTGTTGTCCTCAAAGTATTGCGTGGTGCGCTCGAGTAGGTCAGCGCGAAAAGCCGCATCTAGCAGCAGCGCTGGCTGCAGGCGCCATGTGGGGACAGGGGGGTGTGGGCGGGCCCAGGCTATGGACATGAAGTGTGGATTGTGGTCTGAGTGTGTGCGGCCCATGTATTGCGCGTCCGTCACATGAGGTAGGAGGTCTGCGGATGCCATGAAGCGGTCGAGGCGGACATGTAAGTCGTGAGCGCCAGAGTAATAGGAGTACGTTCGCGTCCCTGGGTTGCGCTGTCGCCAGATGTCGTGTAAGCTCCATTGCGCGGCCCACTCCAGCAGCGCCTTCGTGGCTCCCCTGGTAGGGGCGTTCGCTGGGGGCGGGAAGGAGCGATCCAGCGTGGTGTCTAAGGTGCAGTTATAGTCGCCCCCTATAATCCACGATGTGTCGTGCCAATTTGCCATAGTCGATGATAGCCGCGCCAGGAAGCCAGCCTGTTCAACGTTTGGGGAGTAGAGGGATATCAGTGTGATAGATTGGCCATCTAGTCTGCCTCGCGCGGCCGTGTATCTGCCCTCGCTGTCTATCGCAGTGTCTGTGGCCTCCCACGGGGTCCCTGGGGTCAATCTGTACACTCATGATGCTGACTTAGAACCTCACCCTCCCACTCAGATTCAATCTGTACACTCATGATGCTGACTTAGAACCTCACTCTCCCACTCACATTCAACCTGTGCACTCATGATGCTGACTTAGAACCACACTCTTCCACTCAGATTCAATCTGTGCACTCATGATGCTGACTCAGAACCTCACTCTCCCACTCAGATTCAATCTGTACACTCATGATGCTGACTTAGAACCTCACTCTCCCACTCAGATTCAATCTGTACACTCATGATGCTGACTTAGAACCTCACTCTCCCACTCAGATCCAATCTGTACTCTCATGATGCTGATTTAGAACCACACTCTCCCACTCATATTCAATCTGTACACTCATGATGCTGACTTAGTACCACACTCTCCGCTCAGATTCAATCTGTACACTCATGATACTAACTTAGATCCACACTCTCCCACTCAGATTCAATCCGTACACTCATGATAATGACTTAGAACCTCATTCTCCCACTGAGATTCAATCTATACACTCAAGATACTGACTTAAAACAAGACTTTCCCACAGGGATCTGACTATAATGTTCTAAATACTGACTCAGAACCACACTCTCCCACTGAGATCTAACCTGTACACTCTTGATTCTGACTCAGAACCACACTCTCCCACCGAGATTCAATCTGTACACTCAAGATACTGACTTAGAAACAGACTCTCCCACTCAGATTCAATCAGTACACTCATGGTGCTGACTCAGAACCTCACTCTCCCACTCAGATTCAACCTGTGCACTCATGATGCTGACTCAGAACCTCACTCTCCCACTCAGATTCAATCTGTGCACTCATGATGCTGACTCAGAACCTCACTCTCCCACTCAGATTCAATCTGTGCACTCATGATGCTGATTCAGAACCACTCTCTCCCACTCATATTCAATCTGTGCACTCATGATGCTGACTTAGAACCACACTCTCCCACTCAGATTCAATCTGTACACTCATCATGCTGACTTAGAACCAAACTCTCCCACTCAGATTCAAGCTGTACACTCATGATGCTGACTTAGAACCTCACTCTCCCACTCAGATTCAAGCTGTACACTCATTATGTTGACTTAGAACCACACTCTCCCACTGAGATTCACCCAGTAAGCTCTAGTTACTTACATAGAATTCGACTTTCACTCAAAGAACTGATTCATACAATAGTTATAGTGCAACTGAACAAGACTCTCACACTGAGATAGAGTCTGTACGCTCTAGATACTAAATTAGAAACAGACTCTCCCACTCAGATTCAATCTGTACACTCATGATACTGACTCAGAACCACAATCTCCCACTCAGATTCAATCTGTACACTCATGATGCTGACTTAGAACCACACTCTCCCACTGAGATTCAATCTTCACACTCATGATGCTGACTTAGAACCACTCTCTCCCACTCAGATTCAATCTTCACACTCATGATGTTGAATTAGAACCACACTCTCCCACTCAGATTCAATCTGTACACTCATGATGCTGACATAGAACCACTCTCTCCCACCGAGATTCAATCTGTACACTCAAGATAGTGACTTAAAAACAGACTCTCCCACTCAGATTCAATCTGTACACTCATGATGCTGATTCAGAACCACACTCTCCCACTCATATTCAATCTGTGCACTCATGATGCTGACTCAGAACCACACTCGCCCACTCATATTCAATCTGTGCACTCATCATGCTGACTTAGAACCACACTCTCCCACTCAGATTCAATCTGTACACTCATCATGCTGACTTAGAACCGCACTCTCCCACTCAGATTCAATCTGTACACTCATGATGCTGACTTAGAACCAAACTCTCCCACTCAGATTCAATTTGTACACTCATGATGCTGACTTAGAACCTCACTCTCCCACTCAGATTCAAGCTGTACACTCATTATGTTGACTTAGAACCACACTCTCCCACTGAGATTCACCCAGTACGCTCTAGTTACTTACATAGAATTCGACTTTCACTCAAAGAACTGATTCATACAATAGTGATAGTGCAACTGAACAAGACTCTCACACTGAGATAGAGTCTGTACGCTCTAGATACTAAATTAGAAACAGACTCTCCCACTCAAATTCAATCTGTACACTCATGATACTGACTCAGAACCACACTCTCCCACTCAGATTCAATCTGTACACTCCTGATGCTGACTTAGAACCACACTCTCCCACTGAGATTCAATCTTCACACTCATGATGCTGACTTAGAACCACTCTCTCCCACTCAGATTCAATCTTCACACTCATGATGTTGACTTAGAACCATACTCTCCCACTCAGATTCAATCTGTACACTCATGATGCTGACATAGAACCACTCTCTCCCACTCAGATTCAATCTTCACACTCATGATGTTGACTTAGAACCATACTCTCCCACTCAGATTCAATCTGTACACTCATGATGCTGACTTAGAACCACTCTCTCCCACCGAGATTCAGTCTGTACACTTAAGATAGTGACTTAGAAACCGACTCTCCCACTCAGATTCAATCTGTACACTCATGATGCTGATTCAGAACCACACTCTCCCACTCATATTCAATCTGTGCACTCATGATGCTGACTCAGAACCACACTCGCCCACTCATATTCAATCTGTGCACTCATCATGCTGACTTAGAACCAAACTCTCCCACTCAGATTCAAGCTGTACACTCATGATGCTGACTTAGAACCTCACTCTCCCACTCAGATTCAATCTGTACACTCATGATGTTGACTTAGAACCACACTCTCCCACTCAGATTCAATCTGTACACTCATGATGCTGACTTAGAACCAAACTCTCCCACTCAGATTCAAGCTGTACACTCATGATGCTGACTTAGAACCTCACTCTCCCACTCAGATTCAATCTGTACACTCATGATGTTGACTTAGAACCACACTCTCCCACTGAGATTCACCCAGTACGCTTTAGTTACTTACATAGAATTCGACTTTCACTCAAAGAACTGATTCATACAATAGTGATGTAGTAAGGACTCCCTTAATACGTACATACATTGTTAAGTTAGCATAACCACGTTAGAAGTTAGAAAGCCATCTTGCTGCTTTTGCACACGACACTGCGTTCACATGTTATTGCTTAAACGAACTGCTGACTCGAGTTTTGCCTCACACGAGAGCAATCTGTTGTTACCATCCCGAGCTCTGCGAAGCGACCTTGGTCTGCACACGATGTGACAAACAGTCTGAGTTGTTAGACAATGCATGTTTTCCACTCTAGGTTGATCGACCCACTATTTAGTCATAACACACGAGCAGCTGCACATACCTGAAAGTTGGTGCTTTTAATATCACGGACATCATGTTTATTATTCAGACCGAAGACGAGCCTTCCTGCGAGAAGACTCCTGATGCTCCTGTGATGTGATTTCACTAAGCTGATCTTTGAGGTATGGGGTCCCCTATTCAAGCCTAAGAGACCTTCTGTTAGACTAATAATAATATTAGCTTCTTAGTAAAGGGAAAGTGGTAGTATCCACTGTCATTATAACATGATCACCCCTTTTATATTCTATGGAATTGTAACTATGTTAATGGTTTTGATTTTAATCATTTGTCTGCTTGTATTAGCCAAAGTACTGCATATTAGGACACGTGGTCTATAAAAATAAACTCTTTTTATTTTCACCGTGTCTCTGTTGATTCTTGTTGTGGACTGATGTGAGAATAATATACGAACAGGTATTTCCGATTCCCACCATTCCTGAGTATGTACTGAGTCGCGTGTTCTGGGTTGTCTTTTCATTGGGACCGCCGAGCTAAATCTCGGATAACGAATGGGACACTTATGCTAGCCGGATACTGGGTTCTGGGTTCTGAGGTGAGTTTCTGGTACACCACAACTCACTGAGGTCCTGGGGTTCTACGCATAGTTCTGTGTATAAGCAGAATCCCTGCAACAGTGATAGTGCAACTAACCAAGACTCTCACACTGAGATAGAGTCTGTACGCTCTAGATACTAAATTAGAAACAGACTCTCCCACTCAGATTCAATCTGTACACTCATGATGCTGACTTAGAACCTCACTCTCCCACTCAGATTCAAGCTGTACACTCATTATGTTGACTTAGAACCACACTCTCCCACTGAGATTCACCCAGTACGCTCTAGTTACTTACATAGAATTCGACTTTCACTCAAAGAATTGATTCATACAATAGTGATAGTGCAACTGAACAAGACTCTCACACTGAAATAGAGTCTGTACGCTCTAGATACTAAATTAGAAACAGACTCTCCCACTCAGATTCAATCTGTACACTCATGATACTGACTCAGAACCACACTCTCCCACTCAGATTCAATCTGTACACTCCTGATGCTGACTTAGAACCACACTCTCCCACTGAGATTCAATCTTCACACTCATGATGCTGACTTAGAACCACTCTCTCCCACTCAGATTCAATCTTCACACTCATGATGTTGACTTAGAACCATACTCTCCCACTCAGATTCAATCTGTACACTCATGATGCTGACTTAGAACCACTCTCTCCCACCGAGATTCAGTCTGTACACTCAAGATAGTGACTTAGAAACCGACTCTCCCACTCAGATTCGATCTGTACACTCATGATGCTGATTCAGAACCACACTCTCCCACTCATATTCAATCTGTGCACTCATGATGCTGACTCAGAACCACACTCGCCCACTCATATTCAATCTGTGCACTCATCATGCTGACTTAGAACTGCACTCTCCTACTCAGATTCAATCTGTACACTCATGATGCTGACTTAGAACCGCACTCTCCCACTCAGATTCAATCTGTACACTCATGATGCTGACTTAGAACCAAACTCTCCCACTCAGATTCAAGCTGTACACTCATGATGCTGACTTAGAACCTCACTCTCTCACTCAGATTCAATCTGTACACTCATGATGTTGACTTAGAACCACACTCTCCCACTGAGATTCACCCAGTACGCTTTAGTTACTTACATAGAATTCGACTTTCACTCAAAGAACTGATTCATACAATAGTTATAGTGCAACTAACCAAGACTCTCACACTGAGATAGAGTCTGTACGCTCTAGATACTAAATTAGAAACAGACTCTCCCACTCAGATTCAATCTGTACACTCATGATACTGACTCAGAACCACACTCTCCCACGCAGATTCAATCTGTACACTCATGATGCTGACTTAGAACCACACTCTCCCGCTGAGATTCAATTTTCACACTCATGATGCTGACTTAGAACCACTCTCTCCCACTCAGATTCAATCTTCACACTCATGATGTTGACTTAGAACCACACTTTACCACTCATATTCAATATGTACACTCATGATGCTGACTTAGAACCACTCTCTCCCACTCAGATTCAATCTTCACACTCATGATGTTGACTTAAAACCAGACTTTCCCACTCAGATTCAATCTTCACACTCATGATGTTGACTTAAAACCAGACCTTCCCACAGGGATCTGACTATAAAGTTCTAAATTCTGACTCAGAACCACACTCTCCCACTGAGATATAGCCTGTACACTCTTGATACTGACTCAGAACCACACTCTCCCACCGAGATTCAATCTGTACACTCAAGATACTGACTTAGAAACAGACTCTCCCACTGAGATTCAATCTGTACACTCAAGATACTGACTTAAACCCAGACTTTCCCACAGGGATCTGACTATAATGTTCTAAATACTGACTCAGAACCACACTCTCCCACTGAGATCTAGCCTGTACACTCTTGATACTGACTTAGAAACAGACTCTCCCACTCAGATTCAATCTGTACACTCATGATGCTGACTTAGAACCTCACCCTCCCACTCAGATTCAATCTGTACACTCAAGATACTGACTTAGAATTAGACTCTTCCAAAGAGAACTGGTTTGTACACTGGAGATATTGACGTGGAACAAAATTCTCCCACTGATATTAATATTAAGCATGTCAATCTAGGTGCTGACTTGAAACAAAACTCTCCCACTCAGGTCAAACCTGTATGCTCTAGATACAGATGTAAAACAAGACTCGCTCAATTCAAATATTATCATAGAACCAATCTGTGCTACTGAGTCTAGCCTGTTAGATGTAGATACTGAGGCCAAGAATCAAAGAAGAGTGGACCACTTGTCCTGTGTAGCCAGGGTCTTTTTGCTCTTGGTTCCGTCGTAAAAGAACCCTCATAACTATACACAGGTACGAAGGCGGTATAAACTGGGTCACCGCTTATGTGTACTAGTACAGCATCATCATAGGGTCTTATTTTGTATGTATGCTGACCTCCGCCGGGAGGAAGACCAACTGGTTTTACAGTAGCGTCCAGACATGAATATGAGGGAAGGTGTAAGAAGTGTTCAGATCAAGTGAAATTAAAATTCTCTAAGTCATTTTTTCTGCTGTAGCTTTATTCTGAGAATATTGACAAGAGAAAAATAAAAATGTTCAAGTGCGGATGAAGACCGAGTTACTGGTCTATCGAACTTATCAAATAATACGGGTCAACATGTTTCAGCCTTCTGTCAAAGTCTAAAGGCTTTCGTCAGGACCGATGTGAAGGAGGGCGCGTTGTGGCTCCTTATTTAATGAAGATTATTCATTAATCAAATTCATGTGGTCAGATCCGTGGTATCTGTACCTGATTGGAATACAAAAAACAATAGCTTTCGAGTATGTTTGGTGATACATATATTAATGGATCTATGTCTCATGAGTTCACTGGTGGTGCTACCGTTATTTACAAGAAGTGAGGTTAATGGCTAAGTTGACTATTGAATCAGGGCAAATGGCGCGAAAAAAAGGGGGGGGCGGCTATGAGAATTGAGGGAATTCTTTTAACAAATAAATCGTATTATCGTGTGAAAGATATGGATGTAAATATCAGTCAGATGTCGTTGGTTAAAGGGTTCCGGTGACCGCTATTCTGTGTAGTTAGTCAGGGGTGTTATAAGATGATTCAAGTAATGGTATCAACGTAGTGCGTTTATGGTGCACTAAGTGAGGTCGAAATTTAATGTGATCGATTGTAGCTCTGTTCCACTTGTATCGCTATCAAAATTCAGTGCAGAAAGTGATTCAAAATGCCAGTAGTTTAACAAGACGTCGCCTCGCCTAAACAGGTTTATGCATCTTGGCGAGGTCGGACACTACAAATTCATTAATAACACAACTTTACCTCGAGAAAAGTGTTTTCTTCTCTCGGAGGTACCCAGAGGTACGTGAGGAACTGTATTTCTAAAATAGTAGGGAGGAAGAGGTAAAGAGGATTAGAGGCGTCTTACTTTTGTGTAGCGCGTTGTTCCACTTGCGGCGGCCATCAGTGCTTACCGGTTCTGTCACTAATGTGGACTTGTTCTGTCTCTGTCCGCGGTACCCCCGATGACGCAGAACCATTCGGTGTTCCCGTTTACATAGTGAGTAGTCTTAGAGGTAGAAAAAAGACTTGTTAGTAGGCGATGGTTGGAATAAAGAGGAGTTGGAGGTACAGATAATAGCGTCATCTTACATATACTTTATAAAGTGTACGTAATGGGAACCACTTTGAAATAGCAGATTGTAAATTATTGTAGATATCTGTTAACATCACCAAGGTGATCGATCTCATGTGTCTGGGAGGTTTTCACGGTGTTACAGGATCTCAGATTGTTCGCAGAGATAAAGGAGTCAAGCCAGTGTGTGCCAAGGGATATTATCATTCAGGCCTCGTTTGTCTGTGCCCATACGATAAATCCAGCGTTGTTCTTTTTCGAAAAGGACACATTCAGCATTACTGTTTACAGATCGTAGACTTTCCAAAATAAAACAAAGGATCACTGAACACAAGAGCAATGTGAACTGCAAAAGACTGACTACCAAAATGAGCAGGCACTATATAGAGAGCAATCACGACACCAGTGATCTCAAATGGGTCATTTTGGAAAGTCTACGATCTGTAAACAGTAATACTGAACGTGTCCTTGGGTGGGGTGTGTCGCCAATAATGTGACTACAACTGGTGTTCTTTTCCCCTAGGACGCTACTAGGCGTTCTTTCTGCTTTCGCCTCACGGGGCTTGAACTCATTCCCTAATTGGTTGAATCGGTGTTACTTTTTGTGATTATTCTCAGTTCACTATGTAGTGCGATCGCATTTTATGGACGTTTGTTATGAGTGTCCGATGGCGTCAATTTCACATTGTAGTCTCTTTTTATGTCACTTGGGTCATGCTGTCGAATCTCGACAGGTGCTTCGCATGCCTTGTAAAAAGACTCTTCATTTGTGAACTACAAATATGCAGATATATATATTTTATCTGTCTTTGTGGTCCAGGTTGACGTTACGTATTCTACGGTACAATATTTATTTACCGCATTACTTGTTGTGTGACTGCCTTCCGTCCATCAATTGTCTGTCTTTTGCTTTCTTGCCCTAAGTGCGCCGGGTGTGCCCTGACGCGGGTCCTGGGCTCACTGTGCCACTGGAATCCAGCTATCCTGGCTGATGATGGGTGAAACCCCGAAACCGGTCCTAGGATGCTTGTTTCCGGTCCAGGGAGGACCTGGCTTGGCAGTTCAGGCTGGATGAGGCACAGGGTCAAGACTGATTTGCATATGGCCAGGTCTAAACTGGGGTGGCATGGTGAGCAAAAGAATGATGGATTTAACCCAGATCTCTTGACTGGGGGTGAATGTTTTGATTTGTTCTGCCTTCCGTCCATCAATTGTGTGTCTTTTGCCTTTCTTGGTCAGAGTATTCACACTCACTGAAACGAGACACTGTGTCGTTGAGGGTACTTTCTAGGTCCTGAAGAATCGCCACTTGATCACTCTTGACATAACTAGGTGAGAAACAGGTTGACCAATTAATTTACCAGGCCGCCTAGGAGCATTTTATCCCAAGGTAGCTCACGTGCGTTTAATGAGGTGAGTGAGCTCATTCATTACATTGACTGATCCTGCGCATCGCTTCACCTATTGTAACTCACTTATGTCACCGTTCTACACTGCACTTTTTTGGCTCACACACCCTCACTTCACCTGACGGCTAACTGAAATATCTCTGCAAAGAGCCCCCGTGGGTGCCCATCGGGCATTGCTGCGCCGATCCGACCAGGAGCCAGTCCAGTGATGAAGCATGACGCTCATCCGGGAGAGTGAGGGTCCGTGCTCCTATTGGAGCAGATTCCTTTCCCTGAAACCATCGACCTTGGTCTTCTTTTGTGAGGAACTGGACACCTCATCCGTCTTTCGATTATTGCAAGAAGCACGTGGGCTGGACCGTTACTGTTCCTGGTTCCCATTCTTTATATATTTACTAAAAACGATAGACGCAGCCTTGCCCCAAAAAATAACGCCTCCACGAGGCAGGGACCAGCAAGCAGGAATGGTTGTATTTCTCCTAACTTTTCCCGCATTGCATGTGCGCTGTACTGGATAGTTCACGTGTGAAAAGTTGTAAAGCATATCTAGGCATAGTATGTTGTACTGGAAAGGTAATCTTCCAGTACATACCTAAGGTTAGACATATCACACACACACATTTGCACTGTGGTGCAAAGAGCTGTGCGTGGTGCTGAGCTGTCTGAAAGAGCGCCGGTGCTGGGAAATGACAGCAGGGTCTCATCTCAGTAGATATGAGGCCTGCTCTCTCCGTGCAACTCACAGCAGCACCTTTCGTTGCTGTGTTGCGCTATGAGTTATTCAATCCCACACTATGGGGCAGATTTACAAGCCCCTTGCGCCACTTTTGTGTCACTTTTCCCATGTTAAAAGTGACGCAAAAGTGGCGCAAGGGGCTTGTAAATCTGCCCCTTAGTGTTTTAAGGGCTGCTTACCACTTCCTCAGCTTGTCCCTCACATGTCTGGCCTGTCCCCGGAGTAATCCCACAGTGACAGGGGTCCCCCCTGTTGTTCCTGCGTTGCATCACTACACTGGACACAAAGGGGGGCTCCCCCACTAAAACTGTTCTTGTCTCTGCAGACTGATGTGGCATGCAGCACCTGCCAGTCACTTGCCTCGGTTACAAACTATGTGCTATTAAACTCACCTTTACACAACCTGTGGTGATGTAAAAGAGTTCTCAAACACGGACCTACCAAGCTTGTGTCTGTGAAACTCTCCTCATATGCCTGAGTTTCAAAGAAAATGAGTAGTCTGTCAGTCACAGAGTCACCGGCCAGGGGTTCCACGTAGAGATAAGACGGGGCTCACATTTGTACCCCCCTGTACATGTTTATAGTAGGTCTGTGAGTCACAGTGTCACCAACCAGGGATCCCATGTAGAGATAAGAATGTGCTCACATGTATACCCTCCTGTACATGTTTCTAGGAGTCTGTGAGTCACAGTGTCACCGGCCAGGGGTCCCACGTAGAGATAAGAGGGGGGCTCACATTTGTACCTCCGGTACATGTTTCCAGCAGGTCTGTGAGTCACAGTATCACCAGCCAGGGGCCCCACGTAGAGATAAGACATGGCTCACATATGTACCCTCCGGTACATGTTTATAGCAGGTCTGTGAGTCACAGTATCACCAGCCAGGGGCCCCACGTAGAGATAAGACATGGCTCACATATGTACCCTCCGGTACATGTTTCTAATAGGTCTGTGGGTCACAGTGTCACTGGCCAGGGGTCCCACGTAGAGATAAAGACGGCGCTCACATGTGTACCCTCCTGTACATGTTTCTAGTAGAATTGTGAGTGACAGTGTCATCAGCTGGGTACTCCATCACGAACAGCACAAATATCCTGCCCGCAGCCTCTGTTATGCACGGACGAAGGGCCTGATATAGAGCATGGTGGACGGGTACTCCATCACAAACAGCACAAATATCCTGCACACAGCCTCTGTTATGCGTGGACAAAGAGCCTGATATAGAGCATGGTGGATGGATACTCCATCACAAACAGCACAAATATGCTGCACACAGCCTCTGTTATGCGCGGACAAAGGGCCTGATATAGAGCATGGAGGATAGGTACTCCATCACAAACAGCAAGGATATCCTGCACACAGCCTCTGTTATGCGTGAACGAAGGGCAATATATGGAGCATGGCGGACGGGTACTCCATCAGAAACAGCACAAAGATCCTGCACACAGACTCTGTTATGCGCGGACAAGGGGCCTGATATAGAGCATGGCGGACGGGTACTCCATCACAACAGCACAAATATCCTGCCCGCAGACTGTTATGCACTGACAAACGGCCTGATATAAAGTAAGGTGGATGGGTACTCCATCACAAACAGCACAAATATCTGCACACAGCCTCTGTTATGCGCAGACAAAGGGCCTGATATAGAGCATGGTGGACGGGTACTCCATCACAAACAGCACTAATATCCTGCCCGCAGCCTCTGTTCTGCGCAAAGGACCTGATATAGAGTGTGGCAGACGGGTACTCGATCAGAAACAGCAAGGATATCCTGCACACAGCCTCTGTTATGCGTGAACGAAGGGCAGTATATGGAGCATGGTGGATGGGTACTCCATCAGAAACAGCACAAAGATCCTGCACACAGACTCTGTTATGCGCGGACAAGGGGCCTGATATAGAGCATGGCGGACGGGTACTCCATCACAACAGCACAAATATCCTGCCCGCAGACTGTTATGCACTGACAAACGGCCTGATATAAAGCAAGGTGGATGGGTACTCCATCACAAACAGCACAAATATCCTGCACACAGCCTCTGTTATGCGCAGACAAAGGGCCTGATATAGAGCATGGTGGACGGGTACTCCATCACAAACAGCACTAATATCCTGCACACAGCCTCTGTTATGCGCGGACAAAAGGCCTGATGTAGAGCATGGTGGACGGGTACTCCATCACAAACAGCACAAATATCCTGCACACAGCCTCTGTTATGCGTGGACAAAAGGCCTGATAACGAGCATGGCGAACGGGTACTCCATCACAAACAGCACAAATATACTGCACACAGCCTCTGTTATGCGTGGACAAAAGGCCTGATATAGAGCATGGTGGACGACAGGTACTCCATCACACACAGCACTAATATCCTGCCCGCAGCCTCTGTTCTGCGCAAAGGACCTGATATAGAGTGTGGCAGACAGGTACTCGATCAGAAACAGTACTAATATCCTGCCCGCAGCCTCTCTCATGTGCGGACGAAGGGCCTGATATAGAGCATGGTGGACGGGTACTCCATCACAAACAGCACGGATATCCTGCACACAGCCTCTGTTATGCGCAGACATAGAGCCTGACATAGAGCATGATGGACGGGTACTCCATCCCAAACAGCACTTATATCTTGCCCGCAGCCTCTGTTCTGCGCAAAGGACCTGATATAGAGTGTGGCAGTCGGGTACTCGATCAAAAACAGCACTAAAATGCTGCCCGCAGCCTCTGTCATGTGCGGATAAAGGGCCTGATATGGAGTGTGGTGGACGGGTACTCCATCACAAACAGACACTAATAAGCCATTCCGTCTTTAACTAAACATCTGTCTCCCTCGGTGCATTCTCTTATTAATCTCTCTCTAACGGATGGCCATGTACCGCTGGAGTGGAAGGTTGCTCAGGTTAGACCCATTCATAAGAGCACTAAAACACTGTGGACGGATCTCTCTAATCTCCGTCCTATTTCACTCCTCCCGTTCCTGAGCAAACTAATGGAAAAACATGTCAATACCCACCTTTCCAACTATCTCGAACTGACAGGATGTTTAGATCCTTCTCAGTCCAGTTTTAGACCCAAATACAGCACCGAATCAGCGTTACTAGCGGTCACAGATAACATCAGGATGACCCTAGATAAAGGCCACTCTATGATTCTGGTGCTGTTGGATCTATCCGCAGCGTTCCACACTGTTTCCCACGGTATTCTGATCAAAAGGTTGGAAGAGGTTGGGCTAAGGAAATCAGCCTTACAATGGATGAGGAGCTTTCTGTCGGATCGCTCCCAGATTGTCAACCTAGGCCCATATCGCTCGGCCCCTATAGAATTGACCAAGGGAGTACCCCAGGGCTCACATCTGAGCCCTACATTATTCAACATCTATATTGCTCCCTTGGCCAATCTTCTGAGGACACATGGGTTAATTCCCATATCATATGCCGACGATACCCAGTTACTCTTTCCATTCGATAAATTTACATCGGCGTTGCGGCTGGCCTTTTCCAATGGGATGAGAGCCATATCACACTGGATGAAGAATAATTTCCTCCAGTGTAATGTGGGAAAAACAGAGATAATGCTCTTTGGAGAGGCCCCCTCCTATGGACCCCAGATTGGTGGCCGACCGACCCAGGTCCCCATCCCGCTCCCAAGTTTACAGTAAAAAATCTGGGTATCCGTCTGGATCAAGCCCTCAGTCTGAAGGAGCACGCTGCTCAGACAGCTGGTTCCTGTTTTCATGTACTAGGCCTGCTCCACCGAGTTTTCCCCCTGCTTCCTGACTCCACCCGGAAAACTCTAGTCCAGGCGCTGGTGTTAAGTCGTCTGGACTACTGTAACGGCCTGCTGGTCTCTGCTAATGATGCCTCACTCAGCAGAGTGCAGGTAGTTCAGAACACTGCGGCGCGGTTGGTCCTAATGCCCCCTCTAGGACCCCCTCTCGCCCTCTTCTTATGAAGCTGCATTGGCTCCCTATCCGCCAACGGGTCAAATTTAAAATCTGCTGCACTATTCATAAGGCACTGCTTAACTTGGGCCCATCCTATCTTTCCAAGAAATTCATGCCCTATGTACCAGCAAGATCCCTCCGCTCGAGTGCTAAACACCTTCTGGTGGTGCCTCGAGTAAGTAAGGCAAGACTAGGAGGAAGAGCTCTTTCCCATCTTGGCCCTTGTTACTGGACCAAACTCCCCTTGTCCATGAGACAGTGTCTAGATCACTTGCAATTCAGGAAGTTGCTTAAGACCACCCTTTTCTGCACCTGTTAAACTCTGCTGGAGTTGCTTCAAACCCTCACAGTCCGCTCTAAGCGCAGAGATACCCTTTCGGGGGTAGATTCTAGCGCTATATAAACAAATAAATAAATAAATAAACCTGCCCTCAGCCTCTGTCATGAGCGGTTGAAGGGCCTGATATAGAGCATGGCGGACGGGTACTCCATCACAAACAGCACAAATATCCTGCACACAGCCTCTGTTATGCGTGGACAAAGGGTCTGATAACGAGCATGGCGAACGGGTACTCCATCACAAACAGCACAAATATCCTGCACACAGCCTCTGTTATGCGTGGACAAAGGGCCTGATAACGAGCATGGCGAACGGGTACTCCATCACAAACAGCACAAATAACCTGCACACAGCCTCTGTTATGCGTGGACAAAGGGCCTGATAACGAGCATGGCGAACGGGTACTCCATCACAAACAGCACAAATATCCTGCACACAGCCTCTGTTATGCGCGGACAAAGGGCCTGATAACAAGCATGGCAAACGGGTACTCCATCACAAACAGCACAAATATCCTGCACACAGCCTCTGTTATGCGCGGACAAAGGGCCTGATAACAAGCATGGCGAACGGGTACTCCATCACAAACAGCACAAATATCCTGCACACAACCTCTGTTATGGGCGGACAAAGCCTGATATAGAGCATGGTGGACGGGTACTCCATCACAAACAAAATGAATATCCTGCCAGCCTTATTACAAGTGCCATAGGATATAATGAACTTCTAATATGATGGATGGGATAAATATCACATTTGTGATGGAATACCCGTCCACCAAACTATAAATCAAGCCCTAAATCGTTTTCTTTTACATTTTTAGTGTCGGTTTACAGACTTCAAGAAAATGATTTCTTGGGAATTGTTATCAAGAGCAGGCATGTCATTGCAATGTAAACTAATTTAAATATGCCTCAAAACTATAATAAACACATACCATGAAAGATCATCGCACCTTCCCGAAAATATGCATCAAAATTGTATTAATTAATACCACAAACCCCACTGTGTAAATGCGTATGAACACTGGGATATATGTGAACCCCACTGTGTAAATGCGTACAAACACTGGGATATAAGTGAACCTCACTGTGTAAATGCGTACAAACACTGGGATATATGTGAACCCCACTGTGTAAATGCGTACGAACACCGAGATATATGTGGACCCCACTTTGTAAATGCGTACGAACGCCGTGATATATGTGAACCCCACTGTGTAAATGCGTACGAACACCGGGATATAAGTGAACCCCACTGTGTAAATGCGTACGAACACTTGGATATATGTGAACCCCCCTGTGTAAATGCGTACGAACACTGGGATATATGTGAACCCCACTGTGTAAATGCGTACGAACACTGGGATATATGTGAATCCCACTATGTAAATGCGTACGAACACTGGGATATATGTGAACCCCACTGTGTAAATGCGTACGAATGCTGGGATATATGTGAACCCCACTGTGTAAATGCGTACGAATGCTGGGATATATGTGAACCTCACTGTGTAAATGCGTACGAACACTGGGATATATGTGAACCCCATTGTGTAAATGCCTATGGACGCCAGGATATATGTGAACCCCACTGTATAAATGCCTATGGACGCCAGGATATATGTGAACCCCACTGTGTAAATGCATACAAACACTGGGATTAATGTGAACCCCACTGTGTAAATGCGCATGAACACTGGTATATATGTGAACCCCACTTTGTAAATGTGTATGACCACTGGGATATATGTGAACCCCACTGTGTAAATGCCTATGGACGCCAGGATATATGTGAACCCCACTGTGTAAATGCATACGAACACTGGGATTATTGTGAACCCCACTGTGTAAATGCATACGAACACTGGGATATATGTGAACCCCACTGTGTAAATGCGTATGAACTCTAGGATATATGTGAACCCCACTGTGTAAATGCATATGGACCTCATGATATATGTGAACCGCACTGTGAAAATGCGTATGAACACTAGGATATAAGTGAACCCCACTGTGTAAATGCGTATGAACGCTAGGATATATGTGAACCCCACTGTGTAATTGCGTATGAACACTAGGAAATATGTGAACCCCACTGTGTAAATGCGTATGAACTCTAGGATATATGTGAACCCCACTGTGTAAATGCATATGGACCTCATGATATATGTGAACCCCACTGTGTAAATGCATATGAACACTAGGATATATCTGAACCCCACTGTGTAAATGCATATGGACCTCATGATATATGTGAACCCCACTGTGTAAATGCGTATGAACACTAGGATATATGTGAACCCCACTGTGTAAATGCGTACGAACACTGGGATATATGTGAACCCCACTGTGTAAATACGTACGAACACTGGGATATATGTGAACCCCACTGTGTAAATGCGTATGAACACCGAGATATATGTGAACCCCACTGTGTAAATGCGTATGAATACCGAGATATATGTGAACCCCACTGTGTAAATGCGTATGAACTCTAGGATATATGTGAACCCCACTGTGTAAATGCATATGGACCTCATGATATATGTGAACCCCACTGTGTAAATGCATATGAACACTAGGATATATCTGAACCCCACTGTGTAAATGCATATGGACCTCATGATATATGTGAACCCCACTGTGTAAATGCGTATGAACACTAGGATATATGTGAACCCCACTGTGTAAATGCGTACGAACACTGGGATATATGTGAACCCCACTGTGTAAATACGTATGAACACTGGGATATATGTGAACCCCACTGTGTAAATGCGTACGAACACTGGGATATATGTGAACCCCACTGTGTAAATACGTACGAACACCGAGATATATGTGAACCCCACTGTGTAAATGCGTACGAACACTGGGATATATGTGAACCGCACTGTGTAAATGCGTACGAACACCAGGATATATGTGAACCCCACTGTGTAAATGCGTACGAACACTGGGATATATGTGAACCCCACTGTGTAAATACGTACGAACACCGAGATATATGTGAACCCCACTGTGTAAATGCATATGGACCTCATGATATATGTGAACCGCACTGTGTAAATGCGTACGAACACTGGGATATATGTGAACCCCACTGTGTAAATGCGTACGAACACCGGGATATATGTGAACCGCACTGTGTAAATGCGTACGAACACCGGGATATATGTGAACCGCACTGTGTAAATGCGTACGAACACTGGGATATATGTGAACCCCACTGTGTAAATACGTACGAACACCGAGATATATGTGAACCCCACTGTGTAAATGCATATGGACCTCATGATATATGTGAACCGCACTGTGTAAATGCGTACGAACACTGGGATATATGTGAACCCCACTGTGTAAATGTGTATGAACACTGGGATATATGTGAACCCCACTGTGTAAATACGTACGAACACTGGGATATATGTGAACCCCACTGTGTAAATACGTACGAACACTGGGATATATGTGAACCCCACTGTGTAAATCCATATGAACTCTGTGATATATGTGAACCCCACTGTGTATATGCGTACGAACACCGAGATATATGTGAACCTCACTGTATAAATGCGTACGACCGCTGGGATATATGTGAACCCCACTGTGTAAATGCGTACGAATACCGGGATATATGTGAACCCCATTGTGTAAATGCATACGAACACTGGGATATATGTGAACCCCACTGTGTAAATGTGCATGAATACTGGTAGATATGTGAACCCCACTGTGTAAATGTGTATGAACACTGGGATATATGTGAACCCCACTGTGTAAATGCATATGAACTCTGGGATATATGTGAACCCCACTGTGTAAATACGTACGAACACTGGGATATATGTGAACCCCACTGTGTAAATGCATATGGACCTCATGATATATGTGAACCCCACTGTGTAAATGCATATGAACACTAGGATATATCTGAACCCCACTGTGTAAATGCATATGGACCTCATGATATATGTGAACCGCACTGTGTAAATGCGTACGAATACTGGGATATATGTGAACCCCACTGTGTAAATACGTACGAACAGTGGGATATATGTGAACCCCACTGGGTAAATGCGCACGAACACTGGGATATATGTGAACCCCACTGTGTAAATCCATATGAACTCTGTGATATATGTGAACCCCACTGTGTATATGCGTACGAACACCGATATATATGTGAACCTCACTGTGTAAATGCGTACGACCGCTGGGATATATGTGAACCCCACTGTGTAAATGCGTACGAATTCCGGGATATATGTGAACCCCACTGTGTAAATGCGTACGAACACTGGGATATATGTGAACCCCACTGTGTAAATGCATACGAACACTGGTAGATATGTGAACCCCACTGTGTAAATGTGTATGAACACTGTGATATATGTGAACCCCACTGTGTAAATGCATATGGACCTCATGATATATGTGAACCGCACTGTGTAAATGCGTATGAACACTAGGATATCTGTGAACCCCACTGTGTAAATGCGTACGAACACTGGGATATATGTGAACCCCACTGTGTAAATACGTACGAACACTGATATATATGTGAACCCCACTGGGTAAATGCGCACGAACACTGGGATATATGTGAACCCCACTGTGTAAATCCATATGAACTCTGGGATATATGTGAACCCCACTGTGTAAATGCGTACGAACACCGAGATATATGTGAACCCCACTGTGTAAATGCGTACGACCGCCGGGATATATGTGAACCCCACTGTGTAAATGCGTACGAACACCGGGATATATGTGAACCCCACTGTGTAAATGCGTACGAACACCGGGATATATGTGAGCCCCACTGTGTAAATGCGTACGAACACCGGGATATATGTGAACCCCACTGTGTAAATACGTACGAACACTGGGATATATGTGAACCCCACTGTGTAAATGCATATGGACCTCATGATATATGTGAACCCCACTGTGTAAATGCGTACGAACACTGGGATATATGTGAACCCCACTGTGTAAATGCGTACGAACACCGGGATATATGTGAACCCCACTGTGTAAATGTGCAGAAAGGATTGATTTGCTCTTTACAATTTCTATTTATTTTTTGTCTTCCCTAAAACACTCTGACATGGATTTGACTTTGTCTGTGTTATAAAAGACTTCAAGTAAATAAAACTAATCAAAATGGCGGTCATGAACATTGTTCCACCCACCAGTGACTGACTGCCTGACCCTTGCTCAGAATAGAGGGTCAGTTGAAATGACTGCATATTTAATGAATAATATTGTAGTGTGCCTGACTGAGAAAGTATGAGTGGACAATCAGAGGGTGGGTAGAGTCCAAACGCCCTGATCTACGAGCCGCGCCGTTGCATCAGGGAGAGTACTATTGTAGCAGGGGATCAGGTGACGGAGAGGGCCTTAGAGGAGCCCCACTTACTGACGTCACTGTTAGGTGTCTGGACCAGGGAGCTGGGGGGGGGGGGGGTGGGGGACGATAGTTGAGGACTGTAAGGGAACAGAGGTGGTGATGAGCTCCCTTAGGAGTGTTGGTGCCAGCCTCCCCCCCCCCCCCCTGTTTGGTATTTTGGGTTTGGGGTGTTATCTGCTTCGGCACCGGGCTGAGGCCTACTGGAGAGCAATGAGACGCGAGTGCTTGGAGCACTAGTGAGAATGGACTACACAAGCGACACCCTCTAGATGAACAACTTGGGGGGGGGGGGGATAGCAAGCTTTATTCGATTTAAAAGATAAATCATAAAAGCACATAGTACAAATTTCATCATTAAAACTTACTTTAAAAAAACATTTACAGGTGGAACTGCAAAATTCATCACAATAAAAATATAAGAAAAAGTAACAGCGCCCCCGTGAGGTCAATACCACAGTTCAAACCGTCAGCGGGGACCCACGGCTTCTTTATTTGTGGGCCTTCGAAGGGGCAAGCAGCAGGGGAGCCTCAGCATGGCTTGGTTACATTTGCGGCTGGGGAACCGTGAATTGACGATAACCCATGTGGATAAAAATCTTGAAATAATATTTAAATAGTGGGGCCTGAGTCACAAAAGTAAACTTAGACCAAAAGTCCGCGTTTAGACCTAAAGTCTAAGTTCAGACCTGAAGTCTGAGTTTAGACCGAAAGTCCAACTTTACTGCTTCTAAAGTTAGACTTTTGGTCTAAGTTAGACTTTTGGTCTAAAATTAGACTTCAGGTCTCAACTTAGACTTCAGGTCTCAACTTAGACTTCAGGTCTCAACTTAGACTTTTGGTCTAAGTTTACCTTTGTGAATCACGCCCGTGGTCTCTGGATTCAAGGCAGCTATGACGCTCTGCCTGCAAGTCCGGGCTCCCAATATGTTCTACTCTGGTCTCAGCTTTATTCTGCGCAGGGACAGCAATGCTGGGCAAATACAAACAACGTGCTCCAGGGATTCGTTTGATTTGCCACAGCCTCTGCCCATAAGGTCCACTGAGGGGCGCTGCCGTAGGAGTAGTAGTACCAAAAAAAGCCACTTGCCCGTCCTAAGGGCCAAGAATCTTTGATTTAGATGTAAGGAATGAGAACAGGTCAAGTGTGGCTAGGGAGAAGCCTGTTGACGCGAGGTGATTACTGCCCACGCATGTTTCCTTTTGGCTACATTTTCTCTGTCCAACAGCCTGGAACATAGTTGAATGTGCTTTTTGATACTTAGTTTAAAAGCTTTCTTTCCGGGATTCATAATCCAGAATTCATCTGCTGACAATTGTGACCTACATTCGTTAAAGTACGGCTATGTGGCCCACCACTGTAATTAACACTGATGTCCAACCAAAGCAGCGACTCCAGAGTGCCGGCTCTGGCCTGTCCCAGCTTGTGACAAAGATTAAGGAAGGACCCCATGCTTTGCAAATCCTAGTTTGGGACGCCTAGTTCCAGTTGAATCTGGGCGGTGGACGAGCTTTTAGGTAGCCGAAGCACCCTTTTGTAGATTTTGGTCGTATGTTAAGGGTGGTGCTAAACTTGCCAAGAGAGATCTCAGAGCCGTACAACAGGGTGGGGTCTATCTTGGTGCCCATTACATCCAACAGTGTGGCTAGGTTGGGGCCAGTCAGCTTTCTGGAAATCTTAGAGAGGCTAACTTGAAGGGTCATTGCTTTCAAAGCAATTTCGTGGCGATGTTTTGTTAGTGTGCCGCTTGAGTCGATATGGATTCCTAGGTACTTGTAGGTTTTGCCAACTGGAATTTGGACGTTGTCAAATGACCAGCCACCACCTCTGTACTGGGTCCTGCCAAGTATCGCCACTTGTGTTTTCTTAAGTCTCACTGCCAATTTGTTTTTGATGGCATACGCATGTACGGTGTTTAACAGCCGTTGCAGTCCAACTCTTGTGCGACTAAAGAGAACAAGGTCATCTGCATATAGGAGATCGGAGACCTGTGCACCGCCAATCCTCTGAGGGTGACTATTTATTGTGTCCAGGTCTGCTGAGATTGGCTAGAAAAAGATTGAAAAGCAGCGGGGATAGTACGCATCCCTGTTTTACTCCCCTTGTCGTCTGAATTGTTCTGGATAAGTGCGATCCAGTGCCAATCTTAACTTGAATCCAGGTGTTATTGTGAAGTTTGATGATTAATTTCAATAAATTGGGCAGTATTCCCCCAGTTGGAGAGGTTGGCCCACAGAGACTCCCTGGGTATGTGGTCAAAAGCGGCTATAAAGTCCACAAAGCAACAGAAGTGAGCCATGGAAGATGTAATCGCTTTTCCAAAATGAATGGATAAGGCTAGAAGACTGGTCAGTGTTCCTGAGTTAGCCATGAACCCTGTTTGGTTCTCAGGTAACAGACTTTTTGATTCCGCCAAGTCTTCAGATCTTCCAACAGCAGGCCAGTAAAAAGCTCCGCCTCATTATCCTGAGTGCTATCGGCCTGTAGTTGCTTGGGACCGATTTTGAGCCGGATTTATGGATTGGCTGAATGATCGCACCGCGCCAAGGGTCTGGTATGATTGAACTCTGTAATGAGTAATGGAACAGGCTGGATAGATGCTTGGACCAAAAAGGTATGTTCTTTTTACACAGGGCCTGCGGCAGGCCATTTGGGCCCGAGCTCCATCCGATCTAGCTTGGGATAGAATTTTGGCCAGCTTTGTAGAGGAGAAGGAGACTTCTTCAGTTGAGACTTCCTCCGTGCCCTGCAGGATATCCTGCTGTTCCGTTGAGAATATTGTCTCTGGTATTGCCTTCCAGTCTTCTGCTTGATAGTGGCCAGAGGGAAAGGATACCCAATCATTCTCAGCAATATTTGCACTTCCCAGACTACGATTTCCATTAGATTGACTGTTTACTAGCGCCTAGAATTTTCTGAGGTTCCGGCTCTTGCTTGCATGAAGAGGGGAACACCAAAATTGTTAAGAGTGGTGTTGTTTTTCAATTTGACATGCCCCTCTAGAATTATTTTGAGTGAATGTATAGCACTTCGCTAACAAAATCTGATTCTGGATGACGCCTGGCAGCCCTACGGGAGGCTTTTCTGATGTTCTGTAAAACTCTTGTCTGAGGGGAGAGAGGAGCCGGCTTGTGGCAAGATCCGGCGGAATGTTGTGGTGGTCGGCTGAATTACTTTAAAACATGATTGCAGAAAATTGCCCGGCCGTTTACTGGGGAGACTGCCCGCTGGCCACGCTGTGTTATTGATGGCTCACATTCTCCCGTGATCTTTGTACTGATGGCATCTGACCATCTGAGGCATTTTAAGTTCTCGGAGTGGATTCCCGTGTTTGTGGGTTTAGCAGGGTCGTGATGTTCTAACTTCAATGAAATAGTGGTAACCTGAGGTCGATGGTCGCTTTCCGAGCGTGGTATAATGCTGTAATTTTCTACGTATGGGAGTAGCTCCGAATTGCAGATAGAATAGTCAAGATAGGTACACTTGAGACTGTTTGTCTATTTTGGGGGAGTATCATGTAGAAATCTCCCATTCAGGGCGACGAAACCCGCATTATAGAGTTGTAGCACCCAGTGTACCCCTAGGCTACAGCATTTTTGATTTGTAGGTTTTAGCTGTGTCTTTAATCCTATCGGAATAAACGGGAGCAAGCTGTAAAAATCCTCTGGGGTCCCTTGGAAGAGGTTAATATTAAAATCCCCTGTGAGGAAGCAGTCTGCGTGTGGAGTGTCCCCTGCCAAGTCGCACATAACAGTGACTAAGTAGTCGAACTGGGGCCTTTTTAGGTCTTGCTAGAGCCAGCGCATGCGCTGGTCTGGCGAGACATTTAGTAACTGGCTTTTTGAAGTGCTACCAAAGGCTTTCTCCGGCTACCAGCGAGCGGTTACGCGCGCGGACGTGCGCTTACGAGCACAGGCACCATCTCGCGTGCACCCTTACAGCCGCGATTACTTTCACTTTCGCGGCGCCGCCATCTGCCTTTCCTCGCTCCGCTTCTCCCACACCACAGAACACGTCCCCTTTCACGGCTGCGCGGCCCTTTACTTTTATGGCTGCGCGGCCAATGCTTGTTTTCTAACAGCCATAGGCTCCTGCTACAAAGGCGAGGGTCTTTCATATCATGCAGCCCGGGGCTTGTCCTGCACACAGTGCCCTGTATAGGGGTGTTTTTCCTCCGTATAACAGTGCCTTAAAATTAGGATCTTTCTCAGTTTAGTAGCAGTATAGTTAGGACTCCTAACTTTAGGACTCCTATACTGAGAATAATCCTAATTTTAAGACTTTCGGTAGTCACAGAAGGCATTTAGGAGTCCTAAAGTTAGGACTCCTAACTTCTGTGAATACCGAAGTGAGTAAGTGTTTTCTGTGAATACCAAAATCAGTAAGTGCCTTCTGTGAATACGAAAATGGTAGTAAGTTTAGGATTTTGTCTTAAGTTAGTTCTGTGAATCGGGCCCACAGACCTTTCCCTTACAAGATAAGTACTGCTAAGGTGAGACACAGACTTGTCCCTCACAAGATAAGTACCACATGGGAAAGACACATACTTCTCTCTCTAAAGTAAGTTTCCCTGTGGGGAGGCACAACCTTCTCTCTCGGAAGGTAAGTACTAATATGGGGGACCCAAAGACTTCTCCCACACAAGGTAAGAATCTCCATGGGCAAACCATAAGGCTTCTCCCTCAATAGTTAAGTACTTCTATGGAGGGACACAGGCTACTCTCTCGCAAGATAAGAAGTTGTATGGGGAGACACAGACTTCTCTCTCGGAAGGTAAGTATCTATAAGGGCAGGCACAGACTTCTCTCTCAGAAGGTAAGTATCTATAAGGGGAGACACAGACTTCTCTCTCAGAAGATAATTATCCATAAGGGGAGACACAGACTTTTCCCACAGAAGGTAAATATCTACAAGGGCAGACACAGACTTCTCTTTCTCTTCCTGTCTATGGAGAGACACAGGCTTCTGTCTTGCAAGATAATTCCATTTATGAACAGAAATAGGCTTCGCTCTCAAAAGATAAGTACCCGTATGTGGAGACACAAGCTTCTCTCTTTCAAAGTAAGTACCCATATAGAGAGACACAAGCTTCTGTCTCATAAGGTAAATTCCTGTACAGGGAGACACAGACTTCTCTCTCACAAGATAAATACCCATAGTAGGAGACACAGGCTTCTCCCTCAGAAGATCAGTATTTATAATGGGAGAGAGAGGCTTCTCTCTCGCAAGGTAAGTACCTCCATGGGGGAGTCACAGGCTTACAAGGAAAGTACCCATATGTAAAGGCACATGCTCCTCTCTCACAGGGTAAGTGCCCGTGTAGGAAGGCACAGGCTTATCGCTCACAAGGTAAATGCCTATATGGACAGACACAGGCTTCTCCTTCACAAGATAAGTGTCTGTACAGGCTACACAGGATTCTACCTCAGAAGGCAAGTACTTCATGAGAGAGACACAGGCTTCTATCTCAGAAAGTAAGCATCCTTATGAGGAGACCCAGACCTTTCCCTCAGAAGGTAAATGCCTGTTTAGGAGAAACACAGGCTTCTCTCTCACAAGGTAAGTACCCTTATGAGGAGACACTGGTTTCCCCTTCACACTACAAGTACTCATATGAGGAGACACAGGCTTCTCTCTCACAAGCTAAGTACTCATATGGGGAGACACAGACTTCTCTTCAACAAAGTAAGTACTCATATGGGGAGACACAGACTTCTCTTTAACAAGGTAAGTACTCGTATGGGGAGACACAGTCATCTCTTTAACAAGGTAAGTACTCGTATGGGGGAGACACAGACTTTTTTTCCACACGATAAATACTCGTATGGAGAGACACAGGTGTTTCTCTCACAAGGTAAGTACCTCTATGGAGAGACACAGGCTTCTCCCTCCCAAGATAAGTACCAGTATTGAGCTACACAGGATTCTCTCTCACAAGGTAAGTACCTCCTGGAAGAGTCACAGGCTTCTCCCTCACAAGATAAGTACCTCTCAGAGAGTAAGTACCTGCATAATTATACTGAGGCTTCTTCCTCAGAAGGTAAGTACCCATTGGGGAGGGACATGGGCTTCTCTCTCACAAGGTAAGCACAACTACGGGGAGACACAGGCTTCTCCCTTAGTAGGCAAGTACCCGTTGTTGCAGGGTAACTTAAAAAATAAAGAAAAGACAGACTTCTCCTGGCAATGTAAAAACAGCTCTTTACTGTTGTGATAGGAAGAGTGGCAGTGTCCATGCAGGTAAACAGCCAGTCTCAATCTGCTGCTTCACAGGCAGATACTTTTATACGCCATCAGACAATACTTTATTACAAAACTTTAAATAATGAATCACTTCATGGTTACACATCAGTTGTGGAAAAACATCATGTTACATGTGACCCTACACTTTAACCTAACTCTCTACACATAATTTATTGCAGTTTGAACAATGTTTAACAAACTAATCAATCTCTACTCTTTAATGCATCTGTATTTGTGTGTGTACTGTATCATTCTGCTCCCAAGACCGCTCATCAGATTCTGTGTACCCTTTGGCTAATTCAGTCACCTGCTTCTATTCTTCAATCATGTTCTTACTTAAGTGGGTCAACAGCCTGTGTGCTAAAGCCATACATTCCTTCAAGCTTGTCAAACACAGGTTTTCCTTTAACTACAACCTTGCAGGTCATACATTTAATTTTTAAATTAACTCTTCACCTCTATCTCATCAGCACAGATACTAGGCCTGCACTGTTCTTTCAACACGTATAGCTGTGTGACGCTCTCTACTGTTGTCTGCAGTTGCGCCATTTCTTCACATTTCATTTCCTCTATAGCATTCCCCCCTCTAGTTGATATTTCAACTACTGGTTCTAAACCTTGGGCTTCACTTGACACTGGATGCTATGCATTGCCATGAGAATCTACTTCTCATGTTGGTTTCTTAACTGGAAACATCCCTCCCGCCTTTGTACCAATCCTTCTACAACATGCTAAGATTAATTGAATAACACAATAAATTATTAATAGTGCCACAATAGTTGGCAATAAGGCTCTCAAAAGTCCCGACATCCAGGATGGCTGTAACGGCAACCACCCACTAAACCAATTATCTGAGACTTCTCCTTCATCTACCATTTTCTTTTGTAGATTGCGTAAAGTTTGTATAGCCTCTGACAAAGTTCCATTGTCTGCATCATTCAAGTACATAGCGGTCCTGTATTATTATCATCCTCATAGCACAGTTATGGCATTAAATCCATTCTTTGTAGTGCTGATAGTCTTGATAAGTTCCCATCGAGTTATCTGCAGCCATCATGCAGTTGCCTTTGTCTGAACAAATGTCAGAATGCTTCTAAAGAGCAACTGTGCATCATTAAACAACTGATACTCTTGGGGAACATCATTCCAAGTGTTAGTGCCGTAAGACTCTGCTGTTCTCTTCCTTTGATTATGATGTAATAAAGTCGTTGAACGGCTCATGGGCTGTTCATGTAGAATTGATATGTTAATTTCAGAAATTACCGAAACAGGGGCATGCAAGGTGAAGACTGAGCAGTGGCCTCCCCATTTCGGTGGTAACTGGACATACAGTAGTTCTCCACGCTGCCAATAATAGTCCATGAGGCTGGAGGTGACCCCCTGCATGTCGGCGTTATCTATTGTGGCACCGATGTTGATATTTCTGCCATGAAACATAAAGAAACAAAAGTTCATCGCATGACTCACCAAGGACTTACTGTACTATCTATCTGAGTGTAATTTGCAACGTTGTTATTGCATATACGCGCACACATTTTTGCTGCATTCTGACTAACATCAGTACCATTCCATAAAGACATGACTCCACAGGAAAATTCAATATCAGAATGCCATTGATCATGGGCAAAAACTGATCCAGTGTCTCTAAATCCAGCCCTACGAACACAATCTGAGGGTAAAGGATTTACTAAATAACTATTGTACTCAGTGGGCAGCCGTGTTACACCTAAAAAGCCTAAACTTAAAAACATCTGGATCCATTCTACAGTAATAGGACAATCTGTCTTTTTCATTTGTGCTATCTCATCCTTAATGTCTTGTCTGTCTGAAAGAATGTATAAAACCTCTGCTAAAGAGTCATATTCTGTGGCATTGACTAAAAAGCGGGCTACTTTAACATGTGTTAATTTCATTTGGGCCTTCATCCTAGATAAATAGAGAAGCAAAAGACATAGGGCTGTGCTTGATGGGACTTCTTTAGTTGATAGTATTCTATCTGATCCTGTTGCTTCAGGAATTAGAGAGCAGACGATACATGATTCATTGGTACTTTCTGAAACTATGTATGACATATGTTGATATCACATATCATCTAATAATCTGGTATGAACATTATGGGATACATTAGCATGAATTGAGTGTGCTCTTTGCAGGTCTGTAATGTTAGTACTAGAAGATATGTTGCTATGGAAGAGCAACAATAGGAAAGATCGTATTATGAGACAGAAAAGGAAAAAGAAAACAAAAATACATAACTTTCGGTCTGTTACTCCAAAAAGTTGTCCAAAGGCAAAGGTGGAGGGGGTAGTTTTAGGATGACAATCTTCTCCCCACTCTTATTCCATTTATATTGTTGATGATGCTTAGCGTGATGCTAGGTTCAAACGGATATCGGACATATGGATCCAGAGTTTCCTGCCATCTACCTTGAGGGCAGTGGGGGTCGCCATTGTCACTATGCAGGGTCCTTCAAACCGTGGCTGTCGCATTTCCAGACAAAGTTGCGAGAAAAAAAATGGTTTTACCTACGTACACAACTGGGAGGTTGACCTCAGCGGTGGCATGCTTCTCCTTTCATTTGGGTACCTGTTTAGAAATAAACTTTGCAATTTTGATTAATTCATAATGGTAAATATGCCTTTCATCATTTAGAATTTCCACTGAGCTTTCTCCCTGTTCATTACTTCTAGGGACAGGTACTTGCACAATCATAGGTCTCCCTGTCATTATCTGATGGGGTGTCATGTGATGAGCAGAACTAGGTGTGTTCCTAAGGGAAAAGAGTGCCAACGGTAGGCAATACAACCATTTCTTGTGCAATGTGGCACATAGCTTGCTGAGCTTATTCTTCAGTAGGCCATTTAGACGCTCAATGATGCCATTACTTTGGGGATGATAAACAGAGGCTAGTTTTTATTTTATCCCTAACATTGTTGGAAGGTGTGTGAAGATTGCATTAACAAAGTTTTGGCCTTTGTCAGACCTTATCCCTTTTGGAATTCCCCAGAGTGGAATCACCACACAAATCAGAAATGTAACAGCTGATTTAGCACTGCAATGGATACACGGTCCTGCTTCAATCCATCAGGAAAATGGGCAAACTACAACTATAAGGTATTGCTATTAATTGAAACTATGTAGCATATCCACAAAGTCAATATGGAGGGATTTAAAAAGAACTTGTGGTTGCGGAATGGTTGAATTTATCACTTTCAGTGAGGGATTAGGAGAGAATTGTTGGCAGACAATACATTACTCGAAGATGTAAATGCCCTGTTTCAGCATAATGCGGTGTGACATTGTCTGAGATGGGGTTAGATTCAAATTCAGGTGGCGAGGCAGTCTGAGACACTAAGACAGGGACCTGTTGTGAACCTGATGGCACAGGCTGGGGTGCGTGCCTAGCTAAATCTTTAGATGCCCAATCTACTAGTGCATTACCCCGAGACACAAAATCCTGTCTATTGGTATGTGCTGTACATTTAACAACTGCCACTGCCTGTGGTAATGCAAGTGCCTCTATTAGATCTTCTAGGAGGTTCCTATGAATAACAGGACTTCTGTCTGACTTAAGGAAACCTCTCCTGCTATGTCTCATAATGGTGGAATGTACAGTGGCAGTCACATAAGCTGAATCTGAACACATTGTGATGACTTTTCCTGCTCCTTGTTTAAGAGCTTCTATCAAGGCTATCAACTCTGTGCTTGTGCAGAATAATGTGCCGGTAGTGTCAACTGCTCGACTATGCGGAGTGTATCAGAAGAATCATGCTGTTGTGCTTTGACTACTGCTGCACCTGTGTGTCTTGCTCCCGTGTCCTGGTCAATAGTAGAAGAACCATCACTAAAATAGACAGTGCTTCCTGTTATAGGATCCTCTGTTGCTTGACTGGATTCATTGGGAATGTAAGTTGCACAGTCACGCGCATCATCCTCAGAGGCTAATATAGGATGAGCAAAGAATGTCACAGGATTTACCGTACGATACTTCACACCCTTCAAAGATGGCAGTGACTGTATCACCTCATATCCTGACACTCTCTGTGTTGTCAGAGTAGTCTTAGCTTTCTGAATGATAGAAAACACTGCATGTTCTGCATAGAGCGTCAAAGGCGCCCCATAATTATGGGGGTGTTCTTCTGCACTGCAAAGGCTGCAGTGGCAAGAGCTTGCCCGCAAGGATAATGTCCTCTCATCACTGAATCCAAATGTCCACTAAAATACGCAATGGGTTTGTGTCCTAAGGGATACTTTTGCATAAGGACAGCTGTCATCACTTGACCATTGCAATGTCAAAAGAGATAACAATCCTTGGTGTATGCAGGAGTTCCAAAAACTGGGGCATTTGTTATCTCAGTTTTTAATTTCTGAAAAGCCTCCCTCATCTCTGCTGTCCACGTTATCTTGTCATTTCTGTCTTTTGATTGTTAGCAATAGACGTGCTGTCATTAAAAACCCATTGTCTCACATAATTACAGAGACCAAGAAACTTCTGCATTCCCATGACAGTTTCTGGCTCAGTCATTTGAGGTATAGATGCTGATCGCTCAGAAGTTGCTCGTCAACTCGAAGCTGACAGTAATTGTCCTAAATAATGGACTTCCTCTTGACAATACTGGACTTTATTTCTCTTTACTTTGTATCCTCTCTTTGCAAGATGAACCAAAGGAGATGTGGTATCTTCCTACTCTGCCCTTCTGTAGAACTGAAAATTAGTATGTCGTCGACATACTGCAACAAAGTACTGTGAGGGGAGCTGACACCTGGAGAGATACCTTTTTAACAGTATGAGCGTATCCCCTATAACACTGATCCTTAACTTCTTTAAAAAGAGATATGTTCCTTGTTCATATCTTAGATTGCCATCTTATGACTATTATACATTATTTGGCTTTAGGTTTTTTAGTCACTCAGCTACCTCGTATCTGCTATTGGTATTAAATTATCCATTCACAAAGAGAAGACATGTCTGTTTGTAGTATTTATTTCTCACTTGATTTCATTATCTTTCAAATAACTTTTGTGATTCCTTCAATGGCATACCACAAAACAATTTGTATACAATTCATATAAATCCTTCTATGTTCAACACCATAAAAACATATACATCTAAAGTATCAAAACATTACATTTTCACATTACCTTTTGTGCCATCTCAGATCATATCTAATGCATATTGTGAAAGGGGCGTCCTCAAATGTAATACTGAAAACTGTTACATATTATTAGGTCTTTTGGGACATATTTTTTCTTCAAGGATACAGTCCGTATGGTACTACGGGGAACTTTTGTGTTCGGAGATCCTTTATGAGTTCATGGAGTTATCAATACTCTCCTTGCCTGTTTTCTAAATAATTTATTGATAATAAAATGACTCCTGGCTACTTGAGTTTATACATCAACACGTTTTCACCTTCTTCTTGGGCCTGATACATTTTTGAAGGTCTTCTTCAGGGCTGGTGAAATGTTTATGTAGAACACTAAGTATAAAAAGAAAAACACAGAGTGGATAACCATGTCATTCTCTTGAGTATCTGAAAAAAAGCATGTGTGTTCTAGGGATAAGCGCTGTTCCTGTTACCAAGAGGACCAGCTTCTCCATACAGGAGAATTATTGCACTTTGGTTTGACGCTGTGGACATACCGTTCAAAGTGGTGGAGGTTTCAATTGAATTACTGCACCCCTATTCAGGTGAGTGGACAGTGCCCAACACGGAACCTTCTGCATTTGTTCACTTGCAGTATTCAAGTGCTGAAAAGACAGATGGTAGACATGTGGCACCTGAGATCCTCTTATTCATCTAATGAATTCCTATTTCCTCATGTTCGGGAAAGGGTCATACCTGGTGAAATTCGAGACTGTGCTTATTTGCCAACACAGATAAAAGATTTCTTCATGTAGGGATTCCCATCTTATAAATGGGATTAATGAGGAATTCATTATTAGTGTCTCAAGCCTTACATGTGTTGCTAAACATGCATCTGTGATCAGTGAGTGTGGCGCCCGCCATGAGGTAGACATAGTACAGTCAGATACCCATGACCTTGGCGTGGGACTGAAATTTAACGACATCCAGGAAGTACAAAGAGTGAAAGCAGGCAGAACTGATCTTACTTCGGTGCCACCTCATGCGTACCACGGGCAATTCCCCTGTGACTGCATGCAAGTTGTTAAAATGCACAAATCTTGTCTCGGGTCGTATTCTAGTCACGGTGCTTTGGTGCTGGTGAACAGATTAATATGCAGAAGGCTCTTCCAGCTTTTTGCATCATAGTCGCCCTGAACTGGGGTGAAGACTTAGGCCCTTGTTATTTGTACTGTGACACAAAGGCAGAGGTCAGACGCCCCCACGTATCAACTCCTGAGACTGAATGTATGATATTACAACGCATACATTTACAATGCATGCCTTTACAACTCAGTTTTTTACATCGCAACATCCTTTACAATGCATTCTTTTACACCGCATGCCATTGCATCACATTTTCAGAAACTACCTTTACAACGCATTCCATTACATTGCATTATACCTTTACAACGCATACCATTGCAACACATACCATTACATTGAGGGTACTATGCGTTGTAATGTTTTGCATTGTAATGACTTGCGATGTAAGGCCTGCGTTGTAGTGACATGCATTGTAATGACATGCATTGTAGTGACATGCGATGCAATGGCTGCGTTGTAATGACATGCGATGTAATGACTGCTATGTAAAGGTAGTGTGATATAATGCCTGCGTTGTAAAGGGTGTTTCCCCCTGAGACTGCATGCTCTCGGTTCCGGTGAACGTGTATATGTCAGACCATGAAACTCACACATTTCGGCTCGGGTAGATGGATGTGCAATTATTTAAAAATTATACATTTTTTGTATGGCTGGGTTTTCTTGAGCATACGCTCAATGTACATTGTGTATGCAGGTCCTGCCACAGGGCCGTTTGTAAGTCCGTCCGCATGTGTTTGGCAAAGAGAAATACAAGGAAAAAAAGGAATTTCTCTATCCCAGCTTGCTTATAGTTTGTCATTGATTGGTTTTTAGGCTGGCTCGCTATGACGGGTAGAGCCGATTGGTTCAACGTCATCTCACCAGGGTTGTTGTCTGGGAAATGTAGTTTAGATCTCGTTTAGTAGGTTTACATACTTTTAGTGTTAAAACTTACATCAGACGGGCCTGACATCGGCTAATATATACATCCCTTGTTGACTAAATTATCCATTTGTCCCATCGTGTGGAATCACGGGCTCTCCTCATTTTCTTTATCTGTAATGTCACCCCATGAAACACTGGTTCATCATTAGTCCATCAATCAGTCAATCAGAGATTTATTGAGCGCACTAATCACCCCTAAGGGTGTCCAGGTGCTTGCATGAGGTGTAGCTACTCGAACAGCCAGGTCTTGAGTCTACTCCTGAAGTTGGTGAGGGGTGGTAGACGTTCAGAGGTGGATGGGGAGGTTGTTCCAGGCTTTGGCTGGGAGGTGGAAAAAGGAGCGTCCTCAGGTTTGGATACAAAGGATGTGGGGGACTGTGGCGAGGGCCAGGGTGGCAGACCGCAGGTGTCTAGTGGGCTGGTTGAAGGTCAGGCGGTTGTTCAGGTATTCTGGTCCCGTGTTGTGGAGGGATTTGTAGGCGTGCTTGAGCAGCTTAAACTGGTATCTCTTCTTTCAACGGGGAGCGAGTGCAGGCTACAGGGTAGGGGTGATGTGCGCTCGTATGGTCCAGGATAATTCTTGCTGCTTTGTTCTGGGTTATTTGGAGGCGCTTGAGTAGGAGGGTGGTGGTTCAGCCGTAAAGGGCATTTCCGTAGTCAAGTCGACTGGTGATGAGGGTTGGAGTGACGGTTCTTATGGTGTTGGTTGGGACCCATCTGAAGACTTTCCGGGTCATTCTGAGGGTGTTGAAGCAGGTGGAGGTGACTGAGTTGATCTACTGTCTCATACAAAGTTCGCTGTTGAGGATAATTCCAAAGTTGTGTTGGGGTGGGAGCTGGTCCGAGGGAGGCGTGTCACCAGGAGTTGTCCCATGGTGTGTGGTGTCGTCTGAAGAGAAGAACTTCGGTTTTCTCAGTGTTGAGTTTGAGTCAGTCGGCTCTCATCCAGTCAACAACGTTGGTCATGGCGTTCTGGAAGTACGCTCTGGTGGTGTCTGTGTCTTCGGTGAGAAAGAGTATGAGCTGGGTCTCGTCGGCGAAGGAGATGATGTTAAGACCATGGCTGTGAGCGATGAGTAAAAGGGAAAGTGGGAGAACCCACCAAGTACCTTGCACTATTCACCAGCGTGGGGAATCCCCCCAAGGATACATTTTATAACATAATTCTTTCAAGTGGCAGTTTCAAATAAAAAAAAAAAACTTTACACAGAATAGGTTTGAACAAAACAACTTTAATAATAAACCATTTGGTCTCCAGAAAAAAGACTTGATTGAAATTCTCAATAGTGCAGCAGGTTAATAGTTTCTTAACTGTGCATACAAATTAACTGGTTCATTATTGAACAAACGTAACTGTTTTGTACATAAACATTGCTTTCAATTCGTTGATGGAGAATGCCCAATGCATTTCGGGACTATACAAAAGTCCCTTCATCAGGGGCCGACCTAAAACAGATATACGCATCATGAATATTCATGTTAAAGACCTAGTAAAACAAGTACGAGTAACGTGATGCTCAAGTGAAGGTTAGTAATAGCACACAGCATGCTTGACTCTTCAAGCCATATTAGAATCGGAGGTGACAAGTTCTGTTTTAAAGTTCCCTTGTATGAAAATGATAACCACAACTGTAAAAGCTAAGTATAGATGGTGTGTTTGCCATATGTGGGGTACACTCGTGAGAGAACATTAAGGTTGGGAGTAAAATGTGAACGAAGCCAAAAGACAAGTGCTGGTGAACCGATTTTTACAGGTAGAAGAAACTAGAGGTGTAAACTGGTGGTAATGCGCAAGCCTAAGAGCGCTCACCTGAAAGCAAAAATAGCTAGATTGATCGCTTGAACGAGTGTAGCAACCAAAGGAGTGATGTGATCTGTAACATAAAAGATGCAGTGCGTTGTACATATATGTAATCCAATTAGACAGCGCTGAGGAAGCTGCGAGGCAGTGAAAATCCTGAGGAGGATCTGGGCTTACCTAGTTCACAAAAAGTGAAATTGCAGCGCTGTATCGTCTATGGGTAAAGATAACCCCGTGCGGTGCTTGCTGCGCAGCTAGTAGTGGCCATTCAACTACTGAGACAATAGTAGTGGTTATAATAATGCAGGAAGACTACAGCGTGGCAGTACAAAGCGGTGAACTAATGCGGGTAAACGCATACCTTTCCTTCCGTAAGCCGGGACGTACACAAGAGTCGATTCAAAATCTGTGGAGCAAGCTGGAACAGACGCGGTGATTGGTCTCAAAGACTCTGGTGCTTAATAGGATATACGGCCGGAAGAGATGTCACATGCAACAATAGACATCGAAGAAATACTCCTGGTTACGCGAATCGTAAAATAAGTGAAACAAAGAGTCCGGATAAAAGAGTGAACTAAAGCGCTCACGAACTGTAGGAAAAAAGTACATTGATGGAAAAAACGTGCGTGAAATCGTAAAGTCTGATAAATAGATCTGCCAAACGTGCTGATGGAAAATACCATGTGTAACTGGTTCAAAAGAGAAACAAATAATGCCAGTAGGGACATGTCTGTTAACAAGAAAACAGGAGGCAGAGTAAATGGAACAGATACAGGATGTGTATTTGAATAGAAACCCGAATAGTGTGTGGGTTAATAGAGTGCTCTTAATGTGAACCTAAACACTTGCAACATGTAAACACTATGATTATATGCAAAATGTACAGTCTCACCAATTAATAAACATACATGTAAATGACATAGTATCACTCTATAGTCATATCCCTAAAGATTTGAAGTTGGGAAAAAAAGGATAGGTGTTGTGAATGGGGTGTAATACGGTGCGGGAAGAAAGAGATTGTGGGGGTGTAGAGTGGAGATATATCAGTATTCATAGAAAACAGTTCATATCGATGCGGTCATTGAGACCGGATGGAATCAAAGTGTTCAGGTATTTAATCCAGAAGATTTCTCTTTGTAGCAGTTTTTGAGCCGTGTCAATGCCTGGAGTAATGCTGATCAGTTCAACTACCTGAAATCTTAATTGGGAAATGGTGTGATGTAATTCATTCCAGTGGGTAGCAAGTGGAGAAGAAGTACTGAGGTTCCTAATTTTGCTCTTATGTTCCGTGATTCGTACTTTGATTCTTCTTTCCGTTTTGCCAATGTAGGCTTTGCCACAAGGGCATTTGATGCAGTATATTACATTCGTAGAATTGCAATCACATGCATGTTTTAAGGTGATTGCTTTGCCTGAGGATGGATGTGTCAATGTGTTGTCAATGATCACGTTATTACAATGCACACAGTTGTTGCATTTGGTCATTTCCTTGTAGTGAGTAGTGGTTCGACCGGTATGTTGTAGATAGAAGTGTCTTGAAATTCTTCCCACGGGTGTACGCAAATAATGGCTTGGTGACGAAGATTTTGTTGAAATCGTCCTCTGATGATAACATTTCCCATCTCGTGTTGATAATATTCCTGATCTCTTTGGCAGCTGTAGAGAATTTTGAAACAAAGACTGGATGATCAGTTGGTTTTTGTGTTTGTTTTTGGAGTAACATAGTTCTATCCTTTTGTTGTGATCATTGTAAGCATTCGAGAAGGACACTGTCAGGATATCCCCGATTTTTGAAGCGTGAAGTGTATTCAAGTTCTTTGTTTTTGGTAGTTTCTGGATTTGAACAAATTCTTCTAATTCTAAGGAATTGAGAGAATGGCAGATTCTTGATGAGGCTGTTAGGGTGAAAACTGGTATAGTGTAGAATACTGTTGCGGTCTGCGGGTTTTAAAAACACTGAGGTTTCAAAATTATTGAGGTCTTCTGTTTTGGTGATAAGAACATCTAAAAAATGGATCTTGTGTTTCTGAATGTTCCAAGTGAACTGAATCCTGGGGTTGGTGATGTTCAGATCTGTGATCATAGTTTCTAGTTGGATTGTTGTCCCTTTCCAGAGGATGAATATGTCGTCAATGTAGCGGCAATACAATTGTATGTTATTCCACCAATTGGAGTTGGACATTATATTTTCATGTTCAAAAAGTGCCATGAATGTGTTGGCGTACGCCGGTGCTCCAGAGAAACCCATGGAAGTTCCCCATGAGTTGAGCGTAGAACTGATCATCCCACTCAAAATAGCTGTGGTGTAGGCAAAAATGGAGAATTTTTAAAATGAACAATTTTTCTGCTCCTATGTCTGGTGATTGGAGGAGTGCCCACTCTGTGGCTTCTAAACCAGCTTGGTGTGGAATAGATGTGTACAATGCCGTGACATCGATGGTGCATAGAATGATATCGGAAAGATCAATGTTTTGAAGTGTGTTCAACTGTTGTAGAAAATGTGTAGTGTCTTTGATGTATGAAGGCCATTTTTGGACAAATTGTTGTAGATAATAATCTACGAATTTTCCCAAAGGTTCAAAAATGGATCCGCAGGCTGAAACGATGGTACGAAATGGAGGATCTGAAGAGTTTTTGTGGATTTTAGGGATCATATACAGTTTTGGGCGTCTTGCATTTCTGGTGGTGAGGAAATTCTTAGTTTGATCTGTAATCCAATCTTGTTCAACTGCTTCTTGAAGTAGTTGAAACAGTATATCCTCCAGTTGTATAGTGGGATCCTGTGATAGTAGCATGTAAGTGTTGGTGTCCTTGACATGTTCATTGACTTTGGCCTTCTAGTATAGAGTGTCCATGAGGACTATGGCGCCTCCTTTGTCTGCTGGTTTTTAGGTAAGGTCTGGATTGTTGGCAATGTTGGTAATGATTGATCGTTCTCTTTGAGTTACGTTGTTGTGCTTCGAGGTTTGAAAATTGATGTGGGCTATATCTTACATATATGTACAACGCACTACATCTTTTATGTTACAGATCACATCACTCCTTTGGTTGCTACACTTGTTCAAGCGATCAATCTAGCTATTTTTGCTTTCAGGTGAGCGCTCTTGGGCTTGCGCATTACCACCAGTTTACACCTCTAGTTTCCTCTACCTGTTAAAATCGGTTCACCAGCACTTGTCTTTTGGCTTTGTTCACATTTTACTCCCAACCTTAATGTTCTCTCACGAGTGTACCCCACATATGGCAAACACACCATCTATACTTAGCTTTTACAGTTGTGGTTATCATTTTCATACAAGGGAACTTTAAAACAGAACTTGTCACCTCCGATTCTAATATGGCTTGAAGTGTCAAGCATGCTGTGTGCTATTACTAACCTTCACTTGAGCATCACGTTACTAGTACTTGTTTTACTAGGTCTTTAACATGAATATTCATGATGCGTATATCTGTTTTAGGTCGGCCCCTGATGAAGGGACTTTTGTATAGTCCCGAAATGCATTGGGCTTTCTCCATCAACGAATTGAAAGCAATGTTTATGTACAAAACAGTTACGTTTGTTCAATAATGAACCAGTTAATTTGTATGCACAGTTAAGAAACTATTAACCTGCTGCACTATTGAGAATTTCAATCAAGTCTTATTTCTGGAGACCAAATGGTTTATTACTAAAGTTGTTTTGTTCAAACCTATTCTGTGTAAAGTTTTTTTTTTTTTTTAATTTGAAACTGCCACTTGAAAGAATTATGTTATAAAATGTATCCTTGGGGGGATTCCCCAAGCTGGTGAATAGTGCAAGGTACTTGGTGGGTTCTCCCACTTTCCCTTTTTCTCTACTTTTCAATTCCGCAGTGACAGCGGGATCAGTACCTTAGCACCCCAAAGATTAATATTTTTAAGCTCATGGCACAAACAAACTAAATAGAAGTTATCATAAGGTGTGCTCCTTCCCTTCGCTTCTACTGTGAGCGATGAGTGCCAGAAGAGTCATGTAGATGTTGAACATTGTGGGACTGAGTGAGGAGCAATGGGGTACACCGCAGATGATTCTCTTGGGGTCGTAGGTGTACATGGGAGATGGATTATCTGAGTGCATCCCATGGGAAAAGAGGATAGCAGCTTGAGGACATTGCTATAGATGCTTATGTGGTGAAGTCTTTGGATGAGGAGGTGGTGGGAGATGGTGTTGAAGGCAACTGACAGATCGAGAAGGATCAGGACTGCTAACTCGCCGCAGTAAAGGATGGTCCTTACGTCCTCTGTGGCCGCTATAAGGGTGGTTTTTGTGCTGTGGTTTCGGGCAGACACCAGATTGGGAGGGGTCGAGCAGGTGATTGGATTCCAGGTAGTCTGTGAGTTGACGGCTGATGGCTTTTGCCAGTACCTTGACTGGGAAGGGGAGGAGCGAGATCAGGCAGTAGTTCTTGAGGTTGGATTGGTCTGCTGTGGGTTTCTTCGGAAGGGGTTATTATGAGCCCCAGTGTACCCCAATGTAGGCCTAGGTAGCTTTACAACCTTTTACCTATATTTGTCCTACCTTGCCCTACATAACGGCTCTGGCGCTGACCTTTTACCTAGTTTGTGCCAAATAAATAATGTGTGGTTTTCTTTGAAAACTAGCCTAATTTATTATGCATGAGGATTCTTACTATTACAGCAGGATTACCATCTTCTGTATAATAACTCTGTTCAAAAGTCATGGCTGTCGTCATCCTTGTACGACAGACCCACAGTACCATTATGCATCTAGGTAGAACCCCTGAGGGTACCTTTTAGGTATAAGAGAACCACATCTTCGCTGGGCAAACCAGAGGAGAAGCTTCCATGCTGACACAAGACGCTGAGGTTCCTGCATGCAGAAACTCCGGCACACAGTGTTCTGACATCCCTTGTGGGGTGTCCAACTCGAGACCAAGAAGGGGTCCTTCATTCTCTACCATCAGGTAATGGGGTTGGCTCTTTCCTAGGGGGATTCTTGGCTTTACATTCACATACATGCTAGGAACACTTAAGTACACTTAGATGGGGTCCACATAGAAGGAGTACGCCTGATTACTGCCATGCATCTATATGCCTGCATATATTCACTGTTTTAGCACCATGGTAGGATTATACCTTTTATTTACTCTGTTGGTGTTTGCAATCTTATATATCTGTTTCTGTCTAATGATAGTTTCAGCTAACATGTTTCATACTAGAATGACGCTGGTTCCATAAATAATTATTGCAAATGTCCCCTTCGTTTATTCTGTGTATCTCTCTGAGACTGAGTGAGCACGAGTGACTGAGCTAAACGTGCTGCACTGTTTCCACGATCCTTGAGGGGACCGGGCTATCATGTTCAATAGTTATCAGAAATTATTTGCTCCTTGGTAAGGTTGGGGGGCTTATAGTAGCACTGTGAGCTAGCTGGTCTACAGGTGAACATATCCTTTGGGGGTGTCTGGAAACAGTCTGGACACCAATCCCATAGTTTATTTTGTCTAAACGCGCTGATCCTGTATAGATTTATAGGAACTATGTGACAGGGCTTGACTTCGGTGTGCTTCCAGGATTCCAGGAAGGTGGGGGGGCTGATCGCTGCGTTGATGAGGCTGGTAAGCGGGGTCTGATTTCTTTGTGTCCGGAGCTTAAAGGCGTGGTGGGGGCAGGGGTCAGTGGGAGCTTTGAAGTGGATAGTAGATAAGTAAATTGTGAAACTGGATGTTTTAATGAACGTATCCTGTTGGCTCAACAGCAGCTCGTATCTGGGGAATGTTAGTTATGTCTCATCTATATTCAATCCCTCACTTGGTTGCACAGTTCTGGGGCTTGGACTTTAATCTAAAGTTACATCCAAGTGGCAAGTCTACGGATCATTATCATCGACTGATCCTGAGAACTCAGTTTGTGTGGTCACGGGGTGGCTTTATCTACCTTGTCATTTATGGTAACTTCAGAGGCAAGAATTGGAATGTACTGGGGCAATAGGTCACCCCTAGTCTTTCAGCCCTCTCTGGAGATGTAATTCCACATTATCTACTCTTCAGAGAGTCGTGTAATTCAGTGGGTCCTTATCTTGGACAAACAAAACATCATTTTTCATGGTGACAGTGCCCACATATCTAGCTCAGATCTAGACCATGCTGCAAAAAGCTGGAGGAGGCTTCTGCATATTCTTCTGTTCACCCACCCTGAAGCCCCGCCCACTCGAGTACAGCCCAAGACACGACTTGAGCATTTTAATAACTGGCACGAAGTCACTTGGAATTCCCGCCTGGCACATATGAGGTGGCACCAAAGTAAGTTTGGTTCTGATTTCACTCATTTCACTCACTGTACTTCCTGGATGTCGTTACATTTCAGCCACACGCTAAGGTCATGGGTATGTGTCTGTACTATGTCCATCACATGGCACGCGCCATGTCCACTGATCACAGTTGCATGTATAGAGGCACTGAGGCACATGTGAGGCTTGAGACACTAATAATTAATTCCTCATTAATCCCCTTTATAGAATGGGAATACCTACACGAAGAAACCTTTTCATGTGTTGACAAATAAGCACAGTCTTGAATATCAGGGTGTGATCCTTTTCCGAACATGATGAAATAGGAATACATTAGATGAACAAGAAGATCTCAAGTAGCGCAAGTCTTTTCAGCGCTTGAATACTGGAAACAAATAAATGCAGAAAATTCTGCTTTGGCTACAGTCCAATCACCCGAGTGGGGATGCAGTAATTTGATTGAAAGCTTCTCCCATTTGAACGGTATATCCACCCCGTGAAACCAATGTGCACAATAATTCTCCTGTATAGAGAAGCTGGTCCTCTGGGTCACTAGGAACAAGGATTATTCCAAGGACACACATGCTTTTTTCCCAATATTCAAGAAAATGACATGGTTATTCACTTTGTGTTTTTTTAAATACTTAGTGTCCTACATAAACATTTCACCAGCCCTGAAGAAGACCTTCAAAAATGTATCAGGCCCAAGAAGAAGGTGAAAACGTGTTGATGTATAAACTCAAGAGGCCAGGAGTCATTCTACTATTAAGAAAGAAAGAAGGTATTTATAAAAAGGGTGAAAAGAGTATTGATACCTCCGTAACCTCATAAAGGATCTCCGACCACCAAAGGGCCCCGTAGTACTGTATGGACTACATCATTGAGGGAAAAATATGTCCCCAAAGATCTAATAATATGTAACCATTTTCAGTTTTACATTCAAGGAATCTTCCTTCACAATATACACTAGTTATGACTTCTTAACCAGGTTAATTGGGGTGTTACAAGGAGAAACTCCAGGGTAAATTACTCCTTGATCTAGCCATGCCTGTATAGTAGGGGCAATGCCCTCATCCGCTGCTTTAGAAAGAGGATACTGGTTCACTCTAGGTAAGATAGCACCTTCCTTTAATGTAATTCTGACCGGTGTAGCAGTACAAATAAAGCCCACGTCATGGGGACCTTTAGTCCACAAGGTGCCTGGCGTTTGGGAAAGATCTGCTTCCCTAACAGAATCAGAAGCTTTACCTAGAGTGGGCATCCTTACTTCCATCCCTGTTCTCAAGGGTGTGTCATCCTGAAAGACTACAACTGTTTTCTTACCAATATCTCTCTAACCTTTTTTCCTGGCTGAATGAATAATGCACATGCCCAAAAGACATGGCAGTGATCCCTGTCTGTCAAAGCACCATCAGTGGGTGTTTATCTCTAAGACCTCTAATTGCAATATCAACTCACTGTCCGGCATCCAAGAATCGTGCCCTTGTCACAGGAAACATTATTCTTTAGGTAACTGCACCTCCCTTCCCAGCAGCTCTGGGGTCTTTGCTCTGATTGTAGGCACCGCTGTGGTACACGCCTCCATTCAGCAGGCTGTGCTCTGATTTGATCAATAGTGGAGCAGTCTGCCATTAATGCCTTTACCCTGGAAGGTGAAATTCAAGGGGTAGAACAATTCACAGTACCATCAGCTTCAACATGAATACTTATATTTCATTTGGACCATGAGATCTCTCTCACAATAAATTAGCTGGGGCCGCTGCAGAACACAGCAGCAGCCATGAATGTGCCTCAGTCCTATTTCCACATCCAGGGGTTTAGTAAATGGAACCCTCGTTTCTGCTAAGCCTGGGCGAAGCACTACGCTACGCTCGCGTAGTTTGCGAAGTTCGCGCTACTTCGCACTACGCGAATTGCATGTAGCACAGTGTGAACACGCGTAGCGTAGTGTTGCGTAGTGCTGCGGTAATTTTTTGCTTGCTCGCGGTCCTCAACGTCAAGTTGGCGACCGCGAGCAAGCAAAATGACATCCTGGCGAGACTTTTTCCTTGTTCGCGATCGCGAGCATGGAAAATAAACCTCCCGGCGAGATTCCCAACGTGAGGAGGTCAGGTTTCTCATTGCGAGTGGTCGCGTATGCTCGCGACCGCTCACGATGAGAAACTACCAGTTCGCGTTGACAAAGCTGCCGCTCGAGTAAAAATCTACTCGAGCAGCAGAAAACTACAGCTCGCACTGTGCAAGATGCCATTTTCAATGATTGCACAGTGCCGGTTGCTTGTCCGCACTGTGCAATCATTGAAAACGACATCTGGCACAGTGCGAACAAGGTACTAAGCAGTTCGCGAACTGCTACGCGTAGCTCGTGTAGTGCGAAGTGCACTTTGCGTAGCTTCGCGAAGTGCTACTTCACGAACTACGCCATTGGTTAGTTTCTGCCCCAGAGAATCATTGATCCATGAGGCATTGGAAGGCCTCCCGCCCTCACACCGGATTCAGTTCTTTCTGTGTCTATGAGGAGTGGATGCCTCTTGTTATGGAATGCCACTGTCACTGGGGGCTCCTCATCTGGCCTCTTACTGACAAGACTCGACAGCACCTCTTACAACACCTTCTCTAGTTTAGGAATCAGTGTGTGCACATTAACGTCTCCTCTGCCGCACCTCTGACCGCGGGCAGGCGCATGCAGCCCCCTCCCAGCTGATTTCCCGGAACTACCCCACTGGTAATTAAGCAAAGGGTCCTACTTAAGCACAAATCAGTACTCGAATGACATTAACCCTTTCACGCTACTGATATAACACTTATCACATACATGACATGGCACTCTCGACATGTGTATGGCCATAACTGCCCTAGTTTTGCTACCGGCATCACTTCATCTCTTTTCATCTAACGCTCGACGCGCTCACAAATCTGTTTTTCTCCCCCTATAAGCATTCTTTTTCACGTATCAACCACATTTTTCATAAATTGAACATATTTTAAACAGTGATTTCCGCGCTGCCAGCCTAGTTTAATCACAAAAATCATGCATTGCCAATCTTAACTTAACCTACAGACTTCATTCTTGGGCTATCCCCCCCCCCCCCCCCCCCTTCCAACTCCCCTGCACTCTGTGCACGTCTTTTCTAGTATGCAAACTGGGCTCAGAACTCACTCCACAAACCTTTATAGGACTTTCCGGTGTCTTTTCCAGCATTGATCCTGCATGCCCCCTAATACCAACGACTAAGCCTTGTTCCCCATTTGGAACCACCCCCAGGGAATAATCCCACCCTGTATGGGTCATGCACGCATGGAACTCCTACCTTAAATTCGCCGATAAGGGGAAGGGTTGTTTGTAAATGTACCATCACGTTTTTAATAACAAAACACTGTTGGAACGCATTTCTGAAAGAGACGATTTCCAACTGAGTCAAAACAATGCATGCCGGGAGCCAGCCTCCTGCTCCTCGCACTTACATTTTAAAGAAGACTCGGGCGATATCTTTTCCCTGTGTATTGATCCTTTTTAACAATGATACACTGGCGTTTTAAATGACACTGTACCTTACGCTATGGCAGTGTTTTGTATTATATTAAGTCATGTTGTTTTATATGTTTTATGCGTTTGCAGCGGCTTTAATTAGCCTCGCAGTAATAAATAAAGTTTGACAACACTGGACACATGGACATGCTCTGTGGGCCCCCCACTGCATAGATGCTCCTTGCTTGAATTTCACGCATGTTATCTACACGCCGATGTATGGACTTTATTCTATTTGCCTGAATCTTTCCTGAATGGTTAATATAATACCCTGAATTCCTCACTTCTCTTACATCTCTCCTCCCCTTACCTTGGGATCGCCATTCTTGCACATTCTCTGGTAAAACTATTACTTTCCTCTTCTCCCTCTACCCAGGTGGCAAACTCCCTTCAGGCTTTCTGCCATCCTCACCTCTTCCTGGGATACTGGCCGTTGCGCCAGGCTTACAACCCTATCGACACAATCCTTCCAGCTCGCATCACCTGCATCTCTTCGCTTTGGAGCGGACATCCGCTCTTTAACTACCCTTCCTGCTGTGTCTCTTCTCTGCAACAACTGCAATGTTGCTGATGAAACCTGCGCCTGCTCATCAGCGTCTCCTGGACTTCGCTCTACCCTTCCTGCTGTGTCTCTTCTCTGCAACAACTGCACTGTTGCTGATGAAACCTGCGCCTGCTCATCAGCGTCTCCTGGACTCCGCTCTACCCTTCCTGCTGTGTCTCTTCTCTGCAACAACTGCAATGTTGCTGATGAAACCTGCGCCTGCTCATCAGCGTCTCCTGGACTCCGCTCTACCCTTCCTGCTGTGTCTCTTCTCTGCAACAACTGCAATGTTGCTGATGAAACCTGCGACTGCTCATCAGCGTCTCCTGGACTCCGCTCCTTAACTACCCTTCCTGCTGTGTCTCTTCTCTGCAACAACTGCAATGTTGCTGATGAAACCTGCGACTGCTCATCAGCGTCTCCTGGACTCCGCTCTACCCTTCCTGCTGTGTCTCTTCTCTGCAACAACTGCAATGTTGCTGATGAAACCTGCGCCTGCTCACCAGCGTCTCCTGGACTCCGCTCTACCCTTCCTGCTGTGTCTCTTCTCTGCAACAACTGCAATGTTGCTGATGAAACCTGCGACTGCTCATCAGCGTCTCCTGGACTCCGCTCCTTAACTACCCTTCCTGCTGTGTCTCTTCTCTGCAACAACTGCAATGTTGCTGATGAAACCTGCGACTGCTCATCAGCGTCTCCTGGACTCCGCTCTACCCTTCCTGCTGTGTCTCTTCTCTGCAACAACTGCAATGTTGCTGATGAAACCTGCGCCTGCTCATCAGCGTCTCCTGGACTCCGCTCTACCCTTCCTGCTGTGTCTCTTCTCTGCAACAACTGCAATGTTGCTGATGAAACCTGCGACTGCTCATCAGCATCTCCTGGACTCCGCTCTACCCTTCCTGCTGTGTGTCTTCCCTTCAACAACTGCAATGTTGCTGATGAAACCTGTGACTGCTCATCAGCGTCTCCTGGACTCCGCTCTACCCTTCCTGCTGTGTCTCTTCTCTGCAACAACTGCAATGTTGCTGATGAAACCTGCGACTGGTCTTCAGCGTCTCCTGGACTCCGCTCTACCCTTTCTGCTGTGTCTCTTCTCTGCAACAACTGCAATGTTGCTGATGAAACCTGCGCCTGCTCATCAGCGTCTCCTGGACTCCGCTCTACCCTTCCTGCTGTGTCTCTTCTCTGCAACAACTGCAATGTTGCTGATGAAACCTGCGCCTGCTCACCAGCGTCTCCTGGACTCCGCTCTACCCTTCCTGCTGTGTCTCTTCTCTGCAACAACTGCAATGTTGCTGATGAAACCTGCGACTGCTCATCAGCGTCTCCTGGACTCCGCTCCTTAACTACCCTTCCTGCTGTGTCTCTTCTCTGCAACAACTGCAATGTTGCTGATGAAACCTGCGACTGCTCATCAGCGTCTCCTGGACTCCGCTCTACCCTTCCTGCTGTGTCTCTTCTCTGCAACAACTGCAATGTTGCTGATGAAACCTGCGCCTGCTCATCAGCGTCTCCTGGACTCCGCTCTACCCTTCCTGCTGTGTCTCTTCTCTGCAACAACTGCAATGTTGCTGATGAAACCTGCGACTGCTCATCAGCATCTCCTGGACTCCGCTCTACCCTTCCTGCTGTGTGTCTTCCCTTCAACAACTGCAATGTTGCTGATGAAACCTGCGACTGCTCCTCAGCGTCTCCTGGACTCCGCTCTACCCTTCCTGCTGTGTCTCTTCTCTGCAACAACTGCAATGTTGCTGATGAAACCTGCGACTGGTCATCAGCGTCTCCTGGACTCCGCTCTACCCTTCCTGCTGTGTCTCTTCTCTGCAACAACTGCAATGTTGCTGATGAAACCTGCGCCTGCTCATCAGCGTCTCCTGGACTCCGCTCTACCCTTCCTGCTGTGTCTCTTCTCTGCAACAACTGCAATGTTGCTGATGAAACCTGCGCCTGCTCATCAGCGTCTCCTGGACTCCGCTCTACCCTTCCTGCTGTGTGTCTTCCCTGCAACAACTGCAATGTTGCTGATGAAACCTGCGACTGGTCATCAGCGTCTCCTGGACTCCTCTCTACCCTTCCTGCTGTGTGTCTTCTCTGCAACAACTGCAATGTTGCTGATGAAACCTGCGACTGCTCATCAGCGTCTCCTGGACTCCGCTCTACCCTTCCTGCTGTGTCTCTTCTCTGCAACAACTGCAATGTTGCTGATGAAACCTGCGACTGGTCATCAGCGTCTCCTGGACTCCGCTCTACCCTTCCTGCTGTGTCTCTTCTCTGCAACAACTGCAATGTTGCTGATGAAACCTGCGCCTGCTCATCAGCGTCTCCTGGACTTCGCTCTACCCTTCCTGCTGTGTCTCTTCTCTGCAACAACTGCAATGTTGCTGATGAAACCTGCGCCTGCTCATCAGCGTCTCCTGGACTCCGCTCTACCCTTCCTGCTGTGTGTCTTCCCTTCAACAACTGCACTGTTGCTGATGAAACCTGCGACTGCTCATCAGCGTCTCCTGGACTCCGCTCTACCCTTCCTGCTGTGTCTCTTCTCTGCAACAACTGCAATGTTGCTGATGAAACCTGCGACTGGTCATCAGCGTCTCCTGGACTCCGCTCTACCCTTCCTGCTGTGTCTCTTCTCTGCAACAACTGCAATGTTGCTGATGAAACCTGCGACTGGTCATCAGTGTCTCCTGGACTCCGCTCTTCACCGCCGTCCTCCAGAGGAGAGACTGGCTCTGAGTGGAGTGGAAACTGTGCTTCCAGGTGTTCTGAAACCTGGGAGTCACCCACCCTCACAAGCTGGCAGGGGGCGCTCATGTGGTTGAGGGAGAGCAAAATCATTCAACCCCAAAATCCGGACACCCCAAACTTTACATTACTGAGAACTCCCACATTTCACTGGATTGAGACGGTGCTGAACCTCAGTTCCATGAGTAACGTGTCCCGCGTTAAGGCGCCTCCCAAAGCATCAAAATCAATATAATATAATTTCATTCAATAATAACAATATAAGAATAATTTGGGCCCACTCTATAACCAGATCAACTGAAAGTTAAAGGGTTGTATTACAAAAATTCAAAAAATAACTGGTACAGAATAAATGCCAGGAAGGCTTTCGAATGCAGATTAATACAGAGTTTATAAAAATAAGGAAATATCCTAAGTCTCAGTGGGCAGCAAAATCAGAACAGAATTGGACAGCATCCCTAGTATTATCACCCAGGAAACCAAGGCTTTTATACACAATGCATAGAAAATAGAAACTGCTGCAGAATCATAGTGGTGATTGCAAATGTATCATTTCTCCAGGAGATCAGAGAACAAGAAAAATAACCGTCTCAATACCTAACCACCTAAACACTAACCCACTTCGTGAATAATTATTGCACCTGGGCAGGATTTCGATTCCACCCGCGTAATGTAATTCATTTTTGGTAATTCCACATTGCTCTTTGATGCGGAATTACGGATAATTATGCAATTACTCCTCCTCACATAATTAAGAGTCACTTTTTTTGGGAAAATCCTTCAGCAAAAGCACATTTAGCACCGGCGAGCAGCAGCTCGCACTCGCAGCAGCTCGCACTCGCTATTCGTATTCTGCTGCATTTAGCAACGGCGAGCAGCAGCTCGCACTCGCTATTCGTATTCTGCTGCATTTAGCAACGGCGAGCAGCAGCTCGCACTCGCTATTCGTATTCTGCTGCATTTAGCAATGGCGAGCAGCAGCTCGCACTCGCTATTCATATTCTGCTGCATTTAGCACCGGCGAGCAGCAGCTCGCACTCGCTATTCGTATTCTGCTGCATTTAGCACCGGCGAGCAGCAGCTCGCACTCGCTATTCGTATTCTGCGGCATTTAGCAGCGGTGAGCAGCAGCTCACACTCGCTATTCATATTCTGCGGCATTTAGCACCGGTGAGCAGCAGTTCGCACTCGCTATTCGTATTCTGCTGCATTTAGCAACGGCAAGCAGCAGCTCGCACTCGCTATTCGTATTCTGCTGCATTTAGCACCGGTGAGCAGCAGCTCGCACTTGCTATTCGTATTCTGCTGCATTTAGCACCGGCGAGCAGCAGCTTGCACTTGCTATTCGTATTCTGCTGCAGTTAGCACTGGCGAGCAGCAGCTCACACTCGCTATTCGTATTCTGCGGTATTTAGCACCGGCGAGCAGCAGCTAGCACTCGCTATTCGTATTCTGCGGCATGTAGCACCAGTGAGCAGCAGTTCGTACTCGCTATTCGTATTCTGCTGCATTTAGCAACGGAGAGCAGCAGCTCGCACTCGCTATTCGTATTCTGCTGTATTTAGCAACGGCGAGCAGCAGCTCGCACTCGCTATTCGTATTCTGCTGCATTTAGCAACGGCGAGCAGCAGCTCGCACTCGCTACTCCTATTCTGCTGCATTTAGCAACGGCGAGCAGCAGCTCGCACTCGCTATTCGTATTCTGCTGCATTTAGCAACGGCGAGCAGCAGCTCGCACTCGCTATTCGTATTCTGCTGCATTTAGCAACGGCGAGCAGCAGCTCGCACTCGCTATTCGTATTCTGCGGCATTTAGCACCGGCGAGCAGCAGTTCGCACTCGCTATTGGTATTCTGCGGCATTTAGCACCAGTGAGCAGCAGTTCGCACTCGCTATTCGTATTCTGCTGCATTTAGCACCGGCGAGCAGCAGCTTGCACTCGCTATTCGTATTCTGCTGCATTTAGCACCGGCGAGCAGCAGCTTGCACTCGCTATTCATATTCTGCTGCATTTAGCACCGGCGAGCAGCAGCTCGCACACGCTATTCGTATTCTGCGGCATTTAGCACCGGCGAGCAGCAGCTCGCACTCGCTATTCGTATTTTGCGGCATTTAGCACCGGTGAGCAGCGGTTCGCACTCGCTATTCGTATTCTGCTGCATTTAGCAATGGCAAGCAGCAGCTCGCACTCGCTATTTGTATTCTGCTGCATTTAGCAAGGGCGAGCAGCAGCTTGCACTCGCTATTCGTATTCTGTTGCATTTAGCAATGTTTCTTAGCGCCAAAAGCATCCACGCATTCCTCTTGGACACGAAGGTGCATTTTGCACTGGGAAAATAGCGTTAAATGCTGATTGTAAGTTGGGGAACAATCCTACCCCAAGAGCACATTAGGGACTGTAAGCGGATGCTCGTGCTCGCTATTCGTGTTCTGTTGTATTTAAGCTATTTCTTAGTGCAAAATGCATCCTGGCATCCAATTTGGATACAAGGGAGCATTTTTGTGCTAAGAAATAGTGACAAACACAGAATTACTCTTCTCGTGTGATTTAAGCGTAATCTTGCGGATTATTTAGGTAATTCTGCATGTGTACGCTACATGGAATTATGCGAGTTACGCCCAACACTAGTAATAATTCAACTCCCTCTATGCATGTCATCCAAAGATGTTGAACAAAAAAGTTACATTTACAGTTTCACCCTATCTGAATGATTAGGTCTCAGTGAAGAAATGGAAGACACGATATTAATAAATGTGTCCGTATGTAACGCAACTGGTGCTCATGTAAAGCGCTGTGATACCTTTGTGTCTAGTTACCGATATATAAAACTAAAAAAGAAATATATATATGTAATATGTTTCCTGTTACATCCGAGCTAGAGAAAGCTCACCATGAGCAGAACACAATGACCATGGAGATCTCCTAATATTTTTCAGCTTGACTGTGTGTGGTTCAGCTTGTTACAAGAGGATGGGTGCACGGGGGAAACACTGCATGAGTGGCAGGGATGACTTCCATCTCGGTTCAAATGGAGTTTTACACAGAAATGTGGCCTGGTCCGTTAGGAAACCACACTTCTTCAGATCATAAGAAAGTTGTCTCAAAGGAAATTGCACTAAAGCAGTCTGTCGAGGTGACATTGTGCGTATAAATGCACACTTGTTGTACATGAGTGCTAGTAACTCATGTCTCGGAAGTAGAGTGCAGTCTTTTCTCGGTTTCCATCAAGCCTCCTGACGTCGTGGCCAATCAGTGGTCTTAGGCGGCCGTGACGTCAGGGGGCAGGGAGAAGAGCGGAAGAGCGCGGAGATTGTAGCGGGCGGTTGTTCCTTCGCTTGCTCCTCGTGGGCCTTTACTATTGCACTCGCAATAAAGTTATTCTCACCAGCACCTGCCTTTGCCTCCCTCATTGGTGTCACTACAAATGGCGACGAGGGTGGGATGTTTGATTGCTGGCCCACGAGCGAGCTCCGACGATCCGGTTGTTCACGTGACTGCTGCTGGATGCGGCGCGTGTGAGTCCTCGCCATTGCTTCAGCGGGGGTTTCTGCACGGACGTCGTCCTGTCTCCGCGAGTGCCTGCTGCTGTACTGCCAATCATCACCGTCTGCTTCCCGGCGCTGCTTCTTGCAGTCTTCAGTCCTCCGTGGTGCGACTCCTGCCTGCCTGACCACGTGCTACATCCCGGTGTGCTGCCGATGATATGCTGATGTCTCCTGCGTCGCTCCTCTGATCCTGTCGACGCGTGGAGCCTGTTTTGCATCGCCTCGAGGCCCAGGTACCCCCTGCAACGTGCATGAAGTGGAAGGCATGGTTGCACGCTTTTGAAAACTATATAGTTTCCATTGACGGCAAGAGGTACGACGCAGAGCGCAAAAAGGCGCTCTTATTAGGATTGCTGGGGAAGGCTGGTCAAGAGGTCTTTGACAGTTTACCGGAGTATGTGAACCCCCCGGGGGTTCTCACTCCCCTGAATGAGTACCAGGAGGCAGTTAAGCGGCTCGAGCTGCAGTATTCCGAGGAGAGTAACATCTTGGTGGGGCGCCACAAGTTTGCGTTGCGGAAGCAGGAGGAGGGAGAGACAATCGAAGAGTACATTGCATGTTTACGCGTATTGGCTCAAGACTGTGAATTTGCGGATATGACTGATACCTACATCAGGGACCAGGTGGTGTTATACTGCCATTCTAAGAAGGTGCAGGAACGGTTCCTGGCTTGTAGGAATCCCTCGCTTAAGGACGTGGTGGCCATTGCGAAGGCCATCGAGAGATCTTTGGGGTCCACTAGGGAGCTTGCGAGCACTAGCCATGCTTCGAATGTGTTCTACGTGCAGGACAAACATAAGACTGCTTCTAAGCCTCCAGACAGGGCAGCGAGCGATAGAGGGGGAAGTAGGAGGCCGCTCGCTTGCTTTAGGTGTGGGGCACGGGATCATTTGGCGGACAGCAAGACCTGCTCTGCTCTGACCAAAAACTGCACCAAATACAAAAAAGTGGGCCATTTCGCTGCCGTATGTAAAACCAGGAAGCCTGGGGGCAGTGTGAGTGTGAGCTCTGTGAGCGATAATGATTTTGATGCGAATGCGGACATTGTGCTGTCCATTGATGCTGAGGATGGGAGGGTGAAGGGGCCAATTGGCTCCGTCATGATTGGTGCCGTGGAGTTGCCGTTTACGGCTGATTCCGGTTCCCCTATTACCTTGATTTCCGACACGACTTTTGATGTGAAGTGGCAGGGTGTGCGATTACATGAGACGGATGTTAATCCGAAGGCCTTTGGGGAACAGGACATAGTGATGAAAGGCTATTTCTGTGATACTCTTACCTTTAGAGGGCGAACTGTTGAAACTAAAATTTATGTGGCTGAGAGAGGGCGGAGCCTTGTGGGGTGGAAGGATCTAGCGAAGTTGGGTGTGATCCTGGTCCCTGGGGCTGCAGATCCCATAGTCCTGCGCGATGACTGGGTTGGCTATATTCAGCCAGGCGATGTCCATGGTGGTCTGTCTGAGGTCATTGACAAATTCAGCGCTGTGTTTAAAAACGAAGTAGGTTGTGTGAGAGGGTTCGTACACGACATACAGCTGAAGGAGGGTGCGATGCCGATAAAGCATAAGGTGAGAACAGTTCCTCTCTCTGTCAGGGGGGAGCTGAAGGCTGTCCTAGATAGACTCAAACAGGAAGGGGTGATAGAGGAGGCAGGCGCATCGGAATGGGTGTCCGCCATTGTAGTGTCCAAAAAGAAGAAGACTGGGGACATCCGGCTGTGTGTGGATCTGCGGTCCTTGAATAAGAATATCCTGGTGAATTGTCATCCGCTTCCCAACATTCAAGAGATTTTGTCATCCACCTCAGGGTCGAGGTACTTCACTCTGATAGATTTGAAGTCAGCGTACCACCATGTGTGTCTCACTGAGGATTCCAAGAAACTGACCACTTTCATCACACCGTTCGGAGCGTACAGGTACATACGTCTGCCGTTTGGTCTTGCATCGGCGTCGGGGGTCTTTCAGAAGCTGATGGATCTGCTTTTCTGCGACATGGACGGTGTCGAGGCGTTCCAGGACGACATCTTGATCCACACGAAGGATGTACAAGGGCACCTGGGGTTGCTGGACAAGGTACTGGAGATCTTGCGTGAAAAAGGGATGACGGTCTCTAAAGACAAATGCAAGTTCATGGAGAGCAAGATCGAATACTTGGGGCATGTCCTGACCCCGGATGGCATAGCGCCCAAGGATGACCTGGTGAAAGCCATCCGAGAAGCCCCGTGTCCTGGTGATAAGGACGCCTTACGGTCGTTCCTGGGGCTCAGCGAGTACTATTCGAAGTTCCTGCAGGGGTACGCAACCACGGTGGAACCTCTGAGGAAACTGCTGCGGAAGAACGAGAAGTACGTCTGGTCAACAGAACAAGATGCAGCCTTCGAGTCCATCAAGCGTGCCATTGCTGTAGCTCCTGTCTTGCAGCCGTACGACAAGGACCTCCGGAATGTGATCACGGTCGACGCTAGCGCTAAGGGTATCGGCGCTGTGTTCTGCCAATTCCAAGGGAAGAAGGAGAATACCATTGCGTTTATATCACGGTCTTTGAGCGCAGCCGAGGAACACTACAGCACCATCGAGCGCGAGACACTCGCATGCGTCTGGGCCGTGGAAAAACTGAAAAATTATCTGTGGGGCAAGGTATTCGAGATTGTCACAGACCACAAACCCCTGATATACATGATGGATGGGGAAGGCCGCGGTAATGGGAAGGCCAGCTCGAGGCTACTGAGATTACTGTCCAAGCTGCAAGAGTATCATTTTACCATCAGACACATCAAAGGCGGCCTCAACAGCAGGGCGGATTGCCTGTCGCGCATGCCTGTGAGCGGAGATGAGGACTGTTCCCTGGACGATACGGAATGCGTGGTGGCAATGGTGGATGCAACGGTCATTTGCGAAGGATCCATTACTGAAGAAGAGTGGCTGACGATTCAGGAAAAGGACACGACCATTCGCAGAGTGATAGATCATATGACGTCTCACTGGCCTCCGGTCCGGAATTTGCACGGAGCGCTTAGGTGCTTCCAGCAGATAAGTGCTGAACTTACCCTTGAAAACGGATTCTTGAAGAGGCATGAGTTGTTTGTGCCCCCGGAGGGCTTGCGGAGCAAGTTGATCAAGATTACCCACAAGGGTCACCCTGGAAGCACCGCTACCAAGAATCTGCTGAAGCAATAATATTGGTGGCCAGGGATGAGCAGCGACGTCTGCAACTTCATAGACCTGTGCGAGCAGTGCTTGAGAGCCGAAAAACATTGGAAGACCGGCAAGGGGGAGCTGCAGATGGTGGACATACCGGTTGGCCCCTGGAGCAAGATTGCTATCGATTTCGCGGGTCCGTTTTCCTTGCTACCGGACGACGCAGACACCTCATGGTACTCACCGACTACTACTCCAAGTGGATGCATTACAAGTTTTTTCGAGAGGTTACCACGGAGCGGGTGATCAAGATGCTGCAGAAAGTCTTTGCGTTGGAGGGGCAGCCGAAGATCATGGTTTCTGACAACGGCACGCAGCTGGTGTCCAGGCAGATGACGGAGTTCCTGGCCAAGTTGGGGATCAAGCAGGAAAAGACTCCGCTGTACAGCCCAAAGAGTAATGGACAGGTGGAGAGGATGAACAGGTTCCTCAAAGAGGGTATCCAGCTGGCTGTCGCATCTAACATGGACGTGAAGGCGTTCATAGCGGACAAGGTACACACCTATCACAATACCCCTAATGATGTCACCGGGCACACCCCATTCTATTTGATGAGAGGGAGGAGGTGCACGAGCGAGCTTACTCCCAAATATAACAAATGGTATGACATGAGGGGTGGAACCGAGGCCATACAGAATGAGATGTTAGGAGTCAGGGAGCGAATTGTGGTGAAGCAAGAGAGTAACAAGCGGTACGCTGATGTGGTGAACAGAGCAAAGGCAAAAGAAATAGTGCAGGGAGATTGGGTACTGGTGTAGAAGCCACACAAGGTGATGAAAGGGGAATCAGCGTTTCAAACCCCTGTACGTGTGCAAGAAGCGACTAAAGGGGCAGTGTGTCTGGAAGGTGGAGGATGGCGTAGCAAGGACGACATAGTCAAGCTCAAGGCTGGTCAGGAAAAGATTATCATGAATGGCGGTCATGCGCGTGAGGCCATGGGCGATGACAGTGTGGTTGAGTGGCAGGAGAATGAGGTCGCTTACAGAAGTATGTGCGACAATGAAGATGGGGCAAATTCCTCTGTCCACGGGTGGACCGGCCATTGCAGTGCGGCTGAGAGTGGAAGAATGTTGAATGAAATGGATGATACCGCTGGGCGGAGTGGGACGAGCCCCAAACATGAGAGGGGTAACAGTCAAACTTATGGATGCTCCGGACAAGGCGATACCGGCACAGGCTTGGTGGGACGCCCTCAGTATGTTACCCCAAGTAGGCCGGCAAGACATATCAGAGTGCTCAAGAGATTCGACGATTTTGTTATGAAATGAAAATGTGTTGGTTTTGTATTGTTGAGGGGGGAGATGTACATGAGTGCTAGTAACTCATGTCTCGGAAGTAGAGCGCAGTCTTTTCTCGGTTTCCATCAAGCCTCCTGACGTCGTGGCCAATCAGTGGTCTTAAGCGGTCGTGACGTCAGGGGGCAGGGAGAAGAGCGGAAGAGCGCGGAGATTGTAGCGGGCGGTTGTTCCTTCGCTTGCTCCTCGTGGGCCTTTACTATTGCACTCGCAATAAAGTTATTCTCACCAGCACCTGCCTTTGCCTCCCTCATTGGTGTCACTACAACACTGCGCATTGTTAATGTTGCACATAAAATATAAATCCATAGAATTCTTCTGCAGGGGTTGTTCCTTCCAATCCAGGCCCTGATGCTCCGCAACTTCTGATCCTGAGTGTTGCGGACGCAGTGGTGAGTTATTTCCGAGTCGTTTTCTCGTCTGAAACTCGGTGAGTCCTAGGATTTAGAGAGAGAGAATTTGCGACACAGCCCTTTACATCTTAAGAAAAGCACAGGCATTACACAGTCTTAAGGAGCGTCGAGAACAAGAGGAGCTTTCAGAAAGAGAGATTGAAGGAAGCTTTGGGGAAGCTTGTATCACAGCGCTCTCGAAGACTGATCTGTGGGAGAAACTTGCTCAGTCGAAAGTGCTTCTCATTGTGGAATCCAACCCTCACCAAGAACTCTACATTCCTGAGCCTTGACCAAAATCCTCATATAGTCAACTTTCCCGACGACTCGTTTGCAGGTAAGACAATAAGGTAAAAACCAGTGCAAGGTGTCTGCAATGAAAGAGTGCCAAGATACATTGAGAAGTTCACTCATAGCTGGCCAAACTGATTCTAGAACTCGCTCCACGCAGCGCCCTCCGAAAAACCCTTCCCCTCGTCTGGGCAGTCTGAGCCTCTGTTGAAAAATCTATGTAGAGTCGGTGCTGCTGGAAGGTGGGCATGCTGAGGGTACTGCTGAGGAGCAACCATGGCCTTGTCGGTAAGTGTGTGTGGCACTGGGTACACAGAATGTCCCTATTCCTCTAGTTAGTGGGTGAGCCCTGAGGGTCAGGTGCCACAGGATGGGTATGTGGGTACCTACGAACCCTGGTGACAGAGGAATGAGGGAGTGTGGTGGTCCCTGGCACCAGATGTACTATACCTTGAGTTGTACCCACTAGGGCTAAGTGAGAACGTTAGCAACGCTCCAGAGACCCGCGTGTGGCTCTAGATCGCTGCTTGGAAGAGTCTCATGGCCATAGCAGGATCACTTTACAGCGCGCTCTACTGGGATGACCGCCCACGCAGACCCCTAGTAAAGGAGGTCAGGCCCACACAGCGCTGAGACAGGGTTCCTTGGGCAAGGAGGTGGCGATGGAATAAGAACCTGGTTCCGTAAGTAGTAAAGGAGCAGCCGGGCACTGGGTTCTAGTTATGGGGTACAGCAGGTGCACTTTGGGAATTCTAGCGCTGCACACACCCATACTCTGGGACATTAGCCCACCCGTGCCAATCCAGGCGCTACGCTACAGGGCAGAAACACAAAAGGAGATCCAGGGGGTAAACAGTCAGGTCTCTCCCCCCTCAATCATATATAAACACACAAAGACCCGACTTGCTCTGAACAATGAACTGTATTATTAAGATATATGGGGTTTTAAAAAAACATTAAAACTTCCCTCACAGGATAAGTTCACTGCCACTGACCTGTTAGTGCATCTGTTCAACTAAAAAAAAAAGCATCAATACACCACACTCCATACACACATCAAAAGAAAATGTGTAACCACAAAAGGTTTGTGACCAAAAAAGTGTGAGAAAGGTCAGAAAGTACCTCACGTTAGCATCACCCAGGGGGGCTGCTGGTTGGCACTCACCAGCTTGCCCACATTATCATCATCGGTGGCTTTTTTTGACTGTAAAGAAAAAGAGTGTGTGTGTTCAAATTTCTCGGAGGTGAGAAACCAAAAGAAAGAAAAAACTGTGATGACGTGTGTAGAAGCACTGCCAGCGCTTGTTTGTAGATGCACTGTCAGCGCTTGTGTGTAGAAGCACTGTCAGCGCTTGTGTGTAGAAGCACTGTCAGCGCTTGTGTGTAGATAGAATCACTGCCAGCGCTTGTGTGTAGAAGCACTTTCAGCGCTTGTGTGTAGAAGCACTGCCAGCGCTTGTGTGTAGATGCACTGTCAGCGCTTGTGTGTAGAAGCACTGTCAGCGCTTGTGTGTAGAAGCACTGTCAGCGCTTGTGTGTAGATAGAATCACTGCCAGCGCTTGTGTGTAGAAGCACTGCCAGCGCTTGTGTGTAGAAGCACTGCCAGCGCTTGTGTGTAGAAGCACTGTCAGCGCTTGTGTGTAGATAGAATCACTGCCAGCGCTTGTGTGTAGAAGCACTTTCAGCGATTGTGTGTAGATGCGCTGTCAGCGCTTGTGTGCAGAAGCACTGTCAGCGCTTGTGTGTAGAGGCACTGTCAGCGCTTGTGTGTAGAAGCGCTGTCAGCGCTTGTGTGCAGAAGCACTGTCAGCGCTTGTGTGTAGAGGCACTGTCAGCGCTTGTGTGTAGAAGCACTGTCAGCGCTTGTGTGTAGAAGCACTGTCAGCGCTTGTGTGTAGATGCACTGCCAGCGCTTGTGTGTAGAAGCACTGCCAGCGCTTGTGTGTAGAAGCACTGTCAGCGCTTGTGTGTGGAAGCACTGTCAGCGCTTGTGTGTAGATGCACTGTCAGCGCTTGTGTGCAGAAGCACTGTCAGCGCTTGTGTGTAGAAGCACTGTCAGCGCTTGTGTGTAGAAGCACTGTCAGCGCTTGTGTGTAGAAGCACTGCCAGCGTTTGTGTGTAGAAGCACTGTCAGCGCTTGTGTGTAGATGCACTGTCAGCGCTTGTGTGCAGAAGCACTGTCAGCGCTTGTGTGTAGAGGCACTGTCAGCGCTTGTGTGTAGAAGCACTGTCAGCGCTTGTGTGTAGATAGAATCACTGTCAGCGCTTGTGTGTAGAAGCACTGTCAGCGCTTGTGTGTAGAAGCACTGTCAGCGCTTGTGTGTAGATAAAATCACTGTCAGCGCTTGTGTGTAGAAGCACTGTCAGCGCTTGTGTGTAGAAGCACTGCAGCGCTTGTGTGTAGAAGCACTGCAGCGCTTGTGTGTAGAAGCACTGTCAGCGCTTGTGTGTAGAAGCACTGCCAGCGTTTGTGTGTAGAAGCACTGTCAGCGCTTGTGTGTAGAAGCACTGTCAGCGCTTGTGTGTAGATAAAATCACTGTCAGCGCTTGTGTGTAGAAGCACTGTCAGCGCTTGTGTGTAGAAGCACTGCCAGCGCTTGTGTGTAGAAGCACTGCAGCGCTTGTGTGTAGAAGCACTGTCAGCGCTTGTGTGTAGAAGCACTGCCAGCGTTTGTGTGTAGAAGCACTGTCAGCACTTGTGTGTAGAAGCACTGTCAGCGCTTGTGTGCAGAAGCACTGTCAGCGCTTGTGTGTAGAGGCACTGTCAGCGCTTGTGTGTAGAAGCACTGTCAGCGCTTATGTGTAGAAGCACTGTCAGCGCTTGTGTGTAGATGCACTGTCAGCGCTTGTGTGTAGAAGCACTGTCAGCGCTTGTGTGTAGAAGCACTGTTAGTGCTTGTGTGTAGATGCACTGTCAGCGCTTGTGTGTAGAAGCACTGTCAGCGCTTGTGTGCAGAAGCACTGTCAGCGCTTGTGTGTAGAGGCACTGTCAGCACTTGTGTGCAGAAGCACTGTCAGCGCTTGTGTGTAGAGGCACTGTCAGCACTTGTGTGCAGAAGCACTGTCAGCGCTTGTGTGTAGAAGCACTGTCAGCGCTTGTGTGTAGAAGCACTGTCAGCGCTTGTGTGCAGAAGCACTGTCAGCGCTTGTGTGTAGAGGCACTGTCAGCGCTTGTGTGCAGAAGCACTGTTAGCGCTTGTGTGTAGAAGCACTGTCAGCGCTTGTGTGTAGATGCGCTGTCAGCGCTTGTGTGTAGAAGCACTGTCAGCGCTTGTGTGTAGAAGCACTGTCAGTGCTTGTGTGTAGAGGCACTGTCAGTGCTTGTGCCACCCAGTGCCCACTGGTCCCCGTGAGAAGAGAAATGCAGTTCTCAGAGTTTAAATGTATGTGTTTTCAGGTGATATTGACGATTGCACTCATCATTGAAGTACGTGACCATTTGGCGCGGGATTCCCATAGAAGTGGTTTGCAAGTACGAGGGATGACAGCGACCACACGGTAAGTACCCAAATTTCAAAGAGTGGGCTTGGCAGAATTCTTGAGTACAGTTTGAAGATAGGTTTTGTTTACATTTGGCACATTCTTCTTTTAATGTCGTCATACAACCACAGGTCCGGTGTGATTTACAAGTGAGGTGAAGACGGGTTTCCACATCAGCCCTGATGAAGTTGCCTAAATAGGTTGGCAACAAAACATGCCGGCCATTTGTTCCTGAAAATGGCCAAATACACGCCATCTTTTTAATTGAGGACGCTCACGGCACCTAGTAAAATGATGTTTTGCAAGTGAGTCGTACTCCATTTTAAACTCTGAGAACTGCATTTCTCTTCTCACGGGGACCAGTGGGCACTGGGTGGCACAAGCGCTGGCAGTGCTTCTACACACGTTTTCACCGTTTTTTCTTTCTTTTGATTTCTCACCTCCGAGAAATTTGAACACACACACTCTTTTTCTTTACAGTCAAAAAAAGCCACCGATGATGATAATGTGGGCAAGCTGGTGAGTGCCAACCAGTAGCCCCCCTGGGTGATGCTAACGTGAGGTACTTTCTGACCTTTCCCACACTTTTTTGGTCACAAACCTTTTGTGGTTACACATTTTCTTTTGATGTGTGTATGGAGTGTGGTGTATTGACGCTTTTTAAAAAAAATTGAACAGATGGACTAACAGGTCAGTGGCAGTGAGCCTAGCCTGTGAGGGAAGTTTGAAGGTTTTTTTTAAACCCCCATATGTCTTAAAAATACAGTTAACTGTTCAGAGCAAGGCGGGTCTTCATGTGTTTAGCCACGCTAAGGGGATCGAGTCCCTGCCCTGTGGCCTTCAATCGCTGCTGGTGGCATCACTGACCCGTAAGAACCACAACATCAGGCTAGAGTGCCCGCCTCTCTCTTCACTGACTTCAATGCTGCTGGGGTGGGATGCACCATGGAATGTGTCACCGGGGCATAAAACATGGAGCATGGGCTGTGGGTGGCAGTGATTGCCCCTTTGAGGGCCTCCTATTCCCCAATCTCAAGTCCTCTGCACATCGATGAGATGCCACCCTGTCAGCCCCCGTGGCTCTTTGTTGGTGGCCTGTCAATGTGTGTTAGGGCAATGAGATTAGCCCAACTGATCAGAAAGCTCAGAATGTAGGCGTTAACTACTGTTAACCGACTGCAATTAGAGTTCAGCGGTATTGGTTCATGCCTCTCCCCCTCCCCCTCCCCCCCTCTCCCAGTCTAATATCAAGTAGACTGGGAGAGGGGAAGTGTTTTGATCTTTGGTGGGTGAAGTCCCAGGATGGATTTTTTTATACTGTAACTGCATTTATGTAGTGCTTAGTACCCCTGATGAGGCGTAGAAGCGCCTGACAGCAGGTAGCATGGTACTCCAGAACCCAAGGATAGTGGTTAATCCAATGATTATTGGCTATTGTTGGTTATTGGGATTAATCTTAAGCCCTCAAGGAGAGCATTCCATGCATAAACTCCGGTGTCTATGTGGTGGGTTAGTAGGAGTGAGACATGATCACTAGTGAACTCAAGCAAAATCACTAGTGAACTCAAGCAAGATCACTGGTGTGCTCCAGCAAGATCGCTAGGGAGCTCAAGTAAGATCGTTAGAGAGCTTAAGCAGGATCGCTAGTCAGCTTACGCAGAATCAGTAGTGAGCTCAAGTAAGATCACTAGTGAGCTCAAGCAATATCACTAGTGAGCTCAAGCAAGATCGCTAGTGAGCTCAAGCAAGATCACTAGTGAACTCAAGTAAGAGCACTAGTGTGCTCCAGCAAGATTGCTAGGGAGCTCAAGTAAGATCGTTAGAGAGCTCAATCAAGATCGCTAGTCAGCTAACGCAGAATCACTAGTGAGCTCAAGCAAGATCACTAGTGAGATCAAGCAACATCACTAGTGAGTTCAAGCAAGATCCCTAGTGAGCTCAAGCAAGATCACTAGTGAGTTCAAGCAATATCACTAGTGCACTCAAGCAAAATCACTAGTGAACTCAAGCACGATCACTTGTAAGCTCAAGCAAGATCACTTGTCAGCTCAAGCAAGATCAATAGTGAGTTCGAGGAAGATCACTAGTGAGCTCAAGCAAATAATGGCCACAATGATTAGATGGGCGAGAGGAGATTAGTGATTTTTTAGGTTGTAGGGATACAGTTTCAAACCAGTTGTGGCCTCTGGGTTGTGGGAAATTTTCAGAAATACAATAATAGAGAATGAGTCAGCCAGACATGCCTCAGAGTAGTGTACACTCGGAGACAGTGAGGCGTGAGTGGATGGAAGGTGCGGAGAGGGCCTTCGATAGAAAGTAGAGTACACTTGGAGAGAGTGAGGCGCGTATGGATGGAGGGTGCGGAGAGGGCCTTCGATAGAAAGTAGAGTACACTCGGAGAGAGTGAGGCGTGAATGGATGGATGGTGCGGAGAGTGAGGCGTGTATGGATGGAAGGTGCGGAGAGGGCCTTCGATAGAAAGTAGAGTGCACTCGGAGAGAGTGAAGCGTGAATGGTTGGAAAGTGCGGAGAGGGCCTTCGATAGAAAGTAGAGTAAGACAGATTTAGGTGAAGGTCAATTTTCATGCTGGGTTTTAGGAATCTTGTGGGGGGAAGGATTTTTGAGATAGCATGCAATCTGAGGATGTAAAACTGTAGAAAGAAATGTTATTTGCTTAGGAGATCGTATATTATACTGTACTATCTGTCCAGCGCTCACCATCCCCGCGTACGGCTCCCAAACACCCACCCGAACGAGTAACACTCTGCTGGGAATGCTAACACCCTTACTGCCCAGAGGCTGCCAGCATTACCATTGCTGTGGTCCCTTCTTTGTTGATGGGCTAACCAAGAGCTGTTAATGCCATCAGCAGGAGGCAGTAACTGCAGGAGGCACTAACCCTTCAGTGAAGATAAAATGTGGGAGTTTATGGCTCAGACCCAGAAGAATGTTTGTCCAGGGCACCCTCTACTGGACCTCCTTGAGGCTTACACAAGTGGCTGTCCAGGGCACCCTCTGCTGGACCTCCTTGAGGCTTACACAAGTGGCTGTCCAGGGCACCCTCTGCTGGACGTCCTTGTTGGTTGCACAAGTGGCGCCCTCTGGTGGACCTCCCTGAGAGGTTGAGCAAGGGCCTGGGCAGGGCACCCTCTGCTGGACATCCGCGAGGGTTGTGCAACGGCCTGGGCAGGGCACCCTCTGCTGGACCTCCCTGATGGGTTGCACAAGGGCCTGGGCAGGGCGCCCTCTGCTGGACCTCCCTGAGAGGTTGCGCAAGGGCCAGGGCAGGGCACCCTCTGCTGGACCTCCCTGAAGGGTTGCACCAGTTCCTGTCCAGGGTGCCATCTGCTGGACCTCCGTGAGGGTTGCGCAAGGGCCTGGGCAGGGGCGCCCTCTGCTGGATCTCCCTGAGGGTTGTGCCAGTGCCTGTGCAGGGCGTACTCTCTGCTGGTTCATCTTGTTGGTTGCACAAGTGGCTGTCTAGGGCGCCCTCTGCTGGACCTCCTTGTTGGTTGCACAAGTGGCTGTCCAGGGTGCCCTCTGCTGGACCTCTGTGAGGGTTGAACCAGTGTGCCTGTCCAAGGCGTCGTCTGCTGGACCTCTCTGGGGATTGAGCAAGGATCTGTGCAAAGCGCCTCTGATGGACCTCCTTTAGGGTTGCGCAAGGGCCTGTGCAGGGCGCTCTCTGCTGGCCCTCCCTGGGGGTTGCCCAAGGGCCTGGGCAGGGCATCATCTGCTGGCCCTCCCTGGGGGTTGCGGACGTGCCTGTGTAGGGCGCCCTCTGCTGGACCTCCCTGGGGTTACACAAGGGCCTGGGCAGGGCGTCCTCTGCTGGCCCTCCCTGGGGGTTGCGGAAGTGCCTGGGCAGGGTGCCCTCTGCTGGACCTCCCTGGAGGTTGCCCTAGGGCCTGGGCAGGGCACCCTCTGCTGGACCTCCCTGGGTGTTGTGTAAGGGCCTGGGCAGGGCGCCCTCTGCTGGCCCTCCCTGGAGGTTGCCCAAGGGCCTGGGCAGGGTGCCCTCTTCTGGCCCTCCCTGGGATTGCGCAAGCGTCTGTGCAAAGCGCCATCTGATGGACCTCCTTGAGGGTTGCGCAAGGGCCTGGGCAGGGCGCCCTCTGCTGGCCCTCCCTGGGGGTTGCCCAAGGGCCTGGGCAGGGCATCATCTGCTGGCCCTCCCTGGGGGTTGCGGAAGTGCCTGGGTAGGGCGCCCTCTGCTGGACCTCCCTGGGTTTGTGTAAGGGCCTGGGCAGGGCGTCCTCTTCTGGCCCTCCCTGGGGGTTGTGTAAGTGCCTGGGTAGGGCGCCCTCTGCTGGACCTCCCTGGGTTTGTGTAAGGGCCTGGGCAGGGCGCCCTCTTCTGGCCCTCCCTGGGGGTTGTGTAAGGGCCTGGGCAGGGTGCCCTCTGCTGGCTCTCCCTGGGGGTTGTGTAATGGCCTGGGCAGGGGGCCCTCTGCTGGACCTCCCTGAGGGTTGCACAAGGGCCTGGGCAGGGCGTCCTCTGCTGGACATCCCTTAGGGTTGCACAAGGGCCTGTGCAGGGCGCCCTCTGCTGGACCTCCCTGAGGGTTGCACAAGGGCCTGGGCAGGGCGTCCTCTGCTGGACATCCCTTAGGGTTGCACAAGGACCTGGGCAGGGCGTCCTCTGCTGGACGTCCCTTAGGGTTGCACAAGGGCCTGTGCAGGGCGCCCTCTGCTGGACCTCCCTGGGGGTTGCCCAGGGGCCTATCCAGTGCGCCCTCTGCTGGACCTTCCTGAGGGTTGCACAAGGGCCTTTCCAGGGTGGCCTCTGCTGGACCTCCATAGGGGTTGCACAAGGGCCTGGGCAGGGTGTCCTCTGCTGGATGTCCCTTAGGGTTGCACAAGGGCCTGTACAGGGCGCCCTCTGATGGACCTCCCTGAGGGTTGCACAAGGGCCTGGGCAGGGCGTCCTCTGCTGGACGTCCCTTAGGGTTGCACAAGGGCCTGTGCAGGGCGCCCTCTGCTGGACCTCCCTGGGGATTGCCCAAGGGCCTGTCCAGGGCATCCTCTGCTGGACCTCCATAGGGGTTGCACAAGGGCCTGGGCAGGGCGTCCTCTGCTGGACGTCCCTTAGGGTTGCACAAGGGCCTGTTCAGGGCGCCCTCTGCTGGACCTCCCTGAGGGTTGCACAAGGGCCTGGGCAGGGTGTCCTCTGCTGGACGTCCCTTAGGGTTGCACAAGGGCCTGTGCAGGGCGCCCTCTGCTCGACCTCCCTGGGGGTTGCCCAAGGGCCTGTCCAGGGTGCCCTATGCTGGACCTCCCTGAGGGTTGCGCAAGGGCCTGTCCAGGGTGGCCTCTGCTGGACCTCTATAGAGGTTGCGCAAGGGCCTGGGCAGGCCGCCTTCTGCTAGACCTCCCTAAGGGTTGTATAAGGGCCTGGGCAGGGCGCCCTCTGCTGGACCTCTTTGTTGGTTGCGCAAGGACCTGGGTAGGGCGCCTTCTGTTGGACCTCCCTGGGGGTTACCCAAGGGCCTGTCCAGGGCGCCATCTGCTGGACCTCCGTGAGGGTTGCGCAAGGGCCTGTCCAGGGTGCCCTCTGCTGGACCTCCATAGGGGTTGCGCAAGGGCCTGGGCAGGGCGCCTTCTGCTGGACGTCCCCAAGGGTCGTATAAGGGCCTGGGCAGGGCGCCCTCTGCTGGACCTCCATAGGGGTGGTGCAAGGGCCTGGGCAGGGGTCCCTCTGCTGGACCTCCATAGGGGTTGCGCAAGGGCCTGTCCAGGGTGCCCTCTGCTGGACCTTCATAGGGGTTGCGCAAGGGCCTGGGCAGGGCGCCTTCTGCTGGACCTCCCTAAGGGTTATATAAGGGCCTGGGCAGGGCGCCCTCTGCTGGACCTCCATAGGGGTTGTGCAAGGGCCTGGGCAGGGCGCCCTCTGCTGGACCTCCATAGGGGTTGCGCAAGGGCCTGGGCAGGGTGCCTTCTGCTGGACCTCCCTGAGGGTTGCGCAAGGGCCTGTCCAGGGCGCCTTCTGCTGGACCTCCCTAAGGGTTGCCCAAGGGCCTGGGCAGGGCGCCCTCTGCTGGACCTCCATAGGGGTTGCGCAAGGGCCTGGTCCTGCCCGCCTTCCTGTGATCTGCAGCCCCATGACGCAGCTCTGGACCGCGCTCTCTCCTCCAGAAGGAATCAGTATTAAAACTAATAACTGGTTTCCAGTTTCATCAACTGCTCTCCAGAGAAATATGATCGGAGGATGATTTATGTCACGTGGGAAGAAGATGGCATTAAAATCTGTTCATCTCCGGCTAATTAACTGCGGCTCAATCAATTCGAAATATCCATAAAGCACAATTTATGCCGCAAACAATTATTGATGAGCCGAAAGCAGGGTAATTGTAGAACAGAATTACAAACAAACAGAAGAGGATCTGGCTGCGGTTGGGAGCTTGGCTTGAGAGCGCCTTTGGGCAGGAAGTGAGGTCTGCTGGCGATTTAAAACCCACTTTGCGCGCCTAGAAGTGTCGGCTGATGTCTTTCTGAAGCGCTTGTTTTTCTTGGAGAGCAGCAGCATTCCCATTGTGCTGAAGAAGAGATATTTAATCACACGTATTTGAATCATCGTCCTGCAGCTGCCAGCATCCCTTACATAGGGCTGGAAGTAGGGGTGCACGGGCCCTGCAGTCCCCCAAAATGACCATTCTGGAGTCCAGAAGGTGAACAAGCAATTCAATTCAATTCAATTCAAATAGACTTTATTCGGATTTCACAAACCATCCATAAAAGCACATAATCAGACATTTTAAAATACACATCAAACTACAATTTTGGGCCGTCAGACATTACATATAAAAATATAATTTATAAAAAGACAGCAATGAAAACACAGGAACCTACTAACTGGGCTGTGCATAATACAACTGAATAATATGTTAAATTCCATCAAGACATGTTTTAAAGTGCAAAGTGAATGTTTAACAAAGCTAATCAATTTTCAACGACCTGCGTGAGCATACAATTGCTTTAAGGAAGCTACTAACTCTAAAAATTAATTCATCAGATCCTAGCATTAAAAAGTGTCTATAGGCAAGGTTGTGGCTAAGCAAATCATATTTCTTACAATATGGTATTAGATAATGTTTTGTGAATTTCATATAAAATCCACAACCGAAGATAAAATGGAGCATACTCTGGGTTCCACCGTGGTCACAAGGACAATATAGTTTTTCCAAATTTTTAGTATAACCCAGTGGAAAGCAGATGAGATTTATAATGCTCCTGTCCCTGAATCTAAATAATAAACATCTGGTCCATCTACCCAGTTTTTTACATAAGTAAGGCTGGGGGGACATCGGGGATTCAATATGAGATTCCTGGATTGATAAATAGTCGACTGTGGATTGTTTCACAAAAACTGCTCTTTCCCTTTCATTCTGGAAATGCTGATAGAGTGCTCTTCTCACCAAATTTTTATGAGAGGCGTCAATCCTATCTGGATATGTGAACAGGTGTCCGTAATTGACGCTCTTAAGGCTGCTCTCTACCGCATTAATCCATGGGATTAGGGCTACATTATCACTTTTCAGACAGTCTAAAATAATCTCACGAGTCAATGAGGCTGCCGAGTTTTGCCATATCCTTAGCCAAAATAATGCAGGTCTTGCTCTAATAAAATCCTCAACATATTTTAATTTTAATTCATTGTGACAAACAAAAGTCGGTGCGCTAATAACTCCCCCCAGGATTTTTCGACAAAATCTGTTCTCTTCGCTCTGTATTGGTTTACAGTTTGAGAACCCCCAAACTTCTGCACCATATGTGCCAGTTGGGAGACATTGGGTTCGATGAATTTGTAATAGGCTAAGAACCACATCAGCCTGACGCGGTTGGCGTAGGGAGGTGATAGAATTAATTGATTTTGAGAGTTTGTTTCTCCCCATCGCCACGTGTGGTTGCCATGCACCACTATTAGAGAATAAGAGGCCCAGATAGGGGAAAGTGCATGTGCTTTTTAGAATGTTTGAACCTATCACAATCTTTGGGATTTTATAATTTTTAGGGCCGCAAGTCATGATAAACGATTTGTTAAAATTAGTGCACAGCCCAAGATCGGACATATAATTAACGAATCCCGTTATTAAAATACGTAGAGCATTCGGAGTGCGGCCCATAAGGACCGCATCATCAGCGTAGAGTAACGCCGGGATAGGTTTCTTATTGATAATTGGAACGTCCTTTGTCAAATTGCACAGGGAATGAGTTAATTCATTGATGTATAAGATAAAAAGCAAGGGGGCCAAGACACAGCCCTGTCTTACCCCCTTGCTAATTAAAATCTCATTTGAGACCTCACCATCATTATTTAAACGAACTCGGGCTTTCAAGTTACGATGAAGATTAGCCAGAAAGTGAACTAGGGGTTCGTCCAAACCATAATTTAAAAGAATGGACCACAAGCGAGAGCGATTAACGAAATCAAACGCTGAGCTTAGGTCCATAAAGCCAAAGTACAGAGGAGATCGTTTAGCTTTCGTGTATTTGGCCATTATCAGGTTAAGGTTTAGACATTGTTCCACCGTCCCAAGCTTGCTCCGAAAGCCGAGCTGGCAACGGTGGATGATGGAGTTATCGTCTGCCCAAGTGCTTATTTTGTCAAACAAGACCCTGCCAAGGACCTTCAGGGTGTTGTCGATCAAAGATATTGGACGATAACACCCCGGGTCCATCCTATTTCCCTTTTTAAAAATAGGCACAATGGTACTGCAAGACCATGTGGGAGGGATAGATTCCTTACCTAAATTATTAAAGAGATTACAAAGTAGGGGGGCCCAAAACCATGTATTTGATTTTATCTGGTCGATGGACAGACCATCCGGGCCAGGGGCCTTGTTGCCAGCACTATTTGCGATGGCTTCCTCCACCTCCTCTAGTGTAATGACTACAGTATCATCTGGGAAAGTGTCCTCAGCAGAATTCCCAGCTGTGGCATAGAGCTTAGAAAAATGGCTGACCCATGAATCACCTGTGATATTACAATTTATCGGGGTGATATTACAGCCCAGGGCTCTCAAACTTTTTACTTCTTTCCAGAAGCCGGTGGTGTCTTTTAGGGCGGTTGTTTTGGTGAGATTATCCCAATGGCTTATTAGGAGCTCTTCAGTTCTTGTTTTTAAAACCTGTTTATATTTAAAACGTAGTGAACTGACAAGGGAAATATCTCGGGGTTTAGCTTCAAGAGCTTTCCTAAGTTCTCTATTAGCCCTGGAGCAATTGGTATCAAACCATCTTTGAGTGTTTGTATTATGTTCTAATACCGGTCTGGAAATAGCCCTTTTTATTGCTGCACATAGATCACAAAAGGATCTAGTAATATCAGGTCCACCAAGTGTTAAACAGTTGGAAATCAACAGGGGATTATTCTTAATTACATTGGTCAAGATCTCTCGGTTATTAATCCCTCTCCAGATGATTCTTAGTCTATCAGACGATACATTAATATTTTGAGCTCCGACCTCACAAAGACCTACAGGCTTTTTAATAGATTTAAGATGAATTACTAATGGTAGATGGTCACTGTATGGGCTACTGACAACCTTAGATTTAATTAACACTTCACTAAGGGGGGGAGAGGTAAACATATAATCAATCGTGGTTGAAGAACCACGACCAATATACGTGGGGGCCGGTACCTTTCCCTCATCAATTCCAAAATGGCCCATGACATCATCTAGATCTCTACATTGTAAAAGATCCAATAATTCCGAGCCTCGTCTACAGGGCGGAGATGTAGTATAAATATGAGCATTAAAGTCTCCGCCAACACAAATACCATCGAATAAACCGTATTTTTCACCATCCACAACATCATCGATAAACTTAAACAGTTCTAAAAAGGTGGGGTTAGGATGGTTGACAAAATCATTATTATAAAAATTTATAAAACAAATCTTTACCCTTGCAGCATATTTAACGGCTACCAGATTTTTACTAACCACATTTAGAGGTTCAATTTTCGTATCCTTAGAAATTTTTGCCCAGATAGATAGACCGCCACTTGGACGTCCCAAGGCAGGGGTCGGTACAATAAGATTGTGGCAAAAGAAACCCTCCAACAATTGGGTAGATGTACACCATGTTTCCTGTAACATTACCACATCAAAGTTACTTATCCAGGTAACCCATTCTTTGATTTTCATCTTACCTGGGAGCCCTGCAATATTCCAACTAATGACACTTAGGGTGTCAGTTGATGGACTAATGGTAGAGGGAGTAGGAATAGTGGGACAGTATGAACAAGCTACATGTGGTAGGACTAATCTATCTGGACAAGATTTATTGGTGCGTATAGAGTTGACCGTATCCAATGGGACTGTGCTAGCAACCTTATCCACCGTGGTGGGAAATGTTGATGGTTGTCAGTCTAAACTTTCTAAGTCCGATAAGGCGGAGAATCTATTAGCTATAGGGACGGTGTAAGAGGCTGTCTGAGTTGGTCTCTGGGGGGGCCTATAAAAATACCCCAAAGGGTGGAGGCTTATTGTAGTGGATGTACTGGCATAGGTGTTACGTGTGTCCATGAAATATTTCACAAAGTTCGGATGTCTAAAGTTAATGACTATACAATCCCCGCTAATATTTTTCTGTTGTGGCCCCACCCAGCTTACCCTACGAGTTAGTATAATTTCATTTGATATGTTCCATCTTGCCCCTCTATGTTTTGTCAGCCAATTAATGCATTTATTATGTAGTTGTACCCATGACTCACTTTGACCTTCTTTCAGAGCAGGTACGCCAGCTAACACTAAAACATACGGGCAAGATTCTGGGGGTAGGTTGAGGAACTGCCCTAAATTATTAGCAGGTCTGTTTCTTACTAATGGGCCTCCGCCAGCCCTTGTATCCTCCGGAGTAATACCTATCCTATCTGTTCGGGGGACTAGCGGGGTCTTGGCATCCGGGATAGAGGTACCAGTTATTGTTCCTTCTAGACCAGGGGGGTCATGATCAGGACCCGTGGACAATGTAGGTAAAATGTTAGCAGAGGTACTGTTAGATGACACAATTTTATCAACAGTAAGACCCTGCATATTTACACGGCTGAAATCAGTGGCGACATTCTGATACCCCTCCCTCAGATCCTTGCATAAAGTTTCTAATTTACTCATAATTTTATCACCTCTAACAACGTCTAAGTTAATAGATCCTTTCCTTTTTATTTCCTCTTTTTTAACAAGGTTTTCGATTTTGTCCAGTCTCTTAAAAACAGTATTAAATTGTTTGACTATTTGAATTTCGACTTGTTTAAAAATAGTATCAACAATCGTTTCTATCAAGTTGCCATTGGATTTGAGTAAAAAGTTTTGATCGGTGACCTCAGTCTGGGTACTGACTGTATTGACGCTACTCTCCTTGGATGACATAGAGACTCTACAAATACTTTTGTCCGCGGTTGGTGACTCTAATCTTTGTGTGAGAGTAGTAGGTCTCTCGGGTCCTTCATCCAATGGAAATGACGAGAGTAGTGAGTCCTCATTGGCACTTGATGTTACTATTTCACAATCTTTGGCTTTATCTTTGTTCCACAAACTCTGTGGTGTTGGTTGATTTCTGCATCGACCTAATTGTTTCCTTTTATTTACTATACTTTTCACTGGGCCTCTCTTACGTTTCTCTCTTACAGGTTTGTTGGAGCGTGGCATTTTGTCTGGTGCTGGCTCCGCTTGACAGTCTGTTACAACAATAGTCCGCAAACTTGATTTTCCAGTGGTCATACTTAGAGTGTCCACGTTGCTATTTGTTTTAACGACTGTTACTATGGGGGAGAGGGGGAGGTCCGGATTAGATAAAGCCTTAGGTGATTGTGAACATGGCACAGTAGTAGTAGTGGTGGGGAATCCAAAAGACATTCTACGTTCAGTGTCAGCGATCTCATTTGTAACCATAGTGAGAGCATTGGCCAACAATGCATCTATTGATGTGGGCGAATCAACAGGGGCGGTAGTAACAGTGCATGTAGTTTTCGTAGTACGTTTACCCATGCTTGAAGTAGTTACCTGTTTCGTATGTAGACTCAAGGGGGATGGCCCAGCCCGGCCTCTTCCGTCCACTGAGGGCCACAGAGGGCCCGCCCTTTGCCCGGGCTTAGCCCGGCGCCGCCCGCGCGCGTCCCGCGAGGCGGAGGGCGGCGTCAGTTTTGTAGCGCCTTCGGGCGCGAAAATGCGGCACTTCCGGGGTGCCAAGGATCATGGGAGATGTAGTTTCCCAAGCGTCTCCCCCCACACAGCGGTCGCGTTCGTCCGGCGACGGCGGGAGGGAGATTCAGGCGTCAACAGGGAAGGCTGCCCCAAGGATCAGGATGCACAGCAGGTAAGTGCAACAACACTCAGGGATTGTTTCCACTTCGTAGCACCGGGCCCCGCTCTGCCAAGGGCGGCGTCAGTTTTGTAGCGCCTTCGGGCGCGAAAATGCGGCACTTCCGGGGTGCCAAGGATCATGGGAGATGTAGTTTCCCAAGCGTCTCCCCCCACACAGCGGTCGCGTTCGTCCGGCGACGGCGGGAGGGAGATTCAGGCGTCAACAGGGAAGGCTGCCCCAAGGATCAGGATGCACAGCAGGTAAGTGCAACAACACTCAGGGATTGTTTCCACTTCGTAGCACCGGGCCCAGGTGAACAAGCAATAAAGATGCCTTTAAATGTTGTTTTTATCTTGTCACATTTGCTGTAAGCTCAAAGCCAGAGGGCACGTCAGTCCGTGTCTTCTGACAAATAGCAGCTTATTCTTTTAACAGGGAGATTGGTGTTTACTTTTCTTTCTCTGAGTGCAGTGTGAGGATTTTGTGACCGATCTGACAGTCCCTGGTGACCCTGGCCGGCAGCAGCTGCACCCGTGCTGCACTGCTTCACGCAGGGCACTTCACAGTAGTGCTGTAGGCGCACCATCAAAATCGCACTCGCTTTGGGAATAGCGGTGACAACATTACTTTTCGTTTCTGTGTGTCGCTACAGAGTTCTGACTGCTGCGTTTCACATTCTTGAGGGGATTGGCGCCTTTTTCGGGTTTTCTAGGGAGTCGTATTGTTGCCCCGTAGCAGAGAGGTGCTGCCACCTCTGCCCTCCCCCCTGGGCTGTTTATCCAGTGATTGTCTAAAGGCAAAAATCAGAAAGCCAGGAACATTTCATTTTGCATTTCACAACTCTGCACTTTGGTGCTAGGACATATGGGGGCAGATTTACAAGCCCCTTGCGGCACTTTTGCGTCACTTTTCCCATGTTAAAAGTGACGCAAAAGTGGCGCAAGGGGCTTGCAAATCTGCCCCATAGTACGTCATCTGTTTGCTTTTTTCAAACAGTGGAATGTCACTGTAATCGTAGCCAGGGCTATGAAACAAGCCATGCCCACCCTAACCACGCCCCCGCTAACCACGCCCACGCTAACCACGCCCACGCCAACCACGCGCACGCTAACCACGCCCACGCTGCCAAGCCACAGTCGCATCTGGCTGGATGTGGGAAGTGGGAGTTCGCAGGCCTTGAGAGTGCGAGCCACGCGCCGAACACCAGAGCATCTCGTGCTGCGCGACCAGCAGCAACACTCACCGGTAGTAAGGGGGTGACCGCTGGGTCCAATCACTCTGTCCAGGACCGTCTTTGTTGCATCCTGTCTGGAAAAGCAGCACTGAGGGGGCTGAGAAGAACACATCTCAGCTCACTCTGCACCCACTACCTACTGCAAGTGCCACCGACTGCCCCTTTCTCTACAGCTGAGGCACAGACTTTTACATACAAAGTGTATTTCGGATTGTTTCACTGAAGCACCTTAGATCATCTTCCTGCACTGAGTGGTCGGTATGAGAGTTAGTGAAATGCACCCTCGCTGCTGTGACAGTGTTGGTAATGACTGAAGTCACTTGTCTTCTTTCTGCTGTATGAGATGTATTTTTAGAGCTCCAGCAGCATTTTGCTCTTTTCCACCATGCACAGGAGAGACTGGCGGGCAGTGCGGATCCTGAATTGAATTGTTTGTGGGTTCTTTCAGACGGGATGATCATGGAAACGGAGACACGGGGAAGAAAAGTCATCGCCTAGGGTCATGTTGTTTGGTCAGCCTTGGACGCCAGGATTGAAACCAAGTTTTCTGAATTGATTGTGCAGTTCAGACCCTAGATGGATGTCACATTCGCCCACCCTTCTGCCCTGATAACAACTTTCTTAGTGTCCCAGGAGTCAAGTCAGCTGTCTTGTGCCAACTATTAAAGGCCTTTATTGCTGTTTGAAGGAAACAACATTATTATCAATTAAACAGTATATGAGAGACTTTTGCACAGTGCACATCCTGAACTGATTTGTTTCAAGATGCTCTTAAATGTGATGGTCCAGGAAAAAGAGGCAGAAGGACGGAAAGTAATTGTCCAGGATCACACGGTTTGGCCAAGCTGGGAAGCTCTGCTTGAAACAGGGTCTCTGGGTCAGGGCCCCTCAACCAGTCTTTCCCTGTGAGCAAACAAAAGCTTCTAACTGGCCTGGCCATGCTATGCAAGGGCATTCAATTTATAAGATGCTTCAACAGCAGTGTAAACACCCTCTTCATAGAACAGCTACAGCTTGAGCAGAAACAGTGCAAGCTTCCCTCCCTCAGAGGACAGGTACAGCTAGGGGGGCATTAGAACAGCTACAGCTTCAGCAGAAACAGTGCAAGCGTCCCTCCTCCAGAGGACAAGTACAGCTAGGGGGGCATTAGAACAGCTACAGCTTGAGCAGAAACAGTGCAAGCTTCCCTCCCTCAGAGGGCAGGTACAGCTAGGGTGGCATTAGAACAGCTACAGCTTGAGAAGAAACAATGCAAGCTTCCCTCCCTCAGAGGACAGGTACAGCTAGGGTGGCATTAGAACAGCTACAGCTTGAGCAGAAACAGTGCAAGCTTCCCTCCTCCAGAGGACAGGTACAGCTAGGGTGGCATTAGAACAGCTACAGCTTGAGAAGAAGCAGTGCTAGCTTCCCTCCTCCAGAGGACAGGTACAGCTATGGTGGCATTAGGACAGCTACAGCTTGAGCAGAAACAGTGCAAGCTTCCCTCCTCCAGAGGACCGGTACAGCTAGGGGGGCATTAGAACAGCTACAGCTTGAGCAGAAACAGTGCAAGCTTCCCTCCCTCAGAGGGCAGGTACAGCTAGGGTGGCATTAGAACAGCTACAGCTTGAGAAGAAACAATGCAAGCTTCCCTCCCTCAGAGGACAGGTACAGCTAGGGTGGCATTAGAACAGCTACAGCTTGAGCAGAAACAGTGCAAGCTTCCCTCCTCCAGAGGACAGGTACAGCTAGGGTGGCATTAGAACAGCTACAGCTTGAGAAGAAGCAGTGCTAGCTTCCCTCCTCCAGAGGACAGGTACAGCTATGGTGGCATTAGGACAGCTACAGCTTGAGCAGAAACAGTGCAAGCTTCCCTACTCCAGAGGACCGGTACAGCTAGGGTGGCATTAGAACAGCTACAGCTTGAGCAGAAACAGTGCAAGCTTGCCAACCCCAGAGGACAGGTACAGCTAGGGTGGCATTAGAACAGCTACCGCGGGAACAGAAACAGTGCAAGCTTCCCTCCTCCCGAGGACAGGTACAGCTAGGGTGGCATTAGAACAGCTACAGCTTGAGCAGAAACAGTGCAAGCGTCCCTCCTCCAGAGGACAAGTACAGCTAGGGGGGCATTAGAACAGCTACAGCTTGAGCAGAAAAAGTGCAAGCTTCCCTCCCTCAGAGGACAGGTACAGCTAGGGTGGCATTAGAAGAGCTACAGCTTGAGCAGAAACAGTGCAAGCATCCCGCCTCCAGAGGACAGGTACAGCTAGGGTGGCATTAGAACAGCTACAGCTTGAGAAGAAACAGTGCAAGCTTCCCTCCCTCAGAGGACAGGTACAGCTAGGGTGGCATTAGAAGAGCTACAGCTTGAGCAGAAACAGTGCAAGCTTCCCTCCTCCAGAGGACAGGTACAGCTAGGGTGGCATTAGAAGAGCTACAGCTTGAACAGAAACAGTGCGAGCTTCTATCCTCCAAAGGACAGGTACAGCTAGGGTGGCATTAGAACAGCTACAGCGGGAACAGAAACAGTGCAAGCTTCCCTCCTCCCGAGGACAGGTACAGCTAGGGGGGGCATTAGAACAGCTACAGCTTGAGCAGAAACAGTGCAAGCGTCCCTCCTCCAGAGGACAAGTACAGCTAGGGGGGCATTAGAACAGCTACAGCTTGAGCAGAAACAGTGCAAGCTTCCCTCCCTCAGAGGACAGGTACAGCTAGGAAGGCATTAGAACAGCTACAGCTTGAGAAGAAACAGTGCAAGCTTCCCTCCTCCAGAGGACAGGTACAGCTAGGGTGGCATTAGAAGAGCTACAGCTTGAACAGAAACAGTGCAAGCTTCCCTCCCTCAGAGGACAGGTCCAGCTAGGGGGGGCATTAGAACAGCTACAGCTTGAGCAGAAACAGTGCGAGCTTCTATCCTCCAAAGGACAGGTACAGCTAGGGGGGCATTAGAACAGCTACAGCTTGAGAAACAGTGCAAGCTTCCCTCCTCCAGAGGACAGGTACAGTTAGAACAGCTACAGCTTGAGCGGAAACAGTGCAAGCTTCCCTCCTCCCGAGGACAGGTACAGCTAGGGTGGCATTAGAACAGCTACAGCGTGAATAGAAACAGTGCAAGCTTCCCTCCTCCGGAGGACGGGTACAGCTAGGGCGGCATTAGAACAGCTACAGCTTGAGCAGAAACAGTGCAAGCTTCCCTCCCTCAGAGGACAGGTACAGCCAGGGTGGCATTAGAACAGCTACAGCTTGAGCAGAAACAGTGCAAGCTTCCCTCCCTCAGAGGACAGGCACAGCTAGGGCGGCATTAGAACAGTTACAGCTTGAGCAGAAACAGTGCAAGCTTCCCTCCCTAGGACAGGTACAGCTAGGGGGGCATTAGGACAGCTACAGCTTGAGCAGAAACAGTGCAAGCATCCCTCCCTCAGAGGAAGGACAGGTATAGCTAGTGGGGGCATTAGAACAGTTACAGCCTGAGCAGAACCAGTGCAAGCATTCCTCCTCCAGAGAACAGGTACAGCTAGGGTGGCATTAGAACAGCTACAGCTTGAGCAGAAACAGTGCAAGCTTCCCTCCTCCAGAGGACAGGTACAGCTAGGGGGGCATTAGAACAGCTACAGCTTGAGTAGAAACAGTGCAGGCCTCCCTCCCTCAGAGGACAGGTACAGCTAGGGTGGCATTAGAACAGCTACAGCCTGAACAGAAGCAGTGCAAGCTTCCCACCCCCAGAGGACAGGTACAGCTAGGGTGGCATTAGAACAGCTACAGCTTGAGCAGAAACAGTGCAAGCTTCCCTCCTGCAGAGGACAGGTACAGCTAGGGGGGCATTAGAACAGCTACAGCTTGAGCAGAAACAGTGCAAGCTTCCCTCCTCCCGAGGACAGGTACAGCTAGGGTGGCATTAGAACAGCTACAGCTTGAGCAGAAACAGTGCAAGCTTCCCTCCTCACGAGGACAGGTACAGCTAGGGGCCAGGGGGGCATTAGAACAGCTACAGCTTGAGCAGAAACAGTGCAAGCTTCCATCCTCCAGAGGACAGGTACAGCTAGGGTGGCATTAGAACAGCTACAGTTTGAGCAGAAACAGTGCAAGCTTCCCTCCTCCAGAGGACAGGTACAGCTATGGTGGCATTAGGACAGCTACAGCTTGAGCAGAAACAGTGCAAGCTTCCCTCCTCCAGAGGACCGGTACAGCTAGGGGGGCATTAGAACAGCTACAGCTTGAGCAGAAACAGTGCAAGCTTGCCAACGCCAGAGGACAGGTACAGCTAGGGTGGCATTAGAGCAGCTACAGCGTGAACAGAAACAGTGCAAGCTTCCCTCCTCCCGAGGACAGGTACAGCTAGGGGGGGGGGGGGCATTAGAACAGCTACAGCTTGAGCAGAAACAGTGCAAGCGTCCCTCCTCCAGAGGACAAGTACAGCTAGGGGTGGCATTAGAACAGCTACAGCGTGAACAGAAACAGTGCAAGCTTCCCTCCTCCCGAGGACAGGTACAGGTAGGGGGGGGGCATTAGAACAGCTACAGCTTGAGCAGAAACAGTGCAAGCTTCCCTCCTCCCGAGGACAGGTACAGCTAGGGGGGGGGGGGGGCATTAGAACAGCTACAGCTTGAGCAGAAACAGTGCAAGCGTCCCTCCTCCAGAGGACAAGTACAGCTAGGGGTGGCATTAGAACAGCTACAGCGTGAACAGAAACAGTGCAAGCTTCCTTCCTCCCGTGGACAGGTACAGGTAGGGGGGGGCATTAGAACAGCCACAGCTTGAGCAGAAACAGTGCAAGCTTCCCTCCTCCAGAGGACAGGTACAGCTAGGTTGGCATTAGAACAGCTACAGCTTGAGCAGAAACAGTGCAAACTTCCCTCCTCACGAGGACAGGTAGAGCTAGGGTGGCATTAGAACAGCTACAGCTTGAGCAGAAACAGTGCAAGCTTGCCAATGCCAGAGGACAGGTACAGCTAGGGTGGCATTAGAATAGCTACAGCTTGAGGAGAAACAGTACAAGCTTCCCTCCTCCAGAGGACAGGTACAGCTAGGGGGGGCATTAGAACAGCTACAGCTTGAGCAGAAACAGTGCAAGCGTCCCTCCTCCCGAGGACAGGTACAGCTAGGGTGGCATTAGAAGAGCTACAGCTTGAGCAGAAACAGTGCAGGCTTCCCTCCTCCAGAGGACAGGTACAGCTACGGGGGCATTAGAACAGCTACAGCTTGAGCAGAAACAGTGCAAGCTTCCCTCCCTCAGAGGACAGGTACAGCTAGGGTGGCATTAGAACAGCTACAGCTTGAGCAGAAACAGTGGAAGCTTGCCAACGCCAGAGGACAGGTACAGCTAGGGTGGCATTATAACAGCTACAGCTTGAGCAGAAACAGTGCAAGCTTCCCTCCTCCCGAGGACAGGTACAGCCAGGGGGGGCATTAGAACAGCTACAGTGTGAGCAGAAACAGTGCAAGCCTCCCTCCTCCAGAGGACAGCTACAGATAGGGTGGCATTAGAAGAGCTACAGCTTGAGCAGAAACTGTGCAAGCCTCCCTCCTCCAGAGGACAGCTACAGATAGGGTGGCATTAGAAGAGCTACAGCTTGAGCAGAAACAGTGCAAGCTTCACTCTTCCAGAGGACAGGTACAGCTAGGGTGGCATTAGAACAGCTACAGCTTGAGCAGAAACAGTGCAAGCTTCCCTCCTCCAGAGGACAGGTACAGCTAGGGTGGCATTAGAACAGCTACAGCTTGAGCAGAAACAGTGCAAGCTTCCCTCCTCCAGAGGACAGGTACAGCTAGGGTGGCATCAGCACAAGCCTTTCCCATTGCAGGTCAGGTACAAGTTGGACAGCAGCAGTGCACACGTTACTTCCGCCCAGAAACGGGCAATGTGGCAGCAGCGAAGCAAGCTTCGTTCTCTCACAAAAGACAATACTTGCAGGCTTCCACCTTTCACAGAACTGATCCGGTGGGACAGACTAGTCCGATCTTTCATTGCTCACACAATACGCACAGTTAAGGCATGAGTGACATGTAGGTTTCAGAAAGATTTCTGAAGTGGGTGCTTAAGTGACTAAGATGAATGTACAGGTGGATAAATATGAGAGGTCTAACTCTATTCTATTCCAGGTCCATGCACTGAAAGTGCTGCTGCGGTCAGTTGGATACCTGCTGCAGGTGTGGATTCTTTGGGCTCCATGTATTGAGAGGAGACATTACTTGCCAGGCCATTGATTTATGCAGCAATCCTGGCCACAGCGCAAACTAACTATACTTTGGCAGGCAGACAGGTGCCAACCTCTCTGAAAAGGTTTTAAATGCATGCGCACCACGTGCTGTGCCATCCCAGCCTCAGTGCTGCACCTGTTCAAAGTGTTGAGGGCCGCCACTGCTGACAATCATGCCGGGGTACAGGATGTGTGAAAGGAAAGGCTGTAGGGCATTCGTTTTTACAAAACAACAACATTTAACTACCTGTAAATGAGATGTACAGTTAGGAAAGCACAAATGAAGCACATTTTTTCCGTAGACAGATCAAAACAAATGAAGACACTTTACTTAGGGCCCGATTACGAGTTAGGCGGTGCAGGAGTGGACCGCCGTGCTGGCAGCCCATTCCTGCACCACCAAACCCGTGGTCGGGCCATCTGCCAGATTACGAGTTTCCTCGGGTCTGGCGGGCTTTTTTTGGTGTTCCCACGGCAGTGCCTCTGAAAATGGGCACTGCAATGGGAACACCAAAAACAGTTCCTGCACGGCATGTAAGGTACATTTCGTGCAGGGACTGTGGTGCATGATGTGCCCCCCTGCATGCACCCCATGGCCCAGAGGCTCAAGGGGGCCTGTTGGTCCCCCTTTGTTTCCTCTCCAACATGGTTTTCATGGCGGAGGAACTGCTATGAAAACCGTGGCGGAGAGGATACTCGTAATAAGATTAGCTGGTCTGCGGCGGTCCTGCCAAGCATTTTGCTGCCTCTTCACTGCCGCACCATCTCCAGGGAATGGCGGTTCCCTGGCAGTCCCTGCGCAGCAATGACGGTCCGACCACCCTAGTAGTGATAGAGCTGTCAGAGCAACAGTGCGGCAGTGGCAGGACCGCCACCGCCGCTCCTCCGTGAGTCTGGCGGTCCGAGGACTGCCAAACTCGTAATCGGGCCCATAGTGATTAGTGGATGATAAATACTTGCTGAAACCCGATTTCCACACATTAGTGTTTGCGCTATATAGCCTTATCAGTAAAACTGCAGGTCGATGTGAATGTTTTGGCCATTTCTATGGAAAATGTGCTGTCTGCAAATGACTGTACCGGACCACACCATGCTTGAGTAATTTATTTGCAGCAGTGTGCTCCAAAACGCACCACCAGCCAAATATCACACACTGACCACTTTCCTGCTGAATGGGCGTGTCTCGTTTGCTACATTTGTCCTTTGTGGAACACTTGGATTTTTTACAATCCTTATGACTTCAGTGATGGAACACTGATGGCTGCACCCCTAACTCTGAAATTTGTTCTAGAACCACCGATCCCCTGTTTGTGTTTAAGAGGCATTAATGGGCATCTGCCGTTTGCCTGATTGGGCACTTCGAATTATCACCTCAAATGATGACATGCAGACTGTCAGAGGGGTCGTCCTTCCTGACATGCACCCTTTACACAACTCTAAGATCAGCACGAGGTGGACACACGTGTATGGTAAGAATGGGCCCGAGAGCCACGCCAGCATCACCATGTGCCAAAGCACTTGAGTCCTACTGGACAATAAAAAAACAGCCTAAACATGGATAGAGCCAAGCTTCAGACCCTACTGTAGGAGAGTAGGAGCTGCTTCACATGGGTACCCCCACTTTTTGCGGGTGTTTCACTGTTTTTCGACCTTAGTCTGGCTGTGGCCCTGCTAATCAGGACCACAGCCTAGCTGCTTCCTCTCTAAAATGGTTTCCATGTACATTAGGTACATATCTAATTGGATTCTGGAGTGCCTTATAAGCCCCTAGTATATGGTATACTATGTACCTAGGGCATAGGTACCTCAGAGGCCTATCAGGGGCTGCAGCATATATTATGCAACTCCTGGGAAGCACTCCAAAATGACACCACAGGTCTGCTACTGCAACCTGGGTAAGGGTGTGCTTGCACCTCTTACTGTGGTATAGGCTACCTATATCAATACCTTATACAGACACATATAAACCTATAAGCCACTCCTATGGCAGGCCTTGACAATCCTGAAGGCAGAGTGCTTGGTTTTATGTGAGAGGGTGACCAAGCATGAGCTGAGCCCCTCTGCAGCTTTCGGAAATACTTCCTTATGGCTGTTCTGTGATACAAAGCGATACCAGTTCGGGCTGGACTGTTCCCATGAGGCACAGGGTCAGACTGATTTGCATATGGCCATGTCTGAACTGGGCTGGTGGAGTGAGCTAAAGAATGATGATGGATTAAACCCAGATCAGTCGACTGGGGGTGAGTGTTTGATTTGCTCAAACGGTCCGTCCATCATCCCCTTTGGTATTGCTTTGTTCGCCCTAAGGGGTATGCCCAGACGTGGGTCCCTTGCTCACTTTGCCACTGGAATCAAGATAGCCTGGTTCCTTGAGGGTTATGAACCCGAAACCGGTCCCAGGATGCTTGTTTCCGGTCCAGAGAAGACATGGCTTGGTAGTTTGGGTTGGACTGTTCCCATGAGGCACAGGGTCAGACTGATTTGCATATGGCTATGTCTGAACTGGGGTGGTGGAGTGAGCTAAAGAATGATGATGGATTAAACCCAGATCAGTTGACTGGGGGTGAGTGTTTGATTTGCTCAAACGCTCCGTCCATCATCCCCTTTGGTATCGCTTTGTTCGCCCTAAGTTGGCAGGGTATGCCCAAACGTGGGTCCCTTGCTCACTTTGCCTCTGGAATCAAGATAGCCTGGCTGATGAGGGTTATGAACCTGAAACCGTTCCCAGGATACTTGTTTCCGGTCCAGGGAAGACATGGCTTGGCAGTTCGGGCTGGACTGTTCCCATGAGGCACAGGGTCAGACTGATTTGCATATGGCCATGTCTGAACTGGGGTGGTGGAGTGAGCTAAAGAATGATGATGGATTAAACCCAGATCACTTGACTGGGGGTGAGTGTTTGATTTGCTCAAACGCTCCGTCCATCATCCCCTTTGTTATCGCTTTGTTCGCTCTTAGTTGGCAGGGTATGCCCAGACGTGGGTCCCTTGCTCATTTTGCCACTGGAATCAAGATAGCCTGGCTGATGAGGGTTATGAACCCAAAACCGGTCCCAGGATGCTTGTTTCCGGTCCAGGGAAGACATGGCTTGGCAGTTCGGGCTGGACTGTTCCCATGTGGCACAGGGTCAGACTGATTTGCATATGGCCATGTCTGAACTGGGGTGGTGGAGTGAGCTAAAGAATGATGATGGATTAAACCCAGATCAGTTGACTGGGGGTGAGTGTTTGATTTGCTCAAACGCTCCGTCCATCATCCCCTTTGGTATCGCTTTGTTCGCCCTAAGTTGGCAGGGTATGCCCAGACATGGGTCCCTTGCTCACTTTGTCACTAGAATCAAGATAGCCTGGCTGATGAGGGTTATGAACCTGAAACCGGTCCCAGGATGCTTGTTTCCGGTCCAGGGAAGACATGGCTTGGCAGTTTGGGCTGGACTGTTCCCATGAGGCACAGGGTCAGACTGATTTTCATATGGCCATGTCTGAACTGGGGTGGTGGAGTGAGCTAAAGAATGATGATGGATTAAACCCAGATCAGTTGACTGGGGGTGAGTGTTTGATTTGCTCAAACGCTCCGTCCATCATCCCCTTTGGTATCGCTTTGTTCTGTGATACAGCCATACCATATACTCTTAAGTGCATTATAACCTCGCGGTAAATGCTGACTTTGGGATGGCTGCATCAAAACATGTCATGTTTGGTGTCAAACACTTTGGAATACTACCCACCCGCCAGTCCTGGCGGCGGGGGTAGCATTCCACCCTTCTAGAGGGAGAGACATGTTCACACTGGCTAAACCCGGTAGGACTTTCCTGAGCCCTGGCTTCACAAAATGGATGCCTCTGCCACAGACACAGGTCTGGCCTCCTGCTGCTGACCGAAACTCTGGCAGGGGAGGCCTGGACAATAGGTTTCCTGTCACAGGGAGGTGTAACCACCTCCCCAGACAGGCAGATTTGTATTGGGGCTGGTCGGGAGCACTCTCTGGTGCTTTGAAGTCCTGCACTGGGGTCACACTTCTTGTCCCTGTGCATACTCCAGTTCAAACCGGTTGCAGGGGCTTCCTGCCCCTGCTCTGGTGCGAAACTGGTCAAAGGAAAGGGGTGTGACATCCCTCTTTCCTGACCCACCCATAGGTGGGGCCTTTGAGTTAGTCCATCCCCTAAACTCACTATAAGTATAGGAATCCAATCCCTAGGACTTTAGATTACCCTGGACAAAACTCTGCAACGTACATCCTGGACCTTCAACATTCTATCCTGACTAGAAGACTGAAGAGATCTCCCTTGGGGTCAAGGAGTGACTCCCCTGCTTGGCAGGCACCAAAGAAGCAACTGACCGGTCTGCAATTCTGAAGCTTCCGCCAGACGCCGAAGTCTCTGCATCCCCAGAGGTGGATTTCCAGACTTCCCCCAGGTTACCCTGAGTTCCCAGCAAACGTGAGGCCCATGGGTATCGTGGGTGATGTGGAACCGTGACCCCTGGACACCGTGAACTTTTGCAGCAACACTATCTTCCTGGTCCTCCTCAAAGTTGTGCTTTGGGCTCCCAGTAGCCCCAGCCTTGAGCACCTTCTGCACCAAAGATTGTTGGCCTCCACTCCACGAGTGACCCGTGGGCCAGTTTCAAGTGCGAATGCTCAATGCTGCTTCGCAATCACTAGCCCGTTGGCTAGCAGGTCCCCACGAAGGCGACTCCTTTTCTGATTTGGCTTACCTGGTTGCTCCAGACGTGCCCTGACTTATCCTCGCTGGGTGAGTCCCTCAGACCTTGCTGGTCTGCACCGCAGTCCTTTCACTGAATTCCAGTGACTTGTCGTTGCCAAGGCTTGTATGGGTCCATTCTGGTCGCCGAACCGCAGCACTCAACAGACTTCATGGGTCAGCTCGAATCCAGCTTTTGGACTTCATCGATGCCTCCTGGACCTCGGGGCTGAAGAGTCAAGACACCCATTAACTCACCTGAAGCACCCGACATCTGTGGGCATTGGTCCATGCTGCCCTAGGTCACTGGCAAGTGACCCAGACTCTGTTCCCTCTGCTTTCAGGTTCCTTACATCCTATATCCAGGCTTGGATCTCTTTGGATACTTCTCCTCTTCATGGCATCAGCAGTTCTTTGCAGGCTTCCATTGAAATCGACGACGCAACCCAACACCAAAAGACACCTATGCACCCGGCTTCCCTGGGTGAGGTAACTCGAGTACTCCGGTGCTCTCGTGGGTGCTAGCCCTAGAACTTCTTAAGTCCAAAAGGGTTTTGTCCAGACTCGATTAGAAATGTCCCTAATCTTTAAATTTCCAACCGTGACATTCCCCATAAAAGATAATAGGAACCTGTGGTTGTGTTTTCACACTGCATACGGCTCCTGTTGGTCCCCTGTGTCACTACCTTGGGTGGTTCCTTGGGTTCCCAGTGATTCTAGAGGCAATAGGCCTAGTGCCTATTCCAGTTGTGGTTCTTATACCACTTTTTTGGTATATGGTTTGGTACGCCCCTAGGGCCCAAACGTGTATTTGTGCTATTTCTGATAATTGCTGACTTGTAAACTAAGTACTTCGAACTCCAGTCTCATAAAGAGACTAGAGGGGTGTGTGTTAACCTAAATACATATATTTTAAATATATACATGGTGTGGTTGTCCTTTCATTTGCTCATTCAAGAGATTATAGACTGGTAAAACAAGCTGCCTTACATTCCTTCAAGACTGAGCCTGAAGGCTGCTCTCCATAGCTACCACTAGGATAGCTTTCAATAAAGGTCGTCTTTAACCTATCACCATAAGGGGTTGTTTGGACTGATACAAGGTGCCCACTAGAACTAGTGGACAGCATATATCAGGCCACCTTCTCACACCTACTGGGGGGTGGGGTGGGAAAGATCCTAATTTTCGTGGTAGTGAAGCCCCGTGCATGGCTCTGGAACGCATGCCCCTACCCTGAAATCCACATAGTCAGTCTTTAGATATTTTCAGATTTGTTTTTGGGCCTCAGTGCACATAACAATCATGTGTGTATACTGATGTCCTGATTAGAAATGAATTAAGTCCCAGAGCTCGTGAGAAGCACACCATATGCACTGCTCCTTTACCACGCTTGACTACGCAGGCTCGCTGAGCTATGCATGACCGCCCATGATGGCAGTGAAAATATCTTTTTACCTGTTGTCTGCACAGAGAGAGTTTCCCACTGGACTCTCCCGGTCCCATAAAATTGAGTCCTCAGCTCCAGCCATGTGGGACATGTGTTGCTCAAAAATGAAATACCTTTGAAAAGCAAGAGACAAGAGGCCTTTGGCAAAACAGGATCAGTTCTTTTAATTAATCATTGTGGCTGGGAGATCAGTTACAGACATAGGGTCTGAGGACTGTCTCAATTTGCAATCGATCTGAGACATTCTTTTATACAATTCATTGAATGGCATAAACAGTTCTGTTGATCTTTGAATGGTAAGGAAAGTAAGCTGCTGCTTTTTGAATCGAAATTAATTATTCGATGGATAATTCAGGTTGGTCTCAACCTTACGTGTATACAATGTGGCCAGTGGGTAACGTGTCCAGATGTCTGGCATGGGGAGCGTGTGATCACTGTATGTGCTGTGTTCTGATTGGCTTTATGTTCCTAACTTATGTGCCATCTGACTTTATGGTGTTTAGGAGCGCACATTCCCCTCCGGCCAGGTGTGCTTTTATTGGGGCCAATCTCCCTTGACCATTGTAATGTCGCTGCGCCTATCTGTGGGAATGATCTAAGGTTTCCTGTACATGGGATTGTCTGCCGGCTACACGCCACCCCAACTGTGACCTGTCAATCAGTAACCTCGGGCCTAGGTCTCACTGCTTGCCTGACGACGTATTTGCTAGGCGGGGTTAATGTGGAGTTCACAACGGGTAAATTCGTTAATAAGGACACAATTTCGTTCACATAAATGAATGTATCATTTCTTGTATCAGCGCCACCTTTTTCCATATTAACACATACATGTCGCATCTGTGATTTTTTTAATCAGACTTTATTAAGTTTTCACATCTATATACATATGAAAAAATAGCAGTAATGTCAGAGACAATCCACAGTTCTTATCAGTGGCTTAAATGTGATTCTCTCAAGGTCAGTGACGTTGCAGACAACAGTCTTGTGTGGCCCGGCTCTGCTGGTGACCTGTACCCTGAAGCAAGATGTACCTGTGCTTGACTGTAAGAACACCCAAAACGGCACTACATGGTTTAATCCCCAACAGAAAAACCTCCTGCGATGGCTAAGAAATTCATAACCACAATCGGTGGTCACATCAGAAGAAGGTGATGCGTCTGTGATGATGCAGCACTAGAAACAAATCACTACCGAATGTGACTGTTTGATTGCAGAGCCCCATCAAGGACCCCCACTACTGTGTGCCTGGGTGGGCTCTTCATTTGTTGGGGTGGTAGATTTGAAGTTTGGGCCCGTGGGACAGAGTAGGGCATGTGCCCGTGCAGCGTCGCCTCTTCTGAACTGTAGGCGCACATCATGGCGTTCCAGCACCAGCAGGGACTGTTGCTAAAGTCAGGAGCGGCCCGTGCAGGTAAGAGGGATGAGTTGGTGGGGCAAGGTTGGATGGGGATTCGACAGACGACCATGAGGGAAAATTAAATAAATAATTCCTGTTCCCTCTTTGTTGTCTCTCAAAATCCCCCCACCCGGTCCCATCGCTCTTGCCTGCACTGGCCGCTCCTGGCTAAAGTCACAGTCTGGTCCTGAGGCAGTACCGTCGCTCCCCATGAACGGCGTGTCAACCGGCGTACCAGTGGGGGTGTCGCCTCCACCTCAGCGGCCACAGCCTAGGAGAGCACCTCCAGTGCATCATTTAAAGGTACAGTGAGCCACTAAGGTTGTGGAGACTACAGTAACCTCATTAGACACAGACACAAACCAGATATCTGTGAGAAAGCCTGCCTCTCCAGTACAATGATGTATTTTCTGTTTTACCTGCTTGATAGTGTCTGCATCTCTACCCCATACCAGGCCCCTGAGTTAGCCTAGCACCACCCCCCCACACTACCCTGGGGTCAGGTGCTAGAGCGGTGCTCTGGGTGCAGTTTTGGGCCCACGATAAGGTAAGGCCCAAGGAAGTAAAGGGCTGTCATTGTCGCACTTTGAGCCCACTCACCCCTGAGTGCCATGGAGGGCCTGAAAAGACCCCTCTCTTACTCGCCTCCCATTCAGGAACCTCCCAGCCTTGGGGCAGCTCCAACAACTGTTCGACTGGATGGACCGCGAGCCCTACTCGATTCTGAACTCTTCATCCCAGATCAATATGATGGCCAAGGGCATAAATCTGTATGAATATGTTCCCACTCCTCTAGACCAACCGTCCTGCCAGAGCGCCCTTAGAAAGGATAGTGCTGTATTCCATACACGGCTCAATAGTACACATAGGAACGCTCTCATCAAAAAACAGCCTTAAAGGCCCCCTCCACTGTGAAACATCTTCAAACGTGTGAGTCAAGCGGATGAGTGAAGGTCCAGAAAAGATCCTGAAAATATTATTCGTTTAAAAACACCTTTTAATTTTCTAGATATCTTCTTAAATCACATTAACAGACAGTTCGTAATCTGTATTATGCATTTGAAATAATGTGTTCCATGCACTGTTAACCGCTGACGCGTTTTTCAGGACACAACCCCTTTGTCAAGGCTGGTGAATCACTGTGAGCAGTGAAGTGATGTGTAGTTAAAGTGCCTTGGTCCACAATCTAGTCGTATCATAAGAGATATTGGCAGTGAAGCTCACCTTTGCAGTCTGTAGTATTTGAGATGATGTAGCAAGGCTTGTTTTATATCTGTTCTTTTCTGAGATTCATGAGACACCCATGACAAGGCTCAAATCAGTTATATTTTCTGAAGCTACCACACGTTATAAAGCCCTCTATAAAAAAATAAATCAAAGATCGATATATTTATTTATAGAGTTTTATATAGTGCGAACATGACCAACCGCTCAGTATCTTTACGGCTATTGAAAGCCACAATAGATTAAATGTTCATAACTTTAACTTCAGTTCTTTGTCCTTCCTGCACAGAGGCGGTCTCCTCTTCTACACAGAGTCCTGCTGCAGGGACCCACCTCCCGCCCCGGCTGTCCTCTCCACTTGAGGTGGATGCAGCACCTCCACCGTGTTAGGACCCATATTCCAGTCACAGATCCTTACCCACAAGTCAGCTGGGCTGATCACAAGCAGAGGTGCAGGCCAGCATCCCCTGTATCCAGCAGAAGGTCTTACTTCTTCAGGTGTTTATAGGTTTCTTTTGTGAGTCAGGCGTCTATAGGTTTCTATTGTAAGTCAGGCATCTATAGGTTTCTTTTGAAGGTCAGGAATGTATTGGTTTCTTTTGTAGGTCAGGCATCTACAGGTTTCCTTCGTAGGTAAGACGTCTATAGGTTTCTTGGTCAGGTGTCTATAGGTTTCTTTTGTAGGTCAGGCACTTTTAGGTTTATTTTGTAGGTCAGGCATGTATAGGTTTCTTTTGAAGGTCAGGCATCTATAAGTTTCTTTTGTAGGTCAGGAATCTATAGGTTTCTTTTGTAGGTCAGGTGTCTGTAGGTTTCTTGGTCAGGTGTTTATAGGTTTCTTTTATATTTCAGGCATGTATAGGTTTCATTTGAAGGTCAGGCATCTATAGGTTTCTTTTGAAGGTCAGGCATATATAGGTTTCTTATGTAGGTCAGGCATCTATAGGTTTCTTTTAAAGAGCCATTAGCAGATTCTTGACTCCAACCTGAAAAGGAAGCTAGCAATCAAACATCCCAGCCCTGGCAAGCAGTTGTCGTCTCAGTTACACTGGTTGCCACACCTATCCTTGGTCATGAGAATCCTTGGTACACTGAGAACAACCTCTGTCCACCATTGGTTCTCCTCTTGAGCAATCACAGACTCCTCCAATCAGAATCCGTGTGTGCCCTGGATGATCCGGGCAGTCAGGGCCTCTTCCACAGGAGCCCTCTGCCTGCTGGTCCCAGGCAGTTTCCTATTTGCATATTGGGCCCAAACTGATCAAACCACATACAGCAGGAAGAGGGCATGGATCTGGAGAGCCCCGGCTGGGACAGGAGTCTAAGCTTCAAAATGCTCCCTAGCTGCCCTTGCTACTGTACCCTGACTACCGTGGCATTCCTGGGGGAAGGAGTTGGAAGGCTACAGAGCTCATGTTCAACCCCCTCACCAGCCACCAAAGCCCAGGTCCTGCAGACATCTCTGTGGAATCTTCCAGGCCTGTCTGGGGGGCAACAAGGGAGCCTGGGCTGCTCCACGGAAGTCCTCCACTTTATGCAACAATCCACATAAAGGAGTCCCACGACGGCTTCCTGTGGCCTGTCGGTATAGAACAACCCACACACTCCAAGTTCACCTTACCATGTCCATGTATCAATGAAAGCTTTCCACTCACGTCATACACAAATGGAACAAGGAGCCACCAGGCAAACCAGCAGACCATTTAACGGAGAGGCCAACAAAACTTAAGTTACCTGCCAGACCTTGGATCATCACTTTAGTCTTGGGCAGGGACTTCTCTCTCCTTGGCTTCGCCCCAGGGAAAGGACGATAACTTCCTCTGAGTAGCCACCACTGGACTCAGGTGACTAAGTGGTTGCTAGTGCTTTTTGTACAGATCACCCATGTCTCGATGGAGTTTGAACTCCTTTCTTTTGTCTCACTATGCCGACTGCAGACTTTGGGATGGTGGTCCATCCTCCACACCTGGATCACGCACATCCATTGGGCAGGCAAGGGTCTTCTTGGGGCTCTAGACCCCTGTAGATGCCACAACCTGGCTCTTCCTTGTACGTGATGCCCTTCCACTGCTTTTCATCGTGCTCTTTTGTGCTGTGATCTTGTTGCAGATGCGTGGAAGGTTCATTTCTTGTGCCCTCACCTCTTCCTCAGGCTGGCAAGGGTGCAGGTGATGGCAAGCTCTCTCAGCCATGCTTCAAACCCATCAAGAGTCTCAGTGAGAGATGGTTTAGCCAGCACAGCCCTAGAGAAAGCCTGCAGCTAAACATGCTAACCCAGATAATGGCACAGAGACCTTGTCCAGGCACCTCCATTTACTATTTTTATCGTCCAATGTACTGGGTGCATGATGCATGCTGGTAGTTGTGGTCCTGCTTAAAGGGCTCACAAGAACAGAAGGGTTTCAGTGGATTGAATGCTATTCAATAATGAGTCCATGCAAACGGCCTTTAAAACGTATCACTGAACCTGAGACAGGTCTTAGGTTGTCAGCCTGAGTTGGGTGGGCACTGTCCCGGGCAAATATGCCACTTCACCAAAGCCGGACTGGCCGTACCGGGCACTGTGCGTTTCCCCAGGAGGCTGGAAAGGTGGGCTTCCGATTTTGTTACTGGGGTCCGTTTATGTAGCAGTGAAGCAGTTTTGAAAGCACCTGCTGTAGAGTTCCTTGTGTATCCAGTAGTTTTCAGGCAACAATAAAACTGTCAAGATGACTCTGGTGATTAATGTACCTGCTGGAGAGAGATCAGAGCTTTGTCTCCTGGCAGGTTTGACTCATCTAAGGTAGCGCAGAGGGTTGATGTTCTTGTCACAAAGGATGTATATCATACACATCACAGAACAGTTTTTTATGTGCATAGCTCAGTGGGTTACTGCTTTAGTCACAGTGACCCTTTTGTTACTGTGCAGTACATAAGTTACAATCATAGTCTAGCACAGTGAACTATGAAGGGCCATCAAAGAGCTACACGCAAACTACAAGGTACAAGTTAGAAAGTTATGTTTTTTCTGAGTCTTTCAGTATTCTAATGTTGCTAAAATGGGTTTGTTTGGGTAGAAATGAATTCTTATTAGAATGTCTGCCCTAACCACTGTGTTACATTCTGAATCCTGAGTTTGTGCTTCCCCAGACCAAGGGCTCTTATAAAATGCCTCCCAGTATGGATGACGTGTGAATCCTACACCTTGTAGTCCCCTTTGTTGTATGTAACATTTTCTATTCACTGATTCACACATGCATGATTCATTGTCTCTGTATGTGTGTGTGATGTGAAGTGCTCCAAACGCCCGACACTGGTATAAGAGGTGTTATAAAATACATGTGAGAGCGGGGCTATAGAGAGATGAGAGGCGGTGCTGGAGGGTGATAGTGAGGATCGGCAGAAGAGCCCCAACAAGGATTGTTGATTCCTGGTGCGCTGTAAGGTCATCATTCACTGTGCTTTCAAAGTTAATACAATTGAATAGGTAATGAAAAATGTGTTGAAGAGTGCACCGTTTTTGGCCACATTTTCTTCGGGGGGAGAACCCCCCAAACCTTCTTGTAGTGGTCACTCACTATGCACTGTACAGGGGCTGGTCTGACAACATCTGCCAGGGCTGCTTTGGGTTCCCAGTTCATTCTGCTCCCAGTTTTACCTGGTGTGGGATCCTGGGTGGTAACACCAATGATCGCGGACATTTTCCACCTGTTGGCAGCAGGTGGAATCCATTTGCATGAAAGGCCTCGGATGAGTATGCTGCATGGTCTGAGATGTGAGCATGTTCAGTGTGTTATTCCCTATTAAGAGGACTAAACCTCATGATGCCGCATTACCAGAAGGGAAGATACTGCCCAGGACCATTAACTGTGACCCTGAGATCTCCCCTTGAAATTACTGGGCTTCTTGAAAGGAGGGCAGTGGAGTGAACGACAGAAGACGCTCTAAAGTACCTCAGTCTAAGGGTGGTTAGTTACAGACAAACATAGGAAGTTCAGTTTGTTGGGAAGTTGCGTCATCCTGAGCCGAGCTGATCATCAGAGCTTCTAGGGGGGGTCGTTCTGCTACGGGGAGACACAGAAAGACAGCAGCACGTGCTCTGTAGTGCTAAAGATCCCCCCGTGGCTCTAGAAGAGAACAGTCAGCGCAGTGCAGGCACAGCGGGAGGCGAGTAACAGGCTACAGTCACAGGGTGCCTAGACTCACTCAGGGGCTAACGGCTACGACGGGGTGTCTCTGGCAATCTACTATTCAAGTATTGTATTGTAATTGTTTTTATATAGCACTTACCACCCCTGACGAGGCGTCGAAGTGTTTTTCGGCAAGTAGCACGCTACTCCGGAATTCAAAAAGGATGAGTGGTGGATTAGTATAGTATAATTTGAATTAATTTGAGTGGTGGAGAAGTGACTCTGTTAGTTGGATTGAAAAGGATAATGGGGGATAGAAGAGGAAATAGCTTAGAAAGTGTTTACTCGGAGATCACAGTAGTGAGATGAGGTTTAGGTTGCGTATGAGGAGAGGTGGGAGGGAAGAGTCTAGAAAGTGTTTACTGGGAGATCATCGTAGTAAGAAGAGGTTTGGGATGAGTGTAAGGAGAGATGGAGGAGGGAAGAATCTCTAGATATGGATTAGGCAGCTGATAGTGGTAAAATGAGGTTTGGGATGAGTCAAAGGAGGGATCGATGTGGGAAGAATCTAGAAGGGCTGTTTGGGAGTTCATAGTATTAAAATGAGGTTTGGGGTGATGCAAGGAGGGGTAAAGGAGGGAAGGGTCTAGAAAGGGTTATTTTGGAGATCATAGTAGTGGAATGGGGTTTGGGGTGAGTCCGAGAGCGGAGGTAGAGGATATATTGAGAGAGGAACAGGGTGAAACATAGGGTAGAGCCTCAGAGAGTTGACTTCTTTTAAAGTAGGAGTAAAGCGATACATTTATAGATACATAAGTACCTAATTGTATCAAGAAATCCACATATATAGATGTATTCATATAATCAAATCAAATGCTTATATACCCAGGGATTCGCGTACATTTGTGCCCGAGCATGGCGGTCATGTAGGAAAGAGCCAACTCTTGAGCGGTCCCCCGAAAACAAGATGGTCATCGGTGGATCTTGTGTTTGGGGGTGATGGTGAATTCCATAGTATGGCCCCTCGAACAGCGAGAGATGCGCTCATGTATTCAGACACGTATAATGCCCTTGGAGCTACAGTAATGTTATTAACTAGTTCTCATAACTAGCGACTGTTTTTAATAAACCAACTGTGAATCATTCCAACAACTGCGAAGACACAGGTGTGATGCCATTTTGTTTTGCTAATTATTCAGGGGACAGACTCTTGAGCAGGTCTAAGAGTTCCCACAAAAACTCCAAACAATATTTATTTTAATGGTAACACACTTACCTCGATCGGAAGCCATGCCTGCATTCTTGCTTTCCTCTTTTTCACCCTAAAATCAGCTTTCAAGCAATCCGTGGAACAGAATCTAGAGAGTGTAAAGTTTCTCGAAGAAGGAGCGCCCCGGCCTCCGTTTACAAATCTGGGGGGCCTGTCATCAGCGAAGCCTTCTGCTCTGGTACAGTCACCCGCACCTTCAGCTCAGTGTTGTAGGACGCGCTGCGTACAGTGACATCACAGCTTACGATGTCTGAACCGGACAAGTCATTCATTTTCATACCAATAATCAAAGTTGAGATCAAATAGCAAAGCTTAATGAAAATGACAAAACACTCAAATCACGAAAACCTCAAACTTTCGAACCTGGAGCCTCTGTTCACCACGACCGACAGAATAAGGTTCGGGAGCTTGGATGTGACGTCAACTTTATGTGCAACAAGAACTTCGAAAAGGGCGAACACTTGACTAAACAATCCAAAATGAAGCCAAATTACAAAATACGTCTGTACCGTTAACAGGCGATTGAATGAATGGACACAGAGTGGGGGCGCTCATGCACTCGAGGGGTGTAGCGTCTCAAACTAGCCAGAGATGAATCCAGCTCTAAGCACTGTGTCAGGTCATCTGCAGCAGATGCCGACTCCAAATATTGGGGTTGGTACCCGTGGGAAATGCTTGAAATGTGGAGTAGAAGCGGTCACCCTACTGCACACAATATGGCCTTGCTGAGGGGTTTGGATGGAGGGTGGGGGGAGAGTTCTTGGAAGTCCTGGGGTCACTATCATGTTGGCATTGCAATTTTTGATCCTTAATGATGTTGAAGTACTTAGCAGTAATCGAACACTGCCCCTTGCGGCTAACTATGGCCATTACAAGCCTCGAAACTGGTGGTGGAGTAAAGGCAGTGGATGGAAGCAGCAAAAGTAATCTACAAGGGATAGGAAGTCTCCAATAATTACTTAAAATATGGGGCCTTGACTGAATTACTACGGCCAAATAGGATTGAGGGCCGTGACCCCATTGAAGAAACCCAATGTTGTACAACGGGCTATGAGTGTGTCTTAAGGTGCCCCCCTCCCCCCCCCCCCCCCCCCACCGGCCCACCACCACCCAAGAATGCTCCTGGAAAGTGCATACTCCAAAAAACAGTGTGAGTTAAAGGGATAATGGGGCTTGAAGTATCACTCAATTTCACTTGCATTTGCTAAACGGGTGTGATAACGCAAGGAGGTGGTTGCTGCCATGATATGCTAATGGTAATTCTCTACGCCAAACAACCTTTTTACTTTTCCTTTAATATGGTTGTCTCTATAATTACGGATACAACTAATAAAGCAAATAAAAAACAAAAACGTGCTGCATTTAAAAAAAAACCCAGCTTTATTTAAAAATTGTCCCAGACATGGAGGTCAGCTGATCCCAGCAGGCCACCATCCCTGGGAGGGTCAGCCATACCCAATGGGGTCGCAAATTGCGAGTGGCTCATTATTATTCATGAGCCTCGCATTTTGCGCATTCATTTTTGCGAGTCGCAAATTACTATTCTCAATTTGGCGCAATTAGCGACTCGCAAAAATGAATGGTCGTAGATCTGGCCCGTCATCTATAAAGTGCTCTTGCGATCAGTTTCGTCTTACCTTCCACTCCTCTCCTCTCATTTCCACCATCTTGTTCCTCCCATTGCCAATCACCTCCTCGCATCTCCCTGCCACCAGCAGATATTCCCCCTGTAATTTTCTTTGATTTTGGTCGAGACTCTACCTGCATTCCTGCACTTCCACCAGGCCCCTCCCTCGTGATAGGCGAGGATTCAAGCATCTGTTTCCAAGAAGACGTATTGCAATGAGGATTAGAGCCGGAAGTAGCAGCGCCTCTCTGGCATCTACATATTCAGCATCTGCTGGGGCTCTCTATGGTGCTGACCCTCATCCCTGGTGATGGCCATCTCCCCCCCGGGGGCAGGAAGAAGAGAACCCCCCAGGATAACACATGTGGAGGTTTAAACTAAAGCGTCGCAGGCAGGACTGCGCCAGGAGCCAAGGCTTATATCAAAGCATCACAGGCTGGTCTGAGGTCAAGAGTCCAGGCTTATATTAAAGCATCACAGGCAGGTCTGAGGTCAAGAGTCCAGGTTTAAATTAAAGCATCACAGGCAGGTCTGGGGTCAAGAGTCCAGGCTTAAATTAAAGCATCACCAGCAGGTCTGGGGTCAAGAGTCCAGGCTTATATTAAAGCATCACAGGCTGGGTCCGAGGTCAAGAATCCAGGATTAAATTAAAGTATCACAGGCAGATCTAGGGTCAAGAGTCCAGGCTTAAATGAAAGCATCACAGGCTGGTCTGAGGTCAAGATCCCAGGCTTAAATTAAAGCATCACAGGCTGGGTCTGAGGTCAAGAGTCCAGGTTTAAATTAAAGCATCACCGGCAGGTCTGGGGTCAAGAGTCCAGGCTTATATCAAAGCATCACCGGCTGGTCTGAGGTCAAGATCCCAGGCTTAAATTAAAGCATCACAGGCTGGGTCTGAGGTCAAGAGTCCAGGCTTAAATTAAAGTATCACAGGCAGATCTAGGGTCAAGAGTCCAGGCTTAAATTAAAGCATCACAGGCTGGGTCTGAGGTCAAGAGTCTAGACTTAAACTAAAGCATCACAGGCTGGGACTGAGGCCAAGAGTCGAGGCTTAAACTAAAGCATCACAGGCTGGGTCTGAGGCCAAGAGTCGAGGCTTAAATTAAAGCATCACAGGATGGGTCTGAGGTCAAGAGTCCAGGCTTAAATTAAAGCATCACAGGCAGGTCTGAGGTCAAGAGTCCACGCTTAAATTAAAGCATCACAGGCTGTTTCTGAGGTAAAGAGTCCAGGATTAAATTAAAGCATCACAGGCAGGTCTGAGGTCAAGAGTCCAGGCTTAAATTAAAGCATCACAGGCAGGTCTAAAGTGAAGAGTCCAGGATTGAATTAAAGCATCACAGGAAGGTCTAAGATCAAGAGTCCACGCTTAAATTAAAGCATCACAGGCTGTTTCTGAGGTAAAGAGTCCAGGATTAAATTAAAGTATTGCTGGCTGTTTCTGAGGTCAAGAGTCCAGGATTAAATTAAAGTATCGCGGGCAAGTCTGAGATCAAGAGTCCAGGATTAATTAAAAGCATCACAGGCTGGTTTGAAGTCAAGAGTGTAGACTTAAATTAAAGCATCACAGGCTAGGTCTGAGGCCAAGAGTCCAGGTTTCCATTAAAGCATCACAGGCTGGGTCTGAGGCCAAGAGTTCAGGCCTACATTAAAGCATCACAGACTGTTTCTGAGGTCAAGAGTCCAGGCTTAAATCAAAGCATCACAGACTGTTTCTGAGGCCAAGAGTTCAGGCCTACATTAAAGCATCACAGACTGTTTCTGAGGTCAAGAGTCCAGGCTTAAATTAAAGCATCACAGGCTGGTTCTGAGGCCAAGAGTCCAGGTTTCAATTAAAGCATCACAGGCTGGTTCTGAGGCAAAGAGTCCAGGCTTAAATTAAAGTATCGCAGGCTGGTCTGAGGTCAAAATTCCAGGCTTAAATTAAAGCACCTACGAGATCTAGGGTCAGGAGTCCAGGCATAAACTAAAGCATCGCAGGCAGGTCTGAGGTCAAGAGTTCAGGCTTAAATTCAAGCATCGCAGGCAGGTCTGAGGTCAAGAGTCCAGCCTCAAATTAAAAAGTATCACATGCTGGGTCTGAGGCCACGAGTCCAGGCTTAAATTAAAGCATCACAGGCTGTTTCTGAGGTCAAGAGTCTGGGCTTAAATTAAAGCATCACAGGCTGTTTCTGAGGTCAAGAGTCTGGGCTTAAATTAAACCACCAGAGGCGGGTTTGAGATCAAGAGTCCAGGTTTAAATTAAGGCATCACAGGCTGGGTCTGAGGCCAAGAGTCCAGGCTTAAATTAAAGCATCACAGGCCGGTCTGAGGTCAAGATCCCAGGCTTATATTAAAACATCGCAGGCAGGTCTGAGGTCAAGAGTCCAGGATTAAATTAAAGCATCACAGGCAGGTCTAAAGTGAAGAGTCCAGGATTGAATTAAAGCATCACAGGCTGGATCTGAGGTCAAGAGTCTAGACTTAAACTAAAGCATCACATGCTGGGTCTGAGGCCAAGAGTCCGGGCTTAAATTAAAGCATCACAGGCTGCGTCTGAGGCCAAGAGTCCAGGCTTCAATTAAAGCATCACAGGCTGTTTCTGAGGTCAAGAGTCCAGGATTAAATTAAAGTATTGCTGGCTGTTTCTGAGGTAAAGAGTCCAGGATTAAATTAAAGTATTGCTGGCTGTTTCTGAGGTCAAGAGTCCAGGATTAAATTAAAGTATCGCGGGCAAGTCTGAGATCAAGAGACCAGGATTAATTTAAAGCATCACAGGCTGGTTTGAAGTCAAGAGTGTAGACTTAAACTAAAGCATCACAGGCTGGGTCTGAGGCCAAGAGTCCAGGCTTCAATTAAAGTATCACAGGCTGGGTCTGAGGCCAAGAGTCCAGGCTTAAATTAAAGCATCACAGGCTGGTTTGAAGTCACGAGTGTAGACTTAAACTAAAGCATCACAGGCTGGGTCTGAGGCCAAGAGTCCAGGTTTCAATTAAAGCATCACAGGCTGCTTCTGAGGCCAAGAGTCCAGGCTTAATGAACGCATTGCTGTCTGGGTGTTGGAAGAAGAGGGGATTGTTGACAGATCAGAAGTCCAGGCTTAAATTAACACATGATGACAAGTGGGTTAGCCTGTATTCTCCAGAAAACTAATTTCCGTAGACCCACTCGGCAATCCTAAATCGGCATCATTAGCTTGCAAGATGAGAGCAGGTTTGGGACACAATGCCTCTGGTATGCCCACTGGGACACGGGGCGATGTCTGTACCGTCCCCCTGATGATTCTGCCCCAGTTTAAGAGCCAGAGCTGCTGACTTTTAAACTAGAGAACTAGGTTAGAATCCCAGCGCCTGTTCAACATCCTGTGATTCTAGGCAAATCACTTAGGGGCCTATTCACAAAGGTAACGCGTCATACGTAGATTTACTCTCACCCTATGGAGTGCCTTTACTGCTTTGGCTAATCTCCACTTACGTGCTTAACTTTATTGAAAAGAGTAAGAGTAGCTTTACACGTGTAGATTTACTCACTTTTGAAGTAACCTTTGTGAATACCCCTTAATCTCCCCTGTTTATGAATTCTGTCCTTCAGTGGCGTCATCTGGTATTCGTGCCTTGGGTCTAAGCTTGTGCTATTTAAAACTAACAAAGGCCAGTTCTTCTTCTTGGCCAACTCTGTGCCTTGTTTCCCTCTTCAGTGAACTTTGGCTGATGGACACACAGTGGCATATTTACAACTAAAGTGGGGAACCCTGTCACTTCTGAAACACAGGGCTGCTCCTTATTTACAACCATAGGGTGCAGTCCTGCATTTTTCCCTGCGCTGGGGCTAAATTTAGCTGCATAGTTCCAACGCAGGCACCCTTGCACATTAGTGAAAGGGTGCCTGCCTTGTGGGAACAATTGTTTATGTGCAGGAAAGTGTCCCGTCCTGCACATAAACAATCAAAAATGGCGATTTGTAACTTTTATGTGTGATTTGTAACTTCTATGTGCTGCTTGTGCAACTCGCCGTTGCGGAACGCCCACTGCAACACCCATTTCCCGCCCCTTTCACACTATATCGCCACCACAATGTAAAAAAAAGTGACATGGCTATAGGGGCTTGTAAATATGCCCCTCAGTCTGCTAAAAGCTCTAAGGCGAGAACTTTTACTCTAAAAAAGATTATTTTTTTAACCAAATTTCAGCAAACCGCGCCTTTTATTTGTGAGTGTTTGTAACACCGCTGCTCCATAGAAGCTCTCACCTTCGGGCTAATGACTTAATATGCACATTGACACTCACGCAAATTAACGATAAATGGAAGAAAAAAACTCTGATACTGAACGACGCCGTAAATATTTACAGTAACATTTTCTTGCAAGAATTTGCCAGCCCGGAATCCATTACAGCCTCATCTTGTCTGATTAAATTAGTAAACGGCTCATGAGACCCAGCAGGGCAGAGACAGTTTTCAACAATATCATCAGCGCCGCTTAATGTTCCGCGTGCGAGGCGCTGCGTCACCGTTGACGCTACACTAAGAAGCCAAGTGGTGTGGTAGGGGGCGGGGGTATTGATACCCCAACTCGGCTCCTGCAGCAGCCACTTCCAGGGGGTCAGAGACAGGGGTGAGACAGGGTTTAAACAATATCAGTGGTGGCTTAATGTTCCGCGTGCGAGGCGCTGCGTCACCGTTGACGCTACACTAAGAAGCCAAGTGGTATGTGTGAAAGCGCGCTATGGCCCTGGGGTGATTTGGCCTGCTGGGCTGGGAGCTTAATAAATTACACAACACTCGTGGGCTGTAGTCTGGGCTGGAAGTCCAGTGCGAACTCTGCCTGTTTATTTTATCCTCTCTGGCCACGCCTGGTCAGAGAGTGTTACAATGTGTGGATGCCCTTCCGGGCAGTGGAGGCAGTCTTATGAACTAACAACTAGACTGCTACATCCCATCCCAAATCAGTGTTCTACGGGGATGTCAACGACGACTCAACATGCAAAGTCTGCCAGCCTCTGACTCGGCCTAGGATTCGGCCTTAGGCTGTAACGGCATTGGGCATCTCGCTGACGTCTCCTTGTGCTGGCGGCTGGCGGTGTTTCCACGACATTGGATTGTCCACCATCATTGGCCGGCGTTGCATCTTCAGGCACAGGGCCTTGAGTGCTGTCAGCTTGTGGTGGCAGACAGTTGCTTGGACACTCTTCATCCTCCATTCTCCTGGGGTGTTCAAGATCGATATCCTCCGGTTGTACTTGTTTAAACCAGGAGATATTCCGGGTGATGATCTCGCCTCCTTTCTTAGCGGTGAGGGCTATTCCATTGAGGTTCAGTACTGTCCACAAACCGGGCTCATATGCTGTGCGGAACTTCCCTCCGCTGCGACGGTGACACACTAGGACGGTGCATCCGGGCGCTATGACTCTCGGCCATGCTCTTCTCCGGCTGCTTGCTTTGTCGTTAGTGGCTTTTCGTCTAATTTGTGTTTAGACAGGATTGTATGGCTCCGGTGTCCTGCTCTCAGCAACTGGAATGGTATTTAGTCTGGGACCAGCTAGGATTAGTGCCCACGGCGATCGCTGTGTAGTGCAGTGTGGGGTGCTGCGATATTCTCTCAAAAATCTATGAAGCGCCATTTCAGGGTCAGATTGTTCGGCTACTGATATGCGAAGGATTTTGTTGAGTGTTCGCATAAAACGTTCTGCTTCACCATTGGCTTGAGGCCATTGCGGAGTGATGCAGTGATGTTTGATTCCCAGTTGCGTTAACAGCTCTTTAAATTCTCCTCCTTGGAACGGAGGTCCATTTTCAGTTTTTACAACTTGAGGCAGTCCAAAGAGAGCAAACGCTTTCTCGAGCACTGGCTGCAGAGGGTTGAATGATGTGGACGGTATGACTTCTACAATAGGATACTTCGTGTAACTGTCGACTAGGACAGCTGTGACTCTTCCGTCTGGGAAACTCCCGAAGTCTAGGCTTACCCACGACCAGGGGATAGAGCTGGATCCTCTGTTAATACCGGTGATGGTACTTCTTGGTTGCTGGTGAGCTGGCAGTCCCAGCACCTCCTCACAACAGTGTCCACAGATGCCTCTAGGCCAGGGAACCACACCTTCTCTCGCATTCATGACTTCATCCTCACTGTACCTATGTGGCCTTCGTGGGCCAGAACTGTTGCTCATTCCTGGAGGCCTACCGGGATGACGATCCGTGATCCACGTAATACGAAACCACTCAGTTCGTCGTGTACTCGCCACATCTTCCCCAGACGGATTCGGTCTGGTTCGTTCCATCCGGTGATACCATGGAGGAAACCTTCCCATGACCCCCTGCGTATGGCTTCTAGTACTTTTTGGAGTACAACGTCATTGTCTGTTTCATCCTTTATCTCTTAAATTGTGAGGGCTCGTGGGCAGGCCCATTGAGACAGCATGCATATGTATTCTTCAGTACGTTTTTCTTGTCGGGTGCCTCCTGGAAGTGTGTCTAACGGGTGCCTAGACAGGAAGTCAGCAGGACTTTTGGCTCCGGGTCTGTACTCTATGTCCATTTGATAATGTTGTTGCTGTATCACCCATCTTTCAATCCTGGGCGGTGGATGCGGAGCGGTGCCTCTGAATAACGACAGTAGTGGCTGATGATCAGTTATGACCTTGAACAGGTGTCCGCAAATGTAAAGATGAAAATGGTTGCAAGCCCACTTGATAGATAGCGCCTCTCGTTCAATTTGGGAGTAACGAACTTCGGTTGGTGTGAGCGCTTTACTTGCGAAGGCTAGGGGAACCCACTTCCCTGGCTCTATCTCTTGGGCGAGGAGTGCTCCTAACCCCACGGGGCTGGCGTCCACTACTACTTCTGTTCATCGTGTAGTGTCAAAGTAGGCCATGGTGGTTTTGCTCAGCAGGGTTGTCTTGACCTTTTGGAATGCCTCTTCCTCTTCTTTTCCCCATTGCCACACTGCATCCTTCTTTGTAAGAGCTCTTAGAGGTTCTGCCACCGTAGCCAGGTTCGGTATGAACCGTCCACAGTATGTGGCCATACCCAGAAAGCTCCGAACTTTTGATGCTGTGCTGGTGCTGGTGCCTGCTGAATAGCTTGCGACTTCCTGGGGTCCACTTGCACTCCATCTTGGCTGAATACGTAACCAAAGAACTCGATGGACTTTTGGAAGAATTGACATTTGTCCCGGTGGAGTGTCACGCCATGGTCTACTAAGCGTTGCAAAGTGGCTCCGAGAAGACGATGGTGCTCCTCGAGAGTGAATGAGTATATCTTCACTGACATTGAGGATGCCCTAGGGCCCAGATAGCATTTCCCGGACTGCGTTTTGAAAGATTTCTGCTGCTGAAATGTAGCCTTTTATAGCAGCGTAGCCCCAGGTGAGTTGAGAAGGTCGTGATATACTTGCTTTCCTCTGCCAGCTTCAGCTGGTGGTACCCCGCGTTGAGGTCGAGTTTGGAAAACCATCGAGATCCATTGAGATCGGCTAGTATGTCGTCGACCGTTGGGGTAAGGTGTCTCTCTCATTTTATCACTTGATTAGGCATGCACATGTCGATGCAGAGACGTATTTTCCCTGGCTGTTTCGGCTTCTCGGCTATGACCATGGATGACACCCAGGGCGTCGGTCCTGTGACCTTTTCGATCACTCCCTGCTGCTCTAGGTTCTGAGCTCCTGCTCGACGAGTGGTCTGAGATGAAACGGTATGCGACGGTGTCGTAGGGCCACTGGTTTTACAGCCTTGTCAATGTGTAGCTTCACTGGGTTTCTTTTCATGCATCCAATGCCTTTGAAGAGTTGTGAAAATAGCTTGAGTATATCGTCGGCCTGTAGGGTCTTGACTGTGGTGGCAAAAGCGTGACCCTCGCGGGCTTCTGGTCGGCCATCGTCCTCGGGCGCCTCTAGATGAAGTTCGCATGGCATCGGCATGTTCAGTTTTTATTGTTATTGGCTTTTCCGCTTGCTGGGCAAGCGCGGCATCCATGACTGTAGCACTGGCATCAAAGAGTTCCTGCAACCTTGCTAGGATAAGAATATCTTCCAGGGTGATTCCTGGTTGTCGCAGTATGAGGCTCCAAAGGTGTTTGTTGCGGCACCCTTGGATTGCTTGGGCTCTTACTTCTTTATTCTGGTCGTCGTCCGTGCTGGTACTGGCCAACTCTCGCAGCTGAGCGTGGAAAGTGTCCATGGTTTCGTCTTCTCTCTGACGCACTTGGCAAAGTTTGAATCGCTCGTAATCTGGGTTGAGCTGTGGGTCAAAATGGGCATTTAGTGCCCTGACTGCTGCGTCGTAGTCGGTAGGAGGACCGGTGTCCGGGAGGTGTGCAAACAGTTTATATATTTCTTCCCCCCCAAAATGGAGTAACAGCGACCTTTTTACTGCGCCGTCCGTCTCACGAGTGGCGGTAAAGTAGTTGTTGAGCCTGCCGATCCAAACTGTCCACCTCGGTGATGCTGTCACAGGATCAATGAGCTCACTGAATGGGGGCAGTGCTGTAATCTGTGCGTGTTGCGATGTTGGCTGTACCATTTGCTGTGCAGGCGACACGTTGTGTTGGGCCGCGGGCACAGCTGCCACTGCGGGGCCAGACATGGTGATGCCTCCCTCTCAGGCTTGGAATAGAGTCAGGATGAGAGCCTGTGCCTTAATCACCCCAGAAAACTCTGCTCTCCCTGGAACCAGGGTATTTTAGGCATGGAGAATTGGGCAGAGAAACACAGTCTGGAGGCTGCAGAGCATGTACATGTAAAGTCCTAGCCCCACGTTAGGTTAAAAGTACTCGGGGTGTTTTAGGCATGCAGTACCTTGTTGCTGCCAGCAAGTGGTGCTGCGTCGCTCCCTGGAGATGAACGGGAGGGCCGGAGTGAAGTGTGGAGCGATGCGCGCGTATGCGTGATGGCAGTGCAGCGCTTAACACGATTGTGAACACGCTCTGGGAACTTCCGCGGGCGATTCGGTGCCGGGCAGCTGGGCGGTCCTGTAGGCAGCGTCGCTTAGACATGCAGCGGCCAGCACTCTTCGCCGCTCGCACGTGGTTCCAACAGTGCTGCGGGATGTAGCGGGATCCCGGTCACCGGCAGCGCGGAGATTCCGCTCTTCGACGATCTCGCCAGTCAGCTGCTTACAGAGGTAAGCGTGCAGCATGCGATGGGCAAAGGGCGCCCACCCTCGTCGCCAATGTGAAAGTGCGCTACGGCCTTGGGGTGATTTGGCCTGCTGGGCTGGGAGCTTAATAAATCACGCAACACTCATGGGCTGTAGTCTGGACAGAAAGTCCCGTGCGACCTCCGCCCGTTTATTTTATCCTCTCTGGCCACACCTGGCCAGAGAGTGTAACAATGTGTGGATGCCCTTCCGGGCAATGGAGGCAGTCTTATGAACTAACAACTAGACTGCTACAGTATGGTGGGGGGTATTGACACCTCAACTCGGCTCCTACAGCGCCACTTCCAGGGTGTCAGAGACAGAGGTGAGGCAGGTTACGGAAAATATCAGTCCCAGCTTAATTTGCACGCGCGAGGCGCTGCGTCACCGTTGGCTCTACACTTACAAATCGAGCGGTAGGACAGGGGGGTTGACATATCTTAACTCAGCTCCTACAGAAGTCGCTTCCAGGTAGTCAGAGACAGAGATGAGACAGGCTTCTGACAATATCAGTCCCGGCTTTAATGTTCCACGTACGGGGTGCTGCCCCTCGCCCACCCCACCTCCCCGCAGCACTCCCTCCAGGAGCCGCTACTGCTTCGGCAATATCAGTCCCGGCTTAATGTTCCACACACAAGGCGCCGCATCACCGTTGGCGCTGTAATGAGTGAGCGGTTTAGTTAACTACTCTGGCAGAAGCCGGATATGTGTGTGTCAGGATTGTGGAAGCATCCTAAGGCCATATTCATACTTCATCCTCTGCACATCATTGCTTAGATATCGGTGTACCATGTTTACTGTTTTCGTATTTATGTCACACAGAATGGAAAGTTTGTAAATTTTGTTAAATATTTGTGAAAAATATGTTAAACTATCCATAATTGATTTACAATTGAAAATGAAATTTATAACATGTATTTATAAATAAGGCGATATACATATATTTTTGCTACAAATCTATAAAAACATAAATAAAAATTATGCATAAAAAGCACCTTAGCACTATTTAGTCTTGTATTCAAGAGTCACGCTGTTCTTGCATTTACACTGTTTATTTAATCTATATTCCTAAATCTATGTTCTTTCCAATTGTAGAAGCCGGATATGTTGCACCCACGCGCTTACACCGAGAGGCGGAGCCCGCATCAATAAAAAGGGGGCGTGCCTGGGAATGGGCAATCGGCACCTAGATCCAATAACTGAGTGGTGTCTAATTATTTAATGCATGTGCGCTCAAGCCTGAGCGCCTAGTGCCCTCTGTACACTGGGCCTACACTGGCGACAAGGGAGCCGACCTCAGGCTCCTGTGCTCTGCGTGCACCGGCCAGCATCTGGCACAGCTCCGACACGCAGCCCTGGCAGCGGCCGTAACGCATCGTCAAGACACGAGCACACTGCCCTGACCGGGCCAGCAGAAGGCGAGGGCGACAGCAGTAACGGCCGTGGCCCCCAGAAGTGCATCCTGCAAGGCTGGTAAGACGCGACACTCGCTACCGCATTGAGGCTTATGCACTGCTTCTTTTTCTTCAACTACGCGCTAGCCCGCCCACGCGACCGGACGAGACACCACCCACACAACCTGTCAGGCAGTGAGTCAAGGATCCCAGGGCAAATGGGCCCTGAACACGTGGCACCTCAAACGCGCTGAAAGAGGTACTGAGGAAGAGTAAAAGGGAAAGGAAGGCAAAAAACAAAGGGACAAAGTAAAGACAAGACATCACCTAAGAAGGAAAAAAAGAAAGACCAGGTCTCACCACAGCTCCACAGAGCAGCATTAGTAAACCCGGGGAGATAGGCACAAGGAGAATAACAGCACTGCTTCCCACAGACCGGAGCACAGAGTTGGCATCCACTACTCACGGGATACAAGGAAAATGGGAGACAACCCCGATGGCAACCCGGCACCAGTCCACATCATCACACATGTGCCCACAGGCGTGCTGCCCCGTTTAGCGAGGCGGCTGACCCCACAACAGCGTCCCCATGGTGGAAAACGTGGCTGGGACGGTTGGAAAATTACTTTATAGCCACCAGGGAAACAGATGGGGCAGTCAGGCGGTCGCTCCTGCTCCACTAGGCAGGGGAGGAGGTATACCTGTTATTCAAACACCTCCCGAACACAGATGGCCCAGCCAACTACGATGCAGCGGTGCCAGCGCTCAACGCGCATTTTGACCCGCAACTGAATCCAGACTACGAGAGATTCAAGTTGCGACAAGCCAGACAAAGAGAAGGTGAATCTATTGATGCTTTCCACATAAGACTGAGAGAGCTAGCAAGCATGCATCTTGTCGACGAAAGGGCTGCACAAGAGATCCGAGCCCAGCTCATCTAGGGTGTGCGCAGCAAGGTGCTACGCGGGCTTATATTAAGGCACCCGAATATACCCCTAAACAACATATTGGTCATGGCCAGGACGCACAACCTGTCAGCAGTGCGGGCAGACGAAATGGACTTGGTGCTGAGGCCCACAACCGAAAAGAGCGCAACCATCAAAACGGAGCGTGCCGATGCTGTTACGACGTGAGACAAGGAGAGCAGGCCACGGGACCTCCCTGCCTAACCCAGAGGGGCCAGCGTGGGTACTGTGGACATGAAAAACATCCACCACATGCGTGCCCCGCCCAAGGGAAGACATGCACCAATTGCGGCATCCCAAACCATTTCGCATCCGTGTGTGAACGAAAAGGCCAGCGCAAGGATGGCAGGGGGGCTAGGCCCATACCAAAGCTCGTATGACAGCTGTCGAGCGTGTCTCTCACATCCTCCAAAGGGGAAAGAAAAAATGAGCGAGCCACCAACCCAGAAGATGATTCATCCACTGAGGACGACAAAGGTGAAATGTACCTGGTGCTGTTTACACAGGCACTGAAGAAACGGAGAAGGCCACAGCCCACGTGCACAGAAAGATCACCGGGTCGGAAGTGAGCGCAGTGATCGACACCGATACGATCAGAGAATCATGAGATCACGACCGACATTCACGTCATCAACTAAGAGGCCGACACCTTACTCACGCAGCAGAAGATCTCGGACTGGTAATGTTTGCGAGGAGTATGCAGGCGAACCAAACCAAAGAGCTACTCAACCAGTTCGCAAACTTGTTCCAAGGCCTAGGATGGATCAAGAACGGCCCAGTCAAGCTGCACATTGATCCGTCAATCACACCTACGGTGCTACGACACAGGAGGGTTCCATTCCACCTCGGACCGCTGGTGGAACACGAGCTACAAAAGTTAGAAGACCAAGGAGTCAACGAGAAGGTCTCTGGACCTATGCCCTGGGTATTCCCCATGGTGATAGCCAAAAAGCCCCGACAGCCGGGGAAAATCCGGCTGTGCATAGACATGCGCCTCCCCAATAAGGCCATCTGGCGCGAATGCCACATCACCCCAACGATGAATGACATCGTAGCCGAAGTCAACGGGTCCAGTTGGTTTTCAAAATTAGACCTGAACGCAGGCAATCATCAGTTGGTCCTAGCTAAAGAGAGCCGCTACATCACCACATTCAGTACCAACCTGGGGCTAAGGAGCTATAAAAGTCTCAACTATCATCAGCAGCTGAGGTGTTTCAGGAAACAGTGAGGGAGATCCTATCCGGTCTGCCAGGAGTATTGAACATGAGTGATGATATCCTCATCCACTCTGAAACCACGGACTTGCACTACTGCCAAGCAGACAGAAATACTCGTCGACTCCAGCTCCGTAGGCCTCGGACAGTGCTAACCCAGGAGCCAGGAAGATGGATGGCCCTGGCATACGCCAGCAAGGGGCTCTCACCCACCAAGAGGCGCTATGCACAATTCGAGAGGGGGAGCCCTGGCCATCGGGTAGGCGTGCGGTCAGCCATTCAGGGTCGTTAGGGACCAAAAGCCCTTGGTGCCTCTGTTCAGAGGGTCAGCACCACCCCCACCCCCGAGGATTGAGCGGTGGGCCATTGGACTGCAGCAGTACGAGATGGAAGTGACCTACCAACCAGGTTCTAAAAACCCACCAACTTCCTATCGAGACACCCGGCACCCCAGAATGATCAAGGAGAGGAGTCAGACGTCGAGCCGCTCGAAGCTCACCTGTACATGATCTCAACCATCACGTGCCCAAGAGCCCTGATGCGGGAGGACATTGCCACGGCTGCGGAGGGGGAGCCCGTAATCACCAAGGTACGCATAGCCATCCAAGGAGGCCACTGGCATCAGTTTTGCAATCTGCCAACGATTGGGCCGGACCTGAGAGAGAATGCCTCATGAAGATGTGGAGGATCAGGAATGAGCTAAGTGTAACCCAAGGAGGGATTCTACGAAGAGGGTCCCGAATCATCATACCAGCGGCCCTACAACATCAGGCAACCAAACTGGCTCACTAGGTACACCAAGGGGTGGAGAATATGAAAGCCGGGATGCATGAAAAGGTGTGGTTTCTGGGGCTCGAGGTTCAGGTGGAAGAAGCCGTGAGAAGATGCTCAGCTTGCCAGTTAGCCAACTCCTCAGAAAGACCAGCACCCGTCCAGATGGAAGAGCATAGAAAGGCCCCATGGGAGAAGGTGAGCATCGATTTTGGGAGTTTTCCTGAGGGTCGGATGACCGTAGTCATAATTGACAGCTACTCCAAATATCCCCTGGTAGAGGTCATTAGCTCCACCACCTTCTCCCGGGTTGCCCCCGTACTCGAGAAGACCTTTGCAATGTTTGGATGCCCAGAGGAGATCAAGAGCGACAATGGGCCTCCGTTCTAAGGAAACGAATTCCACGAATTCATGCAGCATCACGGCATACGACATCGCCGCATCACCCCGCAATGGCCACAAGCCAACAGAGAGGTTGAGAGGTTCATGAGGACCCTCAACAAAGCCCTGCGGGTTCCCGTGGCAGAAAACACAGATCCTGAGTGACACCTACAACTGTTCCTCCGAGCGTATAGAAGCACCCCCACAGCACCGCCTGCTGTACACCATGGTCGCTGATGTTCAATGGGGCCCGCGTGACACACTCCCTGTCTGCCCAGGGTGGATCCCGCCTCCGTACAGTGAGGAAGATGCCCTCGAGGAAAGAGAGAAGCAAAATCTTGCTGCCAGCCTGACCAGGAGGGCAGCCCCCAGGGAGGTGTGAAGAGGGTATACTGTGATAATGAAGGACAGGAGACCAGGAGGAAAATTCCGACCAGGTATGAACCAGGCCACTGGACAGTGGTCGGTGTGAAAGGGACCATGGTAAAAGTACAGAAGGGAGGAGAGAATGTAACCTGAAACATCTCCTGGTTTAAGAGGGTGCCTGAACCCCCCGCCAGTATGGAAGCCAAAAGGGTCCAAGACGCCGGAGAGAATAGCGGAACAGAGCAAGAAGGCCCGGCGGTACATGACGAAACTTGCTATGAAGCAGAACCGACGACACCAAAGGCCACTGAGGCAACAACAACATCTGAGCCACCAGAATCCCAACTCGTTGTTTGGGGCGACCACCCCAGGTACAGACTGAGAGAGACCCCAAGACCCTGCTCTCACTTAGGGAGACGGCAGGCTCCCAGCAAAAGGAAAAGAAAAAGAGACTAAGTTGGGATGGGATGTAATGAGTAAGCGGTCTCGAGCCGGATATGTCTCACCCACATGCTCACGCCGAGAGGCGGAGCGCACATCAATAAAAGATGGGGCGTGCCCGGGAATGGGCAGTCGGCACCTAGACCCAATAAGTGAGTGGTGTATAATTATTTCATGCACGCGCACTCAAGCCAGTGCCCAGTGCCCATTGTACACCGGGCCTACAGGAGCTACGCTAAGCAGCCGAATGGCAGGGCAGGGGTGGATGGGAGGTGTGGTGTGTTTTACACACCTTAGCTGAGATCTTACAGCAGTCACCTCCAGAGGGTTGGAGGCAGAGGCTCAACACATGGGTATTGCAGGTTGTGCCAGAGGAGCCTCACGGGTAGGGTGGAGGGGATACAGAATTCAAGAGAAGTCCCTGTCGAGATAGAAATGATGTCCAGAATTCCAGGGAAAGGAGCCATAAAATAAATCTTTTATCACAATACACCAGGAAGCAACTGTGAAAAGGGAATCCTGAATAACAGGTTCTGCTGTTTAAGATTCATGCCTCAGTGGTAACATGGTGCCTTGAAGTACTGGATAAGAGATGACGTCAGCATCAAGGCGTCTCCATAGTCTCCTGTGCCCTTGGCAGGCGAAGTCATGAGTGGACTGAAGTGACCTGAGGAGGGGCCTGGCTGGAAAGTTACTTTTCTGTATGGTTTTTACCCCGAGCTCCGCCCCTTTCAAAGATGGCGCTCACAGGGTGTGAGGCACTAGACAAGAGCTTGAAGATACAGGTGTGGCCTGGAGGCTACAGCTACGAGGAGGAAGAGTCTGCTGGACCACTGGAGCCCCCTCCCCTCACCCATTTCTCGAGGTTATGAAAGGTTAAAGTTCCTTGACATTGCAGCCAGCATCAACCAGGTGTGCAGCACTCATCGCCAAGTGTACTGGGGTTGGCGGTAAACTCTGCTCTGCCAGCGAAGTTCGTGGAGTTTTGCCCAGTCTGTGTGGCAGAGTTTTTCTTGTGCAACGTTAAGTTGGCATTCCCGAATGAGAAAAAACAAGGCTAGCCTGCCTACAGGAGAGATTTCTCAATGCGGGCAATGGCGGCAGATCACTAATGCTTGTGTTGATAAAGTTGCCACTCGCGTTGCGGAAGCTGCGGCTCGACTAGATAATCTAGCGCTGCTTTTACAGGTAACTGCAGAGCTGCCATGGTTTCACATTACCATGAGTGACATTTTCATAATTTCAGTGTAATTATGAGTGACATTTCAACGACTATGAGTTATACTTTCTTGCGAGCAAAATCAAGCAATGAAGACGAGGGAAACATATAAATATCAGAAATTAGACACATTTTAGCAACGAGAAACTCTAAGAACATCTTAAAACTGCTGCAAAGCACCAGAAATGGAAGGGCAGCAGTCAGTTGACTCGCAGACTCGACAGCCAGCGCCAGGGTCGTAACACAGGCCCCTGCAGCCCCCGCAGTGCGGGTGGCCCCAAGCTCCAGAGGCCCCCTCAGCACAGTGCTTGGGCTGGCCGGAGAGCTCCTGATTGAGTCGGGAGGCGGCGGTTATTGGGGGTGGGCGGAGGGGCTACGCCCTTCCAACTAATTAATGCGCGATGTGGATAGTAATTATAAAAGCAATTGCCATCCTATTTGAAATTATATCAAAAGCGTTGATGGACGTCAGGCTAAGTCGTCACAGCGTGACGTCTTGGAAAGGGAGGGGTTGCAGCATTTGGAAAATGGCCTGACGTGAGAGCTGTAATTGAGAGGCGATTTCAGGAGTTGCAGCTTGGCCTCATTGAAAGGAAGCACCGTGGACTGTTCTGGTGAGACACCGTGACCGACACCTGAGTGCTTTTAGTCCTCCTTGGGTGTCGGAGCGTCTGCTTCACTTTTCCTCCGTAAACCCCTTCCTCTCTTCCTTTCCCCACTGCCCTTGGCCTGTCGCTCTCTCCTTTAACCTCTATTTCCTCTCGAGTAGCAGCAGTGGGGACGATTCATTCAACTAGTTTAAATTAAGTGCTTTAACTGAAGTGTCATTGAGCGCGTCTCCTGTGCTGTAACCCCAACGCCTGGCAGACCATGTGCCTAAATTCTGCCTGAAAGAAATGCAAATGGGGCCTGCAAGTTAATCTGCAAATGTAAAGGAAAACATCTGCAAATGTAAAGGATGCTTGGGAGTTAGTAGGTGTACTGGCTTTAATTGATCAAAGGTTTGTGATAGCAAAGGCATTCCTTTTGAGTGGCAGTGCAAAGAGTTAACAAGTGAGCTGTGCTCTGAGTGTTTTTAATTGGCATGGTGTTGAAGGGATAGTAATGTAAAAAAAACAAATTACATTCTGTCTCAGTATTATTAAAATATATATTTTGGAAACACCATTTTATCTTAACCTTTTAAGCATTTTGTAGCCGTATATCTTCTACTGTGTGTACTGCAAGTTTAAAAAAGTGAATTACATAATTTCAGTGCTTTCTGTCACAGACTGACCTTGTGGCACTAAAAATACACAAGTAACTATTCTCCACTGCACTAAGATGTAATTCTGTGGCTCTCTGGTTACACACAGACCTCTGCAGTGTATTAACTAATAGACTTTCATAATGTACTACAGTGCATTTGCCACTATCATTTAAAAAAAAAAAATCATTTAAGTTGCAAGTTATTTTATGTGTAGCTACCGGACGGTAAAGCTTTCATAATATTTTGGCTTTTTTAGCCACACCTTTTGTACAACTGATATTCCGAACTCACATATTTAAAAGTGCATGCATATGTGATAATGAAGAAAATTGAGGTTTGGTAAAATAAAATATTTGCCTAAGATCACACCATTTAAGTGGGGTAGCCGTGCTTTACAAATATTTTCTGGTTTCGCTTTGTACATATCGGCCACTAAATAAGTATCTATTTGTCAGTCATTATGTTAAGGCTTTGTTTTCAACGTCTTTTTGCAGTTTTAAAATACCGCGAACTCGTTCCGAAGTAATAGAGCGCTTTATGAGTACCATTTATATTACACAAGGTCACATTTATTTTTTATAGACACATGTGAAATTAACTGATTTGCCCAGAGATGCAGATAATTCAAGTAAGAATTAAACCTGGTTCCCCAGTTCCTAAATAGGCAGCTCTGGCCGTAACATCACATCCTGGGTGCAGAAAGGGTGGCAGGCTGAAGCCAGTATTAGAACTCTGGGCGTGATTCAGAAAGTGCCTTCGCACTGTATGGGGCTTTGGAGCTCGAATATAGAACTGTAAGGCACATCGAAGGTTCACAATTAAAAGTCTCTTATAATGTTGTGGAGATTGTAAATTTAAAAAAATCAGTGAAGGCCCAGAGTTTTTTAAATACATGTTGCTGCTACACTCGGGCCTTTCCTAAACTCTCACCCAGGCACATATGCTCAGTGTGAACGCCTGTGCATTTCAGAAAGAAATTGCTTGGACTTCAGACATGAAAATTCAGGAGTCACAGCCGCACAGGTATCCCTCTTATCCCACTGCCTTTCACCCTCAATCTCTGCCATGGCAAACCTCCTCCTCCCATCTGCCAAACCAATCGCTGTGTTAAAAATCGCGCCTGGACTGAAGTGGTTTGGGAGGCAGTGCTCCGTACAACATTTCACACTAAAGCTGAAAATCCCTGCAATGGCGCATTTTTTCTGGTTCTGATACTTGTGCTTGTGTTTTAGGTGGTGTCATGTAACACTTCATGATTTCCTTCCAGGGGCGTGCTTGTGTAACGCTACAGACACTTTGGCTCCATTTTGAATAAGGTGTCACCAGAACTCCAGGTGTCCCTTGCTTTTCTTGTAGGGTAACTTAGTGGGTTAAAGTGAACACTTCATTAAACCTACAGGCTATGGTCTGAATACCTTCAGGACAGACTTAGACCTTCATCCTCCCAAGAGTGATAAAATGAGTGTACCGTGTGTGTGTAAAGGTGACAGATGTTGCAGTCCAATGGCATTTGGCACAAAGAGCTACATGTCACACAATGGTCTATGAGAGTGGACTCCTCCTCATGTTGCACCATCTGCAGCAAATGGGAGGTTTGCATCCAACGCTTCCTTCTGTCTGCTTTCTTTACAGCTGTGAAACCAACCACGACATGTGGCAAAGTCAGGATCATGACACTAGACAAGACCTGTGCACATGGCAGGCAACTGCCCTTCACTGTTTCTTATAGCTTAGTTAAATAAATGGATGAGGTGAAGCTGACGCAAACCTCTACTGTGCAGTCTCATCCAAACATGACCAAAACTGGAAAGGCACATTTTAAAGACAAGGCACATGGTGGGCACTTTTATTATGCTCCCTTTGTTATTATGAAATCTGTTTATTAGCATTTTGTTAATATAGACACAGCATAAATCATAAATGTAACATCTCACAGGCAATGAGTCTGGTACTCGGAGGAGTCTACGCCAATTGTGAATGCGGTGAACCACAGGATCTATCGCCACTACGATGTGTGGAGTAATGCAAACTGATAAGTGTCAGGGCCACCGCCCGCATTTAAACAGATTCATGGAACAACAAAAAGGGGGGAAAAACAGGGTAAACAACAGAAGCCCAACAGAACAACAGCAGCAGGTTCGATCTTTGACCACACGACCCTCAAGATACCTCCCCCCAGTCCACCCTCCCCCCGGCCCGGCCCCCCATCCCCCGTTACATATCGTTCCATTAAAGGCAATTGTCATTGTCCGCACATCCGCCCGGTTCGGCTAAGCCCTCCCCGCCAATCCCCAGAGTGGGTCTCCCAGTCTCGCCTCTGTTCCCCTCCCCTCTAGGAAGTGGCTCCGCAGTATGTGCCCCACAGAGTCCCAGGGCATCCCCATCCAGCTGCATCAGGGTCTGCAAGTGTACGTCCCATTGATTCGCTATGGGTGTGCGTCTGAGGCCTAACGTTTAATCCCGCAAGAGAGCCGTACCCTCCGCCCCCGCCCACACTAGCAGGGAACTCCGCCACGCCTGCGCCCGGGGGGGCTCAGCCGCCTTCCAGCGCTTAGTAATTAACCGCTTCGCCACAACCAGGCCCAGGTCGAGGAAACGACAGGCAACCTTCGTGGGGGGAGTTCTACGAAACAAGTGTAACAGACAGGCCGGCCAGTCCCGCCGCGCCAGCGGACCGGCGCAAGTACGCAACGCTCCATGCACCGTCCGCCAGTATGAGTCGAGCGCTGGACAGCTCCATAACATGTGCACCAGTCCAGCATCCAGATCCTTACAGCGTGGGCATTCAGCGTCCGCCCGGTGGAAATAGCGACTGATGGAGTCGGGAGTGAGATATGCTCTGTGCAGTATGAAGTACTGGATTTGGCGAAACCGCAGGTTCCTGGGGACCCGTGTGGGCCCCCGTAGCGTATCCCTCCATTCCTTGTCGGTCATGGGGCGGTCCAGATCCACTTCCCATTTACCCCGCAACAGAGACAGGTCCGTCGCCACCTGCGTGCGCAAGGAGGCCGCGAACCAACGAATCATGTGACTGCCCCGTCCCATGACGTGGAGGTACTGCATCATGAGGTGTTGTGCCGGTTCCTCCTGAAGAGCACCCCACCGACTCGTCAGCGTCGCGATTAGCGAGCGGTGACGGAGGAACTGACCGGCCGCTAACCCCGTCTCCTCCGCCAGTTGAGCGAACGGTATAAGCGCACCATCGTGGTAGAGGTCCCCCAGCGTACAGATGTCCGCCGCGTGCCAGTCCGCAAGCTCCGTCGAGCGCAATATCCCTCGACCGCTAGGTGAACCCTCAATCGGTATGGCAGGGGCATATGGGGTATGCGACTGAGTCTGGTAGAGGGCACGCCGATAGCACTTACAGGCCACCGCCACTAGAAGGGGCCCCGGCTTGACCACTCTGGCCGTCGGGTGGAACAACGCGATAATATCCGTCAGGGGGAGTGGTGGCTCCATGGATGCCGTGTCATCCCTCTCCCGGTCGGCCAACCACCTGGCCACCCATTGCAGCTGTGCTGCTAGGTAATAGTGCGCAAAGCAGGGCATCGCGAGTCCCCCCTGACCCGTTGGGAGGTACAACTTAGAGAGCGCCACTCTGTGGCGTGCGTTGCCCCATACAAAATCCCGAAGGGAGCGCTCCAAGGTGGCGAAGAAGGACGCTGGAATGTAGGTCGGCAGATTAGCAAAATAGTAGAGGAGTCTGGGCAGGGCCACCATTTTGACCAGTGCAATGCGGCCCGTGACCGCAAGGGGGAGGGTGCCCCAGAAACGCATCTGGGCCCTGATCGCCGTCACCGCCCTGCCCAAGTTACCCTCCACCAAGTCAGCGGGTCGCCGATACACCTGGATGCCCAGGTAACGGAAGGTGTTCGGCTGCCACCGGACTGACACACCCCCCAGCTGAAACCGGGGATCCAGAGCATCATCACAGAACGGGTAGAGACATGATTTGGCTGCGTTCACCCTTAACCCGGAAAGCGTTGCAAACTCCGTGAGAACCCGCTCAAGGTCCCCTGAAATATTCGCCACGTCTCGTACGAAGATCAAGAGGTCGTCCGCGTATAAGGAGACCTGGTGGGTGGTGTCGCCCATTGGAATGCCGTCCGTCAACACCCTCCGCAGGGTGGCCGCCAAGGGCTCTATGGCAAGCGCAAAAAGGAGGGGTGAGAGGGGGCACCCCTGCCTGGTACCTCGGCCAACCGAGATGGCCTTGGAAATATACGGGCCAGTTCTCACCCGGACCACAGGGTTCTTGTAGAGGAGCGCCGCCATTTGCAGAAACCCAAGGCCTAGTCCGTAATGCGATAGTGTTGCCACCAGATAGCCCCACTACAGGCAATCGAAGGCTTTTTCGAGGTCTAACACGAGACAGCCCGCCCGTGGCCAATGCTGTGCACCGTGTGCGGCAACACGGAAGAACCGGCGGAGATTAAGCGAAGTGCTGCGCTTCGGCACGAACCCATTCTGGTCCCTGTACACCAGTACAGGCACAGTGGGGGCCAGCCGCTCCGCTAGGACCTTGGCCAGGATCTTGTAATCGGTGTTGAGGAGGGCAAGGGGGCGATAGGACCCTAGATTAGTAGGATCACGCCCCGGCTTGGGTAAAGAGATCAGGTAGGCCTCCCTCATGGAGGCGGGCAGGGTGGCCTCCTCAAGAGCTGTGAGATATAACGCGTGCAGACGGGGCACCAGAGACTCCCGATATGCTTTGTAGTATTCTGCCGGGAGACCATCCGGCCCAGGCGCCTTGCCAGAGGCCAGTGAGGCCACCGCGTCCCCTATCTCCTCCAGAGTTAGGGGACCCTCCAGTGTTTCCTGGTGGGCATCCGGAATTGTGGGGAGGCCGGCGGCCCTCAGAAACAGATCAAGATCCTGTGCCTGCCGTCGCCCCACTGAGGTGTACAGGTCTTTGTAGTGTGCCGTGAGTATCTGGTGGATCTCCCGCTGCGTGTGCACCAGCGTACCGTCCAACCCGCGGATGGAGGCTATTGGCGCATAGCCCGATTCCTGTCGGATCAGCCAGGCCAGCAATCGCCCCGCCCTGTCCGATGTGGCGTGGACCCGTGCCGAATGGGCAGCGTAGTTGTGGCAGCGCAGCCTCTCCAACAGCTCAGCATGGCGTGCCCGGAGCCGGGCCAGCCTAGTCGAGGCACGCCCACCACCCTCGCCATGACGTTCGCATGCCAGTAGCCGAGTTTCCAGAGCGGTGAGTAGCAACATAAGTTGCTTACGGATATTCCCTGTCGCCCCCAGACAGTGTCCCCGCATGGCCGATTTGTGCGCGTCCCACTCTGTCAACGTGCTCTCCGCCGTGCCCTCATTGAGGTCAAAGAACTGTTCGACCGCTGTGCCGAGCGAGGCCCGGAACTCCGCGTCCTCAAGAGCAGCCGGTTGCAAGCGCCAAGTGGGAATGGGGGGTCTCCCCGGGTCCCAGCAGAGACGCAGTCTAAGAGGATTGTGGTCAGAATGAGTCCGGCCCAGGTGATCCGCCTGGATTATCAAAGGGTCCAGCGACGGAGAGCTCACCACCCTGTCGAGGCGGACGTGAAGATCATGTACCGCAGAATAATATGAATAGAGCCGTTCAGTGGGATGTAAGGTGCGCCAAACGTCATGAAGGGCCCACCGTGACAACCAATCAGTAAGGTTCCTCACGTTCGAGACTGCCTGTGTGCTACGGAGTGGCGGGTAGGATCTATCAAGGCTCGTGTCCAGCACGGCATTAAAGTCCCCACCTAGCAACCAGGGAAGACCCACATACGGGGTCAAGGCCACCGAGAGGCGATCAAGGAACGACGGTTGGTCAACGTTCGGGGCATAGATAGATCCTAGGAGCACAGGGTGCCCATTGAGCCGCCCCCGCACCAGAGTGTATTGACCATCAGGGTCAAGCACCATCTCGGAGCATGTGAAGGGTGTGCCTGCCCGTACCCAAACCAGTGTACCCCGAGCATGCGCGGAATATGTGGTCCCAAAAAGCTGTCCCCTCCATCGGGCGCGCAGCCTGTCCAGTTTCGGCCATGTCATGTGCGTCTCTTGGAGAAGGGCCACCCCTATCTTGTGCCTCTGGAGATAGGCAAAAACAGAATATCGGCGGGCCGGTGTGTGCATGCCCCTAATGTTCCAAGTGACTATTGCAGTGTCAGCCATCGGCGTAGAGCGCGGACAACACTAGGCCCATCGGCCGAAGCGGGCTGGCCGAGGGAAGGGGGGGAAAAAGACCAGGAGGACCGCTACCCAGATCGCCTGCTGCAAGAACATGATGTGTGAGAGAACTGCAGAACACTGCAGAATGTAAAGAGGCAAAAGTAAAGATAATATGAACAAAAGGAACTCCATAACCGCAGGGGCGAACCCCAGAATCGGGCATTCGTCCAAACATGTAAGGCTCAATCGCCTGTGAACTACCAGATCAGAGATGGGTTTACGAGGGGCTAAAGAGCAATACCGTTGGTCCTGGCCTGCAAGAGCCCCTTGTTACCCCCGTCAGGGCCTCGTGTGCCTGTAGGGCTGCCAATCGCCCAACCTCTCCCCAGAGGAGTGTGTGTGGAGATCGCCATCACCCCGCTCCCCCGCAACCAGAACAAGCCCGAAACCCCAGCCCCCGGCCCATGTGCAAGGGGACCCGCGCTGCCCCTCCAGCCCCGCGACCCCCGCAGCACCCCAACCCGCTCACTCATGGAAGCATACAGGGCCCCAGAAGTCACAGTCCAGGGGACAACAGAGGCAGAAAGCTCCCCCCCCCCCAAGAGTAGTTCGGAGCAACCCACCCGACACCCCGGGGTACCTGTAGTGGACACAGTGCAATCAAACAAGAGTTCACCCCAGAAGGTCGGCTGTCTGGGGGGTCACCTCGGGCAACACCTGGTCTTCCGGAATCAGGATGGACGGGGAGGAGGACAGGTCAGTCTCAGTGTCACTGTGAATGCGAGCCGCCACGTCCCCCTGGCTGCTCACAGACCCCAGAGTGGCCACCGCCTCCAGAGCCTCCAGCCGCTCCACACGCATCCTCTCCGGACTCGGCGCAGCCGGGGGACTCGGCCCCATCCCACCACGTCGGTCCCTCTGTCTCCGCCGTCTCAGCCTCTTCTCCCTACGCACCACAGGCCCCGGGTCCGCGGGCCGGGGGCCACCATGTTGGCCCGTTTCCTCCAGCCAGTCCCAGACATCGGACAGGGCATCGAAAAATCGTGTCTCATCTTTCGTGACCACCCGGAGGCGCGAGGGGAACAGCAGCGAGTATTGGATGTGCAGCTCACGGAGCCGGCGTTTCACCTCCAGGTAGTTGCTCCTCCGCTTCTGAACAGTCGCAGTGTAGTCCGGGAACAACATCACCGGGCCACCCCCTATTGTAAGGGCACCCATCTTCCGCGTTTCCCGGAGGATCACGTCCCGGTCCCGGTAGTTGAGGAGGCGAAACAGGAAAGGACACGGCCGGGCTCCAGGGACAGGCTTCCGCATCGGCACTCTGTGCGCCCGTTCCACCACGAACTGCGGGGAGAGCACTCCTGGGGGCAGGATGTCCCGCAACCAGTCCTCAACAAACTGCTCAGGTCGCCGCCCTTCCTCACCCTCCACCAGGCCCACGACTCGTATGTTCTGGCGCCGAGAGCGGCCCTCCGCATCCTCCGCACGGTCCTCAAGGGTGTTAACGCGGTCGATCAGGTCCTGCAAGGTGGCAGAGTGATTGCGCACTATCGGCTGCACGTCCTGTAGCGCCTGGTTGTGACCGGCAACGGCGTCCGCCAGCCTGCGATGGTCGGCGTGAAGCAGGGTGAAGTCAACCGTGACTTTGTCGATCCGGGACTCCAGTGAGGTGCGGGTTTGTTCCAGCGTGTTGCCCAGCCGGTCGACCGCTGCCAGCATGGCGTCCATTTTGGCCTCCAGGGTCGATGCAGGCGGCGCCACGGTCCCAACAGGGCGCCCCGGCGTCGCGTCAGGGCCGTCCGCCCTCAGTCTGGTCTCAGCCTGCTTGTTCCGAAGCTGCCTCATGGCCAGCTGCTGCGCCGATGGCATTCAGAGGGCTCAGTGGTGCACGAGGCCGATCGGGGCTCCAATTACTACCAGACGCCGATATCGAAGGGGGTCCAGTCCCACTGCCACGAGTCGGGCCAACGCCAGGGGTGTCAGGGCGCAGGGCAGCGCCGCCGGCGGGGGAGGTGCGCCACGAGCTGTGGGCAACCAGTAGCCAAGGTCCGCCAGGCCGCACTCCGTCGGGTCCGCAGCAGCCACTCCCCCGCGTCCAGCAGCAGGCAAGCGGTCAGTCCCCTGGGTGCCACACCCTGATCCCGGCCTATCGGCGCGAGTAGTAGGGCCACAGCGCGGCCGCCAGGGTCGCCTCCGCCACCACAGTGATCCGCTTCGCATCCAAGGGGCAGCAGTCGGGCGCTCACCAGGGGCCCGTCCACAGCCTCACACCCAGAGAGGGGCCCTCCACACCAGGTCACTCACCGGGCCCCTGGGCGGCGCATGCTTCATGTCTGCCTCCAGTGCCTCCGGCCGCCATGTCCTCCACCACCGTCCACCGCGGCAGGCTCCTGCTGACTTGGGGTGCTGGGACTGGCAGGATCACAGCGTATGTGGTCATCAGCACAACGCAGGCGATTTAGCAGGTGTCAGGTGCACCGTCACCCCAGGGGAGTCCCTCGCGGGTCCTCAGTCCTCCCGCAGACGGTCCGCTCCTCGACGCGCGGCCCAGCCGCCTCGTGGCAGGCCGCGGCGTGGGGTGATGTTCGCGGCCGGACGCCGCTTCCAGCGCTCTCCGCACTGCTCACCGGTCAGGTCCCCAAGGGGGCGGCACGCAGGCTGAGGCCGCCCACGCCGCCACTGTTCGTCTCACCGGGCGCCGGGGCCCCACGGGCAGGAATAGGCAGTCCTGGCAGCCCCGCAGCACACTCCGTGCAGGAGAACCAAAGGAGAACGGCTCCGTTGCTCGGGAGCTTCACTCAGGCACAGCCATCTTGGCCGCGCGCTCTCTAGCGCCCCATTATGCTCCCTTTGTTAAGAATAAAATAACAACCATGTGAGTTCTTGAGCATTGTTCATGCTTCTCCACGCCAACCACCCTACACGCTTTCATCTTTGAATTCTATCTACTTTCTTCTCCAGCCACCCTCAACTTTTGACTACATGCATGCCTTTTGTTTAATCTAAAAAACAGTCTTCCTTGAATATTCTCAAAATGTTTTGTCTTTGATCCTGCATCCACATATCTGCTTTTCTGTCCACTCTGAATCCCAGTCCTCCTTCCCATCCAGCATCCAATGTATTTGTTAAATCTCCCCTCCATTCTCTATTCAACTATTTTCCTTCCATGTTTTTGTCTCCATATCTCTCATGACCTCCTCGACTCGCCACTAGCACCCTTGAACTGTCAACCCTCATTGCCTTTTGTCCTCCACATTTTTTAAACTCCATTTTTTCATATGTTTCATATTTGCATTTATTGGGACATACAGTCCTTGTTGATTGGATTAACCAATAATGAGATTGCTGTCAGGTAATCCCAGTGCGCTTACGTGAATTTGTGTAATTTCTGTTGCTCTCAGCATTGGTTTTTCACTAAGTATTTTATCACAAATAAGGCTCTTACGCTGCAGTCAAAGGTATGATTATCTTCCCCAACCAAGCCTATCATCTATCAGTCTATCACATGGTTAACTATTCTTGCAGTCACAGTCACGTATGGCCTTTAACACTGGCTGCTTCACCCTAACTGGTTGTTTATAAGTAAACTATTTTATAGGTAACTGCCTTAATCACAAACTTATAGGCATCCATCACGCTCGATGCCAAAACACATAGGTAAAAGACATTGTAATTTACAACGCCAATAGCTCTAACTCTCGCAAATGCAAGACCTATTGCATTGCAAACGCTTGTTGATTTTAACTGCAGATTTCACAAATCCACATGTGAAGCAAGCTAAGCAGAAATTATGGAATCCAATTGTAACATTAGGTCAATGGAAAATGTTAGATACACATTTTTCTACCTGTAAAATTTCAAGCCCGCTTGTGCTTTATGAAGGGATTTTAGATTTTTCTGGTATGAATCAACTGGGCATTGGGCACGAGTGACGAGACAAGATCAGAGAGAGAGTGCCCACTTTAGCACTGATGGCGCCTGGGGCAATATTGTTTGTTGGCACCGTCCCTTCCCACGGTCCACCCCCCAAAAAACCCTTCTCCACAGATTCCCCCCCACTACCACACTGACACTCCAACATTGCCCCTTATGTCTCCAGAGCCCTTCTCTCATGCAATTCTGTTTTATACTGCTGTGTGTAGTGTGTACACTGTAGTTGTAGTGTAGGCTAAGGCAACTGCTATGGCGTTATATATTTCGGTAAAGGTGAAGACTGATGGTACGTTAACAATGCATATCCTGCTGTCACAATCATTACAATACCCAGACTCTAAAAGCCCACAACAATAGTCTCAATGCTTAGATTTTCAAGTTGTTGCATCCGTTGTGTACACTTTTATATTTCTGGTCTGGATGTGTGACTCCTGCTGTGGTCTTTTGAATGGTGAACTAAATGAGTCCGCAATATGCGTATCTTCTCTTATTCCAACCCCCCCCCCCCCTCATGGCATGGGATTTGCCAGGTAGACTATCATATCACCATCATCACCAGGCAGGCAATACATTAATCCTAAGATTTCTTCTTGACTGCTGCTAGTTTGTGACCTGTTTAGTTGGTTGTTTGTTAAATAAAAAAAAATCTGTGAGGTACTCAGCAGTGTATCTGGAAGTCTGTTATGTAGCGCTGTGGTTATACTGAATAAGCAGCCACCTATGTTATTATATGATATCTCTTTATTAATGTAATAATTGCACTTTCACAATTGCTTTATTAACCTTCTTGCTTTCTCAAATTTGCTTACAAATGCACCATTTGCCCACTCTGTTTTTCATAATGTTCTCGGGGGGAGAACCCCCTCCCCCCCGGACTCCCCTTAGGTTGTTCGGACTAGCTCACTTCACTCGCTCGCCGCGGTGCATTACAAAACAAATTTTACGCCCACCACTTTCAAATGTCACCAGCCACCTTGCAGGGGGGCCTCCTCAAGTTTCGTTACGCCACTGGCCAGCGCGTCGCTGTTTGCACAGCATTTGGCAAGCCTCAGAGAGCGAGGCTGAGGCACACATAGCAGTCACAGCCAGGCTGCATATATTCAAAAAGAAAAAAGCTCATGGTCTTCAACCCTATAAAAACCATTAGAGCGGTCCGCCACACGGCGCGCTACCTGCCAGCCCCGCTGGGGGCAGCAGAGATCATACAAGCTGCAGCCTGTCACAGAGCTCTACACTCCAAGGTCTGCTGACTTAGTGACGCTCGGCGTGGGAAGTTCAGAAGCTAAAGTTGCAGCACGGACCGTGGGCCCGACCCAAAACGAGTATAGTGCGACTAACTACCGCAGCTGAAAATTGAGCAGACTCACTGCGCCTGCGTGTCGACGTGAGACATACATGCACTCATGCAGTCAGAATAAGAGACCTACAGGCAATGCGCAGCTCTGAGCAAACATTCTATCCTTGGCCTATTTGCTATAATCATTCGTAAGTATCATTGCAAATGTCTTCATGTCTTCAGTGCCAACATGAGGCACACTTGGGTTTGCAGATCACTTCATCCAATTGCAATGATTACCAGATGTATCAGTTAATCAAAGCAAACGTAGACTACAACTCCCAGAATGCATTGATTTCGTAAGGGAACACACACGAGTAAAAGTTAACGCAGTACTTGCCACACTTGAAGGAATTAAGCAATATGGGGCAGATTTACAAGCCCCTTGCGCCACTTTTGCGTCACTTTTAACATGGGAAAAGTGACGCAAAAGTGGCGCAAGGGGCTTGTAAATCTGCCCCTATGTTTCTTATTTTCATGTTCCTCCTTTTAAAGTACGTAGAATTTGCTATTTGCCAATGAGATGCAAACATGCTGAAAATAATATACCTGCAGCCATTTAAGTGTTATGCTGACAATAGCTTCAAAGCAATAAATTACTGTAATTTGAGGGGCTGGGGGGGGGGGGGGGGTGACATGCAGAGCCCTCCTCTGAATGCACTCGAGACATTCATGTGTCTGACTTAGCTATCACGACACACATCTGCCTCGAGCTACTCTCTGATCAAACAACACGTTTATCTGAGTGCCAGTAAATCACGACTGAAAGCAGCTGATATGTTTCAACCAATCAGGCAGCAGCAATTCTAAAAGCACTCACCGAGGCTCCTCTTGCGTGCTGTAAGCAACAATTTAACATAAATAGTGAAAATGCCATTCAGCACCTTATGCAGAATTTTTTGTTGGAAGCCTGATTGGTACACATTGATGGTTAGACATCTCAGTGCGTTGAGCACCTGCTGCAGAAATCTGTAAGCAGTCTGTGGGTCAGCAGATCCTGGCAGCTCTCCCACTCCTGTTATTTCTCCCTTTGCATTCTGGTACTTGTAGTCATGCATTTGGGTGAAATAAAAGCACTCGCTACAAACTGTAGAGAGAAATAAGGGGTGAATAAAGTTCTCAGTTTAGAGACCTGGTAGGTCTGTCTTCTAACCCTATGAAGGGGGACTGCAAAAGATTACTGCTGTTCAGCTGGGAAAGTATTTCTGCCAAGCTGCCCAAGTGTAACTAGTTAGGCCACCGCTATGTTTTTTCCTCAGAAGTCTGGAACTTGTAACCTGGGTTTTATGCTAGGTTAAATACAAGTTTGTGTATCAGATTGTAAGAGAAAAGCCCAGACTAGCCTAGTCTCGCATGGACCTAGGAATCTTGGCAGTTGATGGGTACCTCCAATGCAGGTCAGTCTGTGGTCTGCAGAATAGTTAAGACTGTTAATTTAAAGTGATATGGTGTAATACTGCCGCCTCACCTGCTGGTGAGTAATGTTTTCAATGTATTTTATGCTTTAACTATTCCCACCTATAGTCTATTTTTATCATTCTGTATATTACCTTTTCCCAACTTCCCTTAGTCTCCTTTAATGTTTATTGTGCCCTCATATTTCTTTGTGTTTTCCATATTCCCTGTTTCCACAGCTGACTTACTCCTTTCTGCAGCTTTTCTTCCCCGTCCTACTGTAACGGTGGCAGAAACCTTTACCTCACCCCTCTTATACGTATCTATGTTCCATCTCTGTGCGGTGCCATACACGAAGGGAGACTGACTGTGCTCATAGCTTTCAGAGTGTCACAATTCCAAAACTGTATGAGGCAAGGTGGAGGCGCAATTTACTATTCTGTGTTTAGTGTTAAAGAGAAGCAGTTTAAAGGACTGATTAGTCAGGCACTAGATTTGTTTGCCTATAAAATGCCCCCCTTTTTAGGTCTCGCAGACCTAGCGTTGCAGTGCGCATGCGGTGCTTGCTCTGCGAGGCTTATTGTAATCGAGGAGATTTCAGAAGTGGAGTTGAAGCCCCGGTCATCATTTTCATTGGCTGGCGTCATCGTTTATGGTAAACCCTGGCCTTCGATTGAAAATGAGGCATCTTTGTTACCGCCCTGTCTCCCTTTGGGACAGCCCATCCGGACTGGATCTTTTGCTTGCGGCATTACGCGGTGTCCTTTAGTCTATAAGCACTTTTTTTTCCCCAGGACAAGCTCTCCCACTTTATCCACACATGTAGCAAGACACGCCTTCATCTTCAAGAATGGAAGACGCGCCTTTCTTTTCTCTGGCGGGCTCCCCCAACTCAATTTTTTCAATATTTCTGTGCTTTTTTTTACAAAGCAGCACGGCACAGGCGGCATGCTGCGCTCCTTACGAAAAACGTAAAACATAGTCTTTGGGAGCCGTGCCTTTCATTTCTCTAGCGCTGCACGCAAAAGTCTATTTTTTCAATATTATATACTTTTAGTAACGAGCGCTGCATGCCGCTTGTGCAGCGCTGGTTACTAAAAGCACATAATATTCAAAATGTAGACCAATAGGTCTCGTTTCATTTCTCCACTTCTCTCACCCGGGACTGCCGCTTCCGAAGCATTTGTTCCTTCCCCCCTAAACAAGGTTGTTAATCTCGGCTGGGTGGGAGGGTGTAGACAGTCTTTTGCTTGAAATCAACTGCGGTGACAGAGACTGCTTCCCAGCCCGCCGCAGCCTCTTACAGACCCCAGCTCCTTGCCCCTCCCCTCTCAGCTCGGACTCCTGACTTACTCTTCACTCTCACGTCCCTTTTGCTTTTACCAACTTGTCCTTCCCTCCCTCCCCCGCCGTCTGAATCAGGCAAGCTGCATGATTTCAGCCCCCAAAGCCAGATGAACTGGTTATTCCCATTGTATTGTTTGAGTAGAAGGATGTGTGAAGGGGGGGTTTAATGAGAGGCGAGTGAGAAAAGGTGTCAGAGTGAGTCAGCGAGCTGGGACACCAGAAGGATCTTTAAGAAAGAAAGGAGTGAAAAGAAGGCGGTAAGCACTTTTTTTGTTTCATTCGCGCAAATACTTGTTTGGTCTCTGCAGCGAAGAGAGAAGAAAGGGGTCATCCGGGAAGTGGACAGTTTCTTCTGCCCTCTGCTTTAGCGTGCGACATATTCCACCCAAGGCTGCCTCTAAGCGCTTGCTGCTGAGACAGACTCTAACAGCAATATTGAGCCCTGAGGACTCTGAGTCCTGGGTCTGTGACTTCTGAGGGAGCTGAGAGTAGGAGGGTCTGCAAAGGAGGGTCTGTGGCAGGTTGTGGACTTACAAGCCCTTCTCGTTGTGAGACAGGCCGAGTGTCTGGGCCTTGTCTACACAGGTGCTGCCTTTCTGTGTAAGGAGTAGAATCTGGTAAACATCCTCCCTGCAGATAGAGAGGATGGAGACGTCCCATAGGCCACTAGGGACTTGCTTAGGTTCTCAGACAGGTGAGCCTTTGCCAGGTAAGGAAGACGGGCTAGCTCAGGATCTGAAGACTTGCTCTGGTCTGTACCTGCAGCCGGTGCACCGAGTCTGGCTGCTGCGGCTTGGATTAGCAGGAGGAGTGTCAGGCCAGGAAATGCCACTGCCCCCAGCACGGGGCGGCGAGGTTCAAAGTCCAGGCAGGGTATCAGAGTCTTCAGTAATACGTCTCATCCCTCCTTGGTAAAGTGATCAGCTTTGCCTCCCATAAGCCCTTCAATCTCTCTAGAGAGACACACTCACTTCCTCTCATCACCAGGTAGGCTGGGTCTCAGCTAAACATCGGACAGTCACTTCTCATGAGCTGCTGACAGAGTTCACCTGAATAAGCTGGTCAGATAGACGTGCTCCTGCAAGCTTTCTGGGTAGGGGGTCTTTGACAGCAGAAGAGATGAGCGGACAACCAGCGTGTGGGTGCATGCAATAGGACTCGCATTTGTTAAGGTTAGAACTGTTGGCATTGAAAATGACTGTGTTTTTTATTTTTGCTTTTTTTATACCATTGCCAATAGTGCTATGCAAATATAATAACTCTACTACAAATAAAAAAACAAAAGTAAAAAACATTGTTATTTTCAACGGCAACAGCTTTAAGTTTAACAAATGCGGGACCTATTGCATTGCAAATGCTTGTTTTAACAGTACTTAGTACTTTTATTCCTCGTTTCGGGACAGTCCACCGCCGCTAACCCCAACTTGCCCCATGGGACCGAAGCAGCCTCCACCCCCGCCGCTCCTGCTGGTGCTGCTAGTGAGTCATGTTGAATATTTTGGGCGCTAGGGTCTTCTGTACTTTCTCTAACTTCCCGCTCTCTGTTTTAGTGTCCGCTTTACCCATGCATACTGCCTCCTTGTGTTTCCGCCGCTGACCTCTGCCTGTCTGCCGCTCTCTTCCACTGCCCTCTTAGAAACCTTTCTCTTGCCCCCTCTCTGGTGTTCACAGAGGAGCGCTGGTAACAGAGAGGCACAGAGGCGCAAGCAAACACCGCGGAGGTCGACAGAAGGCTTTATTGAGCAAACAGTCCAAAGTAGAGGCACAGACTAGAGATGGGTATCATGGACCCAACGGGATGTCATGTCATACGAGGTTCCATGTTGTCCTGAGTCGTGACACCTCAGCATGACAGGATACATACCACCATACTTCCGTTGCATTCCCTTCCACCCCGTTGTTGTCTGTTTTCCCTAATCTTTTCCGACCCATGTCCCATCCAACATTATGGAAAAAAATATTGCAAAGTGTTGAATGTTCACACTGCCCATTAAGCCTTTCGAAGCGGTACTTTTCATTAGTAGATCCGAAAGAGATGACGCAACATTAGTGAGATATTGCTTTTGTAATTTGTGCAGAAAAATGAGATGCTTACTCACAGCAGGTGTATGGTATGTGCTTGTCTAGGACCGGAAGTGCCCCAGGCTCCTGCAGAGGATGGGTGAGACCACCACCCAGGGGAGGGGGGAGGTGTGGCTGCTCGGACAAGTGGTGACCTACGTTCCTTTCTCAGTGATAACTACGGCACTTGATAAGGTATTCCACCCTTAATTCCAATCTCACTTAGCAATCCGTTTATGAATTACAGCCTACTAAACTTGTCTCATCATCTCTACTATTCTGTTATACGAAGAAAAGGAGCGGTGCCCAGTGCCCACTCACCTATAACATCCAATTCACCCTGTGCCACCCGGCCCGTAACTTCAATCCCATCTCAGGAGGTGCCACGTTTCCTCCCCCAGCTTCTGCCTGAGTGACCATTGTTCTGGCTTCATTACTGTGCCATCTTCTACCACCTCTTAACCGTGCAGCTACGCCTACTAGTATATGACACCCAACGAGTCCATGGCCAAAGATAAGCAAGGCTAGCCCAAGGCCTGCGGTTTATCTTACCTAACCCTACCCCACACTCTCCCTTACTTGCCCCATGGTCAATGGAAATGTATCTGTAGGACATTATTTTGGGTGGAGGGTCTAGTGTGAACTCGGTCTGAAGTCGTACAGAGGGTGGGACTCAGGATGAAGTAGGAAGAACAAGAGGGGGCTATTGGAACTGAGGATGACACATCACTGGCTGCCCCGGAACAACACGCGCCCTCCAGGCGGTCTCCATTAGCATTGCATGTTACACTGGGTCAAGTCAATTGTGCAGCATTAATTGAAAGTGCCCCATTTATCAATGGCAATATTTACTAATATCCGGAACTCATTCATTAATTAACACACATCAAGCGTGTGCTGCAGGTTTCATCAGATGAAATGAAATCGTTCAAACATTTGGTACAAATATCGATTATTGATTATGGTGAAGATCAATGACCATGGCCTCATGCCGCGCACTGCTATTGCATTCTGGGAAGTATGTCTGGGAAGGATTTGCCCTCTTCTCTGACAGAGAATCGCACCCCTAGATGGACAGCACCGCTGTGGCTGCTGCGCAATGGTTGAGTGTTACAACTCGTGTTCTTCTCTTTGGATCATCCAGCTGTTCCTGCCAGAGGAGTCGGAGGACCTGCCCCGGAGGCCTCTCCCGTTGGGACAGCCCCGCTGTGGCTGCTGTGCAATGGTTGAGTGTTACAACTCGTGTTCTTCTCTTTGGATCATCCAGCTGTTCCTGCCAGAGGAGCCGGAGGACCTGCCCGGAGGCCTCTCCCGTTGGGACAGCACCGCTGTGGCTGCTGTGCAATGGTTGAGTGTTACAACTCGTGTTCTTCTCTTTGGATCATCCAGCTGTTCCTGCCAGAGGAGTCGGAGGACCTGCCCCGGAGGCCTCTCCCGTTGGGACAGCACCGCTATGGCTGCTGCGCAATGGTTGAGTGTTACAACTCCTGTTCTTCTCTTTGGATCATCCAGCTGTTCCTGCCAGAGGAGTCGGAGGACCTGCCCCGGAGGCCTCTCCCGTTGGGACAGCACCGCTATGGCTGCTGTGCAATGGTTGAGTGTTACAACTCGTGTTCTTCTCTTTGGATCATCCAGCTGTTCCTGCCAGAGGAGTCGAAGGACCTACCCCGGAGGCCTCTCCCGTTGGGACAGCACCGCTGTGGCTGCTGTGCAATGGTTGAGTGTTACAACTTGTGTTCTCCTCTTTGGATCATCCAGCTGTTCCTGCCAGAGGAGTCGGAGGACCTGCCAGGAGGCCTCTCCTGTTGGGACAGCACCGCTGTGGCTGCTGTGCAATGGTTGAGTGTTACAACTCCTGTTGTTCTCTTTGGATCATCCAGCTGTTCCTGCCAGAGGAGTCGGAGGACCTGCCCCGGAGGCCTTTCCCGTTGGGACAGCACCGCTGTGGCTGCTGTGCAATGGTTAAGTGTTACAACTCGTGTTCTTCTCTTTGGATCATCCAGCTGTTCCTGCCAGAGGAGTCGGAGGACCTGCCAGGAGGCCTCTCCTGTTGGGACAGCACCGCTGTGGCTGCTGTGCAATGGTTGAGTGTTACAACTTCTGTTGTTCTCTTTGGATCATCCAGCTGTTCCTGCCAGAGGAGTCGGAGGACCTGCCCCGGAGGCCTTTCCCGTTGGGACAGCACCGCTGTGGCTGCTGTGCAATGGTTGAGTGTTACAACTCGTGTTGTTCTCTTTGGATCATCCAGCTGTTCCTGCCAGAGGAGTCGGAGGACCTGCCCCGGAGGCCTCTCCCGTTGGGACAGCACCGCTATGGCTGCTGTGCAATGGTTGAGTGTTACAACTCGTGTTCTTCTCTTTGGATCATCCAGCTGTTCCTGCCAGAGGAGTCGGAGGACCTGCCCGGAGGCGTCTCCCGTTGGGACAGCACCGCTGTGGCTGCTGTGCAATGATTGAGTGTTACAACTCGTGTTCTTCTCTTTGGATCATCCAGCTGTTCCTGCCAGAGGAGTCGGAGGACCTGCCCGGAGGCGTCTCCCGTTGGGACAGCACTGCTGTGGCTGCTGTGCAATGATTGAGTGTTACAACTCGTGTTCTTCTCTTTGGATCATCCAGCTGTTCCTGCCAGAGGAGTCGGAGGACCTGCCCCGGAGGCCTTTCCCGTTGGGACAGCACCGCTGTGGCTGCTGTGCAATGGTTGAGTGTTACAACTCGTGTTGTTCTCTTTGGATCATCCAGCTGTTCCTGCCAGAGGAGTCGGAGGACCTGCCCCGGAGGCCTCTCCCGTTGGGACAGCACCGCTGTGGCTGCTGTGCAATGGTTGAGTGTTACAACTTGTGTTCTCCTCTTTGGATCATCCAGCTGTTCCTGCCAGAGGAGTCGGAGGACCTGCCCGGAGGCGTCTCCCGTTGGGACAGCACCGCTGTGGCTGCTGTGCAATGATTGAGTGTTACAACTCGTGTTCTTCTCTTTGGATCATCCAGCTGTTCCTGCCAGAGGAGTCGGAGGACCTGCCCGGAGGCGTCTCCCGTTGGGACAGCACTGCTGTGGCTGCTGTGCAATGATTGAGTGTTACAACTCGTGTTCTTCTCTTTGGATCATCCAGCTGTTCCTGCCAGAGGAGTCGGAGGACCTGCCCCGGAGGCCTTTCCCGTTGGGACAGCACCGCTGTGGCTGCTGTGCAATGGTTGAGTGTTACAACTCGTGTTGTTCTCTTTGGATCATCCAGCTGTTCCTGCCAGAGGAGTCGGAGGACCTGCCCCGGAGGCCTCTCCCGTTGGGACAGCACCGCTGTGGCTGCTGTGCAATGGTTGAGTGTTACAACTTGTGTTCTCCTCTTTGGATCATCCAGCTGTTCCTGCCAGAGGAGTCGGAGGACCTGCCAGGAGGCCTCTCCCGTTGGGACAGCACCGCTGTGGCTGCTGTGCAATGGTTGAGTGTTACAACTCCTGTTGTTCTCTTTGGATCATCCAGCTATTCCTGCCAGAGGAGTCGAAGGACCTGCCCGGAGGCCTCTCCCGTTGGGACAGCACCGCTGTGGCTGCTGTGCAATGGTTGAGTGTTACAACTCGTGTTGTTCTCTTTGGATCATCCAGCTGTTCCTGCCAGAGGAGTCGGAGGACCTGCCCGGAGGCCTCTCCCGGTGGGACAGCACCGCTGTGGCTGCTGTGCAATGGTTGAGTGTTACAACTCGTGTTGTTCTCTTTGGATCATCCAGCTGTTCCTGCCAGAGGAGTCGGAGGACCTGCCCGGAGGCCTCTCCCGGTGGGACACAGCCGCTCGGTGCGCCTACAGTAATGGTAGGTAGTTGAGGTGGAGTACCCCCGGCTGGTGGTGCTCATGGAGAAGGAGATAGCCGAAGCTGCTGCGGACCACGTACTGAAGGGACACCGGCAATGCCATGACCACCAGCGCATGCAGCTGAGGTCCACAGCCACCCAAGACACCCCCCAACCACCACCATTGACTCTGCCATCCCCGATAGGATCCTGCAGAACTTGGATGAACTAAACTGTGGACCAGAGGAACTGTAGGGTTGGGTGGAGGCCAACTAGGCTTATTTGTTTATGAGGGGCGGGGCTTGTGGGAGAAGAGGGTGGGAAGGAGAGCTGAGGACAAGGCGTTTTAGGGAATGCTGGGTTTGAGTGTGGGGGTGCACCTGTTGTAGGGGGCAAGGGTCGGACATTTATACATTTCATTTTTGTTTTTTATTAAATCAACGGGTTTTTGTTTCTCATGAGCATGTGTCTTTGCATTAGTTAAGAGTAGCCTCACGCACACGTAAACACTACAAACACAGTGATGACAGAGCCTGTCCTTCTCCGCACCTGTACCAACGCAAGCATCACCTTTCACGTTCACGTGTTTAATATTTCACTACCTGACCTCTCTTCCAATGTGTTGTTCACTACTCTTCTCACCTGACTTCGCCCAGTCCAGAACCCCCTGCAAACGGTGCTGATTATGAGTGATCATAACACCCCTCCCAACCCTTGCTTGATGAGGCTGAGCAGCACTGACCCTTCCAGTGTCAGTAATATGTGTACACTACTTACTGCCCTTGCCCGACCCTCTGTAACTAGCGACGGCTAATGGGGTCAGTCAACAAAAACCACAATCCCTCCTTCCCAAGAGCTTCTTTTCTTCCCTGAGTAGCGAAGTCTGCTGCCTCTCCCATAGGTGGTCCATGCCTTAATGTAGGGTTTTTAAAAGGGCCTTCTTAATGCTAGCAGAGATGGACCAACCGCGCTAACAGGGACGACATCACAGGGATTGCAGCCAGACATCGTGGATAAATGAAAGGGTTTTGTCCAGGTTGGATCATCCCGATAGTCTTGGGCCATCTTCTGAATTGTCATTGGTGCTGCCGCTTGCTGTGCCCGCCCCTCTGCACTTGACTTTAGTCCTGCTGAATGAAAACAACTCTTTTCAGAAGTTAGCTGGGAACTTGTTGCTGTGGGTTTTGAAGTCACTGCCGGCAATGGTGGTAGATGCTGCTGCAGAGACTGCAAGTCAACCGCACCACCCTGTGTGGTAGTTGAAGGTTGTACGTTTTCTGCCCGGCCTCGATTTTGGTACCGCTCTTCTTCTAAGTCAGTTGCTTTACTGACGATCCAAGTCTTGTAAACAAAGGCATCCATTTCAGTAAAAGGAACTTAAGTGGCGAACACTTTTTTGTGAATATACGACGTTACTTCGCATGCGTTTAGTATGCATGCCATTACTACGCGGTCGTTAGTACGACCGCGTTTTTAGTTCGCATACCTTTCCTACGCAATTCGGAACAACGAATTGCAGTAGGGGGCGCTGGATGTTGGAATAGTATAATTTACTATTCCAACTCCAGTCTATGCGGACACTAGGGAAGGTGTTGGATTTTAAATCCAACACCTTCCCCCCTAACGAAAGTCGCTGTTCCGACTTGCGTAGTAAAGGTTTTCTAAGTAACAACGCGTGCGTACTAATGTCCGCGTATGTAATGGCATGCGAAGTAACGCATGCTAAGTAAACGCCGTTTACCCTTTTTTGTATCATGGATCTAGTACTATGGTACAGATGTGGTGTTTGGAGAACACAATCTCTTTTTGCAGCCTTTGATTATTGTTAAAGTGAGCTATTAACCAATCCACCGAAGAAGCGTCTTCCTCATTGACACGGGTGAATGTGTGTTCCACTTTGTGCCGCTGCTCCTGTAGCAGATGCAACAATGGGACGCTTGGCTCTAGGTACTATCTTCTTTGCTGACTTCCCAAACCATAATCTCTAAAGGAAGTAGCATTTGTATCAAGCCCTCCAGTAGCCCGCGTTTCTGCACCTCCATTGTCATGGCTGTGGCAGTTCCATCCCCTCTCTTTTGAACTACGTATTTGTTGATAGACTTGTTTGGATCAAACAGGCGTTCCAGCCAGGGGCGTAACAAAGTCCCCCGCATCCCCTGCAGTGCGGGGGGGCCCCCAAGCTCCAGGGGGCCCCCTCAGCACTGCACTTCGGCTGGGGAGCTCCTAATAGAGTCTGGAGGGGGCCCTTCAATGTACCTTGCAGGGGGGGCCCCCTCAATTATCGTTACGCCACTGGTTCCAGCATATAGTAGGTTGAGTTCCAATGTAGGCCCCTCCTTACAGGTAGTTTACTAGCACACAGAAGGATCCTCTGCTGCCCCCAGGCTTTGAATGAATGATTGAAATCAGTACATATTCTTCAGCAGGTGACCAGTGTGTCGCTGACTACCTCGTCTTTGTTGAGAAAGTCCTGCACAATTTGATTGATGCAATGTGCCAAACAGAACTCTGAAAGTTCCACAATCAGCCATGGCTACAACTATGTTACTACATCAGAAACAAGGAGAGAAGTATCCACTCCAATCCGGTGCACAGCCTATTAAGTCGTTCACCATATTTGTTGACCAAAATATCAAAATTTGCCAAAATAATCATTCCAAAATATTCCAAATGAATTTCATGAGTAGATTTTATTTCTTGTAGACATCATGCGTTAGATGCAGTAGCATTTGAACAGCTTCTTATAATGCAGATATGCCCATCCAGGCCTTTTTCTGAGTACGTGTTGCATACACAATACATCCTTAGTCACAGAACTTCGTGTACCCAATGCATTTCGGGCCAATATGTGGCCCTTCTTTAGGGGTTGACTATAAGTAAAAAGAACAAGGTATTAAAATGTCATCTTATGAAGAACTATATGTGCATATACCTCATTGTATGAGTTAACACAGTTCAGCGTTCTCCCTCTAACGAAATCATTTACAACAACAAACCTGTCTGTACCAGCTCTTATACAAATTGGTAACCCAACCTTGTTTTACTCTCTTGTCCACAGGTGTCCACCCTGACGTATAAACCCTCGCTATACCTCATGACCGTACCCTCGTAATACACAACACATGCCTAGGACTTATCCTTATACCTTAATGATTTCAAACGATGTACTCTGTTTCATTGCAAGATCTTCTTTGATGAAAGCGGCGTTCCCGCTTCACACTCATTAAATTTAAACATCGTGACTCCACCCATCTCTATCAGCCAATAGTATTGTGCGAGGTAGTACTCCGTAGGTTTTCAAACACTTCAAAACCCACAATGCACTGCCCTAACCTTCCATAAATGTGAACCCATTAACTATGTTACTGCCATTGTCAGCGACAACACATCCAGTTGTAAGACCTCTGAGTTCAAGCCATCTGTTACCGTGGTATTAAACTCTTCCAAGATGTTGGTAGCTGAATGCTATTTCTCCATGGCGAGCCTCACAACTGTTCCATGCTATCGAATGCCCTGAAAAGCATCTTTGGAAGTGAGACCAGCAGCTAGCCTTTGCCTAACTCCCTGGAAAGAGACCCAGTGTGCAGTGAAGCACATGTAACCTGTTGCTTGACAACTGGTCCCCCTGTCCGAAGTGAGGTGGATGGACTGAACAGCTGTCTGCTTCATGGTGTTGCCAACCAAGGAAGCACTCCCTGATGCAGCCCTGGCACGGCCACTCTGGCAAAATAGCTCTGGCTGGGAACATTCCATTTTGGGCAGAGAGCCTCCACACATTCTAGGGATCCCACTCATTCCACAAAAGAACAAGCATTGGCATAGCCAATAGGTCTCGCCTTTGGCACCTTATAAGTATTTAGTTATACAACACAATATCCTTGGTGCAACCACATCAACTGTTACATGGCTAAACACTTATACGGTCCCAAAGGCAAGACCTATTGGCTATGCCAATGCTTGTTTTTCTTTTCTTAACAGCTGTTTTTTCTTTAAAAATGTCTGTTTCATTGCATGGTATAGCATAGTCAAAAAATTTCATTGAAATTGTTTTCAGTTAAGTAAATGATCTGAAGCTAAAATATAACCATGTGGGCGTGAGTTTTCATCCTTCACTGAGTGTGTTTGTCTTTCGAAATAACATACAGTGTTCACGTGAAATGAGCACTGCACAAAGGTTACCTGCAGAAACCAAAAATGTGGGTTTTTACATGAAGACATGGAGTAGGGGGAACAACACAACATAAGACAAAGCAGAGACCTTATTTGTCCAATTCCAGTCAAGTATCCTACACGGTAAACAGCCATTAGTACGCGGATGTTAGTCCGCGTACCATTACTTCGCAAGCATTACAACGCATGCGATGTTACAACGCCTAGCCTTTACTACGCAAGGGGGGGTTTAGGGTAGTGTTGCGGGGGTCGTGAAGTGTAGTGTTAGAGTATAGGGTCCAGGAAGGGGGAAGGTTGTGTAGGGGGTAGTGTATTGGGTCTGATGTCGGAGAACCCAAGTATGTTTTAAGACAGACACGACTTGCTCACCTCTGCGGCCCCCAAAAATAGTGCCGTCCGGGAAAGATCGCCCCCCCCCCCAGCTATGCCACTGCCACAACCAGTGCAATTAAAGGTCCGCATGGCCAATAACTAGGCTGTGTAGTCTTGAATCCACCTCATGCCTCTTTAATTGACTACCAGACACTGCCTGCCCCTTTATCTTGCTCTTGCAGGTTCCTCCTTTCGCCAGTTCTCCCTTTGTGACTGTTTTGCCGTCTTTCTCATCCTCGTTTTTGCACTTTCTTTGTTTTTCCCTCTCTTGCTCGCTGTAAATGTCTGATGCAGAAAAATAAGTGCTGGTCCCCTAAAATGAGTGCCAGTGGCCTCCCCAACAAGCACTGGCTTAAATTAAGCTCTGTTTATATTAAAGAGAAGAAATGTGCCTCTGGGAAGGGCATATTTTTCATCTTTCCATCTCAATTCCCAACTGTCACATTCCTGTGTGATTAAATATGAACAAATCCTTGAGGTCTCTGTTTGGAACATATTATTTCAGCATCTATAACAGGAACATGTTTCAAAACTATACTTCAAATACCACCTTCAAAGTTTAGTCACTTAGGGACATATCAGCAAGGCGATGCGATAAAATTATCGCCGCTTTAGCGTCCGTTTTCGGACGAAAAGCGGCGATAATTTTATCGCCCTGTCAGCATGGACACGCTAATGCGTGAATCCATGCCTTAGCGCCTGTTTCCTGAACGCCCAGCTTTGCATCTCTAATGAGATGCAAAGTGGGCGTTCCTCCACAAAATAACTGGAGAAATGTCGCTAACCGACATTTCTCCAATTATCAATGTGTACGCTAACATGCAGATCGATAAGAAAAGTAGCGCTACCCGCAGTTATTCATGTATGTAATCCAATGGGAGGTGAATTACATGGCTAAATCCACCGTGCCCTATCAGCAAGGTATCGCCGGTCACAGTGCGATTATCGCTGGATTTTCAGCGATAATCGCACTGTTTTGTGGCTAATGCATGGATTGCTATCGCGTGGGAGATAAGCGTTGCTGATAGCACGCTATCTCCATGATAGAATCCAGCGTTAGCCTGCGATAATTATCCTCGCGCTGAGAGCGCTGAGCGATAATTATCGCAGGCCCTTGCTGATATGCCCCCTAGTGTTTTCCTGTAATTAACAAAGCAAAATACACGAGAAGATTAGAGTATGCATGCTTGCACAGATTTTCTTAGAATGTGTTTCTACGGGATCTCATAATCACAGCTGTGCAGAATATCTAAACGTGAGGAAACCTATGAGTCATGGCTGAAGCCTAGCATGTATTTAAATGTGCTAGTGCACTGTAAGATTTCCAGACCTGCTTCTTCTTCCCATATTTGCACTCCTTTGGATTGTGTTCGTGAGGGCAGCCTGCAGATTTACAGATGGAAGAAATGTCCATTTCCACAATTGTTCTCCAGCTGGAACATATTTTTCTATTGGAAAAAATATATTCCCATACACAACTTGAAAATGTGTTTCTTGGTGCTCTTTCCCATCCTAATTTCACTTTCAGTTCAACCTTTTAGGATATCATGTGTGTAGTTGGACTGGGAAACAACTTTGGGGATGTTTGGAAATATTAATAAAACGACTATTTTATAGGTGACCCCAGTATTCCCATTGGTCCTAACAATGCTCCTATGGAAACTCCCATTTTCCTACCCCAAATCATGTCTCACATACCAAAGGGAAGCTTAGAAATGAGTGGTAAGTGAAACTACAATGGGTATGGTCCGCAACTTATGATTTCAATACTACAGGGTGTATTTCTGGTTTTACAATCAGCTTCTTATTTGCTTATATCCTTCACTAACAGTGGCCCATCAATTTCTGCACCCCCTACAATTTTCCCTCAGTAAAGTTCGGAAGGTCAAACTGGCCAAAATTTACCATGGGAATAATGCCTGGTAATGACCAGAATATGCAGATTGAGGTGGTAGAAAGCACCAGACCAGCATGTCAGACAATGTCCAAAAACATGCAATAGGTGATAATGGACACGCCACTTCAATTCGAGAAACCTCAGTGTCAGATTGTATTTATCGAACCACTCTTAGGGCCATATGTAGGTAGCTAAATACCGGTCGGTAACGGCCGAAATTCGGTAAATATCACGTTACCGACCGGTATTTAGGCGATTGAGATGTAGGAGGCCAAAAAGCAGGATTCGGTAATTATGAATCGGTAAATACCGATTCATCATTACCGAATTCTAAATTACCGAATCGGAATTACCGAATTCTTATTTACCGATTCGGTAAATAGGAAATGGTAAAACGAGAAAAGAGATGTAGGTAAATTCGGTATTACCGAATTGCATGAAATTCGGTATTTAAGAGTCGGTAGTTAACACTGAGTGAAAGCAGGTGGTAATCAGCTACAGTGCATATAAGCAATCCCAAAATGCAACAGCGTGATCACCATGGCGGCTCTCTATGTGATTGCAAGGCGCCTACGTCTACAGGCAGCAGGTGTGAGGATTTGGAGACGGGTGGAGCGCATTCACAGACAGCGCATCACACTCTTCCAACAGACTCAGGCTGAGATACATGAAAGGTACAGGCTACACCCCCAAACCATCATGGACCTGATAAGGGACTTGCACCCACTCCTGGACCATCCAACAACAAGGGCGCACGCCATACCACCACATGTGCAGGTGCTGTGTAGCCTCCATCTACTCGCATCTGGCAGTTACCAGGGGGTGATAGCTGCGGTAGGCGGGGTATCCCAGAGTTGCCTGTCCCGTTTCTTCAGGAAGTTCCTGGATGCCATGATGCAGAGAATGCAACACTACATTAGCTTCCCAAACACACAGGCTGAACTGCTGAAAACCAAGACAGACTTCTACCAGATGGCACAGTTCCCGCATGTCATAGGCTGCATCGATGGCACACACATCCCAATCTGCCCACCAGCAGCCACTGAGCACATCTACAGGAACAGAAAGTCCACCCACTCCATAAATGTGCAGGTAATCTGCGATGCTGCCAACATAATTACTGACATCGTGGCCAAATTTCCTGGGAGCACCCACGACTCATACATCTTCCAGAACAGTGGGATGTACACACGCCTGGCTGCGGGAGTATTTGGAGAAGGATACCTGCTAGGTAAATCACTGTGACACTCCCTTATACTTACCGCAGATGAATGTGTATTGGTGTATGTGACTAATGGCACCCTCTTCCTCACCTAGGCGATAGTGCATATGCCGTGCGGTCATTTATCCTCACTCCCTACCTACACCCATCAACCCTGAGTGAGAGACGATACAATGTGGCACACAAATCAACACGCAACGTGGTGGAGCGCACGTTTGGACTATTGAAAAGCAGGTTCCGCTGCCTCCACAAGAGCGGAGGCGCACGCCAGTACACACCCATCATCTGCTGCAAGATAATTGCCACTTGTGCAATGCTGCACAACCTTGCCACAAAGACTGGTACAGAGGTGGAAATAACAGATTTTGAGGACAATGACGATGAGTCTGCACAGCCAGAGCCCAACGCAGCAGGAGTGCCAGCAGCAACAGATGGGAGAGAGAGACGGGCAGAGATCACATGCAACTATTTCTAAGTAAGTAAGGAGACACAGCCAGTTGTTGGATGCAATGACGTAGTTTTAATTTGTGGGCACTATGCCACAACACAAACGGCCAAACTGGGCTATCAAATTGGTGACATCCATTGTAGGAAGTCATGGGTTACTTCACCCAACTCTGTCCTGCCAGTGTGTGCTGCATCAGCGTCTGCGGCCACGCACTACAGTGTGGGATGCCAGTGACTGACTGTCCTCACTGGCTGTGGGACCAGTGGCAGCCCCATGCCATCTGCTGCTCCTCCGTGTGTCTGTGACAGGGGGGGTAATGCTGCTCCGACTGGTCGTGTCCTCGCTGTCCACAACATCCACAGCATCAGTATTGGCAGACTGGCTCGTCAGCAGCACCTCAAGAGCAGTGGTCACCTTAACCAGCCCCCTAAAAACATCAGTGCTGCAGTGCGCAAGCCCCTCCTGCATGGCCACGGAGCGCCTGCAGAGCAGAGAAGTGGCAGTAGCTAGTCGGTTCACTGCCCTCGTATGGTGCTCCATTTTCTGCCTCTCCCTTCGCCGTGTTGCTCTGTCCTCATCCATTTTACTGCACAGCAGCATCACAGACTGGGACATGTCCCGCATGCCCGCAGCCATCTCCCTCATGCCCTCAGCCATTGAGGAAATGCCCCTGTCAATGTTGCTCATTTTATCATTGAGGCACTTTATTTGTCATTGTACCGACTGTATTGCCTTGCCTTGTAGGCCCTGCACCTTCACCATGGTTGCCTCCAGCCCTCCGAAGACACCATGGCTCTCACCCTGTGGAGGTGGACTGCTCACATGAGCCCTGCGGCGGCGTCTGGCACCTGTGTGTGCTCCCTCAACGGTGGACAGCACACCAGCATTGCTATCATCCAGTGGCACAGTGGTTGATTCATCCCCCCTCGAGTCTTCTGAGGAGGACTCGGACACATGCAGTCTGGCAACAGCACGCCTCCTAGGTCTCACCACTGCAGGTGGTGTTGATGCTGGTGAGGCTAGCAGTAGTGGCGATGCTGGCTGTGGTGGCGTGGCTGGCTGTGGTGGTGAGGCTGGCTGTGGTGGTGAGGCTGGCTGTGGTGGTGTTGTGTGCCCTGCACTCGTGGTGGCCTTCTCGGTGATGTGTTTCCGGGGTGTCCTCTCTCCCTTCTCCTGAGCAGTCCTGCGCGATGTGTCGCCTGTGGACAGAAACTTTACATTAGCTCAGTGTACCTGCAGCCCTGCATTGCTCACATCATAATACATTTCTGCAACACTATCTCATTGTCCTGTGCCTGATTATCGCAGATGTGTGTCACATGCCTTGTTGTTCGGTGCGATTCCTGTCATGATAGGGGTTTCCCTGACTACATCACCCATAATGCATTGCTGGTCTGAACAAAAACCGGTACTGTGGTAAATAAAATTCATTACCGGGACTTAATTTGATACGGAAACATAATAAAATAGCTCAGTAAAATGAGAGGCAGAATCCGTGGTATCAGAGGTTCGGAATGGGCTTTATTCCAATGAACGATTATAATCGGTTGCTCCAAGTTCCATCACCACGGAGGTTCAGGAAGTGAAGTACATACTTTATTGACAAGAAATGACTTTTATAGTACATACATTACAATGAAGCGAATGCAGTAGGCGTAACAATTGATAAGGAAAATGACGATTCATATGCGTAACCGAAAATGGGTGTAATAAGGAGTAAAAAGGAACATAATTGGTTATGATGTCATATATAGGTGGATCTATAAGATAATACTTGGCATAGATGCGCGCGCAGCAGCATGACGTGTGATTGACGTGCAACTAGGGGGTGAAGGGGACTTGACATTTAGCTCTACATGTGGAGACGAAAAGTCTGGGGGGTCAAGTCAACCTAATCCCAAATCATATCTAACATCCTATGTTTAAAGAACTATGTTATCCACAAAAGAAGGACTCTCGGACAGAATCTATTCTATACTGACTGTGCGTGCGTGTACAAGCGTCTAAGTGTCTACACTAAATGCGAGGGGGTAGGAATATTCCATGGTAACAGGACTATGAATTACTTGCATAAAGACAGAGAAGCCGAGCCATTGCTCGGTAGCTGGAAGAATGTTTATTTAAACTACTAGACAGGAATGCATCGGCTAAGGGGTGAAGCAGATAACTTGAAGGTGAAATACAGTTCTTGGCAGAGAATAGGCTGATGTCAGGCTTCGTGAGCCGCGCAGAGAATGAGACAAAGTTCATGGTCACAGATGCAGGCTCAGACTGGTGCTTTCAGAGGCAGAAGGCAAGAAGAGTTCGATGACAGAATCAGGGCCTACTTGCCTGGACTGTAAAATGGCATAGGTGAACCATATAAAGCCGGTGGCTTTTCATACTTAGGAATGGAATATCCGGCCTATTCATGGCGGATCTGACAGAGGACATGTTGACGGTGGACGCACATGTGTTTGCGTCTTCATAACTGGAACTGGAGGGAACATACATGTACTTGTAACATGCACATGGAACCGTTGGGGTCCAAGATAGGGGACATAACTGACCAGAAAAATCCATATTTCCACATTCCCTCCTTGTCCCCTACTTGCCCGTTAAGAGATATCAATCTTCATCAATCCATTGATCTGTTCATATAACATCATTTGTTCTTCTTTCTTCTTCCGTGACGAATGAGATCTTGGTGGTGGAATACAATATGTGGCACACAGACCACAGATCGCTGGTCCACATTGTAGGCATAGACAGCAACTGAATAGTATGAGAAGGCCAATACCTAGGAAAGATAGGACCTTCCATCCCAAGGTAGATAATACACTCCAAAACCAACCGGACCAAGTCCAGGTGCCTGGGTTCTGGTGTATCTGGCTCACAATCTTATGAAGGCGAGTTATAGCTTTATATACAGATGGCGAATTTTCTGGTATGAATACGCAGCAGCTTGATCCAATGACCCTACAAGCTCCGCCCCTATCAGCCAGGATGACGTCAAGGACAAGACGATTTTGAAGCACAACAATCCGCATAGCAGACTGCTCTTCTGTTAAATTGCCTAAGGCGGAAATAGTTTCATTCACTACCGCTTCAAGGGTTCTAGTTAATCTACGTATCAGCTTACTATTAGTAACAGTACCTATATAGGGAAAGATGCCTTTATCGAAATCTGTGTATTTTTCCCATGCTGTTTCAGTGTAATCGACAATTGGGAGATCTCTCCGCTCTCTGTTGTGTACTAAATGAATATTTCTATAATAATCAGGAGGAGCTAGGAAAACAGGTGGCAAAAGGAATGCAATGTAGCAGGTACCATCCCAATCTAGAGGTAGACGCATATATGCAGTCTGACCACATATAAAGTAGGAGTGGCGATAAGCTCTAAATGAAGATTTGCCTTGATCACTGAATTCTACTGTAGTAGTGCATTTGCTATGGCCCATATGTATGGAACCAACTTTTCTTACACACAATTCACCTTTCGCTGGGAATACTGACATGGTTGGTAAAACTAGTTCAACTTCGGATTCGACATTTAGAACCATGAGATTAGGAGTAAAGTTACCTAATCCATATACTTCATTTTCTAGATCAGTTCCTGTTCCTTTGGGGCGACCCTCCTTGTCAGGGTAACAGACTTTGAATAAAACTAGGTTCAGATTTCCCCATACCCAATGGTCTTGATAAACTGCTGTGTCTGAGTTTATGGAATTCATTAAGCTGAACCATGCTCCACAGGAGCCATTATGTGTAAACGGATGTGGAAAGAAAGGCAGGACTCCTTCATAATTCTGATAGGGAGGGAGTCGGCCACACACCCAACAATTAGTTGCATTACTAGTCTGATGGGAATGATGTAACATACTAATGAAAGTGTTATTACGCAGCGCAAGTCTATAAGACAATTCATGCGGGGGTAAGTCACTAAAAGAATGTTCAGCAGTAACATTGTAAACATTTCTGGCAATAGGGTAATATATGTGCAACAATATACTTGCAGTAATTATTAAAAGACTTAAGAAAAACAAAATTAATAACGTCACTATGCAATGACTACGCAGTGATTTACAGTACGCCTGTCGTTTCAACATTTTTCGCAATTTTCCATGATTCAGGTCCAAGGGATACATGTCAGAGACAATTCAACCGCTTCACCTTGGAGAGGACTTAAACAATCAAATTGCTCGACTGATTGGGCCTGAGCTTTAATTTATAAAGTTCGGAGTCACTTTTTTCCACAAAAGGAAGTTTTGAGTCAATGGGTGAAGACACACAAGGTGTGGTATTCACATCTGATTTCAGTCCATGAAATTTCTTGATATGACTTGAATGAATCCATCCTTTTCTGCCTTCGATCTTCACGGCTGTCCTTGTGGTGAGCAGGACCAATTTGGGTGCTTTCCACCTGGGCTCCAGCTGAGTCTTTCGGTCGAAATTCCTCACAAGAACAAGGTCCCCCGGAACTACGTCAAGGGGTTTCACCTCAGTGTTGTCGGGAAAGGCTGCAGCTACCTGTGAACGACAAGATTGTAGTGCAGACATCAAGGAAGCCAAGTAATCTGTCAGCATATTACAGTCAATATCAGTTATTTTGCGTGGTATAGGCGTCCCCCACATATTTGGTGGTCTGCCGAAGATCACCTCATACGGGGATAGCCCTGTTCGAGAGTGTGCTACCATTCTTGTGAAAAAGAGTGCAACTGGTAGTGCTACTACCCAGTCGACACCTTTCTCCCTGCATATTTTGGACAATCTAATTTTCAGGGTCTGATTATGTCTTTCTACGAGACCTGCTGCTTCGGGGTGTCGGACACAGTGGAATTTCCACTGATAACCTAACAGAAGTGAAACATGTTTCATTAATTCGGATGAGAACGGCTGGCCGTTATCTGAGTGAACAACACGTGGTAAACCGTATCGTGGGAAGAATTCTCGAACTAACTGTTTGGCAGTAGTCGGGGCAGTGTAATCTGAAACCGGGTATGCCTCCGTCCAACGGGAAAGAGCACAAACAACTACAAGAACATATTTGAATCCTCGACATCGTTCCATCTGGATATAATCCATCTGGAGGACTTCAAAAGGGTGATTAGGAGGATGAAATCCACCTTGTTCTACGGGAACACTTTTTCCTGGGTTGAACTGGCAACAGATCATACAGGTACGGACCTTTTGTTTGGCTGCTGCTCGTAAATGTTTATTGAACCAAATGTGTTGAATGCTATCTAGCATAGCTTTTTCTCCTAGATGTGCTGGACTATGTATAGTGTTAATTATAACTTGGACCATTGAATCAGGAAGGAACCACACAGACTTTTCCTTCATAATCCATCCTTGATCCGTTTGGATCCCTCCTAATTCGGTCCATTTCTTTATTTCATCTGGTGTAGCATGTGTCTGTATGTCAATTACGTCAAGGGTAGGATCTTTAACTGTCATACAATGTGTCGGCATCGGGACTATTGTCTTTGTCATGTCGGATGTTTGGGTTTGAGCAGTCTGTTTAGCTGTTCTATCGGCTAGATCATTGCCTTGAGAAATGACATCAGTAATCTTCGTATGAGCCTTACATTTCATAATTGATATTGCAGTGGGTAGATGTATTGCATCTAATAAGGCATGAATGAGGGGTCCGTGCTGAATGTGGGCACCGTGGGAAGTTAAATAACCTCTCTCTCGCCATAGCACGCCGAAGTCATGTACAACTCCGAATGCATAACGTGAATCAGTGTATATGTTGACTTTTTTATTTGTGGCTTGAATACAGGCTTGTGTCAGAGCAATAAGCTCTGCGGCTTGAGCTGACAAAGTATTTATACGATTAGTTTCAATGACTTCAGTATCTGTTGTGACTGCGTAAGCAGCCACCAACTCTCCTGTATTTGTTCTCATACATGAACCATCTACATACAATGTCAGGTCTGGATCTGACAATGGGACATCGGTTAAGTCTTGTCTGGGTTTCGTCGTTATAGTAATAACTTCAATACAGTCATGGGCTAGTGGGTCTGTTCCGGTTACTGGCAAAAGTGTGGCAGGATTCAATGTGTTACAGCGTCTGATTTCTATATGTGGCTGAAACAATGTAAGCTCGTACCCTGTAAGTCGTGCTATAGTCAAGTGTTGTGTTTGCGTTCTATTTACAAGAACCTCTACTGCATGTGGTACTTGAACTGTCAATGGATGTCCTAACACTATGGCATCGCTTTGTCTGATTGCTAAAGCTGTCGCTGCCACTGATTTCAGGCACGCAGGCAAAGCCTGAGCTACGGGATCTAATGTACTAGAAAAGTAAGCACATGGTTTGTGTGCTCCTGCTTGTTCCTGTGTGAGTACTGACAAGGCAGTACCTTCGCGTTCTGTAACAAAGAGTGTAAACTGTTTTCTGTAACATGGCGTTGCTAAAACAGGTGCTTGACATAAAGCTTTCTTTAGGCTTTCAAAAGCTTGTGTATGTTCCTGAGTCCAAGGGAGGACAGTCGATGTGGCTGCCTCCTGTGTTGTCAACTGAATGAGCGATTTTGCTAGAAATGCATATTGAGGGATCCACTGTCTACAGTATGAAGTGAGGCCTATGAAAGCCCGTACTTCCTTTTGTGTCTTAGGTATTGGCATGTTAGCTATTAACTGAATGCGGTCGGGTGTAAGCTGCCTTCCCTCCTTGGACAGCGAGTGTCCAAGATAAATAACTCGCTGGACACAGAATTGCAGCTTAGAAGGGGACACCTTGTGTCCCTTTTCAGCTAGAAATTGTAAAACTGTCAGTGATGCTTTCTCACATTCGGGTTCGCTTCTAGCGGTGATCAACAGATCATCGACATATTGAAGCAAGGCAGTGTTAACTGGCATGTGGATGCTGTCGAGTTCTCGTTTCAGTGCTTGGCTATAGATGCTGGGGCTTTCTGTAAATCCTTGAGGTGCGCGTGAGAATTTAAAGCTACGCCCATTTAAAGTAAATCCGAACAAATATTGGCTTTCCGGATCTATTGGGACGCTGAAAAAGGCATTCTTGAGATCGATTACAGTAAAGAATGTCGCTTCGGAATCAATCGCTGTCAGTAATGATGAGATATCTGGGACCACAGGAAATTGTGGCACAATGCATTTGTTTAATTCGCGCAGATCAATAACCAATCGATATACTGGCGGGGCCTTTGGATCTGTTCGTTTAAGAATCGGAATTATTGGTGAATTACATATGTTGGAGTCGGTTTCTACAACTACTCCTTGGGCAATGAGCTCGTCAATGATTTGCAGCAAAGCCACTACAGCATCTGGTGGTAACTTGTATTGTCGCATTCGTGGTAGTACCACTCCTGCCTTTAATGTGACTCGATATGGTGTAATATTCATGCAACCAACATCAGTAGGGCCTTGTGCCCATAGATGTGTAGGTAAAGTCTGCAGTCGGGGATCCATGTCTCTAGACACATAATGACCTTTAAAATCACGTAAAAACAACCTTACTCCTTCCGGAGAACAACATATTATGGCTCCTAGAGCTTTCAGTGTTTTTATTCCTAACAGATTTTCTGGACATGATTTAGTAAGTAATAAATCTGTAGTTCGGGTCAAAGGTCCTATCGTAAGTGGGAGAGGCTGTGATACTTCATTAACAATAGGTTTTCCTGAAAAACCAAGGGAAATATTCTGAGAGCCTGAGAGGGGTGCCCCTGGAACTTCACTACGTTTTATGGTCGTTCGACTTGCCCCTGTATCGAGTAAAAATTTTCTGTCTTGGCCTAATAATTCACTATGTACATAAGGTCCTTCTTGATCTACAGGGACCTCGATAAGTCAACTTCCCTCTCTAGGTTGGTTAATGCGTATCGCTGATAATCAGGATAGTCGTACTGTGCGGTCTGGTACAGTTGTCGTGTCGTGGTTTGTGTGGCAGCAACGGGCAGCGCTGGTGCAGCTGGCACAAACTGTACAGACTGTGGTGGAGCTGGCATGGACTGTGCATGCTGCGGGGCTCCTTGTTCATTCTGGTCCTGTCTAGGTGGCCGTGGTCTTTCTTGTGTTTTACCTATGGCGATATTATGTTTCAAAACTGGACAATCGTGTACGTAATGACCTGGCTTTTTACAATAATTGCATGTCCCTTTTACAGGTCCTGCTGAATCACCGGAATGTGTCATACCCTTTTTATGTCCCTCAGCTGGGACTGTCTGAGAAACTAACATTTTCATTTTCGTGTCTTTCATGCGTCTGTGTTCATGTTCTTGTTCCTCTCTAATTCTATTGTGATGGTACTGTAACATTTGTAACATTTGTGATGGAGTGTTACCTTGCCAGGTACTCTCGAATTTTAATACTCTATTCTTTACTTGGGGCAGGGCATTTTCTACTAATTTTGTTACAAACAGATGTGGGTATGATTCGCTACTTGCTTTTAGGCCACTATTTATACCAAAACATTTTTCAAATCGGGCATAGTAATCACTAGTGTCTTCATCTTGCTTCTGTTTACAGGCTGAAATTGTACCCCAATCTTCCTTTTTCGTAGTTAATAAACGTGGCAGTACCTGTACTAATAAACCTGGTAGTGCTTTAGTTTTATCCCCAAGTCCTGCTCCTGCAGTTCGGGCCTTTTCTTCTGCTTCTAATACTGACCATTCTATCTTTTGGTCTCCTACCTCCCACTCTTTTTCCCTGAGTTTCTCATAAATGCCAGCAGGCATCAATACCTTTAATATTGTCATAATGTCGGGATAGGTATACTCTCCCATGAGTAACATGTCTTTAATTTCTCGGTGAAAACCCGCTGGATCTTTGTCATGACTGGGTACCACTTTCTTCATTTCTAACAATTCTATTTTTGATATGGGCGTATATACAAATACGCGCTTAAACTCGTTGTCCTCGCCCTTTATTGGGTGCACTTCTCGTAAGGGATTCTGTCTATCCATGTAATACGTGGTTCTTTCCTTGATGGGCAGTGAAACATGTTCTGAACATACAAAAAGAATGTATTGCTTTCTTGATTCTAGTATTTCTTTAATTAATTTAGTACCTGAACCTTTCCATCTATTCATGAGTAATTCAGTCAATATGTCAGGTAAGGGACCAGGGTCCGAATGCTGACTCTGATATAGTATAATGAGTTGTTGAATCATATAAATCCCAGCTAACCGCTGTTCATCTGGGGTGAGATTCAAAAATGCGCGTGCTACTGTATCATCACTATATTTTCCGGGACTGTCCACCCAATGGACAGCTGCCCTAGCTAAATCTTGTTCATCCATAGAATCGAGGAAATGATAACCCCTTCGTTCTCGGAGTAGTTTGTCGGCGGCTTGGAACGAATGCTCGTTAGACCTGATGTTAATTATAGGTATTTGGAAATTCCTGTTATTATCTGGACATATCGGACGTATCGGGTCAATAGGACATCTATTACTATTACAAGATCTTCCTTTACCTACATAGGCTATGGTGTCTGACTGTCCTGCGGGCAGTCCTGACCCTTCCCCCTCGTTTTGTTCGAACTCGTCTACCGCTAATCTTTCTTCGTGTAGGCGTTCTATTTCTTTACGGATCTTTCGGCACATGGCTATTATACAATTTTGTTTATCATGTCTACCTTCTGATATATTCTGGCTCCATCTGGTAAGAATTTGCATTGCTTCCGGGTCTACCCCCGGTCGGTCTTCATTTCTGATCACACAATTTATGAGGAAACGTAACAGTTCCCCCTGTATCTCCACTTTCTGGTATTCCATAGCTCTGTTAATACATTCTGGATCTCGCCTTGTTTGGACAAAATGGTATATTTTATCTAGATGCGCAGTCATTCCTGGTAATTTCCCTAAATACACTGCGGCTCGTCTGATACGTAATGATGCTAGGGTCATTTCGTCCTCTTTTCCGGGCACAGGGTCATATCTACAATCTATAAGAAGTTCCTTAAGCGTACGGGCATTTATGAGTTTGGGGGTACGTGAATGTGCTGACTCTTGAAAGGTAAGTTTATTTATTCTGGGTGGCGTAGAAAAAATGTTACTAGCACCTCCCGTAGCCCCATCTGGGGTGTCGGGTGTGAAAGGATTCGTTGAACGTGACACAGCAACTATAGGTGTGGACACAGCTATAGAAGCAGCTGTAGGAACAGATGTAGAAACAGATGTGCTTGTCGGAACTTGTGACACGATCTGTTGCTGTAGGGATACGGGTACTGGATCTTGGCGTTGAACCTCCCTGATAGGCGGTCTATGTGGGGCGGAATTAGCATATTCGGGAGCTGCGTCGTCTAAATATGAGGAGAGAAAGACATCTTCTGCGGTTCTAGGATGCCCCTTAGGATGTACCTTTATTGGGAACAATGGGGTTGGCAAGTCTTTCGGTATCTCTGGAGTAGCCTTAGGTAATCCTTCGGCCAGAAGGGGATACATACCATTCATAAGGGCATTTCTTTGTCTGTCTACTTGTTCTGATTTCACTCGGATACCTTCCTCAATTAATAGATTTTCTCGAACTTTATTGGAATTCTCTTTACTCTTCTCCTCCTGTCTACGTGCTTTTTCTGTACGTCTATGAGATTCTTTACGCCATAACTCAACGGCATCTTTCTGTGACTGTCTGACTTTCCTTTTCCATAACTCTTCTTCTACTTTCATGATGCACTCTGCATCCCAGGTTCCCGCTGTGGGCCACCTCTGACTTTCTGGTAATTCCTTGGTGTAGTCTACCCATAAATCAAGAAATAATATAGCGTCTAAGCCATGTTTATGATACATGAAGTACCCTGGAGTGTCCCTAGGAGGAATAGGAACGGCTTCTTCGAGTACCCCTTTTCTTGTAGTGATCTGTCTTAGTTTCGAAAAGAGCGGCATATTGAGAACTGATCTGATACTTAATCTTGAACACACTTAGTACAAAAGCACAATAATGAACAACCATTCATACCACAATATGCCGGACGTTTAACACATTAAACATTAAACATTAAACATTTTTTAACCTTTAAAATAACCAACAATGATGATCGTCTGCATAACTAATCACCAAGCATAATTCTTTGACAATAACTAGATACTTCGGAATACTTGATATACTGCTAAACAGTACATATACACTGCTAAAACAGTGCAGACCGGATTTGTGTACCCAAACCCGTCTTGACCGGCACAACCTATGTGCACGTCAGAAATGCCTCCCCAGTAATGGTACTCACCGGGTAGCTTCGGAAACGGAAGGCCTCGGAGACTGAACTTGGACCGGACTGGACTCGACTCGACTCGTTGGAAACTGGACTTGACTTCGAACTGGTGGGCCTCTGTATACCTCGGATCTTGCTCTCTCAGCTAGGCTCTGGTCGGGATACTTCGCACTTCTCACCGCCTCGTCTGGGTGTTGATCGCAGCCTCAGTCGCCCCCGCTTGACCGGAGGGAGATACAGGAAATCCTGCTGGTACGCGTTATTGTCCGTCCAGCTGTGGCAGGAGACCGGGCCTGCAACTCACCGCCGGCGCGTGAGATGAGAAAGAGTCCCTGTTCGGGCGCCATTCATGTGGTAAATAAAATTCATTACCGGGACTTAATTTGATACGGAAACATAATAAAATAGCTCAGTAAAATGAGAGGCAGAATCCGTGGTATCAGAGGTTCGGAATGGGCTTTATTCCAATGAACGATTATAATCGGTTGCTCCAAGTTCCATCACCACGGAGGTTCAGGAAGTGAAGTACATACTTTATTGACAAGAAATGACTTTTATAGTACATACATTACAATGAAGCGAATGCAGTAGGCGTAACAATTGATAAGGAAAATGACGATTCATATGCGTAACCGAAAATGGGTGTAATAAGGAGTAAAAAGGAACATAATTGGTTATGATGTCATATATAGGTGGATCTATAAGATAATACTTGGCATAGATGCGCGCGCAGCAGCATGACGTGTGATTGACGTGCAACTAGGGGGTGAAGGGGACTTGACATTTAGCTCTACATGTGGAGACGAAAAGTCTGGGGGGTCAAGTCAACCTAATCCCAAATCATATCTAACATCCTATGTTTAAAGAACTATGTTATCCACAAAAGAAGGACTCTCGGACAGAATCTATTCTATACTGACTGTGCGTGCGTGTACAAGCGTCTAAGTGTCTACACTAAATGCGAGGGGGTAGGAATATTCCATGGTAACAGGACTATGAATTACTTGCATAAAGACAGAGAAGCCGAGCCATTGCTCGGTAGCTGGAAGAATGTTTATTTAAACTACTAGACAGGAATGCATCGGCTAAGGGGTGAAGCAGATAACTTGAAGGTGAAATACAGTTCTTGGCAGAGAATAGGCTGATGTCAGGCTTCGTGAGCCGCGCAGAGAATGAGACAAAGTTCATGGTCACAGATGCAGGCTCAGACTGGTGCTTTCAGAGGCAGAAGGCAAGAAGAGTTCGATGACAGAATCAGGGCCTACTTGCCTGGACTGTAAAATGGCATAGGTGAACCATATAAAGCCGGTGGCTTTTCATACTTAGGAATGGAATATCCGGCCTATTCATGGCGGATCTGACAGAGGACATGTTGACGGTGGACGCACATGTGTTTGCGTCTTCATAACTGGAACTGGAGGGAACATACATGTACTTGTAACATGCACATGGAACCGTTGGGGTCCAAGATAGGGGACATAACTGACCAGAAAAATCCATATTTCCACAGTACTGGAGTGGGAATCACATTGCCCAATTGGGGATTTGGGATAGGGGAAGGGGGGGCACAATGCTGCGCATGCTTCTTACCTTTTTTGGAAGCAGCTCTGGCTGAGCTGTCTGCATCCCCAATCCCAACGACACTTTCAGGCTCTATCGTGGACTCCACAAGCTGCTCAAGTTCTGTCAGGGCAGGTGCCCTGTTCCTTCCTCCTCCTGTCTGACTGGCCTGTTTTTTTAAGATCAGCCATCTTCCTCTTGGTGATGATCCGGATGTCATACCACCGCTTCTTCAGCACATCAATGTCCCGGGGGGTCACTCCAATAGCATTTACCTGCGACTGGATTCCTTGCCAGATCCTTCTTTTTTCCGATTCTGCAACTTGCAGGGACTGCTTTCCAAAAAGCTTATTGTGCTGCTTCACCCCCTCCTCCACAAGTACCTGCAGTTCCTTCAGGCTGAATTTCATTTTCCTCTTCCTTTCACCTCCATCTGTGTCCTGGCTGGCCATTGTGCAGGATCAGTTGACAATGTTCAGGCACTGGCTCTGTTGCACTCCTCAGCACTCCCAGCCTCTTCAGAGGGTTCTGATTGTGTGCACCTGCCTGGGTGTGGCCACTTCCTGGTTGGGAGGGGTGTGGGTTGCACATGATTGGCTGATTCCTCAATTGATGTGTTTTTGAAAATCCGATTCGGTAAATTCCGAATCGGTAAATACCGATTCGGTAAATACCGATTCCGGAATACCGGTCGGTATTGTGGAATCGGTAACCATTTTCCGAATTGTACCGAATCGGTAAAATTTGATATTTATGAATCGGTAAGTTTTACTTACCTACATATGGCCCATAATGAGGGCATATGCATGCTGTCCACAGCCTCCGCCAATGGTGCAAATGCAACAGTGTGATGTTTCTTTCCAACTCTGTTTTGCACCCCTTACACTTACAGTAATATCTGCAGCACTGCATCACCGCAGCCTTGGGATTCATCATGGTCAAACCTGCCCAAGTAAACATAGAGCTGCATTGTCGAAGGAGCCCGTGTGTGAGATTCTTGAAATATTGAGTGGAGAGCAACAGAGGCGACAGCTGAAAGTGCAAGGGAGCAGAGCAGTGTAGAGAAAATGGAGGGCCCGATTCACAGAACTGACTTAAGACAAAATCCTAAACTTACTACTTTTGGTATTCACAGAAGGCATTTAGTAGTAGTAAAGTTAGGATTTTGTCTTAAGTCTGTCTTAAGTCTGTCTTAAGTCAAATTTAAGACAAAATCCTAACTTTACTACTACTAAATGCCTCCTGTGAATACCAAAAGTAGTAGGACAGACTTAAGACACACTTAAGATAAAAACCTCACTTTACTACTACAAAATGCCTTCTGTGAATACCAAAAGTAGTAAGTTTAGGATTTTGTCTAATGTTAGTTCTGTGAATTGGGCCCGGAGAGAAGAGAACTGATCAGAGGACATTGAGGGACATTGAGGTTGAATGGCGAGGGGAGGAAAGGAATTGTAGACGGTAGAGAAAAATTATACACAGAGAAATATTAGACCCTTTGAGGAGGAAGAGGGTAGAAGAACTGTGTGGATAAAAACACAAGGACGGGATAAAAGGAGGAAAGGGAAGGTGAAGAGCAGAGGGGATGCAAAAGAAGAACGGAGGTGACTAGATGAAAAGGAGAGAGAAGAGGAAGGCAGATTGAGAGGAGGAAAGGAAAGAGCAGTGCAGAGCGGAGAAAAAAGACTAAAGCGATAAAAATGAGGGCAGAGAGAAAAAGTATTTGGGCTAACTAGTCATGGTGGAAGTAAGGTTGTGTTGAGATGGATGAATTGTGCAGGAAGACCTGGTGCAAGGAGGAACAAAAACAGCTGAGTAGATCAGAAATGATAATTTAAAAATCGTATTTTTCATACAGTGCTTATTACCACAAATGTACTGCATCAAAACACTGTAATGTATTTTGTATAGGTATTTTCGCTCATGGACAATTTTTTCTGTATTGTCTGTACATGTTCATTACTATGAAAATCCAATAAAACCTTTTGAACTTAAAACACTGTAATGTAGGAGAAAGGAGGGCTGGGAAAGAAGTATGAAGGGGAGAAGAATGAGCAAGAAAAGATTGACTGGGGGAGAGTGAATGGGCAGAGAAGCCTTCAGAGAAAGATAATGTCTGAAAAGAAGACTCGGAAAAACTCGGAAAAGTAGAAGTAGAATATGATGGACTCTAAAAGAAAACAATTGCTAATAAAGGAGAACATAAATGGGATGAATTAGTGCTGATGTGAAATGCTTTATAGAGTAATGGATTTATATAATATATATATTGCACATCACAAAAATATTAGTTTAATGTGAGGAAGATGGAGCAGGCTGACTCCTGAGCTAGGATCTAGATCGGACTGGTGTTACAGTCTGATGCTCTTTTATTAATTTTGCATATTTTTAAAACATTCCGCTGACATCAATTCTGTGTTTCATCTGTGTTAGACCTGGCACCTTGGCGTGAGTTTCCCTTCCACTTTTTGCTGATGTGCCTCATTGTGTTTTGTTGGTGTTGGCTGCTCAGAGCACTGTGCCACTGCTAATCACTGCCACAGTGCAAGTGCTCCCTTTGAAAAGTGTACATTGATTGGTGTCCATGTTTGGCTTATTTGGTTTACTATCAGCCCCTAGTACAGTGCACCAGGAGTGCCAGGGCTTGTAAATACAAATGCTGCTGGTGAGCTTGCAGCGCTGGTTGTGCCACCCACAGAAGAGGCCTAGTAAAATATGTCTAGGGTCTGCCATTGCAGAACCTGCGTGCAGTCTGGTACTGTCATGCTGACTGAGCAAGTGCACCTACTTGCCAGTCCCTAAACCTTCCCTTAACTGCATATTAGTCACCCCTCTGGTAGGCCCAAGGTCAGGGTGCATTGTAGGCGTAAGGTAGGACATGCCCTGATGTGTGTGGCATGTCCTAATAGTGAATTACAGCCATTTTCGTTTTTCACTATTGAAGGCTACCTGCTCTCCATAGGCCAGAATGGGCTGCTGGAATTATTACACTCTATAATCCCAGCGGACTCAGAGAGCATGGTAGAAAGTCAAGTTTAGTATGCCTGAACTCAGAATAATAAAATACTTTTAGTAAAGTTTATTTTAATATCCGGTGTTTGTAAATACTACTTTTAGAAAGTTAGTATTTACGTTCTTAGCCATTTCAGTCCGCCTCTGCTTTGTGTGCGTGTGCTGCCTAGTTTCAGTGAGGGGCAGGGCTGGGGAATTCCAGGAGACAGGCTGGCTGCCAGGTGGTGGGTAGAGAGATTACACCAGGATGGGTGGGAGGAGTACACCTTGACTCTGAATAGACCTGTGCTCTGCCACCACAATGCTGGCTCCGCCCCCTGTGCAGCAGCTGATGTCTCTGCCCTGTGCACTGAAAGGAAAGAGCAGAGTCACCACAACAAAGTGCTCCAAAACCGGACTGAGCCAGGCACAGGCCCCCTGGCGACAAAGAACAAAAGAAACTGTGTATAAAAGAAGGAGCCCTGCTCCTAAGAAATCAGATCCTGTTTACGCCAAGAAGAACCTCTGCCCGAAGAGAAGGACCTAGGAAAGCTGCATGGAGGAGTACTGTCTCTAAGCCTGAGAGACTGGCCTGTGGTGGGTGCCTTGCTGCTGGAAGGAGAGGAAGAAAAGACTGAGAAAGACTTTGAATTCAAGTTGTGCTTTAAAAACAATCTCCAAGGGCTTGCTTGTGAACTTGCCCCCAGGAACAGTGGGCGCTACCCCTCCCTGGAAGAAGAGGAAGCTGCTGTGGGTGGATTACTAACGCTGACCCCAGAGAACCTGTGTGCCCCCATCTCGCTGAGCAACGCGACTCCTGATCGACTGTGCTGCTGTGAGCACCGTGAAGGTCTGCCCTGCCTGGCCTGAGTAAAGTGAACAACTGCCCCCTCGAGCCGGAGCTCGCAACGTAAGGAGAGACTGCCTGTGTCCAAGCAAAGAGCCTCTGCGACCCCAGGCCGTAGAGACCACTGTGAGGACCGACGGCGCACTGGTTCGCCGATTCTGGCTGAAGCCGACAGCGCTGCACGCTGCAAAATTACCCCCGAGCTGCCCCTCCTGCTTCCAACATCGAGGTGTGCTGTGACGTCCTGAGGCGCCCCACGAAGCATCGCCGTCCACTGACCAGCGGGACTGCAACGCGACGCGGGACGCCCCTGCCAAGGACTGCTGAGGCCGCCATGAACTTTGCCCCCAAGAGTAAGGTACTGTGAGCCCCAAGCGCCCCTGTACGACGCGTACTTTCCTGTGTACGGTCCGTACGGCGCTGTCGTCCCGCTACGCTACTCTCGTGGGAAGCGTGAGTCTTTGTGCGGTTTGCACCAAGCCCGTACGGCGCGTCCCTGCACCTGTACGGCCCGTACCGCTTTAAAGAGCTAGACGCTGCTCATGCGGGAAGCGTGAGGAGTGGCAAGAGGCATACCGGACTCGTACGACGCGTACCTACGAAGGTACGGCCCGTACGGCTTGAGTCCCAGTACGCGTGCTCACGCGGGAAGCGTGAGAAACGGCATGAAGCGTTCTAACACTGGTACGAAGCGTACGGAGGGCCCTACGGAGCGCACAGACCCTCAGACCCCCAGAAAGTGCAGATTGCACCAGAAGTGACCATTTAAAGAACTGTGGCCTCCTGAAAATTGATAACAAGTAACTGGAACCTCATTTTAAAGTGAAACACTGTAGAGGAAAGGGTCCCTGCTTGTTGCAAGTGCATACCTGCGCCAACCAGAGACCCCGGATTCTAACAATCTGTCATTAAGTTGCATCCTACAACGTAATTGCGTGTTGATGTTATGTGACATTACTTCCTGTTACTTCATCGGGGTTAGACGTTTATCGATGTCACTTCCTGTCCTGTCATGACGCATGCTATCTATTTTTTTCTGGCCGCGTTGCTGTATCCTGTACTCCGGCCCAGCACGTCAAGGTTTACTTATTAGCCGACAGAGTTTACCGTTAAAAACCAAAAGAGATGTCATTTGTTCCTGACCAGATGCCGCTAATAGTGCACTTGCTGTAGCTGTATGCTATTTAAAAAAAAGTACTCTATGTTCGTCATTGGCCTAGGTTGCAGCATTGCCATTATACATAACAACGATAGTGACATTATTCACCATTGGTCTCCGATAACAAGCATTGATACCGTTACATTGCCAATATTTCCTGCAAAAAAAACAAGCACAAGCCTCGCGCGGCAGCAGAGGGAGGGGAAAGAGGAGGTGGCCTGCGCGATTCCCTTGCGGGAGCGAGCAGCAAGGTGCGATAATTGATAACATATGGCGCCAGCTGCTCGCTCCTGCAAGTGAATCGCCAGACGTGCACACGTTGCCATTGGAAGCAATGCAACGCGTACACGTGTTTGCCGGGAAAGCTGTGCCGATTGCTAAAGGTCTCTTTCCTATGCAACGCATGTGCGCTGCGTAGGCGAGACCTAAAAAGGGAGGAGATCAAGTTCTAACATTTTAGCCAGCTTCCCGTTGTACAAACAGGCCTTTTCGTGGTTCTGGTAGTACGCTACCTCTTTAGCAAGCATAGACTTAATCGTAGGCTGTTTTTCTTGTGGTACTACTGCCACAAGTGATCTACTGACAACAACAGCAGGTAGGTTACCTGGGCACTATGGGGTGGGTGTTCTTCTATTCCACTATGCCTTGTGCCATCCAGAGGTTGCTGTGGTGGGGGATTTTATAGTTAAAAGGGAGGCTTAGAGGGCTATTCTGTACGATGCTGCTGCTGCCATATTCTTCCTCCTCCTCCTCCTCCTCTTCTTCCTCCTGCCTGCCTTCTTCCATCACTTCAGCTTCTGGTTCTCACCACCACCAGCTATGTTTTTAAGGTTCCCATATGATTAAGTGTTGCTTTTTCAAAGAGACAGTTTGTAGGAGAGTAGGATCTGCTTCACATGGGTACCCCCACTTTTTGCTGGTGTTTCACTGTTTTTCGACCTTAGTCTGGCTGTGGCCCTGCTAATCAGGCCCACAGCCTAGCTGCTTCCTCTCTAAAATGGTTTCCATGTACATTAGGTACATATCTAAGTGGATTCTGGAGTGCCTTATAAGCCCCTAGTATATGGTATACTATGTACCTAGGGCATAGGTACCTCAGAGGCCTACCAGGGGCTGCAGCATGTATTATGCCACCCCTGGGAAGCACTCCAAAATGACACCACAGGTCTGCTACTGCAACCTGGGTAAGGGTGTGCTTGCACCCCTTACTGTGGTATAGGCTACCTATATCACTACCTTATACAGACACATATAAACCTATAAGCCACTCCTATGGCAGGCCTTGACAATCCTGAAGGCAGAGTGCTTGGTTTTATGTGAGAGGGTGCCCAAGCATGAGCTGAGCCCCTCTGCACCATTCGGAAATACTTCCTTATGGCTGTTCTGTGATACAGCCATACCATATACTCTTAAGTGCATTATAACATCGCAGTAAATGCTAACTTTGGGATGGCTGCATCAAAACATGTTGTGTTTGGTGTCAAACACTTTGGAATAGTACCCCCCCGCCAGTTCTGGCGGTGGGGGTAGCATTCCACCCTTCTAGAGGAAAAGTCATGTTCACACTGGCTTAACCCGGTTAAAACTTTCCAAAGCCCTGGCATCACAAAATGGATGCCACTGCCACAGACACGGGTCTGGCCTCCTGCTGCTGACTGAAACTCCGGCAGGGGAGGCCTGGACAATAGGTTTCCTGTCGAGGGGAGGTGTAACCACCTCCCCAGACAGGCAGATGTGTATTGGGGCAGGGTGGGAGCATTCAGAGAATGCTTTTGAGACACTGCCTGGGGCACACAAGGTGTCCCTGTGCATAGCCTAGTTCAAACCGGTTGCAGGGGCACTCAGCCCCTGCTCTGGCGCGAAACTGGACAAAGGGGAAGGGGTGTAACCACCCCCACCCCAGGCCCACCCATAGGTGGGGCCTTAGAGTTAGTCCATCCCCTAAACTTAGTATAAGTATAGGATTCCAGTCCCTAGGACTTTAGATTACCCTGGACGAACCTCTGCAACATATATCCTGGACCTTCGAATTTCTATCACGACTAGAAGACGGAAGAAATCTCCCTTGGGGTCAAGGAGTGACTTCCCTGCTTGGCAGACACCAAAGAAGCAACTGACTGGTCTGCAATTCTGAAGCTCCCGCCGGACGCCAAAGTCTCTGCATCCCCAGAGGTAGATTTCCAGACTTCCCCGAGGCTACCTTGAGTCCACAGCAAAGCTGAGGCCCGTGGCTTTCGTGGGTAACGTGGAACCATGACCACTGGACACCGTGAACTTTTGCAGCAACACTACCTTCCTGGTCATCCTTGAAGTTGTGCTTTGGGCTCTGAGTAGCCCCAGCCTTGAGCACCTCCTGCGTCTAAGATTGTTGGCCAGCTTCAAGTGTGGCCGCTCAAGGCTCCTTCACGATCACTAGCCCGTTGGCTAGCAGGTCCCCACAAAGGCAATTCTACTTCTACTTGGGCTTTTCTGGTTGCTCCAGACTTGCTCTTACTTACCCTTGCTGGGTGATTCCATCAGACCTTGCTGGTGTGTACCGCAGTCCTTTCTCTGATTTCCTGTGACTTGCCGTTGCCAAGGCTTGTTGGGTCCTTCCTGGTCGCGGACACCGCAGCACTCGACAGACTTCATGGGACAGCTCGAATCCGGCTTGTGGACTTTGTCGACGCCTCCTGGACCTCGTGGCTGAAGAGTCAAGACACCCATCAACTCACCTGAAGCACCCAACATCTGTGGGCATTGGTCCATCCTGCCCTAGGTCACTGGCAAGTGACCCAGACTCTGTCCCCTTTGCTTTCAGGTTCCTTACATCCTAGATCCAGGCTTGGATCTCTCCGGACACTTCTCCTCTTCACGGCAGCAGCAGTTATTTGCAGGCTTCCATTGGAATCAACGACGCGACCCGACACCAAAAGACACCTATGCACCCGGCTTCCCTGGGTGAGGTAAGTCGAGTACTCCGGTGCTCTCGTGGGTGCTAACCCTAGAACTGTCTAAGTCCAAAAGGGTTTGGTCCTGACTCGATTAGAAGTGTCTCTAATCTTTAAAATTCCAACCGTGACATTCCCCATAGAAGATAATAGGAACCCGCGGTTGTGTTTTCACACTGCATACGGCTACCGTGGGTCCCCTGTGTCACTACCTTGGGTGGTTCCTTGGGGTCCCAGCGATTCTAGAAGCAATAGGCATAGTGCTGATTACACTCGTTGTTCTTATACCACTTTTTTAGTATATGGTTTGGAATGCCCCTAGGGCCCAAACATGTATTTGTGCTTTTACTGATGCTTAAACACTTGTAACTAAAGTACTTCGAACTCCAGTCTCATAAAGAGACTAGAGGGGTGTGTGTTATCTTAAATACATATATTTTAAATATATACCTGGTGTGGTTGTCTTTTCATTTGATCATTCAAGAGATTATAGACTGGTAGAACAAGCTGCTTTATATTCCTCTGAGACTTAGCCTGAAGGCTGCTCTCCATAGCTACCACTAGGAGAGCTTTCATATAAGGTTGTCCTTAACCTATCACCATAAGGGGTTGTTTGGACTGATACAAGGTGCCCACTAGAACTAGTGGACAGCATATATCAGGCCACCTTCTCACACAGTTGACCTAAGGTATCACAATGTCCACCTGGCTTACCATAACAAACTTTCTTGTGGCAAATGGAGCACATTGCAATGTTATCCTGTAGGAGGGATGGGCGGGAAAAGAAGCGAGGAGGCCGTATTGGTGTAATCTTGAGGAATATTTATTCAAAAGTCTGAATCAAGGTGAGTATTCACTAATCCTCTATTGCTCTGTTTTCCTTCTTCTTGTCTCTTCTAGATTTTCCTCTTCTCCAGGGCGGACCCCTGGCGGCTTGAAGAGAAGGGTAGAAAGGGACGGTAAGTAAGAGTGTTTTCTCATGGATGGCTGAACTGAAGCCTTCACCAATCCTGGGTGAAAATAATGGTGCAAAACTAAAAAAAATAGTAGCAAGTGTCCAAAGGAAATACAAAAAAACCCAAGAAGGGATTGGGTTTTCCCCCTTTTTCCCTTTTGACTTTTGTTTCTTATTTTTCTTTATTAGTATGGAGCTCTCTTTTCCCTCTTAGGAGTTGTGCAGAACGACGCACCGCCAATGTCTAAGATATGGGACTGGCTCTGTTTGTGCAGGTGGGGGTTGGGTTTACAGCACGCAGACTCTTTCTCCCCCTTCTCCTCATTTAAGCAGGTAAGACAGGAAGAGGGGAAAGGGAGGAAGAAGATACAATAAATACCCAACAAAATAAATACAAGAGGTAAGGGAGCAACGTCAATCCCCAACCTCCTTCCCAACGTCTCCTAACTCTCCACATCCACCCCTTGCCACGTCACGTACCGCCTCTGTCGCAACTCTCCGGAGTTGCGGCAGATCCTGCACGTCCTCTCCGGGAGACCACCGCTCCTCACTGCTCCTCGAATCACTTGTCCGGACTCCAATCAAGGTCGGCGTCTTCTCCTTTCAAATCGGGTAGGCAGGTTTCTTTGTCGTCCCCGGGAATCTCCCCAGGTTCTTGAGCAGTTGCCTCCTCCTCGGCGTCTTTTGCGTCGAGTTTCTCCCTGCCGACCTTCTCTTCCCAGGTGTCTCCGAGTTGTATGTTTCGCTCCTCCTTGACCTTTCGAGCCTCATAGGAATTCCTTTTCTCCTCCTTCCTGCGATGGTGATTCCACTTGACGCCTTCGCTCTTCACCTGTCTAAGGGTAGTCAGTCTTTCATGTTTGTTTTGTCTTCCAGATCCTGTCGACGTCACCAGGACCCGAAGAGGCAAAAACCACTGAGGAGAGTCGGGAGGTGGGTTGAGGGGGGTTTGTATTGGGGTTCTCTGACGTTTCCTCACATATCCTCATGTGGACTAATCGTAAAGAAGTCCCAAACCAGGGAGGAAAGCTTTCTTACTGAGCCAAAGCCTGAAGAAATAGAGGTAAGGTTAGGTTGTTGTGCTTGTGTTGTGTTTGTTTGGCACGCTGCAGTGGTGGTAGGGCTGGTCTTGGTGGATGCAGGTTTCGGGGGTGTTACAAATATGGGATCCGGCAGTGTTGCTGGAACCACATTCATCTGAGCAGGGTGAACAGAGGTGATCTGTATGTGCTCTGTGCCAGTGTCCACACTGATGATCACCGGCTCATCGTCATCATCACCAACATCTGCACTTGCAAGGCTTTGAGGAGCTTCCTTTTCCTTTGTTTCTCAGACTCAGCCTGGGTCCAATCGGTGTCCAGATCATCAGAAAGGGGGCTTGGAGAAGATGGGGGAGCGCTCTCTCTTCTCTTTGATGGAGATAGTGAAACTGATGGGGAAGAGCAGTCTTCTCAACAATACCTTGCTCAGCAAGAACCTCAGCCTCCTGTTCTGCTCCTACATCCAGAAGATCTGCTGCTGACTGTGGCGCCTGTTGTCCACTTTCATGCGATGATGCGGTTTGTAGCTGAGACAATTCCAGTTCTATGGTGGGAAGTAGAACCCTATAGATGCAGGAAAAATACATTGAATAATTGCTGGTGAGTGACCCGGCAGGTCACAGAACGTGGTGGGATTAAAGTAGCATGTTTACAGCACTGCAGTGCAGCGACCTGTGCTGACGCAGTGCAGCGTGGGCTGCAGGTGCTGCCCCACGAGGGCCGCCAGTGCTCTGGTGTAGTCTGACAGCTCAGTCTTGCTTGGCTATATTTACTTAAGCGCAGCTATCTGACTGCTGGGGGTTCGAGTGTCCCCATGATCAGTGACAGCTGGGTGTCTAGCCGGGCTTTTAAACCCACTGTGACTCCACCCCAAGCTCGTGAAACTTGGCACTGCCATATTCACAAGACTCTTCCATCCTGTGCCAAACGGACATGGGAGACAGGGGCAAAGGGCGTGACCCTCCAGCTGTTGGCTCCATCATGGAACGGTTGGCTGACTCATGATGGCATTGGGAGTCCAGCACATGGTCCACCCCAATATGTGCCTCTCTGAGTTACTTGGCATAAACATCACCAGCACACAAGATGAAAGTAACTTCTAATAAGCATTGACAAAAGGAAAGCTTCACGCTTCTGGGCGAGCCTCCATGCAGGCTGCAGGAGGCCTTATCGTGCTTTGCTACAAGACGCACATCACCACAAGTGGATTTGCATCAAAGTGAGGCTTTATGAACACATTCTTGTCTTTTGGAAAATGTTTCTTTCAGCTATGAAAATATCCTTCTTAACCAATGTTGGAAAAAAGACAAAAACCGAAGACAACTTGATGCCAATAGAAAAACACAAGTTTATAACTTTATCATGTATCACTTCTCTTTGTACATCCCTTTGGATAAAAGGGCTATAACAAGTTAATAAAATGAGCCCTGGTCAGTACTGCAGTGGACAGCAGGGACCTCATAGCCACCAGCATGCATGATCCACAAGACAAAAAAGGGGCCCCAAAAGTAGCATAGCAAGTTTGTTATGAGTCATAGTGCAAGCAAAGTAACTGGACCCCATTATTAAGGTGACAGCTCAGTCTGTCTGCTGCCCCGACACCCCTCAACCTCCATCGACAGAGTCTGCATCCACCATCTCAAACTCACTGCCATTCTCATACACACCATATTGTATTTCCACTTGTTGAGTGGAATTTCTGCAAGTCAAAGCCATAACTAACCCTGGGCGAGACACTACGCTTCGCCCACGTAGTGTACGTAGCGCTGCCTGCTTCGCAGTTTTCGAAGTAGGCGAAGCAGGCTAGCGCTACGCACACCCAGGGCGAAGCGTAGCTGCCTGCCGCTGCCACCCGCCTCCCGCCCGCCCTCCTTTTAAATCAAACCCCCACATTTACAATAAATACAAAATTAAAGAAACTTACCTGAAACGCGGCGTCTCTGGGGCTCCCTCTTCCATTTCAAACTTCTTCTGACAAATGCGCATGCGCGGACGCCCGCGCATGCGCATTTCTCGCAAGAAATGCGCATGCGCAATTTAGTATTTATTGTAAATGCGGGGGTTTGATTTAAAAGGAGGGCGGGCGGGAGGCGGGTGGCGCATAGTGGGGCTACGCGAAGCACGTAGTGTGCGTAGATTTGGGCACACTACGTGCTGCTTCACGTAGCCCCACTACGCCCACTACGCCCACCCTTAGCCATAACCCTATAAAGCATTACTAAAGCCAATAGGCCTGTCCCTTGTACAGTGCATGCACACAAAGACATAATATGCAGGGACCCCTCACTCACACTGCTGCCCTCACACAGGCATATCCTGACACAGCCCTCACACAGGCACACCCTCTCACACTGCACGTCCAGAGGCATGTTTCACTCTGGACTCACACAGTCGCACTTTCAACCTGTAGAATACTTACCCTGCACTCACAAGAGACAATGTTAATTCGGCATTCAAACAGGCACACCCCTCACAACGCACTCACATGCATGGCATGGGGGCTATCCTGCACTGACACAAACCCACTGCTCACACACGCCACTGACGAGGAAGGAGCAGAGTTGGAACTGATGGTGGCATAGTAGGCACAGATCAAGTATGAGTCTGATGTTTGTTGACATCTGTAGGGAAGAGTCTTGGCATCAAAAACCATCTCACTTGCCTCCTAAAAACAAGATGGTGGTTTTCTCTGTAGTGCAAGTATAGGCTAAAATAAATAAATAAATAAAAATAAAAATGGCATCTTAATGTGGAGGGCATGTCATTCAATAAAACAAATAAAAAGTACCGCTTTGTCCTGGTCTGCTGCTTTGGAACAGTAAAGAAAATGTCATTCCACACATACTGTGTTTTATCAAAGAGAACTAGCTCTGGAGTGGGTGCTCCTAGTGTATGTTTGTTTTGGAAAGGAAACAAATTATGTTTATAGCAAGTCCCTCACTCACCAACCTAGTTGGTGACATGCTTCATCATCGGGCCCCACCAAAGGCACCGAGTGCACATTGGGTGTGCTACGACACCTGGATACAGCGGAGCTGGTATTGTGCCGTGACAGTGCAGTGAAAGGAAGTGAGTGAATGTTAAAAAAAAGCTGTCCTGAGGGTCCCTGGGATAAAAAATGACTATTTTAATGAGTGGGCCCTAGCAGTTAATAAAAGCGAGAGTCGGATATTAAAGGAGATCCAATATCCTAGTCGGTAAACATGTTTAAGCCATGCTCTCTTAGTGGTATGGCTTTCTTCCGGACCTATGTGTAGTGCAAGGTGAGTGATCTAAAAACATGTTATTAAAAGACCATACCTGCCACGGAGCTCCATGGTGGCTGTAACAGGTACCGAGAAGGGTCCTAGTCCTTGATGAAAGTGTGACCACAGGTTGGGTCCCCACATGGAACTCATGGGGCACTTTCCGGATATTGTCTGAGAAAGCGCCACTAGAGGAAATTCTCCTCTACCACATATCACACCTTAGCGCGTGTGTCACATATATGGTCTTTTAATAACACGTTTTGGGATATAGAATTACCATTGCTTGATATATAAAAGACCTTTCTGTATTGTTGTCCTGTTAGACACTAATGATTGTTTTTATGGAACAGGATGTGAAAGTGAATTTGATGGTATGAGAGACAGTATGTGTGTAGTAAATGTAGGGTGTAGGAATTGTATTTCACCTGCTATAACAAACTTTCTAACAATGTGCAATCATGATTTTTGAGATACTACTGTGAACACACTAAGATGATTTTTTTTAAATTTAGAATGTCAATAAATTTGTGAATTTGAAGAATGTCTGCATTCCCTGAGCTATACATTGCAGATGAATTTATAATTGAATGAGTGAGGTTGCCAGGGTTTTTCTTTGCAATATTTGATGTTTTCCCTTCCCTAGGAACTTTTCATTCATAGCAAGGGGTCAGTGTTTCTCGAGGCAGCTCAAACTGTCTTTGGGTCAGATCTAAAGCACATTGAAATAGATAAAGCACAGTGAGCAGGTTCGCAGACGGTCCTTGGTTCACACACGTAAAACATACAGCACTGGTCAAGAGGATCACAAGCTTCCTTGACAGATGGTGTGGTACTGCTGGACCAGTGCAAGCTTCCTCCAAAGACATAGAGTACGTGTGCTACTGAACTGCCAGTCAGCGGAAGCTTTCTCCAATGACATAGAACAAGTGTGGTACTGCTGGACTAGTGCAAGCTTCCTCCAAAGACATGAAACACATGTGCTACTGAAGGGCCAGTCAGTGCAAGCTTCCTTCAAAGACATAGAACATGTGTGCTACTGAAATGCCAGTCAGCGGAAGCTTTCTCCAAAGATATAGGGCCAGTCAGTGCAAGCTTCCTCTGTAGACATAGAACACGTGTACTACTGCAGGGCCAGTCAGCGCAAGCTTCCTTCAAAGACATGGAACATGTGTGCTACTGCAGGGCCAGTGCAAGCTTCCTTTAAAGACATGGAACACGTGTGCTACTGCAGGGCCAGTCAGTGCAAGCTTCATTCAAAGACATGGAACACGTGTGCTACTACAGGGCCAGTCAGTGCAAGCTTCCTTTGAAGACATCGAACATGTGTGCTACTGCAGGGCCAGTGCAAGCTTCCTTTAAAGACATGGAACATGTGTTCTACTGCAGGGCCAGTGCAAGCTTTCTTCAAAGACATGGAACACGTGTGCTACTGCAGTTAGCGCAAGCTTCCTTCAAAGACATGGAACATGTGTGCTACTGCAGGGCCAGTGCAAGCTTCCTTCAAAGACATAGAACAAGTGTGCTACTGCAGGCCAGTGCAAGCTTCCTTCAAAGACATGGAACACATGTGCTACTGTGAGGTGAATCAGCGCAAGCTTTCTTCAAAGACATGGAACATGTGTGCTACTGCAGGGCCAGTCAGCGCAAGCTTCCTTCAAAGACATGGAACATGTGTGCTACTGCAGGGCCAGTGCAAGCTTCCTTCAAAGACATGGAACAAGTGTGTTACTGCAGGCCAGTGCAAGCTTCCTTCAAAGACATGGAACAGGTGTGCTACTGCAGGCCAGTGCGAGCTTCCTTCAAAGACATGAAACAAGTGTGCTACTGCAGGGCCAGTCAGTGCAAGCTTCCTTCAAAAACATGGAACACGTGTCCTACTGCAGGGCCATTCATTGCAAGCTTCCTCTGAAGAAATAGAACATGTGTACTACTGCAGGGCCAGTCAGCGCAAGCTTCCTTCAAAGACATGGAACATGTGTGCTACTGCAGGGCCAGTGCAAGCTTCCTTCAAAGACATGGAACAAGTGTGCTACTGCAGGGCCAGTCAGTGCAAACTTCCTTCAAAGACATAGAACACGAGTGCTATTGCATGGCCAGTCAGTGCAAGCTTCCTTCAAAGACATGGAACATGTGTGCTACTGCAGGGCAGTGCAAGCTTCCTTCAAATACATGGAACAAGTGTGCTACTGCAGGCCAGTGCAAGCTTCCTTCAAAGACATGGAACAAGTGTGCTACTACAGGCCAGTGCAAGCTTCCTTCAAAGACACGGAATACGTGTGCTACTGCAGGGCTAGTCAGCGCAAGCTTCCTTCAAAAACATGGAACATGTGTGCTACTGCAGGGCCAGTCATTGCAAGCTTCCTTCAAAGACATGGAACATGTGTGTTACTGCAGGGCCAGCGCAAGCTTCCATAAAAGACATGGAACATGTGTGCTACTACAGGGCCATTCAGTGCAAGCTTCCTTCAAAGACATGGATCATGTGTGCTACTGCAGGGCCAGTGCAAGCTTCCTTCAAATACATGAAACACATGTGCTACTGCAGGGCCAGTGCAAGCTTTCTTCAAAGACATGAAACACATGTGCTACTGCAGGGCCTGTCAGTGCAAGCTTCCTTCAAAGACATGGAACACGTGTTCTACTTTAGGCCGGTATAAGCTTCATTCAAAGTCAAGGAACATGTGTGCCCACTGCAGGGCCAGTGCAAGCCTTTTTCAAAGGCATTGAACAAGAGTGCTACTCCAGGCCAGTGCAAGCTTCCTTCAAAGACATGGAACAAGTGTGGTACTAGAGGGGCAGTCAGTGCAAGCTTCCTTCAAAAACACAAAACAAGTGTGTCACTGGGCTGCACCATTTAACTCCTCCCGTAGATAGAACAAATAAGCAGAAATTCAGATTTAATACAAGTGTAAGGAGGAGCTCTGGGGTGTATGAGTGCAAGCTTCACCTACACACATTGCAAGATTTCCACACACAAAACCAGTTCAGCAGCGAGCAGGAGCACACGCTTCCATCACACAAAACATACTAATCTGGCCAGAAAGAATACAAGTTTCCCTCGCATGCATAGAACATGGAAAGCAGCAGTCCAAGCCTGTGTGCAAACACACACACAACATGTGTAGCATTTAGCAGAAGTGTAAGTTCCCCTCACACGAGCGCTCTAGTCGCTCTACGTAAGGAGGGGCTTTGCTCTAAATCGGGAGATTACCTTGCACAGACCCCTAAGGCTGCTCCTGAGCGGTCGCTTGCTAAAAAACGCTTCTTAAAAAACTTTTAAACTGCTCATTGCAATTGTTTTATTGAATTTCCCTTTGTGTCCGCTCCCCCCCCTTTGAGCTACATTTTGCACATTTTAGGGGCTGATATTAATGCCCAGGACACGCTAGCACCTCATCACTCTTCCCCGCTTCCCAGGTGGGGCTTGGCCGTCCTCGAGGCTTAGTTCACCGGGTCCCGGGTTGCTGTAGTTGGCGGCCATCTTAGGTTGGGCGCTATTGGACGAGCGCTCTAGTCGCTCTACATAAGGAGGGGCTTTGCTCTAAATCGGGAGATTACCTTGCACAGACCCCTAAGGCTGCTCCTGAGCGGTCGCTTGCTAAAAAACGCTTCTTAAAAAACTTTTAAACTGCTCATTGCAATTGTTTTATTGAATTTCCCTTTGTGTCCGCTCCCCCCCCTTTGAGCTACATTTTGCACATTTTAGGGGCTGATATTAATGCCCAGGACACGCTAGCACCTCATCACTCTTCCCCGCTTCCCAGGTGGGGCTTGGCCGTCCTCGAGGCTTAGTTCACCGGGTCCCGGGTTGCTGTAGTTGGCGGCCATCTTAGGTTGGGCGCTATTGGACGAGCGCTCTAGTCGCTCTACATAAGGAGGGGCTTTGCTCTAAATCGGGAGATTACCTTGCACAGACCCCTAAGGCTGCTCCTGAGCGGTCGCTTGCTAAAAAACGCTTCTTAAAAAACTTTTAAACTGCTCATTGCAATTGTTTTATTGAATTTCCCTTTGTGTCCGCTCCCCCCCCTTTGAGCTACATTTTGCACATTTTAGGGGCTGATATTAATGCCCAGGACACGCTAGCACCTCATCACTCTTCCCCGCTTCCCAGGTGGGGCTTGGCCGTCCTCGAGGCTTAGTTCACCGGGTCCCGGGTTGCTGTAGTTGGCGGCCATCTTAGGTTGGGCGCTATTGGACGAGCGCTCTAGTCGCTCTACATAAGGAGGGGCTTTGCTCTAAATCGGGAGATTACCTTGCACAGACCCCTAAGGCTGCTCCTGAGCGGTCGCTTGCTAAAAAACGCTTCTTAAAAAACTTTTAAACTGCTCATTGCAATTGTTTTATTGAATTTCCCTTTGTGTCCGCTCCCCCCCCTTTGAGCTACATTTTGCACATTTTAGGGGCTGATATTAATGCCCAGGACACGCTAGCACCTCATCACTCTTCCCCGCTTCCCAGGTGGGGCTTGGCCGTCCTCGAGGCTTAGTTCACCGGGTCCCGGGTTGCTGTAGTTGGCGGCCATCTTAGGTTGGGCGCTATTGGACGAGCGCTCTAGTCGCTCTACATAAACGGTCAGCTATGCCTCCGCGCAGCGGACGCGGGCAGCGGACGCGCCGGACCTGCGCCGGAGGTTCGCCAGAGGTAAGCCCGTTTGCGCCCGTTCGCGCTCGGTCGGGCTCAGGGACCAGAACCTCTGACCTATCTCCCAGCTGCTCACAGACATACTCCCGCCTGGCTCTCCTTGCATTGAGGAGTGTCTCGCTGCCCCCTTGCACCCATACTATAAATCCTGCGACGGATCGTCCCTTCTGTCAACACTGCCCGTTTAGAACCACGGAAGCGGATATTAATACTACTAATCCAGAAGGCATCCTGAAAATGGCTTTGGTCAATTGCCGCTCATTACCCAAACATGCCACTGAAATCTTCTTGTTAATTCAAGATCTCGGACTTGACATTCTTTTTTTAACTGAAACGTGGTTGGGATCCACGTCCGGTCCAGATATCGTTCAGGCCCTTCCTCCTGGATATCTGATCCAATGTAGGGACAGACAACTCAAAGTTGGAGGAGGGATAGCCATAGTATACAGGGAGCACTTAATTTGTCGTATGATCGACAGCTCCATCCCTGACTGTGAAAGCGCACAATTTGCCATCACTTTATCCCCAGAAGTGTCATTTTCTGGACTTCTGATCTACCGTCCCCCTGGCGCTATTGGACAATTTCCGAAAGGAATCATTGAATCAACCATAGAGTTAGCTAGCAGGGTCTCAAATTTTATAGTATTAGGAGACCTGAATCTTCATTTCAATAATCCCTTAGACACCACCGCCACAGAATTAACTAAAGATCTTGCGGCATGTGAACTGAATTTGATAGTCTCACACCCTACCCACTCTAAAGGGAATCTTTTAGACCCCATATTTTCCAATATTGTGGACTTAACATCAGCAGAGCCATACCCCACCCCCTGGACAGATCATATGGTCATCCCCTTCATATGGAATACGCCCACACCCGGTCCAACAGAACCGCCCAGTAAAACTCTGAGTAGGCGGTGGACGAAATTAAAAATGAACGAATGGGCAGAGGCACTGAATACAAGTGAACCTCAGGTCGATCAGGACATTGATAGGGCTAATATGGACTTTAACCAATGGATTGAATCATCATTGGATAGGGTGCTTCCAAAAACTAACATCTCCAAAAAGAAAGCCTCCACTAAACAACCTTGGTTCACTTCTGAGCTAAGGTCCCTAAAACAAGAATGTAAACGGTTGGAGAGACAGTGGAGAAAACACTTTGTGGAAGAGAAAAAAACTAAATATAAACTCTCTCTAAAAAAATATAAATCTGCTCTTAACGTGGCCAAATCCATCTTTTATGCAGAAAAAATAGAGATCTCAGCTAATGCCCCAAGAGAGATGTTCAAGATAGCTAAATCCCTGTTAAAAGCCCCTGACCCGCCATCTTTACCACTCTGCACGGAGGAGGCTGATGCTCACTGCATTAATCTGGCGAATTTCTTTGCTGAAAAAATTCAAAAGATCCTCCTGTCCCTCCCCCCTCTACCTCTTGAAGAATCCATCCCCCCTTTGCCAGATGATACAGATATTATTCTGCCCTGCCTCCCTTCCTTTTCCCCCCTCAGTACTGAATTGTTGCCCACGCTTTTCAACTCTGTAAAAAGCGGCTCCCCGCTAGATCCTGTCCCTATGAATATTCTAAAGTTAGCCTTATCCAACATCAGTACATACATTATCCATCTAGTTAACACCTCACTTGAATTAGGAAGGGTACCCCAAGATTGGAAACTGGCAATGGTTAAGGCCCTGTTAAAAAAGCCTCATCTCGACCCCCAGGACTTTTCCAATTATCGTCCCATTTCCCTGCTCCCCGGCATCAGTAAACTCGCAGAGAAATGGGTAAATAAACAACTAGCATCCTTTCTGGAGACCCATAACCTGCTCCACCCAACTCAAACTGGGTTTCGGAAAGGACAGGGCACGGAGACGGCACTGCTGAGGGTGGTTGAGGATTCCAGGAGGATTCTGGACGCAGGTGGCAGCGCGGCCATTATCCTCCTGGACCTCAGTGCCGCCTTCGACACGGTGAACCACCGTGTCCTCCTGTCTCGTCTTAAAAAACTGGGCGTCAAAGACAGGGCACTCATGTGGTTGGAGTCCTTTCTTGGTGACAGATCCTTTAAGGTCTTTACAGAAAATAGCTGCTCTCCACCAATGCCATTACAGTGTGGGGTGCCACAGGGCTCCTCCCTCAGCCCCACACTGTTTAATGTTTATATGGCGCCCCTGGCAGAAGTAGTTGCCTCCTTTGGGATCCAACTGGTAAGCTATGCTGACGACACCCAGCTAGTTGTTTCTCTTAATCAGTTGGAATCCTCCCCCTCCAGGCTCTGTCACTGCCTGGAGGCAGTAGCAAACTGGATGGACCTGTCCCACCTGAAATTGAATGGAGGTAAAACGGAGCTGATGCTTCTAGGAAAACGAGCCACATTTGACAACTCGATACATTGGCCCTCCTGTATGGGTCCAGGACCCACTCCAAAGACCGAGATAAAGAGTCTCGGCTTCTGGTTGGATGCAGAGTTGTCATTTAAGATCCAGGCAAGGAAAACAGTAGCCACTTGTTTCGGACTGCTGAAAACAATCCGGAAAATCCTTCCTCAGTTACCCGAGGCAGCAAAGAAAACCATTGTCCAGTCCCTTGTTCTATCCAGGTTGGATTATGGAAATGCGCTCTATCTTGGAGCCCCCGTGTCGGTTATCCGGCAACTTCAGGTTGTCCAGAATTCCGCAGCACGGCTACTCACGGGCACTAGCCATCGTACATCAGCCAGGCCCGCACTTGGCACCTTGCATTGGCTCCCCATAAAGGAGCGAATCTATTTTAAGACCCTCTGCACGGTCCATAAAACACTCTATGGGAGTGGCCCCCCCATTCTAGATGATATGATCAGACCTTACAATCCTACCAGGAATCTTCGCTCGAACCAACAAAATCTGCTGACAGTTCCTAGGATCAGCAGATCCCGCACAGGAGGTCGCCTGTTCTCGCACAACGCGGCTGGGCTGTGGAATGCTCTTCCCCCACCTCTCCGCCAAGAGCCTAACCTCCTTGTCTTTCGAAAAAAGTTAAAAACTCTTCTGTTTCCAAAAAACTAGTTAAAATAACTCTTCATTTTTAATCCATCTCTGCTTGGTTAGTCTTAAGCGCTGGGATGCTCCCGAGTAGCCATGCGCTATATAAGAGCCTTTTAATAATTTTAATAAGGTACAAGATAGTCAGTCTTACTGCAAGCAAAGATATACTCACATACAAAACAAGTATCAAACTGGCAGCATCATCTAGATTCTAAGTTTTTTCAGGCACAGAATACCCAGAAGGCTTGAGCCAGGTGCCAGTCTCAGGTTCATCTCAAGCTCGTCTCGAGCCCTCAAGCCCACAATGAGCTGAGCTTTGACGTGGCTTCTGCATGCTACCCACGCTCTAACCTCATGCACCAAGAATGAAAGACAAAGCAGTAAAGTTTGATGTCAAACAGGAGCAAGAAAGATATACCAATCTAGGGCCCGATTCACAAAAGTGAGAAAAAATTTGATTTTTTCTCAAATTACTTTTGTGAATTGAGCCCCTAGTGGCTGAATTACACAATTTGAACCTGGGATCAATTCTGGCTTGGCCATTTGACTAAATTGTGTGATCTTAAACAATTATTTTACTTTATTATGCCACCTATTTTTTCATGTATTGCATATGAGAAAACCTTGAAATGCGTGCAGATGTGTTCTGTACAAAAATCTTACTTGTGTTAGACTTAATTGACTGTAATGTTTCTCCATGCAAAATAGGAACATAACCCACACATGGCGTTCACATAACAACTGACTTGCCACTTAGTTCACTAATGATATTGTCGTAGGGGTGAGGAAGCATGTTTCATAAACTACCACTCTTAAGAAATGCCTCCTAATGCAGTGATATCATCTGAGACTAAGATGAAACGCTTGTTAAAGAAACATTGGAGCCCATAGAAGTTGCGAGACTCTAGCGCTGAAACCACAAAAGTTCAAAAAGAAGAAAACCTACAACCGTGCCTTCTCTGGTCTGTCTCCAAGAACATGGAGTCCTCTCCCTCCTGAGATCAGAACGAAACCCTCGACAGCAGCATTAAAAAAAGAAGTAAAAGGATTACTCTCGAAGAGGCAACTGCGACAATAAACAAATTGCCTCCCTTCGTACCTCGAACGCCTTGTGTGCAACTCTGGCCTACCTCACTAACAAGCATTTTGTGTATTTGTAACCTCTTGTTTGGTGTCTCATTTTCTTTTGTACCTGCTTAATGTCTATTATTCGATGTACAGCGCTCTGATACCCTAGCTGGTCTTGTTTGCGCTCTATAAAACTTTTCAAATAAATAAATAAAATATAATAACATACTTTTTAAATTTTGAACACACTTTATCATATTTTTACATAATATATGTTGCACAATTTCCATTCTATATGTTCCCATGGGTCAGCTTGTGCTTTTGCTCCGTGAGCTAGCGCGTACTCTTAGAGCCAAGACGGACTCTTAGCTGGGCTTCTCCTGTTCATTTGTTTGCTCGCCCACCTTATCTACAGTACTGGGCATAACATTTACCAGAGTTCCCCTTATCTCAGAATCTTGCTGTGGGAGCCACATCTGATTTTCTGAGATTCTGGCTGCTTTCCACAGGTCTCAGAAGGATAACTAGTCTGACTTCTAGTTGTAATGAGGAAGAATTGTGCATCAGCGGCCCAAGAAGTTGTTTTAACCTCTTCAATGCCCGTGACGAGCTGGTCTCATCATGGGCCGCGGTTGCGCTGTGCCCATGACGAGACCAGCTCGTCATAAACCCCGCCCGCTAATGAAACGGCCGGCACAGGGCGGGGAAAGGGGCGGGCACTGAAGGGGTTAAAGTTACCTGTGCATTTTTTTTAACATAAATTGAAACCAACAAAGCTCAAATATTTCACTTTCCCAGTTCCAGCACTCGGTCCTAAGTACGTCTATGTTCTTTTACTACCCGCCATCGTCTGTCCTCCCCAGTGATTGCTGTGACTGTCTTGTCTTCAGAAGCCATGCAGCAGTATGGGCATAACTTCTTTGGTGGCCTCTTTTGGCATCAAGCAGCCTGGGCTGGAGGGTGCACTCTGCATTTACAGAGGTGAGAATGTGCCCTGCTTGGACATTCGGTCCACGCGCAATGAGGCCTTTGCGGTGCCCCCTCAGGTGCTTCAGTGGATTCTGCTACTCAGAGTCTGACTCCAGCAGCTAAAGGAATCGGGCGGAGCTAGCAGCCAGCTCCCAGTGCTGTAGGAGCTTCCGTGGACCTAGCAGGCAGTGGTGCTGGAACTATTTCCAGAGCCCGGGTGTTGCGTCAATATTACATCACTGAACTCGTAGGGATTCTGAAAAATCCAAGCATCACACAAAGGACAAGTGTTGAATGTGAGCCGCACCCACTCAGCAGAAGAGTGATACGGGTGCAGTCTGTAGCTGGGGATGTACTTAGGAGCACACTGTCACACATGTATTACCAAAGTATGGTGTGGGAGCACACTGTCACACATGTATTACCAAAGTAATGTGTGGGAGCACACTGTCACACATGTATTACCAAAGTATGGTGTGGGAGCACACTGTCACACATGTATTACCAAAGTATGGTGTGGGAGCACACTGTCACACATGTATTACCAAAGTATGGTGTGGGAGCACACTGTCACACATGTATTACCAAAGTATGGTGTGGAAGCACACTGTCACACATGTATTACAAAAGTATGGTGTGGGAGCACACTGTCATACATGTATTACCAAAGTATGGTGTGGGAGCACACTGTCACACATGTATTACCAAAGTATGGTGTGGGAGCACACTGTCACACATGTATTACCAAAGTATGATGTGGAGCACACTGTCACACATGTATTACCAAAGTATGGTGTGGGAGCACACTGTCACACATGTATTACCAAAGTATGGTGTGGGAGCACACTGTCACACATATATTACCAAAGTATGGTGTGGGAGCACACTGTCACTCATGTATTACCAAAGTATGGTGTGGAGCACACTGTCACACATGTATTACCAAAGTATGGTGTGGGAGCACACTGTCACACATGTATTACCAAAGTATGATGTGGAGCACACTGTCACCCATATATTACCAAAGTATGTGGGAGCACACTGTCACACATATATTACCAAAGTATGGTGTGGGAGCACACTGTCACACATATATTACCAAAGTATGGTGTGGGAGCACACTGTCACACATGTATTACCAAAGTATGGTGTGGGAGCACACTGTCACACATGTATTACCAAAGTATGGTGTGGGAGCACACTGTCACACATGTATTACCAAAGTAATGTGTGGGAGCACACTGTCACACATGTATTACCAAAGTATGGTGTGGGAGCACACTGTCACACATGTATTACCAAAGTATGGTGTGGGAGCACACTGTCACACATGTATTACCAAAGTATGGTGTGGGAGCACACTGTCACACATGTATTACCAAAGTATGGTGTGGAAGCACACTGTCACACATGTATTACAAAAGTATGGTGTGGGAGCACACTGTCATACATGTATTACCAAAGTATGGTGTGGGAGCACACTGTCACACATGTATTACCAAAGTATGGTGTGGGAGCACACTGTCACACATGTATTACCAAAGTATGATGTGGAGCACACTGTCACACATGTATTACCAAAGTATGGTGTGGGAGCACACTGTCACACATGTATTACCAAAGTATGGTGTGGGAGCACACTGTCACACATATATTACCAAAGTATGGTGTGGGAGCACACTGTCACTCATGTATTACCAAAGTATGGTGTGGAGCACACTGTCACACATGTATTACCAAAGTATGATGTGGAGCACACTGTCACCCATATATTACCAAAGTATGTGGGAGCACACTGTCACACATATATTACCAAAGTATGGTGTGGGAGCACACTGTCACACATGTATTACCAAAGTATGGGGTGGGAGCACACTGTCACACATGTATTACCAAAGTATGGTGTGGGAGCACACTGTCACACATATATTACCAAAGTATGGTGTGGGAGCACACTGTCACACATGTATTACCAAAGTATGGTGTGGGAGCACACTGTCACACATATATTACCAAAGTATGGTGTGGGAGCACACTGTCACTCATGTATTACCAAAGTATGGTGTGGAGCACACTGTCACACATGTATTACCAAAGTATGATGTGGAGCACACTGTCACCCATATATTACCAAAGTATGTGGGAGCACACTGTCACACATATATTACCAAAGTATGGTGTGGGAGCACACTGTCACACATGTATTACCAAAGTATGGTGTGGGAGCACACTGTCACACATATATTACCAAAGTATGGTGTGGGAGCACACTGTCACACATGTATTACCAAAGTATGGTGTGGGAGCACACTGTTACACATATATTACCAAAGTATGGTGTGGGAGCACACTGTCACACATGTATTACCAAAGTATGATGTGGAGCACACTGTCACACATATATTACCAAAGTATGTTGTGGAGCACACTGTCACCCATATATTACCAAAGTATGTGGGAGCACACTGTCACACATATATTACCAAAGTATGGTGTGGGAGCACACTGTCACACATGTATTACCAAAGTATGGTGTGGGAGCACACTGTCACACATGTATTACCAAAGTATGGTGTGGGAGCACACTGTCACACATGTATTACCAAAGTATGGTGTGGGAGCACAATGTCACACATGTATTACCAAAGTATGATGTGGAGCACACTGTCACACATATATTACCAAAGTATGGTGTGGGAGCACACTGTCACACATGTATTACCAAAGTATGGTGTGGGAGCACACTGTCACACATGTATTACCAAAGTATGATGTGGAGCACACTGTCACACATATATTACCAAAGTATGGTGTGGGAGCACACTGTCACACATGTATTACCAAAGTATGGTGTGGGAGCACACTGTCACACATGTATTACCAAAGTATGGTGTGGGAGCACACTGTCACACATATATTACCAAAGTATGGTGTGGGAGCACACTGTCACACATGTATTACCAAAGTATGGTGTGGAGCACACTGTCACACATATATTACCAAAGTATGGTGTGGGAGCACACTGTCACACATGTATTACCAAAGTATGGTGTGGGAGCACACTGTCACACATATATTACCAAAGTATGGTGTGGGAGAACACTGTCACACATGTATTACCAAAGTATGGTGTGGGAGCACACTGTCACACATATATTACCAAAGTATGGTGTGGGAGCACACTGTCACACATGTATTACCAAAGTATGGTGTGGAGCACACTGTCACACATGTATTACCAAAGTATGATGTGGAGCACACTGTCACCCATTGTGAGAAGTTGGCCTGGTATATGATGCTCACTAGTTAAAGTGATCACCTTGTACCCTGCCAAGCAACCCTTATGGTGTGGTTGTAAGTCAACCTTTTCGGACTAGCTGCCCTAGTGGTAGCGTAGGCTAAGCAGTCTTTGAGGCTAAACTCGTGAAGCGTGTTAAGCCAGCTGTTTTACCAAATGCAACCCCCTTTTATACCAATGAAAGGACACCACACAGATATATATTCAAAATATATATGTTTTTATTTCTCAAAGTAACCCCTAGTCTCTTTATGAGCACAGGAGCACAAATCGTCAAACAAGATTATCACAGGATACACAGAAGTTGCACGTTATATGGATAGGCCCTGGTGGCCACTCAAACCATATACTAAAATAGTGGTATAAGTACCACGAACAGAAAAGGGAAAAGGCCTAGGGCCTCTAGAATCGCTGGGCCTACAAGGAGCTAACGTCAGTTAGTGACCAGGAGGTCCACGGGTGGCGTGTGCAGAGCAAATAGTCACACGCGTGCTCCCATAGATTTCAATGGGTGCGTAAAAAGTACAAAGTTACTGCAAAGAGGATCTTCCGGATGGACTAGGAACTCAAGATTTGGAACACAGGCACTAGAGATGTAATACTACACTTGGGCACAGGTGTGCCAGCTTTACCTCACCCACAGGAAGCGGGTGCATAGGCCTCGAAGTGCGTCGGGTTTCTTCTATCTGTTCCGTGGAGCTTGAAGACAAAGATGCTGCAGGCGGTCGGTCCGGGAGAGATGCAGTGGATCCCAGAGTGGATCGGAGATGTTGAAGACCTGTAAGCAGAGGGGACAGTGTTCACAGTTCCTAGCCAGTGACCAGCGTGGCACCAGGTGGGTACCAGGCGATGTCGGGTGCAAACAGGTGATGAGGGGTAGCTTGTCTCCGCAGCCACGTGGTCCCTGAAGGTCGACGACGTCCAGGAGTCGGCTCACGAGCTGTCCCACGCAGGCTCTCGCTGTCGGCGGTGTCGGCGACTTGATCGAAGCAAACAAGCCTTGGCAAAAGCAATTGAAGGAGGATTCGGAAATCAGCTGTTGGTTCTGACCAGCAAGGTCAGAGGGATTGCTCCTTTGGAGGGGAGCAAGGGCCAGTCTGGAGCGACCAGACCAGCAGTGTATTTCGGAGAGTTCGTCGCCAAGATGGCCACTAGCCAGCGGGCCAGCAACCGGTTAGGCGCGTCGAGTGGCAAAATGCAGAAGGGCCCCACGCAGATCGTGGAGATGCTGGAGGGCTCACCTTTGGTGCAGATGCTGCTCGGGGGTTGGGCTTCTCAGATCCCAAAGCACAACTTGGAGGGAGCCTCGGTTGTTGCACTTGTCAGCTTGTCGTAGTCGTTCCAAGATGGCTGGCTCCACGTGTCTCGGTGCCTCCACGGGTCTCCTCTTTTCAGGGACTGTGGATCGGGCGGTGAGAGGTCTGGAGGTCCAGGTCTTGTCAGTCTCTGGGCTCGGGCTCCGGCGGGAGGCGGCGGCAAAGCAGACGGTGATTCGCTGGATGGTGCTTGCGTTAGCAAGGTGGTCACTCCCTGACCACAGGGGAGATTTTCTTCAGTCTTCTGTGCAGCAGAATGTCGAAGTTCCCGTCTTCTTCTTAGTTTCAAGTTGATTCCAGGATGTCTGAAGTCTTAGGACACAGCTCCTACCTTTAAGCGGATTCTAGGGGCCGGACTACCTGCTAGGTCCCTCCCTAAGGGTGGGACCAGGAAGGGGGGTGGTTACACCCCCAATCCTTTGTCCAGCTCGCCCCAGGCCCGGGACTGGTGTGCCCCAGGACCGGTTTGAACTGGCATATGCACCGAGGCTCCTTGTGAGCCACAGGCATGTCTGGTTTCTTTCAAGCCCTACCTGACCAATACACAAAATCCTGTCTGGGGTGGTGCACGCACCTCCCCTGGCAGGAAACCCTTTGTCCACACCTCCCAAGCTGGAAGGACTCCCAGCAGCAGGAGGGCAGACTTGTGTCTGTGGTGGCAGCATCCATTTTGTGGAGCTGAGGCTATGTCTGATTTTACCCGGGTTTCAGGTACTGTACATGTCGTGTCCCTCTAGAAGGGTGGAATGCTAACCCCGTCGCCAGAATTGGCGAGGGGTTAGTATCCCAATTCGTATGACACCTTACTCGACATGTTTTGATAAAGCCAAACCAAAGATAGCATTTAACCGCGAGGTTCATAATGCACTTAAGAGTATATGGTATGACGATATCTGGAAACAGTAGAAGGAAGTTGTTCCGACCACTGCAGACAGGCTCAGCTCATGCCAGAGCACCATCTCACATGGAACCAAGCACTCTGCCCTCAGGATTGTTAAGGCCTGCCATAGGAGTGACTTATAGGTTACCAGGTGTCCCATTTAAGGTTAGGTATAGGTATATTACACCTAAGTAAGAGGTGATTACACCAACTTACCCCAGCTGAGTGATCAGCCAGTTGTGTCAGATTGTTAGGCCAAGCCTGGGGTGGCATAATACATGCTGCAGCCCTTGGCAGGCCTTGGGTACACCAATGCCCTGGGTACCTAGTGTACACTGGTACAGGGGCTGACAGGGTGATCCAATTCCAATTGGTTATGCACCTAGGGTGCATAGTTGTAATTTAGTAGAGAGAACAGCAGGCTGGGGGTCTGATTGGCAGGCCCACAGCCTCAATATGTCAAAAACCAGTGAAGCAAAAAGCAAAAATGTGGGGTGACCATAGGATAGCAGACCCTACTCTCCTACACAACCCCCCCCCCAAACGCTGGGACATTAAACTAGCCTTGACCAGTCTCGTCTTCATGTCCTAAGTGGAAGTACCTGGAGAGACCATCTGCATTCCCATGGTCAGTACCTGGCCGGTGCTCCACTGTAAAGTCCATCCCCTGTAGGGAAATGGACCACCTAAGCAGTTTGGGGTTTTCACCCTTCATCTGATTTAGCCACAAGAGGGGCTTATGGTCGGTCTGAATCTTGAAGTGAGTGCCAAACAAGTATGGCCTCAGCTTCTTCAGGGCCCACACCACAGCAAAGGCCTCCCTCTCAATAGCTGACCAATTCTTCTCTCTGGGGGTCAACCTTCTGCTAATAAAAGCAATGGGTTGGTCTTGACCATCTACATTAAGTTGTGACAGCACAGCTCCCACACCCAACTCAGAAGCATCTGTTTGGACAATAAACTCTTTGGAGTAGTCAGGACTTTTCAGGATAGGTGCAGAGCACATGGCCTCCTTCAGGTCATCAAATGCCTTTTGACAGCTTACTGTCCACTGAACCTTTTTGGGCATCTTCTTGGATGTCAGATCATTAAGAGGAGTCACAATGGACCCATAGTTCTTAACAAACTTCCTGTAATACCCAGTCAAGCCCAAGAAAGCTCGAACTTGAGTCTGGGTGGTTGGAGGGGACCAATCCTTGATGGACTGTATCTTACTCTCCAGTGGTTGAACTTGGCCCCCACCTACAAGGTGGCCCAAATACACAACCTTACTCTGCCCTATCTGGCACTTAGTAGCCTTGATAGTGAGGCCTGCCCTCTGCAGGGCCTCCAGAGCCTTCTTCAGGTGGATCAGGTGATCCTCCCAGGTGGAGCTAAAGACAGCAATGTCATCAAGATATGCTGCACAAAAGTCATCCAACCCAGTAAGGACTTGGTTCACCAGCCTTTGGAAGGTGGCAGGTGCATTCTTCAGACCAAAGGGCATCACCACGAACTGATAATGCCCACCTGGGGTTGAGAATGCTGTTTTGGCCTTAGACTCCTCAGCTAATCTGATTTGCCAATAGCCAGCTGTTAAGTCAAATGTGCTCAAAAACTTTGCAGAAGCTAGTTTGTCTATGAGCTCATCTGCCCTTGGAATAGGGTGTCCATCTGTCCTGGTGACAGCATTGAGTCCTCTGTAATCCACACAGAACCTCATCTCTCTCTTGCCATCTTTGGTGTGAGGTTTGGGGACCAGAACCACTGGGCTAGCCCAGGGGCTCTCTGAGGGTTCAATGACACCTAATTCCAGCATTTTATGTACCTCAGCCTTTATACAGTCCCTGACGTGGTCAGGTTGTCTGTAAAGTTTGTTCTTTACAGGCAGACTGTCACCAGTGTCCACAACATGGGTACACCAGTCAGTTTGACTAGGTATCAAGGAAAACATATGTGAAAATGATTGTAGAACCTGTCTACATTCAGTCTGCTGATGGGCAGTGAGGTTGCCTCCAAGGGTCACTCCTTCGACTGAGCCATCTTCAGGGTTCTGAGACAACAGGTCTGGGAGAGGGTCACTCTCTTCCTCCTGTCCCTCATCTGTAGCCATGAGCAAGCCCATGTCTGCCCTGTCAACATATGCTTTAATCCTGTTAACATGGAGTACCCTGTGGGGACTCCTGGGAGTTCCTAGGTCCACCAAGTAGGTGACCTCTCCCTTCTTTTCCAGGATTGTATGGGGTCCAGACCATTTGTCTTGGAGTGCTGCTGGGGCCACTGGCTCCAACACCCATACCTTCTGTCCTGGCTGATACTCAACCAAGACAGCCTTTTGGTCATGCCAAGCTTTCTGTAAGGCCTGGCTTGCCTCAAGGTTTTTGGATGCCTTCTCCATATACTCAGCCATCCTGGAGCGGAGACCAAGTACATAGTCCACTATGTCTAGCTTAGGCTTTTTGAGAGGTAACTCCCATCCTTCCTTCACCAAACACAGTGGGCCTCTCACAGGGTGCCCAAACAACAATTCAAAGGGGCTGTAGCCAACTCCTTTTTGTGGGACCTCTCTGTAAGCAAACAGAAGGCAGGGTAGAAGGATGTCCCATCTTCGCCTGAGCTTTTCAGGTAATCCTTTGATCATACCCTTTAGGGTCTTGTTGAATCTCTCAACAAGCCCATTGCATTGTGGGTGATAAGGGGTGGTGAACTTGTAGTTGACACCACATTCCTTCCACATAGCTGTCAAGTATCCTGACATAAAGTTGGTATCTCTGTCAGATACTACCTCCTTAGGAAACCCCACTCTGGAGAATACTCCCAGCAGGGCCCTGGCCACAACAGGAGCTGTAGTGGTCCTAAGGGGAATTGCCTCTGGATACCTGGTGGCATGATCCACTACCACCAGTATAAATCTGTGCCCAGATGCAGTGGGAGGATCCATGGGACCCACTATGTCTATTCCCACTCTTTCAAAGGGGACCCCCACCACAGGTAGTGGTATTAGGGGGGCCTTTGTTGTGCCACCTGATTTGCCACTGGCTTGGCAGGTAACACAGGAGCGACAAAACTCCTTTGTATCTTCATTCATATGAGGCCAGTGAAAGTGAGGGACAAGCCTGTCCCAAGTCTTGTTCTGGCCTAAGTGTCCTGCTAAAGGAATGTCATGGGCCAAGGTAAGAAGGAAGCCCCTAAATTGCAGAGGTATGACCAACCTCCTGGTAGCACCAGGCTTGGGGTCTCTAGCCTCTGAATAAAGGAGCCCTTCATCCCAATACACTTTATGGGTACCTTGAGCATTCCCAGCAGCCTCAGCAGCAGCCAGCTGTCTGAGGGGTTCAAGAGAGGGACAGGATAACTGAGCCTGCCTCAAGTCAGCCCTTGAAGGTCCACCTGTCCCCAGAAACTCAACCTGATCAGGTTCAAGCTCTTCAGGGACAGTTCCTTCAGGGTCCTCTAGATCAGCTTCCTGGGAAGGCTGATCATCACTCTGAGGCAGGGGGGAAGGCACAGCCTTGACCCTCCTGTTCTTCTTCTTGGTAGGTGCTTGGTCCATTGTTCCAGGATCCAAGACCTGAGGTTCAGTGAGGCACTTTTTGGCCTGTGACCTGGTCACAGCAAGGACATGTGATGATATACCTAACATCTCTGCATGAGTCCTGTACTCCACTTCTGACCATAGAGAACTCTCTAGGTCATTGCCCAACAAACATTCTACTGGGAGGTCTGCACTAACCACAACCCTTTTGAGGCCAGTTACCCCTCCCCATGAGAAGTTAACAACTGCCACACTGTGTGAAGTAGTGGCATTGCTGGCATTGGTCACCAGGTAGTTCTCACCTGGTATGTACTGTCCAGGGTCCACAAAGCCTGGTGTCACCATAGTGACACTGGCACATGTGTCCCTGTAGGCTTGAGCCACTTTGTCATTAATTAAAGGAGTCTGTCTGTACTTGCCCAGGTTACTGGGGCTCACAGTCAGGGACAAATCAATGTCCCCATCACAGATCAAGACTGCCTGTGTAAGGGTTCTGTCTAAGTCAGAATCTCCTTCAGTTCCCATAGTGATTCCCACTACACCCTTTGTCTGGGGACCAACACTGCTAACAGTAGTACTGGGAGCCGGTGCCTTAGGGGCAACAGTGTTGGGGGCTCCACCCTTTTTGTAATCACTAGTCCAGTGAGTTGTATTTTTACAATGATTGCACCAGGGTTTCTTCTGACCTTCTTTCTTCTTCTTGGACTGTTGGGACCCACCCTCCTTAGCAGTAGTTTGGGGCCCTGTTGAAGACTTCTGGTCTTTAGGTTTCTGATCTCCACCCTTTTGGTCTGTTTTCTTCTGATCACCCCCTTGGCCCTGGGTCTGGTTCTTTTGCTTAACCCTGGTTCTGACCCATTTGTCTGCCTTCTTTCCCAATTCTTGGGGAGAGGTCAGATCAGAGTCAACCAAGTGTTGATGCAGTTGCTGGTTTTGACAGTTATTTAAAATCTGTTCTCTCATCATCAAATTATACAATCCTGTAAAATCAGATACCTTACTTCCCAGCAACCAACCCTCCAAAGCCTTAGTGGCACATTCAATGTATTCAGACCAGTCCTGAGTCTGTGTCTTTTGGGTGTCTCTGAACATTAACCTGTACTGTTCAGTGGTTAAGCCTAACCCATCAACTAGAACACTCTTCAGGACTCTGTAATTTCTGACATCCTCTTCTCTAACAGTGAGGAGTCTGTCTCTGCCTCTTCCTTCAAAGGAGAGCCAGAGGATTGCTGCCCACTGGTCTTCAGGAACCTGCTGTACTTTGCAGGCTCTCTCAAGAGCAGTTATCCATTTGTGGATGTCATCCCCACTTTTGTAGGGGGGCACAACCTTAGACAGGTTCCTATTATCAAAGACCCTATCTTTGTCCTTAGGGACAATGCTGCCACCAGTGGGTATAGACCCACTCTCTCTAGGTTGCCTAGCCTTGTTCAGTTTTTCTTCCATCAGGGCTACTTCTAGCTCCTGCTTCCTGATCCTCAGCTGGGCTTCCTGCATTCTGGCCTCATGTTCCCTCCTCTGAGGGGTGGTCATCCTTTTCCTGGAGTGACCTTGAGAGCCTCTAGAGCCATGAGAAGCATTGGAGTCACCTGAGCGATTCCTTTGCCTCCCAAGCCCTGTGTTAAGTCCACTGGGGAGATCCAATGGGGTAAACCCATTGTCAGTCCCTAATAGCCTTAGTTTAGCTGGGCCAAGTATAACACTTGGCACTGGGCTAGTTCTCCCTTCATCATCACTACTTTCTGTATCCTCACCACTTTCCTCCCCTGTAGTATGGTTCTCATCTAAGGGATGGCTATTGGAACTGGGTACCTCTGTAGTATCTTCAGAAGGGGGGCCTCCTGTTCCTGACCCTAAGGGGGCTAACTGGGAAGCTTTCTTGAGTGCTCTCTGATTCTCATCATTCTGTAAGAGCTCTCTGAGCTCAGCAGAGTTTGGGTTCTTGGGCTGTTTAAGGCCTCTAAGAGTTGCCAAATGCCTGAGCTCATTCTGATTAAGGGTAGCAAAGCTGGATGTTGCCCTCTGGGGGTCACTCTCAACAGAGATGGGTACAGTGGACCCCTCTGCCCCAGCCATTGCTCTTAAGTGTGGGTGGATGTGTTGCAATCTACCTACACTTGTGTTTACCTACTAAACCTATCTAGTAGTTGTAGTCAGGGTGTGCTACTCCCTTTGCTCTACAACAACTAAGTTCAGTAGAACTTATGTATATCTAATCTTGTTTTATATGTACCTACAGGTACCTATGTGATCTTTCAATTGGTAACCAAGAGATTACAATGGTAAAACACAGCAAGCTCAAATCCAACCGCTGCTCACCAATGTGAGAAGTTGGCCTGGTATATGATGCTCACTAGTTAAAGTGATCACCTTGTACCCTGCCAAGCAACCCTTATGGTGTGGTTGTAAGTCAACCTTTTCGGACTAGCTGCCCTAGTGGTAGCGTAGGCTAAGCAGTCTTTGAGGCTAAACTCGTGAAGCGTGTTAAGCCAGCTGTTTTACCAAATGCAACCCCCTTTTATACCAATGAAAGGACACCACACAGATATATATTCAAAATATATATGTATTTATTTCTCAAAGTAACCCCTAGTCTCTTTATGAGCACAGGAGCACAAATCGTCAAACAAGATTATCACAGGATACACAGAAGTTGCACGTTATATGGATAGGCCCTGGTGGCCACTCAAACCATATACTAAAATAGTGGTATAAGTACCACGAACAGAAAAGGGAAAAGGCCTAGGGCCTCTAGAATCGCTGGGCCTACAAGGAGCTAACGTCAGTTAGTGACCAGGAGGTCCACGGGTGGCGTGTGCAGAGCAAATAGTCACACGCGTGCTCCCATAGATTTCAATGGGTGCGTAAAAAGTACAAAGTTACTGCAAAGAGGATCTTCCGGATGGACTAGGAACTCAAGATTTGGAACACAGGCACTAGAGATGTAATACTACACTTGGGCACAGGTGTGCCAGCTTTACCTCACCCACAGGAAGCGGGTGCATAGGCCTCGAAGTGCGTCGGGTTTCTTCTATCTGTTCCGTGGAGCTTGAAGACAAAGATGCTGCAGGCGGTCGGTCCGGGAGAGATGCAGTGGATCCCAGAGTGGATCGGAGATGTTGAAGACCTGTAAGCAGAGGGGACAGTGTTCACAGTCACTAGCCAGTGACCAGCGTGGCACCAGGTGGGTACCAGGCGATGTCGGGTGCAAACAGGTGATGAGGGGTAGCTTGTCTCCGCAGCCACGTGGTCCCTGAAGGTCGACGACGTCCAGGAGTCGGCTCACGAGCTGTCCCACGCAGGCTCTCGCTGTCGGCGGTGTCGGCGACTTGATCGAAGCAAACAAGCCTTGGCAAAAGCAATTGAAGGAGGATTCGGAAATCAGCTGTTGGTTCTGACCAGCAAGGTCAGAGGGATTGCTCCTTTGGAGGGGAGCAAGGGCCAGTCTGGAGCGACCAGACCAGCAGTGTATTTCGGAGAGTTCGTCGCCAAGATGGCCACTAGCCAGCGGGCCAGCAACCGGTTAGGCGCGTCGAGTGGCAAAATGCAGAAGGGCCCCACGCAGATCGTGGAGATGCTGGAGGGCTCACCTTTGGTGCAGATGCTGCTCGGGGGTTGGGCTTCTCAGATCCCAAAGCACAACTTGGAGGGAGCCTCGGTTGTTGCACTTGTCAGCTTGTCGTAGTCGTTCCAAGGTGGCTGGCTCCACGTGTCTCGGTGCCTCCACGGGTCTCCTCTTTTCAGGGATTGTGGATCGGGCGGTGAGAGGTCTGGAGGTCCAGGTCTTGTCAGTCTCTGGGCTCGGGCTCTGGCGGGAGGCGGCGGCAAAGCAGACGGTGATTCGCTGGATGGTGCTTGCGTTAGCAAGGTGGTCACTCCCTGACCACAGGGGAGATTTTCTTCAGTCTTCTGTGCAGCAGAATGTCGAAGTTCCCGTCTTCTTCTTAGTTTCAAGTTGATTCCAGGATGTCTGAAGTCTTAGGACACAGCTCCTACCTTTAAGCGGATTCTAGGGGCCGGACTACCTGCTAGGTCCCTCCCTAAGGGTGGGACCAGGAAGGGGGGTGGTTACACCCCCAATCCTTTGTCCAGCTCGCCCCATGCCCGGGACTGGTGTGCCCCAGGACCGGTTTGAACTGGCATATGCACCGAGGCTCCTTGTGAGCCACAGGCATGTCTGGTTTCTTTCAAGCCCTACCTGACCAATACACAAAATCCTGTCTGGGGTGGTGCACGCACCTCCCCTGGCAGGAAACCCTTTGTCCACACCTCCCAAGCTGGAAGGACTCCCAGCAGCAGGAGGGCAGACTTGTGTCTGTGGTGGCAGCATCCATTTTGTGGAGCTGAGGCTATGTCTGATTTTACCCGGGTTTCAGGTACTGTACATGTCGTGTCCCTCTAGAAGGGTGGAATGCTAACCCCGTCGCCAGAATTGGCGAGGGGTTAGTATCCCAATTCGTATGACACCTTACTCGACATGTTTTGATAAAGCCAAACCAAAGATAGCATTTAACCGCGAGGTTCATAATGCACTTAAGAGTATATGGTATGACGATATCTGGAAACAGTAGAAGGAAGTTGTTCCGACCACTGCAGACAGGCTCAGCTCATGCCAGAGCACCATCTCACATGGAACCAAGCACTCTGCCCTCAGGATTGTTAAGGCCTGCCATAGGAGTGACTTATAGGTTACCAGGTGTCCCATTTAAGGTTAGGTATAGGTATACTACACCTAAGTAAGAGGTGATTACACCAACTTACCCCAGCTGAGTGATCAGCCAGTTGTGTCAGATTGTTAGGCCAAGCCTGGGGTGGCATAATACATGCTGCAGCCCTTGGCAGGCCTTGGGTACACCAATGCCCTGGGTACCTAGTGTACACTGGTACAGGGGCTGACAGGGTGATCCACTTCCAATTGGTTATGCACCTAGGGTGCATAGTTGTAATTTAGTAGAGAGAACAGCAGGCTGGGGGTGTGATTGGCAGGCCCACAGCCTCAATATGTCAAAAACCAGTGAAGCAAAAAGCAAAAATTTGGGGTGACCATAGGATAGCAGACCCTACTCTCCTACACCCATATATTACCAAAGTATGTGGGAGCACACTGTCACACATATATTACCAAAGTATGGTGTGGGAGCACACTGTCACACATATATTACCAAAGTATGGTGTGGGAGCACACTGTCACACATATATTATCAAAGTATGGTGTGGGAGCACACTGTCACACATATATTACCAAAGTATGGTGTGGGAGCACACTGTCACACATATATTACCAAAGTATGGTGTGGGAGCACACTGTCACACATATATTACCAAAGTATGATGTGGAGCACACTGTCACACATATATAACCAAAGTATGGTGTGGGAGCACACTGTCACACATATATTACCAAAGTATGATGTGGAGCACACTGTCACACATATATAACCAAAGTATGGTGTGGGAGCACACTGTCACACATATATTACCAAAGTATGATGTGGAGCACACTGTCACACATATATAACCAAAGTATGGTGTGGGAGCACACTGTCACACATATATTACCAAAGTATGATGTGGAGCACACTGTCACACATATATAACCAAAGTATGGTGTGGGAGCACACTGTCACACATATATTACCAAAGTATGATGTGGAGCACACTGTCACACATATATAACCAAAGTATGGTGTGGAAGCACACTGTCACACATATATTACCAAAGTATGGTGTGGGAGCACACTGTCACTCATGTATTACCAAAGTATGGTGTGGAGCACACTGTCACACATATATTACCAAAGTATGGTGTGGGAGCACACTGTCACACATATATTACCAAAGTATGATGTGGAGCACACTGTCACACATATATAACCAAAGTATGGTGTGGGAGCACACTGTCACACATATATTACCAAAGTATGATGTGGAGCACACTGTCACACATATATAACCAAAGTATGATGTGGAGCACACTGTCACACATATATAACCAAAGTATGGTGTGGGAGCACACTGTCACACATATATTACCAAAGTATGATGTGGAGCACACTGTCACACATATATAACCAAAGTATGATGTGGAGCACACTGTCACACATATATAACCAAAGTATGGTGTGGGAGCACACTGTCACACATATATTACCAAAGTATGATGTGGAGCACACTGTCACACATATATAACCAAAGTATGGTGTGGAAGCACACTGTCACACATATATTACCAAAGTATGGTGTGGGAGCACACTGTCACACATATATTACCAAAGTATGGTGTGGGAGCACACTGTCACACATATATTACCAAAGTATGGTGTGGGAGCACACTGCCTTTTACAGACAGCATATTTTCCATGAAAATGACCACTGCATTTGCACAGACATACAATTTTACTGATAAATCTGTATAGCACACAAACAATAATATGTAGAAACTGGGTTTCAGCAAATATTTGTCATTTGCTCATCAGCAAGTAAAGCGTCTTCATTTGTTTTAATCCTACCACTATCTTTGTTTCCATCACACTTCAGAGTTAAAAAAGTGCTTTATTTGTGTTTTCCTTACTCTTTATTTGAAATATTTGTACAGTTCATTTATAAGTATTTAGATTTTGTTGTGTTTTAGGAGAAAAAAACACTCTACATCCTTTCCTTTCACACCAGCAAGATTGTCACACACTTCACTTTACAAAATCCTCTCACTTTGCAGTCAGAACGGAAAGTAAACACCAGCCTTCATGTAAAAAGAATAAGCAGCCATTTGTCTGAAGGCTAGAATGACATTTGACCTTTGTTGTTGAACCCACAGCAAATGTGACAAGATAAAAACAAAATGTAAAGTCATCTTTAATTCTCGATCGCCTTCGAAACTCCAGCATTGTTATTTTAAGGGGTGCTGCAGCACCCTCACATCCACCACTTCCAGCGCCTATGCTAGTAGGTGCCTTTACAGGGCTCAAGGGACTCTTGCATTTGATCCCCACCCACCTCTGGGCCCTGGTGCACTGCACCAGCTGCACCATTGGTAGCTATTCACCTATGCCACAACCGACTGTGGCCGCACGTTCATCTGGGACTGCTGACGTTCAGACCTTTTCCAACATCAGTCACTGTTTACCAGTTCTTTTCCAATGTTTTTATATTGTACATTACCCACATATCACAAGGCCAACAAGATATTCAACAGTGGTAAAACCTTTTCATTATTTAAAATATGAATTTCATATCATATATTTGTGCAGGCAGTACCTTAGTGAACATAACCACCACCACATGTTGTGCCCCAAAGGGTAATTGCTTTAATAAACAAAACAGAGAAAAAAATATTTTTTGTGCTGGACTCAGAAGCCCACAAATAATGGTGTTGTGTATATTCTATTAGCGGGAACAAATGTGGGGCCCCTTCTTCTGTGGGTCTCTGTTGCGTAGAATAAATTGCTCCAGCTGAAGTGAACAGCGGACCCTCTCAATGTCTCTTAATTGTCCATCATAGCGCCTAAAGGACCCTCTGGACCAAATTCAGTTCCTGATTTATTCATTCCTCAGGTCTAAGGGCCTAAATATGATGGTGGTGGGACTGACACTGTCAGCCCGTCGGTGGCGGTCCCACCACCATTGGACCGTGGAGGTCCGCCCACTGCATTACAATGGAGGGTGGATGGTTGGCGGGCGGAGAGACCACCCGCCATGGATCCATCGGGTTCAAAGAGCCTGTCCGTGCATCAGAAGGACTTGAATCCCTACAACAATGGCGGTGCCTGCTCAGGCACCGCCATGGAGATTACAATGTCCATTTCTGCTGGCCATTTCATGACAGTCAACCCGCCACGAAAAGGGACTTTGGGGACCCCTAACATTGTCACCCTATTCTCCTTGCTCTTAGCCTTGGGTTCTGGGGGGCACATATCCCTGCACCGTATAGCAGGCACCGCAAGGTATCTGCCACATAGCGCAGGGATATGCAAAATGCGTATTTTTTGGTCTGCGGCATGTGCTTGCAGCCTGCAGCACACACTGCAATACACAACATACACATTACGACCGCATAATCCCTATGACGGGACCACCGACAGCTAAGCAGGCGGTCCCATCATAATCAGACCCCAAGTCAACATGTTTTGACATAATTAATTGGAGTACAGAGCTTTTTATAGAGGCCTTCACCAGGACTAATGCTATTCTTGTCAGCTAAACGTCTCATCATCATAGTCCTCAATTCCATAACTTAATTGATCACCCCCGAAGTTGAGCTTTCTTTTTGAAAAACGATCAATGTTGTGGAACACTTGTTCCGTTGGCTCGTGCGCATACATTTGGTGTCTGATTACAGCAGAAGGGGAGGGGCTTGGCTTCAAGTGTCTTAGGAGCTTGTGTCCTACTGTTTACAACTTCTCAGTTCCGTAATTCATCCTCCTCTCTGCGTTCTCTACTCTGTTCTCTCCCTGAAAGTTGTTCTACCAGAATTGGTGGAGTCGGGCATTGACACACTGCAAGATGGCTGCCGTGTAGGAGGCGTGATGCAGAGCTCCATGGAGGCCCACTGCAGTGGAGTACACAGGAGGGCAGAAGTGGCACATTTGGAAGGTTTCTCCTCTTTGTGGCCTGTGACTTGTGAATTGGGGATGTTCATAAGAGGTGTTTCGATCTGGTCTCTCGTCTTGGCTCCAGTATGGCTACTTCTTTAGGACCTGTGGCTTTCCAGGGTTGTCACCATCTCTGCGTTCTCCAGGGTGCCTGCCAAAGTACATCCTCCATTCTTTCTGGCCTTCGCAGGACTTCCAGTAGAGTACATTACAGACTTTGAGCAACGTGCAAAAGAAAACAGGACAACATGTCCCTAAGTTTAAGGCAGGCCCTGATAAAACAAGACATAAGCCCAGTCACCCAAGGTGTTTCTGAGGAGCCTTCCGCAATGCTGCTGGATGCTGGGGCTGTGGAATACCAAGAGTAATACTTTTGATGCCACCTCAGGCCTCTTTCTTCCACCACCTGAAACTTCCTGTCTCTGCAGCTCATGAATAACAAGGCTGCCTAGTGCTGATGCCACCTCATGCCTCTTTTTTACAATACCATCCAATTCTTGTCTCGTCCAACTCTTGCAGGTCCTTTTTAACCAACCATTTGTCTCTGCTTTCCATTCTCTTTTCTTTTTCTGCATTTTTCTTGCTTTCTCAGCGTCAAAATCTGATGATGAAAAATAAGTCACGGTTGCCAAAACTGGGTTGTTGCACTCCGTCCATCATCTCCTTGTGTTTTCTTTGTTTGCCCGAAGTTTGCAGGGTATGCCCGGACGTGGGTCCCTTACTCACTTTGCCACTGGATTCAAGCTAGCCTGGCAGATGATGGCTGATTAGCCAGAAACCGGTCCCAGGATGCTTGCTTCCGGTCCAGGGAAGACATGGCTCGGCAGTTCTGGCTGAACTGTTCCCATGAGGCACAGGGTCAGACTGATTTGCATATGGCTGGGTCTTAAATGGGGTGGCGAAGTGAGCTAAAGAACGATGATGGATTCAACCCAGATCTGTGACTGGGGGTGAGTGTCTGAAAAGTTTCAGCGCTCCGTCCATCATTTCCTTGTGTTTGCTTTGCCAAAAATGGGTGCCAGTCCCCACCACCTGCAGAGACTGGCACACATTAAGCACTCCCCGGATTAATCTTTAGCCCTATTGTACTCTTTGGGGCATATATACAAGGGGATAGCGCCACCAGAACATCACTCTGTTTGGCGTTCCAGTGGCGCAATGGCCTGCACCATATTTAAACAATGGCTAGGCCACTTTGCATGGTCAGTGGAAAGCAGCGGGGTTTAAGGGTTTCACTGTGAAACAGTTGGTGTTGCAGGCTGTTGTGGCCTCCCTTAGGGTCTTGAGGTGGGAGCTGGGTTTATGGTTGTGGCTATTAGGGTCTTTACACAGCTCTGCTCACTCTGTGTGCTCTGCCCTGTCTGTGTCAGGTACATGTCAACACACAAAGCTCATCTGCCCCCTCAGTCTTCCCAGGTACCCTCCCCTCCTTGGGAGGGAGGGGGGAAGGTAACACCAGGGAACCACCCCTGTTCTATTGGAGACAGAGGCTGTTTGCTGGTTTAAGTGATGTTTCAAGTCTGTGTGCAGGTGGACTGCTCAGATAGTTTTGGAATCAGGGTGAGCCAGTCTCAGTCCAAGGGACGCACCATGAAACCCCACAGTGAAAGGTAGAAAACCCTACAACCCTGAGACGCCTGAACATCGAGACACAAGCTCTCTGAAAGTCAGAGGTGGTCACAACCACCAGCCTGTGAAGTCCACCAGTGGTCTAACCATGCTCTGACATCATCGGAAGCAGATGTCTTGGGTTCACTCTCTCCCAGCTGGACGCAGACTCTGGGGAGATGTATAAGGCCTTGAGGTGTTCTCCATTCGGTCAGCTGGACATCCTTGTCGTTCTGTGTCAGAAAACTCTGACATACCTGGGAACACCTTTCTTGGCATTTATGTATAGCAGTAGATGGTGCAGCCACCAAATGTTAGAAGGAATGTGCTTTCTAATAAACACCCCAGGCACGTGACTGCAAACATCTTAACCATAGATTTTAATGTATTGTGCACAAGTCAGCTTGAAGGGAAACATCTTGTGTTCTGCTAAGAGCATTGTATTCTCAGAGTGGACTGCATTTCGTGTACACCAGGACTCACAGCATTGTCTTCTCATAATGGGCAGGATTCAGTTTATACAAGTACTAATAGCATCGCATTCTCATAGTGGACAACATTCCATTTACACAAGGGCTCACAGCATTGCATCTTGTAGTGGGCTGCATTCAGTTTACACAAGAACCCACAGCCTTGTATTTTCAATGTGGGCAGCATTGCGTTTACACAAGGACTCAAAGCATTGCACACTAGTAGTGCGCCGCATTCAGTTTACACGAGGACTCACAGCATCGCAATCTCATAATGGACAACGTTCCGGTTACACAAGGACTCACAGCATTGCACACTAGTAGTGCGCCACATTCAGTTTACACGAGGACTCACAGCATCGCAATCTCATAGTGGACAACGTTCCGTTTACACAAGGACTCACAGCATTGTAGTCTCACAGTGGACAGCATTCAGTTAACACAAGGACTCACAGCATTGTATTCTCACAGTGGACAGCATTCAGTGTACTCGAGGGCTCACAGCATTGTATTCTCACAGTGGACAGCATTCGGTTTACGTGAGGGCTCACAGCATTGTATTCTCACAGTGGACAGCATTCGGTTTACGTGAGGGCTCACAGCATTGTATTCTCACAGTGGACAGCATTCGGTTTAAACAAGGGCTCACAGCATTGTATTCTCACAGTGGACAGCACTCAGTGTATGCGAGGGCTCACAGCATTATACTCTCACAGTGGACAGCATTCGGTTTACGTGAGGGCTCACAGCATTGTATTCTCACAGTGGACAGCATTCGGTTTACACAAGGGCTCGCAGCATTGTACTCTCATAGTGGACAGCATTCAGTGTACGCGAGGGCTCACCGCATTGTACTCTCACAGTCAACAGCATTCGGTTTACAGCAGGGCTCACAGCATTGTGTTCTCACTGTGAACAGCATTCTTTTTACGTGAGGGCTCACAGCATTGTATTCTCACAGGGGACAGCATTCAGTTTACACAAAGGCTCACAGCATTGTATCCTCACAGTGGACAGCATTCAGATTACGTGAGGGATCACAGCATTGTACTGTCACAGTGGACAGCATTCGGTTTACGTGAGGGCTCACAGCATTGTACTCTCATAGTGGACAGCATTCGGTGTACGCGAGGGCTCACAGCATTGTATTCTCACAGTGGACAGCATTCAGTGTACACGAGGGCACACCGCATTGTATTCTCACAGTGGACAGCATTCAGTGTACACGAGGGCACACCGCATTGTACTCTCACAGTGGACAGCATTCGGTTTACACCAGGGCTCACAGCATTGTATTCTCACTGTGAACAGCATTCGGTTTACGTGAGGGCTCAGAGCATTGTATTCTCACAGTGGACAGCATTCGGTTTACACAAGGGCTCACAGCATTGTATTCTCACAGTGGACAGCATTCAGTTTACACAAGGGCTCACAGCATTGTATTCTCACAATGGACAGCATTTGGTTTACACCAGGGCTCATAGCATTGAATTCTCACAGTGGACAGCATTCGGTTTACACAAGAAATCACAACATTGTATTTTCACAGTGGACAGCATTCGGTTTAGACCAGGGCTCACAGCATTGTATTCTCACTGTGAACAGCATTCGGTTTACGTGAGGGCTCAGAGCATTGTATTCTCACAGTGGACAGCATTCGGTTTACACAAGGGCTCACAGCATTGTATTCTCACAGTGGACAGCATTCGGTTTACACAAGGACTCACAGCATTGTATTCTCACAATGGACAGCATTTGGTTTACACCAGGGCTCACAGCATTGTATTCTCACAGTGGACAGCATTTGGTTTACACAAGGACTCACAGCATTGTATTGTCACAGTGGACAGCATTCGGTTTACGCAAGGGCTCACAGCATTGTATTCTCACAGTGGACAGCATTCAGTGTACGCGAGGGCACACCGCATTGTACTCTCACAGTGGACAGCATTCCGTTTACACAAGGACTCACAGCATTGTATTCTCACTGTGAACAGCATTCGGTTTACGTGAGGGCTCACAGCATTGTATTCTAACAGTGGAAAGCATTTGGTTTGCACAAAGGCTCACAGCATTGTATTCTCACAGTGGACAGCATTTGGTTTACGTGAGGGCTCACAGCATTGTATTCTCACAGTGGACAGCATTTGGTTTACGTGAGGGCTCACAGCATTGTACTCTCACAATGGACAGCATTCGGTTTATACAAGGACTCACATCATTGCATTCTCAAAGTGGACAGCATTCAGTTTACGCGAGGACTCACAGCATTGTATTCTCACAGTAGACAGCATTCGGTTTACGTGAGGTCTCACAGCATTGTAGTCTCACAGTGGACAGTATTCGGTTTACACAAGGGCTCACAGCATTGTATTCTCACAGTGGGCAGCATTCGGTTTACGTGAGGGCTCATCGCATTATATTCTCACAGTGGACGGCATTCGGTTTACGTGAGAGCTCACAGCATTGTATTCTCACAGTGGACAGCATTCAGTTTACGTGAGGGCTCACAGCATTGTATTCTCACAGTGGACAGCATTCAGTTTACGTGAGGGCTCACAGCATTGTACTCTCACAGTGGACAGCATTCCGTTTACGTGAGGGCTCACAGCATTGTTTTCTCTCAGTGGACAGCATTCGGTTTACACAAGGGCTCACCGCTTTGTATTCTCACAGTGGACAGAATTCGATTTACGTGAGGGCTCACAGCATTGTATTCTCACAGTGGACAGCATTTGGTTTACACAAGGGCTCACAGCCTTGTTTTCTCAGAGTTGACAGCATTCGGTTTACGTGAGGGCTCACAGCATTTTATTCGTACAGTGGACAGCATTCGGTTTATACAAGGGCTCACAGCATTGTAGTCTCACAGTGGACAGCATTTGGTTTATACAAGGGCTCACAGCACTGTATTCGCACAGTGGACAGCATTCGGTTTACGTGAGGGCTCACAGCATTGTATTCTCACAGTGGACAGCATTCGGTTTACACAAGGGCTCACAGCATTGTATTCACAGTCGACAGCGTTTGGTTTACATGAGGTCTCACAGCATTGTAGTCTCACAGTGGACAGTATTCGGTTTACACAAGGGCTCACAGCATTGTATTCTCACAGTGGGCAGCATTCGGTTTACGTGAGGGCTCACCGCATTTTATTCTCACAGTGGACAGCATTCGGTTTACGTGAGGGCTCACAGCATTGTATTCTCACAGTGGACAGCATTCAGTTTACGTGAGGGCTCACAGCATTGTATTCTCACAGTGGACAGCATTCAGATTACGTGAGGGCTCACAGCATTGTACTCTCACAGTGGACAGCATTCGGTTTACGTGAGGGCTCACAGCATTGTATTCTCTCAGTGGACAGCATTCGGTTTACGTGAGGGCTCACAGCATTGTATTCTCACAGTGGACAGCATCCAGTTTACGTGAGGGCTCAAAGCATTGTACTCTCACAGTGGACAGCATTCGGTTTACGTGAGGGCTCACAGCATTGTATTCTCTCAGTGGACAGCATTCGGTTTACACAAGGGCTCACAGCATTGTATTCTCACAGTGAGCAGCATTCGGTTTACGTGAGGGCTCACCGCATTATATTCTCACAGTGGACAGTATTCGGTTTACGTGAGGGCTCACAGCATTGTATTCTCACAGTGGACAGCATTCGGTTTACGTGAGGGCTCACAGCATTGTATTCTCACAGTGGACAGCATTCAGTTTACGTGAGGGCTCACAGCATTGTATTCTCACAGTGGACAGCATTCGATTTACGTGAGGGCTCACAGCATTGTATTCTCACAGTGGACAGCATTTGGTTTACACAAGGCCTCACAGCCTTGTTTTCTCAGAGTTGACAGCATTCGGTTTACGTGAGGGCTCACAGCATTTTATTCGCACAGTGGACAGCATTCGGTTTACACAAGGGCTCACAGCATTGTATTCTCACAGTGGACAGCATTCGCTTTACGTGAGGGTTCACAGCATTGTAGTCTCACAGTGGACAGCATTCGGTTTACACAAGGGCTCACAGCACTGTATTCGCACAGTGGACAGCATTCGGTTTACGTGAGGGCTCACAGCATTGTATTCTCACTGTGGACAGCATTCGGTTTACACAAGGGCTCACAGCATTGTATTCACAGTCGACAGCGTTTGGTTTACGTGAGGGCTCACAGCATTGTATTCTCTCAGTGGACAGCATTCGGTTTACACAAGGGCTCACAGCATTGTATTCTCACAGTGGACAGCATTCGGTTTACGTGAGGGCTCACAGCATTGTATTCTCACAGTGGACAGCATTTGGTTTACACAAGGTCTCACAGCCTTGTTTTCTCAGAGTTGACAGCATTCGGTTTACGTGAGGGCTCACAGCATTTTATTCGCACAGTGGACAGCATTCGGTTTACACAAGGGCTCACAGCATTGTAGTCTCACAGTGGACTGTATTTGGTTTACACAAGGGCTCACAGCATTGTATCCTCACAGTGGACAGTATTCGGTTTACACAAGGGCTCACAGCATTGTATTCTCACAGTGGGCAGCATTCGGTTTACGTGAGGGCTCACCGCATTGTAGTCTCACAGTGGACAGTATTCGGTTTACACAAGGGCTCACAGCATTGTATTCTCACAGTGGACAGCATTCGGTTTACGTGAGGTCTCACAGCATTGTATTCTCACAGTGGACAGCATTCGGTTTACGTGAGGGCTCACAGCATTGTATTCTCACAGTGGACCGCATTCGGTTTACACAAGGGCTCACAGCATTGTATTCTCACAGTTGACAGCATTCGGTTTACGTGAGGGCTCACATCATTGTATTCTCACAGTGGACAGCATTCGGTTTACGTGAGGGCTCACAGCATTGTATTCTCACAGTGGACAGCATTTGGTTTACACAAGGGCTCACAGCATTGTATTCTAACAGTGGGCAGTATTCGGTTTACACAAGGGCTCAGAGCATTGTATTCTCACAGTGGAGAGCATTTGGTTTACACAAGGGCTCACAGCATTGTATTCTCACAGTGGACAGCATTTGGTTTACACAAGGGCTCACAGCTTTGTATTCTAACAGTGGGCAGTATTCGGTTTACACAAGGGCTCACAGCATTGTATTCTCACAGTGGAGAGCATTTGGTTTACACAAGGGCTCACAGCATTGTATTCTCACAGTGGAGAGCATTTGGTTTACACAAGGGCTCACAGCATTGTATTCTCACAGTGGAGAGCATTTGGTTTACACAAGGGTTCACAGCATTGTATTCTCACAGTGGAGAGCATTTGGTTTACACAAGGGCTCACAGCATTGTATTCACAGTCGACAGCGTTTGGTTTACACAAGGGCTCACAGCATTGTACTCTCACAGTGGACAGCATTTGGTTTACGTGAGGGCTCATAGCATTGTATTCACAGTGGACAGCATTTGGTTTACACAAGGGCTCACAGCATTGTATTCTCACAGTGGACAGCATTTGGTTTACACAAGGGCTCACAGCATTGTATTCTAACAGTGGGCAGTATTCGGTTTACACAAGGGCTCACAGCATTGTATTCTCACAGTGGAGAGCATTTGGTTTACACAAGGGCTCACAGCATTGTATTCTCACAGTGGAGAGCATTTGGTTTACACAAGGGCTCACAGCATTGTATTCTCACAGTCGACAGCGTTTGGTTTACACAAGGGCTCACAGCATTGTACTCTCACAGTGGACAGCATTTGGTTTACGTGAGGGCTCAGAGCATTGTATTCTCACAGTGGACAGCGTTTGGTTTACACAAGGGCTCACAGCATTGTATTCACAGTGGACAGCATTTGGTTTACGTGAGGTTTCACAGCATTGTATTCTCACAGTGGACAGCGTTTGGTTTACGTGAGGGCTCACAGCATTGTATTCTCACAGTGGACAGCGTTTGGTTTACGTGAGGGCTCACAGCATTGTACTCTCACAGTGGACAGCATTTGGTTTACGTGAGGGCTCACAGCCTTGTATGCTCACAGTGGACAGCGTTTGGTTTACGTGAGGGCTCACAGCATTGTATTTTCACAGTGGACAGCATTCGGTTTACGTGAGGGCTCACAGCATTGTATTCTCACAGTGGACAGCATTCGGTTTACACAAGGGCTCACAGCATTGTATTCTCACAGTGGAGAGCATTCGGTTTACGTGAGGGTTCACAGCATTGTATTCTCACAGTGGACAGCATTCGGTTTACGTGAGGGCTCAGAGCATTGTATTCTCACAGTGGACAGCGTTTGGTTTACGTGAGGGCTCAGAGCATTGTATTCGCAGTGGACAGCATTCGGTTTACGTGAGGGCTCACAGCATTGTATTCACAGTGGACAGCATTTGGTTTACGTGAGGGCTCACAGCATTGTGAAAGGGTAGGAATGCACTGTATTTAAGCAATACGGTGCATTCGTGTCCTTCGCCCCTACACCAGCACCGTTTCGGCAGTCTACCGCTAATGTAGGTACCCTTGCACCATGGTGCGTGAGAGCCTCCGTTGCATGCAGGTTTTTTTTCTGCAGGAAGGGACACCTTCCTGCATTAAACAATCCAATGAGGCGGTTTCCTCCTTTCATGTGTGCTGCAAAATGCAGCACACATGAAAAGATGAAAAAAGGAGGAAAAAAATGCATATTTCTTCTCCTTACGGCTCACCTCGGTAGGCGTATGGATTTGGCGGTTCCCCAGGATTAATGAGTTTAAAAATCTAGGGCAGCGTCAAATTCCGTGGATGCTGTTGGAAAACCCACCATAACGCCCATGGAACGCCTCCCGTGAACATAGTAAGGTGAAACCGCGATTTGCGCTGCGTTCCGTTACCATTGATCTATGAAGCTTCTCAAACCCACGCAGCGTGGCTTCATAAATCGAAATGAGCGCCCTGCGTCACCCATGTAGTACCTTATGTGCTGCAAAGGTGAGGCAGGGCCCGCATAAATGAACCCCTTCATCCTTCCCAGAGTCTGCTGCTCTAGAACCGGGGCCCGCTCTCTTTTGTGGCCTCAGACATTTGAATGCGCCTCTTGTCAGGTCTAGTGGGTCTAGGGGATCTAGTGGGTCTAAAGGGTCTAGTGGATCCAGAGGATCTAGTGGATCTAGAGGATGTAGTGGGTATAGAGGATCTAGCGGATCTAGCAGATCTAGTGGGTCTAGTGGGTCTAGCGGATCTAGTGGATCTAGCGGGTCTAGAAGATCTAGTGGGTCTAGTGGATCTATCGGATCTAGTGGGTCTCACAAATCTAGTGGATCTAGTGGGTCTAGCGGGTCGAGTGGGTCCAGCGGATCTAGTGGGTCTAGAGGATCCAGTGGATCTAGTGGGTCTAGTGGAGACGCATCCGTCCTTCCGCCAGGCCCTCAGGCCTGACTCTGCTCCACTTAGCCTTGCCTACACTCTCTTCTCTGCCCCCAGCCAGCGATCATTCTAGTGCCTTCTGTGTGCTTCTTTGAGCTTTATGAGTCCTCATAGTGGAAGAGAGTCCAGGTCGCTCAGTATGGAAGGGGGGAGGCAGGAGGACCCGGTCCAGGATTACTGTTTACGGACAGTGTTGCTGTCCCGCTCAGTGGATTCCGAATTTGGAGAGACAGAATGGAAAGTAAACTGCAGACCCGGATGTACCAGCCCCTTATCTGCATTTTCATTCTCGAGTTCGACCCTCTATCTGAGGACAGAGACCCGTGACGTCAGCAGGACGGATCTGTGTGGAAACAAAGGTGGGGTCACCAGAGGCAAGTCCACGCAGGGTGACCTCACATGATGACGTCGGCGGTGGTAGGTGGGCCATAATTTCCCAAGGATATGTCGCTCTGCCCGGCTTGGAACCGGGTCCATAGCCTGGTGAGGGGGCAACTCCCTCCTCGTCTGTGGGTGGCATACACTGTGGTCACATCACAGGTGACTTAACATGTGGCATAACGGCCAGAGCGGACGACTTTTAAGCTGGGGAACCAGGTTCGAGTCCGGCCGAAGGCTCAAACATCCTGTAATTCTGGGCAAATCACTTCTTCTCCCCGTGCCTAAAATGAATGTGTCCGCCTGTAACGCAACTAGTGCTATGTAAAGCGCTCTGATACATTCGATGAAGCCGGCGCTATATAAAACTGCAAAAAAAAAACTAAATAAAACCACGTGGCAGGTCAGTAAAGTATGAAGAAAGCCCTCCCTGTCTCTGCTGTCGCACAAACCAGATCCCTTCCTCCACCACACACGGGTTTATACAGCAGAGTGCGCTCAGTCTGAAGAGGACACTCACTCCAGGCCACATCAGGACAGCGGTGTCAGGGAAAGGAAAACAAACCTGCGCTCGCGCATTGATTGAGCCAGGCTATCAGGTTATCTTGTTATTCCCCCCGGCACGTAATCCTCCTCTCAAGTGCTGGGAAGAAGCATTAAGGCTTCCAGACACAGGCAGCCACCGGGAGCAGGGCCCGCGGGTTTCCATGGCAACGCCCAGCATCCCAGAGACCTGCAGAGCAGAGCAGAGCTGAGCCTTGCGTGACTGCGGGTGGAGGCGCTCACAGCCTCGGCGTTACATGGCTGAGCTGATGACTGCTGACTGCTCGTGGTGTGCGGGGGACTGGGGTGGGATCACTGCGCCTGAACCTGAGCCTAGCTACCTCCTGCGTCCCTGCGTCTCAACCTTCCCGCAGGTACCTCCTGCATCCCTGCGTCTGAACCTACCCGCAGCTACCTCCTGCGGCCCTGCGTCTGAACCTGCGCAAAGGTACATCCTGCGTCCCTGCGTCTGAACCTACTCCAAGGTACCTCCTAAATCCCTGCATCTGGACCTACCCCCTGGTACCTCCTGCACCCCTGCGTCTGAACCTGCGCCTAGGTACATCCTACGTTCATGCGTCTGAACCTACTCCCAGGTACCTATTACATCCCTGCATCTGAACCTACACCCAGGTACCTCTAACATCCCTGCATCTGGACCTACTCGCAGGTACCTCCTGCATCTGAACCTGCCCCTAGGTACATCCTACGTTCCTGCATCTGAACCTACTCCGAGGTACCTCTTACATCCCTGCATCTGAACCTACTCCCAGGTACCTCTTACATCCTTGCATCTGGACCTACTCGACGGTACCTCCTGCATCCCTGCGTCTGAACCTGCGCCCAGCTACCTCCTGCATCTCTGCGTCTGAACCTGCGCCCAGCTACCTCCTGCATCTCTGCGTCTGAACCTGTGCCTAGGTACATCCTACGTCCCTGCGTCTGAACCTACTCCAGGTACCTCCTGCGTCTGAACTTACACCCAAGCACCTCCTGCATCTGAACCTACCCTCAGGTACCTTCTGCATCTGAACCTACGTCCAGGTACATCCTGCATCTGAACCTACTCTCAGGTGCCTCCTGCATCCCTATGTCTGTACATACTCCCAGGTACCAGCTTCATCCCGGCGTCTAAACCTGCGCCTGGGTACATCCTACGTTCCTGCAGCTGAACCTACTCCCAGGTACCTCTTACATCCCTGCATCTGAACCTACTCCAAGGTAAATCTTACAACCCTGCATCTTGACTTACTCACAGGTACCTCCTGCATCCGTGCGTCTGAACCTACTCCCAGGTACCTCTTACACCCCTGCGTCTGAACCTGCGCCTTGGTACATCCTACATTCCTGCGTCTGAATCTACTCCCAGGTACCTCCTGCATCCCTGCATTTGAACCTGCGCCTAGGTACATCCTACGTTCCTGCGTCTGAACCTACTCCCAGGTACCTCCTGCATCCCTGCATTTGAACCTGCGCCTAGGTACATCCTACATTCCTGCGTCTGAACCTACTCCCAGGTACCTCTTACATCCCTGCATCTGAACATACTCCCCAGGTACCTCTTACATCCCTGCATCTGGACCTACTCGCAGGTACCTCCTGTATCCCTGCATCTGAACCTGCTCCCAGCTACCTCCTGCATCTCTGCATCTGAACCTACGCTCAGGTGCCTCCTGCATCCCTGCGTCTGAACCTATACCTAGGTACCTGCTGCATTGCTGCATCTGAACTAACGCCCAGGTACCTCCTGCATCCCTCCATCTGAACCTGCGTTCAGGTACCTCCTGCATCTGAGCCTATGCCCAGGTACCTCCTGCATCCCTGCGTCTGAACCTATGCTCAGGCACCTCCTGCATCCCTGTGTCTGAACCTACTCCCAGGTACCTCCTGTATCCCTACGTCTGAACCTACTCTCAGGTACCTCCTCCATCTGAACCTACGTCCAGGTACCTCCTGCATCTGAACCTACTCCCAGGTGCCTCCTGCATCTGAACCTACGTCAAGGTACCTCCTGCATCTGAACCTACTCCCAGGTCCCTCCTGCATCTGAACCTACGTCCAGGTACTTCCTGCATCCCTATGTCTGTACATACTCCCAGGTACCTCCTTCATCCCTTCATCTGAACCTACTCACACTCACCTCCTGCATCTGAACCTACTCCCAGGTGCCTCCTGCATCTGAACCTACGTCCAGGTACCTCCTGCATCTGAACCTGCTCTCAGGTTCCTCCTCCATCCCTATGTCTGTACATACTCCAAGGCACCTCCTTCATCCCTGCATCTGAAACTACTCACACATACCTCCTGCATCTGATCCTACTCTCAGGTACCTCATGCATCCCAGCGTCTGAACCTATGCTCAGGTTCCTCCTGCATCCCTACATCTGAACCTACGCTCAGGTGCCTCCTGCATTCCTGCGTCTGAACCTATGCCAAGGTACCTCCTGCGTCCCTACACCTGAACCTACGCTCAGGTCCCTCCTGCATCCCAGCGTCTGAACCTATGCTCAGGTACCTCCTGCGTCCCTACATCTGAACCTACGCTCAGGTGCCTCCTGCATCCCTGCGTCTGAACCTATGCCAAGGTACCTCCTGCATCGCTGCATCTGAATCAACGCCCAGGTATCTCCTGCATCCCTCCATCTGAACCTACGTCCAGGTACCTCCTGCATCTGAACCTACTCCCAGGTCCCTCCTGCATCTGAACATACGTCCAGGTGCCTCCTGCATTCTGAACCTACTCCCAGGTACCTCCTTTATCATCCCTGTATCTGAACCTAACCACAGGTACCTCCTGCATTTGAAACAACTCCCAGGTACCTCGTGCATCCCCCTGACCCTGCGTCTGAACCTACACTCTGGTGGCTCCTGCATCTGAATTGACTCCCAAGTACCTCCTGCGTCCCTGCATCTGAACCTTCTCTCAGGTGCCTCTTGCAACTCGACCTACTCCCAGATACCTCCTACATCCCTGCATCTCAACCTCCTGTGTCCCTGCATTTGAACCTACACTCAGTTGCTTGAAGAGGCACATCCTACATCCCTATGTCTGAACCTACGCTCAGGTGCCTCCTGCATCCCTGCATCTGAACCTATGCCCAGGTACCTCCTGCATCCCAGCTTCTGAACCTATGCTCAGGTACCTCCTGCATCTCTGCATCTGAACCTACGCTCAGGTGCCTCCTGCATTACTGTGTCTGAACCTATGCCTAGGTACCTCCTGCATCGCTGCATCTGAACCAACGCCCAGGTACCTCCTGCATTGCTGCATCTGAACCAACGTCCAGGTACCTCCTACATCCCTCCATCTGAACCTGCATTCAGGTGCCTCCTGCATCTGAACCTACTCCCAGGTGCCTCCTGCATCTGAACCTACGTCCAGGTACCTCCTGCATCCCTCCATCTGAACCTGCGTTCAGGTACCTCCTGCATCTGAACCTATGCTCAGGTACCTCCTGCATCCCTGCGTCTGAACCTACTCTCAGGTACCTCATGAATCCCTACGTCTGAACCTACGCTCAGGTACCTCCTGCGTCCCTGCATCTGAACCTACCCTCAGGTACCTCCTGCATCCCTACGTCTGAAACTACGCTCAGGTGCCTCCTGCATCCCTGCATCTGATCCTACGCTCAGGTACCTCCTGCATCCCTGCATCTGAACCTACGTCCAGGTACCTCCTGCATCTGAACCTACTCCCAGGTGCCTCCTGCATCTGGACCTACGTCCAGGTACCTCCTGCATCTGAACCTACTCCCAGGTCCCTCCTGCATCTGAACCTACTCCCATGTGCCTCATGCATTCTGAACTTAATCCAGGTACTTCCTGCATGTCTATGTCTGTACATACTCCCAGATACCTCCTTCATCACTTCATCTGAACCTACTCACACACACCTCCTGCATCTGAACCTACTCCCAGGTGCCTCCTGCATCTGAACCTACGTCCAGGTACCTCCTGCATCTGAACCTACTCTCAGGTGCCTCTTACATGCCTGCATCTGAACATACTCCCAGGTACCTCTTACATCCCTGCATCTGCACCTACTCGCAGGTACCTCCTGCCTCCCTGCATCTGAACCTGCGCCCAGCTACCTCCTGCATTTCTGCGTCTGAACCTGCGCCTAGGTACATCCTATGTCCCATTTCTGCGTCTGAACTTATGCTCAGGTGTCTACTGCTTCCCTGCATCTGAAACTATGCTCAGGTGCCTCCTGCATCCCTGCGTCTGAACTTACAACCTGGTGCCTCCTGCATCCCTGCATCTGAACCTACTCTCAGGTACCTCCTGCATCTGAACCTACTCTCAGCTGCCTCCTGCATCCATATGTCTGTATATACTCCCAGGTACCTCCTTCATCCCTGCATCTGAAACTAATCACACATACCTCCTGTATCTGATCCTACTCTCAGGTAGCTCCTGCATCCCAGCGTCTGAACCTATGCTCAGGTACCTCCTGCATCCCTACATCTGAACCTACGCTCAGGTGCCTCCTGCATCCCTGCGTCTGAACCTACTCCAGGTACCTCCTGCGTCTGAACTTACACCCAAGCCCCTCCCGCATTTGAACCTACTCCCAGGTACCTCCTGCATCCCAGTATCTCAACCTACTCTCAGGCACTTCCTGCATCCTTGCATCTGAATCTACGCTCAGGTACCTCCTGTATCTCTGCATCTGACCCTACTCTCAGGTACCTCCTACATCCCTGCATCTGAACCTACTCCCAGGTACCTCCTGTATCTGAACCTACTCTCAGGTACCTCCTGCATCCTAGCATCTGAACCTATGCTCAGGTACCTCCTGCGTCTCTGCATCTGAACCTACGCTCAGGTGCCTCCTGCATCCCTGCATCTGAACCAACACCCAGGTACCTCCTGCATCCCTCCATCTGAACCTGCATTCAGGTACCTCCTGCATCTGAACATATGCCCAGGTACCTCCTGCATCCCTGCGTCTGAACCTATGCTCAGGTACCTCCTGCATCCCTGTGTCTGAACCTACTCCCAGGTACCTCCTGTATCCCTACGTCTGAACCTACTCTCAGGTACCTCCTCCATCTGAACCTATGTCCAGGTACCTCCTGCATCTGAACCTACGTCCAGGTACCTCCTGCATCTGAACCTACTCCCAGGCCCGTCCTGCATCTGAACCTACGTCCAGGTACCTCCTGCATCTGAACCTACTCCCAGGCCCCTCCTGCATCTGAACCTACTCCCATGTGCCTCCTGCATTCTGAACTTAATCCAGGTACTTCCTGCATCCTTATGCCTGTACATACTCCCAGGTACCTCCTTTATCCCTTCATCTGAACCTACTCACATGCACCTCCTGCATCTGAACCTACTCCCAGGTGCCTCCTGCATCTGAACCTACGACCAGGTACCTCCTGCATCTGAACCTACTCTCAGCTGCCTCCTGCATCCCTATGGCTGTACCTACTCCCAGGTACCTCCTTCATCCCTGCATCTGAAACTACTCACACATACCTCCTGCATCTAATCCTACTCTCAGGTACCTCCTGCATCCCAGCGTCTGAACCTATGCTCAGGTGCCTCCTGCATCCCTGCGTCTGAACCTATGCCAAGGTACCTCCTGCATCGCTGCATCTGAACCAACGCCCAAGTATCTCCTGCATCCTTCCATCTGAACCTACGTCCAGGTACCTCCTGCATCTGAACCTACTCCCAGATCCCTCCTGCATCTGAACCTACGTGTGGAAATTTAGCTTGCAAACTGAACATTATCTGCGCCATCTTGTCTCTCCCCAGCGCGACACACAGGAAAGCGCACGGCAGCCATTTTAGGCACCCTGGTCTCTCCCTGCTCATTGCCGATCGCCAGCGCGTCCCCCTGGCGCTGCAAGCATCCCCCGCGCGCCGGCCACCCCCGCTCTCTCATACACGGGCCATAAACCCTCTCCTCCTGCGCGACCCTGCCATGGAACCGCATCCCACGCCTGACCGACATCCCATACATGGTCATGCATCTCTTTGATAACCCCCTTCCTCTGCGCCCCATTGTCCGAACCGATCCCAGGCCATCACCTAGCCCTGCGGATGCAGTTTATTGTCCCTACTGTAAGGGAAACGCCCCACATCAAAGGGACTACAGTAGATCAAGGCCCTCCACCCCCTGAGACCCGACCGGTCACACACACCCCCGGGAATTGGCGGAATATCCTGCTGTGTGATAGCCATCTCCTACTGCGGGTGGGGTGGGAACTTCTATTGTAGCTATGCGTGGGATCGGATCTGAGCCAAGGATTCTGAGGATGTTCTTTCATGCATCAAAGTGATCTCAAGAATGTGCCATGTATGATAAACCTGCAATAAAGTCATAAACCTGTGTATAAGAGGCCAGGCCTCAGAGATGCAGTTAGAGCACCTCGTGACGATACCTTGCTGTCTGATCTGATGTGTTCTGCTCCGACGGAATAAAAACTTTGTTTCCTGCCTTCCAGTCTCCGGCGCCTGCCTCTTTCATTGGTAAATTATCGAATGGTATGAGAGGCGATTACCGCCGGGCAATACTTGAAAGGTTATCGACTGAAACTGCCGCTACCATTTAACAATTGGCGTCCCAAGCGTGGGGCCCATCAGCGACACGTGGATCCAGTGGGAGAGGTCCTGACGACAGAGTGAACGACTGCAACGATCGGGAGAGCTCCTGCCCGATAGACCCTCGTCTGGCAGCCGATCATCCGAACTTCACTGGTTCCGAGCAGACCTCTCTCGAGTGATCTACGGTCCTGACTGGGAACCATCAGGAGTGCCGCGGCAAATACGGAGAGTAGAGGACCATCGGGCGCTGGAGGCGGAAGACGAGAAACTGTCCACGCGGTCCGGGTAAGGTCGTGAAACACGACAAATTGCAAAACGATTGATTGATTGATTGAAATACTAGTATTGCTTATTGATTGTTCTCTTTGAGATATTCGCTGTCTACAAACGGGGAGGAGTAGAAATACTCTCTCTCTCTCCCTTTGCAGATAGTGAAGGGTAGGTAACGCAGACTTTTGTCCCCGTTGAAACCCGTGGTGCCTATCTTTATCTCCCCACTGATTGATTGTCCGAACATTGATTGTTTTGAAGAATAGTGCTCTTTGAGATATTCTCTGTTTGCAAATAACGTAGAATAGAAATATTCTGTCTAGTCTTTGCAAATAGTGAAGGGTAGGTAACGCAGACTTTTGTCCCCATTGAAACCCGTCGTGCCTATTTTTATCTCCCCATTGGTTGATTGATTGTCCGAACACTAGTTGTTCGATATTGGTTCTTTGGAGGTATTCTCTGCTTACAAATAACGAGGAATAGAGATATTCTGTCTAGTCTTTGCAAGCAGTGAAAGGATAGGTAGTGCTGACTTTTGTCCCCGTTGAAACCCGTCATGCCTATCTTCTCCCCACTGATTGGTAGTTGGTTCTGCCCGGACCGCTTATTAGAGGTGAACCATCCGGCTCCACTGGAGGGCACCCCTAATAAGGACATGTTCACTAAATATGGACTAGTCGCCGTAGCTTATAGCATGCTATGGAATAAATATACCAAGAAGGACCCCGAGAGTCAGTGGCCACTGATGGGATCCTTCGACGACCATAAGATAGAAATGCTAGAAATAGCTCTGCGTAGCAATAAGACGACGCCTACTATGCTTGACAGTATCTGCATGTGGCGCAAAGAAGCAACACAACGGAAAAAGAGGGAAGAAGTAAAAGCAGAAAAGGAATTACGAAAGGCAGCTCACCTTGCCGCTAGAAAGTTAGAAGAAGAAATAAAGGAGAGAAGGGAAACTAAACTAAGACAGGAGCCCGAAACATCAGGCCAGTACGCTGTTAGGACCCCCTCTATGCTCTACCCTGAGTTGTCCTCTAAGCAACGAACGAATGACGAATTACTATTAGGTCCCCCGATCATTTACATGCCCCCTCCATACGCACCCTCCCAATCGGTAGTGCAACACCCACAACCCACAAACACGAGCGAAAGCAGTACAGGGGCCTCGGTCCTCACGGCCTCCGCGCCGGCCGAGCCTCTTGTACTGAACACAACGTCGGCAATAACGTTGGATGACCCTGAGATGAGAAAGAAAGATTCCACCAGAATGAATCGACTAACAAAGGATGAACGAGCAGGAATCGACAAGATAGTAGGGACACTGGTGGAGCGAAAGGAAAGTGAGGAGTATATAACAGACGTGTATAACTCGTATGCCGACAGCCGCAGACGACACTTTGTCGTACGACTTTGTTATCACGCCCTGAATACATATGAGAATAGGTACCACGATAAAGGTCCCGAAGGCTTAGCGGCCCTATATAGGAAGGTAGACATTGGGGAAGAAGGAGAGGGCGATGTGACGAACCTCTTCACTCGTACACTCGAGGTCTATCGACACCTTAAAGAACACAGACAGACAACCAAAGCAGAAACCCCCATAGCGACTAAGCTCCAGGAAGGAAGGACTGATACCATGATGCCCATCAAAGAGGCCGCCCCCTACTGGGTCCCCCCACGAGGTCAGGGAACACATGACGACATCAACCACCAAGATGCGAAGGGAAGGGTTGTATATAATTGGGTCTACCAGCCATGGGCCGACAAGATATTTTGACCTTTAGAAAAACTCTACCCGACTTAAGAAAGAACCCGACTGCCTTCTACACCGAACTAGGTACAGCCTTAGGCTCAACAATAATGACTATAGCAGATATCGACTTGTTCTTCGGATTATGTCTGCCGGCTGATGTGTGGAAGCAAATCTGGAAAGTTGACCACGCTGAGCCGTTCGGATATACCTGGGTACAACTCGATACCATAGATAAACAGCGAGAACCGGGACAGAAACCCCCAAAAGCCATATTGGAGCTCCCAGACAAGATTGTACAGAAGTTGAAGACTCTAATCCCAGAAAGAAAGGTAGACTGGTCGATAGTGACGGCTTGTCGCCAGAAACCCCAGGAGGATGTGTCTGAATACTTCTCTCGGTTCGAGACTGTGTTTTCCGATTATAGTGGCCAAGACATGACCACCGCAACCGGACATCACCTCTTTGTCCAGAATTATGTGAAGGGTCTGTCACAAGAAGTCTCCCAGAAGCTACAGACCAGCGAGAGTAGTTGGGCAGCCTCCAAGCCCGCAGCAATCCTCCAGATGGCCCAATACTACGAAAACCAAAAGAACGAGAACGATAGGGCGTCAGAGAGGAAGAAAAAGGAACTGAAGGAGAGGGTAATGATAGCACAGTTGCAAGGGGTGACCATAGGAAGGGAACCCCCAAAAGGGAATTACCAACCAATCGCCCCTAGAAAGCTACCCCCTAGAGACCATACACCTGCACCCTACAACGGACGGAGAGACTTAGATGGGAACCAATGTGCGTTCTGTAGAGGGTTCGGACACTGGAAATCCCAGTGCCCGGTCCTTCTGGAATTGAACAAAAATAGGGACCCCAGAGACACAGCATATGACCCCAGAAATAGAGGACAGGGACGAGGATACACGAACGACGCCATCAACGACAGGCCAGGCAGACCAAACACATTTGATCGCCCCCGACAAAACCAGTGTCAACAGTCCGACTATGAAAGCACCCATGACTTCGCATAGGACCGCCAGGGGCAAGGGAGGGATCCAGTCGAACTCCGTGTTGACCAGCAAGGTCCTTACGTCACTGCTAAGGTCTTGGGCACAAAGTCTCCATTCCTGGTAGATACTGGGGCGACACGTAGTGCGTTATCTAAACGAATGATTCCTAGGGCACCCTTGTCTGGCTCACACGTAACCTCAATAGGCTTCGATGGAACCCCCTCCACTAACCCCTTATCAGCACCAATCTCCTTTGACTTAGAAGATAACGCCACTGACACGACCTTTCTGCTCTCCTCCAACACCCTCGATGCTATTATGGGACTTGATTTGCTAAAACATTTTCAAGCTACCATCAGATGCTCCCCAGACGGAGTTCGAGTCATCCTGCACGATAACCCAGATCTGTTCAGACCTTGTCACACACGACGTATGCTCTCTATAACCGATGCTGACCTGTCCCTACTCGACACGTTACCTTCACATCTATGGGCTAAAACCGACTCAGATGTAGGGCGCATGGTGATCGACCCAGTACACATAACCGTCCGACCGGACGCAGTGCTCCCAAAGCTTCCACAGTATCGGATATCGCCCCGAAGGCGAGAAGGCATTGGTGGAAATCATCGAGTCCCTAGTCGATGCAGGAGTGGTAGAAGAAGTAGTCAGTAATGTTTGCAACAGCCCTATCCTACCCATTGTAAAAAAGCAAGGCGAGGGAGATGAGAAAGCATACCGCTTTATTGTTGACTTACGAGAAGTTAACAAAGTAGTCATACCTCAGTACCCCATGGTCTCAGACATCACCACCATCCTCACCCTGATTCCGTCCACTGCCACCACCTTTACCGTTATTGATCTCAAGAACGCATTCTTTTCCATCCCCATCCACCCAGACAGCCGCTACCTGTTCGGCTTCACTTTAAAAGCCCGTTCGTACAGATTCTGTAGGGCACCCCAAGGCTACACTGAGAGTCCCAGCATTTATAGCCAAGCCCTCAAGAGACAACTAGATGCAGTCCAACTACCCGATGGAGTGGTGTTAATACAGTACGTCGATGACATTCTTTTGTCGGCCGACACCACTCCACTTGCTGTCACAGCCACCATTCACCTCCTCCACTTCCTCGCGGAAAACGGTCACAAGGTCTCTAGGAAGAAGTTGCAATTCTGCCAACCCCAAGTGACATATCTAGGCCACCTACTATCCAAAGACGGTAGGAAACTTACCCCTGACCGAATTCAGACCATCCTAGAAACCCCTGTTCCCAAAACGCAGAAGCAAGTGCGGTCTCTAGTAGGCCTCACCTCCTTTTGTCAACAATGGTTGCCAAACTTCAGTCTTATTGTAAAACCTCTGCTTTCCCTGCTGGCTAAAGATGTCCCCTTCCCCCTCCCCTGGACACCCGAATGCCAATCCTCCTTCAAAGAATTACGAGACGCCCTCTGCTCGGGCCCATTCCTAGGAACCCCAGACTACACTAAACCTTTCTCCCTCTACACCCACGAAAGGGAGGGATGTGCATTGTCTGTCCTAACCCAGTCCATAGGCCCTAAACAACGCCCTTGTGCCTACTTCTCTGCCACTCTTGACCCTGTAGCCAGAGCTTTGCCCGCCTGCCTTCGAGCAGTAGCCGCCGCTGCTGTCTCTATCCGGCAAAGTGAGGGGATCGTGCTCTCGAACCCCCTCACAGTATTGGTACCCCATGCGGTTGACACCCTCCTGAACCAAACCAAGACTCAACACCTGACTAGCGCACGACTGACTGGTTACGAACTGACTCTGCTTGCACCCCACATCACATTGAAACGATGCACCACTCTGAATCCAGCTACTCTACTACCTCTCCCTGACGCTGACCCCAATGCGTCCCCTATACATGACTGCGGGACCCTCACCGACGAACAGACCAAGAGTAGGGTTGACCTCCGGGATACTGCCTTCCCGGACCCTGACGGAGAACTATGGGTGGATGGCTCATGCATCAAGCTCCCCGATGGCACCACCTCAGCTGCCTATGCAGTCACCACAGCCCGAACAGTTGTTGAGACAGCCCGCATCACACAGCCGTCCGCACAGGCGGCGGAACTAATTGCTCTCACACGAGCCTGCATCCTGGCAGCAGGGACAACCGCAAACATTTACACAGACAGTCAGTACGCCTTCGGGGTAGTTCACCACTTTGGGCTCTTATGGAAAGAGAGGGGATTCTTGACTTCCCATGGCACACCCATCCTGCATGGAGATCTAGTCTCTGCCCTGACCGAAGCAGTCCTCCTCCCCACACGGCTGGCTGTGATCAAATGCCAGGCACACAAGAAGGTGACAGACATTATAGGACAGGGAAATGCACTAGCTGACATTACTGCCCGAACAACAGCCGAGAATAGGTCCACGACCCATATGTACGTGACCAGGTCACAAACTGAGAAATGGAAGGATGCTAGGGAAATGATTAGGGATATCCAACTAGCCAGCACACCACACGAATTAACTGAATGGGCCCGGGTGGGATTGAAGGACGATGACGGTTGCTGGCGAACTAAAGACTCGAACAAATGGTTGCTACCCGACTCATACTTGATCCCCATGCTGACCATGGCACACTCCCCCGCACACATAGGGTCTGCCCCCATGATCGAACTCATCTCCAAAGTCTGGCACAACAAAAAAATCTCAGACTCAGCCAAACGTCTGGTCCAACAATGCCTGGTCTGCCTCCAACACAACCCTGGGAAAGGAACTGCTGTACCCCGGGGAGGGTTTGGGGTTCCCAATCCCCCCTTTGAAGTCCTACAAATGGACTATGTCCAGTTAGAAAGGTGCCAAGGCTTGAAGTACGTACTTGTCGTTGTGTGTGCCTTCAGCAAGTGGGTGGAAGCCTACCCAACCCACGACAACACCGCTATGACTACCGCAAAAGTACTACTGAAAGAATTCTTCCCCCGATACGGCCTTTGTCGAATTTTGTGGAGCGATAACGGCCCCCACTTTGTAGCCGAGGTTATCCAACTCATCTTAAAGGGGCTGGGTGTAAAACAAAAATTCCATGCGGTCTTCCATCCCCAATCTGCAGGCTTGGTTGAGCGACATAATGCCACATTGAAGCTTAAGATAGCAAAAATAGTTGCCACCACAGGACTGAAATGGCCAGACGCTCTCCCGCTAGCATTGCTATCAATGCGTTCCACCCCCACTATACACCACTTAACCCCCTACGAGGTCGTTTTCGGGCGGCCCATGAACCTTTGGACTGCACCAAAGCCAACATCCATCCACGACGTCCCGGACGTCCTCATGTCTGACTATTTGTATAACCTAACTAAAACGTTGTCTGTTATCCATCAGCAGGTGCTGCAAGCCATTCCCGATGTTTCCAGGGGCCCCGGACACGACATCCAACCCGGTGACTTTGTCTTAATGCGTAACTTCCAGCGCACCAAGAGTCTGGAGCCCCGGTGGACGGGCCCCCTGCAAGTCCTGATCACCACCCGAACAGCTCTTCGAGTGGAGGGGAAACGCAATTGGCTGCATGCACACCACTGCAAGAAGGTATCACCGACCCTGACGACCACGGACAACATCACCGCCCAAGAAGAACTTCTGGACAAAGACCGACCATCCCTGAGCCGCTGCCCAGATACATAGACACTTGAGTTAGTGAAATATCCCGATCCCACCGTGCCATCCAAGGAAGGGTATAACTTGCGACGAAAGGAGAGAACTTCGGCTAAGCAGACCACAAAGTGGAAATCTCAAAGCGGTAGCCTAGTCACCTCAAAGGCCACCAGGAGAGAAACTAAACAAAGTCTGTGGTTCTGCCCGCTACCGAGCCCCTTGAAGGTGATGGAAGCGCCCGACATGAAGATGATGGAAGCAACCGGACGTCCGAAGATCCACTACAAAAACCCAAAGACTGACAGAATGCACAGCTCAAAGACTATTGCACTTTTCATTATCCTTCTCTTTTGCCTTCTCCTCGTGGTCACCTTCTGGATCATGGAGGAGAGCACACCCGCTAATAAGACATTGCTGACCACCGTTCAACCTACCACCATGAAAGAACACCATCTGATCTCACTTTCACCCCAACTCCGAGAAAGGCGTAAGGAGTTCTGGAATAACTCTTTTGTGCAGTTGCTCCACCAACACAATCTTGCCGCCAACGCCACTAATTGCTGGATCTGTGGATTGCTACCACATGCCACTGGACACTCTATCCCTTTCATCCCTTCACCTTTTTCTGTCCATGGTTCCTGCCTCGCCTGGCTAATCCTCCTGCAGGAAAGCTACAAGGACAATGCCACTTCCGGCAAAACTGTGTCACACTTCTACCATGGGTTCTGGCTGAACAAAACTGGAAAAACTTCTGCCCCCTTCTGCCCTCTGAGATCAAACACTTCCTTTCACATGAACATCCCTGCCAAAGAACGAGTTGAAATGCAAGTGTTCAACAACCCAGCCAGACCCACCTTCTCTTACCTCCGGAAACGAACGGCCGCCACCCTGACTGTGGCCCTATCCGTCATCAACATCACTGGATTTGTGTGCCTCGAAGGCCTGGGGGCGCAGCTGGTGGGCCACAGCTCCTGCCTCATCACCCGAACATTGGACTCAGTTGATCCACCCTCCTTTGTTGCCTCCCCGAATATGTACTTCATCTGTGGTACTAAGGCCTACACCTGGCTCCCGAAAGGTTGGGGAGGCACCTGCTACATCACTTTTGTCCATCCTCCGACATATGTGGCTCCAGCAAACCATCACCGACAGAAACGTGCCAAAGACCTTGTACAAGCCGACTCCACCGGGGCACAGTTCCTGGATGCAGTAAAGGGACTTGTTCCGCTCTGGGGTCCAATGGCAAACAGCCGTGCCATCCGCCACTTAACTCAGGCAGTCGAGACGGCGATGAACATTACGGCTGGCATCCTCGCCAACAACACCGCCGAGCTTCAGGCCGTCCGCCTGGTGGCTCTTCAGAACCGCCTCGTTCTAGATGTGGTTCTGGCTGATCGTGGAGGAGCATGCCGCATCATTGGGTCCAGCTGCTGTACCTACGTACCGGATAACTCACCCTCAGTCTACAAAGCAATTGAACACCTCCACAGACTTTCCGCAGAGGTTCATCAGGAGCAAGAAGGATGGTCCCTTGGGAGTTGGTTTTGGGACACTATTAAAAGTTGGGGATGGAGGCTGTTTTCATTTATCCTGATACCGATTGTGATACTATGTGGATGTTGCTTGGGGATTCAGTGTCTGCCACCTTTATGTTCGCTTTTTATGAACTGCATCTGCCCTAAGACTTTGAACTTTGAAGCGGAACGAATGAAAGCTCTGTATGAGGTGGAAGTTCGTAGTATTATGGGGATAGATCCGAACTAGACAAGCTGGCGAGATATGTTAAAAGGGAGGACTGTGGAAATTTAGCTTGCAAACTGAACATTATCTGCGCCATCTTGTCTCTCCCCAGCGCGACACACAGGAAAGCGCACGGCAGCCATTTTAGGCACCCTGGTCTCTCCCTGCTCATTGCCGATCGCCAGCGTGTCCCCCTGGCGCTGCAAGCATCCCCCGCGCGCCGGCCACCCCCGCTCTCTCATACACGGGCCATAAACCCTCTCCTCCTGCGCGACCCTGCCATGGAACCGCATCCCACGCCTGACCGACATCCCATACATGGTCATGTATCTCTTTGATAACCCCCTTCCTCTGCGCCCCATTGTCCCAACCGATCCCAGGCCATCACCTAGCCCTGCGGATGCAGTTTATTGTCCCTACTGTAAGGGAAACGCCCCACATCAAAGGGACTACAGTAGATCAAGGCCCCCCACCCCCTGAGACCCGACCGGTCACACACACCCCCGGGAATTGGCAGAATATCCTGCTGTGTGATAGCCATCTCCTACTGCGGGTGGGGTGGGAACTTCTATTGTAGCTATGCGTGGGATCGGATCTGAGCCAAGGATTCTGAAGACGTTCTTTCATGCATCAAAGTGATCTCAAGAATGTGCCATGTATGATAAACCTGCAATAAAGTCATAAACCTGTGTATAAGAGGCCAGGCCTCAGAGATGCAGTTAGAGCACCTCGTGACGATACCTTGCTGTCTGATCTGATGTGTTCTGCTCCGACGGAATAAAAACTTTGTTTCCTGCCTTCCAGTCTCCGGCGCCTGCCTCTTTCATTGGTAAATTATCGAATGGTATGAGAGGCGATTACCGCCGGGCAATACTTGAAAGGTTATCGACTGAAACTGCCGCTACCATTTAACATACGTCCAGGTGCCTCCTGCATTCTGAACCTACTCCCAGGTACCTCCTTCATCCCTGCATCTGAACCTAACCACAGGTACCTCCTGCATCTGAAACTACTCCCAGGTACCTCCTGCATCCCTCTCACCCTGCGTCTGAACCTACGCTCAGGTGGCTCCTGCATCTGAATTGACTCCCAAGTACCTCCTAAGTCCCTGCATCTGAACCTTCTCTCAGGTGCCTCTTGCAACTCGACCTACTCCCAGATACCCTACATCCCTGCATCTCAACCTCCTGTGTCCCTGCGTCTGAACCTACACTCAGGTGCCTGAAGAGGCACATCCTACATCCCTATGTCTGAACCTATGCTCAGGTGTCTAAGGCGTCCCTGCATCTGAACCTACGCTCAGGTACCTCCTGCATCCCTGAACCTGAACCTACGCTCAGGTGTCTCCTGTATCCCTGCGTCTGAACCTACTCTCAAGTACCTCCGACATCCCTGCATCTGAACCTCTGCTCAGGTACCTCCTGCGTACCTGTGTCTGAACCTGTGCACAGGTGTCTACTGCATCCCTGCATCTGAACCTACTCTCAGGTGCCTCCTGCGTCCTTGCATCTGAACCTGCTCCCAGGTACCTCCTGCATCCCTACGTCGGAACCTACTCTCAGGTGCGTCCTGCGTCCTTGCATCTGAACCTACGCTCAGGTGCCTCTGGCCTCCCTGCGTCTGAACCTGTGCTCAGGTGTCTACTGCGTCCCTTCATCTGAACCTACTCTCAGGTGCCTCTTGCGTCCTTGCATCTGAACCTACTATCAGGTGCCTCCTGCATCCTTGCATCTGAACCTGCTCTCAGGTACCTCCTGCATCCCTGCGTCTGAACCTGCTCTCAGGTACATCCTGCATCCCTGCGTCTGAACCTGCTCCCAGGTACCTCCTGCATCCCTGCGTCTCAACCTACTCACAGGTATCTCCTGCATCCCTACGTCTAAACCTACGCTCAGGTGCCTCCTGCGTCCCTGCATCTGAACCTATGCTCAGGTGTCTACTGCGTCCCTGCATCAGAAACTACGCTCAGGTGCCTCCTGCATTCGTGTGTCTGAACCTTCGCTCAGGTGCCTACTGCGTCCCTGCATGTGAACCTACGCTCAGGTGCCTCCTGCATCCCTACGTCTGAACTTACAACCTGGTACCTCCTGCATCCCTGCATCTGAACCTTCTCTCAGGTGCCTCCTGCGTCCTCGCATCTGAAACTGCTCTCAGGTACCTCCTGCATACCTGCGTCTGAACCTATGATCAGGTGCCTCCTGCATCCCTGCATCTGAACCTACACTCAGGTGCCTCCTGCATTCCTGCTTCTGAACCTACGCTCAGGTGCCTTCTGCATCCCAGCATCTGAACCTACGCTCAGGTGCCTCCTGCACCATTGCATCTGAACCTACGCTCAGGTACCTCCTGCATTTGAACCCACGCTCAGGTACCTCTTGCATCCCTGCATCTGAACCTATGCTCAGGATTCTCCTGCATCCCTGAATCTGAAGCTACACTCAGGTACCTCCTGAATCCCTGCATCTGAACCTACGCTCAGGTGCCTCCTGCGTCGCTGCATCTGAACCAACGCCCAGGTACCTCCTGCATCCCTGCATCTGAACCTACGCTCAGGTGCCTCCTGCGTCCCTGCGTCTGAACTTATGCTCAGGTGTCTACTGGTTCCCTGCATCTGAAACTATGCTCAGGTGCCTCCTGCATCCTGCGTCTGAACTTACAACCTGTTACCTCCTGCATCCCTGCATCTGAACCTACTCTCAGGTGCCTCCTGCGTCCTTGCATCTGAACCTGCTCTCAGGTACCTCCTGCCTCCCTGCGTCTGAACCTACGCTCAGGTGCCTCCTGCGTCCCTGCGTCTGAACTTATGCTCAGGTGTCTACTGGTTCCCTGCATCTGAAACTATGCTCAGGTGCCTCCTGCATCCTGCGTCTGAACTTACAACCTGTTACCTCCTGCATCCCTGCATCTGAACCTACTCTCAGGTGCCTCCTGCGTCCTTGCATCTGAACCTGCTCTCAGGTACCTCCTGCATTTGAACCCACGCTCAGGTACCTCTTGCATCCCTGCATCTGAACCTATGCTCAGGATTCTCCTGCATCCCTGAATCTGAAGCTACACTCAGGTACCTCCTGAATCCCTGCATCTGAACCTACGCTCAGGTGCCTCCTGCGTCGCTGCATCTGAACCAACGCCCAGGTACCTCCTGCATCCCTGCATCTGAACCTACGCTCAGGTGCCTCCTGCGTCCCTGCGTCTGAACTTATGCTCAGGTGTCTACTGGTTCCCTGCATCTGAAACTATGCTCAGGTGCCTCCTGCATCCTGCGTCTGAACTTACAACCTGTTACCTCCTGCATCCCTGCATCTGAACCTACTCTCAGGTGCCTCCTGCGTCCTTGCATCTGAACCTGCTCTCAGGTACCTCCTGCCTCCCTGCGTCTGAACCTACGCTCAGGTGCCTCCTGCGTCCCTGCGTCTGAACTTATGCTCAGGTGTCTACTGGTTCCCTGCATCTGAAACTATGCTCAGGTGCCTCCTGCATCCTGCGTCTGAACTTACAACCTGTTACCTCCTGCATCCCTGCATCTGAACCTACTCTCAGGTGCCTCCTGCGTCCTTGCATCTGAACCTGCTCTCAGGTACCTCCTGCCTCCCTGCGTCTGAACCTACACTCAGGAGCCTCCTGCATCCCTGCATCTGAACTTACAACCTGGTACCTCCTGCATCCCTGCATCTGAACCTACTCTCAGGTGCCTCCTGCATCCTTGCATCTGAACCTGCTCTCAGGTACCTCCTACATCCCTGTGTCTGGACCTATGATCAGGTGCCTCCTGCATCCCTGCATCTGAACCTACACTCAGGTGCCTCCTGCATTCCTGCATCTGAACCTACGCTCAGGTGCCTCCTGCATCCCAACATCTGAACCTACGCTCAGGTGCCTCCTGCATTTGAACCCATGCTCAGGTACCTCTTGCATCCCTGGATCTGAACCTATGCTCAGGAGCCTCCTGCATCCCTGAATCTGAAGCTACTCTCAGGTACCTCCTGAATCCCTACATCTGAACCTACGCTCAGGTGCCTCCTGATTCGCTGTATCTGAACCAACGCCCAGGTACCTCCTGCACCATTGCATCTGAACCTACGCTCAGGTACCTCCTGCATTTGAACCCACGCTCAGGTACCTCTTGCATCCCTGCATCTGAACCTATGCTCAGGATTCTCCTGCATCCCTGAATCTGAAGCTACACTCAGGTACCTCCTGAATCCCTGCATCTGAACCTACGCTCAGGTGCCTCCTGCATCGCTGCATCTGAACCAACGCCCAGGTACCTCCTGCATCCCTGCATCTGAACCTACACTCAGGTGCCTCCTGCGTCCCTGCGTCTGAACTTATGCTCAGGTGTCTACTGGTTCCCTGCAACTGAAACTATGCTCAGGTGCCTCCTGCATCCTGCGTCTGAACTTACAACCTGGTACCTCCTGCATCCCTGCATCTGAACCTACTCTCAGGTGCCTCCTGCGTCCTTGCATCTGAACCTGCTCTCAGGTACCTCCTGCATTTGAACCCACGCTCAGGTACCTCTTGCATCCCTGCATCTGAACCTACGCTCAGGTACCTCCTGCATCCCTGCATCTGAACCTACTCCAGGTATCTCCTTCATTCCTGCGTCTGAACCTACTCCCATGTACTTCCTGCATACCTGCGTCTGAAACTACTCCAGGTGCCTCATTCATTCCTGCATCAGTAAGTCTCCTCCTGGCATAGTTTCAATGTCAGGATGTGGTGTGTAGGCCGCTAATATTGGCCATGTTGCTCCTTCTCTTCCGAGCGGAACGAGCCTCACTCTACTTCTTGTATGGGGGAGGGCGCCCTTAAACCAGTGTTCCTGGAAAGGGAGAGGAACTTCAATCTCCTCATACGGACAATATTCCGTTGAAGTTTCATCTTCTGTGTAGTAGTGAAATGTTTTTGGTGCTGGGAATATAACCCATGAATAAAATACCTCTGTTCTATACGATTCGTGTGCCTCTATTACGAATGCTACTGAGCCACCCCTAGGTGTTAGACCATGCGCAACCAGTTTCAGGGTGATGGCATTTCTAACGTTTTCCACAATATGTATTGTGTTTGCCTTATCCTCGTCATCTGAGAGGGGCAGTGTTTGCCTTAGCGGGTCTATTTCCTGCACAGTCATTGTGTTTATAGTAAGAGATAACTTTTCAAGGGAACCAAGATAAGGTGTTTTTGCACAATTTTATGAACACCATGCCCTTCAAACTTGATTAAATAACAGCCAATAAATAGGATTTTTTGGCTACTCAGCTGTGGTGGAGTTTGTGCCCACCCATTCCAGACGTCTCTTGTGTTTTGTGAGTAGGAATTTCTGAGAATAGCACGACTGAACTACTCAGATTCTACTGTTAAATAAGTACCCAACCAACATTGGTGGCGCTATGTCGTGTAGCTCCCATAACAAATATACAGGATCCGCGCGTTTGGACAGCATACACTGTAGGATTGGTGTCAGACTGACTCTGAACACCCCCACCGGGTATGTTGGCCTGTCTGTATCAGCTAGCTCAGAGTGCCACTAGAATCTCCTCTTATCGGGGAGAGAATAGTTCTTGGCAACCATCGAACATGACGACCCTGATCCCGCAGGACCGTGGAAACAATATACTACTTTTCGCTCAGTCACTCGTGCTTACTTAGTTTGTCTCAGAGAGATACACAGAATAACCAGGCTGGGCGTTTTCAATAATCATTTATTGAACAGTTGTTATTCTGATGTAAAATAGATGAGCTGCAACAACCGTTAGACAGTATAAGAAATAAATGATTAGCAGTACTAAAAAGGTAAAGGGATGGTATAGCTCTACCATCTTACAATGATCATGAATATATATGAGTATATAAAACACATGATAAAAAGATGCGTACTCCTACGATGCTTCCCTAGCTAGATGTACCTAAATGTACCTAGCATGTGTTAAGCCAAGAATCCCTCTAGGATAAAGTCAACCCCATTACCTGAAGTGAGAGACTGTTGGACCCCGTCTTGGTCTCGAGTTGGACACCCTGATGTTAGACCACTGCGAGCTGGAGTGTCTGCATGCAGGCACCTCAGCGTCTCTGGTCAGTGTGTCGGGCGGGAGGTCTGGGTCTCCTCTGTCTATCTTAGCAAGTTGTGATGTATATATACCCATAGGTCTCTCCAGGGGTCCTACCTCACTGTATTACTGTGTCGGCCTAAGGATGACATCGGGAATAAACTTTATATATAGATATTATAGAGGAGAGTGTCGTCCTGCTGTGCTTCCAAGAACCCTCATGCATAATGTATGAGATTTCGAACTAGGGAAAACCCGCGTTATGAATGCAGTGTCGTATCTAGGTGAAAGGTCAGTCTCTGTAAACCGTGACAAGTGTAATGTAGGGATGAATGTAGGTGAAGGGTAATGAAGATACTGGGCCTATATTATGGTATCTATATGGAATATAACAGGGCGACACTCCTCCGCCCACATGGAGGAGCCACTCCTGGCATAACCAGTTTCAGGGTCAGGGGAGAGAAAAGGCACCTGCAAAACATTTCAGTTTTATCTGCGTAACGGTGACAGGGAGAGCTGCAAAAAGATCTAACGCCATAGAGAGAGATGGTTTAGAACGGGAGAAGAAGAGGCCTCAAGAGAGAGAGCCTCGAGGGACTCCTGCTGGCAAGTGGGATGGCAGAGAGAGTGGCACTTTAGGGCACCAGCAGATCAACAATGCGCAACATCTAAATGTCCCCGATCCATGCCACACATCTTCATTTGAGGGGTGATCATATTCACAATTATTTACACACTAAATTTTCCTGCAAACATGTTTTGCTTCTCTAAGTCCAGGGGTTTAGCAGGAGTGTGTGGTACTTGTAGTGTAGTGTAGTGTAGTAATTGTAGTGTCGGTTTGCATATTTTAAGAAGCTCTGCCTCACCCCTGCCACTTTTTATGTATCATCCACTGGTTTGTAAGATTATGTCATGAATTATTTATTATGCAGCACATTAATAAACTCCACCTTTATTTTCCATATCTGAAGGGTTACGCCATTGTTGTCCCTCATTTCACTTTCATCCCTCGGTCCAATGAGTATGAGATAAACTCTGAAATAATGCATCTAATGCAAGTGTTTCAATAGGGCATCTGGTGCCCTGGACACAAATGCATTAAGATTGCTTTCTTCCTCTTGCAAAGTATAGTCACCCTTGGACACAGTGTATATGTATTTAGGGGCACAATTACGAGCCCCTTGTTCCACTTTTGCATCACTTTTTGTGACGCAACAGCAGCCCAAACCATCAAGTCATGTTTATGAGGCCACCCAAAGCCACTCTGCATGGCTTTGTATGGGCTAATAGTTATGGAGTTAGGCAAGGCAGCTCAGATCGCTGCGTTACCTTACTCTGTACTAGGAAGGCGTTCCATGGGCATTGCGGTGGGTGTTCCCAAGCAATACCCGTGGATGTTGACACATACCCAGATATACAAGGTCATGTAAACCTGAGAATACGCCTAAACCTTACTCGTCCCCAGGGGAGGCACAACGAGGAGAAATACGTTTATTTCTTCAAGTTTTTTTCCTCTTTCTATGTGAGCTATAATCTGCAGCACACATAGAAAGAGAAAAAAGACCTCCAGGGTCATTTTTGTGCAGGAAGTTGCCCGTTCCCTCACAAAAACAATCCTGCTTGCAAGGCAAGCATCCTTGCACCATGGTGCAAGGGTGCCTGCATTAGCGCTAGGCTGGTGAAAGGGTGACAGCAGAGGCGGAAACGACAGGAATGCGCCATATGCCACAGATTCCTATCCTTTCACTTTGACGCAGGGCAGAGCAGAAAGGTGCCTTGTTGTGCTGCCCTGCACCAAATCCCCATAAATATACCCCTCAGTGCCTGGGCAGAATCTGTAGTCTGGGGGCGGCGGAGAAGTCAGCTTCATTGTAGGGCTTGGGGCAGTCTGTTTCCACCAAGCCCTGATGAAGACCATAGACGGTGGAAACTAGAAGTAGTCGTGTCGGGTCTGAGGCCGTAGGGCCGGCCAAACCAAACAGCAGAGCATGCACACAGCAGACAAAGTGGGCTCTGGTCCCACCACCCCTGGACCCTCATCACACATCTGGATTAAAGGTCCAGCCATGCATCACTCAGCGAAGGTGAAGGCCAAAGACTGGAGGAACAAGGAGTAGGGAGGCCAAGCCCAGGGCCTAGGGGCGGGGCCAAACCAAATACCAGACCTTGCACATAGCAGTGAAAATGAGCTCAGGTCTTGCGAGGCAAACCCTCTCATCGCAAACCTGGTCTGAAGGTCAAGCCGGGCATCCTACGTCCACTGAGCGTGTATGAAGACCCTACATTGCGAGAAGTAGGTGCAGCGGTGCAGGGTCCTGGGCCTAGGGACGCTTATAGAACATCCTGAAGGCACTATCCCAGGTCTGGTGTAGTGTCCCTCGCACACTCCTTCTGGTACCAATGTGGGATCCTCTCTTAATTAACGCATTTTTAATAAATTTATGCACTGATTTTAAAAATTCACAAAAATCAAAATTTACAAAAATTAAGCTGCTCATTGAAGCTTTATTTGCGTTTTCTTCATTGCTTTAGAAAGCTGTTAAATTGTGGTTCCACCCAACGAATATTCAGTTGTGTAGGACATAAAAACCCTCAATGCATTTCAGACCCGCGGCCCTTCATCAGGAGGTGACAGAATGCTGTGGAAGGAAAGCAAATAATACAAGAATAAATTCAAGTATTCCTGTAATATTATCGGTACATAATAACTCTGAGTCCTATCAACCTGACAAACAACTGTTTACATCCCCACCGCAATGCACATAAACTTTAACACGTCATCAGGCTAGCGCTCTGTTGATACATCCCACATTGAATAAAGCGCCTGTTGGATCTGCCCGTGCGCGTCCTCTAGAGGTAGGGGCGCTCGTGTTCCTGTCGGGCCATTGCCTGCAGTCCAGATGAACCATCGGTCCAACCCCCGCCGTTCACATCCGCACCTATATCTATCTTCGAGGAACGAGGCTCTTTCCAGTCACAACAGCTGCAACCTCTCCTCCGACTGATGTCAGCTTACACGGGTTCGTGCATCGCCTCGCTCCAAGCAATAGATGTGTCTGCTCGTATCTGAGAACATGTTGGGAGCGTTTCGAACCGCCGCCCGGCTTTCCTTTTTATAATACTTTTTAAAGCGTTGAATACATCCAATACAACCCTATGAATTCCAGAGAAGCCAACCAAAACCTGACATACGTTAACAATTCAAAGACTGCTCCAGGGAGAGCGCAACTAAGAAAGAGAGTTAAAAGAGTTGGTTAAAAAAATCCCAATTAGGTTTCCTTGTTAAAAAACACAAAAATGAATCGCAACTACAATTCAAAAATAGGTGAAGTTCAGTAAAGCACTTGTTAAACAAAAACCCAGAAAAATGCACCCGCAATACAAACATACCTCACATAAATACTAACACACAAGTATTAATACCTAAAAAAGTTAAAAAAAATAACAACATAGTTTCTTACAATTCAAATACATATACAATAAAACGGAATTAGGCCTACTTCAAACACCTCAAGTAACTACGATAAGACACAACACGAACTATAACCAGGGCCACTGAAATATACGGCGAACACCAGATTATGTGGCAGCTTTGACTAAATTATGTGGCCAAGAAAGGCAAAATATGCGGCGTGATGCAGCACTTTTTGTGACAGTATAACTGCTTTTTTTGGTCTTTTTTACACACGTAAACACCATCTGGGCGAAGGGTCCACCTCAAAAGTAACACTTGCATGCAGCAAAAGATAACTTATAAGGGACTAGTCGACGTTTGCAAAGGGATTTCCGCTGTGCACTAATACGTCACCACGTTTTTAGCAAATTTGGATCCGTGTGACCTAGGAACAAAATTTAATCCTGGTAAAATCTACAAATTATGCATCAGATGATGGATTATGTGGCAAATGCAGCAGACACATAATTATTCGGAAAACCCAATAGCCACAGATTTGCTTCTTTCCAGTGGCCCTGACTATACCCTAAAAAAATCTCATTAACATACAAATGCCTCCCCTCAGACGTAGTTGATATAGAAAATAGATTACAATTAAACTTGCCTTTGCTGGAGAACAGCAAGGGGGAACCTCAAACCTGCAGAGTGTCTGGCATGCAAAAACCACTATAACAAACTGTAAAATGAGGCAAGTTGTCTCCGAGCTCTCCAAGCAAGTCAAGAAATTCTAAGGGACTTATTACGAGTTCAGCGGTCTGTGGACCACCGTACCCGTGGTCCGACCGACGCAAGCTCGGCATTCGACCGCCGTATTATGAGATGGGAGTATTGCTGTAGAAGAGACCGTGGATGAATCACCGACACAGCCAGCACACCGCCGACCGTGGGGGTTGTGATCAGGAGAGAGCAGCTGCCATAGGGCGATACAGAGGAGCTACACCGCTGTCCGCATTACGAGTTAGCTTTCTGATGAGCAGATTGCGGCAGCAGGACCGCCAGCTTCAGGTTGGCAGAAATGAATGATTTGGGGTGCATACTGCATACTCAGTCCTTTCTTGCTCTTTTCATCGGTATTCGACATGTTTCCCTTTCTCCAGATTCCCCCTTCACAACAGCATCATCACTCCGAGGAATGGGACCCTGTCTACAGCGATACACAGGTAAGTCCTTTTTGTACCATATACCAATTGCCAGCAATTGCCACATGTGTCAGACTCCATCAATGGGTAGGTGGTATTTACCCACATGTATCATGCATATGTGTACAGTCAACACATATGCAGTCGAAATGCTCACACAGGCATCAATGTATATGGAAAAGTACTCACCACCACCGCAAGACCTCTGCAGTCACACTGCGGACACCATGATCAACTCGTATGTATGGTGGTTGGAAGATCGCTGGTCTTCTAGAGGACATGGCTGCGGTCTTTGGGCGGTCAGACCGCGAAACTTGTAATAAGTCCATAAGTCTTGTTGTAGCTTTAATATCATTTTTTCACTAGTTTTTTATTATCATATTCTATGTTCACAACGTCTTCACAATTCTAGCAAACGTGTTTCGTTGTTGGATCAATTTGTGATCGACTTCTTCAGGGCTAGAGAAAATACAGTACAGTAGTATAATAAAGGCAGATACTAAACTCATAAACCTTCACCCAGGTCACACCGAATACATGAGTGTTTAGGAGAGAAACTATAGATAAAAGAATCAGGATTGTGAAGTTTGCCCATGCACAGTTTAAGAATCATAAACCAATGCTCCCCGTGTGTCAAGGTAAAATCATGTACAATAACACAATTCATGTCACACAAAAAAGTATTCACCATGATGCAAATCTGAGTAGGAAGATGGTAAATGATGGAAATGGGTCTTTCAAACAATTGTACAAAATGTTGTATTATGTATTACAGTGTTATAGCCAAAGTTACAATGGAAAGTGCTTGTTCCTCACTTTCCAGCTTAGCACATCTGGACAACCATGAAAGGTCCAATAGGACTGGACAGAGCGGTCGCCATTTATGCATGAATCTAGCCAAACTCAATATACTACTGGTTAAAAGATCGATTTTAGTTCCCATGAGAACATGTTCAGGGTAATTTAAGCTCAAGTGAAGAAGAATCAGTATTGAACACTGTACTTTACATTTGCATCTTTCTGTATAACTAGAATACACTGAATGTAAAAACAAAAAATATAAAAAGGGAGAGTGCTTGACGTATGCAATAGTCTGCATGTCTCTGTGCTCAGTGTTCTACATCCGTGCATCCTATCTAAGCAAAGGAGTAGAAGCCAAGGAGGTACTATGCGCAGGTACTAATTAAGGTCTCTGGATAGAGTAATGTTCCTCCATCTTAAAATGGACAAAAGAAACTGCAATATCCAAGGAAGATTTACTTGCACCACACATCGAAAAACTGAATTGTAGTGAAATACCAAACAAATGATCTAGCTACATTTGTATTTTGTACACTACAAAATAAAGCAAGTCTTAAAAATGGCAGAAGAATGGAAATGAAAAAAAGACTGCCTTACTATACAAACCAATAAAATAAATAAAAATGTCTTTTAAAGAAATGTAATATATATATAAAAGTACTGAAAAATAAATGAACACATAATTTATCTATAGTATTTTATAATATGTACAAAATTAAAGAAATACAATTATAAAATGGAAAAATATAAAAACTATCTTCAATGTGAACATTATGCATGTAAATCTGTATGAAAATATAAGAACAGAATATGCAAATAAATATATATTCTTTAAGACTACAAACAATACAAATATTTGTTACAAAATAAAACATGAATTAGTTTTTAAAACAGCTTTTAAAATAAACAGTTTTCTGTTTTTATATAAAATATCTGAAACTTATTAAATCATTGCAAATTAAATTTGTATTTTTACTACATAAAATATAAATAGTTTTAACTGGAAACTAATCAACTTAACCAACTAAAAAACTATTTTTGTAAATTACAGTAAGAATTTCCACACCGGACATAGCGCATTATAGTAACTCTTTGACTTTGCAGGAGTTAGACTATTCCCACTCCAAATATAGCAACATTAGTAAAAGGGGCGGACTGCTGGAGATTTTTATATATTATTCCCACCCAAACTTTAACCACATTTTAGAAAGCAATTATTTTTGACGAAGTCCCAATTGACTATTTACACTCAAAACAAACCCAGTTTCCTAAAATTATGAAGCATATGAGAGACTTATATTTTTCAAACACACTATAAAAACAAAAAATACATTAAAACAAACAAATTCCAAATTGATATTAAAGAATTAATGATTTTTTTAAAGAACCTAGATGTAAAAAACACAACAGCAATACAAAAAAAATTATAAAGTTATAAAACTCAATTTAATAATAATGTTTAATTTTAAAAGATTTTAAAAAATCAACAAAAAAATTTAAAAAATCACAATAAAATTATTTGTATTCTTTTTTAAGAAGAATAACATTATTAATGCAGGCGTTATAAACACAATGAAAGTAAATTAAGCAAGCTATAAAATAACTCAAAAATATTTTAAAACAAAAATTAACAATTCATTGTTTTAAAAATAAAACAACATATTTGATTACTATATTCATTACAAATATTACACTAAATATATGAAATAAAAAATACAAAATTAACAAAAATAAAAGCAACTTTAAAAACACTTTCCATCCAGTTCACCTACTAGTTCTAGAAGCTGCTCCTAAGTTATTTACAAACAACATAACATGCAAAGTAATCAATTTAATAAAATAAGTATACAATTGAATACTTAAAATGTATTACAATAAACATAGAATACATTATATTATATGCAACAATATTTTAAAACTGAATATTAATTGCTATGATATTAAAAATGTCTTTGAAAAAATGATATTTTTACCTGCAATAAAATATCCTACAATGTTACTGCAACAATATTAAATACTGATGACATTTTTGACACAATACTGATGTGGAATACCTTAAGGGCAGCCAGGCCCTGCACATTACAGACAAAGTGAGCTCTGGCTTTCGATGCCTAGACCTGATCTAAAGGACAGGCCCTGCACCCACATGCGCCCAAAACACTGCACACTGCCTGTGGGGTGTACATTTGTGTTCTCTGCACAACACTTGGCTGTGGTCCTTACCATGCCCTCAGTCTTGAAGTCTTAGAACCCTATGCACCTGGCCTGTCCCAAGCCTAGAACACACAGGCTTCAGCCACGCGCCACAGACCTTAGATGCAGCGCTGCGAGTTCCCCATGTCCGCTGTCAGTGGACTGTGACCATGGGCAGAGGCCCCGTACCCATGTGTAATGCTGTCTGGGAGCAGGCTGTGAGTGAAGGATGCATCCGGCACTACTCTTTTATTTTTTAGTAAAGATTCAGCAGATTGGTCAGAGAGGGCAAAGTTAGCGAAAAACATTTGGGGTGTGAGTTTTATTTTTAGAATTTCATTAAAAGCCCTGACTATAATTATGGAAACCCACAAAAGGAATTGAAGCTGGACGAGTCACTATCCTCATGCACAAATGTGGTGTAAATCCATAGATTTGGTTGGACATTTGCGCATAAGATTGCTGCCCTCCAATGGATATGTATGAAAATGAACGAAATAATGCAAAGCTGGTCAAGTAGCTGAAATTATCATGCAGATTAGCCAAACATGCCAACCTTCAAGAATGCTTTTCTAATGGATTAAACAAGGTTGTTTCTTATTTATAATGCACACCAATGCCTTGAACTCTGCTTCAAGCCACTATAACAATAAAATACAAACTCTAATTACAAAGTGGGAAATGTGAAAAACTGTTTACTTTTTGCAGTTTCCACTTCTTGCCCTTTCTCTATTGCAAAGGTCTTCAAACTGTGGGGTGCGCCCTCCCTGGGGGTCGGTGGCTGTATTCCTTGCGCGGGTGAGGGGGGGCGCTAAATGCCCTTGCAAGCACTAGTAAATGAAGGATATTTGGGGGCGTGACCTTGTTTATTTGTCGCGTTTCCAGGCGGTCTTCATTTACAATGACTGAAGTGCAGGTCCAGCACAGTCACTGTAATTATGCGTTTGTGATGCTGCGTTGATTTTCTCATTTTTATAGATTTGCTGCACTTGCCAAATAATCCACCATCTGCTGAATAATCTACAGATTTTAACAAAAAAGAAAATTAGTTTTTAGTTCAAACGGGTCAAAAGTGCAGCGACACGTGTCGCAGCACAGTGAAGAGCCCTTTGCAAAGCTGGACTGGCCACCGTTCTGTTGCTTTTTGCAATGTTTGGGTGTTAAATTGGTATTAATGAGGTGCAACCAATGCCAGACAGTGTAGCCAGTTTAAAAATGAGAAAATAATGGAGTAACACTATTATAAAATGAACCACATTGTGCCGCATAATTTGCCTCTTCTTATCACTTAATTTACTCACCGCTGCCACATATTTTAACCCTCTCTTGCTGCATAATTCCAGTTTCCCCATATAAAGGAACTGTCATCCTGAGTGCCCTGGGGGTCAGGGGTCATTCAGGACGAGACTGGGTAACCAATAGCAACCCAGGCAAAGCAGCTCAACCCAGCCCCACTCCTTTCCTCTCTTTGCTCTCTCTTTCCAACCATTTGCTCGCTGGACCCTCCTCTCTCTCTGATCTCTTTCTCTTCATCACCTCTCTTTTAAACTCTGTTGTGAAGCCTCCTTGTGCTGAAATTAGGGAAAGTGGGGAGTCACCGACCGCCAGCAGCACTGGGCTTTCAGGACTGGCCGCCAGTGGCTCCAGCCCGCCGGGGAAATGCCCGGCGGAGCAAAAGGCCAGTCCGGCCTTTGGGTCATCGTGGAGTGTGGGTCAGGTTCAAAGACAAGGCTAAAAACGACAACTGTTTTGTTGGTCTTTCACTGTCTGCTTATTACATTAAAAAAACACACACTTTAAATGAAAAATGAATGCAAGTTAAACGAATCGACCCTCAGTTGGGTGACCATTGACGGCAGGTGTCTGTGGGCGACCAGAGTCACGTTATCAAACCCTGGTTGATGCAACAAGTAAAAGTGACTTTTGCGTTTCTCGTGCTACGAAGACCCAGCCTGTGACAGAAAGCACTGTGTATATGTAAGTCCTTATGCTTAAATTGTATTACACACACAGTACAAGAGAGGCTGTCACACAAAGATTTATTCTTTAAGATAAAACAGTTGTTTTTAAAGTACACACTTTAGCTATAGGTGACTCAGACTGTACCTAGTACAAACATTTTTATAAGTGTCCATTAAAACGATGAATTGCAGAACTGAGCCGATATCTCCTCTACATTACCTCTCAAGAAGGATAAATCTTTGTCGCCATGAAGCTTCAACGACTCCATAAATGTGAGTAAACAGCCTCCCAAGCAGCGGCACATTTGGTGATAAACCAATGGCACGTATTGTGGTTTATTTCAGGAAGTAGGCACTCTGGGCAGAAGGCCTGTTTCTCAGCTTCATTTTCAGCCACAGGCAGCTCTGTGTCTGCATTGACTGTCCAGATATGGCCTTGTTTAACAAAAACAATGGCAACTGTTTCTGTAAAATTATAAATCATGGGCAGACCCCTTAGATCCCACCCACTTCGACCTCTGATTACATGTCAATGTCCATTCAGGGGAGTGGGAGGGTGACAGCGAGTGGGTCATCGGGGTGCATTCAGATGCAGACCCCTTAGATCCCACCCACTTTGACCTCTGATTACATGCCGATGTCCATTCAGGGGAGTGAGGGGTTAGCAGGGAGTGGGTCATCGGGGGTGCATTCAGATGCAGACCCCTTAGATCCCACCCACTTCGACCTCTGATTACATGCCGATGTCCATTCAGGGGAGTGAAGGGTGGCAGGGAGTGAGTCATCGGGGGTGCATTCAGATGCAGACCCCTTAGATCCCACCCACTTCGACCTCTGATTACATGCTGATGTCCATTCAGGGGAGTGAGGGGTTAGCAGGGAGTGGGTCATCGGGGGCTCATTCAGATGCAAACCCCTTAGATCCCACCCACTTCGACCTCTGATTACATGTCAATGTCCATTCAGGGGAGTGGGAGGGTGACAGCGAGTGGGTCATAAGGGGGTGCATTCAGATGCAGACCCCTTAGATCCCACCCACTTCGACCTCTGATTACATGCCGATGTCCATTCAGGGGAGTGAGGGGGTGGCAGGGAGTGGGTCATAAGGGGGTGCATTCAGATGCAGACCCCTTAGATCCCACCCACTTCGACCTCTGATTACATGCCGATGTCCATTCAGGGGAGTGAGGGGGTGGCAGGGAGTGGGTCATAAGGGGGTGCATTCAGAAGCAGACCCCTTAGATCCCACCCACTTCGACCTCTGATTACATGCCGATGTCCATTCAGGGGAGTGAGGGGGTGGCAGGGAGTGGGTCATAAGGGGGTGCATTCAGATGCAGACCCCTTAGATCCCACCCACTTCGACCTCTGATTACATGTCGATGACCATTCAGAGGATTGAGGGGATGTCAGCGAGTGGGTCATCGGGGTGTATTCAGATGCAGACCCCTTAGATTCCACCCACTTTGACCTCTGATTACATGCCGAAGTCCATTCAGGGGAGTGAGGGGGTGGCAGGGAGTGGGTCATCGGGGGTGCATTCAGATGCAGACCCCTTAGATCCCACCCACTTCGACCTCTGATTACATGCCGAAGTCCCTTCAGGGGAGTGAGGGGGTGTCAGCGAGTGGGTCATCGGGGGTACATTCAGATGCAGACCCCTTAGATCCCACCCACTTCGACCTCTGATTACATGCTGATGTCCATTCAGGGGAGTGAAGGGTGGCAGGGAGTGGGTCATCGGGGGTGCATTCAGATGCAGACCCCTTAGATCCCACCCACTTCGATCTCTGATTACATGCCGATGTCCATTCAGGGGAGTGAGGGGTTAGCAGGGAGTGGGTCATCGGGGGTGCATTCAGATGCAAACCCTTTAGATCCCACCCACTTCGACCTCTGATTACATGCCGATGTCCATTCAGGGGAGTGAGGGGTGGCAGGGATTGGGACATAAGGGGGTGCATTCAGATGCAGACCCCTTAGATCCCACCCACTTCGACCTCTGATTACATGCCGATGTCCATTCAGGGGAGTGAGGGGGTGGCAGGGAGTGGGTCATAAGGGGGTGCATTCAGATGCAGACCCCTTAGATCCCACCCACTTCGACCTCTGATTACATGCCGATGTCCATTCAGGGGAGTGAGGTGGTGGCAGGGAGTGGGTCATAAGGAGGTGCATTCAGAAGCAGACCCCTTAGATCCCACCTACTTCGACCTCTGATTACATGCCGATGTCCATTCAGGGGAGTGAGGGGGTGGCAGGGAGTGGGTCATAAGGGGGTGCATTCAGATGCAGACCCCTTAGATCCCACCCACTTCGACCTCTGATTACATGTCGATGACCATTCAGAGGATTGAGGGGATGTCAGCGAGTGGGTCATTGGGGTGTATTCAGATGCAGACCCCTTAGATTCCACCCACTTTGACCTCTGATTACATGCCGAAGTCCCTTCAGGGGAGTGAGGGGGTGTTAGCGAGTGGGTCATCGGGGGTACATTCAGATGCAGACCCCTTAGATCCCACCCACTTCGACCTCAGATTACATGTCGATGCCCATTCATTGGAGTGAGGGGTGGCATGGATTGGGACATTGGTGGTGCATTCAGATGCAGACCCCTTAGATCCCACCCACTTCGACCTCTGATTACATGCCGATGACCATTCAGGGGAGTGAGGGTGTGCAGGGAGTGGGTCATCGGGGTGCATTCAGATGCAGACCCCTTAGATCCCACCCACTTCGACCTCTGATTACATGCTGATGTCCATTCAGGGGAGTGAAGGGTGGCAGGGAGTGGGTCATCGGGGGTGCATTCAGATGCAGACCCCTTGGATCCCACCCATTTCGATCTCTGATTACATGCCGATGTCCATTCAGGGGAGTGAGGGGGTGCCAGGGAGTGGGTCATAAGGGGGTGCATTCAGATGCAGACCCCTTAGATCCCACCCACTTCGACCTCTGATTACATGCCGATGTCCATTCAGGGGAGTGAGGGGGTGGCAGGGAGTGGGTCATAAGGGGGTGCATTCAGATGCAGACCCCTTAGATCCCACCCACTTCGACCTCTGATTACATGCCGATGCCCATTCAGGGGAGTGAGGGGGTGGCAGGGAGTGGGTCATAAGGGGGTGCATTCAGAAGCAGACCCCTTAGATCCCACCCACTTCGACCTCTGATTACATGCCGATGTCCATTCAGGGGAGTGAGGGGGTGGCAGGGAGTGGGTCATAAGGGGGTGCATTCAGATGCAGACCCCTTAGATCCCACCCACTTCGACCTCTGATTACATGTCGATGACCATTCAGAGGATTGAGGGGATGTCAGCGAGTGGGTCATCGGGGTGTATTCAGATGCAGACCCCTTAGATTCCACCCACTTTGACCTCTGATTACATGCCGAAGTCCATTCAGGGGAGTGAGGGGGTGGCAGGGAGTGGGTCATCGGGGGTGCATTCAGATGCAGACCCCTTAGATCCCACCCACTTCGACCTCTGATTACATGCCGAAGTCCCTTCAGGGGAGTGAGGGGGTGTCAGCGAGTGGGTCATCGGGGGTACATTCAGATGCAGACCCCTTAGATCCCACCCACTTCGACCTCTGATTACATGCTGATGTCCATTCAGGGGAGTGAAGGGTGGCAGGGAGTGGGTCATCGGGGGTGCATTCAGATGCAGACCCCTTAGATCCCACCCACTTCGATCTCTGATTACATGCCGATGTCCATTCAGGGGAGTGAGGGGTTAGCAGGGAGTGGGTCATCGGGGGTGCATTCAGATGCAAACCCTTTAGATCCCACCCACTTCGACCTCTGATTACATGCCGATGTCCATTCAGGGGAGTGAGGGGTGGCAGGGATTGGGACATAAGGGGGTGCATTCAGATGCAGACCCCTTAGATCCCACCCACTTCGACCTCTGATTACATGCCGATGTCCATTCAGGGGAGTGAGGGGGTGGCAGGGAGTGGGTCATAAGGGGGTGCATTCAGATGCAGACCCCTTAGATCCCACCCACTTCGACCTCTGATTACATGCCGATGTCCATTCAGGGGAGTGAGGGGGTGGCAGGGAGTGGGTCATAAGGAGGTGCATTCAGAAGCAGACCCCTTAGATCCCACCCACTTCGACCTCTGATTACATGCCGATGTCCATTCAGGGGAGTGAGGGGGTGGCAGGGAGTGGGTCATAAGGGGGTGCATTCAGATGCAGACCCCTTAGATCCCACCCACTTCGACCTCTGATTACATGTCGATGACCATTCAGAGGATTGAGGGGATGTCAGCGAGTGGGTCATCGGGGTGTATTCAGATGCAGACCCCTTAGATTCCACCCACTTTGACCTCTGATTACATGCCGAAGTCCCTTCAGGGGAGTGAGGGGGTGTTAGCGAGTGGGTCATCGGGGGTACATTCAGATGCAGACCCCTTAGATCCCACCCACTTCGACCTCTGATTACATGCTGATGTCCATTCAGGGGAGTGAAGGGTGGCAGGGAGTGGGTCATCGGGGGTGCATTCAGATGCAGACCCCTTAGATCCCACCCACTTCGATCTCTGATTACATGCCGATGTCCATTCAGGGGAGTGAGGGGTTAGCAGGGAGTGGGTCATCGGGGGTGCATTCAGATGCAAACCCTTTAGATCCCACCCACTTCGACCTCTGATTACATGCCGATGTCCATTCAGGGGAGTGAGGGGTGGCAGGGATTGGGACATTGGTGGTGCATTCAGATGCAGACCCCTTAGATCCCACCCACTTCGACCTTTGATTACATGCCGATGACAATTCAGGGGAGTGAGGGGGTGCAGGGAGTGGGTCATCGGGGTGCATTCAGATGCAGACCCCTTAGATCCCACCCACTTTGACCTCTGATTACATGCCAAAGTCCATTCAGGGGAGTGAGGAGGTGTCAGCGAGTGGGTCATCGGGGGTACATTCAGATGCAGACCCCTTAGATCCCACCCACTTCGACCTCTGATTACATGCTGATGTCCATTCAGGGGAGTGAAGGGTGGCAGGGAGTGGGTCATCGGGGGTGCATTCAGATGCAGACCCATTAGATCCCTCCCACTTGGACCTCTGATTACATGCTGAAGTCTATTCAATGGGGTGTCAGCGAGTGGGTCATCGGGGTGCATTCAGATGCAGACCCCTTAGATCCCTCCCACTTCGACCTCTGATTACATGCCGAAGTCCATTCAGGGGAGTGAGGGGGTGTCAACGAGTGGGCCATCGGGGTGCATTCAGATGCAGACCCCTTAAATCCCACCCACTTCGACCTCTGATTACATGTCGAAGTCCATTCAGGGGAGTGAGGGGGTGTTAGAAAGGATAGACGGACCGGGAGGGTCGGCCGGGGTCAGGAGGAGAGGTCTCCGGGGAGAGCCGTCTCCAGCGATCGTACAGATAAGTAACTTCCCCCCCCCACAGACAGATACCACACACGGATAAGGTTCAGTGTTCTTTATAAGCACTTCTTAAGGTACGGTTGAATGGTACACGGAGGTCTGGACTCAGGGGTCCCCTCGATTCAAGTCTCTCAAAGCAGGGTAAGGGGTAGCGGGACAGTCTGTCTACCAGTCAGGTAGTTTGGATGAGATGATGATTAGCTCACAATCCTCGAGCTTAGTTGGTGCGGGCCGCGGCAGCGCCAGCAGGTCCCGGAACGATGGTCGATGTACGGTCCGCGGCAGCGCCAGCAGGTCCCGGTGAGGTTGACCGTTACAACGGGCCGCGGCAGCGCCAGCAGGTCCCGGAAGGATGGTCGATGTACGGTCCGCGGCAGCGCCAGCAGGTCCCGGTGAGGATGGTCGCTACAACGGGCCGCGGCAGCGCCAGCAGGTCCCGACGAGGATGGATGTTGTAGAAGGCCGCGGCAGCGCCAGCAGGCAGGACGAGGGTTCACAAGAGCGGGCTACGGCAGCGCCAGTAGTCCGTCAAGGCTGAGTTCTCTCGGTGTCTCTCGACTCCAGGATACAACTGCCTTCCTGCTCCGGAGTTGCCCCAGTTATAGGGCAGGCGCTCTTTGATGTCCGGACCCTCGCACTTGGAGGTCGGAGGGCCCGGGATGAAGGTGTCCAGACACCCAGCAGGGGGTGGAGCCAGCGCCTGGGGGAGCTGGGGGCGATCGGCACCTGGCGGGGGAAGAGCTCTTGACACTTCGTCCTCCCATTGACCTGCCAAGTGGTCCGCTCACCTCCTGGGTGGATGGTGGTGCCGGGATGTCGGGGCCGGTCAGGCCCGGGGTTAGGGTCGGGGCGAGGCCACGCGGCCTCGTGGTGCAGGGCCCAAGATGGCGGCTTGAACCGGCCGGGGAAGCCGGCGGGGCTGGGCCCCGTGATGAGTAGAGGTCCGAGGGCAGAAGATCCGTCGGGAGACGGGGTACGGGTGCTTTTCGTGGGTTATGCCTGGTGGGCCGGAGCTCGGGCCCTGTCGTGCGGGGAGGGAGCAAGCCCTTCATGTGGCCTGTCCAACAGGGGGTGTTAGCGAGTGGGTCATCGGGGTGCATTCAGATGCAGACCCCTTAGATCCCACCCACTTCGACCTCTGATTACATGCCGAAGTCCATTCAGGGGAGTGAGGTGGTGTCAGCGAGTGGGTCATCGGGGGTACATTCAGATGCAGACCCCTTAGATCCCACCCACTTCGACCTCTGATTACATGCTGATGTCCATTCAGGGGAGTGAAGGGTGGCAGGGAGTGGGTCATCGGGGGCTCATTCAGATGCAAACCCCTTAGATCCCACCCACTTCGACCTCAGATTACATGTCGATGTCCATTCAGGGGAGTGAGGGGTGGCAGGGATTGGGACATTGGTGGTGCATTCAGATGCAGACCCCTTAGATCCCACCCACTTCGACCTCTGATTACATGCTGATGTCCATTCAGGGGAGTAAAGGGTGGCAGGGAGTGGGTCATCGGGGGTGCATTCAGATGCAGACCCCTTGGATCCCACCCATTTCGATCTCTGATTACATGCCGATGTCCATTCAGGGGAGTGAGGGGTTGACAGGGAGTGGGTCATCGGGGGTGCATTCAGATGCAGACCCCTTAGATCCCACCCACTTCGACCTCTGATTACATGCCAATGTCCATTCAGGGGAGTGAGGGGTGGCAGGGATTGGGACATTGGTGGTGCATTCAGATGCAGACCCCCTTAGATCTCACCCACTTCGACCTCTGATTACATGCCGATGTCCATTCAGGGGAGTGAGGGGGTGGCAGGGAGTGGGTCATAAGGGGGTGCATTCAGATGCAGACCCCTTAGATCCCACCCACTTCGACCTCTGATTACATGCCGATGTCCATTCAGGGGAGTGAGGGGGTGGCAGGGAGTGGGTCATAAGGGGGTGCATTCAGAAGCAGACCCCTTAGATCCCACCCACTTCGACCTCTGATTAAATGCCGATGTCCATTAATGGGAAGTGAGGGGGTGGCAGGGAGTGGGTCATAAGGGGGTGCATTCAGATGCAGACCCCTTAGATCCCACCCACTTCGACCTCTGATTACATGTCGATGACCATTCAGAGGATTGAGGGGATGTCAGCGAGTGGGTCATCGGGGTGTATTCAGATGCAGACCCCTTAGATTCCACCCACTTTGACCTCTGATTACATGCCGAAGTCCATTCAGGTGAGTGAGGGGGTGGCAGGGAGTGGGTCATCGGGGGTGCATTCAGATGCAGACCCCTTAGATCCCACCCACTTCGACCTCTGATTACATGCCGAAGTCCCTTCAGGGGAGTGAGGGGGTGTCAGCGAGTGGGTCATCGGGGGTACATTCAGATGCAGACCCCTTAGATCCCACCCACTTCGACCTCTGATTACATGCTGATGTCCATTCAGGGGAGTGAAGGGTGGCAGGGAGTGGGTCATCGGGGGTGCATTCAGATGCAGACCCCTTAGATCCCACCCACTTCGATCTCTGATTACATGCCGATGTCCATTCAGGGGAGTGAGGGGTTAGCAGGGAGTGGGTCATCGGGGGTGCATTCAGATGCAAACCCTTTAGATCCCACCCACTTCGACCTCTGATTACATGCCGATGTCCATTCAGGGGAGTGAGGGGTGGCAGGGATTGGGACATAAGGGGGTGCATTCAGATGCAGACCCCTTAGATCCCACCCACTTCGACCTCTGATTACATGCCGATGTCCATTCAGGGGAGTGAGGGGGTGGCAGGGAGTGGGTCATAAGGGGGTGCATTCAGATGCAGACCCCTTAGATCCCACCCACTTCGACCTCTGATTACATGCCGATGTCCATTCAGGGGAGTGAGGGGCTGGCAGGGAGTGGGTCATAAGGAGGTGCATTCAGAAGCAGACCCCTTAGATCCCACCCACTTCGACCTCTGATTACATGCCGATGTCCATTCAGGGGAGTGAGGGGGTGGCAGGGAGTGGGTCATAAGGGGGTGCATTCAGATGCAGACCCCTTAGATCCCACCCACTTCGACCTCTGATTACATGTCGATGACCATTCAGAGGATTGAGGGGATGTCAGCGAGTGGGTCATCGGGGTGTATTCAGATGCAGACCCCTTAGATTCCACCCACTTTGACCTCTGATTACATGCCGAAGTCCCTTCAGGGGAGTGAGGGGGTGTTAGCGAGTGGGTCATCGGGGGTACATTCAGATGCAGACCCCTTAGATCCCACCCACTTCGACCTCTGATTACATGCTGATGTCCATTCAGGGGAGTGAAGGGTGGCAGGGAGTGGGTCATCGGGGGTGCATTCAGATGCAGACCCCTTAGATCCCACCCACTTCGATCTCTGATTACATGCCGATGTCCATTCAGGGGAGTGAGGGGTTAGCAGGGAGTGGGTCATCGGGGGTGCATTCAGATGCAAACCCTTTAGATCCCACCCACTTCGACCTCTGATTACATGCCGATGTCCATTCAGGGGAGTGAGGGGTGGCAGGGATTGGGACATTGGTGGTGCATTCAGATGCAGACCCTTTAGATCCCACCCACTTCGACCTTTGATTACATGCCGATGACAATTCAGGGGAGTGAGGGGGTGCAGGGAGTGGGTCATCGGGGTGCATTCAGATGCAGACCCCTTAGATCCCACCCACTTTGACCTCTGATTACATGCCAAAGTCCATTCAGGGGAGTGAGGAGGTGTCAGCGAGTGGGTCATCGGGGTGCATTCAGATGCAGACCCCTTAGATCCCTCCCACTTCGACCTCTGATTACATGCCGAAGTCCATTCAGGGGAGTGAGGGGGTGTCAACGAGTGGGCCATCGGGGTGCATTCAGATGCAGACCCCTTAAATCCCACCCACTTCGACCTCTGATTACATGTCGAAGTCCATTCAGGGGAGTGAGGGGGTGTTAGCGAGTGGGTCATCGGGGTGCATTCAGATGCAGACCCCTTAGATCCCACCCACTTCGACCTCTGATTACATGCCGAAGTCCATTCAGGGGAGTGAGGGGGTGTCAGCGAGTGGGTCATCGGGGGTACATTCAGATGCAGACCCCTTAGATCCCACCCACTTCGACCTCTGATTACATGCTGATGTCCATTCAGGGGAGTGAAGGGTGGCAGGGAGTGGGTCATCGGGGGTGCATTCAGATGCAGACCCCTTAGATCCCACCCACTTCGATCTCTGATTACATGCCGATGTCCATTCAGGGGAGTGAGGGGTTAGCAGGGAGTGGGTCATCGGGGGCTCATTCAGATGCAAACCCCTTAGATCCCACCCACTTCGACCTCAGATTACATGTCGATGTCCATTCAGGGGAGTGAGGGGTGGCAGGGATTGGGACATTGGTGGTGCATTCAGATGCAGACCCCTTAGATCCCACCCACTTCGACCTCTGATTACATGCTGATGTCCATTCAGGGGAGTAAAGGGTGGCAGGGAGTGGGTCATCGGGGATGCATTCAGATGCAGACACCTTGGATCCCACCCATTTCGATCTCTGATTACATGCCGATGTCCATTCAGTGAAGTGAGGGGTTGACAGGGAGTGGGTCATCGGGGGTGCATTCAGATGCAGACCCCTTAGATCCCACCCACTTCGACCTCTGATTACATGCCGATGTCCATTCAGGGGAGTGAGGGGTGGCAGGGATTGGGACATTGGTGGTGCATTCAGATGCAGACCCCCTTAGATCCCACCCACTTCGACCTCTGTTTACATGCCGATGACCATTCAGGGGAGTGAGGGGGTGCAGGGAGTGGGTCATCGGGGTGCATTCAGATGCAGATCCCACCCACTTCGACCTCTGATTACATGCCGAAGTCCATTCAGGGGAGTGAGGGGGTGCAGGGACTGGGTCATCGGGGTGCATTCAGATGCAGAGACCCTTAGATCCCACTCACTTCGACCTCTGATTACATGTCAATGTCCATTCAGGGGAGTGAGGGTGTGTCAGCGAGTGGGTCATCGGGGTGCATCCAGATTCAGGCCCCTTAGATCCCACCCACTTCGACATCTGATTACATGCCGAAGTCCATTCGCGGGAGTGAGGGGGTGGCAGGGAGTGGGTCATCAGGGATGCATTCAGATGCAGACGCTTAGAACCCACCCACTTCGACCTCTGATTACATGCCGAAGTCTATTCAGGGGAGTGAGAGGGTGGCAGGGAGTGGGTCATCGGGGTGGCATTCAGATGCAGACACCTTCGATCCAACCCACTTTGACCTCTGATTACATGCCGAAGTCCAATCAGGGGAGTGAGGGGGTGGCAGGGAGTGGGTCATCGGGTGTGCATTCAGATGCAGACCCCTTAGATCCCACCGACTTTGACCTCTGATTATATGCCGAAGTCCATTCAGGGGAGTGAGGGGGTGGCAGGGAGTGGGTCATCGGGGGTGCATTCAGATGCAGACCCCTTAGATCCCACCCACTTCGACCTCTGATTACATGCCGATGTCCATTCAGGGGAGTGAGGGAGTGGCAGGGAGTGGGTCATAAGGGGGTGCATTCAGATGCAGACCCCTTAGATCCCACCCACTTCGACCTCTGATTACATGCCGATGTCCATTCAGAGGAGTGAGGGGTGGCATGGAGTGGGTCATTGGGGTACATTCAGATGCAGACCCCTTAGATCCCACCCACTTCGACCTCTGATTACATGCCGATGTCCATTCAGGGGAGTGAGGGGTGGCAGGGAGTGGGACATCGGGGGTGCCTTCAGATGCAGACCCCTTAGATCCCACCCACTTCGACCTCTGATTACATGCCGATGTCCATTCAGGGGAGTGAGGGATGGCAGGGAGTGGGACATCGGGGGTGCATTCAGATGCAGACCCCTTAGATCCCACCCACTTCGACCTCTGATTACATGCCGGTGTCCATTCAAGGGAGTGAACGGGTTTCAGCGAGTGGGTCATCGGGGTTGCATTCAGATGCAGACCCCTTAGATCCCTCCCACTTCGACCTCTGATTACATGCCGAAGTCCATTCAGGGGAGTGAGGGGGTGTTAGCGAGTGGGTCATCGGGGTGCATTCAGATGCAGACCCCTTAGATCCCACCCACTTCGACATCTGATTACATGCCGAAGTCCATTTAGGGGAGTGAGGGGGTGTCAGCGAGTGGGTCATCAGGGTTACATTCAGATGCAGACCCCTTAGATCCCACCCACTTCGACCTCTGATTACATGCCGGTGTCCATTCAAGGGAGTGAACGGGTTTCAGCGAGTGGGTCATCGGGGTTGCATTCAGATGCAGACCCCTTAGATCCCTCCCACTTCGACCTCTGATTACATGCCGAAGTCCATTCAGGGGAGTGAGGGGGTGTTAGCGAGTGGGTCATCGGGGTGCATTCAGATGCAGACCCCTTAGATCCCACCCACTTCGACATCTGATTACATGCCGAAGTCCATTTAGGGGAGTGAGGGGGTGTCAGCGAGTGGGTCATCAGGGTTACATTCAGATGCAGACCCCTTAGATCCCACCCTCTTCGACCTCTGATTACATGCTGATGTCCATTCAGGGGAGTGAAGGGTGGCAGGGAGTGTGTCATCGGGGGTGCATTCAGATGCAGACCCTTTAGATCCCACCCACTTCGATCTCTGATTACATGCCGATGTCTATTCAGGGGAGTGAGGGGTTGGCAGGGAGTGGGTCATCGGGGGTGCATTCAGATGCAAACCCCTTAGATCCCAACCACTTTGACCTCTGATTACATGACGATGTCCATTCAGGGGAGTGAGGGGTGGCAGGGATTGGGACATTGGTGGTGCATTCAGATGCAGACCCCTTAGATCCCACCCACTTCGACCTCTGATTACATGCCGATGACCATTCAGGCGAGTGAGGGGGTGCAGGGAGTGGGTCATCGGGGTGCATTCAGATGCAGACCCCTTAGATCCCACCCACTTCGACCTCTGATTACATGCCGATGTCCATTCAGGGGAGTGAGGGAGTGGCAGGGAGTGGGTCATAAGGGGGTGCATTCAGATGCAGACCCCTTAGATCCCACCCACTTCGACCTCTGATTACATGCTGATGTCCATTCAGGGGAGTGAAGGGTGGCAGGGAGTGGGTCATTGGGGGTGCATTCAGATGCAGACCCCTTAGATCCCACCCACTTCGATCTCTAATTACATGCCAATGTCCATTCAGGGGAGTGAGGGGTTGGCAGGGAGTGGGTCATCGTGGGTGCATTCAGATGCAGACCCCTTAGATCCCACCCTCTTCGACCTCTGATTACATGCCGATGGCCATTCAGGGGAGTGAGGGGTGGCAGGGATTGGGACATTGGTGGTGCATTCAGATGCAGACCCCCTTAGATCCCACCCACTTCGACCTCTGATTACATGCGGATGACCATTCAGGGGAGTGAGGGGGTGCAGGGAGTGGGTCATCGGGGTGCATTCAGATGCAGACCCCTTAGATCCCACCCACTTCGACCTCTGATTACATGCCGAAGTCCATTCAGGGGAGTGAGGGGGTGCAGGGACTGGGTCATCGGGGTGCATTCAGATGCAGAGACCCTTATCCCACTCACTTCGACCTCTGATTACATGTCAATGTCCATTCAGGGGAGTGAGGGTGTGTCAGCGAGTGGGTCATCGGGGTGCATTCAGATTCAGACCCCTTAGATCCCACCCACTTCGGCCTCTGATTACATGCCGAAGTCCATTCAGGGGAGTGAGGGGGTGGTAGGGAGTGGGTCATCGGGGGTGCATTCAGATGCAGACCCCTTAGAACCCACCCACTTCGACCTCTGATTACATGCCTAAGTCCATTCAGGGGAGTTAGAGGGTGGCAGGGAATGGGTCATCGGGGGTGCATTCAGATGCAGACCCCTTCGATCCCACCCACTTTGAGCTCTGATTACATGCCGAAGTCTAATCATGGGAGAGAGTGGGTGGCAGGGAGTGGGTCATCGGGGTGCATCAGATGCAGACCCCTTAGATCCCACCCACTTCGACCTCTGATTACATGCCGAAGTCCATTCAGGAGAGTGAGGGGGTGGCAGGGAGTGGGTCATCGCGGGTGCATTCAGATGCAAACCCCTTAGATCCCACCCACTTCGACCTCTGATTACATGCTGATGTCAATTCAGGGGAGTGAAGGGTGGCAGGGAGTGGGTATTCGGGGGTGCATTCAGATGCAGACCCCTTAGATCCCACCCACTTCGATCTCTGATTACATGCCGATGTCCATTCAGGGGAGTGAGGGGTTAGGAGGGAGTGGGTCATCGGGGGCTCATACAGATGCAAACCCCTTAGATCCCACCCACTTCAACCTCAGATTAAAATGTCAATGTCCATTCAGGGGAGTGAGGCGTGGCAGGGATTGGGAAATTGGTGGTGCATTCAGATGCAGACCCCTTAGATCCCACCCACTTCGACCTCTGATTACATGCCGATGACCATTCAGGGGATTGAGGGGGTGCAGGGAGTGGGTCATCGGGGTGCATTCAGATGCAGACCCCTTAGATCCCACCCACTTCGACCTCTGATTACATGCCAAAGACCATTCAGGGGAGTGAGGAGGTGTCAGCGAGTGGGTCATCGGGGTTCATTCAGATGCAGACCCCTTAGATCCCACCCACTTCGACCTCTGATTACATGCTGATGTCCATTCAGGGGAGTGAAGGGTGGCAGGGAGTGGGTCATCGGGGGTGCATTCAGATGCAGACCCCTTAGATCCCACCCATTTCGATCTCTGATTACATGCCGATGTCCATTCAGGGGAGTGAGGGGTTGGCAGGGAGTGGGTCATCGGGGTGCATTCAGATGCAGACCCCTTAGATCCCACCCACTTCGACCTCTGATTACATGCCGATGTCCATTCAGGGGAGTGAGGGGTGGCAGGGATTGGGACATTGGTGGTGCATTCAGATGCAGACCCCCTTAGATCACACCCACTTCGACCTCTGTTTACATGCCGATGACCATTCAGGGGAGTGAGGGGGTGCAGGGAGTGGGTCATCGGGGTGCATTCAGATGCAGACCCCTTAGATCCCACCCACTTCGACCTCTGATTACATGCCGAAGTCCATTCAGGGGAGTGAGGGGGTGCAGGGACTGGGTCATCGGGGTGCATTCAGATGCAGAGACCCTTAGATCCCACTCACTTCAACCTCTGATTACATGTCAATGTCCATTCAGGGGAGTGAGGGTGTGTCAGCGCGTGGGTCATCGGGGAGCATTCAGATTCAGACCCCTTCGATCCCACCCACTTCGACCTCTGATTACATGCCGAAGTCCAATCAGGGGAGTGAGGGGGTGGCAGGGAGTGGGTCAACGGATGTGCATTCAGATGCAGACCCCTTAGATCCCACCCACTTTAACCTCTGATTACATGCCGAAGTCCATTCAGGGGAGTGAAGGGTGGCAGGGAGTGGGTCATCGGGGGTGCATTCAGATGCAGACCCCTTAGATCCCACCCACTTCGATCTCTTATTACATGCCGATGTCCATTCAGGGGAGTGAGGGGGTGGCAGGGAGTGGGTCATAAGGGGGTGCATTCAGATGCAGACCCCTTAGATCCCACCCACTTCGACCTCTGATTACATGCCGATGTCTGTTAGAAAAGGTAGATGGACCGGGAGGGTCGGCCGGGGTCAGGAGGAGAGGTCTCCGGGGAGAGCCGTCTCCAGCGATCGTACAGACAAGTAACTTCCCCCCCACAGACAGATACCACACACGGATAAGGTTCAGTGTTCTTTATAAGCACTTATTTAAGGTACGGTTAAATGGTACAAGGAGGTCTGGACTCAGGGGTCCCCTCGATTAGAGTCTCACAAGGTAGGGAAGGGGGTAGCGGGACAGTCTATTTACCAATCAGGTAGTTCGGATGAGGTGATGATGAGCTCACAATCCTCGAGCTTGGTGGTTAGGTGGTATGGGCCGCGGCAGCGCCAGCAGGTCCCGGTGTGGATGGTCGATACAACGGGCCGCGGCAGCGCCAGCAGGTCCCCGGAAGATATACGGTCCGCGGCAGCGCCAGCAGGTCCCGGTGAGGATGGTCGTTACAACGGGCCGCGGCAGCGCCAGCAGGTCCCCGGAGGATGACTGTTGCAGAAGACCGCGGCAGCGCCAGCAGGTCCCGGTGAGGATGGTCGTTACAACGGGCCGCGGCAGCGCCAGCAGGTCCCAGGAAGGTGAAGGTTGCAGAAGGCCGCGGCAGCGCCAGCAGGCAGGACGATGGTTCACAAGAGCGGGCTACGGCAGCGCCAGTAGACCGTCAGGGTTGAGTTCACTTGGTGTCTCTCGACTCCAGGATACAACTGCCTTCCTGCTCCGGAGCTGCCTCAGTTATAGGGCTGGTGCCCTTTGATGTCCGGACCCTCGCACTTGGAGGTCGGAGGGTCCGGGATGAAGGTGTCCAGACACCCAGCAGGGGGTGGAGCCAGTGCCTGGGGGAGCTGGGAGCGATCGGCACCTGGCGGGGGAGAGCCCTTGACACTTCGTTCTCCCATTGACCTGCCAAGTGGTCCGCTCACCTCCTGGGTGGATGGTGGTGCCGGGATGTCGGGGCCGGCCAGGCCCGGGGTTAGGGTCGAGGGGAGGCCATGCGGCCACGTGGTGCAGGGCCCAAGATGGCGGCTTGACCCGGCCGGGAAGCCGGTGGGGCCGGACCCCGTGATGAGTAGGGGTCCGAGGGCAGAGGGTCCGTCGGGAGACGGGGTACAGGTGCTTGTTGCGGGGATATGCCAGGTGGGCCGGGGTTCGGGCCCCGTCGAGCGGGGAGGGAGCAAGCCGTCTGGGAGGCCTGTCCAACATGCGTCCCCCCCAGCTGAAGGCGGGGAGAGTCACCCATCTCCTTGGGGACTCTCTTCGTCGAGGCGGAAAAAGCGGGACAGGCCATCTGCGTTGGCGTGGTCTTGGCCTGGTCGGTGCTCCACGGTGAAGTCCATTCCCTGCAGGGAAATGGACCAGCGCAAGAGTTTTGGGTTCTCCCCCCGCATCTGCATCAGCCATTGCAGGGGTCGATGGTCGGTTTGTACCCGGAAGTGGGTACCGAAGAGATAGGGTCGGAGCTTTTTGAGGGCCCACACTACTGCAAATGCCTCCCTCTCGATGGTGCTCCAACGCTGTTCTCGGGCCAGGAGACGTCGGCTGATGAAGGCCACCGGCTGGTCATGACCTTCGGGGTTCAGCTGAGAGAGGACGGCCCCGATGCCGTGGTCGGAGGCGTCGGTCTGCACCACAAATTCCCGACTGTAATCGGGGGCCTGGAGCACCGGGGCGGTGCACAGGGCGGCCTTCAGCTCCTCGAAGGCCGCTTGACAATCAGGAGTCCAGTTGACCCGCTTCGGCTGGTTCTTGGATGTGAGACCCGTGAGGGGCCCCACGATGCTGCCGTAGTCCTTCACGAACCGCCGGTAGTAGCCGGTGAGCCCCAAGAAGGCTCGGACCTCGGTCTGGGTGACGGGGGGCTGCCAGGACTGGATGGCAGCAATCTTAAGTTGTAGTGGGGCCACCAGCCCGCTCCCCACTTGGTGCCCAAGGTAGGTCACCGACCCTTGGCCAAGCTGGCACTTGCCGGCCTTAATGGTGAGGCCGGCCCGCTGGAGGGCTTGCAGGACCTCTTGGAGGTGACGGAGGTGGTCGGACCAGTGGCGGCTGTATACAGCGATATCGTCCAGGTAGGCAGCGCTGAATTCTTCAAGCCCTGCCAAGACCTGGTTCACAAGGCGTTGGAACGTGGCGGGGGCATTCTTCATGCCAAAGGGCATGACCTTAAATTGATAGTGGCCATCGGGGGTAGAGAAGGCTGACCGTTCCTGAGCCCTGGGTGTGAGGCCGATCTGCCAGTAGCCCGCCGTTAGGTCGAAGATACTAAGGTAGCGGGCGGCCCCCAGCCGGTCGATCAGCTCGTCTGCTCGGGGGATGGGATGAGCGTCGGTCCGGGTGACAGCGTTCAAGCCCCGGTAGTCGACGCAGAATCTCAGTTCAGGGGCGGAGCCGGGGGCAGCGGCCTTGGGAACTAATACGACCGGACTGGCCCAGGGACTGTCGAGGGCTCGATGACCCCGATCGTGAGCATCTTGGCCACTTCCTCCTGTATGCAGGCCCGTACCCGATCTGGTACGCGGTAGGCCCGGTGCCGGACAGGGGGACTGTCCCCGGTGTCTACGTCGTGCAAACACCAGGGGGTGACCCCGGGGGTGAGGGAGAACAGGGCAGCGAACTGCAGCAGGAGGTTCCGGCAGTCCTGGCGTTGCTCTGAAGTGAGGGCGTCCGAGAGCCGGACCCCGTCCACGGAGCCGTCCTTCTCCTGAGTCTTCAGGAGGTCCGGGAGGGGCTCGGAGTCTTCTTCTGTGCCACTGTCTGTAGCCATCAAGAGGCTTAGTTCGGAGCGCACAAAGTGCGGTTTGAGCCGGTTGGTGTGGAGGACCCGAAGGGGGTTCCGGGAGGACCCCATGTCGATGAGGTAAGTGACGGGGCTTTTGCGCTCGACCACTTTGAAGGGCCCCGTCCACTTATCTTGCAGGGCACATGGTTCGGTGGGGGACATCACCCATACTTGCTGCCCAGGCTCGAATTCAACGGAGGAGGCATTGTGATCATACCACCTCTTCATGTCCTCCTGGCTGGCCTCGAGGTTCGCCTTGGCCATCTCCCTGAAGCGCCGGGTCTGGTTTCGTAAGGCCAGGATGTATTTGAAGACGTCTGGAGGGGTCGTTAGGGGGGCCATCTCCCAACCTTCCTTGACTAGGCTGAGGGGCCCTCGCACAGGGTGTCCGTATAGGAGTTCAAAGGGGCTAAAACCCAGGGACTTCTGGGGCACTTCCCGGTAGGCGAAGAGGAGGCACGGGAGCAGTACATCCCACTGGCGACGGAGAGGTTCTTCCAATCCCCCAATCATCCCTTTGAGAGTGCGGTTAAAACGCTCCACTAGTCCGTTCCCTTGGGGGTGATAGGGGGTCGTGAATCTGTAGGTGACCCCGCATTGTTGCCAGAGGGACTTCATGTACTTTGATATGAAATTCGTGCCTCGGTCGCTGACGACTTCTCGGGGGAAGCCTACCCGGGAGAAGATCCCCATCAGGGCCCGGCCAACCACTGGAGCGGTCACTGTCCGTAGAGGCACCGCCTCGGGGTAGCGGGTGGCATGGTCCACTAGTACCAAGATGAACCTGTGTCCTTGTGCCGTGCGGGGGTCCAGAGGTCCCACAATGTCTATCCCCACCCTCTCGAACGGGGTGGTGACCACCGGGAAGGGTTGTAGAGGGGCCTTCAGCTTCCGGCCACTCTTCCCGCTGGCTTGGCATGTGGGGCACGATCGGCAGTGGTTCAGGACGTCATTCCTCATTTTCGGCCAAAAAAAGTGGGTCACCAGGCGACTGTACGTTTTGTCCTGGCCCAGGTGTCCAGCCAGGGGGACATCGTGGGCTAGGTCGAGCAGAAAGTCTCGGAAGCGGAGCGGTACCACCAGAACTCGACCGGCCCCCAGCTCGGCGATTCTTTGCTCGCTGTAGAGCAGGTCGTTATCCCAGTAGACCCAGTGGGTTCCTGTGGTGTCCCCGGCGGTTTGGGTGCTGGCTTGTTGGCGGAGTCCCTCGAGGGAGGGACAGGTCTTTTGTTCCTGGCGGAACTGTTCTTGGGTGGGCCCCCCTTCTTGCCGCCACTGAGCCAGATCCGGAAGGTCCTGGTGTTGCGCGTCTTCCTCGGTAGTCGGGTCCGGGAGGTCGGACTCGCCGTTGTCCTCTGCGGGGGCAACCGGGGGCGGAGGTGCTGGCCATTCGGTTTCTTCTGATCGGGGGGCGGCACGGGCGGCCATGGATCGGGTGGTTATGCAGGCCCAGTCCGGGAGGCCCAGCATCCCCAAGTGCTCTCTTCTCTCGACGGTGGCCCACGGGGAACTCTCGAGGTCATTCCCCAGGAGGCAGTCCACGGGGGCATCGTCCCGGACCGTCACCTTCAGTAGGCCGGAGACCCCTCCCCATTCAAACGGGACGCAGGCCATCTTACACATGCTCTCAGAGTTATCTGCCGAGCGGACGGGGCAGAGAATGTTCGGCAGGATCTGCTCGGGCTTCACCAGGTGACAGCGGACGGCCGTCACGCTGGCGCCGGTGTCACGCAAGGCCTCGGCTCTCTGTCCATTAATGGTCACCCACTGACCATATTTTCTGGTGTTGGCGGGTAGGGGAGCCCGCGGAACCATGTCCCTTCCCCCTAAGCATGCCAGGACCATGGCGGCCGGTTCCCACCCTTGCTGGTCCGGCTCATACTCCTCGGGTCCCTCTGATGATTGCTCTTCCCCCAGGGCAGCGGCAGCTACCTGGCGGGGCTTGGGTGGTTGGTTTAGCGGGCAGTTCGGATCGTTGGCGTAGTGGCCTAGTCGCTGGCACCGGTGGCACGTGACGTTGGCTCGGTATCCAGGTCGCAACGGGGGGTTGCCCCGGCCGGCCGGAGGTGGGGTGCTGGCCACGGGTGTTGCCGGTAAGGCGTCTCTCCCTCGCCCCTGGCCCCCTCCTCCTCCCCGAGGACGGTGCTGGCCTTGGTTGCTTCTGTTCTGGTCGTGTGGCCCTTTCCGGCCCACTCGGGTGCTTTCCCACCGGTCGGCTTCGGCGGCGAGCTGCCGGGGGTCAGTCAGCTTACTGTCGAGTAGGTGCTGCCTGAGCTCGACGAAACAGTTGTTTGATAGGTGCTCCCATACCATAAGGTTGAAGAGTTGTTCGTAGGTGGTGACCTGATTTCCCTTGATCCAACCCTCGAAGGCCCGGCTGAAATAGTTCACGTATTCCACCCAAGTTGTACCTGGGATCCGGGTGCAATCTCTGAACCTCTGGCGGTACATCTCGGGCGTGAGGCCGTAGCGGGTGAGGAGGGCAGCCTTCATGTGGTCGTAGGACGACATTTGGTGATCGGGGAGCTGCAGCAGGGCATCGCGACCCTCGTTGATGAATCTCCCCCAAAGTCCAGCTCCCCAATCACTCCGGTCGATCCGGTGGGAGGTCATTGCGATCTCATAGGCTTTAAACCATTGTTGTATGTCGTCTTCTCGGACATACTCGCGGACCACATCCTTGGGGATGTGAACTTTTTTCTCAATAGGCCCCGGGGTGTGTGGTCGCTCAGGCACCCCCAGTTCCTTATTCTGTTTGCGCAGTTCTATTTCCGCCAGTCGGCGCTCGTGCTCGAGCGTTATTTTTTTCTCTTCCAGCTCTCTTTGTCTCTGCTTTTCTTCTCGTTCCTCTCGAAGCCGCATATGCTCGAGGTTGATTTTCTGTTCAGCTAACTTAAGTTCCCCATCCATCTTGAGTCGTGCCATCTCTAATTCGTGTAATCTGACTCTGTCTCTTTCTCGTATCTCCTCCTGTGAGAGGCCCGTTCCCCGCTCCTCGGGAGCCGTGGCGTTCCCCTCTGGTGTGATGCTGTTTTGGTCTGGTGTGACGCTGTTTTGGTCGGAGGGTCCTGTGACCCCAGTGTCTGTCCATGACTCAAGAGCGCGCTTTAGATCATCCTTGGTACTCAGGCCGGTGGTAGCAATGCCAAGTTCTATGCAAAATTGTCTCAGTTCGCGGTGGTTGTATTCTTCTAATTTCTCCATTTGGAACTTCTCGGTGGAGCTGCTATCTTTGGTCGACATCGTGCTTTGTCGTGGGGTGAGCTACTATCTGTACGATTACGCGTTGATTCGGATCGCGCCGCTGGCCACCAATGTTAGAAAAGGTAGATGGACCGGGAGGGTCGGCCGGGGTCAGGAGGAGAGGTCTCCGGGGAGAGCCGTCTCCAGCGATCGTACAGACAAGTAACTTCCCCCCCACAGACAGATACCACACACGGATAAGGTTCAGTGTTCTTTATAAGCACTTATTTAAGGTACGGTTAAATGGTACAAGGAGGTCTGGACTCAGGGGTCCCCTCGATTAGAGTCTCACAAGGTAGGGAAGGGGGTAGCGGGACAGTCTATTTACCAATCAGGTAGTTCGGATGAGGTGATGATGAGCTCACAATCCTCGAGCTTGGTGGTTAGGTGGTATGGGCCGCGGCAGCGCCAGCAGGTCCCGGTGTGGATGGTCGATACAACGGGCCGCGGCAGCGCCAGCAGGTCCCCGGAAGATATACGGTCCGCGGCAGCGCCAGCAGGTCCCGGTGAGGATGGTCGTTACAACGGGCCGCGGCAGCGCCAGCAGGTCCCCGGAGGATGACTGTTGCAGAAGACCGCGGCAGCGCCAGCAGGTCCCGGTGAGGATGGTCGTTACAACGGGCCGCGGCAGCGCCAGCAGGTCCCAGGAAGGTGAAGGTTGCAGAAGGCCGCGGCAGCGCCAGCAGGCAGGATGATGGTTCACAAGAGCGGGCTACGGCAGCGCCAGTAGACCGTCAGGGTTGAGTTCACTTGGTGTCACTCGACTCCAGGATACAACTGCCTTCCTGCTCCGGAGCTGCCTCAGTTATAGGGCTGGTGCCCTTTGATGTCCGGACCCTCGCACTTGGAGGTCGGAGGGTCCGGGATGAAGGTGTCCAGACACCCAGCAGGGGGTGGAGCCAGTGCCTGGGGGAGCTGGGAGCGATCGGCACCTGGCGGGGGAGAGCCCTTGACACTTCGTTCTCCCATTGACCTGCCAAGTGGTCCGCTCACCTCCTGGGTGGATGGTGGTGCCGGGATGTCGGGGCCGGCCAGGCCCGGGGTTAGGGTCGAGGGGAGGCCATGCGGCCACGTGGTGCAGGGCCCAAGATGGCGGCTTGACCCGGCCGGGAAGCCGGTGGGGCCGGACCCCGTGATGAGTAGGGGTCCGAGGGCAGAGGGTCCGTCGGGAGACGGGGTACAGGTGCTTGTTGCGGGGATATGCCAGGTGGGCCGGGGTTCGGGCCCCGTCGAGCGGGGAGGGAGCAAGCCGTCTGGGAGGCCTGTCCAACAATGTCCATTCAGGGGAGTGAGGGGCTGGCAGGGAGTGGGTCATAAGGAGGTGCATTCAGAAGCAGACCCCTTAGATCCCACCCACTTCGACCTCTGATTACATGCCGATGTCCATTCAGGGGAGTGAGGGGGTGGCAGGGAGTGGGTCATAAGGGGGTGCATTCAGATGCAGACCCCTTAGATCCCACCCACTTCGACCTCTGATTACATGTCGATGACCATTCAGAGGATTGAGGGGATGTCAGCGAGTGGGTCATCGGGGTGTATTCAGATGCAGACCCCTTAGATTCCACCCACTTTGACCTCTGATTACATGCCGAAGTCCCTTCAGGGGAGTGAGGGGGTGTTAGCGAGTGGGTCATCGGGGGTACATTCAGATGCAGACCCCTTAGATCCCACCCACTTCGACCTCTGATTACATGCTGATGTCCATTCAGGGGAGTGAAGGGTGGCAGGGAGTGGGTCATCGGGGGTGCATTCAGATGCAGACCCCTTAGATCCCACCCACTTCGATCTCTGATTACATGCCGATGTCCATTCAGGGGAGTGAGGGGTTAGCAGGGAGTGGGTCATCGGGGGTGCATTCAGATGCAAACCCTTTAGATCCCACCCACTTCGACCTCTGATTACATGCCGATGTCCATTCAGGGGAGTGAGGGGTGGCAGGGATTGGGACATTGGTGGTGCATTCAGATGCAGACCCCTTAGATCCCACCCACTTCGACCTTTGATTACATGCCGATGACAATTCAGGGGAGTGAGGGGGTGCAGGGAGTGGGTCATCGGGGTGCATTCAGATGCAGACCCCTTAGATCCCACCCACTTTGACCTCTGATTACATGCCAAAGTCCATTCAGGGGAGTGAGGAGGTGTCAGCGAGTGGGTCATCGGGGGTACATTCAGATGCAGACCCCTTAGATCCCACCCACTTCGACCTCTGATTACATGCTGATGTCCATTCAGGGGAGTGAAGGGTGGCAGGGAGTGGGTCATCGGGGGTGCATTCAGATGCAGACCCATTAGATCCCTCCCACTTGGACCTCTGATTACATGCTGAAGTCTATTCAATGGGGTGTCAGCGAGTGGGTCATCGGGGTGCATTCAGATGCAGACCCCTTAGATCCCTCCCACTTCGACCTCTGATTACATGCCGAAGTCCATTCAGGGGAGTGAGGGGGTGTCAACGAGTAGGCCATCGGGGTGCATTCAGATGCAGACCCCTTAAATCCCACCCACTTCGACCTCTGATTACATGTCGAAGTCCATTCAGGGGAGTGAGGGGGTGTTAGCGAGTGGGTCATCGGGGTGCATTCAGATGCAGACCCCTTAGATCCCACCCACTTCGACCTCTGATTACATGCCGAAGTCCATTCAGGGGAGTGAGGGGGTGTCAGCGAGTGGGTCATCGGGGGTACATTCAGATGCAGACTGTTGGACAGGCCACACGAAGGGCTTGCTCCCTCCCCGCACGACAGGGCCCGAGCTCCGGCCCACCAGGCATAATCCACGAAAAGCACCTGTACCCCGTCTCCCGACGGATCTTCTGCCCTCGGACCTCTACTCATCACGGGGCCCAGCCCCACCGGCTCCCCCGGCCGGTTCAAGCCGCCATCTTGGGCCCTGCACCACGAGGCCGCATGGCCTCGCCCCGACCCTAACCCCGGGCCTGGCCGGCCCCGACATCCCGGCACCACCATCCACCCGGGAGGTGAGCGGACCACTTGGCAGGTCAATAGGAGGACGAAGTGTCAAGAGCTCTTCCTCCGCCAGGTGCCGATCGCCTCCAGCCCCCCCAGGCGCTGGCTCCACCCCCTGCTGGGTGTCTGGACACCTTCATCCCGGGCCCTCCGACCTCCAAGTGCGAGGGTCCGGACATCAAAGGGCGCCTGCCCTATAACTGGGGCAACTCCGGAGCAGGAAGGCAGTTGTATCCTGGAGTCGAGAGACACCGAGAGAACTCAGCCTTGACGGACTACTGGCGCTGCCGTAGCCCGCTCTTGTGAACCATCGTCCTGCCTGCTGGCGCTGCCGCGGCCTTCTACAACATCCATCCTCGTCGGGACCTGCTGGCGCTGCCGCGGCCCGTTGTAACGACCATCCTCACCGGGACCTGCTGGCGCTGCCGCGGACCGTACATCGACCATCTTTCCGGGACCTGCTGGCGCTGCCGCGGCCCGTACCAACTAAGCTCGAGGATTGTGAGCTAATCATCCTCTCATCCAACCTACCTGACTTGTAGACAGACTGTCCCGCTACCCCTTACCCTGCTTTGAGAGACTTGAATCGAGGGGACCCCGGAGTCCAGACCTCCTTGTACCATTCAACCGTACCTTAAGAAGTGCTTATAAAGAACACTGAACCTTATCCGTGTGTGGTATCTGTCTGTGGGGGGGAAGTTACTTGTCTGTACGATCGCTGGAGACGGCTCTCCCCGGAGACCTCTCCTCCTGACCCCGGCCGACCCTCCCGGTCCGTCTATCCTTTCTAACATTGGTGGCCAGCGGCGCGATCCGAATCAACGCGTAATCGTACAGAGAGTAGCTCACCCCACGACAACAACACGATGTCAGCCAAAGATAGCAACTCCACCGAGAAATTCCAAATGGATAAATTAGAAGAATACAACCACCGCGAACTGAGACAATTCTGCATAGAACTTGGCATTGCTACCACCGGCCTTAGTACCATAGATGATCTAAAGCACGCCCTAGAGTCGTGGACAGAAACTGGGGTCGCCGGACCCTCCGACCAAAGCAGCATCACACCAGAGGGGAACGCCACGGCTCCCGAGGAGCGGGGAACGGGCCTCTCGCAGGAGGAGATCCGAGAAAGAGAAAGAACCAGATTGCACGAGTTGGAAATGGCACGACTCAAGATGGATGGGGAACTCAAGTTAGCTGAACAGAAACTCAACCTCGAGCACATGCGGCTCCGAGATGAACGAGAAGAGAAGCAGAGACAGAGAGAGCTGGAGGAAAAAAAAATAACGCTCGAGCACGAGCGCAAACTGGCGGAAATAGAACTTCGGAAACAGAATAAAGAACTGGGGGTGCCTGAGCGACCACGCACCCCGGGGCCGATCGAGAAAAAAGTCCACATCCCCAAGGATGTTGTCCGCGAGTATGTCCGAGAAGACGACATACAACAGTGGTTTAAAGCCTACGAGATCGCCATGACCTCCCACCGGATCGACCGGAGTGATTGGGGAGCCGGACTCTGGGGGAGGTTTATCAACGAGGGGCGCGATGCCCTACTGCAGCTCCCAGATCACCAAATGTCGTCCTACGACCACATGAAGGCTGCCCTCCTCACCCGCTACGGCCTCACACCCGAGATGTACCGCCAGAGGTTCAGAGATTGCACCCGGATCCCAGGTACAACTTGGGTAGAATACGTGAACTATTTCAGCCGTGCCTTCGAGGGGTGGATAAAGGGGAGCCAGGTCACCACCTACGAACAACTCTTTAACCTGATGGTATGGGAGCACCTGTCGAACAACTGCTTCGTCGAGCTCAGGCAGCACCTCCTCGACAGTAAGCTGACTGACCCCCGGCAGCTCGCCGCCGAAGCTGACCGATGGGAAAGCACCCGAGTGGGCCGGAGGGGGCCACACGAACAGAACAGAAACAACCAAGGCCAGCACCGTCCTCGGGGAGGAGGAGGGGGCCAGGGGCGAGGGAGAGACGCCTTGCCCGCAACACCCGTGGCCAGCACCCCGGCTCCGGCCGGTCGGGGCAACCCCCCGTGGCGTCCTGGGGTCCGAGCCAACGTCACGTGCCACCGATGCCAATGAGTCGGCCACTACGCCAATGACCCGAGCTGCCCGCAGAACCAAACACCCAAGCCCCGCCAGGTAGCTGCCGCCGCCCTGGGGGAAGAGCGATCATTGGAGGAACCAGAGGAGTATGAGCCGGCCCAGCAAGAGTGGGAACCGGCCGCCATGGTCCTGGCGTGCTTAGGGGGAAGAGACATGGTCCCGCGGGCTCCCCTACCCGCTAACACCAGGAAATACGGTCAGTGGGTGACCATTAATGGACAGCGAGCCGAGGCCTTGCGTGACACAGGCGCCAGTGTGACGGCCGTCCGCTGTCACCTGGTGAAGCCCGAGCAGATCCTGCCGAACATTCTCTGCCCCGTCCGCTCGGCAGACAACTCTGAAAGTATGTGTCAAATGGCCTGCGTTCCATTCGAATGGGGAGGGGTCTCCGGCCTGTTGAAGGTGACGGTCCGGGACGATGCCCCCGTGGACTGCCTCCTGGGGAATGACCTCGAGAGTTCCCCGTGGGCCACCGTTGAGAGAAGAGAGCACCTGGGGATGCTGGGCCTCCCGGACTGGGCCTGCATAACCACCCGGTCCATGGCCGCCCGTGCCGTCCCTCGATCAGAAGAACCAGAGTGGCCAGCACCTCCGCCCCCAGTCGCCCCAGTAGAAGACAACGACGAGGCCAGCCTCCCAGACCCGACGGCCGAAGGGGACGCGCAACCCCAGGACCTTCCTGACCTGGCTCAGTGGCGTCAAGAGGGGGGGCCCACCCAAGCACAGTTCCGCCAGGAACAAAAGACCTGTCCCTCCCTCGAGGGACTCCGCCAACAAGCCAGCGCCCAGAACGCAGGGGACTCCACCGGAACTCACTGGGTCTACTGGGATAACGACCTGCTATACAGCGAGCAAAGAATCGCCGAGCTGGGGGCCGGTCGAGTACTGGTGGTACCTCTCCGCTTCAGAGACGTTCTGCTCAACCTGGCCCACGATGTCCCCCTGGCTGGACACCTGGGCCAAGATAAAACGTACAGCCGCCTAGTGACCCACTTTTTCTGGCCGAAGATGAGGAACGACGTCCTGAACCACTGCCGATCTTGCCCCACATGCCAAGCCAGCGGGAAGAGTGGTCGGAAGCTGAAAGCCCCTCTGCAACCCTTCCCGGTGGTCACCACCCCGTTCGAGAGGGTGGGGATAGACATCGTGGGGCCTCTGGACCCCCGCACGGCACAAGGACACAGGTTCATCTTAGTACTGGTGGACCATGCCACCCGCTACCCCGAGGCGGTGCCCCTACGGACCGTGACAGCTCCGGTGGTTGGCCGGGCCCTAATGGGGATCTTCTCCCGGGTAGGCTTCCCCCGAGAAGTCGTCAGCGACCGAGGCACGAACTTTATATCCAAATACATGAAGTCCCTCTGGCAACAATGCGGGGTCACCTACAGATTCACGACCCCCTATCACCCCCAAGGGAACGGACTAGTGGAGCGTTTTAACCGCACCCTCAAGGGGATGATTGGGGGATTGGAAGAGCCCCTCCGTCGCCAGTGGGATGTACTACTCCCGTGCCTCCTCTTCGCCTACCGCGAAGTTCCCCAGAAGTCCCTCGGTTTTAGCCCTTTCGAACTCCTGTACGGGCACCCTGTGCGAGGGCCCCTCAGCCTAGTAAAAGAAGGTTGGGAGATGGCCCCCCTAAAGACCCCTCCAGACGTCTTCAAATACCTCCTGGCCCTACGCAACCAGACCCGGCGCTTCAGAGAGATGGCCAAGGCGAACCTCGAGGCCAGCCAGGAGGACATGAAGAAGTGGTATGATCACAATGCCTCCTCCGTTGAGTTCGAGCCTGGACAACAAGTATGGGTGATGTCCCCCACCGAACCATGTGCCTTGCAAGATAAGTGGACGGGGCCCTTCAAAGTGGTCGAGCGCAAAAGCCCCGTCACTTACCTCATCGACCTGGGGACCTCCCGGAACCCCCTTCGGGTCCTCCACACCAACCGACTCAAACCACACTTTGTGCGCTCAGAACTCAGCCTCCTGATGGCTACGGACAGTGGGGCAGAGGAAGACTCCGAACCCCTCCCGGATCTTCTGAAGACTCGGGAGAATGACGGCTCCGTGGACGGGGTCCGGCTCTCTGACGCCCTCACTTCGGAGCAACGCCAGGGCTGCCGGAACCTCCTGCTGCAGTTCGCTACCCTGTTCTCCCTCACCCCCGGGGTCACCCCTTGGTGTTTGCACGACGTGGACACCGGGGACAGTCCCCCTGTCCGACACCGGGCCTACCGCGTACCAGATCGGGTACGGGCCTGCATACAGGAGGAGGTGGCCAAGATGCTCACAATCGGGGTCATCGAGCCCTCGGACAGTCCCTGGGCCAGTCCGGTTGTATTGGTCCCCAAAGCCGCTGCCCCCGGCAACGCACCTGAACTGAGATTCTGCGTCGACTACCGGGGCTTGAACGCTGTCACCCGGACCGACGCTCATCCGATCCCCCGAGCAGACGAGCTGATCGACCGGCTGGGGGCCGCCCGCTACCTCAGTATCTTCGACCTAACAGCGGGCTACTGGCAGATCGGCCTCACACCCAGGGCTCAGGAACGGTCAGCCTTCTCTACCCCCGATGGCCACTACCAATTCAAGGTCATGCCCTTCGGCATGAAGAATGCCCCCGCCACGTTTCAACGCCTCGTGAACCAGGTCTTGGCGGGGCTCGAAGAGTTCAGCGCTGCCTACCTGGACGATATCGCTGTATACAGCCGCCACTGGCCCGACCACCTCCGTCACCTCCACGAGGTCCTGCAGGCCCTCCAGCGGGCCGGCCTCACAATTAAGGCCGGCAAGTGCCAAATTGGCCACTGGTCTGTGACCTACCTTGGGCACCAAGTGGGAAGCGGGCTGGTGGCCCCGCTACAACTTAAGATTGCTGCCATCCAGTCCTGGCAGCCCCCCGTCACCCAGACCGAGGTCCGAGCCTTCTTGGGGCTCACCGGCTACTACCGGCGGTTCGTGAAGGACTACGGCAGCATCGTGGGGCCCCTCACGGGTCTCACGTCCAAGAACCAACCGAAGCGGATTAACTGGACCCCCGATTGTCAAGCGGCCTTCGAGAAGCTGAAGGCCGCCCTGTGCACCGCCCCTGTGCTCCAGGCCCCCGATTACGGTCGGGAATTCGTGGTACAGACCGATGCCTCCGACCACGGCATCGGAGCCGTCCTTTCTCAGTTAAACCCCGAAGGTCATGACCAGCCGGTGGCCTTCATCAGTCGACGTCTCCTGGCCCGAGAACAGCGCTGGAGCACCATCGAGAGGGAGGCCTTCGCAGTGGTGTGGGCCCTCAAAAAGCTCCGGCCCTATCTCTTCGGTACCCACTTCCGGGTACAGACCGACCATCGACCCCTGCAGTGGCTGATGCAGATGCGGGGGGAGAACCCAAAACTCTTGCGCTGGTCCATTTCCCTGCAGGGAATGGACTTCACTGTAGAGCACCGACCAGGCCAAGACCACGCCAACGCGGATGGCCTGTCCCGCTTTTTCCGCCTCGACGAAGAGAGTCCCCAAGGAGATGGGTGACTCTCCCCGCCTTCAGCTGGGGGGGACGCATGTTGGACAGGCCACACGAAGGGCTTGCTCCCTCCCCGCACGACAGGGCCCGAGCTCCGCCCACCAGGCATAATCCACGAAAAGCACCTGTACCCCGTCTCCCGACGGATCTTCTGCCCTCGGACTTCTACTCATCACGGGGCCCAGCCCCACCGGCTCCCCCGGCCGGTTCAAGCCGCCATCTTGGGCCCTGCACCACGAGGCTGCATGGCCTCGCCCCGACCCTAACCCCGGGCCTGGCCGGCCCCGACATCCCGGCACCACCATCCACCCGGGAGGTGAGCGGACCACTTGGCAGGTCAATAGGAGGACGAAGTGTCAAGAGCTCTTCCCCCGCCAGGTGCCGATCGCCTCCAGCCCCCCCAGGCGCTGGCTCCACCCCCTGCTGGGTGTCTGGACACCTTCATCCCGGGCCCTCCGACCTCCAAGTGCGAGGGTCCGGACATCAAAGGGCGCCTGCCCTATAACTGGGGCAACTCCGGAGCAGGAAGGCAGTTGTATCCTGGAGTCGAGAGACACCGAGAGAACTCAGCCTTGACGGACTACTGGCGCTGCCGTAGCCCGCTCTTGTGAACCATCGTCCTGCCTGCTGGCGCTGCCGCGGCCTTCTACAATATCCATCCTCGTCGGGACCTGCTGGCGCTGCCGCGGCCCGTTGTAACGACCATCCTCACCGGGACCTGCTGGCGCTGCCGCGGACCGTACATCGACCATCTTTCCGGGACCTGCTGGCGCTGCCGCGGCCCGTACCAACTAAGCTCGAGGATTGTGAGCTAATCATCCTCTCATCCAACCTACCTGACTGGTAGACAGACTGTCCCGCTACCCCTTACCCTGCTTTGAGAGACTTGAATCGAGGGGACCCCGGAGTCCAGACCTCCTTGTACCATTCAACCGTACCTTTAGAAGTGCTTATAAAGAACACTGAACCTTATCCGTGTGTGGTATCTGTCTGTGGGGGGGAAGTTACTTGTCTGTACGATCGCTGGAGACGGCTCTCCCCGGAGACCTCTCCTCCTGACCCCGGCCGACCCTCCCGGTCCGTCTATCCTTTCTAACACAGACCCCTTAGATCCCACCCACTTCGACCTCTGATTACATGCTGATGTCCATTCAGGGGAGTGAAGGGTGGCAGGGAGTGGGTCATCGGGGGCTCATTCAGATGCAAACCCCTTAGATCCCACCCACTTCGACCTCAGATTACATGTTGATGTCCATTCAGGGGAGTGAGGGGTGGCAGGGATTGGGACATTGGTGGTGCATTCAGATGCAGACCCCTTAGATCCCACCCACTTCGACCTCTGATTACATTCTGATGTCCATTCAGGGGAGTAAAGGGTGGCAGGGAGTGGGTCATCGGGGGTGCATTCAGATGCAGACCCCTTGGATCCCACCCATTTCGATCTCTGATTACATGCCGATGTCCATTCAGGGGAGTGAGGGGTTGACAGGGAGTGGGTCATCGGGGGTGCATTCAGATGCAGACCCCTTAGATCCCACCCACTTCGACCTCTGATTACATGCCGATGTCCATTCAGGGGAGTGAGGGGTGGCAGGGATTGGGACATTGGTGGTGCATTCAGATGCAGACCCCCTTAGATCTCACCCACTTCGACCTCTGATTACATGCCGATGTCCATTAATGGGAAGTGAGGGGGTGGCAGGGAGTGGGTCATAAGGGGGTGCATTCAGAAGCAGACCCCTTAGATCCCACCCACTTCAACCTCTGATTACATGCCGATGTCCATTAATGGGAAGTGAGGGGGTGGCAGGGAGTGGGTCATAAGGGGGTGCATTCAGATGCAGACCCCTTAGATCCCACCCACTTCGACCTCTGATTACATGTCGATGACCATTCAGAGGATTGAGGGGATGTCAGCGAGTGGGTCATCGGGGTGTATTCAGATGCAGACCCCTTAGATTCCACCCACTTTGACCTCTGATTACATGCCGAAGTCCATTCAGGTGAGTGAGGGGGTGGCAGGGAGTGGGTCATCGGGGGTGCATTCAGATGCAGACCCCTTAGATCCCACCCACTTCGACCTCTGATTACATGCCGAAGTCCCTTCAGGGGAGTGAGGGGGTGTCAGCGAGTGGGTCATCGGGGGTACATTCAGATGCAGACCCCTTAGATCCCACCCACTTCGACCTCTGATTACATGCTGATGTCCATTCAGGGGAGTGAAGGGTGGCAGGGAGTGGGTCATCGGGGGTGCATTCAGATGCAGACCCCTTAGATCCCACCCACTTCGATCTCTGATTACATGCCGATGTCCATTCAGGGGAGTGAGGGGTTAGCAGGGAGTGGGTCATCGGGGGTGCATTCAGATGCAAACCCTTTAGATCCCACCCACTTCGACCTCTGATTACATGCCGATGTCCATTCAGGGGAGTGAGGGGTGGCAGGGATTGGGACATAAGGGGGTGCATTCAGATGCAGACCCCTTAGATCCCACCCACTTCGACCTCTGATTACATGCCGATGTCCATTCAGGGGAGTGAGGGGGTGGCAGGGAGTGGGTCATAAGGGGGTGCATTCAGATGCAGACCCCTTAGATCCCACGCACTTCGACCTCTGATTACATGCCGATGTCCATTCAGGGGAGTGAGGGGCTGGCAGGGAGTGGGTCATAAGGAGGTGCATTCAGAAGCAGACCCCTTAGATCCCACCCACTTCGACCTCTGATTACATGCCGATGTCCATTCAGGGGAGTGAGGGGGTGGCAGGGAGTGGGTCATAAGGGGGTGCATTCAGATGCAGACCCCTTAGATCCCACCCACTTCGACCTCTGATTACATGTCGATGACCATTCAGAGGATTGAGGGGATGTCAGCGAGTGGGTCATCGGGGTGTATTCAGATGCAGACCCCTTAGATTCCACCCACTTTGACCTCTGATTACATGCCGAAGTCCCTTCAGGGGAGTGAGGGGGTGTTAGCGAGTGGGTCATCGGGGGTACATTCAGATGCAGACCCCTTAGATCCCACCCACTTCGACCTCTGATTACATGCTGATGTCCATTCAGGGGAGTGAAGGGTGGCAGGGAGTGGGTCATCGGGGGTGCATTCAGATGCAGACCCCTTAGATCCCACCCACTTCGATCTCTGATTACATGCCGATGTCCATTCAGGGGAGTGAGGGGTTAGCAGGGAGTGGGTCATCGGGGGTGCATTCAGATGCAAACCCTTTAGATCCCACCCACTTCGACCTCTGATTACATGCCGATGTCCATTCAGGGGAGTGAGGGGTGGCAGGGATTGGGACATTGGTGGTGCATTCAGATGCAGACCCTTTAGATCCCACCCACTTCGACCTTTGATTACATGCCGATGACAATTCAGGGGAGTGAGGGGGTGCAGGGAGTGGGTCATCGGGGTGCATTCAGATGCAGACCCCTTAGATCCCACCCACTTTGACCTCTGATTACATGCCAAAGTCCATTCAGGGGAGTGAGGAGGTGTCAGCGAGTGGGTCATCGGGGGTACATTCAGATGCAGACCCCTTAGATCCCACCCACTTCGACCTCTGATTACATGCTGATGTCCATTCAGGGGAGTGAAGGGTGGCAGGGAGTGGGTCATCGGGGGTGCATTCAGATGCAGACCCATTAGATCCCCCCACTTGGACCTCTGATTACATGCTGAAGTCTATTCAATGGGGTGTCAGCGAGTGGGTCATCGGGGTGCATTCAGATGCAGACCCCTTAGATCCCTCCCACTTCGACCTCTGATTACATGCCGAAGTCCATTCAGGGGAGTGAGGGGGTGTCAACGAGTGGGCCATCGGGGTGCATTCAGATGCAGACCCCTTAAATCCCACCCACTTCGACCTCTGATTACATGTCGAAGTCCATTCAGGGGAGTGAGGGGGTGTTAGCGAGTGGGTCATCGGGGTGCATTCAGATGCAGACCCCTTAGATCCCACCCACTTCGACCTCTGATTACATGCCGAAGTCCATTCAGGGGAGTGAGGGGGTGTCAGCGAGTGGGTCATCGGGGGTACATTCAGATGCAGACCCCTTAGATCCCACCCACTTCGACCTCTGATTACATGCTGATGTCCATTCAGGGGAGTGAAGGGTGGCAGGGAGTGGGTCATCGGGGGTGCGCATTCAGATGCAGACCCCTTAGATCCCACCCACTTCGATCTCTGATTACATGCCGATGTCCATTCAGGGGAGTGAGGGGTTAGCAGGGAGTGGGTCATCGGGGGCTCATTCAGATGCAAACCCCTTAGATCCCACCCACTTCGACCTCAGATTACATGTCGATGTCCATTCAGGGGAGTGAGGGGTGGCAGGGATTGGGACATTGGTGGTGCATTCAGATGCAGACCCCTTAGATCCCACCCACTTCGACCTCTGATTACATGCTGATGTCCATTCAGGGGAGTAAAGGGTGGCAGGGAGTGGGTCATCGGGGATGCATTCAGATGCAGACCCCTTGGATCCCACCCATTTCGATCTCTGATTACATGCCGATGTCCATTCAGTGAAGTGAGGGGTTGACAGGGAGTGGGTCATCGGGGGTGCATTCAGATGCAGACCCCTTAGATCCCACCCACTTCGACCTCTGATTACATGCCGATGTCCATTCAGGGGAGTGAGGGGTGGCAGGGATTGGGACATTGGTGGTGCATTCAGATGCAGACCCCCTTAGATCCCACCCACTTCGACTTCTGTTTACATGCCGATGACCATTCAGGGGAGTGAGGGGGTGCAGGGAGTGGGTCATCGGGGTGCATTCAGATGCAGATCCCACCCACTTCGACCTCTGATTACATGCCGAAGTCCATTCAGGGGAGTGAGGGGGTGCAGGGACTGGGTCATCGGGGTGCATTCAGATGCAGAGACCCTTAGATCCCACTCACTTCGACCTCTGATTACATGTCAATGTCCATTCAGGGGAGTGAGGGTGTGTCAGCGAGTGGGTCATCGGGGTGCATCCAGATTCAGGCCCCTTAGATCCCACCCACTTCGACATCTGATTACATGCCGAAGTCCATTCGCGGGAGTGAGGGGGTGGCAGGGAGTGGGTCATCAGGGATGCATTCAGATGCAGACCCTTAGAACCCACCCACTTCGACCTCTGATTACATGCCGAAGTCTATTCAGGGGAGTGAGAGGGTGGCAGGGAGTGGGTCATCGGGGTGGCATTCAGATGCAGACACCTTCGATCCAACCCACTTTGACCTCTGATTACATGCCGAAGTCCAATCAGGGGAGTGAGGGGGTGGCAGGGAGTGGGTCATCGGGTGTGCATTCAGATGCAGACCCCTTAGATCCCACCGACTTTGACCTCTGATTATATGCCGAAGTCCATTCAGGGGAGTGAGGGGGTGGCAGGGAGTGGGTCATCGGGGGTGCATTCAGATGCAGACCCCTTAGATCCCACCCACTTCGACCTCTGATTACATGCCGATGTCCATTCAGGGGAGTGAGGGAGTGGCAGGGAGTGGGTCATAAGGGGGTGCATTCAGATGCAGACCCCTTAGATCCCACCCACTTCGACCTCTGATTACATGCCGATGTCCATTCAGAGGAGTGAGGGGTGGCATGGAGTGGGTCATTGGGGTACATTCAGATGCAGACCCCTTAGATCCCACCCACTTCGACCTCTGATTACATGCCGATGTCCATTCAGGGGAGTGAGGGGTGGCAGGGAGTGGGACATCGGGGGTGCCTTCAGATGCAGACCCCTTAGATCCCACCCACTTCGACCTCTGATTACATGCCGATGTCCATTCAGGGGAGTGAGGGATGGCAGGGAGTGGGACATCGGGGGTGCATTCAGATGCAGACCCCTTAGATCCCACCCACTTCGACCTCTGATTACATGCCGGTGTCCATTCAAGGGAGTGAACGGGTTTCAGCGAGTGGGTCATCGGGGTTGCATTCAGATGCAGACCCCTTAGATCCCTCCCACTTCGACCTCTGATTACATGCCGAAGTCCATTCAGGGGAGTGAGGGGGTGTTAGCGAGTGGGTCATCGGGGTGCATTCAGATGCAGACCCCTTAGATCCCACCCACTTCGACCTCTGATTACATGCCGAAGTCCATTTAGGGGAGTGAGGGGGTGTCAGCGAGTGGGTCATCAGGGTTACATTCAGATGCAGACCCCTTAGATCCCACCCTCTTCGACCTCTGATTACATGCTGATGTCCATTCAGGGGAGTGAAGGGTGGCAGGGAGTGTGTCATCGGGGGTGCATTCAGATGCAGACCCTTTAGATCCCACCCACTTCGATCTCTGATTACATGCCGATGTCTATTCAGGGGAGTGAGGGGTTGGCAGGGAGTGGGTCATCGGGGGTGCATTCAGATGCAAACCCCTTAGATCCCAACCACTTTGACCTCTGATTACATGACGATGTCCATTCAGGGGAGTGAGGGGTGGCAGGGATTGGGACATTGGTGGTGCATTCAGATGCAGACCCCTTAGATCCCACCCACTTCGACCTCTGATTACATGCCGATGACCATTCAGGCGAGTGAGGGGGTGCAGGGAGTGGGTCATCGGGGTGCATTCAGATGCAGACCCCTTAGATCCCACCCACTTCGACCTCTGATTACATGCCGATGTCCATTCAGGGGAGTGAGGGAGTGGCAGGGAGTGGGTCATAAGGGGGTGCATTCAGATGCAGACCCCTTAGATCCCACCCACTTCGACCTCTGATTACATGCTGATGTCCATTCAGGGGAGTGAAGGGTGGCAGGGAGTGGGTCATTGGGGGTGCATTCAGATGCAGACCCCTTAGATCCCACCCACTTCGATCTCTAATTACATGCCAATGTCCATTCAGGGGAGTGAGGGGTTGGCAGGGAGTGGGTCATCGTGGGTGCATTCAGATGCAGACCCCTTAGATCCCACCCTCTTCGACCTCTGATTACATGCCGATGTCCATTCAGGGGAGTGAGGGGTGGCAGGGATTGGGACATTGGTGGTGCATTCAGATGCAGACCCCCTTAGATCCCACCCACTTCGACCTCTGATTACATGCGGATGACCATTCAGGGGAGTGAGGGGGTGCAGGGAGTGGGTCATCGGGGTGCATTCAGATGCAGACCCCTTAGATCCCACCCACTTCGACCTCTGATTACATGCCGAAGTCCATTCAGGGGAGTGAGGGGGTGCAGGGACTGGGTCATCGGGGTGCATTCAGATGCAGAGACCCTTATCCCACTCACTTCGACCTCTGATTACATGTCAATGTCCATTCAGGGGAGAGAGGGTGTGTCAGCGAGTGGGTCATCGGGGAGCATTCAGATTCAGACCCCTTAGATCCCACCCACTTCGGCCTCTGATTACATGCCGAAGTCCATTCAGGGGAGTGAGGGGGTGGTAGGGAGTGGGTCATCGGGGGTGCATTCAGATGCAGACCCCTTAGAACCCACCCACTTCGACCTCTGATTACATGCCTAAGTCCATTCAGGGGAGTTAGAGGGTGGCAGGGAATGGGTCATCGGGGGTGCATTCAGATGCAGACCCCTTCGATCCCACCCACTTTGAGCTCTGATTACATGCCGAAGTCTAATCAGGGGAGAGAGGGGGTGGCAGGGAGTGGGTCATCGGGGTGCATCAGATGCAGACCCCTTAGATCCCACCCACTTCGACCTCTGATTACATGCCGAAGTCCATTCAGGAGAGTGAGGGGGTGGCAGGGAGTGGGTCATCGCGGGTGCATTCAGATGCAAACCCCTTAGATCCCACCCACTTCGACCTCTGATTACATGCTGATGTCAATTCAGGGGAGTGAAGGGTGGCAGGGAGTGGGTATTCGGGGGTGCATTCAGATGCAGACCCCTTAGATCCCACCCACTTCGACCTCTGATTACATGCCGATGACCATTCAGGGGATTGAGGGGGTGCAGGGAGTGGGTCATCGGGGTGCATTCAGATGCAGACCCCTTAGATCCCACCCACTTCGACCTCTGATTACATGCCAAAGACCATTCAGGGGAGTGAGGAGGTGTCAGCGAGTGGGTCATCGGGGTTCATTCAGATGCAGACCCCTTAGATCCCACCCACTTCGACCTCTGATTACATGCTGATGTCCATTCAGGGGAGTGAAGGGTGGCAGGGAGTGGGTCATCGGGGGTGCATTCAGATGCAGACCCCTTAGATCCCACCCATTTCGATCTCTGATTACATGCCGATGTCCATTCAGGGGAGTGAGGGGTTGGCAGGGAGTGGGTCATCGGGGTGCATTCAGATGCAGACCCCTTAGATCCCACCCACTTCGACCTCTGATTACATGCCGATGTCCATTCAGGGGAGTGAGGGGTGGCAGGGATTGGGACATTGGTGGTGCATTCAGATGCAGACCCCCTTAGATCACACCCACTTCGACCTCTGTTTACATGCCGATGACCATTCAGGGGAGTGAGGGGGTGCAGGGAGTGGGTCATCGGGGTGCATTCAGATGCAGACCCCTTAGATCCCACCCACTTCGACCTCTGATTACATGCCGAAGTCCATTCAGGGGAGTGAGGGGGTGCAGGGAGTGGGTCATCGGGGTGCATTCAGATGCAGAGACCCTTAGATCCCACTCACTTCAACCTCTGATTACATGTCAATGTCCATTCAGGGGAGAGAGGGTGTGTCAGCGCGTGGGTCATCGGGGAGCATTCAGATTCAGACCCCTTCGATCCCACCCACTTCGACCTCTGATTACATGCCGAAGTCCAATCAGGGGAGTGAGGGGGTGGCAGGGAGTGGGTCATCGGATGTGCATTCAGATGCAGACCCCTTAGATCCCACCCACTTTAACCTCTGATTACATGCCGAAGTCCATTCAGGGGAGTGAGGGGGTGGCAGGGAGTGGGTCATCGGGGGTGCATTCAGATGCAGACCCCTTAGATCCCACCCACTTCGACCTCTGATTACATGCCGAATTCCATTCAGGGGAGTGAAGGGTGGCAGGGAGTGGGTCATCGGGGGTGCATTCAGATGCAGACCCCTTAGATCCCACTCACTTCGATCTCTTATTACATGCCAATGTCCATTCAGGGGAGTGAGGGGGTGGCAGGGAGTCAGTCATAAGGCGGTGCATTCAGATGCAGACCCCTTAGATCCCACCCACTTCGACCTCTGATTACATGCCGATGTCCATTCAGGGGAGTGAGGGGGTGGCAGGGAGTGGGTCATAAGGGGGTGCATTCAGATGCAGACCCCTTAGATCCCACTCACTTCGACCTCTGATTACATGCCGATGTCCAATCAGAGGAGTGAGGGGTGGCATGGAGTGTGTCATCCGGGTACATTCAGATGCAGACCCCTTAGATCCCACCCACTTCGACCTCTGATTACATGCCGATGTCCATTCAGGGGAGTGAGGGGTGGCAGGGAGTGGGACATCGGGTGCATTCAGATGCAGACCCCTTAGATCCCACCCACTTCAACCTCCGATTACATGCCGATGTCCATTCAAGGGAGTGAGCGGGTTTCAGCGAGTGGGTCATCTGGGTTGCATTCAGATGCAGACCCCTTAGATCCCTCCCACTTCGACCTCTGATTACATGCCGAAGTCCATTCAGGGGAGTGAGGGGGTGTTAGCGAGTGGGTCATCGGAGTGCATTCAGATGCAGACCCCTTAGATCCCACCCACTTCGACCTCTGATTACATGCCGAAATCCATTCAGGGGAGTGAGCGGGTGTCAGCGAGTGGGTCATCAGGGGTACATTCAGATGCAGACCCCTTAGATCCCACCCACTTCGACCTCTGATTACATGCTGATGTCCATTCAGGGGAGTGAAGGGTGGCAGGGAGTGGGTCATCGGGGGTGCATTCAGATGCAGACCCCTTAGATCCCACCCACTTCGATCTCTGATTACATGCCGATGTCCATTCAGGGGAGTGAGGGGTTGGCAGGGAGTGAGTCATCGTGGGTGCATTCAGATGCAGACCCCTTAGATCCCACCCACTTCGACCTTTGATTACATGCCGATGTCCATTCCATTCAGGGGAGTGAGGGGTGGCAGGGATTGGGACATTGGTGGGGCATTCAGATGCAGACCCCCTTAGATCCCACCCACTTCGACCTCTGATTACATGCCAAAGACCATTCAGGGGAGTGAGGAGGTGTCAGCGAGTGGGTCATCGGGGGTACATTCAGATGCAGACCCCTTAGATCCCACCCACTTCGACCTCTGAATACATGCTGATGTCCATTCAGGGGAGTGAAGGGTGGCAGGGAGTGGGTCATCGGGGGTGCATTCAGATGCAGACCCCTTAGATGCCACCCACTTCGATCTCTGATTACATGCCGATGTCCATTCAGGGGAGTGAGGGGGTGCAGGGACTGGTTCATCGGGGTGCATTCAGATGCAGAGACCCTTATCCCACTCACTTCGACCTCTGATTACATGTCAATGTCCATTCAGGGGAGTGAGGGTGTGTCAGCGAGTGGGTCATCGGGGTGCATTCAGATTCAGACCCCTTAGATCCCACCCACTTCGACCTCTGATTACATGCCGAAGTCCATTCAGGGGAGTGAGGGGGTGGCAGGGAGTGGGTCATCGTGGGTGCATTCAGATGCAGACCCCTTAGAACCCACCCACTTCGACCTCTGATTACATGCCTAAGTCCATTCAGGGGAGTGAGAGGGTGGCAGGGAATGGGTCATCAGGGGAGCATTCAGATGCAGACCCCTTAGATCCCACCCACTTTGAGCTCTGATTACATGCCGAAGTCCAATCAGGGGAGAGAGGGGGTGGCAGGGAGTGGGTCATCGGGGTGCATCAGATGCAGACCCCTTAGATCCCACCCACTTCGACCTCTGATTACATGCCGAAGTCCATTCAGGAGAGTGAGGGGGTGGCAGGGAGTGGGTCATCGCGGGTGCATTCAGATGCAGACCCCTTAGATCCCACCCACTTCGACCTCTGATTACATGCCGAATTTCATTCAGGGGAGTGAAGGGTGGCAGGGAGTGGGTCATCGGGGGTGCATTCAGATGCAGACCCCTTAGATCCCATCCACTTCGATCTCTTATTACATGCCAATGTCCATTCAGGTGAGTGAGGGGGTGGCAGGGAGTCGGTCATAAGGCGGTGCATTCGATGCAGACCCCTTAGATCCCACCCACTTCGACCTCTGATTACATGGCGATGTCCATTCAAGGGAGTGAGCGGGTTTCATCGAGTGGGTCATCGGGGTTGCATTCAGATGCAGACCCCTTAGATCCCACCAACTTCGACCTCTGATTACATGCCGAAGTCCATTCAAGGGAGTGAGGGGGTGTCAGCGAGTGGGTCATCGGGGGTGCATTCAGATGCAGACCCCTTAGATCCCACCCACTCGACCTCTGATTACATGCCGAAGTCCATTCAGGGGAGTGAGGGGTGTCAGCGAGTGGGTCATCGGGGGTGTATTCAGATGGAGACCCCTTAGATCCCACTCACTTCGACCTCTGATTACATGCCGAAGTCCATTCAGGGGAGTGAGGGGTGTCAAGGAGTGGGTCAACGGGGTGCATTCAGATGCAGACCCCTTAGATCCCACCCACTTCGACCTCTGATTACATGCCAATGTCCATTCAGGGGAGTGTGGGGTGGCAGCGAGTGGGTCATCAAGGTGCATTCAGATGCAGAGCTGCAATAGATGGGTCCTCTAGGACCTCAAAGTGATGGCCCAGGAGATAGAGGAAAGCAGCGTTGTCCACAGAGAGCATCTAAGAGATGGCCCAGAGGATGGGTGCCAATGGGGCTCCATTTATCATTACTATTAGTGCAGCAGGTGCAGTGGTACTGGGGCCAAGAGTGTGAGGGCCCACCTGCACCCCATGTTTGGCTGTTTTGCTACCAAAGAGGGAGTGGGTTTGCCACTTTCTGCTAGCATTAGGGCCCGGCTCAACATTGCTGCGCTCTGCACAGGGCCCAAGCAACAGGGGCCAGAAGTGGGGCTTTCATCCTTTTTCATACCAAGGGCCAGGCAGCCTGCTTTGGGTCAGGGAGTGGGCGGACGAGATAGGACTGTAAGTATCATTGGTGCTGAAGGTGCGGTGGCATTTGGTTGGCCCCTCACACTACTGGGCCAACTCAACACCACAAAGTGGGGCAAGGGAATAACTAAACCCCAATTTCCATCCTTTATTGTTGCATTAGGGGCCGGCCCACCCTTGCTGCGCCAGTGCTGCTTTGGGTCTCAGAGCAATAACACAAGGAGGGGAAATGGAAGTAGAGGAGACACCTTAGTTTGGACTCAGAGATGGTGGGAGTCTGGTGGGGTAAGATGGGGGCCCCCCTTTAACACAGGGCAGAGACACTCCACTTTGTGAGGTAGCAGCTATCATTCATGAGGCAGGGCAGTGGCACTGGGGCTCAGGATTGTGAGGGGCCCAATACATCACAGTTGTTAGTGCCTTACTTTACAAAAGGTGCATGGGGGCTCATTTTCCTTGCTAGCATTAGGGCCGAGGGCACCCTTGCTACACGGAGGGTATGGTGGAAGGCAGCATGTGGGAGCTAATATTTTCTCTGGAAGGGACAGAGCCTGTATCAAGATCGAAATGATGGCCAGGCTTGGTGGGGAAGGAGTGACAAAGGCAAAGGAGACAGCCTACACCTCAGGGTCACAGCTACCATGGTGCACCAGGTGCTGTTACATAGGGACCCAGAAGTGTGAGGGGCTCATATCACCCCAGTGAGGGGAACAATGTTTTTGGCCAGTTTTCTTTTTTTCTTTTATGAATCTAACCTTTAATATGGATTATGAGCTATAGAAAAAGTATTACTGAAATGATCGCACATGCCCGACCCCCTGTGCTCATCTTGCATCTTCCGCTCCCCCAGGCGTGGCCATAAAGTTATGGAGGGGCCCACGAATTTTAATCATTTTGCTTGGGGGGAGGGGTGAGGTTAGGTCAACATAGTTTGAAGACCTCTGCTCTATTTCCTCAGTAACAGGAAGCATTGGCAAAGCCAATAGATCTGGATTTAATATACTAATGCACACAGGGTTAGCACACTATTGCAAGACACATGGGAGTGAACCCGCACGAGAAGAAAGAGAAGGCCTTCCTTGTAAAGATGTCCCTCGTCAAGTTCAATGGAAGCGTTCAAATGTAGACGGAAGGATACACACAAACAGCCACTGTGCTGATCTAAGAAGTGACTTTCAGGCTGGTTGAAGGAGTTAATGAAGAAGCCAATGGGTGACCCAGGCTTGTTGTAGGAGCCAATGGGTGAACCAGGCTTGTTGCAGGAACCAATGGGTGAACCAGGCTGGTGAAGGAGCCAATGGGTGAACCATTCTGGTCGAAGGAGCCAATGGGTGAACCAGGCTGGCTGAAGGAGCCAGTGGTCTACAGGTGGACTCTAATCCCACCTTGAATATTGTCACCAGTAGATGTATTTGAAGCCAAGGGTAGCAAGCGAGGTCTTCCCTGTTTATCAGTGGCGGTGAAAGGGTGTGTTATGACACGTCTGCTACCTACGTCATGTTGGTGAATTGTCATCCATGAATACATTGGAAAAGCATTTTTTGTTTTGTTCATAACATTGGCACTGTTTGATGAATCTGCAAGAAACTTCATCAACACATTTCACTTTTGTTCAATCCTGTAAACGTTTATTCAGGTTGGCCAAGAAAGGCCATTTTGGGGGGTGAACGGCTGTGGTGGGGGTGGGGAGTGTGTCCCAAAATGTGAGTTCTCCAATTTTACTTCCAGCTTTAGGACCTGAAGATTAAACAGGTTTAAAGAATGACACCAAATGTAATATTGTCACTCGGACTGAATTCTTGTAATATTTAGTGTGACTCCATTCAGTAGGGATTATTTAAAACTTTAAATGTACAGACATTTGTAGGCTGGGAAGTAGCCAAATTTACGGGGTACGCAGACTTTCTTGAATGCCATTACTTTATGAAGGCGCTTGGCACTTGAGGGACTGGCACCAAAGGGACTGGCACCCGATGCACTGGCACATGAGGGGCTGGCATCTGAGGAGCTGGCACCTAAGGGACTAGAACCTGAGGGACTGGCACCTGAGGCACTGGTACATGAGGGGCTGGCATCTGAGGAGTTGGCACCTAAGGGACTGGTACCTGAGGGACTGGCACCTGAGGCACTGGCATCTGAAGGGCTGGCACCTGTGGGACTGGCACCTGAGGGACTGGCACAGTGAGGCACTGGCACCTGAGGCACTAGCACCTGCGGCCCCCATCCCAAGGCCAATTTTGGCAAAGGGACGCCATCCCCTGGGACATCGCCTCCTTTTTTAAGTGTATTTATTGGGAAGGGGGGCCGTGGCCCACATTCCCTAGGCCACTATTGGCCCCAGGGACCCCATCCCACAGGGCCGGCCTGCCAATCTTTTTTTAAAAAAATGTTAATTGGGGAAGGGGGCCGCGTGGCCCCCCTCCCGGGTCACTCCTGACCCCAGGAACCCCATCCCTCAGGGCCGTCCCTTAGCGTTGGGGACTGTGGGGAGAGCACCAATGCCGCCACGGTCCTGCCGGCTCCCCGTCTTCTGCGGGAGCCTGCATTGCTTTTGCACAAGGGGAGCTGCTGACATGTAGCTCCCCTTGTGCAAAAGCAATCTGCTTTGGTTTTTGGACGCGAGAGCAGGTTTTCTGATCTTGCGTACAAAAACCAAAGCAGCGTTTGCAATGACAGGGCGGGAGCCGAGCGGCTCCCGCCCTGTAATTGCAAATGGCAATGTCCCGGGGTTGGGCACACTGGGACATTGCAGGAGCAGGCCCTGGGGGGTGGCGGTCCCCAGGGCCATCAAGGGCTCCAGGAGGGGGGCCCGCGGCCCCCCTCCCTTACTATTTAAAGCCCCAGCGAGATGGTGGTCGCCGGGGCTTGGGAGTCCACAACGGACCCCCACACTTAATTAAAGAGTGCACCAGGGAGGTGATGGTCTCCGGGGCAGTGTGGGGGGGCCCGGGAGGCCCACTGCACAATTGATAAGGATTGTTCCGGGGAGGTGGCGGTCCCCGGGGCAGCGTGGGGGGGGCAGGAGCCCCCCAATGCATTTTAAATATAAGCCTCTGGGAGGTGGCGGTCACCGGGGCTGCGGAGGGCCACGTGCCCCCTGTGCATAAGCAATTAAGCCCTGGGGAGGTGGCGGGCCCCCGCTACAGCATTAAGGATTGCCCGCGCTTTGCTTTTTTTTTCATTTTCGACAGAGTTCGAACACCCAGCACGATCCGGCCGAAAATATGTTAAAAAAAATATTTCTTTAGGCCTAGGGGTCCCTGTGGGACCCCCTGAGCAGGCCTGGGGGGTCAGGGTGTTCCTACCCTGCCCCCTCTTTTTGTTTTTTAATATTACTGTCACCTTTTTCCCTCTCCCTCGGTCCGAGGCACAAAATGGCTGCCAACACTTCCTGGTTTGAAGTGATGGCAGCCAATCAGAGGCAAACCCGTGCTCGGGAGGGCTCAGCCAATCAGATCTCACAATTTTCAAATAACAATATCTGTAAATCTTTAAATATCTCAAAAACTACTGAACGGAATTACACCATTTAAAAAAAATTCCGTTCAGCAGTTCAGGCTGTAGCCGTGTCTAAAGTTTCCTATGGAAATTAACATGGAGAAACCAGGTTTTAGGACCCCCTTTTTTCTCGTCCCCCCTGACCTCCCTCTGAAGAATCAATCCGAAAATTTCAAGGCAGGAGCTGACCTGAGTAAACAATTAGTTTTGAAATTTCGTGACGATTCGCCAAACGGCGCCAAAGTTATTGGCAAATCAAAAAAAGCTTTTACTATGGAAACTAGGTTCTAACTATAACTACCTACTAGCGACTGCCAGTAGGTAATATAGATAGAGATATGTTTAAAAAAATGGGGCCACATGAACAAACTGGTGTCGGTTGGAAAGGTAGGAGAACCAGTGAATGGCGTTGCTGGTGAACCTCACTCGAGACTTTGGGGTGCGTATGAGGATGGGATGGTAGGAGAACCAGTGAATGGTGTTGATGGTGAATCTCACTCGAGACTTTGGGGTGTGTATGAGGGTGGGATGGTAGGAGAACCAGTGAATGGCGTTGCTGGTGAACCTCACTCGAGACTTTGGGGTGTGAATGAGGGTGGGATGATAGGAGAACCAGTGAATGGCGTTGCTGGTGAACCTCACTCGAGACTTTGGGGTGCGTATGAGGGTGGGATGGTAGGAGAACCAGTGAAGAGCGTTGCTGGTGAATTTCACTCGAGACTTTGGGGTGCGTATTAGGGTAGGATGGTAGGAGAACCAGTGAATGGCATTGCTGGGAAATCTCACTCGAGACTTCAGGCTGTGTATGAGGGTGGGATGGTAGGAGAACCAGTGAAGGGCGTTGCTGGTGAACCTCATTCGAGACTGTGGTGCGTATGAGGGTGGGATGGTAGGAGAACCAGTGAATGGCGTTGCTGGTGAATCTCACTCGAGACTTCAGGCTGCGTATGAGGGTGGGATGGTAGGAGAACCAGTGAATGGCGTTGCTGGTGAACCTCACTCGAGACTTTGGGGTGTGTATGAGGGTGGGATGATAGGAGAACCAGTGAATGGCGTTTCTGGTGAATCTCACTCGAGACTTCAGGCTGTGTATGAGGGTGGGATGGTAGGAGAACCAGTGAATGGCGTTGCTGGTGAACCTCACTCGAGACTTTGGGGTGTGAATGAGGGTGGGATGATAGGAGAACCAGTGAATGGCGTTGCTGGTGAACCTCACTCGAGACTTTGGGGTGCGTATGAGGGTGGGATGGTAGGAGAACCAGTGAAGAGCGTTGCTGGTGAATTTCACTCGAGACTTTGGGGTGCGTATTAGGGTAGGATGGTAGGAGAACCAGTGAATGGCATTGCTGGGAAATCTCACTCGAGACTTCAGGCTGTGTATGAGGGTGGGATGGTAGGAGAACCAGTGAAGGGCGTTGCTGGTGAACCTCATTCGAGACTGTGGTGCGTATGAGGGTGGGATGGTAGGAGAACCAGTGAATGGCGTTGCTGGTGAATCTCACTCGAGACTTCAGGCTGCGTATGAGGGTGGGATGGTAGGAGAACCAGTGAATGGCGTTGCTGGTGAACCTCACTCGAGACTTTGGGGTGTGTATGAGGGTGGGATGATAGGAGAACCAGTGAATGGCGTTTCTGGTGAATCTCACTCGAGACTTCAGGCTGTGTATGAGGGTGGGATAGTAGGAGAACCAGTGAAGGGCGTTGCTGGTGAACCTCACTCGAGACTTTGGGGTGCATATGAGGATGGGATGTTAGGAGAACCAGTGAATGGCGTTGCTGGTGAACCTCACTCGAGACTTTGGGGTGCGTATGAGGGTGGGATGGTAGGAGAACCAGTGAAGGGCGTTGCTGGTGAACCTCACTCGAGACTGTAGTGCGTATGAGGGTGGGATGGTAGGAGAACCAGTGAATGGGGTTGCTGGTGAATCTTACTCGAGACTTCAGGCTGCGTATGAGGGTGTGATGGTAGGAGAACCAGTGAATGGCATTGCTGGTGAACCTCACTTGAGACTGGGGTGCATATGAGGGTGAGATGGTAGGAGAACCAGTGAAGGGCGTTGCTGGTGAACCTCACTCGAGACTTTGGGGTGCATATGAGGATGGGATGTTAGGAGAACCAGTGAATGGCGTTGCTGGTGAACCTCACTTGAGACTTTGGGGTGCGTATGAGGGTGGGATGGTAGGAGAACCAGTGAAGGGCGTTGCTGGTGAACCTCACTCGAGACTTTGGGGTGCATATGAGGATGGGATGTTAGGAGAACCAGTGAATGGCGTTGCTGGTGAACGTCACTCGAGACTTTGGGGTGCGTATGAGGGTGGGATGGTAGGAGAACCAGTGAAGGGCGTTGCTGGTGAACCTCACTCGAGACTGTAGTGCGTATGAGGGTGGGATGGTAGGAGAACCAGTGAATGGGGTTGCTGGTGAATCTTACTCGAGACTTCAGGCTGCGTATGAGGGTGTGATGGTAGGAGAACCAGTGAATGGCATTGCTGGTGAACCTCACTTGAGACTGGGGTGCATATGAGGGTGGGATGGTAGGAGAACCAGTGAAGGGCGTTGCTGGTGAACCTCACTCGAGACTTTGGGGTGCATATGAGGATGGGATGTTAGGAGAACCAGTGAATGGCGTTGCTGGTGAACGTCACTCGAGACTTTGGGGTGCGTATGAGGGTGGGATGGTAGGAGAACCAGTGAAGGGCGTTGCTGGTGAACCTCACTCGAGACTGTAGTGCGTATGAGGGTGGGATGGTAGGAGAACCAGTGAATGGGGTTGCTGGTGAATCTTACTCGAGACTTCAGGCTGCGTATGAGGGTGTGATGGTAGGAGAACCAGTGAATGGCATTGCTGGTGAACCTCACTTGAGACTGGGGTGCATATGAGGGTGGGATGGTAGGAGAACCAGTGAAGGGCGTTGCTGGTGAACCTCACTCGAGACTTTGGGGTGCATATGAGGATGGGATGTTAGGAGAACCAGTGAATGGCGTTGCTGGTGAACCTCACTTGAGACTTTGGGGTGCGTATGAGGGTGGGATGGTAGGAGAACCAGTGAATGGCGTTGCTGGTGAATCTCACTCGAGACTTCAGGCTGCATATGAGGGTGGGATGGTAGGAGAACCAGTGAATGGCATTGCTGGTGAACCTCACTTGAGACTGGGGTGCATATGAGGGTGGGATGGTAGGAGAACCAGTGAAGGGCGTTGCTGGTGAACCTCACTCAAGACCTTGGGGTGCGTATGAGGGTGGGATGGTAGGAGAACCAGTGAAGGGCATTGCTCGTGAATCTCACTCGAGACTTTGTGGTGCATATGAGGGTGGGATGGTAGATTGTATCGAAGGCAGCTGAGAGGTCCAGCTATATAAGGAGGCCAGGGTCATCCGCATGTGTGGTCAAGAGGGTATCGTCTATGATGTGTGAGGTTGCGGTCAACGTGTTGCAGCATTATTTGAAGTCAGACTGATAGTTGTGCAGGAGATGGTTAGCACTGATGTGATCTTTAAGGTGAACATTGACTGCTCCTGGCCACGATCTTCACTACGAATGGTAGATGAATGATGGAATATGGTAGGAAGGATAGGGAAGAGACAGAAAGAGACAGGGCTCTAGATCACCACAGATAGGGACTGAGGGGCAGGGAAAGGATAGGGAAGAGACAGAAGCAGACCAGGCTCTAAATCCACAAAGACGAGAGGACAGAGGGACACAGGAAGGATAGGAAAGAGACAGAAAGAGACAGAGCTCCAGATCACCACAGATAGGGACTGAGTGACAGGGGAAGAGACAGAAACAGACACTGGAAGTTCAATCTCGATCAGACGGACATTGCACGATGACTGGTACTCAGGAGGGTACGGGCTGGGATGGGGCACACCCCTGAGAAAGGACTGCCCTAAGCAAGGAGCACTGCAGAGCCAGTGCACTTTGGGAGGTGTATGATACGGCCAAACCCCTAGGAGTGGCCGATCGGAAGAGGAGACGTCCAGGAAGGGATGATATAAGCCCCTGATGGAGTCAAGATGACGTCAAACACTTGGGAGTGACTGATTGGAAGAGGAGACGTCTAGGAGGGAATAATGTAAGTTCCTGATGGTGTAAAGACGTCAAACACTGGGAGTGACTGATCAGAACATGGGTCGTCCAGGAGGGAATAATGTAAGTTCCTGATGGAGTAAAGAGGACCTCAAACACTTGGGAGTGACTGATCGGAAGAGGAGACGTCTAGGAGGGAATAATGTAAGTTCTGAATGGAGTAAAGATGACGTCAAACACATGGGAGTGACTGATCGGAAGAGGAGACAGTCAGAAAAGAATAATGTAAGTTCCTGATGGAGTAAAGATGACCTCAAACACTTGGGAGTGACTGATCGGAAGAGGAGACGATCAGGAGGGAATAATGTAAGTTCTTAATGGAGTAAAGATGACGTCAAACACATGGGAGTGACTGATCGGAAGAGGAGACAGTCAGAAAAGAATAATGTAAGTTCCTGATGGAGTAAAGATGACCTCAAACACTTGGGAGTGACTGATCAGAAGAGGAGACGTCTAGGAGGGAATAATGTAAGTTCCTGATGGAGTAAAGATGACCTCAAACACTTGGGAGTGACTGATCGGAAGAGGAGACGATCAGGAAGGAATAATGTAAGTTCTTAATAGAGTAAAGATGACGTCAAACACCTTGGTTTGATTGATCCGAAGGAGAGAAGTCAGGATAAGATGATGTGATGGAGTAAAGTGCAGAGAGTGTCCAGTGTGCCACTGCAGGAGTAAAGGTACAGGCACAAGTGGGCAGTAACCAGACCTATCTCCGGAGGGAGTAGGGCAGGTGGGGGCAAAAGGTAGGAGTCTGAGGGAGCAAGAACCAGAGAGATCCAGGCCTGTGCAGGTCTAACAGCATCTTCTCAGACCCCAGCGCCTCCTTCTCATCACTCAGCCATCCTTCACAATATCTTTCATTTCATGTTTCTTCAGACCCCCCTGGAGTTTATTCTTTATTGAGTATCTGTCGGTTTCTAGACATAAAACTCTTCCCGGTGTCTGGGGGTCCATAGAAGGAATAGATCTTTCTGACACGCTGTTATAGAATATTCAATAGAGTGCAGGAAACCAAGATAGAAGGTGCGGGCATCCATCAACAGGCAGTGTGGAACCCAGTAAAGTGAGCACATAAATCAAGTGTCTACACCAGATAAACAAAGTATTTACAAACATGCAAGAAACCAGAGAGTAGAGGAGGGAAGGGGTCAGAAGGGAGAACACGAGGCAGGACATTTATGGAGGGGGGAAGGTGGAAAGAAGGGGAGAGGTTAGCAGAGAGGAAGGGGGTGTCTTAATGAAGTCAGCAAGGTATTAATATATAATAGGAAAAAAAGAAAGGAAAAGGAAGATGAGAAAAAGTTGTCACGGACGGAGAATAACAAACACACAGAGAGGGAGGAAGGTAGAAAGAAAGAGAGAAAGAGTGAGAGAGAGGAAACCAAGGAGAGGAGACAGAAGGAGGGAGAAAGAATGGGAGATCAAGGGGTTGTAAGATTAAACAGAAAGAAGAAAAGAACAGAGATGGGAATAGGAAGGGAGTACAGAAGCAAGGAAGAAGGGGGAGAAAGACAGAAAGAAAGGAAGTGAGAAAAGATTGAAGGGAGTGAGGAGGGACCAAAGCTTGTGAAAAGGGAAGATACAATGGAGTAAAGGTGAGGAAAAGAGGGTACGAATAAAGGAAGGAAAGACAAGCAGACCAGTGTACGAGGGAACAGGGATGGAAGGTTAGAAGCAAGAGAGGACGGAGGAAAGGGAGAACGAAATATTGGAGAGTGGGTCTCCAGGACGGGGAGGAAAAGAAGGGAGGGGGGGAGCCCACACATGACTCTGAAATACAACACACGACTTACAACACATTAACAAGGGACATGGAAGGCCTCGTTTGTAGAAAAGAAACTGCTGTTGACGAAGTAGCGCCTTTAAACTGTAGTGTCGCGGTCTAGTTGACGCGCACTACGTCAGGGGTAGGAATGCACGTAGCAGCCATATTGGACGCTACTGCGCATGCGCGTAGTCAGCGCGGCGCGAGAGAAGCGAACGGAGCTTGTAGCCCGGCGCTCTCTCGGTGAGGTGATTAGAAGTTTGAATAAAGGCAATTTACACCGTTATACTTGTCTCCTGCACATCCTTGGGAAGTACCTGCTCCCTACAGCAAGAAGCAACATTACAGTGGCGACGAGGCTCGGACAGAGCGGACCCGGTGATCCACAGTGAAGGAGGTGCCCCCCAACCTGCACATAGGAGGTAGACCTACGCAGGGGGACGACACAACACGCGGAGAGCAGATCCAGGAGGTCGAGGACAGACTCCAACCCACCGACAGAGCGCGGCAGCGGCGGACGGACGCCAGAGGGAGGCACGAGAGCTGTAAGTGTGCCGTCCACGTGGTAGAAGACAGTCAGGGGCGTACCGTTGTGCGGCAGCAGAGACCCTGGCGGAATCGGGTGGAGACGGCGCAGGCAGCTCCGACGAGATCCCAGTGACCCGAAGAAGAGGGGAGAGGACAGAAGCGCCAGGTAGCCCGAGGAAACAGGCGGACGTCAAGATGAGTGCGCAGGCATCAGCATTAACGACGCCGGTTCCGTTCCTCCCACGGCCAGGAGAACCCCAAATGAAATGGGAAGACTGGAGGGAGTACTTCAAAAATTAACTAGAAGCGCTGGAAGATGAGAACGAGGAGGCGTTCTCCAGCGCCAGAAGGAAGAGGATACTCTTGCACAACCTGGGACCAGAAGGAATACGGGTATTCCAAAACCTAACACGGGTCGCCAGGCAGGCAGCGGACACCGACGTGTTCAAACACGCCCTTGAAGATTTGGACAACCACTATCGTCCTGCAGTATGTACCTCCATCGACCGCTACAACTTCCAGCAGAGGAAGCAAGAAGCGGGGGAAACGATAGACGATTACATGGCGGCACTTAGGAAACTTGCGATAACATGCAAATACGGGGTTTTACAAGACGAATTCATCAAAGACCAAATCGTGATGCATACGACAAGCAAATCAGTGCAAGATAAATTGTGGGCGAGTGGAGATGCGACGCTGAAAGACGTGATCGCCATAGTGAAGAGGGCAAAGCTGACCAAGCGCTGCGCAGAAGCAGCAAAGAGAGATCAAGCCCCGAGACTCACGATAAACAAGGTAGACGACGCGGACCAGTATGGAAGAGGAAAACCGGCGCCTGGAGACTACAGAGGATCATACAAGGCCAAAGGAACACCGGGACAGCCGTGGAAGCCAGACAAGGGAGAAACGGCGAGGTGCTACAGATGTGGGAGCCCGAGCCACGCGGCACATGACAAACGGTGCCCCGCCTTCAGAGCCAAATGTGCATTTTGCGGCCTGGTCGGCCACTACGAAAAGGTGTGCAGAAGGAAAGGGAAACAACGCGCGGTGAAATTCGTGGCGCAGGACATAGGTGAAGAAGAAGACGGCCAGGAGGAAGACGACGAAGTCCTGTGCATGGAAGACCAGGTACTGGGCATCGAGGGGAGAAGAGCGCGCAAGCCCCATTGCGACATGCTCATCGGAGGAGTAGGAATCACCATAGTGGCGGATTCGGGGTCCCCTTACACGATCGTCCAAAGATCGGTATGGAACGAGAGGTTCGAACCCACACTGGGCCCACGCCTGGATCCACCCGACATACGACCGGTCACCTACACAGGGGAACCCATCCCGATGGTAGGATTCAGGAGACTGCTGTTCCAGTTCAAAGAACGCAGCGCCCACTGTAAACTATATGTCGCGGAGAATGGACCATCAGTCCTTGGGTGTATGGACCAAGGAGAGTTGGGTGTACAGCTGAACAGCTGAATCCAGGAGGGGACATCCAAGTGCTGGTGACTTTGGACGGAGAAGAGTTGACAGCAGCAAAATGGTGGGGCGGACACCCGAAAGTGTTCGGCGGAGAGATTGGTAAACTTGAGAAGTTTACCCACAAGATCGTCCTCAAGGAGAACGCCAGCCCGGTGGCGCATAGAGTAAGGAACATACTGATCGCAGTGAGAGAGGCAGTACAACAGGAACTACACCGACTGGAGGACGGGGGAATCATCGAACCGATCGACAGCGCGGAGTGGTTGGCGCCACTGGTGGTGGCCATGAAACCGTCAGGCAAGGTGCGCTTATGTGTGGATCTCCGAGAATTAAACAAGTGCATCGTGGTAGAGAAATTCCCCTTGCCGCGCATAGAGGAAATGTTGGCCCGCACGAAAGGCGTGAAATGGTTCTCCACCATCGACCTGCAATCGGCATACCACCAGGTGGTGCTGCATCCCACGAGCAAGAAACTGACGTCATTTATAACGCCGTTTGGATGCTATCAATTCTGTTGCATGCCCTTCGGACTAGCGTCCGCAGCAGCAGTGTTCCAAAAGCTGATGGCCCGCCTATTCAAGGGTATAGAGGGAGTGCAATACTTCCAGGATGATATTCTAGTAATGGGGAAGGAGCTAGAAGACCACGACGAGAAGTTGGAAGCGGTGTTAAAGATCTTGGAGGAACACGGTCTGACGGCGGAGTGGGAGAAGTGTCACTTTGGAATGACATCAGTCACGTACCTGGGGCATGAGATAGGAGAACACGGGATAACACCGAAGAAAGGGAACGTGAAGGCCATCTGTGACGCGCCCCCGCCCACATCCAAGGAAGAAGTAAGGTCCTTTCTGGGAATGGCGGAATACTACAGCAAGTTTGTCCACCATTTCGCCACGAAAACACACAACATGAGACAACTCACGAGGGATAAGACGGTGTTTGCATGGACGGAAGAGGCGCAAGAAGAATTTGACACAGTGAAACGCGAAATCAGCCAGGCGATCCTGCTGCATGGGTACGACCCCCGGGGAAGATCCATATTGATGACGGACGCAAGCGAAAAAGGGCTAGGAGCGGTGCTCATGCAAGAAAGGCCAGAAGGTGGGACGGAGACGATCAGCTTCGCGTCCAGAACATTGACGTCTCCTGAACAAAAGTTCAGCGTAATTGAAAAAGAGATGCTAGCCGTGGTCTGGGCCATGGGAAAGTACCGCCAGTTCCTGTGGGGCACACGTTTTCAAGTGAAGACGGACCACAAACCCCTAGTGAAGGTTTTGACGTCCTGCGGCCATGCTAGCGCCACACCCTGGATTGCAAAAATGACGCTGAAACTCCTGGAGTACAGGTACGACGTGGAGTACATTCCGGGCTCGAGGAACAAGATAGCGGACTACCTCAGCAGGGCGTCAGCAATGGAAAGCGCCACCAGCGGCACAGAGGAAGAAGACGAGATGGTAGCCCTGACGGACGATCCGGAAAAGACCATCAGTAAACAGGAGTGGACAGACGCGTACGCAGCAGATGGAGATCTGGGCGACATCAAGGAGTACATTATACAAGGGTGGCCGGAGAGGAGACGACAGAAGCCCAAGGTCCGGCAGTTCTATGAGGTTCGAGAGGAGCTGTCGGTGGGGAACGACGGAGTGTTCGTGTACAGAGGAAACAGAGTGGTACCACCGGAGAATATAATACGGGACCTGCTATCCATATTACACGAAGGACACCTGGGAATCGTGAAGACGAAGGCCAGGACCAAACAAACGTATTGGTGGCCGGGGATGGACATGCAAGTAGAAAGGCACGTGAGAGACTGCGTGCAGTGCCAAGGAGCGGACAAAATACTAAAGCCAATGAGGCCCGCACTAGGGAAATTCGCGATTCCCAGCAACCCATGGGAAGAGGTGGCAGTGGACATCTTAGGACCCATACTAGACGATCAGGGGATACCCAAATACCTATGCGTATTAGTGGACAAGTACTTAAAGTGGCCAGAGGTACACATCCAAGAAGTCATGGACACAGACGCAATATTGCGCTTCCTCAAGGAGGTATTCCTCAGGGAAGGCATCCCCAGAACGATAATCAGTGACAATGGTCCCCAATTCACCTCGGACAAATGGTCCAAATTCGCAGAAAGGAACGGCATAATACTCAGGCACACGTCGATTTATCATCCGGCCAGTAACGGACAAGTAGAGAGGTTTAATAGGGTGCTCATGGGCTCCATACAGGCCGCCATCACGAGGGGCAAAGACTGGGAAAAGGAAGTACAAAGCACCATCTGGGCATACCGCATCACCCCCACCGTTACGGGGTACAGCCCCTTCCAAATCCTACGAGGAAGGCAACCATTCACCAGAGACAATGTTGCTTGGCAAGAGAAGACAATCACCAGCAAGTGGTCTCCAGCGGTCGCACAACACAATCTGGAACAGGCACAACGCATTTACACAGAACACTACAACCGCAACAGAAAGGTGAAGGAGGCAAGGTTGGAAAAAGGGGAGTGGGTCAGAGTGAAGCTGGCAATTCTAAAGCGAAAGGGAGAAAGCAAGTACTCCCCACCCCTAAGAGTGGAAGAGGTGTACGACCGAGCAGCGTTGCTCAGTGATGGAAACGTGTGGTCCCATGACCGCATGGCCAAGTGCAACAAAATCTTACAATGGCCCCGGGAGGACGCGGAAGGGGCGACACCACCACAAGGCACGACAAGGGAAGCAGGAGCTCCTAAGGGAGAATGCGGAGAGAACAGGAGAGAAGAACAAGACGGAGAGAGAGACATACAGGATGGATGGGCCCCAGAGGAAAGAGCCCGGGAAGACGATGAGGATGGAGTGAGAGAGGGCCAGGGCACTCCGGAAGGTAGAAGAGGGATCCCGGTCGCAGAAGGAGGTCAAGAAGGACATACCACCCCGGTAAGACACACCCGGGTTGGGAGAGCAGTGGTGAGACCAGCCAAGTTCAGAGACTATGAAATGGACTGACCACCTGGTTAGGTACATTGTGTTGTATGGTATAAAAGGGGGAGATATGTAGTGTCGCGGTCTAGTTGACGCGCACTACGTCAGGGTTAGGAATGCGCGTAGCGGCCATATTGGACGCTACTGCGCATGCGCATGCGCGTAGTCAGCGCGGCGCGAACGGAGCTTGTAGCCCGGCGCTCTCTCGGTGAGGTGATTAGAAGTTTGAATAAAGGCAATTTACACCGTTATACTTGTCTCCTGCACATCCTTGGGAAGTACCTGCTACCTACAGCAAGTAGCAACATTACATAAACCTTCTTCGACTAGACTTAAAGACCAGCACTGGACCTGCCAGCTGTACTTCCGCCCTCCGGAGTGACCAACTTTAAAGTGCGTCGGGCTGAACGTAATGACGTCGACAGTGTGTTGCTGCGAATTACGTACTGTCTCCCCTTTGCCTCCAGAACCACAGCCTGAGAACCTCAGAGATCATTTTGTCAATGGTTATTTCAAACACTAAAGGAACCTTCTAGAGTCCTGTAAGTCTTGTTGAGTTCCACTCTGAACCGCAGATCCCTGTCAATGGAGCTCTCTGAGGATCAAGTGTGCTCTCTTTACAGCAGAGTGTCCACTCTTAGAAGTGCTGGTGAGCCCTAGAGACCCCGCCTGCCTCACCAGTCTCATGGGATCCTTCTTCTCTCTGAGGATCTAGTGTGCTCTCTTTACAGCAGAGTCTCCAATCTTAGAAGTGCTGGTGAGCATGTGGAGACCCCTCTTACCTCAACAGTCTCATGGGATCCTTGTACTCTCCGAGGATCTAGTGTGCTCTCTTTTCAGCAGAGTGTCCAATCTTAGATGTTCTGGTGACCACGCGTGGACACGTCCTGCATCGCCCGTCTCGAGATCCCTTTTCTCTCTGAGGATCTAGTGTGCTCTCTTTTCAGCAGAGGGTCAAATATTAGATGTTCTGGTGAATACGCAGAGACCCCTCCTGCCTCAACAGTCTCATGGGATCCTTCTTCTCTCTGATGATCTAGCATGCTCTCTTTTCAGCAGAGTGTGCAATCTTAGATGTTCTGGTGACCACGTGTGGATGCGTCCTACATCGCCAGTCTCGAGATCACTCTTCTCTCTGAGGATCTAGTGTGTTCTCTTTACAGCAGAGTCTGCAATCTTAGAAGTGCTGGTGAGCATGTGGAGACCCCTCTTGCCTCAACAGTCTCATGGGATCCTTGAACTCTCCGAGGATCTAGTGTGCTCTCTTTTCAGCAGAGTGTCCAATCTTGGATGTTCTGGTGATCATGCGTGGACACGTCCTGCATCGCCCGTCTCAAGATCCCTCTTCTTGCTGAGGATCTAGTGTGCTCTCTTTTCAGCAGAGAGTCCACTCTTAGAAGTGCTGGCGAGCACGCGGAGACCCTTCCTACCTCACTGGTCTCATGGGATCCCTCTTCTCGCTGAGGATCTAGTGTGCTGTCTTTGCAGCAGAGAGTCCAATCTTAGATGTTCTGGTGACCACGTGTGGATGCGTCCTGCATCGCCCATCTCGAGATCCCTCTTCTCTCTGAGGATCTAGTGTGCTCTCTTTACAGCAGAGTCTCCAATCTTAGAAGTGCTGGCGAGCACGCGGAGACCCCTCTTGCCTCAACAGTCTCATGGGATCCTTGTACTCTCCAAGGATCTAGTGTGCTCTCTTTTCAGCAGAGTGTCCAATCTTGAATGTTCTGGTGATCATGCGTGGACACGTCCTGCATCGCCCGTCTCGAGATCCCTCTTCTTGCTGAGGATCTAGTGTACTCTCTTTTCAGCAGAGAGTCCACTCTTAGAAGTGCTGGCTAGCACGCGGAGACCCTTCCTACCTCACTGGTCTCATGGGATCCCTCTTCTTGCTGAGGATCTATTGTGCTCTCTTTTCAGCAGAGAGTCCACTCTTAGAAGTGCTGGCGAGCACGCGGAGACCCTTCCTACCTCACTGGTCTCATGGGATCCCTCTTCTCGCTGAGGATCTAGTGTGCTGTCTTTTGATCAGAGAGTCCAATCTTAGATGCTCTGGAAAGCACGCGGAAACCCCTCCTGCCTCACTAGTTTTTTTATTAGAGCAGCACAAGAGCAATGCTACAGAATTAAACAAGAGTGTATCCATCAAAGGCTAATGCATGTCACAACATGGCCCCGGTAACGTGCAACGAGAGAGAGCCCGTTAATGTACATACGTGCATAGCAGCAATTTAATTACTAAATGTTCTTACATGGATCTCACACTTTTACATTCATTGACCTTTATAGCGTCAGAAAAATAAAGTGCAGCAGTGCAAAGTGGAATTACAGCAAAGTAGCACTTAATTTATCATGAAAATACAAAATTTCATCCAACAATACATAACACCTCCCAATTTGAATCATATGGCACACGGTGTCGAAAGTGCAAATAGAGCAAAAGAAACCCAATACCATTCCTACTATATCCACATTGATTCATTTATAAAAAGGAGAAAAAATCTTGCCCATATGAACCTAAATCTTCGAGTGGCACTGACTCTCTCCGCATAGGCTTTCTCAAATCTATATGTCCTACACATTTTACTAATCCCACGACCCATCGTTGACTGCTTAGCTGTTCGCCAATCTGTAAAATAAGTGATCTTGCCACAGTAATCGATACCAATATAAAATACTGCTGGTGTGTCCTAAGGCATTTAACCTCACCAGAAGAACCAAATAGATCCAACATACATGATGGGTCAATTGCAGTGGACACAAAACGAGAAGTAATTATAAAAACTTCGGTCCAAAATTGCTGTAAATGAATACATTAAAAAAATATGTGTACCCAACCACCTGCATCCTGCTTCTTACATCTAAAAGAGTGGGATACATCTTATATAATTTTGATGGCGTATAACACAGCAACCATCTTGAGAAAAAATAATTCTTTTAAAATTAGCTCCCTGTAACGCTTCGTAACTCAGCTCGCAGAGCGATGACCCTTCTTTTAAATTAAATTTACATCCTGTCTCAGAATGTGTTTTCTTTAATTTGTCCAAGATATCTTTTTCCCCTTTTTGGCTGTGGTGCAACAGACGGTACCATGTGCCTATCCCCAATTTCTTTATCACCCTCTGTCTAGCAATCAGATATGAGGACTCATTCAGAATACTATAATTACCTTTTTTTAAACTCGCAATCTGAAAAAAACGTAAACATAAAGCCGTACTTTCGTTACCGGCTTGCATCTGAACCGTATCCTATGTGATTAATCTATCAAAATGTAAAAAAAATTCAAGTCAAACAAATCCCAGTTCTTGCCAGACTTGCACAAATCTTCTAGACAGAGATAAACCACCAGCTGCACAATCCTGAATAGGGAATAGGCATGGTAGACCTAAATATTTAGAGAATTAAAAAACACCAGAAGCAACATGAGGGCAAGGAGTGAGAAAAAAGAAAGAGGAAACACAAATTCTCTGACAAGGAGCAGGAGGTGCTCATTGAGGAGATGGTTTGCAGCCATGAGCTCCTCTTTGGGAAAAAGGCACTGCGGGTCCCTGAGTCCAGGAGACATTCAGGAAAAAGTCAATGCTGTGGGTGTGACCCATCGTACGGTGGAAGAACCGCGTAAAAGGTGGTATGACATGCGGCAAAGGTCGAAGGAGAGGGTGGCCGCCAGACTCAAGGAGTCCAACAAGACCGGGGGAGTATCATCCACAGCTGCAGAGCCAACACCCCACGAGGAGCTGGTGGAGTCAACCCTCCTGCCTGAGAGCGTCAGTGGTGTGGCTGACATAGACAGCTCCGACCCTGCAACCAGCAGCCAAGGTAAGATGCATGCAAAATAGATCCGCACACATCCCCATCCCATGCACACAGTCAGGAATGCACAAAATCCAAACTACACATGTCACTCCGGTCCACTTCATACAGCACACCCAGCAATGCAACATGGGAGACGTAGTCAGATGTATGATAGTGTGTCCATGAGACATAGGAAATTAAAAGCAACATGTGAATCAGTGATAAGGGAATAAAAAAAGAGAGTGTCAAAAGTTAGCCAAGACAAATTTCACAAACTTTATTGAGTGCAAAATGCAGACAATGTCACAAACTCATGTATTCCCCTTTACAACCACAGATCAATCTAGGACACTTGATGACAGTGCAGAGGGAGATGAGTACGGAAATCCAGAGGACCAGGCTGATGATGGGGACTCAGGTGAAGAGACAGAGCACACACCAATCATGCGCAGGAAGCGCACACATGTGCTTCCACTGCCACCATTGGAGGATGACATAGAGGCCACAGGGGAGGAGAGTGAGCAAAGAGAGGCAAGGCAGGGTGTGTCACACATGCGTGGTCAGGAAACCCCACAAATGAGTGTGCCAGGAATGGAAAGACGCAGGTCAAGGCACAGGAGCAGCACTGCCACAGATGGAGAACATACAGTCTTTGCAGGTCTTGAGGACAGCATGCTGCAGGTACAGCGCCAGCAACAGAAATCATTGCGCTCTATCAATAGGCAGCTCAGCAGACTGAACAAAAATCAGCGGTACATGGGGGAGGGCATCATGGCCATGGCCGGTGCCATGCGTGACCTCTGTGTCACATTGAAGCATGACCAAGACGCCAGGGACAGGGCTGCCCAACGTGCCAACGCACGTCTGCATAACTACACCAAGGCGGTGAACCGCCTGTGCACCAGCAACTTGACCCGTCGCAGCATTACCATGCAGGTGGAAATGTCACACTGCTGCCAGGACATTGCAAGAAGCCTGGCGCAGTAGAGCAGATGCAGAAGGCAAACTCAGGTGGCACAGCACTCATGGTCTCTGGGGAGAGTGCGGTGACCTCAAGCAGGAGCAGCAACACACCTACATTGCCAGATGCCAGAAGGCGCAGTGGCAGACAGGGTGCAGCACCTAGGAACCCAACGGAGGGCACTCAGCCTGTAGAACGGTCAGCAGCAACCCGTCACCAAAGGCAGTGAACTGTACAATTAAACTGTAGCGTTAATGGGTGATGCAACCCATTCATACATATTGAACACTTTTTTTGGAACTACCTGCACTGTGGACATAACATGTGCTGGGTACAGCAACAGTCAATGTGTTTGAACTATGAATAAACACAGTACTGATTTAAATCATCATTTTGCCTCATGTCATCATTACTCACCTAGAAGTAGTTCTGTGTGATCTCAGTCCGTCTCTGACGTCCGGCAGCTGCCCCAACTCCTGATGCTGGTCTGCCAGGGAGAGCTGGGCCATCGTCATCTGATGTATCTGTACCGGTCACGTCAATTGTGGTGCCTTTCCTCATAGCCATGTTATGGAGCATTGCACAGCTTGCCACGATTTTACAGCAGGTCTCAGGTAGGGGTGGGCGGAATTTGCGTAATTGCGTTACGCAAATCTCCGCGAAACGGTAAAAAATCTCCGCGAACACGCAGAAATTCCGCGAACACGCAGAATTGCTTGTTCGCGATGGTTTTTTCCTGTTCACAATTGCTGTTTGCGTGCTCGGGGAGAAATATCTCGCGAACACGCATTTTGAGAACGCGAACAAGCACAAAACTTCGCGAAATCGTGGAAAGCAGACTTTTGAGCAATTTCGCGGTCTCCGCGGAACGCGAAATTACGCAAATTCCGCAAATTCCGCGAGCGGAACGGATTTTACCGCCCAGGCCTAGTCTCAGGGCTGTATTGCAGTGCACCTCCACTTTTATGCAGGCACCGGAACCGGCTCTTTAGGATTCCAAACTTACGCTCTATGACGCAGCGCGTAAATCTGTGTGCCCTGTTGTATCTCCTTTCCCTTGCATTGGCTGGATCCAGATACGGGGTCAGGATGAAGTCCCACACTGCATAGGCACTGTCACCTGCAGTGATAGAAACAATAGGTGAGTCACTGTCCCCCACCTCAAGATGTACTGGATGGATGGATGTGTGCCATGCATTTACCTAGCAGGTATCCCTCTCCAACCTCTCCAGCACTCAGACGTCTGTGTATCCCACTATGTCTAAAGATGAAAGAGTCGTGAGTACTGCCAGGGTATTTAGGTACAATGTCATTGATAATATACTTAGCATTGCACACCATCTGTATATTCAGGGAGTGGTAGCATTTACGGTTCCTGTAGACATATTCAGTTGCTGCTGGGGGTGTGATGGCCACATGGGTCCCATCAATGCAGCCAATGACGTGGGGGAAATGTGCATTCTGGTAGAAGTCCAGTTTTGTTTACTGTAATGCCTGATGTGTGCTGGGGAAGTATATGTGATGTGATAGCCTCTGTAGCATTGCATTTAGAAAGGCATGGAAAAAGAGCGACAGGCCACTCTGTGAGACCCCGCCAACCTCTGCTATCACCCCTTGAAAACTCCCTGAGTCCAGGAGGTGCAGGGAGCACAGGACCTGCACATGGGTGGGAATTGTTTGGGTCCTGCGTGTTGGGTTTTCCAAATAGGGTTTCAGCTCCGCAATCAGGTCCAAGATGGTCTGTGGGTGCAGCCTGTACTTGTCAAGGATCTCCTCCTCGGTCTGCTGGAACAGAGTGACGCGCAGCCTGAAGATCCGTTCTTGTCTCATTTTCCTCTGTGCAAGAGCCCGAATACGCAGCCTCCTGGCTCTCAGATATAGTGCTGCCAATGTGGAAGGATTTGTTGCATTGTGGGCTGCTTTAAGTGCCTTGCACCTGGTTACCACCTGCATGCACTTGGTGTTAATAGCGATTTCTTAAATAGCGAATTTGACATTTTCGCTAATTGCAATTTTTCTTACATATCCTTGCGATTTCTTAACATGCGATTTCCATTTTGCGAATTTCGCAAACTGTGAAAATCGCATTTTAAGAAATCGCAAAGATATTCACAGATTTTTCATTTCGCAGTGTAAAAAATTGCTTTTTTCGTGATTTCTTACTTTACGATGCGAATGTGTCCCCTACATGGCGAATTGCGATTTTTTAATCGCAAACGCTGTTTTTTCGCGATTTGCAGCGTTTGCGATTAAAAAATCGTTTCATACATATCCCCCTAGATCCCTTAGGAAAAGCTGCTCCCTCTGTTATTTGATTAAAAAGATTGGATAACACTGGAAGTAATTAATCTTGAAACCTCTTATATACTTCTCTGGAATCCCATCACAACCGCCAGCTTTGGAATTGGGCACATTTTTCAGTGCTTCTTCAACTTCTAATGATTTTATAGTAAGGTTCAACTGCTGGACGTGTTCCCCTGACACCAGTGGCAGCTCTAGAGAATCAAAATATGAGCTTTGATCACGCTCTGCTATTCTCTGCATCTCTGCATATATATTTTTTTTATTTCGAGAGAAAAATATCCGCAATCTTCTGATTATCCTCTACTAATTGATCAGACATTGGGTCCTTCAACTGGTTTGTTCTATAGGAGCTCTTCTGACTTTTGGAAGACCATGCTAAGAATTTTCCAATCTGCTCTTTTTTCTCATAGTTTTTGTTGGTATGCTTTACTCCCTATGATCTCTTCTACCCTCAAAAAGTGCCTTAGCGCCTCCTTAGTTTTAGATAATTCCTGCTGCCATATTTTTAGCGATTGTTCCTCAATTGAGGCTGCATTTATCTTTTGTCTGACTTTGTCCACAGCTGCTCCACCTTTTGCTTAAGCTGGTTAGCAATCCGTGCTTTATAGGCGATAACTTGTCCTCTAAAGGCGGCTTTAAAAGCCCCCCAGACCATGAAAATTGAGGCAGTGTTTAAATTAAATTTGAAGAATTCCTTCATAAAAGCTTTTGTCTCCTTAAACTAAGTAGAATCCTCCAGCAATGATTTGTCACACCGCCATCTTCCTTTCTTCTTAGGGATAAACTGAAGGGGGAATATAAAGGAGGCGAACAAATGATCTGAAAAGGAGTTGGGAAAAATCTCAGTCCTACCATCATCCAGCAGTCTTGAAGCTGTTCTGTATCTGGAGGGGTAAGAGGTGAGCTGGGAGAAGCCTGGTTGTCCCGCCCTCCATGGATCTACAAGCCCTAAATCTGTTTTTATCATGTTTATTAACCACGGCATCTTAGGTTTCGAATTGCGCTTAGTTTTATTGGACGTGTCAAGTTTCAGATTTTGAATAAAATTAAAGTTGCCCCCAATGATCAAAGTGTCTTCTGATTGTATTGCCGTATCATACATTTGTTCTAGCGCTGCAGTATCATTATCAATGGGGCCATAATAATTCACCAAATTTAGCCCTATATGCTCCATTCTAACTTTAACCCAAAGCCATCTCCCCCTCTTGTCCTGAATTACTTCCAAAGCCTGCCAATCAATTGAATTTGATAATAAAATCCCAACTCCTCGAACTGCTGAAGTGACGGAAGAAAAATATGCCAAAGGATATTTATTTGGAAGGTACGTCTTGGGATTAGTATAAGTATGGGAACCCAGTCCTTGCGACTTTAGATTACCCTGGACGAAACTCTGCAACATGTATCCTGGACCTTCGACTTTCTATTTCGACTAGAAGATGGAAGAAATCTCCCTTGGGGTCAAGGAGTGACTTCCCTGCTTGGCAAGCACCAAAGATGCAACTGACCAGTCTGCATTGCTGAAGCTCTCGCCGGATGCCGAAGTCTTTGCATCAACAGAGGTAGATTTCCAGACTTCCCCGAGGCTACCCTGAGTCCACAGCAAAGCTGAGGCCTGTGGCTATTGTGGGTGACATGGAACTGTGACCCCTGGACACCGTGAACTTTTGCAGCAACACTATCTTCTGCGATGTCCTCGAAGTTGTGCTTTGGGCTCCGAATAGCCCCAGCCTTGGGCACCTCCTGCACTGAAGATTGCTGGCCTCTACTCCACGAGTGACCCGTGGGCCAGTTTCAAGTGCGACCGCTGGAGGCTCCTTCGCGATCGCTAGCCCATTGGCTAGTAGGTCCCCACAAAGGCAACTCCTCTTCTAATTGGGCTTTTCTGGTTGCTCTAGACATGCCCCAACTTACCCTTGCTGGGTGAGTCCCTCAGACGTTGCTGGTCTGCACCGCAGTCCTTTCTCTGATTTCCAGTGACTTGCCGTTGCTAAGGCTTGTTGGGTACAATCTGGTCGCCGACACCGCAGCACTCGACAGACTTTGTGGGGCAGCTCGAATCCAGCTCCTGGTTGTCATCGGCGCCTCCTGGACCTCGTGGCTGAAGAGTCAAGACACCCATCAACTCACCTGAAGCACCCGACATCTGTGGCATTGGTCCATCCCGCCCTCGGTCACTGGCAAGTGACCCAGACTCTGTCCCCTCTGCTTTCAGGTTCCTTCCATCCTAGATCCAGGCTTGGATCCCTTCGGACACTTCTCCTCTTCACGGCAGCAGCAGTTCTTCGACAGCTTCCATTGTAATCGACGACGCGACCCGACACCAAAAGACACCTGAACAATACAAGTACCCCGGCACTCAAATGTTATAATACTTTTGCTTTAAATCAAACCCTGTTAAGCAAAAAAACCTTATTTAGATATAACACTGTTAGAATCCGGGGTCTCTAGTTGGCGAAGGTATGCACCTGCGACAAGCAGGGACCCTTTCCTCTAAGTCAGGGCAAAGGATTACTCGTGAAAAATAACCCCTGCTCACCCTCTAGATAACGTGGCGCGAGCAGTCAGGTTAGATTCCAGAGGGCATGAGGTTAAGCATTTACGGTATCCCACAACAACCACCAACCCACCACACAGAGACTCCAGACTGTATTTGTAAAAATAAAGCTCTTTATATATAGACTCTTTAAGCAGGCTTCAAATACAGTCTTTCACTTTCAAATAGGGTTCCAGTTACTTGTTGGCAATGTTCCAGGAGGCCACAGTTCTTAAAAGGCAAAGGTAGGTGCGAATTTCCACTTCTTGGGGGCCAGTGCGCACCGTAGTGCCTTCCGTACGTCTCGTACCGGCGTTGGTACGCGGCGTACGATGCGGGTACGATTCCCTCTTCGCCTCACGCTTCTCGCGTGAGCAAGCATACGGGGATTTAATCGGTACGGGCCGTACAGTCGCAGGTACGCTCCGTACAAGCTTGGTACGAGTCCTACTTCGCCTCACGCTTCCCGCGTGAGCAGGCGTACGGGGATCCAAGCAGTAAGGGCCGTACAGTCGGAGGTACGCGTCGTACAGGGGCAGACGTTCGGGGCACACAGTACCTTAATTCTTTTATGGGGAGTTTGAGGCGGCCTCGGCAGTCATCAGAGGGGCATCCCGCGTCGCGTTGCAGTCCCGCTTGGTCAGAGGACTGCGATGATTGGTGGGGCACCTCAGGACTTCCACAGCTCACTCGAGGGGTGAGGAAGGAGGGCGGCTCGGGGGTGAATTCAGCGCGAGGCGCTGCAACTTCGTCCAGCGATGGCGAACCTTAGTGGCGTCAGTCCTTGCGATGGGCTCTACGACTCGGGGGCCACAGAGCCTCGGTGCTCAGAGGGAGACAAGCCTGTCTTACGATGCGAGCTCCGGCTCGAGGGGGCAGCAGTTTACTTTGATCAGGCCAGTCAGGGAAGGCCGTCACGGTGCTCACAGCAGCACAGTCAAGCAGGGGTCGCGGTGCTCGGCAGGATGGGGCGCACAGGTTCTTTGGAGTCAGGAGGCAATTCACCCGCAGCAGCTTCCTTTTCCTCTTGGGAGGGGTAGCGCCCACTGTTCCTGGGGCGCAGTTCAGGGGGCAAGTTCACCAGCAAGCCCTTGGAGATTGTTCACAAAGCACAAGTTGATTGCAAAGTCTTTCTCAGTCTTTTCCTCTCCTTCTTGCAGCAAGGCACCCACCACAGGCCAGTCTCTCAGGCTTAGAGACAGTAGTCCTCCATGTAGCTTTCCCAGGTCCTCCTCTTCAGGCAGAGTTTCTTCTTGGCGTAAACAGGATCTGATTTCTTAGGAGCAGGGCTCCTTCTTTTATACACAGTTTCTTTTGTTCTTTGTCGCCAGGGGGCCTGTGCCTGGCTCATTCCGGCTTTGGAGCACTTTGTTGTGGTGACTCTGCTCTTTCCTTTCAGTGCATAGGGCAGAGACATCAGCCGCTCCACAGGGGGCGGAGCCAGCATTGTGGTTGCAGAGCACAGGTCTTTTCAGAGTCAAGGTGCACTTGACACACTTCCGGATACGCCGCAAACCCTGTGATTTGACAGCTTTCACCGGCCCGGTTACCTTCCCACACGTAAGTGCTCGATTCTGCACTCGGTACTTCTCACGAACCTCTCAGTTCTCTCGATTCACTTCGCTTATCCGTGGTGTTTACCCTATTCACGACTGAGCAATTTTATTGATTCATGCACCTTTTATGCAGACTTTGCTCCTCACGGTATTTGGTATCTCGTATGGACTTTTCAATCCTTCGGACTCACTGCGTTTTTCTTGGGGTTCACCTCACCTTCTATGTAGTAGTTTCTCTGGGTTTTCTTCCCTTAACGCACATTCTGGATACTTGTATTAACATCCATGAAATACGATCGCATTCGACACCTTTTTGTTTCCTTTGGTTCTCACTCTCACTTACCCAGCCTTTACCTTCCCGCATCTACTCTGGTCACTAGCACCTACTTTTACATTTCATAACATTTTACATCTGGCACACAAAGACTTTTTTCCACTTTTGCACGCATTTTTTCAAGTACTTGTACTATTATGCTTACACAGATGTGTTTAAATTAAGGCTGATTCCTTGTATCCTCTTATTTCAGTGCTGCCCCTTATGAAGGGCCACACTGGCCCGAAATGCATTGGGCTATATCGAGTTATGACTTATGATGTGAAATACACTTGTTGGTGACCTTGAAATGTTTTGAATTGAAGAACGTTTATCTGAATGATTTACACGAATAAATTTGAAATCATCCTATTTACCATCGCAGAATTGATTTCTTTATTGGAGTGCAATTCGAGGGACACGCTCTCACCCAGAACGTGCTTTCGTCATAATTCCAGTAGGTGCACTTGTGCAGTCAGCATGACAGTACCAGACTGCACGCAGGTTCTGCAGTGGCAGACCTTAAACACATTTTACTAGGCCGCTTCTGTGGGTGGCACAACCAGTGCTGCAAGCCCACCAGCAGCATTTGTATTTACAAGCCCTGGCACTCCTGGTGCACTTTACTAGGGGCTGATAGTAAACCAAATAAACCAAACATGGACACCAATCAATGTATACATTTTTCATAGGGAGCACTTGCACCGTGGCACTGATTGGCAGTGGCACAGTGCCCTGAGCATCTAACACCAACAAAACACATGAGGCACATCAGAAAAAAGTGGAAGGGAAACTCACGCCAAGGTGCCAGGTCTAACAAACACTGATTATAAACAGAGATGGATTCATACAAAAAGGTTATGTGTTTAATTTTTGTCAAAGCATAAAATATAGACAAAACATTCTAACGGTATGATTTTGAAATACAGAAGACCATGTAGACCCCTTAATTTGTCATGAGCTTGACAGTTGCAGTATCAATTATGGAGGGTGTCTGAGGCTCTATGGTCTTGATCCCAAGAATGCAACAGCCGACACGTGTTTTGTCACATCAGTGACTTCCTCAAGGCTGTAAAGATAATGACATGATCTCACATTTTGTGCATGTTAGAATGTTTTGTCTGTATTTTATGCTTTGACGAAAATTAAACACATAACCTTTTTGTATGAATCCATCTCTGTTTATAATCAGTGTTATATCTAAATAAGGTTTTTTGCTTAACAGGTTTTGATTTAAATCAAAAGTATTATTACGTTTGAGTGCCGGGGTACTTGTATTGATCATTTCATCACATAGTCACGGCTTTACGTGATCCATGTGTCTGTGTACCCAAGGTAGTAGGGAATACTTGTAACCCCTAGAGGCACCATTTCTGAATTTGTTTGTGCTGGTATTTACTAAGATAAATGTCAATTCTCTCTCATTGCCCAGTCTGATTATATACTGATTACTGATGTGCGATCATTCAAACACTACTACCGTCTCTCTCTGGTTTTACCAAAAGGCACCTATGCACCCGGCTTCCCTGGGTGAGGCAACACGAGTACTCCGGTGCTCCCGTGGGTGCTAGCCCTAGAACTTCTTAAGTCCAAAAGGGTTTGGTCCTGACTCGATTCTAAGTGTCCCTAATCTTTAAATTTCCAACCACGTCATTGCCCATAGAAGCTAACGGGAACCCGCGGTTGTGTTTATACACTGCACACGGCCCCCGTGGGTCCCCTGTGTCACTACCTTGGGTGGTTCCTTGGGGTCCCAGCGATTCTACAGGCTCCAGGCCTTGTGTCTAGTCCAGTCGTGGTTCTTATATCACTTTATTGGTATTGGTTTGGTACGCCCCTAGGGCCCAAACGTGTATTTGTGCTATTACTGTTGATTGCTAACTTGTAAATTAAGCACTTCGAACTCCAGTCCCATAAAAAGACTAGAGGGGTGTGTTTGATCTTAAATACATATATTTTAAATATATACCTGGTGTGGTTGTCCTTTCATTTGATCATTCAAGAGATTATAGACTGGTAAAACAAGCTGCTTTACATTCCTTCAAGACTTAGCTTGAAGGCTGCTCTCCATAGCTACCACTAGGATAGCTTTCAATAAAGGTTTTCTTTAACCTATCAAAGTAAGGGGTTGTTTGGACTGATACAAGGTGCCCACTAGAACTAGTAGACAGCATATATCAGGCCACCTTCTCACAGAGACCAGAAATAGTCCACCTCCAATATTTAGTTATAAGATTATCAATTGAGGTGTAGTTAGTGTGGTGTCAGCCTGAGAGGAGAAACCTACTCTACAGGCTATGTTTAATAGTGAGGCAGTAGGATTTAGATTGTTGCTTTTGTGTGGTTGTGGATGAGGTCGTTCAGTAATTGCAAGTTCCTTGCATCATGCCAGTGGAGTTACAAAAACAATTAACAATCTGGGGTCTCACGTGGGAGTTTGTTAGTGCGACCTCTTCTTGGAGGTGATTTTTAGGGGTGGGCGGAATTTGCGTCGCAAATTATCGCGAAAATGTTAAGAATCTCCGCAAACACGCAGAAATATCGCGAAGATGCAGAAGTTTTTTTCCCGCCCGTTCGCGGTACTTTCTGCGTGGTCGCGGCTCGCCAACTTACCCATGCGGTTGCTCGCGGGCGCGGCCATCTTGTTTTCACTCTTCTCGCGGTGCATGATCGCGAGAAGAAAGACGTGATCGCGCGACCAATGACTGCGGGTGCGATCTGTCGCGAGACAGCGAAAATTGCTACCAACAATCCAACATCTCGTGGAGAACGCGACCGGATCGGGAAAACTTGTCGGCGAACGTGGGGATTCAGGTAAGGCGATCGCACGCGCGCGAGAATGTATTATTTTACAGCGCGAACAAGAAACAAATTATCGCTAAGCTGCGGAATGCGGAAATTTTGACATTTTCGCGCTCTCCGCGGAACGCGAAAATGTAAAATTATCGCAATTTCCGCGAGCGGAACGGAAATTTAGCCCAGGCCTAGTGATTTCAGTACAAGTCCTCTCATCCGTGATGTAAATAAAACAGTCCCTGAGTGGTATTGGGATTATTATATCTGTGTCCTCAAAGTACTCAGGGTGTAATTCATCTTGTGAACTGTCCCCATGGGATATTATCATTCAGACCTGTCGTATCTGTGCGCAAATTGAACACCCATCTTTGTTCTTTTTCCAGCAGCTTCTGTTCTAAATTTTCATAGTGTGTCATATGTTCTAACACTACCCATTGCATGTCATTTGGGGTTTGTTTCTTTTCATTAAACTGCGCCGTCATCCTCGTGCTTGGCCTGTGGCACCTGATGTTGCTACGGTGCTCACATATTCTTGTGCTGACTTTTCTAGTAGTCATGCCTACATAGTGTAGGTTACAGCTACATGTGATCATGTATATCACCCCTGAGCTGTTGCATGTGGTGAACTTTCTTAGTTTCCAAGTTGCTCCTGTGTTGAAACTAAAGTCACCTTCTTCGTGGTAGCAGTTAGGTGGCACACACTGTAGTTGCCACATAGGTGATGGCCTGTGGGAAAAGTACTGATTACCTGCTCTTGAATTGGGATTTGGGTGAGTGTGTACTAGGATGTCCCTAAGGTGTTTGCCTCTTTGTGAGAACATGGGTAGTGGGATATTTAGTTTCCCACTGTTGAGGATGCTCCACTGCTTCCTTACTAGCTTTGAGACTTTATCCGATGCTATGTTAAATGTTGTTATACAAATGGGTCTTTTTTCTTTTTCTCTGTCCTCTTTTTCATATGTTTCCAGAAGAGCGTCCCTGTGAATATTGGCTGCTCTTTTCTTTGCTTTATTGATGGTCTTAGCAGGGTATTTTCTCTTCCAGAGTTTTTCGGATAGGTCTTTTGCCTTTATTTCATAATCCCTTATTTCTGAGCAATTCCTCCGGAGAAATTTGCCAAAAGGGAGGTTTTCTTTCAGGTGGCGAGGGTGAAAACTGTCATAGAATAGTTGGCAGTTCTTGGTAGTGGGTTTAAAGTGAGTGTTAGTCTTAAGGGTCCCTTCTGCCGCATAGATGTTGAGATCTAGGAACACCAATTCTGATCTGCTCATGGTGTGTGTGAATTTTAGGAATGGGTCCTGTAGATTGAGCCATTGGAGGAACTCGTTTGCTTCAGATTCGTCGCCTTTCCATACCATGAGGACATCGTCAATGTACCTCTTCCATTCCAGTATTTTTTCCCAGTGTGGATTGTTGTCTGACAAAATGTGTTTTTCTAAGTGGTAAAGGTACAATCCCGCGACACTTGGAGCAAATGTACTCCTCATGCTGGTCCCATGTCCTTGTCAGAACAGGATGTCTTCAAAACGGAAATAATTCTCAATCAAAGCCCATTTGCAGCAATCAAGGACTATATGTTGTGGTGTGTGGTAGGGACATTCTGCTCCATATAGGGTTTCCTCTAGTACCTGTTTTCTTCTGCCAGAGTCAGCTGGTGATATCAGGCATTTAGATCCAGCTTGGAGAACCATCGGGAGCCATTGACGTCAGCTATGATTTCATCCATGGTTGGGGTTATGTGGCGCTCCCTCCGAATGGCTTTATTTGGGAGCCGCCTGTCTATGCATAGTCTTATCTTCCCTGGCTGTTTTGGCTTATTGGCAATGACCATAGGGGAGACCCAACACTTTTTCTATAACCCCTTTTTCTTCTAGTTTTTGTAGTCACCAGTGGTTGAAGGTGGTGCCGGAATGCTGTGGGCGTTATTGTAGGGTCGATGTGAAGCTTAACAGGTGGGTGCTTGATGCACCCCAGACCTTCAAAAAGGTTTCAAAATCGGTCGAGGAAATCATACGTTTGGTTCACTTTCACGCTCCTTGCAAACAACACTAAGGCTAGGTCTTCTGCGGTGTGGCTGCTGATGAGCATGTCCTCTTCTTGTTTGATGACATGGATCGTTGTCATGATTTTGTTGTCTTCCGATTGAATGGGCACAGTCATCCGCCCGTGGAGCGGCAAGGGTGACTGGCTCCCATATGCAAATACCTTGGTGTTGGACGGCACTAGCTGCGGCTTGGGCTATAGGCAATTTTACTGCTGTATTCACATGACGTTCACGGAGGCCCAGTGTCAATGACAGCCTTTACTTCTGACTGCTATGCGATTGTGCTTGTGGGTTGTGGCCTCCAGCGTCTTTCTAGTTCCCTCATGAACGAGATATGGAATGTTCCTTTGTCTTTATCCTCCCTTGGCGATGAGTCTACCACACGATAGGTCGACTAAGGGTTAGTCTTGGACTCACCAGCATGTGTGAGGGTGGTGCTTGACAGCTGACGTACCAATTTTCTCAGGGGCTTGCCACCTTGGTTGGGGATCCCACAGTGGGAGCATGTTCTGCCTTGGGCGGGGCAGGCATTGATTAGGTGTTCTTCCCCCCACACAGTATCCGCACTTGCCCTTCTGTGATTGGGCCTGGCACCCTCTGTGACCTTTCCCTCTGTCCTTCATCCTCATTGCATCTACCCGCTCTGTCTTGACGAAGACATTCTTGTCTGGCATCCGTGTTAGCGCTAGGTCCATTTCGTTGGCTTTTGCGGCAGACAGGTCATGTGACCTCGCAAAGATTAGGATCTCATCTAGAATTATGTTGATTGCCTTAGGATAAGGCCATGCAGGGTCTTGTTGCGCCACCCCTGGATTTGCTTGGCGCGGATCTCTTTGGGCTGGTCATCGGCCATACAGGTGCTTGCTAGTTCTCTTGGCCGAGCAAAGAAAGTATTGATTGACTCGACTTCTCATTGTCTGGCTTGTCACAGTTTAAATCTCTCAAAATCCAGATTGAGTTGCGGATCAAAGTGGGCATTGAGTACTCTCATGGCAGCATCATAGTCTGTGGGTGCGCCTGTGTTTGGTAGGTGTTTGAATAATAGGTAGATTTCCTCGCCTGCATAGTGTAGGAGCAGTGACCGCTTAACGGCTTCATACGTTTCGCGTATGGCTATAAAGTAGTTGTCCAGGCACCCTACCCATGTTTTCCATCTGGGGGAGGCAGTCGCGGGATCGGCCAGTTCAGTGAATGGGGGTAGTACCCCTGTGAGCTAATGTTGCATGACGACATGGCCAGGCTGTTGTGCAGCGTTTGGTTCATCCCCCATTTCTCACATCTAACGTGCAACTGTTCTCTGCCAGATGGGGTTGGTGTTATATCTGCTTGATATGTACTTTATTTAGAGCTCCCTTGTCTGGTGAGCATTCTTTTCTTTCTACCACTTCCCTCTGATCTGTGCTTGTGTGACCTCTTGTTTTTTTTCCTTATTTCTTTTACAGGTGGATGTTTTATGCCAGGCTGCTGCATTAGCTAATGCTTGTTGAGGGCCGTGTGGAAGTGCACCCCTAGTGAGACAGTGCCTCAGCATGAGTTCCAGGTACTGGTGCACTGGAGCGCCTGCAGGCTCCAGGCAGGGGGCGATGTTTGATCGCCTACGGTTTCTGCTTGCCTCTTTGTTCCCACATGTGACTCGCTGCCGGTAACGAGATGTCTCCGCCCATCAAGTCGGGTGGGAGCCACTCACTGTGTCATTTCTGGCAGGGGCACAGACAGCGGCGCGCTGCCGGCTCAGGAGTGGTGCAGGGGAAAGTCTTTGATACAAGCAGGAGGGCTCGCCCCGCCCTCGTCGCCAGAGTAGCGTCTAGAGCGGTCAGGTAAGCGCTGCGGTATGCGATGGGGCCTTGCGGTAGTGTACAGTAAAATGAAAGACATACATCAAGCAGTCCTTACCCTTTTATTTTATAACCTCGGGCCACGCCTTGCCCGAGCTGACGGTGAAGTGTGACAGCATCCGGTTCACCTGCCGGGGGAAAGACAGGACCGCTGACCTTCCACACTTGGAGTGGTCCTGCGCGTGCGCCAAAAAAAAAATGCGCGCAAGGAGCGATGTGCGCGTGGATGGAGATGCGTTCAATGCCACCCAGCCAATCATGAAGAGCTTCTGTTCCATGCGCCTCTAACGTCCTCTCACAAACGTTGCTATTAAATGTAACACTTTCAACTATTGGACATGCAGGTCCTGGCGTATCATATTCACAATAAGTTGCATTGAGAAAGTATTTTATCAAATTGAAAACTCACCCATGTCCAAGAAGACAGCGGGAATTAAACGTTTCTTTTCTTCTTCTCTGGTTTCATGTAATCAGGGGTGAAGGTCAGTGCCTGTCCCTTGCACTGAGTGGCCTTGGATCCCGCTGTAAAGATAGGCCGCACACTCACTGACTCAAGAGGTCAGTGCTTGTCCCCTGTATTGACTGCTCCTGGAAGCCGATGTAAAGATAGGGCGCACACTTACTGACTCAAGAGGGCAGTGCTTGTCCCCTACACAGACTGCTAATGGATGCCGATGTAAAGATAGGCTGCACACTCACTCGCTCAAGAGGTCAGTGCTTGTCCTCTGCACTGACTGGTGCTGGATGCCGATGTAAAGATAGGCCACACACTCACTGACTCAAGAGGTCAGTGCTTGTCCCCTGTACAGACTGCTCCTGGAAGCCGATGTAAAGATAGGCCGCACACTCACTGACTCAAGAGGTCAGTGCTTATCCCCTGTACTGACTGGTCCTGGATGCCGATGTAAAGATAGGCCGCACACTCACTCACTCAATAGGTCAGTGCTTGTCCTCTGCACTGACTGGTGCTGGATGCTGATGTAAAGATAGGCCGCACACTCACTCACTCAAGAGGTCAGTGCTTGTCCCCTACACTGACTGGTCCTGGATGCCGATATAAAGATAGGCCGCAAACTCACTCACTCAAGAGGTCCATGCTTGTCCCCTGCACAGACTGGTCCTGGATGCCGATGTAAAGATAGGCCGCACACTCACTCACTCAACAGTTCAGTGCTTGTCCCCTACACAGACTGGTCCTGGATGCCGATGTAAAGATAGGCCGCACACTCACTCACTCAAGAGGTCAGTGCTTGTCCCCTTCACAGACTGGTCCTGGATGCCGATGTAAAGATAGGCCGCACACTCACTCACTCAAGAGGCCAGTGCTTGTCCCCTGCACAGACTGCTCCTGGATGCAGATGTAAAGATAGGCCGCACACTCACTCACTCAAGAGGTCAGTGCTTGTCCCCTGCACTGACTGCTCCTGGATGCCGATGTAAAGATAGGCCGCACACTCACTCACTCAAGAGGTCAGTGCTTGTCCTCTGCACTGACTGGTGCTGGATGCCGATGTAAAGATAGGCCGCACACTCATTCACTCAAGAGGTCAGTGCTTGTCCCCTACACTGACTGATCTTGGATGCCGATGTAAAGATAGGCCGCACTCTCACTCTCTCAAGAGGTCAGTGCTTGTCCCCTGCACAGACTGGTCCTGGATGCCGATGAAAAGATAGCCCGAACACTCACTCACTCAAGAGGTCAGTGCTTGTCCCCTGCACAGGCTGGTCCTGGATGCCGATGTAAAGATAGGCCGCACACTTACTCTTTCAAGAATGACGTTGCTTTCGTAAACAGTAAAACTCCAGCTCTTTACCATAACCCCTAGTTTGTTCTCTAAGCCGCTCCCACATGCTACTCATGCTATTCTAAAACCGTGTGTCAAATTTAGTCGGGCTCGGAGTGGCACCACTGTTTCCTTTAAGGCGATAAAGACATTTTTATTATAAGCACAACATAAACTACTGAAGGAATTCAGAACAAAACATAAATGTACGTTACTGCACAGATTTACACCACACAACATAACTAGACGTTTACTACATGGATTTACACCAAACTCAACATAAATGTAGAACTTTACTAAACGGATTTACACCACACACAACATAAAAGTAGAACTTTACAGCACGGCTTCACACCACACACAACATAAATGTAGAACTTTACTGCACGGATTTACACCACACAACATAAATGTAGAACTTTACTGCACAGATTTACACCACACAACATAACTAGACAAATACTACATGGATTTACAAAACACTCAACATAAATGTAGATTGAATGTATTTACATCACACACAACATAAATGTAGAACTTTACTGCACTGCTTTACACCACACAACATAAATGTGGAACTTTAGTGCACAGATTTACACCACAGAACATAACTAGACATTTACTACATGGATTTACACCACACTCAACATAAATGTAGAACTTTACTGAACAGATTTACACGACACACAACATAAATGTAGAACTTTACTGCTAGGCTTCACACCACACAAAACATAAATGTAGAACTTTACTGAATGGCTTTACACAACACAACATAAATGTAGAACTTTACTGAACAAATTTACAACACACAAAATAAACATAGAACTTTACTGCACAGCTTTACACCACACACAACATAAAAGTAGAACTTTACTGAATGGATTTACACCACACACAACAAAAATGTAGAACTTTACTTCACAGATTTACACAACACAACATAAATGTAGAACTTTACTCCCCAGATTTACACCACACAACATAACTAGACATTTACTTTATGGATTTACACCGTACTCAACAGAAATGTAGAATTTTACTGAACGGATTTACACCACACTCAACATAAATGTAGAATTTTACAGAATGGATTTACACCACACTCAGCATAAATGTAGAATTTTACTGCACAGCTTCACACCACACAACATAAATGTAGAACTTTACTGAACAAATTTACATCACACAACATAAACAAAGAACTTTACTGCATGGCTTTACACCACACACAACATAAAAGTAGAAATTTAATAGATGGATTTGCATCACACAGCATAAATATAGAACTTCACTGAATGGATTTACACCACACAACATAAATGTAGAACTTTACTTCCCGGATTTACACCACATGCAACATAAATGTATAACTTTACTTCACATATTTACACCACACTCAACATAAATGTAGAACTTTACTGTATGGATTTACACCAGACACAACATAAATGTAGACCTTTACTGAACGGATTTGCACCACACAACATAAATGTAGAACTTTACTGAACTGATTTACACCACACACAACATAAATGTAGAACTTTACTTCATGGATTTACACCAGACGCAACATAAATGTAGAAATTTACTGCACGGAGTTACACCAAACAACATAAATGTAGAACTTTACTGAACGGATGTACACCACACAACATAAATGTAGAACTTTACTGCACAGCTTTACACCACACACAACATAAAAGTAGAACTTTACTGAACAGATTTACTTCACACAACATAAATGTAGGACTTTACTGAAAGGATTTACACTCCTCACAACATAAATGTAGAACTTTACTGAATGGATTTACACTGATTGATTGATTGAATAATTGTTAAACAGTTCGATTATTAAAATCATTACAGTAAAAAGCTAAAATTAGTACCCCACCCACCCTTTCCACCCCCCTCCCGGTGCCTCTTGTGAAATTAACTACACCACAAAACATAAATGTAGAACTTTACTGCACATATTTACACCACACAACACAAATGTAGAACTTCACTTCACATATTTACACCACACAACATAAATGTAGAACTTTACTGAACAGATTTATATCACACAACATAAATGTAGAACTTTACTGAACAGATTTACACCACACAACATAAATGTAGAACTTTACTGAAGAGGTTTACATCGCACAACATAAATGTAGAACTTTACTTCACAGATTTACTCCACACAACACAAATGTAGAACTTTACAGAACAGATTTACAACACGCAAAATATAAATGTAGAACTTAATTGAACAAATTTACATCACACAACATAAACGTAGAAATTTACTGCACGACTTTACACCACACACAACATAAATGTAGAAGTTTACTTCACTGATTTACACCACACACAGCGTAAATGTAGAACTTTACTGACAGGATTTACACTACACACAACATAAATGTAGAACCTTACTGAACGAATTTACATCACATAACATGAAAGTAGAACTTTACTGCATGGCTTTACACCACACAACATAAATGTAAACTTTACTAAACAGATTACACAACACTCAACATACATGTAGGAGTTTACTCAGATAGCATGCTTTTTGTGATTTGGTTTAAATTTGCTCAGTAGTTTTTGAGATTAGTGTTTCAAAAAGGTGATGTGTTGGCTTGAAAGGGTTAGCACGTTTTTAGGTCGAGCATGGGCAGCGCATGTGCTGCTCTGCGGCATGCTGTATTGGAGTATGAAATTTAAGCCCCGCCCATCTCCGTCCATATTTGTCATTGGCTTGTGTCATTGCCCTTCATAAATGCTGGCTTCTGATTTGTTAATAGGCTTGTTAGGTCCTCCTTAGTGACGCTTGTCTTCATTTATAAACTTCCATGAGGACTGGCCCTTGTTGTTACACAGTATGTCTTTTTTAGTCTGTAAGCACTATTTTCTTTCATGATTTTCTCCTACTCCAGGCACAACATGCTTTCCTGCAACATTCTGCTCGCCATGCACGCATTAACTTTCTGAGCAGCCCGGGATAATGGCGGCCACTTCTTTGAAAGGTCTTGCATTTACAAGAGTTTGAGCTATTGGCATTGTAAATGCCAATGCCTTTTATTTATGTGTTAATAAGCAAAACAGATAAATAAAATGCATTGCAAATGCTTGTTATATCCTGAAGTTGAAAAGCCATTTTCTATCTGCTTATAACTTTAGAACTGTTTGAAGAATGTGTCTGAAATTTGGCAGACGTGTAGCACATTCAAATTATGATTGGTGTTTACAAATTTGTGGAGCTCCACCAATAGAGGAACCATTAAAAAGGTTGGCAAAAAAGTGTTAATTTGCTAATATATTTGGCACTGTGTGATAAATATGTACAAAGTTTGGCAGACATGTAGAAAAACTGTTTTTTCATTGGTATTTCAAGTTCTGTGACAGTCCTTTGAGAGGTGGGGGAAGGGCAAAGTTAAAGGAAGGCAGTAGTAGAATTTGCATTTGCTTGGAATTTTGGAACTGTTTCATGAATTACATGAAATGCAGCCGGCAGAAAGAAAGTTACACCTCGTGCAGGCCTTTTAACTGTAATGTGTTACCCATATGGGGATGGCAAGTTAAACGGGGAGGTCAGACATTGATTTGCTAATAACCTTGGCATCTGATGGAGCTGCATGATGTGGCAGAGGCTTAGCATCTGTAGCTGTTATGTTATGTTGATTTGTGTATCGCGCTAATCACCAGAGAGGATATCCAGGCACTTGGGCAGGTGTGAGGTCCTCACGGTGCTTATACAAAGTGACGGGTCTCCAGCTTCTTGCGGAACTCAAGAAGTGAGGAAGAGGCTCCGATGTGTTGAGGGAGGTCGTTCCATGTCTTGGGTGCGATATAGGAGAATGAGTGACCTCCAGTTTTGCTTTTGTGGATGGTGACTGTGCGAGTGAGTGCGAGGCAGAGCATAGGTGTCTGGTGAGTTGGTGAAAGTGTATGCAACGGTTCAGGCATTCTGGTCCTGTGTTGTGTAGGGCTTTGATGTTCTCACATTCATGCATTTCTTTCAAGAGGTTGGTCACATTGAAAGGGTGGGCAAAGCAGTGTTCGTTTACAATAAATGTGACACAATTTGATAAATTCTCACAAAATTTGGCAGACATTTAATAGGTTGGGCAGATCTGCCAAGGGGATGTACGGAGTAAGATAAGTGGGGTTAATACAAGATTCAGTCACTGATAACTTTGGCATTGTTTAATAAATGTGGGTACAATTTAACAGACAGTTAACAAATTACAGCCAATGCAAGGATCTCAGGTATTATGCTGATCAGATGGGGAGGAAGGAGTGAGATGAAACTTAAAATGCAGCATCATAATGGCCAGGGCCTGCTGGCCGACCTGTACGGCTTGCAGCCGAAGGCCTTGCGTAGCAAAGCGTGTTTTACCTATATTACCACCAAAGGATTCTGGACATATCATAAGACACAAGGCTGAAGGCTGTGTTATTTTTAATTTTCATAAGAAACCCAAGAACTGAATATTAGACCAAATTACTCATGTTATGTCATTTTTTAGATCACATCTTTAATTTGGTGCAATTAGTGTTTTTCAAACAGGGAAATCATTATTTAAATCAGTAAGTGAAATCCAAGGCTATATTCAGTTGTTCTAGAAAAAGACGAGAAAAGTACTGAATTGTGTGGGTAGGAATGTAGAATTTTGCACAAAACAACGCTCCTTCTTTAAAAAAAAAAAAATACCGACTGTCTGTAGAAGGGAAAGTTTATTGAAGCTGTTCTACTGAGAGTGCAGGCAACAATGGGCCTGAGTTAGAATCATAGTGTTCGGGTTTGCTTGCCTGACATGACTAGAAGACTCATTAATGGACAGTTGTAGAGCTGTGCAGAGGGCTTCGCGACTGTCACTGCGATGACGATGATACCCACATCTCACAGGAAACTATCAAATATTTTCAATATTTAATGTATCCCTGTGAAATATGGCTTGTTATACCACTGCATGTGTTATATAAGTGCCCAAAATGTAATATATAGGTATATATGTGAATGTTGTGACAGAAGAAGAGCACAGAGTAGAGTGTACTTATTTATTTTGCATCAAAGGGTTTCTAGTGCTGCAGGTCATTTTTTGGTGCTTAATTGCACTTTGCTATGTGCAGTCATAGTACTCGTTAAACACTATTTATTAAATTAAGATGCTGATTTTGTGGCCACCACTGGTTTCCTGCCCTAGGATCATGGGTCTTAGATGATATTAGTGCAAGGGGCACTTTGTTGAGCAAGAAGTTGGCTCTGTAAATTTATATTAAAAGATCTAAAACTGGGCATTCAAAAAATAGCGACTAACTGGTGTGATTTCCCTGCCCTGAGCTAGACCGGATTTACACATTCTCAGCGTGGCTCTTTGACAAATTATTTGAGAATTTCCCTTTTGTGTGGCCACAGAAGAGCCTCAGGAGAACATCTAGGATGTTTCTCTTTGGTCAATAGAACCTCTAAGATGTTTTTTCTTGGTCAAGAAAAACTCTAGGATGTTTCTACTTCATCAAAGGAACCTGTAAGATATATTTTCATGTCAGGAAAACCTCTAGGATGTTTTGTCTCGGTCAAGAGAGGCTTTAGGATGTTTTGTCTCGGTCAAGAGAGGCTTTAGGATGTTTTGTCTTGGTCATGCAAACCTCTAGAATGTTTTTTCTTTGTTAACAGAACCTCTAGGATATTTTTTATTTGTGGTCATGAGAACCTCCAGAATGATTCTCCTTGGTCAAGAGAAACTCTAGGATGTTTTTCTTGATAATGAGAACCTCTAGGATGTTTCTTCTGGTCAAGAGAAAGTTTAGGATGTTATTTCTTGATAAAAGAGAACCTCTAGGATGTTCCTCCCTGGTCAAACGAACCTCTAGGATGTTTCTCCCTGGTCAAACGAACCTCTAGGATGTTCCTCCCTGGTCAAACGAACCTCTAGGATGTTTCTCCCTGGTCAAACGAACCTCTAGGATGTTTCTTCTTGATATAGAGAACCTCTAGGATGTTTTTTCTTGATCAAGAGAACCTCAAGAATATTTCTCCTTAGTCATGAGAACCTCTTGGATGTTTCTCCTTGGTCAAGAGAACCTTTAGGATGTTTCCCCTTGAGAAAGAGAACCCCAAGAATGTATCTTCTTGGTCAAGAGAAACTCTAGGATGTTTCTCCTTGATCAAGAGAACTTTTAGGATGTTTTTTCTTTGTCATGAGAACCTCTAAAATGTTTCTCCTTGGTCATGAGAACCTCTAGGATGTTTCTCCTACGTCAAGAAAACCTTTAGGATGCTACTTCTTGATAAAAGAGAACCTCTAGGATGTTTCTCCCTGGCCAAAAGAACCTCTAGTATGTTTCTTCTTGATATAGAGAACCTCTAGGATGTTTCTTCTTGATTAAGAGGATGTTTAGGATGTTTATTCTTGGTCCTGAAAACCTCTAGAATGTTTTTTCATGGTCATGAGAACCTTTTGGATGTTACTTCTTGATAAAGAGAACCTCTAAGATGTTTCTCCTCAGTCAAGAGAACCTTTATGATGTTACTTCTTGATAAAGAGAACCTTTAGGATGTTTCTCCTGGGTCAGATGTACCTCTGGGATGTTTCTTCTTGGTCATAAGAACCTCTAGAATGTTTCTCTTTGGTCACAAGAACCTCTAAGATGTTTCTTCTTGATCAAGAGAACGTTTAGGGTGTTTCTTCTTGGTAAAAAAAAACTCTAGGATGTTTCTCCTTGGTCATGAGAACCTCTAGGATGTTTTTTCTTGGCCATTAGAACCTCTAGGATGTTTCTCCTTGGTCAAGAGAACCTTTAGGATGTTTCTTGTTGACAAAGAGAACTTCTAGGACAGTGATACTCTAATGTGGCCCTCCTGACTTTCACATCCGGCCCCCTAGTCAACAGCATCACTGGGCTGCTATTTTCTCAACTGAGCACAACAATTGAGAAATAGGTTACATAAAAAGGCAAGCCTTTATTTAAAGGTTAGTTGAAGTTAACGAAAGGAAGTAACTAGGTTATCCTGCACTGCCTAGCTTTAGAAACACCTTTAATTTTAAAGACATCTTGCAGCAAAGTGTAAAAATATAATAAGGTCTCTTCAAAACTCTATCAGTGCATTGAGAAGTATTATTTTTTAAATGAATAGTTTTCAAACATGAATTTACAAACATTCTTTTTCCCCCCGCCATGACGATAATGTCAATAGTGAACTAAGATACAAGTCAGTAACACATGAAAAACATTATAGTTTATTAAATCAAACACTGGAGGTTTTGTACAATGTACATCCAAAAGTCATGTATTTCGAGGTCCTTTTATATATGATAATGAAGAAAAAGGAGAGAAAGTGAAATTAAACAATTGCCTAGGATCACACAGCTTGTAAAGTGGGGAAGCTAGGATTATTCCCAGGTTTTCTGGTTTCATATTGTGTAATTCCGCTACTGGATGTATATGCTTCACTTCCCCTACAACCTACTGGCACCCCACCGGCCACCCTGCTAGCAACAATGCGGCCCTTGGTCACATCACAGACAAAACCTTTTAGCCCCAGGAAAAATGCTTATTAGTACCCATGATCTTGTATGTATTTTCTTGGTCAAGTACCTGCACTAGAGGCAGCACGCATCTGGTTAGGGTCACCCAAGAGGAAAGAATGTGCAGACTACGTGGTATGGGACGAACTGGGGATACATTTGCTGATTGTCGCTTTATGAAATCTGAGCATGAAAAATTGATGTCCATTCTTGGAACACAAAGGGAATGAAGATGTAGTGTCAGCAAGTCTTGAGAAGAGGAGAGGATGCTCACGTGACATTGGAAGCAACTGCATTTTTGAAACTTTTAAACAAAATAGCTGATTTTATTAAAAATGTTTTTATTTTGGATCATTTCTTTTTACTTTTACACATACAAATTCAACAAATTGACAAATGTTTATAATCTTTATGCAAGTTGAATATGTTTGGAATAATTATAAAACTGAGCTGAGGCTGTTTAAATGGTGAACCAGTCATAGGCAGTAATAATGATCAAGTCAAAGTCAGTTTTCGAGGCTTTCCACTTCTACTTTTTCAGCACAGAAAATGCACTAGCTGTCCCAGTGTACATCCTTTGAGGCACAAAAAGTGTCAGTAAGCATCGTGCACCACAGCTCCAAAGTGAGGGATCCTAGTTTTAGCAGTGAGAGCTACCTGCTGCCTCCCTGCCCATCCACAGCTCCAAAGTGAGGGATCCTAGTGTTAGCAGAGAGAGCTCCCTGCTGCCTCCCTGCCCACCCACAGCTCCGAAGTGAGGGATCCTAGTGTTAGCAGTGAGAGCTCCCTGCTGCCTCCCTGCCCACCCACAGCTATAAAGTGAGGGATCCTAGTGTTAGCAGTGAGGGCTCCCTGCTGCCTCCCTGCCCACCCACAGCTCCAAATTGAGGGATCCTAGTGATAGCAGTGAGAGCTCTCTGTTGCCTCCTTGCCCACCCACAGCTCCAAAGTGAGGGATCCTAGTGTTAGCAGTGAGAGCCCCCTGCTGCCTCCCTGCCCACCCACAACACCAAAATGAGGGATCCTAGTGTTAGTAGAGAGAGCTCCCTACTGCCCCCCTGCCCACCCACAGCTCCGAAGTGAGGGATCCTAGTGTTAGCAGGGAGAGAGCTCCCTGCTGCCTCCCTGCCGATCCACAGCTCCAAAGTGAGGGATCCTAGTGTTAGCAGTGAGAGCTCTCTGCTGCCTCCCTGCCCACCCACAGCTCCACAGTGAGGGATCAGTGTTAGCAGTGAGAGTTCCCTGCTGCCTCCCTGCCCACCCGCAGCTCCAAAGTGAGAGATTCTACTGTTAGCAGTGAGAGCTCCCTGCCCACCCACAGCTCCAAAGTGAGGGATTCTAGTGTTAGCAGTGAGAGCTCCCTGCCCACCCACAGCTCCAAAGTGAGGGATCCTAGTGATAGCAGTGAGAGCTCTCTGCTGCCTCCCTGCCCACCCACAGCTCCAAAGTGAGGGATCCTAGTGTTAGCAGTGAGAGCTCCCTGCTGCCTCCCTGCCCACCCACAACACCAAAGTGTGGGATCCTAGTGTTAGTAGAGAGAGCTACCTGCTGCGTGCCTGCCCAGCCACAGCTCCGAAGTGAGGGATCCTAGTGTTAGCAGGGAGAGAGCTCCCTGCTGCCTCCCTGCCCACCCACAGCTTCAAAGTGAGGGATCCTAGTGTTAGCAGTAGGAGTTCCCTGCTGCCTCCCTGCCCACCCGCAGCTCCAAAGTGAGAGATCCTACTGTTAGCAGTGAGAGCTCCCTGCCCACCCACAGCTCCAAAGTGAGGGATCCTAGTGTTAGCAGAAAGAGCTCCCTGCTGCCTCCCTGCCCACACACAGCTCTAAAGTGAGGTATCCTAGTGTTAGCAACGAGAGCTCCCTGCTGCCTCCCTGCCCACCCACAGCTCCACAGTGAGGGAACCTACTGTTAGCAGTGAGAGCTCCTTGCTGCCTCCCTGCCCACCCACAGCTCCAAAGTGAGGGATCCTAGTGTTAGCAGAGTGAGCTCTCTGCTACCTCCCTGCCCACCCACAGCTCTAAAGTGAGGTATCCTAGTGTTAGCAACGAGAGCTCCATGCTGCCTCCCTGGCCACCCACAGCTCCAAAGTGAGGGATCCTAGTGTCAGCAGTGAGAGCTCCCTGCTGCCTCCCCGCCCATCCACAGCTCCAACGTGAGGGATCCCAGTGTGAGCAGAGAGGGCTCTCTGCTGCCTCTCTACCCACCCACAGCTCCAAAGTGAGGGATCCTAGTGTTAGCAGTGAGAGCTCCCTGCTGCCTCCCTGCCCACCCACAGCTCCAAAGTGAGGGATCCTAGTGTTAGCAGTGAGAGCTCCCTGCCCACCCACAGCTCCAAAGTGAGGGATCCTAGTGATAGCAGTGAGAGCTCTCTGCTGCCTCCCTGCCCACCCACAGCTCCAAAGTGAGGGATCCTAGTGTTAGCAGTGAGAGCTCCCTGCTGCCTCCCTGCCCACCCACAACACCAAAGTGAGGGATCCTAGTGTTAGTAGAGAGAGCTCCCTGCTGCGTCCCTGCCCACCCACAGCTCCGAAGTGAGGGATCCTAGTGTTAGCAGGGAGAGAGCTCCCTGCTGCCTCCCTGCCCACACACAGCTCCAAAGTGAGGGATCCTAGTGTTAGCAGTGAGAGTTCCCTGCTGCCTCCCTGCCCACCCGCAGCTCCAAAGTGAGAGATCCTACTGTTAGCAGTGAGAGCTCCCTGCCCACCCACAGCTCCAAAGTGAGGGATCCTAGTGTTAGCAGTGAGAGCTCCCTGCTGCCTCCCTGCCCACACACCCACAGCGCCAAGGTGAGGGATCCTAGTGTTAGCAGTGAGAGCTCCCTGCTGCCTCCCTGCCCACCCACAGCTCCAAAGTGAGGGATCAGAGTGAGCTCCCTGCTACCTCCCTGCCCACCCACAGCTCTAAAGTGAGGTATCCTAGTGTTAGCAACGAGAGCTCCATGCTGCCTCCCTGGCCACCCACAGCTCCAAAGTGAGGGATCCTAGTGTTAGCAGTGAGAGCTCCCTGCTGCCTCCCTGCCCACCCACAGCTCCAAAGTGAGGGATCCCAGTGTTGGCTGAGAGGGCTCCCTGCTGCCTCCCTGCCCACCCACAGCTCCAAAGTGAGGGATCCTAGTGTTAGCAGTGAGAGCTCCCTGCTGCCTCCCTGCCCACCCACAGCTCCAAAGTGAGGGATCCTAGTGTTAGCAGGGATAGAGCTCCCTGCTGCCTCCCTGCCCACCCACAGCTCCAAAGTGAACGATCCTAGTGTTAGCAGTGAGAGCTCCCTGATGCCTCCCTGACCACACACAGCTCCAAAGTGAGGGATCCTAGTGTTAGCAGTGAGAGCTCTCTGCTGCCTCCCTGCCCACCCACAGCTCCAAAGTGAGGAATCCTAGCATTAGCAGAGAGAGCTGACTGCTGTCTCCCTGCCCATCCACAGCTCCAACGTGAGGGATCCTAGTGTTAGCAGTGAGAGCTCTCTGCTGCCTCCCTGCCCACCCACAGCCCGACAGTGAGGGATCTTAGTGTGAGCAAGAGAGCTCCCTGCTGCCTCCCTGCCCACCCACAGCTTCAAAGTGAGGGATCCCAGTGATAGCAGTGAGAGCTCCCTGCTGCCTCCCTGCCCACCCACAGCTCCAAAGTGAGGGATCCTAGTGTTAGCGGAGAGAGCTCCCTGCTGCCTCCCTGCCCATCCACAGCTCCAACGTGAGGGATCCCAGTGTGAGCAGAGAGGGCTCTCTGCTGCCTCTCTACCCACCCACAGCTCCAAAGTGAGGGATCCTAGTGTTAGCAGTGAAAGCTCCCTGCTGCCTCCCTGCCCACCCACAGCTCCAAAGTGAGGGATCCTAGTGATAGCAGTGAGAGCTCTCTGCTGCCTCCCTGCCCACCCACAGCTCCAAAGTGAGGGATCCTAGTGTTAGCAGTGAGAGCTCCCTGCTGCCTCCCTGCCCACCCACAACACCAAAGTGAGGGATCCTAGTGTTAGTAGAGAGAGCTCCCTGCTGCGTCCCTGCCCACCCACAGCTCCGAAGTGAGGGATCCTAGTGTTAGCAGGGAGAGAGCTCCCTGCTGCATCCCTGCCCACCCACAGCTCCAAAGTGAGGGATCCTAGTGTTAGCAGTGAGAGTTCCCTGCTGCCTCCCTGCCCACCCGCAGCTCCAAAGTGAGAGATCCTACTGTTAGCAGTGAGAGCTCCCTGCCCACCCACAGCTCCAAAGTGAGGGATCCTAGTGTTAGCAGTGAGAGCTCCCTGCTGCCTCCCTGCCCACACACCCACAGCGCCAAGGTGAGGGATCCTAGTGTTAGCAGTGAGAGCTCCCTGCTGCCTCCCTGCCCACCCACAGCTCCAAAGTGAGGGATCAGAGTGAGCTCCCTGCTACCTCCCTGCCCACCCACAGCTCTAAAGTGAGGTATCCTAGTGTTAGCAACGAGAGCTCCATGCTGCCTCCCTGGCCACCCACAGCTCCAAAGTGAGGGATCCTAGTGTTAGCAGTGAGAGCTCCCTGCTGCCTCCCTGCCCACCCACAGCTCCAAAGTGAGGGATCCCAGTGTTAGCTGAGAGGGCTCCCAGCTGCCTCCCTGCCCACCCACAGCTCCAAAGTGAGGGATCCTAGTGTTAGCAGTGAGAGCTCCCTGCTGCCTCCCTGCCCACCCACAGCTCCAAAGTGAGGGATCCTAGTGTTAGCAGGGATAGAGCTCCCTGCTGCCTCCCTGCCCACCCACAGCTCCAAAGTGAACGATCCTAGTGTTAGCAGTGAGAGCTCCCTGATGCCTCCCTGACCACACACAGCTCCAAAGTGAGGGATCCTAGTGTTAGCAGTGAGAGCTCTCTGCTGCCTCCCTGCCCACCCACAGCTCCACAGTGAGGGATCCTAGCATTAGCAGAGAGAGCTTACTGCTGTCTCCCTGCCCATCCACAGCTCCAACGTGAGGGATCCTAGTGTTAGCAGTGAGAGCTCTCTGCTGCCTCCCTGCCCACCCACAGCCCGACAGTGAGGGATCCTAGTGTGAGCAAGAGAGCTCCCTGCTGCCTCCCTGCCCACCCACAGCTTCAAAGTGAGGGATCCCAGTGATAGCAGTGAGAGCTCCCTGCTGCCTCCCTGCCCACCCACAGCTCCAAAGTGAGGGATCCTAGTGTTAGCGGAGAGAGCTCCCTGCTGCCTCCCTGCCCTCCCACAGCTCCGAAGTGAAAGATGCAAGTGTTAGCAGTGAGAGCTCCCTGCTGCCTCCCTGCCCACGCACAGCTCTGAAGTGAACCATCCTAGTGTTAGCAGTGAGAGCTCCCTGCTGACTCTCTGCCCCCACACAGCTCCAAAGTGAGGGATCCTAGTGTTAGCAGTGAGAGCTCCCTGCCCACCCACAGCTCCAAAGTAAGGGATTCTAGTGTTAGCAGTGAGAGCTCTCTGCTGCCTCCCTGCCCACCCACAGCTCCAAAGAGAGGGATCCTAGTGTTAGCAGTGAGAGCTCTTTGCTGCCTCCCTGCCCACCCACAGCTCCACAGTGAGGGATCCTAGTGTTAGCAGTGAGAACTCCTTGCTGCCTCTCTGCCCACCCACAGCTCCACAGTGAGGGATCCTAGTGTTAGCAGTGAGAACTCCTTGCTGCCTCCCTGCCCACCCACAGCTCCACAGTGAGGGATCCTAGTGTTAGCAGTGAGAGCTCCCTGCTGCCTCCCTGCCCACCCACAGCTCCACAGTGAGGGATCCTAGTGTTAGCAGAGAGAGCTCCCTGCTGCCTCCCTGCCCACCCACAGCTCCACAGTGAGGGATCCTAGTGTTAGCAGTGAGAGCTCCCTGCAGCCTCCCTGCCCACCCACAGCTCCACAGTGAGGGATCCTAGTGTTAGCAGTGAGAGCTACCTGCTGCCTCCCAGCCCACCCACAGCTCCACGGTGAGGGATCCTAGTGTTAGCAGTGAGAGCTCCTTGCTGCCTCCCTGCCCACCCACAGCTCCACAGTGAGGGATCCTAGTGTTAGCAGTGAGAGCTCCCTGCTGCCTCCCTGCCCACCCACAGCTCCACAGTGAGGGATCCTAGTGTTAGCAGTGAGAGCTCCCTGCTGCCTCCCTGCCCACCCACAGCTCCACAGTGAGGGAACCTACTGTTAGCAGTGAGAGCTCCTTGCTGCCTTGTGGAAATATGGATTTTTCTGGTCAGTTATGTCCCCTATCTTGGACCCCAACGGTTCTATGTGCATGTCACAAGTACATGTATGTTCCCTCCAGTTCCAGTTATAAAGACGCAAACACATGTGCAACCACCGTCAACATGTCCTCTGTCAGATCCGCCATGAATAGGCCGGATATTCCATCCCTAAGTATGAAAGGCTACCGGCTTTATATGGTTCACTTATGCCATTTTACAGTCCAGGCAAGTAGGCCCTGATTCTGTCATCAAACTCTTCTTGCCTTCTGCCTCTGAAAGCTCCAGTCTGAGCCTGCATCTGTGACCATGAACTTTGTCTCATTCTCTGCGCGGCTCACGAAGTCTGACATCAGCCTATTCTCTGCCAAGAACTGTATTTCACCTTCGAGTTATCTGCCTCCCCCTCAGCCGATGCATTCCTGCCTAGTAGTTTAAGTAAACATTCTTCCAGTTACCAAGCAAAAGGCCCGGCTTCTCTGCCCTCATACAAGTAATTCATAGTCCTGTTACTATGGAAGATTCCTGCCCTCGCATTTAGTGTAGACGCCTAGACGCTTGTACACGCACGCACAGTCAGTATGGAACAGATTCTGTCCGAAAGTCCTTCTTTTATGGATAACATAGTTCTTTAAACATAGGATGTTAGATATGATTCGGGACTAGGTTGACTTGACCCCCCAGACTTCTTGTCTCCACATGTAGAGCTAAATGTCAAGTCCCCTTCACCCCCTAGTTACACGTCAATTACACGTCATACTGCTGCGCGCGCCTCTATGCCAAGTATTATCTTATAGATCCACCTATAGGTGACATCACAACCAATTATGTTCCTTTTTACTCCTTGTTCCACCCATTTTTGTTACGCAGACAACTCGTCATTTTCCTTATCAATTGTTACGCCTATTGCATTCGCTTCATAGTAATATATGTACTATAAAAGTCATTTCATGTCAATAATGTATGTACTTCACTTCCTGAACCTCCGGGGTGATGGAACTTGAAGCATCCGATTATAATCGATTATTGGAATAAAGCCCATTCCGAACCTCTAATACCACGGATTCTGCCTCTCATTTTATTGAGCTATTTTATTATGTTTCTGTATCAAATTCAGTCCCGGTAAAGGAAAATTATTTACCACATGAATGGCACCCGAACAGGGACACTTTCTCATCTCACGCGCCGGCGGTGAGTTGCAGGCCCGGTCTCCTGCCACAGCTGGACGGACAATAACGCGTACCAGCAGGATTTCCTGTATCTCCCTCCGGTCAAGCGGGGGCGACTGAGACTGCGATCAACACCCAGACGAGGCGGTGAGAAGTGCGAAGTATCCCGACCAGAGCCTAGCTGAGAGAGCAAGATCCGAGGTACACAGAGACCCACCAGTCCGAAGTCAAGCCCAGTGTCCGACGAGTCGAGTCGAGTCCAGTCCGGTTCAAGTTCAAGTTACTGAGGCCTTCCGTTTCCGAAGCTACCCGGTGAGTACCATTGCTGGGGAGGCATTTCTGACGTGCACATAGGTTGTGCCGGTCAAGACGGGTTTGGGTACACAAATCCGGTCTGCACTGTTTTAGCAGTGTATCTGTACTGTTTAGCAGTATATCAAGTATTCCGAAGTATCCAGTTATTGTCAAGAATTAAGCTTGGTGATTAGTTATGCAGACGATCATCATTGTTGTTTCAGTTAAAGGCTTAATGTTAAATGTTTAATGTGTTTAAAAACGTCCTGTATAGTGTGGTATGAATGACTGTTCATTATCGTGTTTATTGTATTAAGTCTGTTCAAATTCAAGTATCAGGTCAGTTGGTCAAAATCAAGTATAAGGTCAGTTCTCAATATGCCGCTCTTCTCGAAATTAAGACAGATCACTACTAGAAAAGGGGTTCTCGAAGAAGCCGTTCCTATTCCTCCTAGGGACACTCCAGGGCACTTTATGTATCACAAACATGGCTTAGACGCTATATTATTTCTTGATTTATGGGTAGACTACACCAAGGGATTACCAGAAAGTCAGAGGTGGCCCACAGCGGGAACCTGGGATGCAGAGTGCATCATGAAAGTTGAGGAAGAGTTATGGAAAAGGAAGGTCAGACAGTCACAGAAAGACGCCGTTGAGTTATGGCGTAAAGAATCTCATAGACGCACAGAAAAAGCACGTAGACAGGAAGAAAAGAATAAAGAAAGTTCAAATAAAGTTCGAGAGAATCTATTAATTGAGGAAGGTAGCCGAGTGAAATCAGAACAAGTAGACAGACAAAGAAATGCCCTTATGAATGGTATGTATCCCCTTCTGGCCGAAGGATTACCTAAGGCTACTCCAGAAATACCGAAAGACTTGCCACCCCCATTGTTCCCAATAAAGGTACATCCTAAGGGGCATCCTAGAACCGCAGAAGACGTTTTTCTTTCCTCATATTTAGATGACGCAGCTCCCGAGTATGCTAATTCCGCCCCACATAGACCGCATACCAGGGAGATCCAACGCCAAGATCCAGTACCCGTATCCCTACAGCAACAAATCGAGTCACAAGTTCCGGCAAGCACATCTGTTTCTGCATCCGCTCCTACAGCTACTTCTACAGCTATGTCCACACCTGTAGTTGCTGTGTCACGTTCGACGAATCCTTTCACGCCCGACACCCCAGATGGGGCTACGGGAGGTACTAGCAACATTTTTTCTACGCCACCCAGAATAAATAAACTTACTTTTCAAGAGTCAGCACATCCACGTACACCGAAACTCATAAGTGCCCGTACGCTGAAGGAACTTCTTATAGATTGTAGATATGACCCTGTGCCCGGTAAAGAGGACGAAATGACCCTGGCATCATTGCGTATCAGACGAGCCGCAGTGTATTTAGGAAAGTTACCAGGAATGACTGAGCATCTAGATAAAATATATCATTTTGTCCAAACAGGGCGAGATCCAGAATGTATTAACAGAGCTATGGAATACCAGAAAGTAGAGATACAGGGGGAACTGTTACGTTTCCTCATAAACTGTGTGATCAGAAATCAAGACCGACCGGGGGTAGACCCGGAAGCAATGAAAATTCTTACAAGATGGAGCCAGAATATATCAGAAGGGAGACATGATAAACAAAATTGTATAATAGCCATGTGCCGAAAGATCCGTAAAGAAATAGAACGCCTACACGAAGAGAGATTAGAGGTAGACGAGTTCGAACAAAGCGAGGAAGAAGGGTCAGGACTGCCCACAGGACAGTCGGACACCATAGCCTATGTAGGTAGAGGAAGATCTTGTAATAGTAATAGATGTCTTACTGACTCGATACGTCCGATATGTCCAGATAATAACAGGAATTTCCAAATACCTATAAATAATATAAGGTCTAACGAGCACTCGTTCCAAACCGCCGACAAACTACTCCAAGAACGAAGGGGTTATCATTTTCTCGATTCTATGGATGAACAAGATTTAGCCAGGGCAGCTGTCCATTGGGTGGACAGTCCCGGAAAATATAGTGATGATACAGTAGTACGCTCATTTTTGAATCTTACCCCAGATGAACAGAGGTTAGCTGGGATTTATATGATTCAACAACTCATTATACTATATCGGAGTCAGCATTCGGACCCTGGTCCCTTACCTGACATACTGACTGAATTACTTATGAATAAATGGAGAGGTTCAGGTACTAAATTAATTAAAGAAATTCTAGAATCAAGAAAGCAGTATATTCTTTTTGTATGTTCAGACCGTGTCTCATTGCCCGTCAAGAAAAGAACTACGTATCACATGGATAGACAGAATCCCTTACGAGAAGTACACCCAATAAAAGGCGAGGACAACGAGTTTAAGCGCGTATTTGTATACACGCCCATATCAAAAATAGAATTGTTACAAATGAAAAAAGTGGTACCCAGTCATGACAAAGATCCAGCGGGTTTTCACCGAGAAATTAAAGACATGTTACTCATGGGAGAGTATACCTATCCCGACATTATGACAATATTAAAGGTATTAATGCCTGCTGGTATTTATGAGAAACTCAAGGAAAAAGAGTGGGAGGTAGGAGACCAAAAGATAGAATGGTCAGTGTTAGAAGCAGAAGAAAAGGCCCGAACTGCAGGAGCAGGACTTGGGGATAAAACTAAAGCACTGCCAGGTTTATTAGTACAGGTACTGCCACGTTTATTAACTACGAAAAAGGAAGATTGGGGTACAATTTCAGCCTGTAAACAGAAGCAAGATGAAGACACTAGTGATTACTATGCCCGATTTGAAAAATGTTTTGGTATAAATAGTGGCATAAAAGCAAGTAGCGAATCATACCCACATCTGTTTGTAACAAAATTAGTAGAAAATGCCCTGCCACCAGTAAAGAATAGAGTATTAAAATTCGAGAGTACCTGGCAAGGTAACACTCCATCACAAATGTTACAAATGTTACAGTACCATCACAATAGAATTAGAGAGGAACAAGAACATGAACACAGACGCATGAAAGACACGAAAATGAAAATGCTAGTTTCCCAGACAGTTCCAGCTGAAGGACATAAAAAGGGTATGACACATTCCGATTCAGCAGGACCTGTAAAAGGGACATGCAATTATTGTAAAAAACCAGGTCATTACGTACACGATTGTCCAGTTTTGAAACATAATATCAGCATAGGTAAAACACAAGAAAGATCACGGCCATTTAGACAAGAGCAGAATGAACAAGGAGCTCCGCAGCATGCCCAGGCCATGCCAGCCGCACAACAGCCAATACAGTTTGTGCCAGCTGCACCACCGTTGCCTGTTGCTGCCACACAGACAACAACACGACAAATGTATCAGACCGCACAGTATGAATATCCTGAGTATCAGCGTTACGCATGAACTAGCCTAGAGAGGGAAGTTGACTTACCCCTTATTGAAATCCCAGTAGACCAAGAAGGACCTTATGTGCATAGTGAATTATTAGGCCAAGATAGAAAATTTCTACTCGATACAGGGGCAAGTCGAACGACCATAAAACGTAGTGAAGTTCCAGGGGCACCCCTCTCAGGCTCACAGAATATTTCCCTTGGTTTTTCAGGAAAACCTATTATTAATGAAGTGTCACAACCTCTGCCACTTACGATAGGACCTCTGACCCGAACTACAGATTTATTGCTTACTAAATCATGTCCAGAAAACTTGCTAGGAATAAAAACGTTGAAAGCTCTAGGAGCCATAATATGTTGTTCTCCGGAAGGAGTAAGGTTGTTTTTACGTGATTTTAAAGGTCACTATGTGTCTAGAGACATGGATCCCCGACTACAGACTTTACCTACACATCTATGGGCACAAGGCCCTACTGATGTTGGACGCATGAATATTACACCATATCAAGTCACATTAAAGGCAGGAGTGGTGCTACCACGAATGCGACAATACAAGTTACCACCAGATGCTGTAGTGGCTTTACTACAAATCATTGACGAGCTCATTGCCCAAGGAGTAGTCGTGGAAACGGACTCCAATGTATGTAATTCGCCGATAATTCCGATTCTTAAACGAACAGATCCTAAGGCCCCGCCAGTCTATCGATTGGTTATTGATCTGCGCGAGTTAAACAAATGCATTGTGCCACAATTCCCTGTGGTCCCAGATATCTCGTCATTACTGACAGCTATTGATTCCGAAGCGACATTCTTTTAATGTAATCGATTTCAAGAATGCCTTTTTCAGCGTCCCAATAGATCCGGAAAGCCAATATTTATTCGGATTTAGTTTAAATGGACGTAGCTTTAAATTCTCACGCGCACCTCAAGGATTTACAGAAAGCCCCAGCATCTATAGCCAAGCACTGAAACGAGAACTAGATAGTATCCACATGCCAGTTAACACTGCTCTGCTCCAATACGTCGATGATTTGCTGATCACCGCAAGAAGCGAATCAGAATGTGAAAAAGCATCACTGACAGTTTTAAAATTTCTAGCCGAAAAGGGACACAAGGTGTCCCCTTCTAAGCTGCAATTCTGTGTCCAGCGAGTTGTTTATCTTGGACACTCGCTGTCCAAGGAGGGAAGGCAGCTTACACCAGACCGCATTCAGTTAATAGCTAACATGCCAATACCCAAGACACAAAAGGAGGTGCGGGCTTTCATAGGCCTCACTTCATACTGTAGACAGTGGATCCCGCAATATGCATTTCTAGCAAAACCACTCATCCAGTTGACAACCCAGGAGGCAGCCACATCGACTGTTCTCCCTTGGACTCAGGAACATACACAAGCTTTTGAAAGCCTAAAGAAAGCTTTATGTCAAGCACCTGTTTTAGCAACGCCATGTTACAGAAAACAGTTTACACTCTTTGTTACAGAACGCGAAGGTACTGCTTTGTCAGTACTTACACAGGAACAAGCAGGAGCACACAAACCATGTGCTTACTTTTCAAGTACATTAGATCCCGTAGCTCAGGCTTTGCCTGCATGCCTAAAATCAGTAGCAGCGACAGCTTTAGCAATTAGACAAAGCGATGCCATAGTGTTAGGACATCCATTGACAGTTCAAGTACCACACACAGTAGAAGTCCTTGTGAATAGAACGCAAACACAACACTTGACTATAGCACGACTTACAGGGTACGAACTTACATTGTTTCAGCCACATATAGAAATCAGACGCTGTAACACATTGAATCCTGCCACACTTTTGCCAGTAACCGGAACAGACCCACTAGCTCATGACTGTATTGAAGTTATTACTATAACGACAAAACCCAGAAAAGACTTGACAGATGTCCCATTGTCAGATCCAGACCTGACGTTGTATGTAGATGGTTCATGTATGAGAACAAATACAGGAGAGTTAGTGGCTGCTTATGCAGTCACAACAGATACAGAAGTCATTGAAACTAATCGTATTAATACTTTGTCAGCTCAAGCCGCAGAGCTCATCGCTCTGACACAAGCCTGTATTCAAGCCACAAGTAAAAAAGTCAACATATACACTGATTCTCGTTATGCATTCGGAGTTGTACATGACTTCGGCGTGCTGTGGCGAGAGAGAGGTTATTTAACTTCCCACGGTGCCCACATTCAGCACGGACCCCTCATTCATGCCTTATTAGATGCAATACATCTACCTACTGCAATATCAATTATGAAATGTAAAGCTCATACGAAAGTTACTGATATCATTTCTCAAGGCAATGATCTAGCCGACAGAACAGCTAAACAGACTGCTCAAACTCAGACTCCCGACATGACAAAGACAATAGTCCCGATACCGACACATTGTATGACAGTTAAAGATCCTACTCTTGACGTAATTGACATACAGACACATGCTACACAAGACGAAATAAAGAAATGGACTGAATTAGGAGGGATCCAAACGGACCAGGGATGGATGATGAAGGAAAAGTCTGTGTGGTTCCTTCCTGATTCAATGGTCCAAGTTATAATTAACACTACACATAGTCCAGCACATCTCGGAGAAAAAGCTATGCTAGACAGCATTCAACACATTTGGTTCAATAAACATTTACGAGCAGCAGCAAAGCAAAAAGTCCGTACCTGTATGATCTGTTGTCAGTTTAACCCAGGAAAAAGCGTTCCCGTAGAACAGGGTGGATTTCATCCTCCTGATCACCCTTTTGAAGTGCTCCAGATGGATTATATCCAGATGGAACGATGTCGAGGATTCAAATACGTTCTTGTAGTTGTCTGCGCTCTGTCCCGTTGGACGGAGGCATACCCGGTTTCAGATTACACTGCCCCGACCACTGCCAAACAGTTAGTTCGAGAATTCTTCCCACGATACGGTTTACCACGTGTTGTCTACTCAGATAACGGCCAGCCGTTCTCATCCGAATTAATGAAACATGTCTCACTTCTGTTAGGATATCAGTGGAAATTCCACTGTGTCCGACACCCCGAGGCAGCAGGTCTCGTAGAAAGACATAACCAGATACTGAAAATCAGATTGTCCAAAATATGCAGAGAGAAAGGTGTCGACTGGGTAGTAGCATTACCAGTTGCACTCTTTTACATGAGAATGGTAGCACACTCTCGAACAGGGCTATCCCCGTATGAGGTGATCTTCGGCAGACCACCAAATATGTGGGGGACGCCCATACCACGCAAAATAACTGATGTTGACTGTAATATGCTGACAGATTATTTGGCTTCCTTGATGTCTGCACTACAATCTTGTCGTTCACAGGTAGCTGCAGCCTTTCCCGACAACACTGAGGTGAAACCCCATGACGTAGTTCCGGGTGATATTGTATTTGTGAGAAATTTCGACCGAAAGACTCAGCTGGAGCCCAGGTGGAAGACACCCAAGTTGGTTCTGCTAACCACAAGGACAGCCGTGAAGATCGAGGGCCGCAAGGGCTGGATTCATTCAAGTCATATCAAGAAATTTCATGGACAATACTCGGATATAGACATTGTGCCCTGCACTCCCTCACAGACTGATTCAAAACTTCCTTTGGTTGAAAAGACTGAAACAGAACTTTACAAAGTTAAGTTGAGGCCTAGAACGTCAGACGGTTTGATTGTTTAAGTCCTCTCCTAGGTGAAGCGGTTGAATCTGTCTCTGACATGTATCCTCTAGACCTGAATCATGGACAGTCGCGAAAAATGATGAAACGACAGGCGTATTGTAAATCACTGCGTAGCCATTGTATAGTGACATTATTAATTTTGTTTTCCTTAAGTCTTTTAATAATTATTACAAGTATGTTGTTGCACATATATTACCCTATTGCCAGAAATGTTCACAATGTTATTGCAGAACATTCTTTTAGTGACTTACCCCCGCATGAATTGTCTTATAGACTTGCGCTGCGCAATAATACTTTCATTAGTATGTTACATCATTCCCATCAGACTAGTAATGCCACTAATTGTTGGGTGTGTGGCCGGCTCCCTCCCTATCAGAATTATGAAGGAGTCCTGCCATTCTTTCCACATCCATTTACACATAACGGCTCCTGTGGAGCATGGTTTAGTTTAATCAATTCCATAAACTCAGACACAGCAGTTTACCAAGATCAGTGGGTATGGGGAAACCTGAACCTAGTTTTACTCAAGGTCTGCTATCCTGACAAGGAGGGTCGCCCCAAAAGAACAGGAACTGATCTAGAAAATGAAGTATATGGATTAGGTAATTTTACACCTAATCTCATGATTCTGAATGTCGTATCCGAAGTTGAACTAGTCTTACCCACCATGTCAGTATTCCCAGCGAAGGGTGAATTGTGTGTAAGAAAGGTTGGTTCCATACATATGGGCCATAGTAAGTGTACTACTACAGTAGAATTCAGTGATCAAAGCAAATCTTCATTCAGAGCTTATCGCCACTCCTACTTTATATGTGGTCAGACTGCATATATGCGTCTACCTCTAGATTGGGATGGTACCTGCTACATTGCATTCCTTTTGCCACCTGTTTTCCTAGCTCCTCCTGATTATTATAGAAATATTCATTTAGTACACAATAGAGAGCGGAGAGATCTCCCAATTGTCGATTATACTGAGACAGCATGGGACAAGTATGTAGATTTCAATAAAGGCATCTTTCCCTATATAGGTACAGTTACCAATAGTAAGCTGATACGTAGATTAACTAGAACCCTTGAAGCAGTAGTGAATGAAACTATTTCCGCCTTAGGCAATTTAACAGAAGAGCAGTCTGCTATGCGGATTGTTGTGCTTCAAAATCGTCTTGTCCTTGACGTCATCTTGGCTGATAGAGGCGGAGCTTGTAGGGTCATCGGATCCAGCTGCTGCGTATTCATACCAGAGAATTCGCCATCTGTATATAAAGCTATAACTCGCCTTCACAAGATTGTAAGCCAGATACACCAGAACCCAGGCGCTTGGACTTGGTCCAGTTGGTTTTGGAGTGTGATATCAGCCTAGGGATGGAGAGTTCTATCCTTCCTAGGTATTGGCTTTCTCATACTATTCAGTTGCTGTATATGTCTACAATGTGGACCAGCGATTTGTGGTCTGTGTGCCACATCGTGTATTCCACCACCAAGATTTCATTCAAGATCCCGGAAGAAGAAAGAAGAACAAATGATGCTATATGAACAGATCAATGGATTAATGAAGATTGATATCTCTTAACGGGCAAGTAGGGGACAAGGAGGGAATGTGGAAATATGGATTTTTCTGGTCAGTTATGTCCCCTATCTTGGACCCCAACGGTTCTATGTGCATGTCACAAGTACATGTATGTTCCCTCCAGTTCCAGTTATAAAGACGCAAACACATGTGCGTCCACCGTCAACATGTCCTCTGTCAGATCCGCCATGAATAGGCCGGATATTCCATCCCTAAGTATGAAAGGCTACCGGCTTTATATGGTTCACTTATGCCATTTTACAGTCCAGGCAAGTAGGCCCTGATTCTGTCATCAAACTCTTCTTGCCTTCTGCCTCTGAAAGCTCCAGTCTGAGCCTGCATCTGTGACCATGAACTTTGTCTCATTCTCTGCGCGGCTCACGAAGTCTGACATCAGCCTATTCTCTGCCAAGAACTGTATTTCACCTTCGAGTTATCTGCCTCCCCCTCAGCCGATGCATTCCTGCCTAGTAGTTTAAGTAAACATTCTTCCAGTTACCAAGCAAAAGGCCCGGCTTCTCTGCCCTCATACAAGTAATTCATAGTCCTGTTACTATGGAAGATTCCTGCCCTCGCATTTAGTGTAGACGCCTAGACGCTTGTACACGCACGCACAGTCAGTATGGAACAGATTCTGTCCGAAAGTCCTTCTTTTATGGATAACATAGTTCTTTAAACATAGGATGTTAGATATGATTCGGGACTAGGTTGACTTGACCCCCCAGACTTCTTGTCTCCACATGTAGAGCTAAATGTCAAGTCCCCTTCACCCCCTAGTTACACGTCAATTACACGTCATACTGCTGCGCGCGCCTCTATGCCAAGTATTATCTTATAGATCCACCTATAGGTGACATCACAACCAATTATGTTCCTTTTTACTCCTTGTTCCACTCATTTTTGTTACGCAGACAACTCGTCATTTTCCTTATCAATTGTTACGCCTATTGCATTCGCTTCATAGTAATATATGTACTATAAAAGTCATTTCATGTCAATAATGTATGTACTTCACTTCCTGAACCTCCGGGGTGATGGAACTTGAAGCATCCGATTATAATCGATTATTGGAATAAAGCCCATTCCGAACCTCTAATACCACGGATTCTGCCTCTCATTTTATTGAGCTATTTTATTATGTTTCTGTATCAAATTCAGTCCCGGTAAAGGAAAATTATTTACCACAGCCTCCCTGCCCACCCACAGCTCCAAAGTGAGGGATCCTAGTGTTAGCAGTGAGAGCTCCCTGCTGCCTCCCTGCCCACCCACAGCTCCAAAGTGAGGGATCCTTGTGTTAGCAGTGAGAGCTCCTTGCTGCCTCCCTGCCCACCCACAGCTCCACAGTGAGGGATCCTAGTGTTAGCAGTGAGAACCCCTTGCTGCCTTCCTGCCCACCCACAGCTCCACAGTGAGGGATCCTAGTGTTAGCAGTGAGGACTCCTTGCTGCCTCCCTGCCCACCCACAGCTCCACAGTGAGGGATCCTAGTGTTAGCAGTGAGAGCTCCATGCTGCCTCCCTGCCCACCCACAGCTCCACAGTGAGGGAACCTACTGTTAGCAGTGAGAGCTCCTTGCTGCCTCCCTGCCCACCCACAGCTCCAAAGTGAGGGATCCTAGTGTTAGCAGTGAGAGCTCCCTGCTGCCTCCCTGCCCACCCACAGCTCCAAAGTGAGGGATCCTTGTGTTAGCAGTGAGAGCTCCTTGCTGCCTCCCTGCCCACCCACAGCTCCACAGTGAGGGATCCTAGTGTTAGCAGTGAGAACCCCTTGCTGCCTTCCTGCCCACCCACAGCTCCACAGTGAGGGATCCTAGTGTTAGCAGTGAGGACTCCTTGCTGCCTCCCTGCCCACCCACAGCTCCACAGTGAGGGATCCTAGTGTTAGCAGTGAGAGCTCCCTGCTGCCTCCCTGCCCACCCACAGCTCCACAGTGAGGGATCCTAGTGTTAGCAGTGAGAGCTCCCTGCTGCCTCCCTGCCCACCCACAGCTCCACAGTGAGGGATCCTAGTGTTAGCAGTGAGAGCTACCTGCTGCCTCCCTGCCCACCCACAGCTCCACAGTGAGGGATCCTAGTGTTAGCAGTGAGAACTCCTTGCTGCCTCCCTGCCCATCCACAGCTCCAAAGTGAGGGATCCCATGGTTAGCAGAGAGGGCTCCCTACTGCCTCCCTGCCCACCCACAGCTCCAAAGTGAGAGATCCTAGTGTTAGCAGTGAGAGCTCCCTGCTGCCTCCCTGCCCACCCACAGCTCCAAAGTGAGGGATCCTAGTGTTAGCAGGGATAGAGCTCCCTGCTGCCTCCCTGCCCACCCACAGCTCCAAAGTGAACGATCCTAGTGTTAGCAGTGAGAGCTCCCTGCTGACTCTCTGCCCCCACACAGCTCCAAAGTGAGGGATCCTAGTGTTAGCAGTGAGAGCTCCCTGCCCACCCACAGCTCCAAAGTAAGGGATTCTAGTGTTAGCAGTGAGAGCTCTCTGCTGCCTCCCTTCCCACCCACAGCTCCAAAGAGAGGGATCCTAGTGTTAGCAGTGAGAGCTCTTTGCTGCCTCCCTGCCCACCCACAGCTCCACAGTGAGGGATCCTAGTGTTAGCAGTGAGAACTCCTTGCTGCCTCTCTGCCCACCCACAGCTCCACAGTGAGGGATCCTAGTGTTAGCAGTGAGAACTCCTTGCTTCCTCCCTGCCCACCCACAGCTCCAAAGTGAGGGATCCTTGTGTTAGCAGTGAGAGCTCCTTGCTGCCTCCCTGCCCACCCACAGCTCCACAGTGAGGGATCCTAGTGTTAGCAGTGAGAACCCCTTGCTGCCTTCCTGCCCACCCACAGCTCCACAGTGAGGGATCCTAGTGTTAGCAGTGAGGACTCCTTGCTGCCTCCCTGCCCACCCACAGCTCCACAGTGAGGGATCCTAGTGTTAGCAGTGAGAGCTCCCTGCTGCCTCCCTGCCCACCCACAGCTCCACAGTGAGGGATCCTAGTGTTAGCAGAGAGAAATCCCTGCTGCCTCCCTGCCCACCCACAGCTCCACAGTGAGGGATCCTAGTGTTAGCAGTGAGAGCTCCCTGCTGCCTCCCTGCCCACCCACAGCTCCACAGTGAGGGATCCTAGTGTTAGCAGTGAGAACTCCTTGCTGCCTCTCTGCCCACCCACAGCTCCACAGTGAGGGATCCTGGTGTTAGCAGTGAGAACTCCTTGCTGCCTCCCTGCCCACCCACAGCTCCACAGTGAGGGATCCTAGTGTTAGCAGTGAGAGCTCCCTGCTGCCTCCCTGCACACCCACAGCTCCACAGTGAGGGATCCTAGTGTTAGCAGAGAGAGCTCCCTGCTGCCTCCCTGCCCACCCACAGCTCCACAGTGAGGGATCCTAGTGTTAGCAGTGAGAGCTCCCTGCAGCCTCCCTGCCCACCCACAGCTCCACAGTGAGGGATCCTAGTGTTAGCAGTGAGAACTCCTTGCTGCCTCTCTGCCCACCCATAGCTCCACAGTGAGGGATCCTAGTGTTAGCAGTGAGAACTCCTTGCTGCCTCCCTGCCCACCCACAGCTCCACAGTGAGGGATCCTAGTGTTAGCAGTGAGAGCTCCCTGCTGCCTCCCTGCACACCCACAGCTCCACAGTGAGGGATCCTAGTGTTAGCAGAGAGAGCTCCCTGCTGCCTCCCTGCCCACCCACAGCTCCACAGTGAGGGATCCTAGTGTTAGCAGTGAGAGCTCCCTGCAGCCTCCCTGCCCACCCACAGCTCCACAGTGAGGGATCCTAGTGTTAGCAGTGAGAGCTACCTGCTGCCTCCCTGCCCAACCACAGCTCCACGGTGAGGGATCCTAGTGTTAGCAGTGAGAGCTCTTTGCTGCCTCCCTGCCCACCCACAGCTCCACAGTGAGGGATACTAGTGTTAGCAGTGAGAGCTCCCTGCTGCCTCCCTGCCCACCCACAGCTCCACAGTGAGGGATCCTAGTGTTAGCAGTGAGAGCTCCCTGCTGCCTCCCTGCCCACCCACAGCTCCACAGTGAGGGAACCTACTGTTAGCAGTGAGAGCTCCTTGCTGCCTCCCTGCCCACCCACAGCTCCAAAGTGAGGGATCCTAGTGTTAGCAGTGAGAGCTCCCTGCTGCCTCCCTGCCCACCCACAGCTCCAAAGTGAGGGATCCTTGTGTTAGCAGTGAGAGCTCCTTGCTGCCTCCCTGCCCACCCACAGCTCCACAGTGAGGGATCCTAGTGTTAGCAGTGAGAACCCCTTGCTGCCTTCCTGCCCACCCACAGCTCCACAGTGAGGGATCCTAGTGTTAGCAGTGAGGACTCCTTGCTGCCTCCCTGCCCACCCACAGCTCCACAGTGAGGGATCCTAGTGTTAGCAGTGAGAGCTCCCTGCTGCCTCCCTGCCCACCCACAGCTCCACAGTGAGGGATCCTAGTGTTAGCAGAGAGAAATCCCTGCTGCCTCCCTGCCCACCCACAGCTCCACAGTGAGGGATCCTAGTGTTAGCAGTGAGAGCTCCCTGTTGCCTCCCTGCCCACCCACAGCTCCACAGTGAGGGATCCTAGTGTTAGCAGTGAGAGCTACCTGCTGCCTCCCTGCCCACCCACAGCTCCACAGTGAGGGATCCTAGTGTTAGCAGTGAGAACTCCTTGCTGCCTCCCTGCCCATCCACAGCTCCAAAGTGAGGGATCCCAGTGTTAGCAGAGAGGGCTCCCTACTGCCTCCCTGCCCACCCACAGCTCCAAAGTGAGAGATCCTAGTGTTAGCAGTGAGAGCTCCCTGCTGCCTCCCTGCCCACCCACAGCTCCAAAGTGAGGGATCCTAGTGTTAGCAGGGATAGAGCTCCCTGCTGCCTCCCTGCCCACCCACAGCTCCAAAGTGAACAATCCTAGTGTTAGCAGTGAGAGCTCCCTGCTGCCTCTCTGCCCACACACAGCTCCAAAGTGAGGGATCCTAGTGTTAGCAGTGAGAGCTTCCTGATGCCTCCCTGCCCACCCACAGCTCCAAAGTGAATGATCCTAGTGTTAGCAGTGAGAGCTCCCTGCTGCCTCCCTGCCCACCCACAGCTCCAAAGTGAGGGATCCCAGTGTTAGCAGAGAGGGATCCCTGCCCACCCACAGCTCAAAAGTGAGAGATCCTAGTGTTAGCAGTGAGAGCGCCCTGCTGCCTCCCTGCCCACCCACAGCTCCAAAGTGAGGGATCCTAGTGTTAGCAGTGAGAGCTCCCTGCCCACCCACAGCTCCAAAGTGAGGGATCCTAGTGATAGCAGTGAGAGCTCTCTGCTGCCTCCCTGCCCACCCACAGCTCCAAAGTGAGGGATCCTAGTGTTAGCAGTGAGAGCTCCCTGCTGCCTCCCTGCCCACCCACAACACCAAAGTGAGGGATCCTAGTGTTAGTAGAGAGAGCTCCCTGCTGCGTCCCTGCCCACCCACAGCTCCAAAGTGAGGGATCCTAGTGTTAGCAGTGAGAGTTCCCTGCTGCCTCCCTGCCCACCCGCAGCTCCAAAGTGAGAGATCCTACTGTTAGCAGTGAGAGCTCCCTGCCCACCCACATCTCCAAGGTGAGGGATCCTAGTGTTAGCAGTGAGAGCTCCCTACTGCCTCCCTGCCCACCCACCCACAGCGCCAAAGTGAGGGATTCTAGTGTTAGCAGTGAGAGCTCCCTGCTGCCTCCCTGCCCACCCACAGCTCCAAAGTGAGGGATCCTAGTGTTAGCAGAGTGAGCTCCCTGCTACCTCCCTGCCCACCAACAGCTCCAAAGTGAGGTATCCTAGTGTTAGCAACGAGAGCTCCATGCTGCCTCCCTGGCCACCCACAGCTCCAAAGTGAGGGATCCTAGTGTTAGCAGTGAGAGCTCCCTGCTGCCTCCCTGCCCACCCACAGCTCCAAAGTGAGGGATCCCAGTGTTAGCAGAGAGGGCTCCCTGCTGCCTCCCTGCCCACCCACAGCTCCAAAGTGAGGGGTCCTAGTGTTAGCAGTGAGAGCTCCCTGCTCCCTCCCTGCCCACCCACAGCTCCACAGTGAGGGATCCTAGTGTTAGCAGTGAGAGCTACCTGCTGCCTCCCTGCCCACCCACAGCTCCACAGTGAGGGAACCTAGTGTTAGCAGTGAGAGCTCCTTGCTGCCTCCCTGCCCACCCACAGCTCCAAAGTGAGGGATCCTAGTGTTAGCAGTGAGAGCTCCCTGCTGCCTCCCTGCCCACCCACAGATCCGACGTGAGGGATCCTAGTGTTAGCAGTGAGAGCTCCTTGCTGCCTCCCTGCCCACCCACAGCTCCACAGTGAGGGATCCTAGTGTTAGCAGTGAGAACTCCTTGCTGCCTTCTTGCCCACCCACAGCTCCACAGTGAGGGATCCTAGTGTTAGCAGTGAGAACTCCTTGCTGCCGCCCTGCCCACCCACAGCTCCACAGTGAGGGATCCTAGTGTTAGCAGTGAGAGCTCCCTACTGCCTCCCTGCCCACCCACAGCTCCACAGTGAGGGATCCTAGTGTTAGCAGAGAGAGCTCCCTGCTGCCTCCCTGCCCACCCACAGCTCCACAGTGAGGGATCCTAGTGTTAGCAGTGAGAGCTCCCTGCTGCCTCCCTGCCCACCCACAGCTCCACAGTGAGGGATCCTAGTGTTAGCAGTGAGAGCTACCTGCTGCCTCCCTGCCCACCCACAGCTCCACAGTGAGGGAGCCTAGTGTTAGCAGTGAGAGCTCCTTGCTGCCTCCCTGCCCACCCACAACTCCAAAGTGAAGGATCCAAGTGTTAGCAGTGAGAGCTCCCTGCCCACCCACAGCTCCAAAGTGAGGGATCCTAGTGTTAGAATTGAGAGCTCTCTGCTGCCTCCCTGCCCACCCACAGCTCCACAGTGAGGCATCCTAGTGTTAGCAGTGAGAGCTCCCTGCCCACCCACAGCTCCAAAGTGAGGGATCCTAGTGTTAGAATTGAGAGCTCCCTGTTGCCTCCCTGCCCACCCACAGCTCCACAGTGAGGCATCCTAGTGTTAGCAGTGAGAGCTCCCTGCCCACCCACAGCTCCAAAGTGAGGGATCCTAGTGTTAGAATTGAGAGCTCCCTGCTGCCTCCCTACCCACCCACAGCTCTCTCAGTCTGAGATTTAAATGACATATCTTCCCTTAAGCTAATACTTGGCCTAGGGCTCCACCGAGGCTGCCTGCCTTCCTTCTCAATGGTCAAAGGCAGACTCCGTTCAGGGACAGATATTTCACTTTGTGGGCCCCAGGAGAGTCTCCCATCCTATCTGGACATGGTGCGGCCAGTACTTTGAGATGGCAGCTGGAATAGATGGTAATAAAAAGAAAGAAATGATGGTAAATGGAGACAGAAGTGTGTGATTGGACAGCACTGCAGCTGAGCTCAGGCAGAATATACTTGGTACCCTATAACTATTATAAGAGTATTTTGTAACTGGAATGCAACTCCACGACTAATTGTTTCAGCCCAGGTTCTCTATGACCTTAAACTATCACATTATATTTCATATAGCAGTAGGTAAGTCCTGTATCAGAGGTGGCCAGACAAATCTACCCTCTTGAGTCCCATGTTCTGTTTTAACATAACATAATGTGTATTTGTAAAGCGTACTTTCACCCAGGGGTATCTTGGTGCTGAATAACAGATGTCTATTGTTGCCCAACTCAGTGCTACTCGTTTTATCGACCTAAGAAGGACGAAAGGCTGAGTGGACCATCCGGGATCTGAACCTCTGACCATGAGGTTGAACACGTGAATATGTGATGTTACACCGCGAGCAAATACCACACGTTAGGTAACAACGCAGTTGTTACATCGTCCGCGTTGTTACCACGCATGGCATTACATCGCAAGTCGTTTCAACGACTAGCGCTAGATGGCGCGCTGGACTTAGGAATAGTATAAATTACTATCCCTACTCCAGTTAGCGCCACAGCAGGGAAGGTGCTGGATTTGAAATCCAACATATTCCCTGGTGTTGCAAGCCATCTAGCGCAAGTCGTTGAAGCGACTTGCGATGTAATGCCATGCATGGTAACAACGCGGACGATGTAACGTCCGCGTTATCTACCCGCGTGGTATTACCAGCGTTGTAAATGCTGTCTCCCCGAACACGTGCCCCTCCCTTGGATTCACTAGTTCACTGAGGCACGAAACCCCGCCTGTTTTAGGAGCAGGTGGAATAAATGTATAATTCACAACAGCTTTGCAATACTGTGCTGCAGGCAGCTTCACAGGGTCGTGTTCACAGGCTGCCATCTTACCTGAGGGAGAATAAAGCACCTCTCCTTTGAAGGACCCATCCAGTCTAGAGATTAAAAACTGTTTTCTTTACCGAGTCCCCCATCTCTAACCATGAACACCAACAGGCTTTTTAGAATGTTCCTTGGTGGGAGCATGTACACTTGTGACACCGGTTACTGGTTGGTCCCTTTAAAGAGAACTCATGAGTCAGAGCCTGGTGAGATGGCTACACTCAGTGCAGGGGTCAACTTAAGAAATGCCCTGGGCAAGAATATGGTGACATTGTGGCAAAAGATGGATTTTTTACAGATGCCATCAGTGTGGGTGATGGCAAGATTGCAAACTCTTGGTAGTGCGGGGCACACTGCCTTACCTGTGGTGGCCAACGGCTAGCACATAGTGCCCCTGACCTTTGCATTGGGCCATCAGAGAATACCATGAGCAGTGGGCGCTGGACAGAGGCACTTCCTAATTACACGCAGAGAGGAGAAGTTCGGTCTTCAGCCCCTGCCAAAGGTTGATGAGTTCTCTTTAAAGTGTGAGAGATGCTGCCAGGAAGCTTCAAAGTGTTCATAGGTCTCACTTGCACCTCCACGGATCCAGATGTTGAGTTCTCTTTCAAATGTGAGAGATGCTGCTAGGAAGCTTATGTTATGTTATGTTGTTATGTTATGGAAGCTTGTAAAGCGCGCAGCTACCTCCAACGGAAGTGTCCCGGCGCTGAAGACCGCTGGGGAACCCGTCCTGGCTTTCCCTGTGAGATGGTCCCTATCTGGGTATCTCCAAGGTGAAACCAGGCATCCCCGGCGTCTGTGGGGGGCCGTTGTAGAGATGAGGCAAGCTTAATGCCCAGAGTTGCCGAGTGTGTTCCTGGTTAGAGTAGGTACCGAGGCGAGAATTATCGAGTCCGTTTTGACCCTGGTCCACGACCCTGCCGCGTCGGGAATTGAACCCTGGTCCCTGGCCGATTCTCTGCATGCGGGTCTGCCGCCTCTAACCAGTGAGCCACACCTCTCTACTAAGTGTTCATAGGTCTCCCTTGTACCTCCACGGATCCAGATGTTGATGAGTTCTCTTTCAAGTGTGAGAGATGCAACTAGGAAGCTTCAAAGTGTTCATGAGTCTCCCTTGCACCTCCATGGATCTTCTACCAGATTGTCTGTATTTTTGGGCAGATGGCGAGCAGGGCAAGGGAACTATTCCTCAGGATTTTGCATGTGGTTAATACTGGAAGACCTTGATGAGGGATCCTTGTTGCACGAGGAACATCCATCCTTCATTGGACACAATTTAAGAACCTCAGAGAGGGGACGATGCGGTGTTTCTACCTCAGGCCAGGCCTGGGTCTGGCTTCATAGAGGTCTGCAGGAAGTATCATTTTTCAGGAGTTCATTGTAGCACGTGTTGTAGTAACCCAGCCCTGAGGCGAAGGTGGTGAATATGAGGGTACACATCGAGTGTCGGCTACCTTATACGGTGTCCTCTAGCTCTCTTCTACTGTTAGATAGGTATGAACATCATCTGTATACATGTGGCGACCAGTGTGAGGTGGGTCTGGGTATCATCTGAGTACGTAACGACCAATGCTTTGGTTACACATCAAGAGTCGGCTACTTGATACAGTGTCCTCCAGTGATTTTCTACTGTGGGGTAGGTATGGGTATCATCTGCGTACGTGTGTTGACCGATAGTTTGGGTACATGTTGGGAGTCTGCTACCTGATATGGTGTCCTCTAGCTCTGTACTACTGTTAGGTAGGTCTGGGTATCATCTGGGTACATGTAGAGACCAAGGCTTTGGGTACATGTCGAGAGTCGGCTACCTGATACAGTGTCATCTAGTGCTCTTCAACTGTGAGGTAGGTCTCAGTATCATCTGCATACATGTGATGACTTATGCTTTAGGTACACATCGAGAGTTGGTTACCTGATACAGTGTGCTCTAGGTCTCTTCTACTATGAGGTAGGTCTGGGTACCTTTTGCGTACATGTGGAAACCAATGCTTTGGCTACACAACAAGAGTCGGCTACTTGATACAGTGTCCTCTAGTGCTCTTCTACTGTTAGGTAGGTCTGGGTATCATCTGCGTACATGTGGCGACCAATGCTTTGGGTACATGTTGAGAGTCAGCTATCGTCCATCATCCACAAATCCACCATCCGCCTGAGCACACTCCCCAATGAGCCCACAGACATGATGGAACATCTGCACTTCAAGATACAGACCAACCCTACCACCACCCTCTGAGGAACCCTCATCTACCGACCCCCTGGACCCTGCGGCCCGTTCACCAACTCCATCACTGACATAATCTTCCTGCATGCCATTGAATCCACCAACTACACCCTGCTGGGAGACCTCAACTTCCACATCAACAACCAGCTGGACCCCAACACGACATCCCTCCTGGACAACCTGGACTCTGCCAAATCGTGAACGAACCCACGCACTCAGCAGGACACACCCTCGAACCCCTCTTCACGACAGGAAACTCCATCACCTTCAGCCACACCACCGAACTCCCATGGACTGATGTAGGAGAGTAGGGTCTGCTATCCTATGGTCACCCCAAATTTTTGCTTTTTGCTTCACTGGTTTTTGACATATTGAGGCTGTGGGCCTGCCAATCAGACCCCCAGCCTGCTGTTCTCTCTACTAAATTACAACTTTGCACCCTAGGTGCATAACCAATTGGAAGTGGATCACCCTGTCAGCCCCTGTACCAGTGTACACTAGGTACCCAGGGCATTGGTGTACCCAAGGCCTGCCAAGGGCTGCAGCATGTATTATGCCACCCCAGGCTTGGCCTAACAATCTGACACAACTGGCTGATCACTCAGCTGGGGTAAGTTGGTGTAATCACCTCTTACTTAGGTGTAGTATACCTATACCTAACCTTAAATGGGACACCTGGTAACCTATAAGTCACTCCTATGGCAGGCCTTAACAATCCTGAAGGCAGAGTGCTTGGTTCCATGTGAGATGGTGCTCTGGCATGAGCTGAGCCTGTCTGCAGTGGTCGGAACAACTTCCTTCTACTGTTTCCAGATATCGTCATACCATATACTCTTAAGTGCATTATGAACCTCGCGGTTAAATGCTATCTTTGGTTTGGCTTTATCAAAACATGTCGAGTAAGGTGTCATACGAATTGGAATACTAACCCCTCGCCAATTCTGGCGACGGGGTTAGCATTCCACCCTTCTAGAGGGACACGACATGTACAGTACCTGAAACCCGGGTAAAATCAGACATAGCCTCAGCTCCACAAAATGGATGCTGCCACCACAGACACAAGTCTGCCCTCCTGCTGCTGGGAGTCCTTCCAGCTTGGGAGGTGTGGACAAAGGGTTTCCTGCCAGGGGAGGTGCGTGCACCACCCCAGACAGGATTTTGTGTATTGGTCAGGTAGGGCTTGAAAGAAACCAGACATGCCTGTGGCTCACAAGGAGCCTCGGTGCATATGCCAGTTCAAACCGGTCCTGGGGCACACCAGTCCCGGGCCTGGGGCGAGCTGGACAAAGGATTGGGGGTGTAACCACCCCCCTTCCTGGTCCCACCCTTAGGGAGGGACCTAGCAGGTAGTCCGGCCCCTAGAATCCGCTTAAAGGTAGGAGCTGTGTCCTAAGACTTCAGACATCCTGGAATCAACTTGAAACTAAGAAGAAGACGGGAACTTCGACATTCTGCTGCACAGAAGACTGAAGAAAATCTCCCCTGTGGTCAGGGAGTGACCACCTTGCTAACGCAAGCACCATCCAGCGAATCACCGTCTGCTTTGCCGCCACCTCCCGCCGGAGCCCGAGCCCAGAGACTGACAAGACCTGGACCTCCAGACCTCTCACCGCCCGATCCACAGTCCCTGAAAAGAGGAGACCCGTGGAGGCACCGAGACACGTGGAGCCAGCCATCTTGGAACGACTACGACAAGCTGACAAGTGCAACAATCGAGGCTCCCTCCAAGTTGTGCTTTGGGATCTGAGAAGCCCAACCCCCGAGCAGCATCTGCACCAAAGGTGAGCCCTCCAGCATCTCCACGATCTGCGTGGGGCCCTTCTGCATTTTGCCACTCGACGCGCCTAACCGGTTGCTGGCCCGCTGGCTAGTGGCCATCTTGGCGACGAACTCTACAAAATACACTGCTGGTCTGGTTGCTCCAGACTGGCCCTTGCTCCCCTCCAAAGGAGCAATCCCTCTGACCTTGCTGGTCAGAACCAACAGCTGAATTCCGAATCCTCCTTCAATTGCTTTTGCCAAGGCTTGTTTGCTTCGATCAAGTCGCCGACACCGCCGACAGCGAGAGCCTGCGTGGTACAGCTCGTGAGCCGACTCCTGGACGTCGTCGACCTTCAGGGACCACGTGGCTGCGGAGACAAGCTACCCCTCATCACCTGTTTGCACCCGACATCGCCTGGTACCCACCTGGTGCCACGCTGGTCACTGGCTAGTGACTGTGAACACTGTCCCCTCTGCTTACAGGTCTTCAACATCTCCGATCCACTCTGGGATCCACTGCATCTCTCCCGGACCGACCGCCTGCAGCATCTTGGTCTTCAAGCTCCACGGAACAGATAGAAGAAACCCGACGCACTTCGAGGCCTATGCACCCGCTTCCTGTGGGTGAGGTAAAGCTGGCACACCTGTGCCCAAGTGTAGTATTACATCTCTAGTGCCTGTGTTCCAAACCTTGAGTTCCTAGTCCATCCGGAAGATCCTCTTTGCAGTAACTTTGTACTTTTTACGCACCCATTGAAACCTATGGGAGCACGCGTGTGACTATTTGCTCTGCACACGCCACCCGTGGACCTCCTGGTCACTAACTGACGTTAGCTCCTTGTAGGCCCAGCGATTCTAGAGGCCCTAGGCCTTTTCCCTTTTCTGTTCGTGGTACTTATACCACTATTTTAGTATATGGTTTGAGTGGCCACCAGGGCCTATCCATATAACGTGCAACTTCTGTGTATTCTGTGATAATCTTGTTTGACGATTTGTGCTCCTGTGCTCATAAAGAGACTAGGGGTTACTTTGAGAAATAAATACATATATATTTTGAATATATATCTGTGTGGTGTCCTTTCATTGGTATAAAAGGGGGTTGCATTTGGTAAAACAGCTGGCTTAACACGCTTCACGAGTTTAGCCTCAAAGACTGCTTAGCCTACGCTACCACTAGGGCAGCTAGTCCGAAAAGGTTGACTTACAACCACACCATAAGGGTTGCTTGGCATGGTACAAGGTGATCACTTGAACTAGTGAGCATCATATACCAGGCCAACTTCTCACATTGGTGAGCAGCGGTTGGATTTGAGCTTGCTGTGTTTTACCATTGTAATCTCTTGGTTACCAATTGAAAGATCACATAGGTACCTGTAGGTACATATAAAACAAGATTAGATATACATAAGTTCTACTGAACTTAGTTGTTGTAGAGCAAAGGGAGTAGCACACCCTGACTACAACTACTAGATAGGTTTAGTAGGTAAACACAAGTGTAGGTAGATTGCAACACATCCACCCACACTTAAGAGCAATGGCCGGGGCAGAGGGGTCCACTGTACCCATCTCTGTTGAGAGTGACCCCCAGAGGGCAACATCCAGCTTTGCTACCCTTAATCAGAATGAGCTCAGGCATTTGGCAACTCTTAGAGGCCTTAAACAGCCCAAGAACCCAAACTCTGCTGAGCTCAGAGAGCTCTTACAGAATGATGAGAATCAGAGAGCACTCAAGAAAGCTTCCCAGTTAGCCCCCTTAGGGTCAGGAACAGGAGGCCCCCCTTCTGAAGATACTACAGAGGTACCCAGTTCCAATAGCCATCCCTTAGATGAGAACCATACTACAGGGGAGGAAAGTGGTGAGGATACAGAAAGTAGTGATGATGAAGGGAGAACTAGCCCAGTGCCAAGTGTTATACTTGGCCCAGCTAAACTAAGGCTATTAGGGACTGACAATGGGTTTACCCCATTGGATCTCCCCAGTGGACTTAACACAGGGCTTGGGAGGCAAAGGAATCGCTCAGGTGACTCCAATGCTTCTCATGGCTCTAGAGGCTCTCAAGGTCACTCCAGGAAAAGGATGACCACCCCTCAGAGGAGGGAACATGAGGCCAGAATGCAGGAAGCCCAGCGGAGGATCAGGAAGCAGGAGCTAGAAGTAGCCCTGATGGAAGAAAAACTGAACAAGGCTAGGCAACCTAGAGAGAGTGGGTCTATACCCACTGGTGGCAGCATTGTCCCTAAGGACAAAGATAGGGTCTTTGATAATAGGAACCTGTCTAAGGTTGTGCCCCCCTACAAAAGTGGGGATGACATCCACAAATGGATAACTGCTCTTGAGAGAGCCTGCAAAGTACAGCAGGTTCCTGAAGACCAGTGGGCAGCAATCCTCTGGCTCTCCTTTGAAGGAAGAGGCAGAGACAGACTCCTCACTGTTAGAGAGGAGGATGTCAGAAATTACAGAGTCCTGAAGAGTGTTCTAGTTGATGGGTTAGGCTTAACCACTGAACAGTACAGGTTAATGTTCAGAGACACCCAAAAGACACAGACTCAGGACTGGTCTGAATACATTGAATGTGCCACTAAGGCTTTGGAGGGTTGGTTGCTGGGAAGTAAGGTATCTGATTTTACAGGATTGTATAATTTGATGATGAGAGAACAGATTTTAAATAACTGTCAAAACCAGCAACTGCATCAACACTTGGTTGACTCTGATCTGACCTCTCCCCAAGAATTGGGAAAGAAGGCAGACAAATGGGTCAGAACCAGGGTTAAGCAAAAGAACCAGAACCAGGGCCAAGGGGGTGATCAGAAGAAAACAGACCAAAAGGGTGGAGATCAGAAACCTAAAGACCAGAAGTCTTCAACAGGGCCCCAAACTACTGCTAAGGAGGGTGGGTCCCAACAGTCCAAGAAGAAGAAAGAAGGTCAGAAGAAACCCTGGTGCAATCATTGTAAAAATACAACTCACTGGACTAGTGATTGCAAAAAGGGTGGAGCCCCCAACACTGTTGCCCCTAAGGCACCTGCTCCCAGTACTACTGTTAGCAGTGTTGGTCCCCAGACAAAGGGTGTAGTGGGAATCACTATGGGAACTGAAGGAGATTCTGACTTAGACAGAACCCTGACACAGGCAGTCTTGATCTGTGATGGGGACATTGATTTGTCCCTGACTGTGAGCCCTAGTAACCTGGGCAAGTACAGACAGACTCCTTTAATTAATGACAAAGTGGCTCAAGCCTACAGGGACACATGTGCCAGTGTCACTATGGTGACACCAGGCTTTGTGGACCCTGGACAGTACATACCAGGTGAGAACTACCTGGTGACCAATGCCAGCAATGCCACTACTTCACATAGTGTGGCAGTTGTTAACTTCTCATGGGGAGGGGTAACTGGCCTCAAAAGGGTTGTGGTTAGTGCAGACCTCCCAGTAGAATGTTTGTTGGGCAATGACCTAGAGGGTTCTCTATGGTCAGAAGTGGAGTACAGGACTCATGCAGAGATGTTAGGTATATCATCACATGTCCTTGCTGTGACCAGGTCACAGGCCAAAAAGTGCCTCACTGAACCTCAGGTCTTGGATCCTGGAACAATGGACCAAGCACCTACCAAGAAGAAGAACAGGAGGGTCAAGGCTGTGCCTTCCCCCCTGCCTCAGAGTGATGATCAGCCTTCCCAGGAAGCTGATCTAGAGGACCCTGAAGGGACTGTCCCTGAAGAGCTTGAACCTGATCAGGTTGAGTTTCTGGGGACAGGGGGACCTTCAAGGGCTGACTTGAGGCAGGCTCAGTTATCCTGTCCCTCTCTTGAACCCCTCAGACAGCTGGCGGCTGCTGAGGCTGCTGGGAATGCTCAAGGTACCCATAAAGTGTATTGGGATGAAGGGCTCCTTTATTCAGAGGCTAGAGACCCCAAGCCTGGTGCTACCAGGAGGTTGGTCATACCTCTGCAATTTAGGGGCTTCCTTCTTACCTTGGCCCATGACATTCCTTTAGCAGGACACTTAGGCCAGAACAAGACTTGGGACAGGCTTGTCCCTCACTTTCACTGGCCTCATATGAATGAAGATACAAAGGAGTTTTGTCGCTCCTGTGTTACCTGCCAAGCCAGTGGCAAATCAGGTGGCACAACAAAGGCCCCCCTAATACCACTACCTGTGGTGGGGGTCCCCTTTGAAAGAGTGGGAATAGACATAGTGGGTCCCATGGATCCTCCCACTGCATCTGGGCACAGATTTATACTGGTGGTAGTGGATCATGCCACCAGGTATCCAGAGGCAATTCCCCTTAGGACCACTACAGCTCCTGTTGTGGCCAGGGCCCTGCTGGGAGTATTCTCCAGAGTGGGGTTTCCTAAGGAGGTAGTATCTGACAGAGGTACCAACTTTATGTCAGGATACTTGACAGCTATGTGGAAGGAATGTGGTGTCAACTACAAGTTCACCACCCCTTATCACCCACAATGCAATGGGCTTGTTGAGAGATTCAACAAGACCCTAAAGGGTATGATCAAAGGATTACCTGAAAAGCTCAGGCGAAGATGGGACATCCTTCTACCCTGCCTTCTGTTTGCTTACAGAGAGGTCCCACAAAAAGGAGTTGGCTACAGCCCCTTTGAATTGTTGTTTGGGCACCCTGTGAGAGGCCCACTGTGTTTGGTGAAGGAAGGATGGGAGTTACCTCTCAAAAAGCCTAAGCTAGACATAGTGGACTATGTACTTGGTCTCCGCTCCAGGATGGCTGAGAATATGGAGAAGGCATCCAAAAACCTTGAGGCAAGCCAGGCCTTACAGAAAGCTTGGCATGACCAAAAGGCTGTCTTGGTTGAGTATCAGCCAGGACAGAAGGTATGGGTGTTGGAGCCAGTGGCCCCAGCAGCACTCCAAGACAAATGGTCTGGACCCCATACAATCCTGGAAAAGAAGGGAGAGGTCACCTACTTGGTGGACCTAGGAACTCCCAGGAGTCCCCACAGGGTACTCCATGTTAACAGGCTTAAAGCATATGTTGACAGGACAGACATGGGCTTGCTCATGGCTACAGATGAGGGACAGGAGGAAGAGAGTGACCCTCTCCCAGACCTGTTGTCTCAGAACCCTGAAGATGGCTCAGTCGAAGGAGTGACCCTTGGAGGCAACCTCACTGCCCATCAGCAGACTGAATGTAGACAGGTTCTACAATCATTTTCACATATGTTTTCCTTGATACCTAGTCAAACTGACTGGTGTACCCATGTTGTGGACACTGGTGACAGTCTGCCTGTAAAGAACAAACTTTACAGACAACCTGACCACGTCAGGGACTGTATAAAGGCTGAGGTACATAAAATGCTGGAATTAGGTGTCATTGAACCCTCAGAGAGCCCCTGGGCTAGCCCAGTGGTTCTGGTCCCCAAACCTCACACCAAAGATGGCAAGAGAGAGATGAGGTTCTGTGTGGATTACAGAGGACTCAATGCTGTCACCAGGACAGATGCACACCCTATTCCAAGGGCAGATGAGCTCATAGACAAACTAGCTTCTGCAAAGTTTTTGAGCACATTTGACTTAACAGCTGGCTATTGGCAAATCAGATTAGCTGAGGAGTCTAAGGCCAAAACAGCATTCTCAACCCCAGGTGGGCATTATCAGTTCGTGGTGATGCCCTTTGGTCTGAAGAATGCACCTGCCACCTTCCAAAGGCTGGTGAACCAAGTCCTTACTGGGTTGGATGACTTTTGTGCAGCATATCTTGATGACATTGCTGTCTTTAGCTCCACCTGGGAGGATCACCTGATCCACCTGAAGAAGGCTCTGGAGGCCCTGCAGAGGGCAGGCCTCACTATCAAGGCTACTAAGTGCCAGATAGGGCAGAGTAAGGTTGTGTATTTGGGCCACCTTGTAGGTGGAGGCCAAGTTCAACCTCTGGAGAGTAAGATACAATCCATCAAGGACTGGTCCCCTCCAACCACCCAGACTCAAGTTCGAGCTTTCTTGGGCTTGACTGGGTACTACAGGAAGTTTGTTAAGAACTATGGGTCCATTGTGACTCCTCTTAATGATCTGACATCCAAGAAGATGCCCAAAAAGGTTCAGTGGACAGTAAGCTGTCAAAAGGCATTTGATGACCTGAAGGAGGCCATGTGCTCTGCACCTATCCTGAAAAGTCCTGACTACTCCAAAGAGTTTATTGTCCAAACAGATGCTTCTGAGTTGGGTGTGGGAGCTGTGCTGTCACAACTTAATGTAGATGGTCAAGACCAACCCATTGCTTTTATTAGCAGAAGGTTGACCCCCAGAGAGAAGAATTGGTCAGCTATTGAGAGGGAGGCCTTTGCTGTGGTGTGGGCCCTGAAGAAGCTGAGGCCATACTTGTTTGGCACTCACTTCAAGATTCAGACCGACCATAAGCCCCTCTTGTGGCTAAATCAGATGAAGGGTGAAAATCCCAAACTGCTTAGGTGGTCCATTTCCCTACAGGGGATGGACTTTACAGTGGAGCACCGGCCAGGTACTGACCATGGGAATGCAGATGGTCTCTCCAGGTACTTCCACTTAGGACATGAAGAAGAGACTGGTCAAGGCTAGTTTAATGTCCCAGCGTTTGGGGGGGGGTTGTGTAGGAGAGTAGGGTCTGCTATCCTATGGTCACCCCAAATTTTTGCTTTTTGCTTCACTGGTTTTTGACATATTGAGGCTGTGGGCCTGCCAATCAGACCCCCAGCCTGCTGTTCTCTCTACTAAATTACAACTATGCACCCTAGGTGCATAACCAATTGGAAGTGGATCACCCTGTCAGCCCCTGTACCAGTGTACACTAGGTACCCAGGGCATTGGTGTACCCAAGGCCTGCCAAGGGCTGCAGCATGTATTATGCCACCCCAGGCTTGGCCTAACAATCTGACACAACTGGCTGATCACTCAGCTGGGGTAAGTTGGTGTAATCACCTCTTACTTAGGTGTAGTATACCTATACCTAACCTTAAATGGGACACCTGGTAACCTATAAGTCACTCCTATGGCAGGCCTTAACAATCCTGAAGGCAGAGTGCTTGGTTCCATGTGAGATGGTGCTCTGGCATGAGCTGAGCCTGTCTGCAGTGGTCGGAACAACTTCCTTCTACTGTTTCCAGATATCGTCATACCATATACTCTTAAGTGCATTATGAACCTCGCGGTTAAATGCTATCTTTGGTTTGGCTTTATCAAAACATGTCGAGTAAGGTGTCATACGAATTGGAATACTAACCCCTCGCCAATTCTGGTGACGGGGTTAGCATTCCACCCTTCTAGAGGGACACGACATGTACAGTACCTGAAACCCGGGTAAAATCAGACATAGCCTCAGCTCCACAAAATGGATGCTGCCACCACAGACACAAGTCTGCCCTCCTGCTGCTGGGAGTCCTTCCAGCTTGGGAGGTGTGGACAAAGGGTTTCCTGCCAGGGGAGGTGCGTGCACCACCCCAGACAGGATTTTGTGTATTGGTCAGGTAGGGCTTGAAAGAAACCAGACATGCCTGTGGCTCACAAGGAGCCTCGGTGCATATGCCAGTTCAAACCGGTCCTGGGGCACACCAGTCCCGGGCCTGGGGCGAGCTGGACAAAGGATTGGGGGTGTAACCACCCCCCTTCCTGGTCCCACCCTTAGGGAGGGACCTAGCAGGTAGTCCGGCCCCTAGAATCCGCTTAAAGGTAGGAGCTGTGTCCTAAGACTTCAGACATCCTGGAATCAACTTGAAACTAAGAAGAAGACGGGAACTTCGACATTCTGCTGCACAGAAGACTGAAGAAAATCTCCCCTGTGGTCAGGGAGTGACCACCTTGCTAACGCAAGCACCATCCAGCGAATCACCGTCTGCTTTGCCGCCGCCTCCCGCCGGAGCCCGAGCCCAGAGACTGACAAGACCTGGACCTCCAGACCTCTCACCGCCCGATCCACAGTCCCTGAAAAGAGGAGACCCGTGGAGGCACCGAGACACGTGGAGCCAGCCATCTTGGAACGACTACGACAAGCTGACAAGTGCAACAACCGAGGCTCCCTCCAAGTTGTGCTTTGGGATCTGAGAAGCCCAACCCCCGAGCAGCATCTGCACCAAAGGTGAGCCCTCCAGCATCTCCACGATCTGCGTGGGGCCCTTCTGCATTTTGCCACTTGACGCGCCTAACCGGTTGCTGGCCCGCTGGCTAGTGGCCATCTTGGCGACGAACTCTACGAAATACACTGCTGGTCTGGTTGCTCCAGACTGGCCCTTGCTCCCCTCCAAAGGAGCAATCCCTCTGACCTTGCTGGTCAGAACCAACAGCTGATTTCCGAATCCTCCTTCAATTGCTTTTGCCAAGGCTTGTTTGCTTCGATCAAGTCGCCGACACCGCCGACAGCGAGAGCCTGCGTGGGACAGCTCGTGAGCCGACTCCTGGACGTCGTCGACCTTCAGGAACCACGTGGCTGCGGAGACAAGCTACCCCTCATCACCTGTTTGCACCCGACATCGCCTGGTACCCACCTGGTGCCACGCTGGTCACTGGCTAGTGACTGTGAACACTGTCCCCTCTGCTTACAGGTCTTCAACATCTCCGATCCACTCTGGGATCCACTGCATCTCTCCCGGACCGACCGCCTGCAGCATCTTGGTCTTCAAGCTCCACGGAACAGATAGAAGAAACCCGACGCACTTCGAGGCCTATGCACCCGCTTCCTGTGGGTGAGGTAAAGCTGGCACACCTGTGCCCAAGTGTAGTATTACATCTCTAGTGCCTGTGTTCCAAACCTTGAGTTCCTAGTCCATCCGGAAGATCCTCTTTGCAGTAACTTTGTACTTTTTACGCACCCATTGAAACCTATGGGAGCACGCGTGTGACTATTTGCTCTGCACACGCCACCCGTGGACCTCCTGGTCACTAACTGACGTTAGCTCCTTGTAGGCCCAGCGATTCTAGAGGCCCTAGGCCTTTTCCCTTTTCTGTTCGTGGTACTTATACCACTATTTTAGTATATGGTTTGAGTGGCCACCAGGGCCTATCCATATAACGTGCAACTTCTGTGTATTCTGTGATAATCTTGTTTGACGATTTGTGCTCCTGTGCTCATAAAGAGACTAGGGGTTACTTTGAGAAATAAATACATATATATTTTGAATATATATCTGTGTGGTGTCCTTTCATTGGTATAAAAGGGGGTTGCATTTGGTAAAACAGCTGGCTTAACACGCTTCACGAGTTTAGCCTCAAAGACTGCTTAGCCTACGCTACCACTAGGGCAGCTAGTCCGAAAAGGTTGACTTACAACCACACCATAAGGGTTGCTTGGCATGGTACAAGGTGATCACTTTAACTAGTGAGCATCATATACCAGGCCAACTTCTCACAACTGACCACTGATGCGTCTATTTCACCTTCAGAACACCCACCACCCAAAGTCATCGGCACCTGCTCTCACAAAGAAACTGGACCAGAATCACCGTCGACCAGCTCACCTCCTCACTCAGCAATTCCACCCCAACCATCATGGAAAACGATAACCCCAACACAGCAGCCTGAACCCTGCACAGATGGATCTCCGACAGTGCCAACACCATAGCCCCACCCAAGAAAATAAAGAACACCCACACCAAAAAAGCCAAATGGTTCACCACCGAACTTCGAGAATCCAGACGCACCTGCACCACCTCGAATAAGCCTGGACGAACACCAAATCCACTGAATCTCACAACAACTTCAGAGCCTCTACCAATGCCCACCACCAACTAATCAGAAAAACAAGGAAAAAAGCAATTGAAGACAGAGTCTCCACACATGCACACAACAGCAAAGAACTCTTCAACATCATCAAGGAGTTCGCCCAACCCAGCAGCGAGTCAACTGACATCCCTCTCTCACAAGACCTCTGCCACATACTCAGCACCTTCTTTCACCACAAAATCAAGAGCATCTACGACAACTTCGACGAAGACAATCAACACACGGAACTCCCACCAACCACCCTGACACCCTGAAGCCAACAATTGACAGCTGGACAGCCCTCACCACCGAAGACACACTGAAGGCAATGAAGTCAATCCACTCCGGGGCCCCCATGGACCCCTACCCCCACCACATCTTCAACAGAGCCACGGACACCATTGCACCCATGCTCCGCCACACCATCAACCACTCCCTGGCGACTGCCTCGTTCCCCGACGACTGGAAACACTCCAAGGTCAACCCCTCCTAAAGAAACCCTCAGCGGACGCCACCGACCTCAAAAACTACAGACCCATCTCCCTGCTCCTGTTCCCGGCAAAAGTTATCGAGAAAGCCATCAACAGCCAACTCGCCACATTCACCAAAGAGCCAAACATCCTGGAATCCTCCCAATCCGGCTTCAGGAAAAACCACAGCATGGAAACCACCCTCCTCGCCACAACAGACGACATCCGCACCCTACTGGACAGAGGAGAAACAGTAGCTCACATCCTCCCCAGCCTCTCAGCGGCGTTCGACACCGTTTCCCACCGCACCCTAATACGCAGACTTCACAACGCAGGGATCTAGGACAAGGCCCTTGACTGGATCAGCTCCTTCCTCTCTGGCAGAACGCAGCCGGTCAGACTCCCCCTTTCCTCTCGGGCCCTACACCAACCACCTTCGGAGTCCCTCAGGGGTCCTCACTCAGCCTGACGCTCTTCAACATCTACATGGCGCCGCTCGCCCCCATCGTTAAAACCTACAGACACATTGTGTCATACGCGGACGACACCCAACTCATCCTCTCCCTAGCCAAAGAACCCAACACCACCTGACACAACTTTCGAGAAGGCATGGAAGCCGTTGCCAAATGCATGAAGAACAGCTCCCTTCAACTAAACACCAACAAGACAGAAGTACTCATCATGGGCCCAAACCCCAATGCCTGGAACAACACCTGGTGGCCCCCCGCCCTCGGAATCCCGCCCACGGACCACGCACGCAACCTGGGAATCATCCTGGACTCCGAGCTCAAAATGGACGCCAGATCAACTCAGGCTCGTTCTCCTGCTTCCACACCCTCCGCCTTCTATGTAAAACCTTCAAATGGATCCCCCTTGAACACAGAAAGACTGTCACTCACGCCCTGGTCACCAGAAGACTGGACTACGGCAACACACTCTACGCCAGAATAAACAAAAACTCACCCGCAAGCTACAGAACACCCAGAACGCCACCGCAAGACTGGTCCTCAACCTGCCAAAACGCAGCCACATCTCCCAGCACCTGCGCACACTGCACTGGCTCCCCATCGAGGCAAGAGTCACCTTTAAGATGCTCACCCACGCACACAAGGTCCTCCATGACACAGGACCAGCATACCTGAACAGCTGACTCAAAATCCACGCACCCCAAAGGAACCTACGATCAGCCCAGCTCTCCTACGCCGTGGTCCTTCGCACCATAAAAACCAGATCGGGAGGCCGCTCCTTCTCCTTCCTCGCAGCCAAGGTCTAGAACGCCCTTCCACTCCACCTCAGACAGACAGCATCACTTCCCATCTTCGTAAGAAACCTCAAAACCTGGCTCTTCGACGGACCCCCTCCTTGATGGACTGGAGCCTGCAACCCCCCAACCCCCAGCACCTTGAGACCCTTACGGGTGAGTAGTCGCGCTCAATAAACGCCTGATTGTTTGATTGATTACCTGATACAGTGTCCTCTAGTGCTCTTCTTCTGTGAGGTAGGTCTCAGTATCATGTGGGTACATTTGATGACTCATGCTTTGGGTACACATTGAGAGTTGGCTACCTGATACAGTGTGCTCTAGGTCTCTTCTACTGTGAGGTAGGTGTGAACATCATATGTATACGTGTGGCGACCAATGCTTTAGGTACATGTTGAGAGTCGGCTACCTGATACAGTGTCCTCTAGTGCTTTTCTACTGTTAGGTAGGTCTGGGTATCATCTGCGTGCATGTGGCGACCAATGCTTTGGGTTCATGTTGAGTCGGCTACCTGATACAGTGTCCTCTAATGCTCTTCTACTGTGAGGTAGGTCTCAGTATCATCTGCGTACATGTGATGACTCATGCTTTGGGTACACATCGAGAGTTGGCTACCTTATACAGTGTGCTCTAGGTCTCTTCTACTGTGAGGTAGGTCTGGGTACCTTTTGCGTACATGTGGTAACCAATGCTTTAGGTACATGTTGAGAGTCATCTACCTGATACAGTGTCCTCTAGTGCTCTTCTACTGTGAGGTAGGTCTGGGTATCATCTGCGCACATGTGGCAACTGATACTTTGGGTACATATTGGGAGTCTGCTACCTGTTACGATGTCCTCTAGCTCTCTATGACTGTGAGGTAGTCTAGGTATCATCTGCGTACATGTTGGGACCAATGCTTTGGATACACGTGGAGAGTCAGCTACCTGATACAGTGCCCTCTGGCTCTCTTTTATGGTGATGTAGGTCTGGGTATCATCTGCGTATATGGGGCGACTGATGCTTTGGGTATATGTTGAGAGTTGGTTACCTGATACATCGTCCTCTAGCGCTCTTCTACTGTGAGGTAGGTCTGGGTATCATATACGTACATGTGGCGTCCAATCCTTTTGGGAGTCTGCTACCTGATATGGTGTCCCCTAGCTCTCTACTACTCAATCAATCAATTCGGGAGATTGTAAGCGCGCTACTCACCTGTGAGGGTCTCCAGGTGCTCGGGGGAGGAGATGCACAGTTCCGTTCAGTGGAAAAACCAGGAACCAGGTCTTTAACACCTTCCTGAAGGTGATCAGGGAGGGGGCGCATCTGATGTCGATCGGGAGCTCGTTCCAGGTCTTGGCCGCAATGTAGGAGAAGCCTCTTCCCCCTGCTTTAGCTCTGCGGATGCGTGGGGTTTCGGCGAGGATGAGGTTGGCGGATTCAAGGTCTCTTTTGGGTACGTGGAAGGTGATTCTATCATTGAGGTATTGGGGTCCGGTGTTGTGGAGGCATTTGTAGGCGTGGGTGAGTATCTTGAAAGCAACTCTTTTCTCGATGGGGAGCCAGTGGAGATTCCGAAGGTGTTGGCTGATGTGTTCGTGTCGAGGGATACCGAGGACGAATCTGGAGGCGGTGTTCTGTATGGTTTGGTGGTTGTGGAGTAGAGTTTTGTTTATGCCGCGTAGAGGGAGTTTCCGTAGTCTAGTCTGCTGGTTATGAGCGCATGGTTGACTGTCTTCTTTGACACGGGAGGACCCATTTAAACGTCTTACGGAGGATGTGGAGGGTGTTGAAACAGCTGGAAGTGACAGCGTTGACCTGTCTGTTCATGGTAAATACCAGGAAAACAGTAGTCACTTCTCTTATTCAATCTAAACTAGACTACAGCAATGAGCTATATCTCAACGCCCAGAAGCAGTGCCTAAAGAAGCAACAGATGATTCAAAATTCTGCGGCACGCTTATTGCTCAATATTCCCAGGCATATACCGGTTTCTAATGAAATCCATAAATTGCACTGGCTTCCGGTGCTTCAGCGCATCAAATTCAAGGCACTGTGTATTGTCTACAAAGCAGTGCATCATACAGGCCCCTCTTTTCTTCAGAATCTCTTTGCATGGTACCAACCGACCAGACATCTTCGGTCAAAGGGGTCAAGATTGCTATTGGTGCCTAGAATTCGCACTGCACATTGGGGTGGCCGTAGTTTTCATTACGGCACATCTAAACTTTGGAACTCTCTTCCACTGGAACTTAGGAATGCCAGCTCTTTGACTGGCTTTAGAAAGAAAGTACAAATCTGGCTCTTCCAGTGTTAGGCGCAGAGCTTGCTGTTTGAAGTCCCTAGCGCAAAGACACCCTTGGGTATTTGTGCGCTTTTATAAATCTCATTAACATAACATAACATGGAGAGGGAGGAGTCGAGTACGATGCCGAGGTCTCTGGCATGGTCTGTGGGGGTAGGGGGGCTGCTTATGAGGGTGGGCTACCAGGTGTTGTTCCTTGCTGAAGGGGTGGTTCAGAGGACGTCTGGCTTCTCCGAGTTGAGCTTCAGAGAAGGAAGCGACGCGTTGCATTCCTTCCTGGAAGTTGAGTCTGGTGGTGGTGGGGTCTTTGGTGAGGAAGAGGATAAGCTGGGTGTCAGTTCAATTAACTTTATTCGATTCAAAAGAATCATAAAAGTTTACAAGAAATTCATACGTTCATTTTAAAATACAAAGGGGCACATGCATCAACCATTTTTGCGAGCGCAAACAGTGCGATTTGCAAAAATCGGCCGTTTGCGCCCGCAAAAAGAGCATTTCCGATGCATGAAGGGTCAAGGCACTCGCAATTTGAGAATTCGCAATTAATTGCAAGTTCTCAAATTGCGATTGCATTTAAGGAATCGCAAATTGAGATTACTTAAATGCAATGCATTAAAGTAAAATAAATAGCGATTTCGCAGATAGGGGGCGCAAATTACCATGAAGTTGAACTTCATGGTAATTTGCAAAAACTTTGAAAAATGCACGAAAGTGCATTTTTCAAAGTGGTAGGTTACACACACACATGTCCTATGGACATGTGTGTGTGCAACATTTGTACAAAGATCGATTTCAGGGGTGCAACAGGGTGTCGTTTTGACACCCTTGAAATTGCATTCTCAATTTGAGATTCTCTAATTGAGAATCGCAAATTGAGAACTTCCTCCCATTCATGCCATAGGAATGAATGGGGAGGTATTCCTTAATTGCGACTCGCAATTTGCGCCTCGCAATTAAGAAATATTTAGAAATCGCTATTTTGTAAGCGATTTCTACATGCATAGGCTTTTGCGATTCCTTATTAGCGAATCCTTATTTTTCGCTAATAAGGTATCGCAAATGGCATTTTTGATGCATGTGCTAGAAAATGTTTTAAAATACAGAAAATTTTAGCAGACAATACACAAAAGTTAGCACCAAGATAGATAAAAAACAATAAAACTATTCATAATTCCTAATTAAAAGAGCAATTCTAATAAAACTGAGCACAGAGCTACAAATAGTGATAGTTGATAATGACCTCAAATGTTCGCAACCTTCTTTGTAAGTACAGGGACGAATATCATGTACATTTGGTTTAATGAAATGGGCTCTTGGGTCTTTGTAAAGTGTAAAATGCATTGTGCTCTGTTGGGCTGCATTATTAAATGGGCAGGGAGGAAGTCTCTCACACCACCCACCCTGTTTCGGAAAATCCACAAGAAAGTGCAGTACATTTAAACGAAATCTCGTCATTAAAAAACGCCAATGAACCCGAGTGGTAAAAGACAAGTAGAATTGTTGTTGTTTCAAAGCTACATATTCCACTGTATTACTATCCTGTCTAGACAAACTTAAAACAGTATGAAATGCATTCTTAATGACCATCTTCATATTAGGTTGGATAGACTCCGGGTTTTCATAAAAATTATCAAGGCCTATCTTATGAAAAGTTTCCTTGACATAGCGTAACCATGGAACTGCCATTGCATTGTCAAGATTCATGCAGTCACTTAAAATGCCTCTTGAAAATAAAAGATCTTCTGAGGTCCAAATTTTCCCCCATAAAAGCAATGGTGAAATATGGATTCTGTCACTCACATATTCTAAACCCACCTCAGAATGGCAGAATAATGTTTGAGAACTGCTGGGGATAGATAGGAGGCGTTTTATAAATTTATTCTCCAATATTTGAATCTGAGCACTTTTATGGTATCCCCATATCCCTGCCCCATAGGTGGCTACTGACAGGCATTTGGATTTGTACAGTATTTTCATTTCAGCTATCGGCTTATGGCCAAGTTTACTGGCAAATCGAAAAAGCCCCTTTATGGTTCTACTAGTTTGTTGCAATCTAGTTGTAATCAAGTGATCCCAGCTCAACTTTTTATTAAAAAGATTCTCCAAATAAGAGAAAAATGGTACTTTGTCAATAGCTGTGTCGTGGACCATATAATTACGCGTTTTAGTTTTATTTGGGCCACACACCATGATAAAAGATTTACTAAAGTTGACCTTAAGATCCAATCCTGACATGAACTCATTAAAAGCATTCAAACATTTTTGTAAGCTGTTTGCCGTTAAAGTCCTCAGCACTGTCGTCCGCATAGGACAATAAGGGTACCTGTTTGCCATCTATTCTTGGAAAGCCCAATCTTTGTTGTAATAAAAAATGTCCCAGACCATTTGTATATATTAAGAATAGGAATAGAGCCAATATACAGCCCTGGCGTACGCCCTCAGTTGAGGCAATTGGCTTGGTCTTTTCGCCACCTGGGCCATACCGGATGGCTACAGAGGTAGCTGCATGCAATCTACGCAGCAGGGTGAAAAGCGGTTCCTCAAATCCCATAGTGTCCATTAATGCCCACAGCTTTGATCGACACACTGTGTCGAAGGCACAAGACAAGTCCATGAAGGCCAGATGGATCGAAACACCCCTGGCCTTCATATACTTGCCCATAATGGAGGAGTGTGGCTCAATGGTTAGAGCGGCAGACCCTGAAGCAGAGTTCTGGCCAGGGACCAGGGTTTGATTCCCGCCTCGGCGGGGCTCGGGCTCAATTTCCTCGGACTTGTCTATTCTTGCCTCGGTGCCTATTCTAATCACGGGCCCCACGCTGCAACTCTGGGCAATAGCTTGCTTAGCCTCCACACCGGCCCCAACAGCGCTAAGGATGCCTGGCTTTACCCTGGGGGCGCCCAGGAGTGGACACTTCACAGGGAAAGCCAGGAGGGGTTCCACAGCGGTATGAGTATCAGCGCCAGGAAACCGCAAAGGCGACATCGCAAGGTGGCCGTCTGGTGACAGTGCGCTCTATAAGTACCTTGGCATTTACATTTACATAATCATAGACAGGTTGAGGCACTGCTCAATTGTTCCCCTTCCCTTCCTGAAGCCATATTGGGTGTTCACAATAATACCCGAAGTATTGGCTCATGACTCCAAACGTGCAAGGATTACCCTCCCCAGCAGCTTATTAGGGAAATCGGCCTATAGCATTTAGGGTCATTTCTGTTTCCCTTTTTAAAAATTGGCGCCGCCACTGCTTCTTTCCATGTAGATGGAATGCGACCCACAATTACAGCTTTAAAAACGTTAAGTAACAGAGGTGCCCAAATTTGTGTGTTGTTTTTAAATAAATCCAGGGGCACACCATCTGGCCCTGGTGCTTTTAGGGGAATGCCTTTTCTCAATGCCTCCTCTACTTCACTCATGGAAAGTGATGAACTAAGCTGTTGCGCAGTCTGCATGTTAAAAGTTATGTCATCCTCGCACTCACTTAATAAGACACCCTTTGGATTGAATATTTTGGAAAAATGGGCCTCCCAGTCGACCCCCATTGTGTTGGTATCCATGATCCTAGCATCATCACTGAAAAGCGGGCGATTTAACACCTCCCAGAAACTCATAGAATCCTTCAGAGCGCTTGCTCTTTCGAGGTCATCCCAAGCCTGCTTTCTCAATTCGTCCTTTCTCTGTTCAATAACCTTTTTATACGTTTGCCTGGCTGTTTTTATGGTGTCTCTATCATGAGGAACTGCATGTAGCGCCTTCTTAAGTCTAGCTGGGTGTCTTAGGAGTAGGATACTATGCTGAGGCCGGGCTGTCTGACGATGGTGGCAAGGGGGGCCATGTAGACGCTGAAGAGGGTTGGGCTGGGAGATGATCCCTGGGGCACTCCGCAGTTGATTTCCGTGGGATCGGAGAGGAAGGGTGGCAGGCTGACCCTTTGGCTTCTGCAGGTGAGGGACGAGCAGGTCCAACCGAGGGCGGTTCCTTGCATGCCAGCATCATGTAGTCTGGTGGCGTTGTGCGGCGGGAGACTGTGTCGAACGCTGCTGACAGGTCGAATAGGATCAGGGCTGTGGTCTGGCCTTAGTCGAGGAGTTTGCGTATGTTGTCAGTGGCGGCAAGTAGGGCAGTCTCAGTGCTGTTGTTGCTGGGGAATCCGGACTGAGAGGGGCCGAGGATGGAGTTGTCTTGGAGGAACCATGTTAGTTCTGCATTGACAGTCTTTTCAGCAACTTTGGCCGCGAAGGGGAGGAGCGAGATGGGCAGGTAGTTCTTGAGGTCCGTGGGATCTGCTGAGGGCTTCTTGAGCAGGGGTCTGACTTCTGCATGTTTTCAGTCGCCGAGAAAAGTGCTGGTCTTGAAGGTGGTGTTGATGGTGCGACGTAGTTCTGGCACGATGGCTGCTCTGTGGTAGATGTGAGGTGGGCAGGGGTCGGTGGGGACCCCTGAGTTGATGCCTTTCATGGTCGAGGTGGTCTCCTCGGTCGTGATCAGTGTCCAGGCGGAGATGGTGGGCTAGCCGGCGTTGCCGGAGGGCAAGAGGGTGTGGAGTCAGGTGTTTGGTCTTAAAGGTCTTTGATCTTCAGGTGGAAGTAGGATCCAAGCTTGTTGCAGAGGACCTGGGAAGAGTCGATGTCCGAGGCTTCACTTGGGGGCCTGGTGAATTCCTGGATGACACTGAAAAGGCCTTTGGAGTTGCTGCCGTTGGTGAGGATTTTGTTGTGGATGAAGGTTCTTTTGGTGGTTCTGATGAGTTGGTGGTACTCCATCATGGCGTTCTTGTAGGAGGTATGGTTCTCAGGTGTCTTGATGTTTCTCCAGTTCTTCTTGAGGTGTCTGCAGGTGCGTCTGGCTTCTTGGAGGTCATAAGTGAACCAGGCGGTCTGTTGAAGTTGTGTAGCGGGTTGAGCTTGCCTGCGCAGTTGGAGATCCATGTGTGAAATTCCCTGGCTGCGTGGTTGGCGTTGGTTGCCGCGGTGGTCGTGTCTCGAGTGAGGGTGAAGTTAAGCTGCTCCTCAGTGACTTTGCTCCAGTTCCTTCATGGAGGGTGCAGAGCGGGTTTGGGTGGCTTGGGTTTGTCGACGAGGAAGTGCATGCAGTAGTGGTCGTCCATGGGGGTTGTGTGGTGTGGCTGAAGTGGACGCTGTTTTCTCCTGCGAAGATGGGGTCGGGGTGTGTCCTCGCTAGCGGGTCAGCGTGGGGACGAGTTGTTTCAGTCCCATGTTGGCGAGGTTGTCCTGGAGTGTGGTGGAGTTGGGGTCGCTGGGGTTGTCGAGGTGGAAGTTCAGATCTCCGATGAGTATGTAGCCCATGGAGGCGATGGCGTGGGGTGCGATGAGGTTGGTGATGGTGTTGGCAAAAAGGGCCAGGGGCTGGAGGGTCTGTAGGCAAGGGTGCCGTGGAGTGCGGAGTTGGGGCTGGTCTGGATTTGGAAGTGCAGGTGTTCGGCCGCGAAGAAGGTGTCGCTCGAGGTGGAGAGGCAGAGGGAGTTTTTGTGTGCGATGGCAAGTCCTCCTCTCGGGTGGTTAGGACAGTCCTTCCTCTGGATCTTGTAGCTGTACGGGATGGCGATCGCGATGTCGGGGGCAAAGGAGTCGTTGGTCTAAGTTTCTATAACGAAGGCGACGTCGGGTGAGAGGGTGTCCAGGAGGTTCAAGATCTATACGGCATGGAACGCACGTTGAGGAGGATGCATCTTAGGGCGTCGGCGGTTTTGGGCTGTGGTGAAGGTCTGGTGGCAATGGTGGCAGGAGAATTGGCCGTGTGTTGTGTTCGACTGTTGGAAGGCGTTCCCCGGGGAGGCTACGGAGTGCGTTCCCGACCACCCGGAGGCCACCTTTCCCAGAGTTAGGCCGAGCAAGAGCGCGGAGGCCCTTCCTGGAAGGGTCTCGTACCTAGGATCGTACACGCTGCGCTTACTCTCTCTTCGGATAGAGGGACACCACACAGTAATTCATTGTAAGACAATATGCTTTTATCGGTGGTTGTCAGGGATCTTTGTGATCCGGCAGGCAGGGGCAGAATTAATGCCACAAGCGGCAGCGATCTCGTGATGAGGGAAAAGGGGTAGCGGGACAGTCTTTGAATCAGTGTCTCTGCGAGGTATCCGGCGCACAGCTCTCAATCCTCGAGCTGAGGGGATGTTGCTTCTCTCGGCAATCTCTGCCATTTCTCTTGGACAAGCAGGCCGCGAGTCACTCAGCAGGCACCGGAGGTTCGTAGTTCGGGGAGCCGCGACGGCGTCAGCAGGGCTCAGATGGTTCAGAGTTCGGGGAGACGCGACAGCGTCAGCAGGGCTCAGATGGTTCAGAGTTCGGGGAGCCGCGACAGCGTCAGCAGGGCTCAGAGGGTTCAGAGTTCAGGGAGCCGCGACAGCGTCAGCAGGGCTCAGATGGTTCGGAGTTCGGGTGGTGTTCTTCGGTTCGGGGAGCGATCGAGCCGCGACCAGGTCAGCAGGCTCTCGTCAGTCCAGGTCTTCTCTGCTCTCGTCCCTTCAGCACCCCTAGTTATACTCCCCCTCCTCTTTGAAGTCCGGAGTCCTCGCGGAGAGGGGTCTGGTGCCTGGGGGGCGGTATGACGGGTTTTCCTGTCGCTCGGCCCTTTGATCTGTCCAGGTGGGTCCGGGAGGGACTCCAGACACCCAGCGGCCGAGGCGCCTGCTCCCCGGGGGCCTGGTGGTCGGTCGAAAACGCCTTCGGGGGAGAGACCAGAGGTGTGACAGGATCGGCGCCTCTCGGTCTGGGTTGGGGGGAGTTTCGCTCTCCCTCGGCCGGGCATGCGTGTTGGGGATCTGGTCGGCCCTCGGGAGGTTGGCCCACGGGAGCCGGAAGGCTGTATCAACGAGGTTCGGCGTGGTTGCAGGGTAACTTGCTGGTCGGGAGGGCCCACGCCACGCGGCCGGTCTCACACGTGCCCCCCCCAGCTGAAAGGCGGGGAGAACTACCCATCCACTTGGGGATTCTCCTCGCTGAAGCGGAAGAATCGGGACAGGCCGTCCGCGTTGGCGTGGTCAGTCCCGGGGCGATGCTCCACAGTGAAATCCATCCCCTGGAGGGAGATGGACCATCGTAGCAGCTTGGGGTTTTCTCCTTGCATCTGCATCAACCACCGCAAGGGGCGGTGATCCGTTTGTACTCGGAAGTGTGTTCCGAACAGGTAGGGCCGTAGCTTTTTGAGGGCCCAGACTACTGCGAAGGTCTCTCTCTCAATGGTGCTCCACAGCTGTTCTCGGGGCAGCAACCTTCGGCTGATGAAGGCTATGGGCCGATCTATGCCCTTGTCGTCGAACTGGGAGAGGACTGCCCCGATGCCGTGTTCCGAGGCGTCCGTCTGGACCACAAACTCCTGGGCGTAGTCGGGTGCTTTGAGCACCGGAGCCGCGCACATGGCGGCCTTTAGGGTGTCGAACGCCTTCTGGCAGGAGGGAGTCCAGTGCACTTTCTTGGGGTGTTTTTTGGAGGTCAGTTCTGTGAGGGGGCCTGCGATGCTGCCATAGTTCTTAATAAACCTCCGGTAGTAACCGGTGAGGCCCAGGAAGGCCCGGACTTCCGTTTGGGTCGTGGGGGGTTCCCAGGACAAGATGGCGTCGATCTTCGGCTGGAGGGGGACGACCTGCCCACTTCCCACCTGGTGCCCCAGATAGGTTACGGAGCCGTGCCCAATTTGACATTTGCTGGCTTTGATGGTGAGGCCGGCCCGGCACAGAGCCAGCAGGACTTGTCGGAGGTGCTGGAGGTGCTCGGTCCATTGGGAGCTGAATACCGCTATATCGTCGAGGTATGCTGCGCTGAACCCCTCTAGTCCGGACAGGACCCTGTTCACCAGCCGCTGGAAGGTGGCCGGGGCATTCTTCATTCCAAACGGCATCACCCTAAAGCGGTAGTGCCCATCCGGGGTGGAGAAGGCGGAGCGCTCCTTGGCTCCCTCGGTGAGGGCAATCTGCCAGTATCCACTAGTCAGGTCGAAGGTGCTGAGGTAGCGAGCGGCCCCGAGGCGGTCAATGAGCTCGTCGGCACGGGGGATAGGGTGAGCATCCGCTCGGGTGACCGCATTGAGTCCTCGGTAGTCCACGCAAAACCTCAGCTCGGGGGCGACCCCCGGGGTAGCCGCTTTCGGAACCAGGACCACCGGGCTGGCCCAGGGGCTGTCGGAGGGTTCAATCCCCCCGAGGTCCAGCATCTTCGCCACCTCGGTCTGGATGCAGGTTCGGACTGATCAGGGACCCGGTAGGCCCGGTGTCTCACTGGCGGGCTGTCGCCGGTGTTCACGTCGTGGACACACCAGTTGGTGACCCCAGGGGTTAGGGAGAAGAGGTCCGCGAACTGTCTTAGTAGCTGGCGGCAGTCGTCGGACTGTTGGGCTGTGAGGGTGGTTGACAGTCTCACCCCATCCACGGAACCATCGGTCTCTTTCGCCCCTAGGGGGTCTGGAAGGGGCTCGGTGTCTTCTTCGGCCCCATCGTCGGTGGCCAGGAGTAAACTCAATTCTGTCCGTACAAAGTGGGGTTTGAGGCGGTTCACGTGGAGAACCCGGAGGGGGTTCCGCGGGGACTGCACATCAACTAGATAGGTGACTTGGCTCTTCCGCTCGACCACCTTGAGGGGTCCAGTCCATTTATCTTGGAGGGCGCAGGGTTTCACCGGGGCCATGACCCAGACTTGTTGGCTCGGCTGAAATTCGACCAGCGTAGCATTCTGGTCATACCAGCGCTTCATCTCTACCTGGCTAGCCTCGAGGTTCGCTTCTGCGAGTTCTCGGAATTTCCGGGTCTGGTTGCGGAGCGCCAAGATGTATCGGAACACATCCGGAGGGGTCCCCCGGGGAGTCGTTTCCCAACCCTCCTTGACCAGGCTCAGGGGTCCCCGGACAGGGTGTCCATATAGTAGTTCGAATGGGCTGAATCCCAGGGATTTTTGTGGAACCTCCCGGTAGGCGAACAGGAGGCATGGGATGAGGACGTCCCACCTCCGGCGTAGGGGTTCCTCGAGGCCCATGATCATTCCTTTCAGTGTTTTGTTAAAGCGCTCGACTAGGCCGTTTCCTTGGGGGTGGTACGAGGTGGTGAACTTGTACGACACTCCGCACTGCTGCCAGAGGGACCTCATATATCGGGAGATAAAGTTCGTACCCCGGTCACTCACGACTTCGCGGGGGAACCCCACGCGGGAGAAGATCCCCATCAAGGCCCGGCCTACCACGGGGGCCGTCACGGTGCGGAGAGGGATGGCTTCGGGGTAACGGGTGGCATGATCCACCAGCACGAGGATGAACCGGTGGCCCTGGGTGGTCTTGGGGTCCAGTGGTCCCACGATGTCGATTCCTACCCGCTCAAAAGGGGTACTGACGACCGGGAAGGGTTGTAGCGGAGCCTTGCGCTTGCCCCCACTCTTTCCGCTGGCCTGGCACGTGGGGCAGGACTTGCAGTGGGCCTCCACATTTGCTCGCATCTTGGGCCAATAGAAGTGGGTGACGAGTCGTTGGTAGGTCTTATACTGGCCTAAGTGTCCGGCCAGGGGTACATCATGGGCCAGGCCCAGGAGGAGACTTCGGAAGCGCAGGGGTACCACTAGTACTCGGGCCGATCCCAACTCGGCCGACTTCTGTTCGCTGTACAGGAGGCCGTTTTCCCAGTATACCCAGTGGGTGCCGGTCCGGTCGCCTGCTGCTTGGGCCTCGGCCTGTTGTCGGGGTCCAATGAGGGACGGGCAGGTGGATTGTTCTTGGCAGAATTCTTCACGGGAGGGGCCCCCTTCGCAGTGCCACTGGGCCAGTTCTGGCAAGTCCCTGAGTTCGGTCAGGGATTCGGGGTCGAAAGGCACGGACCCTTCGTCGGGAGCGGTCGTTTCGTCCAGAAGGGGCTCGTTGGCCCCTGGTGGCGTATTCTGCACCTCGGGGATGGTGGCGGTGCTTAGCGGCAGGGCTTCTCCCCCCTCGGAGGAAGGCACCCTGAGAGTCATCGAGCACGTGGTGGCGCATACCCATTCGGGTAGGCCCATCATCTCGAGATGGGCTCTTCGTTCCACTTGTCCCCACGGGGAGTTCTCAAGGTCGTTGCCCAGGAGGCAGTCCACGGGCTGGGAGGTTCGGACCGCCACCTTTAACTTGCCGGTGACTCCCCCCCATTCGAAGGGGACTAGGGCCATCCGGCAGAGGCTCTCGGAATTGTCTGATGAGATGACGGGACAAAAGGCGCCGGGCAGGATCTGATCTTCGGAGACCAGGTGACAATGAACCGCCGTGACACTCGCTCCCGTGTCCCGGAGGTCCTCGACGCGGTGACCGTTGACCGTTACCTGCTGTCGGTACTTCTTCGTGTTGGCGGGTTGGGACGTTCCGGGGACCATCTCCCGGTCCCCTAGGGAGACCAAGGCCATGGCGGCTGGTTCCCGTGCTTCGGAGTCTTCCATCTCTTCCCCCAGGGCTACGGAGGCCATTTGTCGAGCCGGCGGGGTTGTTGTGGCGGTCCGCTGGTACATGGGACATTGAGGGTCGCTGGCATAGTGTCCTGTCTGTTGGCAGCGGAAACAGGTGATCCTCACTCGGGGCCCCGGCCTCCCTGGTGGCCCGGTGCTGGCCGGAGGTGGAGCTGGAAAGGGCGGAGGTTGTCCTCTGGGGGGGCTGAGCGGGGATCCCCCCGGGAGTTTCCTGGGCCGGCCTGGATTCCCTCCGCCCCTCTGGCGGGGGGGTCCCTGACTGTGGCGACTGTAGTCTCCCACTGGGCCCCGGGAGGCCCGGGTGTTTACCCACCGGTCAGCCTCGACGGCCAGTTTCCGAGGGTCTGTGAGTTTGCTGTCCAGGAGGTGCTGGCGCAGCTCTACAAAGCAATTAGCGGACAAGTGTTCCCATGCGATTAGGTCGAACAGCTCCTCAAAGGTGGAGACCTTGCTGCCCTTGATCCATCCGTCCAAGGCCCGGCTGTAAAAGTTCACGTACTCCACCCAGGTGGTACCGGGTATCTTCTTGCAGCCTCTAAACCGTTGCCGGTACATTTCAGGGGTGAGCCCATATCTGGCTACTAGGGCCTCTTTCATGTGACTGTAGGAGTTCATCACCGTGGAGGGCAGGTCCAGCAGGGTATCTCTCCCCTCGCTCAGGAACCGGCCCCACAGCCCAGTCCCCCAGTCTTTCTGCGAGACTCGGTGGGAGGTCATGGCGACTTCGTAGGCTTTGAACCATTGCTGGATGTCGTCGTTCTTATAGTATTCTTTCACCACATCTTTGGGGATGTGGACCTTTGGTTCCAAGGTGGAGGAGAGGGGTTGGGTTTCCGAGGGTCTGGCCTCCGCATTCTTAGCCTTGAGCTCGATCTCTTTTAGGCTACGTTTGTGCTCTAGTTGGAGTTTTCTTTCTTCGTGTTCTCTTTGTCGTTTCTTTTCCTCGAGTTCTCCTTGTAGGCGTAACTGTTCCACCGCCAGCTTCTTTTCAGCCAGTTTTAGCTCTCCTTCGATTTTTAATTTTGCTAGTTCTAGTTCGTGGTTGCGACCTCTTTCACGGTCCGCTAGTTCCTCTGGGGATAGGCTCCCCTCGGGGGCGCCGTTCCTCCCCGGGGTGCTTCGTGGTTCGTTGGGCGGCTCTCTTTCCGTTTGTGTCCGGGGAGTTCCCGCCTCGACCCAGGTTTTTAATGCCCCCTGGAAGTCCTCTTTCGTGCTTAGTCCGGTGGTAGCGATTCCAAAGTCTTTGCAAAATTGTTTCAGTTCTAGGTGCGTATAAGATTCTAACTGGTCCTTTTGGAATGTCGTGCTCGGGTCGGTGCCTGCGGCACCTAGGGAAGTTTCTCCTTCCATTTCTTCTTGGTAGTGCGTAAGCCGTCTACTGCACGATCTCTAGGTGTTGGCTCGGATCCCGTCGCCTGCCACCAAATGTTGGAAGGCGTTCCCCGGGGAGGCTACGGAGTGCGTTCCCGACCACCCGGAGGCCACCATTCCCAGAGTTAGGCCGAGCAAGAGCGGGGAGGCCCTTCCTGGAAGGGTCTTGTACCTAGGATCGTACACGCTGCGCTTACTCTCTCTTCAGATAGAGGGACACCACACAGTAATTCGTTGTAAGACAATATGCTTTTATCGGTGGTTGTCAGGGATCTTTGTGATCCGGCAGGCAGGGGCAGAATTAATGCCACAAGCGGCAGCGATCTCGTGATGAGGGAAAAGGGGTAGCGGGACAGTCTTTGAATCAGTGTCTCTGCGAGGTATCCGGTGCACAGCTCTCAATCCTCGAGCTGAGGGGATGTTGCTTCTCTCGGCAATCCCTGCCATTTCTCTTGGACAAGCGGGCCGCGAGTCACTCAGCAGGCACCGGAGGTTCGTAGTTCGGGGAGCCGCGACGGCGTCAGCAGGGCTCAGATGGTTCAGAGTTCGGGGAGCCGCGACAGCGTCAGCAGGGCTCAGATGGTTCAGAGTTCGGGGAGCCGCGACAGCATCAGCAGGGCTCAGAGGGTTCAGAGTTCCGGGAGCCGCGACAGCGTCAGCAGGGCTCAGATGGTTCGGAGTTCGGGTGGCGTTCTTCGGTTCGGGGAGCGATCGAGCCGCGACCAGGTCAGCAGGCTCTCGTCAGTCCAGGTCTTCTCTGCTCTCGTCCCTTCAGCACCCCTTGTTATACTCCCCCTCCTCTTTGAAGTCCGGAGTCCTCGCGGAGAGGGGTCTGGTGCCTGGGGGGCGGTGTGACAGGTTTTCCTGTCGCTCGGCCCTTTGATCTGTCCAGGTGGGTCCGGGAGGGACTCCAGACACCCAGCGGCCGAGGCGCCTGCTCCCCGGGGGCCTGGTGGTCGGTCGAAACCGCCCTCGGGGGAGAGACCAGAGGTGTGACAGGATCGGCGCCTCTCGGTCTGGGTTGGGGGGAGTTTCGCTCTCCCTCGGCCGGGCATGCGTGTTGGGGATCTGGTCGGCCCTCGGGAGGTTGGCCCACGGGAGCCGGAAGGCTGTATCAACGAGGTTCGGCGTGGTTGCATGGTAACTTGCTGGTCGGGAGGGCCCACGCCACGAGGCCGGTCTCACATCGACGTGGACTGCTGGCAGTTGTTGTTTCTTCTGGAGTTGAGTGCGAGATGGGTGGCTGAGTTGTAGCGTTGGATGGTCAGAGGTCCAGGGTCCCTGGCACTGGTTGCGGTCCGGTTGTGGAGGGGCGCATATGGGCTTGCCTTTGGCATGTCTTTGGCACGCCAGTTGCATGCCCGCTGCGTGCGTCCGCTACACGGCCAAGCATCGGCCGCTATTAAGTAGGGGAGGGTGGAGGGAGGCACAGCTGGGAGGTGGGAGCAGGGATCAGCTGGGGGGCGTGGCCGCGGGGGCAGCAGCGGCAGGAGGAGAGCGCGAAAACCAACAACAGGGCGCACAAAATAGGCCAAACAATGATGCACAAAATAGCAACTAGCAGGTACAGCAAGGAAAAAAACAGTCTAAATGAGGGGCACAGTAAAGCAGCACAACTCCCTGAAAAACGGGCACAATCACTCTGGACTGGGGCGCGAACCACTACCTGCACTGAGCCCTGCACAGGGCAGCTGCACCGCACAGCAGCAGGAGAGAGCAGGTCCCTGGCCGTGAGGTACCTCACTATTGTGAGGTAGGTCTGGGTATCATCTGCGTACATGTGGCTACCAATGCTATGGGTACACATTGGGAGTTGGCTTCATGGTATGATGTCCTCTAACTCCCTCCTACTGCAAAATAGGTCTGGGTATCATCTGCGTACATGTGGTGACTGATGCTTTGGGTACATGTCTAGAGTTGGCTACCTGATACTGTGTGCTCTGGCTCTCTTCTACTGTGAGGTAGGTCTGGGTATCATCTGCATACAAGTGGCGACCGATGCTTTGGGTACACGTTGAGAGTTGGTACTTGATAGGTAGGTCTGGGTATCATCTGTGCGCATGTAAATGACCGACACTTGGGTACCCATCGTGAGTTGGCTACCTAATACGGTGTCCTCCAGCTCTCTTCTACTGTGAGGTGGGTCTGGGCATCCTATGTGTACATTTGATGACCAATTCTTTGGGTACACGCTAAGAGTTGCCTGCCCGACACAGTGTCCTCCATCTCTCTTCTACTTCCAGGAAAACAATTTTAGTTTTATACAAACGTGTTTTATGCAGTTGCTTGGATACTGAGACTTTCTCTGGGGTGAGCAACATCAAGATACAGCCAACACGTGTTTTGCCCAGTTACATGGGGCTTCCTCAGGGCTGTAGTGTGTATGTGACATAAGCATGCAGTATGAACAGATGTGCAAGAGTTCTTGGTAAGAAAATCATTGGTACGTTTGTAAGATCGTACGTGCAGTGTTTTAACAGAAACATAACAAAAGGCATATCATCATGCATGGACGATGTCAATATAAATCATCAGACGTAACATTTAGTAGGTGAAAGGTTTGGACGTTATCAGCAAAAAACCGAAGGTCGTACGGATAACAAGAAAACGTTTATATGATTGGTATATTAGAGATATGAAACAAGGTTTAGAGATTGGACAATGTATAGGTACATACGAAGAGTGGAGGGCAGAAGTAAAAGGTAAGAGGTAAATGTGAGAGACAGTAAAGACCAAAGCCATAGTAGAAAAAGAGAACACGCAGATATAAATGCGTGTAGTGTAATAATCAAGTATAGTCAAGGACACATGGAGGGAGAGAGGAGAAACAGAGGAAACCGGATCTGCAGATCCATTAGAGTCATGATAATTAGATATACAGTTAGGACCATATAGTGTTACATCACGCATGTTTTAGGCAAAATATGCATTACAACGGTAAATACAGATCGAGGTGAAGCAAAATATTAGCGATATATATTACCGTAATTGTCAGGTATGTCAAGGTACCGGGTCAGAATGGATGGCGGGGATTGGGAAGAAAGGGTGGAAGTTAGGTATAGATCCTTGATCACGGGAGGATGATCGGAAAAGGGAGGGACCCAGGCAGTAGCCATTAGGAGTACTACTGGAGTATCTACTAGGTCTCTTGTGCTATGGGGAAGCTAGGGAATGGCTATGCTTAAGTGCTAAGAGAATGGGGAGCTAGTGGAAGTAAAGAGAGTAATAAATAAGTGATGGGAGCGTGAGTGGAAACGAAAATTATGACATAAGTGCGGGAAAAGCTGCGGTGTGATCGAGGTAGCGTGTCAGGTTCAGCACGCTTACCATAGGGAAATCTCATGGGACCCTGTATGTCCCGCATTAACAGTTGCAAACAATTCGTCCTTTTAATCTGTCGGAAACAGCAAAAATAGACCGGACGGGTTAGGGACTGAAATCGCACTCGGGCGCCGCGTAGGGATGAGCGGAGTGCCTCACAGGGGCTGTGGTGCTTGCTTACCTAATATCATACGGTTGGAGGCACATCGCCTATGAGCAGTCTGTCCTAGCGGTCGTCATGAGCAGTTGACTCGGGAGAAGGGACACAAGTTATGTGTCTTCTCCCGACGAGTTCCGGGTCAAACGGGGTGGGATTTGGAAGGCGTTAGTTATTGGCTCATAGAGGAACCGGGTCAAGTTTTGATGGCGGGCGCCATCTTGGAGTGTGGTTCCCGAGAGGGAAATGTATTGCAAGGGAAGTGGTGGCTATAACATATCGGCGGCAGTGAACTAGATAGGGTAGGTTTGGGCATAAGGTAAAGAGAAGATTATATGAAAGACTGACACTATAGATTCTCAGTATGAAAACCCTATAAGAGGGAAGTGAGAAAGCATGTATATAAGTGACTGAGGGATAACAGAGGATTATATATACTAAGTTGGACTAGAGCTTAGAGAAGTACAAAGGGCAGTAAGCATGAAAGCAATCACATAGTTTCATTTTAAGTCAATGTCACTGTAATGTTATAGAAAGTCCGTAAATTTAAGTGTTAGTTGTCCCTATGGGAGTAAAGTAGAACATGGTACAGTGGCATGTTTGTGACAGATATTCTTCACCTAACCAAACATGCATCCCAGCATCTTTATTGAGGCCGAGTTTGACCGTGTTGAAGTGGAGGATGAGTTCACACTTTCTCTCCTCCTGAGTTTGAGTTCACGATTGCCACCTCGTTTGGCTGGTTGTACGAGTTCTAAGTCAAAGAAGTGGAAATCTTTTTTTGTGCGGATGTGCACTGTGGAAGTGTTCAGTCAGTGGGTGGCCTGTGTTATATTTGTGTATGTTCCTGTAGTGTTCTTGGATCCGAGTGCGTAGGGGTCGGATGGTACTCCCAATGTAGGCTCGGTTGCAGGGACAGATGATAACATAGATAACAAATTGGCTGTTACAGTCAATCCACCCTCTGATAGTAAAGTTTTTTCCTCGTGGCATAGGTACTTCAGTGGTTTTGTGGAATCCAGCGGGTCTATCTAGGAATGTGGTGACTTTTTTTCGTCTGTCAGTAAATTTGGAACGGCACATCATTTTCTTCAAGTATGGTGCTCTTCGGAAAGTCATTTCCGGGTGTTCCTTAAGGTGTTCATTTAGGCTCGGGTTGTGTTTTAGTAGGTGCCAATGTCGTTTCAGAATTTTTCGTATGTGTGGATGTCCATTATGAAAGTTGGTAATAAAGTGAATACCAGAGTGTTAATCTTTTTTGTATTTTGACTTCAGGTTATTTTTTCGTTCAATTTTGGAAACTGTCATTAGTGTGTTTTTACAGAGTATTGCGGTTATATCCTCGTTGTTCTAATCTGGATATTATTTATTTACCTTTGTCCATGAATACTTGGTCTTCGCTGCAATTTCTACGGGTTCGTAGAAACTCTCCTTTTGGGATACTACTTATGTTGTAAATGGGGTGGCAGCTATCAGCCCTAAGGATGGAGTTAGCCGCTGTTTCCTTCCTCTGGAGTTTGCCTTGTAGGATGTTTTCTTTGACATACAGTGTCAGATCCAGGAAGTTTATTTCAGTTTTGGAGAAATTGGCAGTGGTTTTTATCTCCTAAGGATTGTTGTCCAGTTGTTTGAGGAATCCCTGAAGCAGGGGTATGTCTACTTGCCAGATGCATAGGAAATCGTCTATGTATCTTCGCCACATGATAAGGTGGGTGGTGAAATCCGAGAAATTTGAATCCCATAGCCATTATCTTTCCACTTGGCTCATAAAGATGCAGGCGTACGCAGGAGCAAATTTGGCTCCCATGGCATGTTATTGTTCAGACAGAGTTCTAGCATCTCCAATACCATTTTGTTAGTCTCCAAGAATTTGGCTGTTTGTGTCCAGAGAGATCTTTGTGCTGTCTTAATACCATCCTGGTGTTTGATTGAAGTGTCAATGCACACTAGTACGAAATCTGGTTCCCATGTAATATCCTGTCGTTTTAGGAGAATGTCTTTTGTATCTTGGACATAAGATGGTATGTCTTTCATAATGACTTGAAGCTTTTTATCATTGTATTCTCCCAGTCTGGAGCATGGTGAGTTTATTCCAGCTATGATCGGTCTGCCTGGAAGGGGGTATGCGCCCTTATGTATTTTAGGTAGCAAGTTAAACGTCGGCATTGTGGGATATTCAATGAAGAGGAATGTTGTTTCTTCATAAGATAAAAGCTCCTGGCTGTACCACCTCTCAATTTTGTCTTTGATTTTGCAAAGGATTTCTGGTGTTGGGTCCTGTGGCAGAGGCTGGTAGCATGTCTTATCCGCTAGTTGGCGCTGGGCTTCAATGATGTAATCATCAATGTGTAGGGCCACTGGATTGCCGCCTTTGTCGGCTTCTTTTAGGATGAGGTCCTTCCGATCTTGTAGGGTTTTTATTGCTGTTCTCTCATCCTTAGTTATATTTTATTGTAAAAATTTTGAATTTTTCTGATATTTGAGGTATTCTTTTTCTAGGTCATGAGTGACCGCTGAGTGTAAAGGCATCAATGTTGTTCCCCGCTGGCAGCTAAGGGTTGAATGTAGATTGTTAGACTTGGGGGTCTCTGGTTGGCGCAAGGTTGTCCTTGTGTCAAGCAGGAACCCTCTCCTCTACGTCAGGGCGCAGGATAACCCCTCGTGAATGACCCTTGCTCACCCTCTAGGTGCGTGGCGTGAGCAGCCAAGGCGATTCCTCAGGCGTTGTTGGTTAAGCACTTACAATCGCACACACAGTAAATACATCAATCCCCCCAGAAACGGACACCAGACTTGGATATGTAGAAAAATACGCTTCTTTATGTAAAAATAGGTATATATATCTCAGCAGACTTATCACAAGACCAATAACGTTTTCGCTATGCCACCAAGTTGTAAAGCAGGCAAATGTTCTTTGTTTGTAGTTTCAAATGGATACTTTGTAGCCTCTCGCAAATGTTACTTGTGGTTCCAGTACTTACAGAGATCGGCTCCGGCGAACGGGGAAATAAGGCGTTGCGCGCCCCGAGCCCGATACTGGAATTCTTAAGAACGTGTAGTTGCTTTTGGGAGTCGGCACGGGAGGGTGCGACTCAGCAAGGATGGGGCACCTTTGGATCCTCTGGAGCAGGTGCGTGTAGTCAGGCAGGCGCGGCCCACGACCCTCAGCACGGCAGTGCGGGGGTCTCCTCAGCGGGGGCGGCGCGGCCTGACCTCAGGGCGAGATTGCGAAGCGGGGTCACAGGGCACGGTCCGTGCAGCTGGGGACCCGGCGGGGATCACGATCGTCGGACAAGAATTCCGGCGGGAGGGGTGATAGCGCTTCAGCGCGCTCCAATAGCAGGCGGTGGCAGAGGTGCCGGCGGCCTAGCCCGGGGTAGAGGGCGACTCCAGTCGGAGCGAGGCTCTCAAGGGGGGCAAAGGCAGGCAGGCTCCCGAGTGTCACAGCCCTAGGAGGGGCGATGAGCGGCGCAGTCTTCCTCAAGCGGGATACACACACGGCTCGAGTTTCAGGACGAGCAAAGGCCAAAGAACCCACTGGTCCTGGGGTTCTGTTCAGGGGGCAAGCTCAGATCAAGCCCTTGGAGAATGTTTAAAGCACAAACCAGCAAAGTCTTTTCAGCAAGTCTCTTCCTCTCCTTTCTCAGCAAGGCAAGCAGCAGGCCAGTCCTTCCAGCGTCTTCTTCTCCTTCTAGTCGGGCAGAGGTTCTTTGTGGTAAAACATGATTCTGATTTCTTAGGAGACAGGCTCCTACTTTTATACAGTGATTCTTTTGTTCTTTAGCGCCAGGGGGCCTGGGCCTGGCTCAGTCCAGTTCTGGAGTACTTTGTTATGGTGACTCTTCTCTTTCCTTTCAGCAGCAGGGCAGAGACATCAGCCGCTCCACAGGGGGCGGAGCCGGCTTTGTGGTGGCAGAGCACAGGTCTATTCAAGAGTCAAGGTGTACTCCTCCCACCCATCCTGGTGTAATCTCTCTACCCACCACCTGGCAGCCAACCTGTCTCTGGGGATTCCCCAACCCTGCTCCTTACTGTTGCTAGGCAGAACTCACACTCACACAGCAGAGGCGGACTGAAATGGCCAGGTCAGTAAATACTAACTTTCTAAAAGTAGTATTTACAAACCCAAGATAGTAAAATAAACTTGCTACAAGAAGTATTTTATTATTCTGAGTTCAGGCATACTAAACTTGATACCCTACCATGCTCTATGAGTCTACTGGGGTCACAGCGTGTAGCGACTCCAGCAGCCCATTCTGGCCTATGGAGAGCAGGTAGCCTTCAATAGTGAAAAACGAAGATGGCTGTAATTCACTACTAAGACATGCCACACACATCAGGGCATGTCCTACCTTATGCCTACAATGCACCCTGCCCTTGGGCCTACCAGAGGGGTGGCTAATATGTAAGTAAGGGAAGGTTGAGGGACTGGCAAGTGGGGGCACTTGCGCAGTCAGCGCGACAGTCCGGGACTGCACGCAGGGTCTGCGGTGGCAGACCCTAGACACATTTTACAAGGCTGCTTTCTGTGGGTGGCGCAACCAGCGCTGCAAGCCCACCAGCAGCATTGGCATTCACAAGCCCTGGCACCCCTGGTGCACTTTACTGGGGACTGACAGTAAATCCAATAAACCAATCATGAACATCAATTACAGGTACACTTTATCTAGGGAGCACTTGCACTGCGGCACGGATTAGCCGTGGCGCAGTGCCCTGAGCGGACAACACCAGCAAAACATCAAGGCACACCATCAAAAAAGTGGAAGGGAAACTCACGCCAAGGTGCCAGGTCTAACATAGATTTTTTATTGATTTTTAAGGGTCCCACAAATACCAATACACAGCTTGTTCGCCTACAACCTTAAAGGCCGGCAGCCAAAAAACTCAGATAGCGAAATGCAGGGGCCTAAGAGACAATGAGGTCATGCTATAACCAAAGTACAGGTCTAGATACAATCGCCCAATTTAACAGAATCCCCCGCCCTAGAAGCTCTATACCCAGCCTAATCGGCACGTCTTATGAACAAGTGCGGGAGTGCCAATGAGCAATAGCATATGCAAAAGGCGCCACCCGCGCCCTAAGAGGGCCATATTACCTGCATGTTGCATAGCTCTAGGGTGGCATCCTAGTTTCCAAACCCTTCTCACTGTAATTCTAGCTGTACCTGAGTCCATGCCGCCCTAGATGCAGCAGCGTACAAACAGATCGAGCAACGTATCCCAACAGTCAGCGTCCATCCAGGCGGACAGTGCCAGGAGGACCTCTTTACTATGCCCCTATCCCATTCTTCAGCAGAGGTACCCCTGAGTAAGTCACATTGGCAGGAGCGTTGTTCTATGGAAGCACAGTATCGTTCGCCATTGACGCGCAGGGCATTAAGTGGCTCAACATCTATTAGGCTAGACCTATCAATATGAAAACAGGCAGTAGGGCAATCTAGCTTTTCCTTGGTATGGGGGCGGACGAACCCTCCGCTACATTCCCTGTGTCAAAGAATGTCCATAAGGTAGTCAACCAACTGAGGAGGGGTCGGTGTAAAGGAGGAGAAGGGGGGAAGTACTGGGGTAGAGAAAGCGGGTTTGGCGGGGGGAAGGAGTGCGGGCCACACTATCGCTATCCGGTGGCGGCCGTGGACTCAACCTTTCAGAGTCAGGGTTCCCCCCGAGAGGGGTGGCAGTAACTGGTACACACTACCTACTATCCGCAGCCCCCCCATAAACCCACTGGGTCCGCAGGGCATACTACATCGTCGAAGAGCTTCAGGGCCCAGAGTCGTGGTGGCTGCAATCTAACATGCTCCAGTCGCCCCAGATGATCTACCAAAGGCTTCCAGAGTTTCCTAAACTGGGTATCTCGAAATTGGAGACGTGCCGTGAGCGACTCCATCGCCACCACATGCCACAAGCGGGTAAACCATACATTTATGGAGGGCGTTTCGGTTTTCTTCCAGTAAAGTGCCACCGTCTGTTTGGCAGCACACAGCATGTGGAGGCTAAGGTGCCGATCACGACCTGTCACGACCTGTCATGGCTCGTATAGTCGCTGGTCTAAGGCCTAAGATGACTACAAGCGGGTCCTCGGGCAGGGGGTACCCCAGAACCTATTTGATATGGCTAAGGACCTCTTTCCAATAGTGAGCCAGAAGGGGGCATGTCCACCAAATGTGAATGAAGTCTCCCAGCGCCTGAGTACAACGCCAGCATAGGGGAGATGTCTTAGGAAACATTTTTTGAAGTCGAATGGGGGTGTAGTACCATTGGGTCATTACCTTATAAGCTGACTCCTGTTGGGGGATGCTACGTAAAGTTTTAGGGATGTCTCTCCAAAGCCTTGCCCATTGAGAAGGGGTAACACCTGAGCCGGAGACGTTTTGTCATCGCAGTTGGTATGGGTGGGGATCCGGGCGCTGTGCATGCTGCAGTACCTTATATATACGGGAGATCAGCCCCTTATATGTGTCGAATGTGCATGCTAGCTGTTCGAATGGGGTGTAGGGCCGCGTGGCCGCCTGCATCAAGGAGAAGCCCTGAATCCAATGTCGGAGCTGTATGTACTGGAATTTGTTCTTCTCTGTTAGCCCAAATTCTTGCTTGCATTGAGCAAAAGGATTTAAGATTCTCTCCTGTAAATAGGTTCCTTATCGTCCTGCAACCGGTTTCTGTCCAGTTCGCAAAACAGGGTGGACGACACACTGGAGGGAACTGCGGATTGCGCGCAATTGGAGTGTGAGGGGACGGGAAGGTGGTAAGGCCCCTGCGAACTGCCACCTTGTCCCAGATCTCAAGTACCGTTTTAGTGGGGACAGCCAGGTAGGCGCTGTAATGGCGCGCCTCTCGAGGCAGCCAGGCATGGTCCCACAGTGGGCGGCAGGTGACTGCCCGATCCATGTGAAACCACACATTTTCACTCTCCCATGCTCCCCATTCCAGTACAAAGCGGAGATGCGACGCCCAATAGTAGTCAAGTAGGTTTGGGCAGGCAAGTCCGCCCCTATCCCGAGGGAGCTTCAAGATTTTATTAGAGAAGCGCGGTTTCTTTCCGCCCCAGATAAAGGCAACAAGCTCGCGTTGGAGCCCCTGTATCTGGTGCTCCGGAATAGGTGTTGGCAGTGTTTGAAAGAGATAAAGGATCTTCGGCAGTATAGACATTTTCACCGAGTTGAGTCGACCAAGCCAAGAGAGTGGTAAAGCTTTCCACGTGCGCAAGTTGGCCAGGACCGAGAGTTTATACTCCTGCCAGTTAGCCTGTGTCCAGGTGGCCAGATCTGGGGTCAAGTTGAGGCCCAGGTATCGCACCGACCAGGACGCCCATTGATAAGGAACGCAGGCCTGTAGCGACAGAAGTTCCTCGTCCGGGATCGTAATATTAAGGGCCCGGGATTTCGTGTGTTTGATTTTAAGCCCAGAGGCGCTTTCATAATCCTGAAGCAGCAAGTGCACTGCCGGCAATGAGCGCAGCGGGTCAGATAGAGTGAGAAGGAGGTCGTCCGCGAAAAGGGCGATCTTATGCTCCACACCTCAAAGAGAGATACCGCGGACGTCGGGGGACCGACGAATCATGATGGCAAGGGGTTCCACCACAAGGGCGAACAGCAGGGGTGACAGGGGACAGCCCTGTCGGGTGCCCCTACAGATGGGAAAAGGCTGCGTGAGCTGACCATTTACGCGCACTCTAGCCACCGGCGAGATATAGGGAGCCATAATGCGCGCCACCATCTTCGGGCCCAGACCCACCTTCCGTAAGACCGCACAGAGGAATGACCAGTCCACCCGATCGAACGCTTTATCGGCGTCAAGCGATAACAAGCAGGCTGGTATACCCCAATGTTTAGCCTTCCCGACTATGTGCGCTATTCTGCGCACATTGTCTGCACCTTGGCGATGTTGGATAAACCCCACCTGGTCCGGCTCTATGAGATTGGGCAGATGGACACTAAGCCGTTTAGCAAGAAGTTTAGTGTACAGCTTAAGATCCGTATTTAATAGGGCGATGGGCCGATAAGAGGAGCAAAGGGTATGATCCTTCCCGGGTTTTGGGATGAGGGCTATTTTGGCCATTGCCTTGTCCGGCGAGGGCCCAACCAACTCATCAAACGAGTTAAAAAGACGGAGAAAATATGGTTGGAATTGCGGCAAAAAGGCGTGATAGAAAGATACCGGCAACCTATCCGGGCCTGGTGTTTTACCCAACGGAAGGTCGCGCAGGGCGCCAGCTATTTCTGCCGAGGTGATGGAGGCCTCCAGAAGCCCAGACTGGCGCTCGCTTAGTGGTTCCCAATCGCAGGCACCCATGGTAGACGATATCAGATCCGCCACAGGCGGGTCGTCTGCATATAAAGTCGCATAAAAATTGCGACACGTTTGGAGCTTTGCCGATTCCGTGGTGGCCCATGACCCATCTGCCTTTTGCAGCTTTGCGATGTGGGTCTTGGCTGCCCGTGTACGCAGGCGCCGTGCCAGTACAGAGCCCACCTAGTCGCCTCCTGCATAATAACGCTGTTTGAGCGCAAGCAGAGCACGCTCCGCTTTGTTCGTTCTATGCGCCCGAAGCTGGCCTCTAAGGACGGCCAGGTGACGTTTGTGTGCCGCCAGCGGGCGCTCTTGGTCCATCTTCTCAAGCGTCTTGACTTCCCGCGTAAGCTTGTTCTCATAAAGCTGCGCCTCGCGCGCTCTCGCAGCAGCTATAGCCGTGAGGGTACCTCATATGGTAGCCTTGAAAGCGTCCCACAAAAGGGGAAGGGGGGTCCCCGGAAGATCATTTGCTTCAAAGTATGCCAGGATAGCGGCCTGAATTTCCTCCCTATCCACCGGGTCTCGAAGGACGTGGTCCGGGAATCGCTAGCGACACGACCGCGGAGGGTGGGTGAGGCGCTCGCGTAGACTCAACTCCACGTGGGCATGATCGGAGATTGAAATATTAGAATGTGTCGCCGATATGGTGTCCTTGAGCAGAGAGTGTGAGACAAGCAGAAGGTCTATACGAGAGTAAGAGCGGTGCGCATGTGAATAGTAAGTATAGTCTCGTAGGCCCGAGGAGTGATAGCGCCAGATATCGACTAAATTTAAAGCACCTAGGGAGCTCTTCACAGCCGCAGACATAGCCCCTACCCCATGAAAGGCACCCCCACAACGATCCAGCTCCACATCCCACACCAAGTTGAAGTTGCCTCCAACTATGAGGTCCGTATTCACCGGCTCGAGGTGTTCCCTAATCAGCCTGCGTAAGAAGGCATCCTGACCCTGGTTGGGGGCATAAACGTTACACAGGGTGAGCGTGCGATGTCCTCTCCTGACATCAACCTTCAAGAACCGGCCCTCACTATCTCTAAACACTTTATTAGCCCCTTGAGCTAACCCCGCCCTGCAGAGAATAGCTACCCCTGCTGTCTTAGTGGCCGCCGAGGCCCAAAACAGCCGAGGGAAACGTGGGTGGGCCATACGGGCCACGTCAGCCCTAAGGAGGTGGGTCTCCTGAAGGAAGATTATATCGGGGTTCTGGAGTAGCAAATACCGCCATATTTGGCGGCGCTTGTTGGGCGAGTTGAGCCCCTTCACATTAAGGGAAAGGATCTTCCAGCAAGGTTCAGTGGTCATAATCCCAGGTCCACTAGTAAGGCTGTTCCCACACAAATATTCCACGCGCTAGCATGTCCCCCCCACCAAGAGGGTACCGAAGGAAGGGGGAGGAGGAGGGGTGGGGAAGAACAGGTGGAACAACAAATATACGTAAACGGCCAACATGGCCAACATAGCCTATTCCAGTCTAGGGAGTAGCCAGGCACAACGGCACAAGCTGTCCCGGAGTTGTCACTCTCCCAGAGATAGGCGTGGGGGTCCGTCATCGCCAGTCTATGAGTCCAGATCACCAAGGGCCCGCTCCGGGCCACCGCCTCTGCAGAGTAGGTGTTGCCCCGAAGAACGGGCAGAAGCGTGCCTCCAGATTGGGCGCCGAGGACATTAAGGGTGAAGCCTCCGAGGCGAGTGCAGGCGAATCAAGCTAGAAGTCTGTACAACTCTGAGATTATCTTCATGAAGGACTTTCCATCTCGTGAGGGCTCATTTGAGGAGAGACGCCACCTTCCAAGGATTTTATATGTTGTATGATATCCTGCTTGTCTCGCGATGTTCTGCTGCCATCAGGGGAGGAAGGGTGTCAGGAGCGGCGTACCGTAGACCATTGCGGCTTCAGCGGGACTCTGAGAGCCGCAGGTCGCCGCGAGGGGCTGGCCGGCGGGGAGTCTGGAATTTGGAGCAGCTGGGCCGCCTCTCGATAGAACGTAGCACCCGGCGCTTGGATTCCCACTGAAACATGAGGGCGAAGGGGTGGCCCCATTGGTAGCGGATGTTGAGATCCTGCAGCTTGTCAGTGATGGGTCGGAAGTCCCGTCGGCATCGGAGAGTTGTGGGGCCAAGTCTTGGAACAGCTGGACAGGTTTGCCTTTGTAAAGTATTTCGGACTTGCCTCTAGCCGCTTTGAGGATTGCTTCTTTTTCGACAAAGAAGTGGACCCGTGTCAGAATGTCGGGGATGAGTCCAGGCCTTCCAGGTGGTCCTGAGACCGTGTGCGCTCGATCTAGAGCCGGCGGCGAGGCATCGTCGTCCCTGCGAATATCATGGAGCAGGTCCGCCACAAACGCCATGATGTCCGTGCCTTCCGCCCCAATTGGAACACCCCTGATGCGTATGTTGTTTCGGCGCTCCCTATTTTCCAAATCCTCCTGCTTAATCTGGAGCTCAACACGCTGTTCCTCCAAAGTCTCCAGCCGCTGCCATAGGTGTTCCTGGTCCTCTGTGCGGGCATCCAGGGTCTTCTCCATGTCCTCCACTCGACCTCCCAGTTCCCCCACGTCTCTCCGTAGGTCCTTGACACACGCTTGAACTTCAGTACAAAGTAACCCAATTTCCGTCTTGAGCTCCTGCATGAACAGCGCCATGAAGGACTGAGTGACCGGTTCGGCGGAGGCTCCCGCTCCCGGCGGCGTAGCGCCCATCAGCGCAGCGCATGGCTTGCTCCATAGGTCGATGACTGAGGCATCCTTGGAGGCCACCGGTGGCTCCTTCCCTGGCTTCGTGCGAGTCATGCTTCAAAAGTGCCAATGGTGCTCCCCTCCTGAAGACCCAGCCCCCCCCCCCGAGGGCAATCCCGCCTCCGGGCGGCTGCAGCAGGTCGTATATGGCCCAAGCGAAAGACCAGAAGTTCAGGGCCAGCAAATACACTCCCTCGTGGGTCTCGCTACCAACCTCTGTGCCACTCTCCCCAGCCGACGAAGTCTCCACACCGCACAGCGTCAGGTCCCTTTCAGCTCCCCAAGGCCCACGTAGTCACCTCAGCTCCCTAGCCAGCCAGGCCAAGAGCGCCACAGAGCCATGCGCCCCCTCGCCTGGGCCCACCGCGCCGCAAGACAGGCCTCCAACCAGGCAAATCGGCTGTCAATCGAGGGGCCCGCAGACCACCCCCGGGGGGCAACCCACTGCCCTGAAGACGTCGTCTTCTTTTATCGCTGTCCCTGGCCCTCCACAGGCACTTGCCAGACTCCAACCAGTCTGTAAGGCAACGTAGGAGAAGCAGTAGCAGTTAGCCGCAACCCAGGTCCCCAAGGCCCCCACAGCTCGCCAGTGTCCACTGCCCCCAGTCACCTCCACCGGTGATGCACAGGCAGGTAGGCCCCCAGCTGTCTAAGAGCGGTCCATCGCTCCGCGGCAGATGGCATAAGCAGGGGGTCCCAGGGCAAATCTCGCCCCTTTCACAAGGCACGAGGCGTACGGCGAGCAGGTCGCAGGCAGACAATCCTCTCCAGCCACCTCTCACCCGGAGCCGCAACTGGGTTCGACCTCACCACCCGGCCCCAGCCACGTCCAGTACATAAAATGGCGGCCAGCACCCTCTCCACAGTGCTAGGTATCGCCGCCCGGGGTCCACAGCCTGAGTCTCCCTCCGTGTGACAGCCTCCTTCACCCAGCTGCGTCTGCCGCCGCCTCTTACCGACCAGTGCCACCTCCTCAGCTCGCAGCCGCGTCTCAGCGCTCCCGGCAGTTCACGGCTCACCAAGTCCGGGCAGGGGGAAATGGCGGCCGCCGCTCCGTCCCCGGAGCCCCGGGGCTGATGGTCAGGCAGCACGAGGTCCGCTGCGATAGAGGGCTCTCCAGGCGACCTCAGCCCACCGCTCGCAGTCGCAGGCTCTCCCCCGCCCGAGCGTCGCCAGGTGCCTGGAACGCAGACGGGAGGCAGACAAGATGGCGGGCAGCGCGGCAGTCCCCAGGTCCTTCGCACTCGCCTTGGTGCGATGTATCGCCTGCAGTCGTTTATTTATCAAAAAAAGATTCCTTTCTGTGTATTACTCTTTTAGTTGGTGACCATGAGGCCTACACATTTAGATCAATAACCTTTGATTTTTGACTGTGACACTGGACAAATATTATTACTCCAGACTAGAATATACTTTTTGTTACTCTCAAAATTTATTTTTCATAGGAAAACACTTATGTTCAATAAAATCATATTTTAAAATTGCATTCAATATATACTCTGATTGGGTGCTCTGGTACAGTCTTATATATGCTATCTAACAATTCTGTATTACGGTATCTATCTCAGAGTCACACACACTTCAAATCATGTACTTTCAAAATTGCAAATTAAATACTACACAAATACATTTCATATGCTTTAAAAAGTCCCACTGTCGACGCGTTTCGGTGCATAGGTTACAATAGTAGCACCTTCCTCAGGACGGACGAGAATTTAAAACCAAAGTTTTGTTCTTCTTTTTTAAATGTAGGGGTTGAAGTCCTTCTGTGGGTGTTCAGGACGACTTTATCACCTCTCAACTTTTGTGATTTTAGACCACTTGCATCATAGTCAGTGGAGTCATAGAATTTTTTAAAAAGTCACGTTGACATATGTTCAATGGTGTCTTAAAGCAGGTACGTCTTTCGATATGCACCGCCTGTATTCAATTGTTTAGCTGTGCCAATCGGTTTTTCGCCTAATGTTTAAGTTCAGGCTGTCCTTCCCTGCACCTTTTCAAGTGGTGTCCTGATACCAGTTAGAGCCTGCAATATCTTGTGGCAGCCTGAATCTTGACAACGCTGTCTTCTTTTCTTTAAGCGCTGTCAGCCACACTGTAGGTTTTCTTGGGGGTGTTTTTACTTTTACTCCCAACCTTTAAAAATCGGCGAGCCTGCTAGTCACAACGTCCTGCTTCCACCGCAACTGGAGATTCGCCTGCAGTCGTCCCAGGCCAACACCAAGCCCTCCGGTATGAGCCCTCAGCTTTCCGCCCTACATGGGCGCCGTTCCGGGCTCCGCCGCCGCCACCACACCGCTGTTTGAGGCAAATTATCGCTGCGGCAGCCCGGAGCAGAAGTGACACGCGTCTCACTCCATGCCCGGCGAGACCACGCCCCGAATGTAGATTTTTTGATTAGACCTGTGTTGAGGGATTGGTTTGTATCAATGCCAAGTTCCATTGCTGTTCTGGTCAGTGTTTCGGAGTATGATCCTAGTTCACTGAGCTTTGTCAGTATGTCAATATTGGTAAGATCTTGGATAGATAGATCCGACGTGGTTGGTAGTTGTTGTTCTTGGCGTACGTTGCTTCGGTCTGCAAAGAAAACTTTGAGTTTAAGTTTTCTTGTGAATTTGAAGAGATTAATAAAGGTTTGTGTTGGATTCCAAAGTGCAGTAGGGCAGAAAGATAGGCCTTTGTTTAGGATATTTAAGTCATGCTCAGATAATGTCATTGTCGAGAGATTTTTTACTAGGTTCACTGTTGGTATGGTCTTTTCTCCATTTCCTTCTTTCTGGCCCTGGTGGTTACTCCTGGTGTTGATACCTGTGGCCGTCTGTATTGTGGAGGACCTGCCGATGTTGTGGTATTTGTGACGTTGGGTGTCCTTATACCTAGCCTGTAGCGTAGCACCTTCTTGAAAAAATGTACTCTACATCTGGAGTTGTCACTTTCAGAATTGGGTGCTGGTGATTCTATATCAGAGCTGGAAGAAGCTGCTGAGAGTTGTGGGGTGTGTTCTTCGTTGCTAGCGGTTACAAGTTTTGTGTCGTATCGTTTAGCGAATGTGTATACCCGTCCGAATTGGTAGTCTAGTTGGTCACGACAAAATTTATGGTTCTTTCGTTTTATTATATCTTCCTCGAATTCGTCGATGACTTTATTCAGTATCTCGTAGTTCCTTGTAGTTAAATCTCCACAGTTGGAGTCCTCAATGTGTTTTGTCAGATTGTCAACCTCTGTTTTGGCCTTCTGATATTCTTCTTCTGCATGATCAATGAGTTGTCTGATCATGTTGTTTGAACATTCTTTTAAGTTTCCTTCCCACTTTTCAATGTAATCTGGGTTTGTTGTGTCGGAGGGTGGGAAGATCAAAATTCTCAGTCCCCGTGGGATTCTATCCGCTTCCAGGTACTTTTTGAGGGAGGAGGCCTCCCACCACTTGGTTGTTTCTTTTGTAACTGCACGTTCCAGACTTTGGAAGGTATTTCTGGCCGATGTCGGGTTGGATTTGCCGATTGTCGTTTTTGTAGTCACTGGGTTGATTGAGAAGGTCTCATCCACTCTGGTGGAGCGTTGTGCTCTTCGATCTTGGCAAGATGCCATCTATGTGCTTTCCACGTAGTGAAGTGCTTGTAAGTTCCGGTAAGATTTGTCAAGTTCAGAATTATTAATACTCGTGGGTTTTTTCAGGGATTTGACCGTTTGGAAAACTCGAAGAAGAAGAGGGGGAAAGAAGGTCCCAATCCCTTAGTAACCGTATTATTGAGTACAGTATAGATTGGGTATTTGTCCTTAACAGTGGGCGAACCACCGTCCACTGGTGGCAAGAGAGTTTCAAAGGGGTGTTAGGACAAATCTTGGTTATTTGTGATTATTTGCGGAAAAAATTCCATGAAAACAATCTTAGTTTTATGCAAACTTGTTTTATGCAGTTACTTGGATACAGTGAGAAATGCATATTTGCACATTATGAAACCTCTATTAGTTACTACACTGCAGCAGTCTGTGTCTGAAACCATAGAGCCACGGAACTGAATCCTGGTTGGCGCAGTGGAGAATAGTGACTTGTTTATTTTTAGTCCTATGAGGTCCAAGACTGGGGCAGAAAGCACTGTGAATTTTCAAGTCATTTTTTTAAACCTTCATTACACACAGTATAAGAGAGGCTGCTACAAAATGCGTAACAGGTTTAAGATTTAAAAAGTGCTTCCAAAATATAGATTTTGGTAATATCCAGATTGTACAAATGCTCTTTATTTATAATTCTCTATTAAAAGCTCAAACTTCACAGCTCAACTGGTAACTCTCTTACAATTCCACTCAAAAACATAATATGTCAGTGTCACCAGGAAGCTTCAAGGGGTTTTCATCAATTAAAGCCATTACAGGCTCCCAAGCACCCTCTACATTTGCAGACTAACCATTTGCCACATTTACATTTACGGCCGGACTGGGAACAGCAACCAGCCCTTGCAGATTGCTGCTCAACCGGCCCTGGGAGTGGGCGGGGGGAGGGCGGGGGGAGGGGAGCAGGGGGTTTGGGTGCTAAGGAAAAACACTGCTCCCAGTTTTGTTACAGGTGCCAATATTGCAGCAGTGCTGCAAAACCGGCCCTCAGTACCATAACCGGCCACACGGGTACAAAATCACCCCCCACCCGACCCGGCCCACCAGGGAAACACCTGATGCCTGCTACGGCCAGTCCGGCCCTGTTTACATTTCTTTGTGGTAAGCATGCACCCTGGCAAGAAGGCTTGTTTAGCTGTCTGCCCGTTCCTCGGCTTCACAGCACAGGAGACTCGCTACCTTACACTTCAGCTGAAGAATTTTAACTGTGGGAATTAAAGTGTGAAGCATTTCAACTGTTGGAATTAATGTCCTAGGATGGTGACCTTTTTCCAAGAAATAGGCAAACTGTTTTTTTACAAATTAAACAAAAAAGTATGGGCATGTCGGCCCCTCAGATCCCCCTCACTTCCACCACTGGTCCCAGTAGAATATGGCATTCTGTGTTGTCAAAAGGTGGGGTGAGGGCAATCAGAAGCGAACGCAGGGCCTCTGTTGAGCTTATCTCTGATGTTCTTTTATGCAGATTTCCTCTCCTGGAGGCAGAATGCTGACTGCAGGTCCTTTTCCTGTTGTTGGTTTCCAGATATTGGGATGGGCGGTTGAGATGTTGGCCGCAAACAAAAAGCACAAGGTGGGTTTGGAGTTGGCTGTGGTGTGCATATCCTTGTTTTTGGGGGCTTATCATATTCAGAATGTGAGGAGGAGCCGTGGGATCAGAAGCAAGGATGCTGGTGGAACAGTATGTCTATCTGGGCAGTATCGTGGACCCTGTGCATTTGTGCAGTTTTGTTGACACCCTTGCATCTGTGCAGTGCCGTGGACCCCATGCATCTGTGCAGTGTTGTGGGCCTGTGCATTTGTACAGTGTTGTGTACCCCACCCATGTGGAATCTGTGCATCCTTGCAGTGTTGTGGACCCCGTACATCCATGCATTGCTGTGCACTCCATGCATCTGTGCAGTGTTGTAGACCCAGTGGTGTTGCGGACCCGTGCATTTGTACAGTGTTGTGAACCCCACCCATGTGGAATCTGTGCATCCATGCAGTGTCATGGACCCCGTAAATCCATGCATTGCTCTGAACCCCATGCATCTGTGCAGTGTTGTAGACCCAGTGGTGTTGTGGACCCATGCATTTGTACAGTGTTGTGAACCCCACCCATGTGGAATCTGTACATCCATGCAGAGTCATGGACCCCGTACAATCATGCATTGCTGTGCACCCCATGTATCTGTGCAGTGTTGTAGACCCAGTGCAGAGTTGTGGACCTGTGCATTTGTACAGTGTAGTTGACCCTGTGCAGTGCACCTGGGCAGCCTCATCGACTCTGTGCAATGCTGTGGTCCAGGTGCATCTGTGCAGTGCTGTGGACCTGGTGAATCTGTGTAGTGCTGTGGACCCCATGCATATGCGCGGTGTTGTGGACCCCCATACATCTGTGCAGTGTCATGTCCCCGTGCGTTTGTACAGTGTTGTGGTCCCTGTGCACTTGTTCAGTGTTTTGAACTCCACCCATGTGGAATCAGTACATTCATTCAGTGGCGTGGACCCGGTACATCTGTGCAGTGCTGTGCATCCCATGCATCTCTGCAGTGTTGTGGACCAGGTGCAGTGTTGTGGATCTGTGCTTTGTACAGTGTTGTGGACCCCATACATCTGGGCAGTGCCATCGACTCTGTGCAGTGTTGTGCCCTCCCACGCATCTGTGCAGTGCTGGGGACCCTATGCATTTGTGCAGTGTCGTGGGCCCCATGATTCTGTGCAGTATAGTGGACTCTGTGCATCTGTGGAGTGCTGTGAACCCTGTGCATTTGTGCAGTGTCATGGACCCCAAACATGTGTGCAGTGTCGTAGAGTCTATGCATCTGTGTAGTATTGTGGACCCCGCGGATCCGTGCAGTGTTGTGCACTCTGTGTATCTGGATAGTGTCATACCCCCTGCATCTATGCAGTGTTGTACATTCTGTGCATCTGTGCAGTGTTGTGGATCCCGTGTAACTGTGCAGTGGTGTGCACCCCATGCATCTGGGCAGTGTCATTTGTGGAGTGCTGGGAACCCTGTGCATTTGTGCAGTGTCATGGACCCCGAAAATGTGTGCAGTGTCATAGATTCTATGCATCTGTGTAGTATTGTGGACCCCGCGGATCTGTGTAGTGTTGTACATTCTGTGCATCTGTGCAGTGTCGTGGACCCCGTGCAACTGTGCAGTGCTGTGCACCCCATGCATCTGGGCAGACCTGTGGATTCTGTGCATCCATGCAGTGCTGTGCACCCTGTGCAACCGCGCAGAGCTGTGCACCCCATGCATCTGTTCAGTGTTGTAGATTCTGTGCATCTGTGCAGTGTCGTGGACCTCACGCATCTGAACAGTGCTGTGCACCTCATGCATCTTTTCAGTGTTGTGGATTCTGTACATCTGTGCAGTATTGTGGACCTCACACATCTGTGCAGTGCTGTGCACCCCATTCATCTGGGCAGAGTCGTGGACCCTAACTTAAGACAAAATCCTAAACTTACTACTTTTGGTATTCACAGAAGTTAGGATTTTGTCTTAAGATTGTCTTAAGACAAATTTAAGACAGACTTAAGACAGTCTTAAGACAGACTTAAGACAGACTTAAGACAGACTTAAGACAAATTTAAGACAAAATCCTAACTTCTGTGAATACCAAAAGTAGTAAGTTTAGGAGTTTGTCTTAAGTTAGTTCTGTGAATCGGGCCCTCTGTGAATCTGTGCAGTGTTGTGGGCCATGTGCCGCCGTGCAATGCTGTGCACACTGTGCATCTGGGCATTGCTGTGGGCCCTGCACATCTCTGTTGTGCTGTGCACCCCATGCATCTGTGCACTGCTGTGAAACACGTGCATCCATGCAGTGCTGTGCACACTGTGTGCCTGGTCAGTGTTGTGGACCCCATGCATCTGTGCGTGTTGTGCATTGTGTGCATCTGTGAATTATTGAGGACCTCGCACATTCGTGCAGTGCTGTCAGTGTCACAGACCTTGCACATCTATGTGTGTTGTCAATATTCCTGTCACAGCTCACCTCATTTGACTATAACAATATACCAGCGTGACTCATATCATTCTTCACAACACTTATGAATGAACAAAGGTCATGTACCCTGACTTTGGACCATATTACATGCGGTTGATATAGCTAGCTGCAGCATATGCATGGTCAGGTTTCAGGCGCCACAGAAACATCCAGAAAATCCACCAGAATAAGCATCAAGCAACCGACATAGATGTACCTTCCGGAAGACCGCCCTCAAATTAAAGATCTGCACCTGTTCCTTGCTACATGCAATTAGAACACAACCTTTATGAACATTCTAAAACACCTTCTCGAAGACAGCCTTATCAAATTAATCATCTGCACCTGTTCCTTGCCATAAGCAATTAGAACACAACATTTGTGAGCATTCTGAAGCACGTTCTAGAAGACAGCCTTATCAAATTAATCATCTGCACCTCTTCCTTGCTATAGGCAATTAGAATATGACCTTTGTGAACATTCTAAAGCGCCATCTAGAAGGCAGCCTCATCAAGTTCATTATCTGCACCTGTTCCTTGTTACAAACAATTAGAACGAGACCTTTATGGATGTTCTAAACCAGTCTGATTCAAAGACCATCCACACTCCTCCCCTTCTCTAAGCCTCTTCGCCTGCCACTTACCTGTTTCCTGGCATCCAGGTCTCTGTCTTGCCAGCTCCCTTGATCCTCCTGCTTCGACCTCAACACAAAGAGCGTCCTGCATTAGTCTCACACCTGTATGGAAAAAAGAACAAGAGGAAAAGGAGAGACGCACTAACCGACTTGATTTCACAGTGCGCTGACTCTGAGCTCAGTTGCAACACCGTGTTGCAAACAAAGGAAGCCAGTGTTTTTGTTCAACTTGTACATACTGTTGGCAGGGATCTGCCAGAGAGGACTTGGGTGAAGCTAACCCATCCAACTTGTGGGTTTGAAGCTGAAATCATAATCACTACAGTTTTAAATTGTTGATAAAGGAGCATCTACGGACAATGTAAATGAAAACAAAAAACAATAAAACTAAAGGTTGGTTGATTTGAAAAGCTTTTGTGAGGTGATACCTTAAGAGATAGCGTTAATACTAGACTAAAGCCTTATTAATTGTTTGTTTATAGGAGCCATATCTGCTGGTACCATAAATCAGACTGGTGTGAATGCCTGCTGCAGTGTTGCTGTTGAGTAGACGAGCCACAGCGTCTTTGAATCTGCACGCTCTCTCCATCCCAACCCCCTGCCCCCTGGCATTTGCCACCGACGCAGTGTCTCCTCCTGTAAACCAAGGGCGAGTCTCAGGAGGATTCGGGAACTAGCGTTTCCTTCCCATTCGAATCATCAGAGATCAGATAGGTGGCTTATGACAGAAGGCCAAGCCACACTCCTAACATTCTTTTAGGTGGCGCCGTGACCAATCAAGACCAAATATTCACAGATGATCTAACAGGAGGCCTCAATGACGCTAACAATCTGTCTGAGTTAATGTAGCAGTTGCAAGCAGAAAACGCATAACTTAAGGAAGAGTTGCAGCAAGAGAGGACACATTTCACTAAAAGGAGGGATACTAAAGTCAAGGATAGTCACCCAGTTTTGACCCGGACTGTGTTTGGAGGACACTATCAGAGAGGAGCGGTTACAACTACTGACAAGAATCTGCATTCATCTGTCTCTACACCTAGTCCTGTGCCCTTAGCAGCTCTAAAACATTTTCATGGCAACAGTGCTAAATGTGCAGCCTTTATGAGTCAATGCCATACTAAGCAAACCTCAGGAGTTCCCCAATGACACTGCTAAAGTAGCACGTGTAATCTCTTATTTGAGAGGTGTATTTGCTAACTTGGCAATTCCTTTATTAGAAACAAATGATCCCCTTTTGTTCAACTATTCTGCTTTTAAGGCTGTCATGACTAAGTTATTTGCAAAACATGTTTTTATCTAAGCGAGCGATAATGAGTTATTAAACATACAACAAGGTTCTAAGGACCTGCTGACTTATATCACTACTTACAATCAGCTGGTGATGGAAACACACTGGCTGGAAGAGAAAAGAACATCCTTATCCTATTGAGGATGTAGAGATGACCTTGAAAATTACCTCTCGCACATCATTGATCTGCCCAACGATTGTGCAAAATGTATTCATCTTGTGGTGAAGCTAGATCACCGATTTGACGAGCGAAAGGGTGAACAATCTTGCAGTGACACCGGAGTAATTGTACTCAAAACCGAGAAGTAGGAGTCAGACAGTTAGACTCTTGATACTGAAACTATGCAGATAGGAGGTATAAGGGGTCCACTGTCTTATGAGAAAAAAGATCTTCGCCGCAAATGAAACCTATGTCTTTATTGTGGCAAAGCTGGTCATTTCGCTTGGGAACGTTGTGCAAAACCAAAAATACTATGGCTGTGGCTAGTGTAGAGGTCGATCAAGAACAGGGAAACTAAAGCTCTTTACCAGAAGGGAGATCGTCTAGTCGAGAGAAGCCGTACAGATCTCACAATATCTGTCCAATTTAGGAACATGAATTCCACTGCATCTGACTTTCCAAGTCACAGTAATTCTATCCCCACAGTGGAGTAAGATAATACCTATGCTTATTGACTCAGGGGCAACAGCCAACTTCTTTGATCTGACCCTGGCTGTCAAGCTTGGACTCACAAAAGTTCCCAAAGAAAAACCTGAGCCTGTGTGAGCAGAAGATGGTTCAGAGTTGTCTTCTGGACTAATTTGTTTTCAGAGAGAGGCTCTAACCTCTGTGTGCTATAATGGGTATACTGAACGACTTGTCTGTAATCTAATAGACACTCCCACCTTTGGGGTAATTTTGGGAGTACCTTGGCTAGAACACCATAATCCAAAAATCGATTGGGTATACCACAACTCACTATTCTGCACTACTACCTGCTACCAGGAGGCTCCAGAGGTGGGAATATCTCTGCATTGTGCCTTGGTCAAAGGAACAGAAGATCTTAAACTACCCAAAGAATACTAGGACTTTCAAGATGTTTTTGAACCTGTAAAAGTCAGCCAACTGTCCCAACACAGAGCCTTTGATTGCTGCATAGATCTCCTCCTGGGAGCAACGCTGCCCTGCAGTAGAGTTTACATGTTGACAGAACCTGAAAACTCAATATCGGCGCAAATATCTGGATTAACTACTAGAGATATGTTTTATATGCCACTCCACATCATCTGTGTCTTCCTCACTCTTCTTTGTACCCAAGACGAATGGGGAATTGAGGGCTTGTGTGGATTATAGGGCAGTCAATAAGGTGACTATTAAGAACCGCTATCCTCTCCTGTTAATTCTGGTACTACTTGATCTGGTCAGAAATTCCACCATTTACACAGAGCTAGATTTACAGGAAGCTTACAATTTCATCCATGTACGAGAAGGTGATGAATGAGAAACCGTCTTTAGGACTAAGTTCAGGCTGTTTGAGTATACTGTTATGCCCTTTAGGAAATGTAATCCTCCGGCTGCATTTCAATATCTCATTAAAAAGGTCTTGAGAGAGGTTTTGGATGTTTGCGCAATCATCTACATAGACGATATTCTGATTTACTCAAACTCAGAACAAGAACATGTACAGCATGTACGCGCCATCTTGCAGCGCCTTAGGGAAAACGCTCTCTTTGCTAAATTAGACAAAGTTTCCTTCCATGTACAGTCGGTAGAGTTTCTGGGGTATTACTTATCTCCAACAGGTATCACTATGGACAACCAAAAAGATAGAAGCCTATACCAATTGGCCAAGTCCAACAAATGTCAAGGAAATTCAACAGATACATGGCTTTGCCAATTTATATCGTCGTTTCATCCCGCACTTTTCAGAGATGGTGGCTCCCATAAGAGCTGATAAAAAGGGGCAATCATTTGCGTGGTCTTCAAACGCCAATGAGGCATTGCATCTGCTAAAAACTAAATTCACCACTGCATCCATTCTTCAGCATCCCAATAAAGACCTGCCCTATTACGTTGAAGCCGATGCTTTACAGGTAGCTGTAGGAGGAATTTTATTTCAAAAGGAACCAGGAACTGGCCTCAAGCATCCCATAGCCTTTTATTCCCAAAAACATCTACCAGCAGAGCAAAACTATACGGTGGCTAAAAAGGAACTTCTGGCCATCAAACTGGTTTTCACTGAATGGAGGTATTACCCACAGGGGGCTAAACATACATTCACAATATTCTCAGATCATAAACATTTACAATTCTTTAGCTTCTTTAGGGTTTTCACTCCCATTAAATGCAATGGCTGCATTTCTTAGAGGGTTACATTTTCTCATCACCTATCACCCAGGAACCAAGCAGTTACAGACTGATGTTCTATCTAGACTGGGAAATGCTTACTCTTCCCATTCCACATTAGACTTTCCTACTATCATTCCACCGGAAAAGACAGTCACAGTCAGCGAGGGTGACACCTTTTTGGTGTCCTTACATGAAAAATATAAAAAACGAAAGGCCGAAGAATGGATCAAAACACCTAACCATACAATCAAAGACAAGCTGTTCCTTCATGCTCAGAAACTGTGAATCCCTACTATAGAATTAAGACGTCAGGTAATTCAATAGACTCACAAACACAGCATTAGCAGGGCACCCTGGGATAATGAAAACCCAAAGGAATTGTCAAAAAACCTTCTGGTGGAACAACATGTGGAAGGATATACAAGAAGACATATCTGGTTGCCCAACTTGTGCAGGAAACAAGAACACTCAGACTGCACCAGAAGGCTTATTATAGCCTCTGCCTATCTCCCAGTTCCTTGGCACACCATTAGTCTGGATTTTATTACTAACCTTCCAGCAAGCAATACCTTCACTACAATTTTAGTAGTTGTTTACATGTTATAAAAAATGCCACATTTCATTCCCCTCAAAAAGATACCCACCGCCGCAGAATTTAGTCAAATATTCATTGATCATATCGTAAGACTGCATAGTCTATTGACCAAAATCATCCCAGATTGCAGAGTTCAGTTCTCATCAAAATTTTGGAGAACACTGTGATAAGTTAGAAATAGAGTTAGTCACGTCATCTGCCTTCCAATCACAAACCGAAGGGCAAACTGAACGGGTCAACCAATTCTTAGAAACTACACTAATGTGCTTACTATCCACATACACAGGACAGTGGATCAGGCCTTACCTATAGCTGAATTCACTTATAATAACAACACCCACTCAGCCACAAAACACACACCCTTCTTCTGCATGTCAGGATAACATACTCTGGCCCTTCCCATTGATATATCAGGAGTTTCTGCTACGTTACCTTCAGTCACAGAAAGATTAGAACAACTGCATGAGATTCAAAAACACACTAGGACAAGTTTAGCAAAAGCCAAATTGGTTATGAAGGCACAAGCTGACAAGCATAGAACCCCTGCACCTATATACAAGGAAGGAGACAGGGTATGGTTATAAACAGGACACCTACAACTAGAAGGCCCAAGGAAACTACGACCACAGTTTATAGGTTCTTCTGACATTATCAAGATAATTAATCCATTCACCGTGAAGCTATGGCTTGCCCCTGAATACACAATCGACCCAATGTTTCACGTTTCACTGATCAAGCCACACCACGCAGCCACACGAAAAGATACTCCACCCCCACATGTTCTGATTAATGGCCAACAAGAGTAAGAAGTTCACTGTATCCTGGAGTCTAAACAATCTCAGGAAAAACGATATTACCTTGTAGACTGGAAGGGCTATGACCCTTCAGAGCGTTCCTGGGAACCGGCTGTAGGAAGGTGGAATCTGACTGCATGGTTGCCTCACTTTTTTCCTGGTGTTTTGCTGGTTTTTGACTTAGTCTAACTGGGATCCTGCTATTCAGGACCCCAGCCTCTGTACTTTCTCCCTAAAATGGATTCCATGTACATTAGGTACACTCCAGATTGGATTCTGGGGTACCCATATAAGTCCCTAGTATATGGTATACTATGTACCCAGGGCACACATACCCCAGAGGCCTACCAGGGGCTGCAGCATATATTATGCCACCCCTGGGAAGCCATTTAAAATGACACAACAGGTCTGCTACAGCAGCCTGTGTAGGGTGGTGTATGCACCCCTTACTGAGATATAGGTTACCTATAGCTCTTCATATCACTGCACATGTAAACCTATCAGTCAACCCTATGGCAGGCCTTAACAATCCTGAAGGCAGGGTGCTGGGTTTCATGTTGAGAGGGTGCCCATGCATGAGCAGAGCCACTCTGCAGCTTTCTGAACCTTTATTCCGGGGTTGTTTGTGATGCAGCCAAACCATATACTCTTAAGTGCTTTATAACCTCACGGTAAAGGCTATCTTTGGAATGGCTGCATGGAAACATGTTGTGTTTGGTGTCAAACACCTTGGAATCATACCCCCACACCAGTAACTGATGTGGGAGGTATGATTCCACCCTACTAACAGACCCTGGCATCACAAAATGGATGCTGCCAGCCACAGACACGAGTCTGCCCCCCTGCTGCTGGACGAAACTCCGGCAGGGGAGGCCTGGACAATAGGTTTCCTGTCACAGGGAGTTGTGACCACCTACCAGACAGGCTTTAGTGTATTGGGGCTGGGTGGGTGCACTCCAAGAGTGCTTTGATGTCTGCACTGGGGGGACATTTAGTGTCCCTGTGCATAGCTCAAACCAGTTGCAGGGGCACTCAGACCCTGCTCTGGCGCAAAAACTGGACAAAGGACATGGGTGTAGCTGTCAGGTTACAAGCAATCTTTCCTGTTTGTTGCTTGCTGGTAGATTTCGCAGAGACGTTATGGGCCAACTTCCCGATACTCTAACTAAGTCCCTGTGATGTATTATAAACACTAAGGTTATTCAGTTAGAATTTAGGGAGGAGGGCCAGATCGGGTACGCTAGCTGTTCCTGGTTGTCGACCTGCGAGGCAACAAGGAAAGCAGATTTTAGTAAAACTCTTTCTGTCTCATTAGTTTTCCTATACCACTTTTTAGTACAGTTATTGTGTATTCGTTTTAACGAAGTCCCTACCTGCGATCTAGGAAGATTTGGCGTTGCGTCCGTGTTGTTGTAGTGAAGTGGAGATAATCTTCTTTTGGTCAAAGGAGAAGTTGTTGAAAGAAGATGTTGTGTTCACCTACATAAAAGGTTAAAAGTGAATAAGTTACTGATTTTTTCCTTTAATTTCGGTGCCCAAGAAATCTTTTGCATATTAACTCCTGTTTCACTTACTCCTTTAAATCTTCATCTTTCTTATCTTCACTACCTATATGTAATAAGGAATAATAAAGAATATACACCCTAAACAATGTTGACTATGCTAAATCCTATCCGATCTTCTAAATGAGCAGAAAATAAAGTTTTGTCCAAAAAAACATCAAGTACTATAGTCTAATGTTCATAGAATGTCTTTTCTCTTTCAGGTTTTTGTTCCAAAAGATTGCCTTCATAAGAAGTGTCAGGTAAGTATTCCCAATTCGTACTTGCTGCTTGCTTGCGGTGGGCGTCTGAGTTCTAAGAAGGAGAAAAATGTTCACTTAGCTTTTTTTTTATTCTTTTGCAGCTCCAGCGATGCAGGTTCGTGCTTCTGCTAAAACCCCTTGAAACCGAAAGGAAAATCTCGACCTCCGATGAGAAGCGAGCCGCAGGACTCCGCAGGTAAGCGCTCCAAATGCACGATGGAAGGCAAAGCGTCTCAGCGTTGTTGGGTGTGGCTATTTATACCCTTGCCATACCCGAACACGGCTGCTGACGCATCGCGCAGCCTTGCGTCTGGGTGTCATTCTGCCTGTCATTATGCTAGCAAACGGAGCTCTCCGCCAATCTTTACCAAACGAGCTTTGAAATCGTACTAATAACCAAACATAGGTTTCGCAATATTCAATGTGAGCAACAAAACATACTCAAGTCCTTTAACAGTGTTTCACAACACATCACTCAATTATAACAGCGTTTCACAACACATTACTTAATTGCCTTACACAGCATTTGCTCTGGCAAAAACGATACATGTGCATTACACTAAGTACCCTTAAGATTATTAAGCATATAAAAATCGGTGTGCAGGATGCACGGGTCAGGGGTGGGTTTTTTACACTGAATGACACTCTTTCTGAGCACCATATCTACGCTATGTGGTGTTGCCAATGATGTCATGACAGCACTCCCCCCTTAAAATCCCTCCTAAAACAGAGGCAACTGGTGTTGGTTTATCTGGATATCTGGAATGGAATTGTTTAACCAACCGTGGAGCATGTTGCAAATTAGCAAGAGGTTCCCAAGAGCGTTCCTCTGGGCCGTAACCCTTCCAATGTACCAAATAAAACAGTTTTCCACGAACTCTCTTTGAATCTACAATTTTCTTTACCTCGAACTCTGGAGTCCCATCAACGTTTATCGCTGAGAGAGTTTGTTTCAACCGAGTCATAGGGTTAAAAGTTTTTATCAATGAAACATGGAAAACTGGATGACATAGATATTTGGTAGGAAGAATCAACTTTACACTGACTGGATTTATCTTTTTTCCTATAACAAATGGTCCAATGAAACAGGGACAGAATTTTTTGCAAGTTTTGATTTTTAGATGTTTTGTGGATAACCACACCTTGTTTCCTACAGAGTACTCAGGTGGCATAGATCGATGTGAATCAGAAATATGTTTTTGAGTTTCTTTAGCTTGTGCTAGGTGATATTGAGCTTGTGGTTGAATGTCATTCAATCTTTTTATATGTTCATCGATTGAGGGTATGATAAAAGGAAAACTAATTGGTCCAGGAATGCTTTTAGGAGGAAAACCATATGTACAAAAAAATGGGGATAGAGTAGTAGAGGAGTTGTCCATGTTATTATAAGCAAACTCCAACACCCATAACAGTTCTGACCATTCTAGTTCATCATCTTGTAAGGTGCATCGTAAAAATTGTTCTATAGTTTGATTAGTTCTCTCAGTAAGTCCATCAGTTTGAGGGTGATAACTAGTGGAAGTACGTACATCCATGTGTAAAGTTTTTCCTAAATGTTGCCAGAAATTAGAAATGAATTGGGGGCCTCTATCGGAAATAACCACCGAGAGAATTCCGTGTAAATGAATTACTTCTTTTGAGAATATCTGAGTTAATTCTTTTGCCGTAGGTAATTTCTTTAATGGGACAAAATGAGCCATTCGAGAAAAGTGATCAACGACAGTTAAAATAGTGGTAAAATCGTTTCTTGTTCTAGGAAGTTCGACTATAAAATCTAGCGAGACCGTGTGCCAAGGCTGAGGTGGTATTGGGAGTGGACATAGAAGACCACTAGGGGCTTCATGTTGTGATTTTTTCTGAATACAAACAACACACGTTTCAATGTATTTTTGCACATCCAATAACCTAGAAGGCCACCAAAACTTTCTTTTAATGGAATGATAGGTTTTGGTTCTGCCAGGATGAGCTGACATGGTAGTATCATGATGCAACTGTGTCACTTGTGATTGTAATGATGTAGTGGGCACAAAAATGTGTTCATTTATAAATAACATGTCATCCTCACATTCTAATAAAGGATAATTTTTTTTGCCATTTCTGTATTTGTTTTTCTTGTAATTATTTCTTAATATCACTAAGAACATCGGAGTAAATAACCCCAATTTGAAAACAGTGTTCCGATAATATAGAACGTGCAACATCAGGTGCAAAATATGATTCTTCGGAGAGTCCTATTCGGGACAAAGCATCTGCTTTTTGGTTTTCTTTTCCTGGGCGGTAAGTGATAGCAAAATTGTAGTCATTGAAAAAGAGTGTCCACTGCAGTTGTTGTGGAGTAAGAGCCTTAACAGAAAGCCAACTGTGTAAATTCCGATGGTCTGTATAAATTGTTACAGGGAATGTTGGCACCTAACAAATAATGGCGCCATTCTTCAAATACAGCTTTGATAGCTAATAACTCTCTATCTGCAATGGCATAATTTTGTTCAGGTGGAGTTAGTTTTTGTGAATAATATGCTATTGGCTGCATTTGGCCAGTATCTTTATGTCATTGAGATAAAATTCCTCCAAAAGCAAATTGAGAAGCATCTGCTTCTACTATAAAGGGAATGGAGGGATCAGGATGCATTAGAATTGGAGCCGAAGTGAATTTGGTTTTCAACAGCTGAAAGGCCGTTTCTGCTTCTTTTGTCCATTCAAATTTTACATTTTTTCGTAAAAGAGAGTGATAGGCGTTATTACCTGGGAAAAATTTCTGATGAACCGCCTATAAAAATTGGCCAAACCCAAACACTTTGAATTTGTTTTACAGTAGATGGACTAGACAATCAAGGACTGCTAGAATTGTTTTTGGATCCATCTCAATTCCTTCAGGACTGAGGACATAACCTAGAAATTCCACTTTGGTGGTGTGAAAAATACTTTTTTCCAACTTTATGAATAGAGAGTTTTTTAGAAGCTGTTGAAGAATTGCCCTTACTTGCTTTACAAGTTCGGTAGTATTTTTTGAATAGATTAAAATATCATCAATGTAAACCACGCAACAAACATCTAAGAAGTCTCTCAACACCTCATTGATAAAAAAAATGGAATGCTGCTGGAGCATTGCACAGTCCAAAGGGCATAACCTGAAATTCATACAAACCAAATTTTGTACGAAATGCCGTCTTCCACTCATTGCCCTCGCGGACTCTTACTAAATGATATGCTCCACGCAGATCCAATTTGGTATGTATGGTAGCATCTTTCAGTTGATCCAACAATGTTGGAATGAGTGGGAGAGGGTATCTATTCTTTATAGTTACATTATTTAAGGTGCGATAGTCTATACACATACGCAAATCTCCCCCTTTCTTTTAAATAAAAAATAAAGGGGAGGATACAGGTGATTTGGAGTGTCGAATAAAGCCATTGGCCAAGTATTCATCAAGATATTCTCTCAAATGTTCGTTTTCTTTCTCTGTGAGAGCATATATTCTGCTACATGGTAATGTAGCTCCAGGCATTAAATCTATTCGACAATCGAAATCCCCGTGCGGGGGCAGTGTATTGGCCCTTTTTTTGTCAAATACATCGATGAGATCTGAATATTCCACTGGAACTCCTTCCAACAACAAAACACTGTTAGAGTCCTTTGGGAAATTGTATCCTTGAACTAAAAGTTCAGATACCTGATGTTGTAGGCACGTAGAATGACAAAATTCAGTATTGAACAAAATCGTCTTTTGTACCCAATCGATCTTAGAGTTGTGCTTAACAAGCCAAGGGATTCCTAGAATCAGTCGGAACTGTGGAGCATCTATGATGTCAAATGTGATAGTTTCTTTATGTGTCATAGTCAACTTTTCGGTGTGAAAGTGTATCAGGCCTGAGGATAATTCTTTACCGTCAACTGCTCTAACAACTTCAGGATGAAGTTTTGGTTCTTTTAGTAACCCTAAGTCCTGTAAAAAGTGTGTATCTATAAAGTTACCTGTGGCTCCAGAGTCAATTAGAGCGTCAACGGACCAGATTTTCCCTTCTGCGGAATGAGAGTGTAAGGTTATTTTTATACTGAGATGTTGGAAAGTTATTTCAGGTGTCATGGAGGCCAAACTAGTTAACTCACCCGACAAACTGACCTCTTGTTTTGTCGAGCACGTCAGTTTTCCGACTGTTAACTAAGCCTGCGTCATTGGTTTTCTTGTTAAATTTATTGGGACGAGTTGGACATTCTTTTACGAAGTGCCCTGCTTTTCCACAATAAAGACATTGATTTAATTTCCTTTGTTTTTCTTTCTCTTCTTTCAAGAGAGGCCCTTTAATTGAACCTATCTGCATAGGCTCTCCAAAGTCTATTCTAGGTGCTGGTTCTGATTTAAAACCAGCATTTTCTTTAAAGAAAAACACTTTATGGTCAGACTTTCCCTTTTCTCCTCTACGTTCTGATAATCGATGATTCAGTTTTACCACAAGATTAATGAATTCTTCAATATCATCTGGAGGATCTAGAATCTGTGTAATCATGTCTTTTAGCTCTTCTCTCAGACCTTTATAAAAAAAGAGAAACTCTTTTTTCCTCCGGCCATTCTGCCTCTATCACTAATCTATTGAATTGGGAAATATAATGTAGTAAATCAGACGATCCCTGTTTTAGGTGTAAAAGTTCATGATCTGTAGATTGTACAAACACATGTTTAGCAAATAATTTTTTCATTGTATCTTTAAATCTTCTGAGATCATATAAAATAGGGTCATTTCGCTGTACTATTGGTACAGACCAAAGGGCTGCATCACCTCCTAAATATGATAGGATAAATGCAATTTTAGAGGAATCATCGGGAAAGGCCATAGGTTTGGCTATAAAATGTAAATTACATTGATTTAAGAAGATAGTGAATTTACTGCTATCTCCGTAAAACCGGTCTGGTTGTGGCAAAGGAACTATAACAGGAGTCACCACTTGGATTTGAGTTGGAGTAGTGGTAGAACTACTATACAAATTCTGGAATCCTGGCTGAAACGTAGGTGGTTTTAATACTGGTTTTTGTGATGCTGGGAAACTCCAATTGTTTGGACTTGAAACATTGGGATTCTGAAAACTATTTTGTAAGGCTGTAATATCTCTTCGAAGAGCTGCATTTTCCGTTTAATATCAGCTAAAAGGGTTGCGATATCCTGCAAAGATACTGGGGTTGTTTGATCCATAACGCCTGGGCAAAATTGTATGCGTGGGCTTCTGTCAGATTAGAAGCAATCTTACCTGTTGGTTGCTTGCTGGTAGATTTCGTAGAGATGTTATGGACCAACTTCCCGATACTGTAACTAAGTCCCTGTGATGTATTATAAACACTAAGGTTATTCAGTTAGAATTTAGGGAGGAGGGCCGGATTGGGGACGCTAGATGTTCCTGGTTGTCGACCTGCGAGGCAACAAGGAAATCAGATTTTAGTAAAACTCTTCCTGTCTCATTAGTTTAACTATACCACTTTTTAGTACAGTTATTGTCTATTTGTTTTAATGAAGTCCCTACCTGCGATCTAGGATGATTTGGCGTTGCATCCGTGTTGTCGTAGTGAAGTGGAGATAATCTTCTTTTGGTCAAAGGAGAAGTTGTTGAAAGAAGATGTTGTGTTCTCCTACATAAAAGGTTAAAAGTAAATAAGTTACTGATTTTTTCCTTTAATTTCGGTGCCCAAGAAATCTTTTGCATATTAACTCCTGTTTCACTTACTCCTTTAAATCTTCGTCTTTCTTATCTTCACTACCTATATGTAACAAGGAATAATAAAGAATATACACCCTAAACAATGTTGACTATTCTAAATCCTATCCGATCTTCTAAATGAGCAGAACATAAAGTTTTGTCCAAAAAACATCAAGTACTATAGTCTAATGTTCATAGAATGTCTTTTCTCTTTCAGGTTTTTGTTCCAAAAGATTGCCTTCATAAGAAGTGTCAGGTAAGTATTCCCAATTCGTACTTGCTGCTTGCTTGCGGTGGTTGCCTGAGTTCTAAGAAGGAGAAAAATGTTCACTTAGCTTTTTTTTATTCTTTTGCAGCTCCAGCGATGCAGGTTCGTGCTTCTGCTAAAACCCCTTGAAACCGAAAGGAAAATCTCGACCTCCGATGAGAAGCGAGCCACAGGACTCCGCAGGTAAGCGCTCCAAATGTACGATGGAAGGCAAAGCGTCTCAGTGTTGTTGGGTTGGCTATTTATACCCTTGCCACACCCGAACACGGCTGCTGACGCATCGCGCACATTTCCAGAACGTGCGCCTTGCGTCTGGGTGTCATTTTGCCTGTCATTATGCTAGCAAACGGAGCTCTCAGCCAATCTTTACCAAACAAGCTTTGAAATCGTACTAATAACCAAACATAGGTTTCGCAATATTCAATGTGAGCATCAAAACATACTCAAGTCCTTTAACAGCGTTTCACAACACATCACTCAATTATAACAGCGTTTCACAACACATTACTTAATTGCCTTACACAGCATTTGCTCTGGCAAAAACGATACATGTGCATTACACTAAGTACCCTTATGATTTTTAAGCATATATAAATCGGTGTGCAGGATGCACGGGTCAGGGGTGGGTTTTTTACACTGAATGACACTCTTTCTGAGCACCATATCTACGCTATGTGGTGTTGCCAATGATGTCATGACAGTAGCCACCCCTCTGTCCTGACCCTCCCATAAGAGGGTCCCCAGAGTTTGTCCCATCCCTTCCTTGGGTATAACGTAGGAACCCCTGACTACAGGACTTTAGATTTACCTGGACGTGTGGAAATTTAGTTCGTATCTGAACATTATCTGCGCCATCTTGTCTTTCCCCAGCACCACACGCAAAAACACGCGGCAGCCATTTTAGGCACCATGGCCTCTCTCCCTGCTCATTGTCGATCGCCAGCGCGTCCCTCTGGCGCTGCGAACATCCCCCCACGCGCTGACCATCCCCGCTCTCTCATACACGGGCCATAAACCCTCTCCTTCTGCGCGACCCTGCCATGGAACCACATCCCACGCCTGACCGACATCCCATACATGGTCATACATCTCTTTGATAACCCCCTTCCTCTGCGCCCGATTGTCCGGGCCGATCCCAGGCCATCACCTAGCCCTGCGGATGCAGTTTATTGCCCCTACTGTAAGGGAAACACCCCACATCAAAGGGATTACAGTAGATCAAGGTCCCCCCCACCCCCTGAGACCCGACCAGTCGCACACACCCCCGGGAATTGGCGGAATGTCCAGCTGTGTGATAGCCATCTCCTACTGTGGGTGGGGTGGGGACTTCCACTGTGGATAAGTGTGGGAACGAGCTTGAAGTAGGGATTCTGAGGATGTTCTTTCATGTATCAAAGCGATCTCAAGAATGTGCCATGTATGATAAACCTGCAATAAAGTCATAAACCTGTGTAAAAGAGGCCAGGCCTCAGAGATGTGGTTAGAGCACCTCGTGACGATACCTTGCTGTCTGATCTGATGTGTTCTACTCCGACGGAAGAAAACTTTGTTTTCCTGCCTTCCAGTCTCTGGCGCCTGCCTCTTTGTTGGTTAATCTTCGAATGGTATAAGAGGCGATTACCGCCGGGCAATACTTGAAAGGTTATCGACTGCAACTGCCCCTACCTTTTAACAATTGGCGTCCCAAGCGTGGGGCCCATCAGCGACACGTGGATCCAGTGGGAGAGGTCCCGACGACAGAGTGAACGACTGCAACGATCGGAAAGAGCTCCTGCCAGATAGACCCTCGTCTGGCAGCCGAGCATCCGAACTTCACTGGTTCCGAACCGACCTCTCTCGAGTGATCTACGGTCCTGACTGGGAACCATCAGGAGTGCCGCGGCAAATACGGAGAGTGGAGGACGATGGGGCGCTGGAGGCGGAAGACGAGAAACTGTCCATGCGGTCCGGGTAAGGTCGTGAAACACGACAAATTGCGAAACGATTGATTGATTGATTGAAAATACTAGTATTGCTTATCGATTGTTCTCTTTGAGATATTCGCTGTCTACAAACGGGGAGGAGTAGAAATACTCTCTCTTCCTTTGCAGATAGAGAAGGGTAGGTAACGCAGACTTTTGTCCCCATTGTAACCCGTCGTGCCTATTTTTATCTCCCCACTGATTGATTGTCCGAATATTGATTGTTTTGAAGAATAGTGCTCTTTGAGATATTCTCTGTTTGCAAATAACGTAGAATAGAAATATTCTGTCTAGTCTTTGCAAATAGTGAAGGGTAGGTAACGCAGACTTTTGTCCCCATTGTAACCCGTCGTGCCTATTTTTATCTCCCCACTGATTGATTGTCCGAACACTGGTTGTTCGATATTGGTTCTTTGGAGGTATTCTCTGCTTACAAATAACGTGGAACAGAGATATTCTGTCTAAGTCTTTGCAAGCAGTGAAAAGATAGGTAGTGCAGACTTTTGTCCCCGTTGTAACCCGTCATGCCTGTCTTCTCCCCACTGATTGGTAGTTGGTTCTGCCCGGACCGCTTATTAGAGGTGAACTATCCGGCTTCACTGAAAGGCACCCCTAATAAGGACATGTTCACTAAATATGGACTAGTCGCTGTAGCTTATAGCAAACTATGGCATAAATATACAAAAAGGGACACCGAGAGTCAGTGGCCACTGATGGGATCCTTCGATGATCATAAAATAGAAGCATTAGAAATAGCTCTACGTAGTAATAAAACGACGCCTACTATGCTTGACAGTATCGGCATGTGGCGCAAAGAAGCAATGCAACGGAAAAAGAGGGAAGAAGTAAAAGCAGAAAGGGAATTACGAAAGGCAGCTCACCTTGCCGCTAGAAAGTTAGAGGAAGAGATAAAGGAGAGAAAGGAAGCTAAACTAAAACAAGAGTCTGAAACATCAGGCCAGTGCCCTGTTAGGACCTCCTCTACGCTCTACCCTGAGTTACCTTCCAAGCAACGAGCGAATGACGAATTGCTATTAGGTCCCCCGATCATCTACATGCCCCCTCCATACGCCCCCTCCCAACCTGTAGTACAGCACCCGCAACCCCCAAACGCAAGTGAAAGCAGTACCAGGGCCTCAGTCCTCACGGCCTCCGCGCCGGCCGAGCCTCTCGTACTGAACACAACGTTAGCAATAACGTTAGATGACCCTGAGATGAGAAAGAAAGATTCCGCCAGAATGAATCGACTAACCAAGGATGAACAAGCCGGAATCGATAAGGTAGTAAGGACACTAGTAGAACAAAAGGAAAGTGAGGAGTATGTAACAGACATGTATAACTCGTATGCCGACAACCGCAGACGACACTTTGTCGTACGACTTTGTTATCACACCCTGAATGCCTATGAGGATAGGTACCAAGATAGAGGTCCCGAAGGCTTAGCGACCTTGTATAGGAAGGTAGACATTGGGGAGGAAGGAGAGGGCGATGTGACGAACCTCTTCACTCGTACACTCGAAGTCTTCCGGCATCTTAAAGAACACAGACAGACAACCAAAGCAGAGACCCCCATAGCGACTGAACCCCAGGCAGGGAAGGCTGATACCATGATGCCCATCAAAGAAGCCGCCCCCTACTGGGTCCTCCCACGAGGTCAGGGAACACACAACGACATCAACCACCAAGATGCGAAGGGAAGGGTTGTATATAACTGGGTTTACCAGCCATGGGACCGACAAGACATCTTGACCTTTAGAAAAACCCTACCCGATTTAAGAAAGAACCCGACGGCCTTCTACACCGAACTAGGTACGGCCTTAGGTTCAACCATAATGACCTTAGCGGATATCGATTTGTTCTTCGGGTTATGTCTGCCGGCTGATGTGTGGAAGCAAATCCGGAAAGTCGACCACGCTGAGCCGTTCGCATATACCTGGGTACAACTCGATACCATAGATAAGCAGCGAGAACCTGGACAAAAAACCCTAAAAGCCATATTGGAACTCCCAGACAAGATCGTACAGAAATTGAAGACTCTAATCCCAGAAAGAAAGGTAGACTGGTCAATAGTGACGGCTTGTCGCCAGAAACCCCAGGAGGATGTGTCTGAATACTTCTCTCGATTCGAGACAGTGTTTTCCGATTATAGTGGCCAGGACATGACCACTGCAACCGGACATCACCTCTTTGTCCAGAATTATGTGAAGGGTCTGTCACAAGAAGTCTCCCAGAAGCTACAGACCAGCGAGAGTAGTTGGGCAGCCTCCAAACCCGCTGCTATCCTCCAGATGGCCCAATACTACGAACATCAAAAGAATGAGAACGATAGGGCGTCCGAGAAAAAGAAAATGGAATTGAAGGAGAGGGTAATGATAGCACAGTTGCAAGGGGTGACATAGGAAGGGAGCCCCCTAAAGGAAATTACCAACCAACCGCCCCTAGAAAGCTACCCCCTAGAGACCATACACCTACACCTTACACTGGACGAAGAGACTTAGACGGGAACCAATGTGCGTTCTGTAGAGGGTTCGGACACTGGAAATCCCAGTGCCCGGTCCTTCTGGAGATGAACAAAAATAGAGACACCAGAGACATAGCATATGACCCCAGAAGTAGAGGACAGGGACGAGGGTACACGAACGACACCACCAACGACAGGCCAGGCAGACCAAACACCTTTGATCGCCCCCGACAGTACCAGTGCCAGCAGTCCGACTACGAAAACACCCATGACTTTGCATAGGACTGCCAGGGGCAAGGGAAGGATCCAGTCGAACTCCGTGTTGACCAGCAAGGTCCTTACGTCACTGCTAAGGTCCTGGGCACAAAGTCTCCATTTCTGGTAGATACTGGGGCGACACGTAGTGCGTTATCTAAACGACTGATTCCTAGGGCACCCTTGTCTGGCTCACACGTAACCTCAATAGGCTTCGATGGGACGCCCTCCACTAACGCCTTGTCAGCACCAATCTCCTTTGACTTAGAAGATAACACCACTGACACGACATTCCTGCTCTCCTCCAACACCCCCGATGCTATTATGGGACTTGATTTGCTAAAACATTTCCGAGCTACCATCAGATGTTTCCCAGACGGAGTGCGAGTCATCCTGCACGATAACCCGGATCTGTTCAGGTCTTGTCTCACACGACGTATGTTCTCCATAACCAATGCTGACTTGTCCCTACTCGACATGTTACCCTCACACCTGTGGGCAAAAACCGACTCGGACGTAGGACGCATGGTGATCGACCCCGTACACATAACTGTCCGACCTGACGCGGTGCTCCCAAAACTTCCACAGTATCGGATATCGCCCGAAGGCGAGAAGGCATTGGTGGAAATCATCCAGTCCCTAGTTGATGCAGGAGTGGTAGAAGAAGTAGTCAGTAATGTTTGCAACAGCCCTATCCTACCCATTGTAAAGAGGCAAGGTGAGGGAGATGAGAAAGCATACCGCTTCATTGTTGACTTGCGAGAGGTTAACAAAGTAGTCATACCTCAGTACCCCGTGGTCTCGGACATCACCACCATCCTCACCCTAATTCCGTCCACTGCCACCACCTTTACCGTAATTGATCTCGAGAACGCATTCTTTTCCATCCCCATCCACCCAGACAGCCGCTACCTATTCGGCTTCACCTTAAAAGCCCGTTCGTACAGATTCTGTAGGGCACCCCAAGGCTACACTGAGAGCCCCAGCATTTATAGCCAAGCCCTCAAGAGACAACTAGATGCAGTCCAACTACCAGATGGAGTGGTGCTAATACAGTACGTTGATGATATTCTTTTGGCGGCCGGCACCACTCCACTTGCAGTCACAGCCACCATTCACCTCCTCCACTTCCTTGCGGAGAACGGTCACAAGGTCTCCAGGAAGAAGTTACAATTCTGCCAACCCCAAGTGACATACCTATGCCACCTCCTATCCAAAGACGGGAGGAAACTTACACCTGACCGAATTCAGACCATCTTAGAAACTCCTGTCCCCAAAACTCAGAAGCAAGTGCGGTCTCTGGTCGGACTTACCTCCTTCTGTCGACAGTGGTTACCAAACTTCAGCCTTATTGTAAAACTTCTGCTTTCCCTGCTAGCTAAAGACGCCCCCTTCCCCCTCCCCTGGACACCCGAATGCCAGTCCTCCTTCAAAGAATTGCGAAATGCCCTTTGTTCAGCACCAGTCCTAGGAACCCCAGACTACACTAAACCTTTCTCCCTCTACACCCACGAAAGGGAGGGATGCGCGTTGTCTGTCCTAACCCAGTCCATAGGTCCTAAACAACGCCCTTGTGCCTACTTCTCTGCCACTCTTGACCCTGTAGCCAGAACTTTGCCCGCCTGCCTTCGAGCAGTAGCCACCGCTGCTGTCTCTATCCGGCAAAGTGAGGGGATCGTGCTCTCGAACCCCCTCACTGTGTTAGTACCCCATGCGGTTGACACCCTCCTGAACCAGACCAAGACTCAACACCTGACTAGCGCACGACTGACTGGTTATGAACTGACTCTGCTTGCACCCCACATCACGTTGAAACGATGCACCACTCTGAATCCAGCTACTCTGCTACCTCTCCCTGACACTGACCCCAATGCGTCCCCTATACATGACTGCGTGACCCTCACCGACGAACAGACTAAGAGTAGGGTTGACCTCCGAGATACTGCCTTCCCGGACCCTGACGGAGAACTATGGGTAGATGGCTCATGCATCAAGCTCCCCGATGGCACCACCTCAGCTGCCTATGCAGTCACCACAGCCCGAACAGTTGTTGAGACAGCCCGCATCACACAGCGATCCGCACAGGCGGCTGAACTGATTGCTCTCACACGAGCATGCATCCTAGCAGCGGGGACAACCGCAAACATTTACACAGACAGCCAGTACGCCTTCGGGGTGGTTCACCACTTTGGGCTCCTATGGAAGGAGAGGGGATTCCTGACTTCCCATGGCACACCCATCCTACATGGAGATCTAGTCTCCGCCCTGACCGAAGCAGTCCTCCTCCCCACACGGCTAGCTGTGATCAAATGCAAGGCACACAAAAAGGTGACGGACATTATAGGACAGGGAAATGCGCTGGCTGACATCACTGCCCGAACCACAGCCGAGAATAGGTCAACAACACGCATGTACGTGACCAGGTCACAAACTGAGAAATGGAAGGATGCTAGGGAAACGATTAGGGACATCCAATTAGCCAGCTCACCACACGAATTGACTGAATGGGCACGGGTGGGATTGAAGGACGATGACGGTTGCTGGCGAACTAAGGACACGAACAAATGGTTGCTACCTGACTCATTCCTGATTCCCATGCTAACCATGACACACTCCCCCGCGCACATAGGGTCTGCCCCCATGATCGAACTCATCTCCAAGGTTTGGCACAACGACAAGATCCCAGACTCAGCCAAACGTCTGGTCCAACAATGCCTGGTATGCCTCCAACACAACCCTGGTAAAGGAACTGCTGTACCCCGGGGAGGGTTTGGGGTTCCTAATCACCCCTTTGAGGTCCTACAGATGGACTACATCCAGTTAGAAAGGTGCCAAAGCTTGAAGTACGTACTTGTCGTTGTGTGTGCTTTCAGCAAGTGGGTAGAAGCTTACCCGACCCGCGACAACACTGCTATGACTACCGCAAAGGTATTGCTGAAAGAATTCTTCCCCCGTTACGGCCTTTGTCGAATTTTGTGGAGCGACAACGGCCCACACTTTGTAGCCGAAGTTATCCAACTCATCTTAAAAGGGTTGGGTGTAAAACAGAAGTTCCATGCGGTCTTCCATCCCCAATCTGCAGGCTTGGTTGAGCGACATAATGCCACACTGAAGCTCAAAATAGCCAAAATAGTTGCCACCACAGGACTGAAATGGCCAGACGCTCTCCCGCTAGCATTGCTATCAATGCGTTCCACTCCCACCAAACACCACTTAACCCCCTATGAGGTCGTCTTCGGGCGGCCCATGAACCTTTGGACCGCACCAAAACCAACATCCATTCACGACGTCCCGGACGTCCTCATGTCTGACTATTTGTACAACCTAACTAAAACGTTGTCTGTTATCCATCAGCAGGTGCTGCAAGCCATTCCCGATGCTTCCAGGGGCCCCGGGCACGATATCCAACCCGGAGATTTCGTCCTAGTGCGTAATTTCCAACGTGCAAGGAGTCTGGAGCCCCAGTGGACGGGCCCCCTGCAAGTCCTGATCACCACCCAAACAGCTCTTCGAGTGGAGGGGAAGCGCAATTGGCTGCACGCACATCATTGCAAAAAGGTATCACCGACCCTGACGACAACCGACAACATCGCCGGCCAAGAAGAACTCCTGGACGAAGGCCGACCATCCCTGAGCTGCTACCCAGACACAAAGACACTTGAATTAGTGAAATATCCCGATCCCACTGTGCCGTCCAAAGAAGGGTATAACCTGCGACGAAAGGAGGGAACTTCGGCTAAGCAGACCACGAACTATGTTGAAATCTCGAACCGGTAGCCTAATCACCTCAAAGGCCTCCAGAAGAGAAATTAGACAAAGTCTGTGTTTCTGCCCGCTACCGAGTCCCTTGAAGGTGATGGAAGCGCCCGACATGAAGATGATGGAAGCAACTGGACGTCCGAATATCCACTACAAAAACCCAAAGACTGACAAAATGCACAGCTCAAAGACTATCGCGCTTTTTGTTACCCTACTCTTTTGCCTTCTCCTCATGATCACCTTCTGGATCGTGGAAGAGAGTGCACCCGCTCATGAGACATTGTTGACCACTGTCCAACCTACCACCATGAAAGAACACCATCTGATCTCGCTTTCACTTCAACTCCGAGAAAGGCGTAAGGAGTTCTGGAATAACTCTTTTGTACAGTTGCTCCACCAACACAATCTTGCCGCCAATGCAACCAACTGCTGGATCTGTGGATTGCTGCCACATGCCACTGGACATTCTATCCCTTTCATCCCTTCGCCCTTCTCTGTCCATGGCTCTTGCCTCGCTTGGCTAATTCTCCTGCAAGAAAGCTACAAGGACCATGCCACTTCCGACAAAACTATGTCACACTTCCACCATGGGTTCTGGCTGAACAGAACTGGAAAAACTTCTGCTCCCTTCTGTCCTCTGAGATCAAACACTTCCTTTCATATGGACATCCCTGCCAAAGAGCGAGTCGAAATGCAGGTGTTTAACAACCCAGCCAGACCCACCTTCTCTTACCTCCGGAAACGAACGGCCGCCACCCTAACAGGGGCCCTATCCGTCATCAACATCACAGGTCTTGTGTGCATCGAAGGTCTGGGAACGCAGCTGGTGGGCCACAGTTCCTGTCTCATCACCCGAACATTGGACTCAGTTGACCCACCCTCCTTTGTTACCTCCCCAAATATGTACTTCGTCTGTGGTACTAAGGCCTACACCTGGCTTCCGAAAGGGTGGGGAGGCACCTGCTACATCGCTTTTATCCTTCCTCCAACATATGTGGCTCCAGCAAACCATCACCGGCAGAAACGTGCAAAGGACATTGTACAAGCCGACTCCACTGGAGCACAGTTCATGGATGCAGTAAAGGGACTTGTTCCACTGTGGGGTCCAATGGCAAACAGCCGTGCCATCCGGCACCTGACCCAGGCAGTCGAAACCACAATGAACATTACAGCCGGCATCCTCACCAACAACACCGCTGAGCTTCAGGCCGTCCGCCTGGTCGCTCTTCAGAACCGCCTCGTTCTAGACGTAGTTCTGGCCGATCGTGGAGGAGCATGCCGCATCATTGGGTCCAGCTGTTGTACCTACGTACCGGAAAACTCACCCTCAGTCTACAAGGCGATTGAACACCTCCACAGACTTTCCGCAGAGGTTCATCAGGAGCAAGAAGGATGGTCGCTTGGGAGTTGGTTTTGGGACACTATTAAAAGTTGGGGGTGGAGGTTGTTTACGTTTATCCTAATACCAATCGTGATACTATGTGGATGCTGCCTGGGTATTCAATGCTTGCCACCTCTGTGTTCACTTTTTGCAAACTGTATCTGTCCTAAGACTCTGGACTTTGAAGCCGAACGTATGAAAGCTTTGTATGAGGTAGAAATACGTAATATTATGGGGATAGATCCGAACTAAGCAAGCTGGTGAGATATGTTAAAAGGGAGGACTGTGGAAATTTAGTTCGTATCTGAACATTATCTGCGCCATCGTGTCTTTCCCCAGCACCACACGCAAAAACACGCGGCAGCCATTTTAGGCACCATGGCCTCTCTCCCTGCTCATTGTCGATCGCAAGCGCGTCCCTCTGGCGCTGTGAACATCCCCCCACGCGCTGACCACCCCCGCTCTCTCATACACGGGCCATAAACCCTCTCCTTCTGCGCGACCCTGCCATGGAACCACATCCCACGCCTGACCGACATCCCATACATGGTCATACATCTCTTTGATAACCCCCTTCCTCTGCGCCCGATTGTCCGGGCCGATACCAGGCCATCACCTAGCCCTGCGGATGCAGTTTATTGCCCCTACTGTAAGGGAAACACCCCACATCAAAGGGATTACAGTAGATCAAGGTCCCCCCCACCCCCTGAGACCCGACCAGTCGCACACACCCCCGGGAATTGGCGGAATGTCCAGCTGTGTGATAGCCATCTCCTACTGTGGGTGGGGTGGGGACTTCCACTGTAGATATGTGTGGGAACGAGCTTGAAGTAGGGATTCTGAGGATGTTCTTTCATGTATCAAAGCGATCTCAAGAATGTGCCATGTATGATAAACCTGCAATAAAGTCATAAACCTGTGTATAAGAGGCCAGGCCTCAGAGATGTGGTTAGAGCACCTCGTGACGATACCTTGCTGTCTGATCTGATGTGTTCTACTCCGACGGAATAAAACTTTGTTTTCCTGCCTTCCAGTCTCCGGCGCCTGCCTCTTTGTTGGTTAATCTTCGAATGGTATAAGAGGCGATTACCGCCGGGCAATACTTGAAAGGTTATCGACTGCAACTGCCCCTACCTTTTAACAGACGAAACTCTGCTACAGAATCCCAGAACTTCTTCTATCTACACGAGGTTGGATGACCGAAGAATCTCCCTTGGAGTAAAGGAGTCACTCCCCTGCAAGGCAGGCACCAAAGACGCATCTGTCCGGTTTGCATCAACACAGCTCCCGAAGGACACAGACGATTTTGCAACACAGGAGGTGGGTTTCCAAGCTTCCCCGAGGCCGGTCCGTGCTCTCAGCAACTCTGAGATCTAAAGCCCACGTGGGGACCGTGCAACCAGAACCCCTGGACACTGCGACCATTTGCAGCAGCATATGCTTCTTGGAAATCCCTGAGGCTGTGCTTTGGGCTACTTGTAGTCCAGACCCCAAGCAGTGATTCCACTGAAGATTGCTGGCCTACACTTCTTTGAGTGACCCGTGGGCTGGTATCTAGTGATTCCTCTGGACGTCCCTTCGCGATCCCTTGTCTTTCGACTTGTGGGCCCCTGAGAAGGGTACTTCAACTATCAATGGATGTTCCTGGTTGCTCCATATGTGCCCTGACTCCATCGCTTGGGGAGTCCACAGGACCTTGCTGGTCCACACCGAAGCCATTTTTCTCTCACCGCGTGGGTTGCTGTTGCCAAGGCTTGTTGGTCTCCAATCCGGAAACTGACCCCCCAGCACTCTACATCCTTCGTGGGACAGCTTGCCTGCGGACTGTGGTCATCATCGACGCCTCCTGGTCCCCGTGGCAGTGGAGTCAAGCTTCACCTCTTCGCACCTGAAACACCCAACATCAGTGGGCATTCGTCTATCATGCCCCTGGTCACTGGCAAGTGACCAGGACTCTGTCCCCTCTGCTTTCAGGTTCTTCACATCTTCGATTCAGGCACGGATCACACCGGACACTTCACCTTTCCACAGCAGCAGCACTTTGCAGGACATCACCATTGGAATCAACGACGATTCCCGACACCATTTGACACCTATGCACCCGGCTTCCCTGGGTGAGGTAACACGAGTACTCTGGTGTTCCCGTGGGTGCTGGCCCTAGAACCCCCTAAGTCTAAAGGGGTATGCTCAAAGTCCTCTCCTAAGTGTCCTTGTTCTTTAAAATTCCAACTGCGACTTTCCTATTGAATTGTACGAGACTTGCGGCTGTGTTCTCACACGGCACACGTCCCCCGTGGGTCTCCTGTGTCACTGCCTTGGGTGGTTCCTTGGGGTCCCAGCGATTCTACGTGTTCTAGGCACTGTGTCTTGTCAAGTCGTGGTTCTTATACCACTTTCTTAATATATGGTTTGGTCTCCCCCTAGGGCCCATTGTATATTGTGCTATTTACTGTTGTTTAATAACTGTGTTATTGTGTGCCTTGCTCTCTAACTTCATAAAGAGGTTAGTAGAGATTGTTTAGAAATAAATACATATATGTTATATATATACCTTGTGTGGTTCTCCTTTCATTTAGTTATTCAAGAGGTTATAATCTGGTAAACCAAGCTGCTTTACACTTCTTCAAGACTTAGCCTTAAGGCTGCTCTCCATAGCTACCACTAGGATAGCTTGCAATAAAGGTTGTCTTAAACCTAATCATCAATAAGGGTTGTTTGGACTGGTGCAAGGTTCCCACTATAACTAGTGGACAGAATATACCAGGCCAACTTCTCACACCGGCCTTCTCGGTTCATGCCCCCTGTCTGTTGAGATGATTTCTTGCCCTCCACCAAACCACGACCTGTAAGACTGCCTTTGAGAGGGGTGTCTGTTAGGATTCCTGCCACAGCTCACCTCTCTTGACTCTCACAATATACCAGCATGACTCATATCATTCCTCCCAACACTTATGAATGAACAAACGTCTTGTACCCAGACTTTTGACCATATTACATGCGGCTGGTATTAGCTAGCTGAGCTGGTGTTCCCCAGTTTGTTTGAAAAGGCTTAATAGCTTTTACTTATGTTCTACAATGCATTCGCAAGTTCAGGTTTCAGGCACCTCAAAAACATCCTGAAAATCCACCAGAAGAAGCATCAAGCAACCGGCATAGAAGACCTCAACATGAACCTTTCGGAAGACAGCCCTCATCAAATGAATACCCTGCTCCTTGCTATAAGCAATTAGAATGTAACCTCTGTGAACATTCTAAAGCACCTCCTAGAAGGCAGCCTCATCAAGTTAATTATCTGCCCCTGATCTTTGTTAAAAAAAATTAGAGTGTAACCTTTATGAACATTCTAAAGCAGTCTAATTTTAAGACTGTCCACACGCCAACCCTTCGCTTAGCTTCTTCGACTGCCACTTTCCTGTTTCCCGGCTTCCAGGACTCTGTTTTGCCAGCTCCCTTGATCCTGCCACTTGAACCTCACTGCAAAGAACGTTCCGCATTAGTCTCCCACCTGGATGGGAAAAAAACAAGAAGAAAAGGAGAGACGCATTAACAGACTTGATTGTACTACACGCTGAGCTCAGTTGCAACTTTGTGCTGCAAACAAAGGTAAACAGTGTTTTTGTTCAACTTGTATATGGGTGAAGCTAACCCTGGCCAAATTTGCTCGTGGGTTTTTTTTTTTTTTTTTTTTTTTAAACCGTTTATTACAAAACTCAAAAAATATACAAAGATGGGCCTACAACCTTCCGGCCGGCCGCTAGTAAACAAAAGGAGCATATGATACACATTGTAGAGCGCGCGTTGCGGCTAAGGAAGATGCACAGGAGTTAGCAGCGTTGATAGCCACACCATCCGGACCCCACTGTACGGTTTCATTTTAAACTGAAATAACAACGAGAAAAAACAAAAACCACAAGGCAATCTAGAATCAGAAATAGCAGCATGTGCTCCCCTGAGAGGGGGACCCTACCGATCCATAGGAGTATCAAGAAGGGGAAGAGATCAGGATTAGGGCTGGGTAAAACTCAATGCCCGGAACAGGGAAGATGGGTCGGCTACGGGTTGCTCGTGGGTTTGATACTGAAATCATACTGCAGTTTAGAAAATTTTGATAAAGGAGCCTCAAAGGACAATCTAAATGAAAACATAAAAACAACAAAACTAAAGATTGGTTGAGATTTGAAAAGCTTTCATGAGGTGGCACCTAAAGAGATAGAGTATACTAGACTAAAGCCTTATTAATTGTTTGTTTATAGGTACCATATCTGTCGGTACCATTCATCTGACTGGTGGGAATGCCTGCTACAGTGTTGCTGTTGAGTAGACGAGCCACAGCATCTTTGACTCTACACGGTCGCTACATCCCAAATAGGGGTGGGCGGAATTTGCGAAATTCACTTTCGCAAATTATCGCCAAAATGTTAAAAATCTCCGCAAACACGTGGAAATATCACGAAGATGCGGAAGTTTTTTTCCCACCCGTTCGCGGTATTTTCTGCATGGTCGCGGCTCGCCAACTTACCCATGCGGTTGCTCGCGGGCGCGGCCATCTTGTTTTCACTTGTCTCGCGGTGCATGATCGCGAGAAGAAAGACGTGATCGCGCGACGGATTACGTTACTGCGGGCGTGAACTGTCGCGAGACAGCGCAAATGGCTACCAACAATCCAACATCTCGTGGAGAACGCGACCGGATCGGGAAAACTTGTCGGCGAACCCGGGGATTCAGGTAAGGCGATTGCGCGCACACGAGAATGTATTATTTTACAGCGCGAGCAAGAAACAAATTATCGCTAAGCTGCGGAATGCGGAAATTTTGACATTTTTGCGCTTTCCGAGGAACGTGAAAATGCCAAATTATCGCAATTTCCGCGAACAGAACGGAATTTTGGCCCAGGCCTAATCCCAAAAGTCTCTTCCCCCCTGGGATTTACCACCGGATCAGTGTCTCCTCCTAGAAACTTAGGGCAAGTCTCATGAAGATTCAGGAACTAGTGTCGCTGCCCTATTGGAATCATCTGGAATCCAGGTAGGTGGCTTATGACACGTGTTGTGCATTCTGTGCATCTGTGCAGTATCATGGACCATGCACATCTGTGCAGTGCTGTGCACCCTGTGCATCTGGTCACTGTTGTGGATCACGTGCATCTGTGCAATGTCATGGACCCAGTGCAAATGCGCAGTGCTGTGCACACGTGCAACTGGTCAGTGTTGTGGATTCTGTGTGTCTGTGCAGTGTCGTGGACATCGCACATCCATGCAGTCCTGTGCAACCTGTGCATCTCGGCAGTGTAGTGGATCTCGTGCAACTGTGCAGTGCTGTGCACCCTGTGCATCTGGTCATTGCTATGGATTCTGTGCATCTGTGCAGTATTGTGGCCATCGCTCATTCGTGCAGTTCTGTACACCCCATGCATCTGTGCTGTGTTGTACATTCTCTGCACTTGTGCAGTGTCGTGGACCCCATGCATCCGTGCAATACTGTAGACCCCTCGAATCTGGCCAGTGTTGTGGACCCCTCACATCCATGCAGTACTGTGCACCCCGTACATCTGGGCAGTGTTGTGGACCCCGTGCAACCATGCAGTGCTGTGCACACTGCGCATCTGGGCACTGTTGTAGAACCTGCACATCCGTACAGTGCTGTGCACCCCGTTTATCTGGGCAGTGTCCTGGACCCCATGCATACATGCAGTGCTGTGGACCCAGTGCATCTGTGTGGTGTTGTACATTCTGTGCATCTGTGCAATGTCGTGGACCCCATGCATCAGTGCAGTGCTGTGGACCCCGCGCATCTGGGCAGTGATGTGGACCCCGCACATCCATGCCGGGCTGTGCAACCCGTTCATCTGGGCAATGTTGTGGATCACGTGCATCTGTGCAGTGTTGTGGACCCTGTGCAAGTATGCAGTGCTGTGCACACGTGCAACTGGTCAGTGTTGTGGATTCTGTGCATCTGGAAAGTGTCATGGACATCACACATCCGTGCAGTCCTGTGCAACCTGTGCATCTCGGCAGTGTAGTGGATCTCGTGCAACCATGCAGTGCTGTGCACCCTGTGCAACTGGTCAGTGTTGTGGATTCTATGCATCTGTGCAGTATTGTGGCGATTGCTCATTCGTGCAATGCTGTACACCCCATGCATCTGTGCTGTATATTCTCTGCACTTGTGCAGTGTCGTGGACCCCGTGCATCCATGCAATACTGTGGACCCCGCGATTCTGGCCAGTGTTGTGGATCCCTCACATCTATGCAGTACTGTGCACTCCGTACATCTGGGAAGTGTTGTGGACTCCGTGCAACCATGCAGTGCTGTGCACACTGCACATCTGGGCACTGTTGTAGAACCTGCACATCCGTACAGTGCTGTGCACCCCGTTTATCTGGGCAATGTCCTGGACCCCATGCGTGCATCTGTGCGGTGTTGTACATTCAGTGCACATGTGCAGTGTTGTGGACCGCATGCATCAGTGCAGTGCTGTGGACCCCGCGCATCTGGGCAGTGATGTGGACCCCACACATCCATGCCGTGCTGTGCACCCCGTTCATCTGGGCAATGTTGTGGACCCCGCAAATCTGTGCTGTGCACCCTGTGCAACTGTGCAGTATCATGGACTACGCACATCCATGCAGTGCTGTGCACCCCGTGCATCTGTGCAGTATCATGGACCGCGCACATCCGTGCATTGCTGTGCACCCTGTTCATCTAGGCTGTCTCCTGGACCCCATGCATCCATGCAGTGCTGTGGACCCCGCGCATCTGGGCAGTGATGTGGACCCCCACTTCCATGCAGTGCTATGCACCCCATGCATCTGGGCAGTTTTGTGAACCCCACACAGTGCTTTAAATGGGCCGGTGCTCATCGGTACTGAGTACCGGCCCTTCCGAATTTTTTTAACGTCAGTACCGGCACTTCTCTGTAGCCAGGGAGAGTACCGGTACCCTGATCGGCGGCATCGCAGGCTCAGGTTAGTTTTCTCCTCCAGTGCAGGGCAGTAATTAACTCGGCTGAAGCAGCCTTTGCAGATTTGCTGGCAAAGATTCCAGCAGCGCCCATGTGAATGTTCCCAAACAGCGGGGGGGGGTGGGAGGGCTTGTGTCACGCTGTGATTAACAGGACAGGGTCTCTAGACAGACCCTGCACTGTCAATCAGGTGCGCAGCGACCATTCGGGTGAAAGCGCCATCATGACTTTCATTTTGTGTAATGAGTCAATCTGGGTTTTTTAACAAACACATTTCTCATGTGTTTTAATATGTGCTGCAACTGGTACAGAAGTAATTATGTATGATCATATTTTGCCCTTAGCCCCACCCACTTGCCACACCTCTATTTTAATAAGTACCTGCACTTATTTATCCCCATGTAAAGCACTGACCCCACGTATCCGTGCAGTGCTGTGCACCCCGTGTATCTGGGCAATGTTGTGAACCCCGCAAATCCGTGCTGTGCACCCTGTGCATCTGTGCAGTATCATGGACCGTGCACATCCGTGCAGTGCTGCACCCCGTTCATCTGTGCAGTATCATGGACCGTGCACATCTGTGCAGTGCTGTGCACCCCGTTCATCTGTGCAGTATCATGGACCGTGCACATCCGTGCAGTGCTGCACCCCGTTCATCTGTGCAGTATCATGGACCGTGCACATCTGTGCAGTGCTGTGCACCCCGTTCATCTGTGCAGTATCATGGACCGTGCACCTCCATGCAGTGCTGTGCACCCATGCATCTGTGCAGTTTCATGGACTGCGCACCTCCATGCAGTGCTGTGCAGTATCATGGACCGTGCACCTCCGTGCAGTGCTGTGCACCCCGTGCATCTGTGCAGTATCATGGACCATGAACATCCGTGCAGTGCTGGGCACCCCGTGCATCTGTGCAGTATCATGGACTGTGCACATCCGTGCTGTGCACCCCGTTCATCTGTGCAGTATCATGGACCGTGCACATCCGTGCAGTGCTGTGCACCCCGTTCATCTGTGCAGTATCATGGACCGTGCACATCTGTGCAGTGCTGTGCACCTCGTTCATCTCTGCAGTATCATGGACTGTGCACATCCGTGCAGTGCTGTGCACCCCGTGCATCTATGCAGTATCATGGACCATGCACATCCGTGCAGTGCTGTGCACCCCGTGCATCTGTGCAGTATCATAGACCGTGCACATCTGTGCATTGCTGTGCACCCCGTCCATCTGTGCAGTATCATGGACTGTGCACCTCCGTGCAGTGCTGTGCACCCCGTGCATCTGTGCAGTATCATGGACCGTGCACATCCGTGCATTGCTGTGCACCCCGTGCATCTGTGCAGTATCATGGACTGTGCACCTCCATGCAGTGCTGTGCACCCCGTGCATCTGTGCAGTATCATGGACCGCGCACCTCCATGCAGTGCTGTGCACCCCGTGCATCTGTGCAGTATCATGGACCGCGCACCTCCATGCAGTGCTGTGCACCCCGTGCATCTATGCAGTATCATGGACCGTGCACATCCGTGCAGTGCCGTGCACCCCGTTCATCTGTGCAGTATCACGGACCGTGCACATCCATGCAGTGCCGTGCACCCCGTTCTTCTGGGCAGTGATGTGGACCCCACCTCAACAGCAGGTTAGGAAAGACAGGCACTTAACACGTTTGTGCTGTTCGCAGGTAGGACACAGTTTGGGTTTACTTCACTCAACAGCAGCGCATTGATAGTGGGTAAAGTTGCACGCTCGACCCAGAGGCAGCCCAAACGCTGGAAAAAGTACAGAACCAGTAACCACAGGAGGGGGTTCAACGCCATATGAACTTCTATTTTTTGCATAATTACCACCTTGCAGGGTGATGCCGAAGCCAAGTGGGCTGGGTGCGTAGCGTGGAACAGCCACCGATGGCGAGCAGGACAAAAAGATGGTTTTACCACGGAGAAGTGCGGGTTTAACCCCCTCCTGCCCCAGTGCCGGGAGGAATGCTTCCATGGGGGCGGCAGCCGGTGTAGGGGGGCATGCGGCCTCCAGATGTACTATGGGGGTGGCCAGGACCCCTGGTGGTCGTCCAGGTGCAGGGCTCCGGTGGGGTCCTAAAAACCGAATGAAATATATATAGCAATATCTCTATCTATGCAAGAACCGCCACACTCGGTGTTCCACCTTCTCAGCACTGTGCGCAGTCTGCGTGCGCAGGAACACACATGCGCCATGCGCGCACCGAGGGCAGTCAGGGAGCTAATCCCCAAGCAAGCAGGTGGAATCTGATGGAGCATTTAATTAGCCCTTCGCAGCATGTTTGCGGCCGGGGCTCGTGGCCACATTACTCTGGTCGTGTTGATGACGGTGGCTCCCGGAGCCCCAGCATCCTGCGCCGCCGCCGCCCGGGGATGTCACATCAAGGCGCGCGCTGCACGCATATCTTTTCCGCCACTTTGCTGGATTAATCTGCCGTTCCCCGCACTGGGCCGCACTCAATCGTGCGGAAAATCCACAGGAAGAGATTGATCCGGGGGCGGCGGATGCGCCGTGTGATTCCCAGCTGCAGGATGTGCACGGCTGCACCGTCACCAGAGCTAGAGATGGCCGGGCCCACCCAAGCGGAGCTAGAGAAGGTACCATAGCAGAGCCACAGAGGGGCCGGGCCCACCCTAGCGGAGCTAGAGAGGGGCCGGGCTCACCATAGCAGAGCCACAGAGGGGCGGGGCCCACCGTACCAGAGCTAGAGATGGCTGGGCCCACCCTTGAGGAGCTAGAGAAGGGCCGAGCTCACCATAGCAGAGCCACAGAGGGGCCAGGCCCACCCTAGCGGAGCTAGAGAGGGTCTGGGCTCACCATAGCAGAGCCACAGAGGGGCGGGGCCCACTGTAGCGGAGCTAGTGAGGGGCCGGGACCACCGTAACAGAGCTAGAGATGGCCGGGCCCACCCTAGCGGAGCTAGAGAGGGGCCGGGCCCACCGTAGCGGAGCTAGAAAGGGGCCGGGTCCACCGTACCAGAGCTAGAGAGGTGCCGGGCCCACCCTAGTGTACTGGAGAAGGGCCAGACTCACCATAGCAGAGCCACAGAGGGGCCGGGCCCACCCTAGCGGAGCTAGAGAGGGGCCGAGCTCACCATATCAGAGCCACAGAGGGGCCAGGCCCACCCCAGCGGAGCTAGAGAGGGGCCGGGCTCACCATAGCAGATCCACAGAGGGGTGGGGCCCACCGTAGCGGAGCTAGAGAGGGGCCGGGACCACAGTAGCGGAGCTAGAGATGGCCGGGCCCACCCTAGCGGACTAGAGAAGGGCCGGGCTCACCATAGCAGAGCCACAGAGGGGCCGGGCCACCCTAGCGGAGCTAGAGAAGGGCCGAGCCCACCATAGCAGAGCCTCAGAGGGGCGGGGCCCACTGTACCAGAGCTAGAGAGGGGCCGGGCCCACCCTAGTGTACTGGAGAAGGGCCGGACTCACCATAGCAGAGCCACAGAGGGGCCGGGCCCACCCTAGCGGAGCTAGAGAGGGGCCGAGCTCACCATATCAGAGCCACAGAGGGGCCAGGCCCACCCCAGCGGAGCTAGAGAGGGGCCGGGCTCACCATAGCAGATCCACAGAGGGGTGGGGCCCACCGTAGCGGAGCTAGAGAGGGGCCGGGACCACAGTAGCGGAGCTAGAGATGGCCGGGCCTACCCTAGCGGACTAGAGAAGGGCCGGGCTCACCATAGCAGAGCCACAGAGGGGCCGGGCCCACCCTAGCGGAGCTAGAGAAGGGCCGAGCCCACCATAGCAGAGCCTCAGAGGGGCGGGGCCCACTGTACCAGAGCTAGAGAGGGGCCGGGACCACCCTAGCGGACTAGAGAAGGGCCGGGCTCACCATAGCAGAGCCACAGAGGGGCCGGGCCCACCCTAGCGGAGCTAGAGAAGGGCGGAGCCCACCATAGCAGAGCCTCAGAGGGGCCGGGCCCACCCTAGCGGGGCTAGAGAGGGGACGGGCTCACCATAGCAAAGCCACAGAGGGGCGGGGCCCACCGTAATGGAGCTAGAGAGGGGCCGGTCCCACCCTAGCGGACTAGAAAAGGACCGGGCTCACCATAGCAGAGCCACAGAGGGGCCGGGCCCACCCTAGCGGTGCTAGAGAGGGGCCGGGCCCACCCTAGCAGAGCTAGAGAGGGGCCGGGACCACCGTAGCGGAGCTAGAAAGGGGCCGGGACCACCGTACCAGAGCTAGAGTGGGGTCAGGCCTACCATACCAGAGCCACAGAGGGGCCCGGCCCACCATACCAGAGACAAGCAGGGGCCGGGCCCACCCTAGTGGAGCTAGAGAAGGGCCGAGCTCACCATAGCAGAGCCACAGAAGGGCCGGAGCACACCCTAGTGAAGCTAGAGAGGGGCTCACCATAGCAGAGCCACAGAGGGGCGGGGCCCACTGTACCAGAGCTAGAGATGGCTGGGCCCACCCTAGCGGAGCTAGAGAAGGGCCGAGCTCGCCATAGCAGAGCCACAGAGGGGCCGGAGCACACCCTAGCGGAGCTAGAGAGGGGCTCACCATAGCAGAGCCACAGAGGGGCGGGGCCCACTGTAGCAGAGCTAGAGAGGGGCCGGGCCCACCCTAGCGGACTAGAGAAGGGCCGTGCTCACCATAGCAGAGCCACTGAGGGGCCGGACCCACCCTAGCGGAGCTAAAGAGGGGCCGGGCTCACCATTGCAGAGCCACAGAGGGGCGGGGCCCACCATAGCGGAGCTAGAGAGGGGCCGGGCCCACCGTAGCGAAGCTAGAGAGGGTCCGGGACCCCCGAACCAGAGCTAGAGAGGGGCCGGGCCCACCCTAGCGGACTAGAGAAGGGCCGGGCTCACCATAGCAGAGCCACAGAGGGGCCGGGCCCACCCTAGCGGAGCTAGAGAAGGGCCGAGCTCACCATAGCAGAGCCACAGAGGGGCCAGGCCCACACCAGCAGAGCTAGAGAGGGGCCGGGCTCACCATAGCAGAGCCACAGAGGGGCGGGGTCCACCGTAGCAGAGCTAGAGAGGGGCCGGGACCACCGTAGCAGAGCTAAAGATTGCCGGGTCCACCCTAGCGAAGCTAGAGATGGGCCGGGCTCACCATAGCAGAGCCCCAGAGGGGCGGGGCCCACCGTAGCGGAGCTAGAGAGGGGCCGGGACCACCGTACCAGAGCTAGAGAGGGGCCGGGCCCACCCTAGTGTACTAGAGAAGGGCCGGACTCACCATAGCAGAGCCACAGAGGGGCCGGGCCCACCCTAGCGGAGCTAGAGAGGGGCCGGGACCACCGTAGCGGAGCTAGAAAGGGGCCGGGACCACCGTACCAGAGCTAGAGAAGGGTCGGGCCTACCATACCAGAGCCACAGAGGGGCCCAGCCCACCATACCAGAGACAAGCAGGGGCCGGGCCCACCCTAGTGGAGCTAGAGAAGGGCCGGGCTCACCATAGCAGAGTCGGGCCGGGCCCACCCTAGCGGAGCTAGAGATGGGCCGGGCTCGCCATAGCAGAGCCGCAGAGGGGCGGGGCCCACCGTAGCGGAGCTAGAGAGGGGCCGGGCCCACCGTCGCAGAGCTAGAGAGGGGCCGGGCCCACCATAGCGGAGCTAGAGAGGGGCCGCGACCACCGTACCAGAGCAAGAGAGGGGTCGGGACCACCCTAGCAGACTAGAGAAGGGCCGAGCTCACCATAGCAGAGCCACAGAGGGGCGGGGCCCACCGGAGCTGAGCTAGAGAGGGGCGGAGAACACCCTAGCGGAGCCACAGAGGGGCGGGGCTCACCGTAGCGGAGCTAGAGAGGGGCCGGGACCACCGTAGCGGAGCTAGAGAGGAGCCGGGACCACCGTACTAGAGCTGGAGAGGGGCCGGGCCCACCCTAGCGGACTAGAAAAGGGCCGGGCTCACCATAGCAGAGCCACAGAGGGGCCAGGCCCACCCTAGCGGAGCTAGAGAGGGCCGGAACCACCGTAGCGGAGCGAGAGAGGGGCCGGGACCACCGTACCAGAGCGAGAGAGGAGCCGGGACCACCGTACTAGAGCTGGAGAGGGGCCGGGTCCACCCTAGCGGAGCTAGAGAAGGGCCGGGCTCACCATAGCAGAGCCACAGAGGGGCTGGGCCCACCCTAGCGGAGCTAGAGAGGGGCCGGGCCCACCGTACCAAGGACAGGGCCGGACTGGACATAGCGCGGGCACCGGGCAATCCCCCGGTGGGCCGCACAGGTGGGGGCCGGTTTTGGGCCCCTGGGGGCCATTTTTGTTACCGGGCCGCTTTAGCTGCAAAATCGGCCCTGTAACAAAATCGGCCTAAAACCGGCCCTGGCAAAGAGCTCGGCCGCACCTCCAACCTCGGGGGGAAGGGGGCCGCGGAGCACTTTGCCAGTGCCGGTTTTGGTTCCCAGTCCGGCCCTGACCAGAGAGGGGCCGGGCCCACCATACCAGAGCTGGACAGGGGCCAGGCCACCCGTACCAGAGCCGGAGAGCAGCCGGGTCCAAAATACCGGAATAGAGAGGGGTCAGGCCAACCATATTAGAGCTAGAGAGGGGTCGGGCCCACCATACCAGAGACAAACAGAGGCCGGGCCCACCATACCAGAGCCACAGAGGGGCTCGGCCCCTCTTACCACAGCCACACAGGGGTCGGGCCCACCATACCAGAGCCAGACAGAGGCCGGGCCCACCGTCGCAGAGAGGGGCCGGGCCCACCATACCAGAGCTAGACAGGGGCCGGGCCACCCGTACCAGACCCAAAGAGGAGCAAGGTCCACAATACCTGATTAGAGAGGAGTCGGGCCAACCATACGAGAGCTAGAGAGGGGCTGGGCCCACCATACCAGAGGTAGAGAGTGTCCGGGCCCACTATACCAGAGCTAGAGAGGGGCTGGGCCCACCATACCAGAGTCACAGAGGGGCCGGGCCCACCATACCAGAGCCAAGCAGGGGCTGGGCCCACCATACCAGAGCTAGAGAGGGGCCCCGCCCACCATACCGGATCTAGAGAGGGTCTGGGTTCACCATACCGGAGCTAGAGAGGGGCCGGGTCCACCATACCGAAGCTAGAGAGGGGCCGGGCCCAGCATACCAAAGTTAGAGAGGGACCGGGCCCATCATACCGGAGCTAAGGAGGGGCCGGGCCCATCATACCGGAGCTAGGGAGGGGCCGGGCCCATCATACCAGACCTAGAGAGGGGCCGGGCCCATCATACCAGACCTAGAGAGGGGCCGGGCCCATCCTACCAGACCTAGAGAGGGTCCGGACCCACCATACCAGAGCTAGAGAGGAGCTGGGCCGAACATTCCAGAGCTAGAGAGGGACGTCCATCATATCAGAGCTAGAGAGGGGCCGGGCCCATCATCCCGGAGCTAGAGAGGGGCCGGGCCCACCATACCAGAGCTAGAGAGGGGCCGGGCCCACCATACCAAAGCTAGACAGGGGCCGGGTCGACCCTAGCGGAGTTAACTATAATAGGTGAAGAGGGTCCTCAGGCGCTCATACAAATTAACACCAATAAATCTAGTATGATATAATTACACATATCCTGCGGTGCATTCGAAGAGGGAGAACACCCACCCTAATTCTCCTAATTTTCAATCAAAGATTGAACAAGCGTTTTTACAATTTCTGAAGCACACGCAAATTATGAATATGAAATATGAATAACAATTTTTTTTTCTTTTTTTCGTTGGGCTTGTCCTGTCTTTTATTTTACAAGATCTTCCATTCCCTTACGCCAGCACGTTTCGTCGTCTATGGGTATGAACCCTACGACTTCCTCAGGACTTGAAGTAATACAGATAATGTTGTTGTAATACACAAAAGATTCAACAAACATTTACTTTACATAATGTAAGCCCAAACATAACCTCTGTGCGTCAAGGGACTAGTCAAAACAGAGAAGTTCTGTAAATGTTCCATGCTGAAATAAAATACTTAAGCAAAGTATACAAAACATATATACATTGTCAAATTCAAACATTTGAAACTAATATTTACATAAATCTCCAATTCCATAATATCTCCTTTGTGTAGGAGAATCTGCAAAAAACCATAAGAACAGCCAATGTGCAGTTAATGTTGATGAACCACAAGTGAATGACATGCTCCATTACAACACTAATGCATTAGAAATGAAAAGGATGTTACCTTAATAAATAACTCCAGAATCATCTCTGCAAAAATCAAACTGACATAACAAACCTAAATTAGCTTTGAACACAAGAGGCATGAGGTACCAGTTATTCATTGCGTCCTATTAACAATCACAAACTGCCACACTCTCAAAGGTAAGGCTTACCTCTCCATTCAATCTTGATTCCAAATAAGAGTTCTCTTTGTAAAGTAACTTCGAAGTCTTAAATATAAGAAATGAAACCCAAATCGCGACCCTGAAAGGTGTCCCTTCCTGCACATAAAGAATCATTAAAAAATGACGTTTTAAAAGTTCTGTGTGTGCTAATGCAGTACACATAGAAGTTGAAAATCACCATTTCATATTGTTTATGTGCAGGAAGTGACACCTTCCTGCACATAAACCATCATCCCCATGATGCAGGCACCCTTGCACCATGGTGCAAGGGTGCCTGCATCCGCACATGGGAGAGCAAAGGGATCCGTCATATCCTTGTAGATATGACGCGCCCCTGTGCTTTCTTGTAAATAAAGCCCCATATCTATCAGGCCGCGCAGAGCCACTGTGCGTGGCTTTGAATGGCCCCATGGATATGGAGAAAGGCAACGCAGCACAAATCACTGCGCTGCTTCACTCTGCGCTAGGGAGGCGTTCCATGTGCGCCTCCCTAGCAAAACCATGTAAACATGGGGATGCGGCAAAACAAGGAGGAATACCTTTATCTCTCCTCTTTTATTTCTCTTTCCATGTGTGCTGCAGAGAGAGGAAAACGCCTCCTAGGATTGTTTTTGTGCAGGAAGGGGGCGACTTCCTGCACAGAAACAATCCTACTGACAACACAGGCACCCTTGCACCATGATGCCGTTGTGCCTGCGTCGGCGCTAGGCAGCCAAAATTGTGCCAGAGCAGGGGGAAAGGACAGGATGCACCGTATTGCATAATTACAGTGCATTTCTGCCCTTTTACTTTGACGCAGAGCACTGCAGTAAGATGACTTCCTGCGCCGTCCTACGCCAAAACCCCATAAATGAGGGCCTGAAATTATAGTCCAACGTCGCTATCTTACTCTTAACATTCCAGTTCCCCATCTCCTGCACCGCGCCGCTCAACATGCCGTCCAACATAACCAAAACTCCATTGAGTTTCCAAAAATTGCTTTCCAAACCCATCTCCAGAAAAACCCACAACAGTGTTTTTCTGCCCCAACAGACACCTTCATAACCTACCACGTCCCACCCAGCAAATCTGCCACGCCACTTCGCAATCGCATTAAATGCAATTCCGTGCCTACCACTGCAAGATGGACCCTACCATCTCTGAAAAAGGAAGGACTCCAAAACAAATGTCTGGGTGCTGCACCTAAACAGCCCCTTCCTCACAAAACGCACATTTCTGTGTTTACTGTGTGACGCGCCCTGTCAATCGTTCCAGGATTCATCCCAGTCCAAGCATGGATGTCCCTGACCAAGACTTTCTTACCTGCTGTAAATCTGCCTTCTTAGCCTTCAACCCCAGCGCCTTGAGACCCTCACGGGTGATTTGCCGCGCTTTATAAATCCTGATTGATTGTTTGAACAACGCTGAACTCTTCAGCTTCCCAAGGTTATTTCACCCAAGATGAATCAAGACCACATACAGGCAACACACACTGCAGGACAACAGCCCAGATTCACAAAGGTTTAGCGTCGAGTTAGCTTTACCTTTTTAACGCAAACCTGAAGCTAAACCCCTTTGGTGATTCACAAACCAATGGTAATTGGTTTTAGCCTCGGTTTGTATGGAAAAGTGACTCAAAGCAGCGCAAAACGCTGCTTCGCATTAGTTTGCCTCAATGGGGCATTATATGGGTGATGCATAGGCGTTCTCATGCAACCACCCGTGCTTTTTGACGCTAAACCCTATCTAGTAACATCAGTAGACAGGGTTTAGCGCCAAAAATAAATGCTGCTGGAAAGCAGGCATTAAAGGGAGAAATGCCATTTCTCCTTGCTTTTCCAACTTTGCATGTGTGCTGCGCGGTCCAGCAAACCTACAAAGTAGGAAACGCTTTTAAACTTGCCTAGCTGTAGAATTTCTTTTACACAAAGGATATCCTTCCTGTACAAAACCTATGATAGACTCGGGCACACACCCTTGCACTATGGCGCTAAGGTGTGTGCCTGGCGCAGAGCAGCTGAAATCAGTGCCGGCGCTAGGGAGAGGGGAAGAGAGAGCCATATCTCTGTGAAAATGGTGCTTTCCTGCTCTCTCCCTGTCACACAGCGCAGCGCAGCGCAGCATCCTTGGCTGCCGCGTCCTGCGACTGTTTTCAGAATTTGGGCCAACGGGTCCAATTTAGGGAGCAACTAATGGTTCCGGTTTAGGGAGGAACTCATGCCAGCACATCCCCCCTGTTCCAAACCATTTAACTTGGTAATTAATATCATCCAGTACCAATTGTATCCCATATCTTCTTGTCGCAGCTTGGCAAACCACTCACTTTATTAAATAGTCTAAATCCAAATTTCAATGTATTCTCTTTTCGGGCCAGTCACTGAACCTGAAGCATAAACAGCAACGATTCAACAAAAAATACTTCAAAGGCAACATTGACCTAACATATCTCAAAACAGTCAAATTTTAAACTCCGCATTGGTTTCATTACCTCCTTGTTGCAGCCCCTCAGCTCTGCCTCCTTCACCATTCCTATGTGGAAAGAGTGAGTCCCATAGCTCTAACCTCCCAAGAGCCATGCGCAAACCCCCCTGCAATTGCTATGTCAGCACCCGTGACCCGTCGTGATGACTGAAAATGCCTGCCGTACTCGGCCATACAGCTGTATTGTATCTTCACTACCAAACCACTGTGCACACCCTCCCATCTGGCCAGAGCTGCCAACTTTGGAGCTGGTGAACGAGGTTCGGCGTCAACGGGACATTCTGTGATTCTGGGCAAATCACTTAATCTCCACGTGGCTACCAAAAATGAATGTGCCCGCCTGTAACGCAACTGGTGCTCATGTAAAGCGCTCCAATACCTTTGGGTCGAGTTCGCGCTATATAAAACTGCAAAAAAAGAATAATATGTCACTAACGCTCTGGTCTGTCTTTGCCGGCACCAATTTGATCTGCACCCAATTCCCTGACTCCTCAATATTTCCACCTCTCAAGCATTCCTTGGTCAGCGAGCCAAGCAGCTCAGCTACCCGGAACGCTCCAAAAAAGAGCAACACTGCAGACAATGTTGCGTCAACCGGGTCCCTGCATATGCTAAACAACACCCCAACAGTGTTTCCAAAATGTGCAACGTCACCAACCTCTCTCTGCCTAGCCCATCCCTCCAAAATTCTCAAAACCATTTCCACTGCCGATGACTCATAGCCCCATTAAAGCTTCCAGCAAAAAGCCATCTCTGCCAACTTACCAGCAATGGTCACTGGAGACAAAACGTTCTCACTCATGACCTTTATAGAGTTTTACCGCATCCTCCTGACATTGCTCCAACCCACATTCCACATGCCTCTGCCTAGCTCCCAATGCCAAGAGTTCCCCTCAAGCCTGTCTGTACCTTTTCGTGGTGGGCTTTGACAAGGACCGCTCAACCGGCTCTATTGCGTGGACCATCCTATGTCAAACAATTGCAGGGGCATCTCCGTCTTCACCGTGTCCACCCCAGAACCAGTTAATGGAATCTCCTGCAACGCAAGCGCTATAAAGCATCCGCAATGTCATTGTTGATTTCGGCAGTATGCCTCAACTTGAAAACAAAGTGGTGCTTTAAAAACTCCAGCACAAAGACTGCCAGCAGCTGTAGCACTTTTGTGTCCCTTTCTGACTGTCTGTTCAGCATGTTAACCACTGCCATGTTGTCCACAATAAACAATACCTTCATGTTAACAAAGTGTCTCCCACACAGGACCACCACAGCTCAATCAATCAATCAAGTCATTTATAACGCGCACTACTCACCCGGAGGGTCTCAAGGCGCTAGGGGGGGGGGGTTGCCGCTACTGCTCGAACAGCCAGGTCTTGAGCTTCTTCCTGAAGGAGAGGTGGTCTTGGGTCAGGCGCAGGTCGGTTGGGAGGGAGTTCCAGGACTTGGCGGCCAGGTATGAGAAGGACCTTCCTCCTGTTGTCGCTCTTCGGATGCGGGGGACGGCGGCTAGGGCGTGGCTGGCTGATCGGAGATGGCGTTTGGGAGCGTAGAAGTTGAGGCGGTTGTTGAGGTAGCTCGGGCCTTGGTCGTGTAGGGCTTTGTGTGCGTGGGTGAGGAGACGGAAGGTGATTCTCTTGTTGACGGGGAGCCAGTGCAGGTCTCTCAGATGTCCGGAGATGTGGCTGCTTCGGGGGATGTCGAGGATGAGTCTGGCTGAGGCGTTCTGTATCCGCTGAAGTCTCTTCTGGAGCTTGGCGGTGGTTCCGGCGTAGAGGGCGTTGCTGTGGTCCAGTCGGCTGGTGACAAGGGCCTGGGTGACCGTCTTCCTGGTCTCGGTGGGGATCCACCGGAAGATCTTCCGTAGCATGCGCAGGATGTTGAAACAGGACGAGGAGACGGCGTTGACTTGTCTGGTCATCGAGAGGGAGGAGTCCAGGATGAAGCCCAGGTTTCGTGCGTGGTCTGTCGGTTTGGGTGCGGTGCCCAGGGCGGGGGGCCACCAGGAGTCGTCCCAGGTGGAGGGCGAGGAGCCCAGGATGAGGACTTCCGTCTTGTCTGAGTTCAGTTTCAGGCGGCTGGTCATCATCCACTCGGCTACGTCTTTCATCCCTTCGTGGAGGTTGGCTCTGGCGGCGGCGGGGTCGTTGGTCAGGGAGAGGATCAGCTGGGTGTCGTCGGCGTAGGAGATGATGTTGAGGTTGTGTTGGCGTGCGATGGCCGCAAGGGGGCTCATGTAGACGTTGAAGAGGGTGGGGCTGAGTGAGGATCCTTGGGGGACGCCGCAGATGACTCCGGTGGCCTCTGACTTGTACGGTGGTAGGCGGACTCTCTGTGTCCTTCCGTCGAGGAAGGAGATGATCCATTCCAGTGCCTTCTCCTGGATACCGACGTTGCTGAGGCGCTGCACTAGGGTGCGGTGGCAGACAGTGTCGAATGCCGCGGAGAGGTCTAGGAGGATGAGGGCCGCTGTTTCTCCGTTGTCCAGCAGGGCTCGGATGTCATCGGTGGCAGCGATGAGGGCGGTCTCGGTGCTGTGGTTGGCTCGGAAGCCAGACTGTGAAGGGTCGAGGGATCCATTTGTCTCGAGGAAGGCGGCCAGCTGCTTGTTGACGGTCTTCTCGATGACTTTGGCTGGAAACGGGAGGAGCGAGATGGGGCGGTAGTTCTTGAGTTCGGTGGGGTCCGCTGTTGGTTTCTTTAGTAGCGCGCTGAGTTCGGCGTGCTTCCAGCTCTCAGGGAAGGTGGCGGTGTCGAAGGAGGTGTTGATGATGTCTCGCAGGTGGGGTGCGATGACAGCGTCGGCCTTGTTGAATACGTGGTGAGGGCAGGGGTCGGTCAGAGATCCGGAGTGGATAGAGTTCATCGTGTGGATGGTGTCTTCTGTGTTGATCGGGGTCCAGGCGCTGAGGGTGGTGGTGGGGGGCGTTGGTGCGGTCGTGGGCGGCGTTGTTTGTGGGATGAAGCTGTTGTGTATGTCAGCGATCTTGTTGTGGAAGTAGGAGGCGAGGGAGTTGCAGAGGTCTTGCGATGGTGTGATGTCGTTGTTTCCGGCGTTGGGGTTGGAGAGCTCTTTCACGATGTTGAAGAGTTCCTTGCAGTTGTGTGCGTTGTTGTCCAGCCGGTCCTTGAATGCAGATTTCTTGGTGGCGTGGATAAGTTGATGGTGCTTCCGGGTGGCGAGCTTGAGGGTGGTCATGTTGTCCGGTGTTGGCTCCTTTCTCCAGGCTTTCTCGAGGGCTCGACAGTTCTTCTTGGAGCTCTTGAGTTCGTCGGTGAACCATGGGGCCTTCTTGCTGCCGGGTCTGTTGGGCGGGGTCCTCAGTGGGGCGAGTTCATCCACGCAGGTGCTGATCCACTTCGTGAGGTTGTCGGCGGCCTGGCTGGGGTTCGCTGAGCTGGCTGGGGGGTGCTGTCTCAGGGAAGCGGCGAGCTGGTCGGCTGTGATCTTGTTCCAGCTTCTTCGAGCCTCCTGTTGCTGGTGGTGGTGGATCGTGGATCTTCTGAAGGTGAAGTGGACGCAGCTGTGGTCCGTCCAGTGGAGTCCAGTGGCATGGCTGAAGGCGATGTCTTTGGTGGATGAGAAGACGGCGTCGAGTGTGTGTCCGGCGAGGTGGGTGGGGGTGGACACCAGCTGCTTGAGTCCGAGGTTGGCGAGGTTATCGAGCAGGGTGGTGGTGTTGCGGTCGTTGTTGTTCTCCAGGTGGAAGTTGATGTCCCCCAGGAGGATGTAGTCAGCGGAGGGGAGGGCGTGCGGGCTGATGAAGTCGGCGATGTCTTCGTTGAATGTTGTGCGTGGTCCCGGGGGTCGGTAGATCAGGGTGCCTCTGAGGGTGGTCTTGGGGTCGGTGTGGATCTGGAAGTGTAGGTGTTCGGCGGTAGTCAGGGTGTCGTCGGTGTTGGTCGTGATGCGGATGGTGTTCTTGTGGACGATGGCGATACCTCCTCCGGTCTGGTTGTCGCGGTCTCTCCGGGTGATCTTGTATCCCTCTGGGATGGCGATGGCGATGTCGGGCGCTGAGGAGTCGTTCATCCAGGTTTCCGTGAGGAAGGCAACGTCTGGGGATGTGGTGTCGAGGAGGTTCCAGAGTTTGATGGCGTGTCTGTGGACGGAGCGGGTGTTGAGCAGGATGCACTTGAGGTGGTTGCTGCTGGTGTTCGGCTTGGCGGGTGCTGGTGTGGGGCAGGTCCAGATGCAGGTGAACTTGCAGGCGAGGCAGCTGAAGGGTCCGTGGGTGCGTCGCGGGGTGGCTTGGTGGCATCCCGGGGTTCGGCCGGTGTTGAGTGCGTTGAGGGTGGCGGCGTTGTACGTCTGGCGGGTAGGCTGGGGTCCTCGGGGGCCAGGGGTTCGGGCGCTGGGCGCGGGCCAGGCACGGACGGGCGCAGACAGGCTTACCTTTGGCGCACCTTCGGCGCACAATCGGCGCGCCCGCTGCGCGTCAACGCTGCGCGTGCGCACGGTCGCCATATATGGCGAAGTGCAGGGAGGGAGGAGCAGCTGGGAGGCGGGAGCGGGGAGGAGGGGGGCGTGTCCACACTCCCGGCGGCGGGAAGCAGGAAGCGGGGATTGGGGCGGGTGGGCGCAGGGGGCAGCAGTACAGGGGGGGGCAACAATCTAAGCAAGGAGAGCAACTAACAAAAGAGACAGTGCAAATCAGGCGAGGCGACAGAAAGGCAGGAAGCGGGAAACAACAGCTAGGGGAAATACTCCAGGAAAGCAATGCTGCGTCTACCACCCAGCCACTCTCCAGGCCACATTTCAGCGCACCATCTCCTCTGTGAATAAATGCCAAATCTTGCCCCATCGGCAGCGTCAGATGGACCATTCCACTTCTTCTCCCTTCCCCTTTCTTGGTACTCCATTCCAATCCAGGACAAAAGTCTGCCACACTTTCTAATCCACCTTAACCCCTGCTGAGAGCCGCACTCTGAGAGGGACCATGTGGCCCCTCAAAGAGCCAACCCCAGCCGCCTGCCGAAAGAGCATTCAGCCCTCACCACCCACTGGCAAATCCCAGTGGCCCAGCAGCACCCGAATGTCTTGTACCTCAGCCTTCGTCTTAGTAGGCTCTGCCTCTGACAATGTCAGCAAGCTCTCTTTTTATCCACCTGTAACCACAACTCCATCCTCACAGAGTCCAATTCAACCCCCAGAAAAGTCAACACTGTACTCGACCCTACTGTCTTCTCCGGGGCCATTGGCATCCTCAAGTCCAACACCAGCTCCTCAAAACCCTGGAGGGACTCAGCAGATGCATCTGCCGCTGCCGCTCAGCAAAGAAAAAAACATTCAAATAATGAGTCCTACAATCCTCCCCAGTAATCCACGGAAACAACCCTTGTAAAAAATGCTACAGTCCTCAAATGGAAGAGCCCATGGGAGAGTCTTATCTACAAAGAAGGATCCTCCAAACTGGATGCCCAGCAGCTCAAATTCCTCCGGGTGCACATGCAGCAAGCGAGACGCCTCTTTTGGACCACACCTCGCCATGGGCGCTCCTGGCCCCAGCTGGGTCACCAGAGCTATTGCATCATCGACCATGGCTTCCTCCACCACGCTGAAAGCCTCGCAATGAAGTCATTGAGGGACTGCCCCTCTGGCCAAGACAAATGTTGGATAAACCGAAATTCCTCCTGCTCCTCTTTGAGCACAACTTTTAGACAAATCATCAATGGGTCTAAAGGCTGATTTACAAAAGGCCCCGCCATACGCCCCCTTCTCACCTCCTTTTTGATTAAACTACATCCTCATAACCCCTACCAATCTCAAATTCTTCTCCGCCCACTTCCTGACTGGGCCCCTCATAACGCTAAACACCCTTGTCCAATGCGTAGCTGCTCCTGTCTGCCCTAGTTGACCTCTTTTAGTACCACCCTTTCTTCCTTGGGTGGGACACCGTTGAAACGGTTTGTATACCAAAAGCCACCCACTGGCCGTGTATGTCTTGCGACCCGGCCTCTCTGGTGCCTTTGACTGCAAAAATAACTCATTATCATCAAATACCTTCTGTCAAACAGTTCCAAAATTCCTCACCGCATCTCACCCATGCCCACCCTCCAAGGTCAACTGTGCCATGTGGAGCACAGCAATATATTTATAAACGGCCACATAATGTTCGGGCTATTTCTTGCAGTATACCCAGGCGTAATCGAAAAATGAAGCTGTACAGCCTTCTATGGTGACCGGAACCCTTGGCCTCTTGGAGAACTCATATTCCTCCTCCTTGGAGCCCTCGTTGGCCCTTAGCTCCGTGACCGGAACCCTTGGCATCGTGTGAACTCATATTCCTCCTCCTTGGAACCCTCGTTGGCCCTGTGACCGGAACCCTTGGCCTCTTGGGAACTCATATTCCTCCTCCTTGGAGCCCTCCTTGGCCCTTGGCTCCGTGACCGGAACCCTTGGCCTCGTGGGAACTCATATTCCTCCTCCTTGGAGCCCTCGTTGGCCCTTGGCTCCGTGACCGGAACCCTTGGCCTCGTGGGAACTCATATTCCTCCTCCTTGGAGCCCTCGTTGGCCCTTGGCTCCTTGACCGGAACCCTTGGCCTCTTAAAGAATTCATATTCCTCCTCCTTGGAGCCCTCGTTGGCCCTTGGCTCCGTGACCGGAACCCTTGGCCTCTTGGAGAACTCATATTCCTCCTCCTTGGAGCCCTCGTTGGCCCTTGGCTCCGTGACCGGAACCCTTGGCCTCTTGGGAACTCATATTCCTCCTCCTTGGAGCCCTCGTTGGCCCTTGGCTCCGTGACCGGAACCCTTGGCCTCGTGGAGAACTCATATTCCTCCTCCTTGGAACCCTCGTTGGCCCTTGGCTCCGTGACCGGAACCCTTGGCCTCTTGGGGAACTCATATTCCTCCTCCTTGGAACCCTCCTTGGACCTTGGCTCGCTGTCTAATCATTTTAACATGTCAACGTACTCTCCGTCTCATTCGCGCTCTTGAATGGTCCTCATTAAATGGCCCCGAGGGGCTTTATAGTGCCCATGTGGGGCAGCTCCTTAACTTTTACCTCCTTACTCCTCTTCTCCTCCTCAGCCTTGTCCCCACCAGCTGAGCATCGGCGGTTACAGGATGTTCCTCCCAGCCGGGAGAAGCAGCAGTAATGCTCTCATGCTGGTGTGCAAGGCCCTCAACCTGTTACCAGCCAGGAGAAGCAGCTGTAATGCTCTCCTGCTGGTGTGCAAGGCCCTCAACCTGTTACCAGCCGGGAGAAACAGCAGTAATGCTCTCCTGCTGGTGTGCAGGGCCCTCAACCTTGTGTTAAACTTCACAAGTGTTGCACTTCTACATCAGCCGTTGCAAAGTCTAGTCACAATTTGACTGGGAGATGACCTGGAACAGACTAAAGGGGTAAATATCCAATGTAGTGATTTTGTATTTGCCGGATGAACTTGTATTTACAAGGTGTTGACTGTTGCTGGTCACAGACTCGGGCGCCGGGAGGCAGGCAAACCTGCTCCGACTCTTCTGCTCAAGGGAAGTGGCAGTCCTAAATGCAGAGGTCCTACCTTGGCTGGTGGTAGGTGTCTTCGGCCGTTTGAGCTGGCAGCTGAGCCCATGCCAATGCTAGATGGACAATCGACAATGGACGAAGCTTTTGACGGCCTTATGACATTTGGCACTAGCGGCCCCTACACGTGCTGGTTACGAATACTGTTGATGTTGCTCCGAGTGGGCCAGTCATGACTTCGGCAGTTGCAGCTTTACATGGGTTGATCACTCTTCAGCAGTTGCTGTCCCAGACAGGCCGATCACAACACACAATAACAGCCCTAACCGTGCCCCAGTGATTTCACTAGAATCCTTCCCCGGGTTCAGGTCCTAGGGCTGCCCCTGTTTGTGGAAACTATGCCAGTGATTTCACTGTCATGGAGTCAAGGTTGCCACCTGGAGCCATCGGGAGAGTTGAGTCATTCTGTGTCCCTCTGCAGCATTCTGTCTATCCGGGTACACCAGACCCAATGGGAAAACATTGCATCTCACTCCTTCGTAGACAGTCTCTCTCCTCCCGCAGGGTAGCCACACTCCTGCCCTCGCTCTGCAGACAGACAGGTTCCAAGGTTCTTCAGGACAGGTACACAGCTTCTCTTGAAGGAGCTCAAGACTTCAGGTGATGTCTCTTCAACTTGGGTAGCCTGGCCGTCAGGCAAACACCAGCCCTGGTTGCACATCAGCCATCCGAGCACTCCACTGAGCACTCCATTCCTTGGCCACAGAGGACCTGGAGCTGGAACAGCACTGGAGAAGTGGGGTCTCACTTTTATACAGCATGGGCAGATCAGATATGTGGATCTACCCCCTGAAACTGTAGGACTGCTTTAGGGTGGTTATCCTTTCAAGAGTCCTCTCCAGACACAGCCTTTATGTAGAGTGATGCTTCTCACAGCAGGCTCGTCGCTATCGTGAAGCATCCATAACCGAGGCACAGCGAGGCATTGAGTTTCTGCAGCTGGCTGTCATCACCACAACCGAAAGATTAATCAGGCAATGGCGAAATTCACCATGGTGTGCAGTGCCACCCCTCACTCCTACAGTCCACCAAATGGCGTTGTACAGGAAGCCTTATTGTCATCTGCTTGATCAGCGAAAGGCCTGATACAATATCTATAAGGGTCCAGTCTCCACCCCTCTCACTCCAGTGTCTAGGTCGCCTCCTTCCAGCTGCAGGTTTGTCATCAATACACCTCGAGTGTCTAAGAAATCATGTCACCTCCATCTTGTGCCAAAGGCCAGTCAGGAGGATTCAGAATGCATCCCACTGGTCTCCATTACTTTGTCTCAGACACAACATGCATGTTATCATGCAGGCTGCACACATCTACACACTTACCATGCACTCTGGATGCTTGTGATAATAGCTGGAATACGCACATCAAAGTGGCCCTTTGCACAAGCTGGCCAGTAGGCCTCCACTCTAGACCTGGCCACACTATTCTCAAAGCACAGGATGCTGTCACAACCGCTTTAGGTACTAACCTCATGACCAGGATTGCAGTCCACTGGTGAACAGACATAATATCGAATTCAAAATATCGACAGGACAGAATATCGAGTTTTTAATATAGAATGGACAGAATATAGTGGTGAAGAATATCGAATATCAGGTAAGAAATAAAATATCGATTTAAATAATATAGAAGTAAGTAATATCGACAGTCATAATATAGTTGTTAAAAATATCGATTTTTTTTATAGTGTTTTAAGTGTTAGTATATGTGTTAAAAGTATGTATACATTTTGGAATGTATGTTTGAATATTTTTAAAGTAATGAATTGTATGTTATTTAATTTTTGTTTAATTTAATTCCGTAGCGGGTTGTGGGTTTATAGGGGAATATGGTGGGAATTAATTTAATTGTAAATAATTAATTATTGAAATAATGTTTGTATATTGCTAATTATTTTATTCCTAATTAATTATTAATTGGTATTAATTTTATTTATTAATTTTTGGTATTGAAAATTAATTGGTTGTTAATTAATTAGTAATCGGTTATTAATAAAAAATATTGGTATTTATAATAAAGTAATTATTAAATATTGTTTGATTGGTAATTAATTTTAATATTTTTATTTGGTATTAATAATTTATTTATTTGTAATAAAATATTAAATTATTATTTTCCCTACTATTGCACTCACTGGAGTGGGAATAGTAATTTTTACCCCTACGCTATCCAACGCTTTCCCTACTATTGCACTCACTGGAGTGGGAATAATAATTTTTACCCCTACGGTATCCAACGCTTACCCTAGAGTTGCACTCACTGTAGTGGGAATAGTAAATTTTACCCTCCTGCTATCCAACGCTTTCCCTACTGTTGCACTCTCTGGAGTGGGAATAGTAATTTTTACCCCTACGCTATCCAACGCTTTCCCTACTGTTGCACTCTTTGGAGTGGGAATAGTAATTTTTACCCCTACGCTATCCAACGCTTTCCCTACTGTTGCACTCTTTGGAGTGGGAATAGTAATTTTTACCCTCCCGCTATCCAACGCTTTCCCTACTGTTGCACTCTCTGGAGTGGGAATAGTAATTTTTACCCCTACCCTATCCAACGCTTACCCTACAGTTGCACTCACTGGAGTGGGAATAGTAATTTTTACCCCTACGCTATCCAACGCTTTCCCTACTGTTGCACTCTTTGGAGTGGGAATAGTAATTTTTACCCCTACGCTATCCAACGCTTTCCCTACTGTTTCACTCTCTGTGGTGGGAATAGTAATTTTTACCCCTACGCTATCCAACGCTTTCCCTACTGTTGCACTCTTTGGAGTGGGAATAGTAATTTTTACCCCTACGCCATCTGACGTTTTCCCTACTGTTGCACTCACTGGAGTGGGAATAGTAAATTTTGCCCTCCCGCTATCCAACGCTTTCCCTACTGTTGCACTCTCTGAAGTGGGAATAGTAATTTTTACCCCTATGCTATCCAACGCTTTCCCTACTGTTGCACTCTCTGGAGTGGGAATAGTAATTTTTAGCCCTACTCTATTCAACACTTTCCCTACTGTTGCACTCTTTGGAGTGGGAATAGTAATTTTTACCACAACGCTATCCAATGCTTTCCCTACTGTTGAACTCACTGGAGTGGGAATAGTAAATTTTACCCTCCCGCTATTCAACGCTTTCCCTACTGTTGCACTCTCTGGAGTGGGAATAGTAATTTTTACCCTCACGCTATCCAACGTTTTCCCTACTATTGAACTTAATGGAGTGGTAATAGTAAATTTTACCTGCCCGCTATCCTACGCAAAAAATATTGCATTTTTTAAATTAATATTACGTTAATATATATGTATTTTTTTTTTTTTTACTTACATTAATTATTTATTAATTTTAAAGTAATTTAAGTATTTTTAAGTATGTTTCAGTTAATTATATGTTTTATTTAATTAATTTTACATTAATTTTAAGACATTTACAATAATTCGATATTGTGACTAACTATATTTTTTACAACGATATTTTGGATTCTATATTTCTGTACTTACCTGTTTGGAGATAGGGCTTTGATATTTTGGCATTCTATATTTTTACTTTGATATTTTGGCAATTCGATATTCTTCTTCTCGATATTTCGTCAGTGATCCCAGTCCACTATCGCTAAATCAGGGCGTGCTTGGTGTGGCCCTCAAAGTCATAGGACAAGCCCAGGACCTTACTCATGTCAAGGGATGGACCTAGGCCTCTGCGCACATGCTAGATTAATATGTTTCAAAGGCCAAAAATCTTACATCAGAATACCAGATACCCAGAGGAAGGCCCTCAGGGCAAGGGAAGATGTCCATATACCATACAGGGGACATCCAAGTTCCAACCCTTGCATCTCATTGGCCAGGAATCAGTGTAACAATTCAAAGGTAGATAAAGTGCTCCTCTGTATGTAAGATCTTGAATCCACCTTAGATGCCCCAGTACCTGTTGGTGGGTGTGAATTCTCATTTTTCACCTGGTGTCAATATAGGCACAACTTTCCGCTGTTCAGAATATTGTCAGAAACTTGGTTGTTCACAGGTCTCTGTTTCATGGTCTCTGAGGTGTCAGCTGGTAGGAGCCATACCTGCAGGAGGTATGGGATACTGTAGAAGGTGTGGTATAGTATTGATGTGGTATTTTTTGAGATGTAGTGGAGTGGAGCGCTTCATGCCCCAGAAGTGACTGTAAAGCACTTCAGTTTGCATCAGGGGTCTACTGGCTTTGTGGTGTAGGGAACATGTGGACTTATGAACATGCGGAATAGTGAAAATAAGGTCAGGAGCAGGTGGGGTCTAATCGAGGTGTGATCTAATGATGTTTGTCTCTGTGGGGTATATCACAGTGGGGTTACGGCTCAGTTGACCCTCGGTGTCACCTGTGTTAGTCTGTCTGCTTGTGATCTTGGTATACATTCTGCTGTTCGTATTGTTAGTGCAGAGTGAGTGAGTGACTGAGTGAGTGAGCGAGTGATCGAGTGAGTGGGAGTGTGGGATACATGGGACTGAATGCATTGGTGAGAGCAATGAAGTTCATTTTAATGTCAGCCCGCTGGGTTGTTGATCTGTGTGACCCTGGAGTAAGGGGTTAAAGCCTCATGTATAAAGTCATTTTGCTATTGCAAAGCCTGTAAAATGGCTTCTTGTTATCTACTAAACCCATTTTCTAGTAACACATTTCCAAGACCCAAAATGGGTAATGAATAGCTATTCAGAAGGGGCGTGCTTATGGCGTCCCTCCAAACAGCGATTCATTATTGTAGGAAATTCACCTTTTCTGCATGGTCATCTTTGATTTTTCACCTTTTTCTGGCTTTCGAACTCTGTGCACTTCACCCCTGCCAACCGGCAGTAAAATACCTGTGCGCCCTGCTTTAAACATAGTCGAATTGGCATATTCTTAACTGCCAAATTTAACTCACTAATAAGTCCCTATTATATGGTACGAGGTGGACCCAGGGCCTGTAAGTTAAATACCACAAGTAGGCCTGGAAGCAATTTTAATGACGCTGGAGTAATCTGAGTAATGTTAGTATTTCTGCATCACTCTTTGACACGTAATTACTAATGATAATGCGATCATACCCGCTCAAGTAGTTGAGTCATTTGTGGGGAAAAATCTTACCACAATAGCACATTCAGCGAGCACGAGTGGCTGCTCACGCTGCTGTTTATGTTCTGTTGCATTTAGTGCTATTTTTGTAGCGGAAAATGCACCTTTGCATCTACTTTGGACGCAAGGGCGCATTCGCGCTAAGTAGCTAATGGTAAATACCGGGAGTAAGTTATGGGAAAATCCTTCCCCAAGAGCACATTTAGGGAGACTCTTTACATTAATGTGAGCAGACTCGTGTCTCCAATTGTGGGTTTACACACTGGAGGGTCTCTAAGTGCCACAATCTTTAGAGTTTTGGTGCCAGTTGTCGCCATCACTTGACTTACAAGCCTGATTGTTCGTTCGATGCTGCTGATACTTCTATATCGAGATATTTGTTTTTACTTTGTAAAGTAATTACGTATTTATGTATGTGTTAGAAAACCTTTGGAAGGCTGTAGCCTTCTCCTTTCATCTGCACTCCAGCATGAGGGCCACTGGTTAAAATTAAAAAAATACCCAAGGCATGTAGTAAGAGTATGGAATAGTAAACATAGGTCTCCTATTAGAAGTATGAGCAGCACTTTGTCAAACAAAGTTATCTGTCACCAGCAGTTTGTACTTGAGTGTAGGCCTCCTCTATGCCCATCGGAACTCCATCAAGGATTTGTGGGGTGCTGCAGCACCCCCACTGCCCTACCTCCAGTGCCACTGGTTCATTTAAACCTTCCTCTGGCTCGGTGAGTACGGGAGATGTGATTGTAAGATCTTACAATCACATCACCTGTACTCACCAAGCCGTAGATTATAGTGTTTTTTAGGGTGCAGACAGATCCTGAAACCATCCAAGGTAGCCTGGGTGGGTCAGATTGATGTAATCAGTTATCCCTGTGGGCTGCTGTGCTGGGGGTGGAGAGGATAGTGTTGTGTTTGATGGTCCTGCACTTAGTGTGTGTGAGCTGTTGTAGTCGCTTACCTGTGGGAGCTACATGACGGGTGGATGGATGTACACAGACAGAACAGACAGGCAAACCGATAGAAAAAAAGATATACAGATGTCCACAGACCGATCAGCGGGAGAAGCATAGCTTTGTTGTCTGTAAACAATGGGGCCTAGTTCTGCTGTCTGTGACAGGTTAGTGTAGTGTAGCGTGAGTTTGCAATGACGGAACCCTTATGGCTCCTGATGGACTCCGTAGAACTGTGACATAAGCGTTAGAGGGGAGTGAAGTCAATGCTGGTTTAGAATGTTGAGTTCGTGTTTTCACGCAGAAGAATGAAGATGTGTTATACTAAGCTTTGTGCGTAAGGAAGTCATTGGTGAGTGCAACTGGCGATGAGATAGGGGATAGGTAACCCGAAGATCGACAGTGCTCTCCCAGAGAGTTTGCTGTGGTCCAGCAAGATGTTCGTGACTGCCACGTGTGCCTGCATCAAAGTGCGGAATCTACCTTTGGAGTGTGTGGAGTCAAAGCACAACTCAAACAAGTGTGAAGCATTTGACGGTAACTAAAGCTTCGCTGAGAAGTCTACATAACGTTGTCCAAAAACCTACTGGGAAGGCTACAAAGAGAGGTACTGCGCTACTACCCAACCAAAAGCCCGACATCATATGGAATGATAACGCTGCGAGCAGAAGTGCTGCGAGGCAGAGATCAACCAGGTGCCAGGCTGTACCAAGAGAAGCTTACAAGCAACGAAATTCAAATGCAAGAAACGGTCATCTGCTTCCCAGAACTGAGTATTGAGAGTCTACAGACCGCAGAGCTGCGTGGAATGGCCCCAGAGGAAGCACCCCGGGGTTGTGCTTGCAGAGTCGTCCATACCTGAAGCGGCACACTACCAAAGCTGCGGGGTGGTGGCTCAAAACAACTATGAATGTCTCTAAAGTTCAGAAAGCTGAGAGTGGCGATCTGAATTGTGAAGGTTTACTTTTCCAATGGAGACCAAGAAAGAGGTCATGTTTCCTGTCATTATCAAAGATGATCTGGAGGCCAGCACATGGCAAGGCCTCAGAGATGGTTTGCATAAAGATCACCAACAGAGTCGGAAAGAGCACTGCTCTCCACATCAATAAGTTACCCCATTAGTTACAATGACGCCGCCTTCTTGAAACCACCACGGCCATTCGATACCACCATTAAAGCTGAATATTGTTGACAGACGGACTGCTTGGATACAGACATTTGATGATTTCATTGATGCAATTGAAGAAGCAGATAACAAGAAGATTATCATAGACCTGAAGAATCTTACGGGTGAAGGTGGAAAAGAAGTGATGAAGAAAATGTCACAAGCTGACAAAATTACATACGGTGAAATCAAAGCCGCTTTGAATCTCAAGTTCAATCCAATGCCGAATGTAGATTATGAAAGGTGCATCTTCAGCCAAGAACGACAGAAACCTGGTGAGACCAATGACGAATTTGTTGAGAGACTTGATACGCTCAAACCCTTTAAGTTCAATAAATTTAATGATGAAGAAGCTGTGCACCTCAGAGTGATAGACGGAGGCTTGTCATATTCTTTCATATGACGAATGCTGAAAGAAACTCTTAGTCTGGAACGAGTTTTCATGGCTGCCAGAGCTGAAGAGCGTGCTGATTGACAAGCTGCTGACATGGAGGCCTGAGGTGCCCACAGTGAGCCAGTCATAAACGTGGAAAAAAAGCTAAAGTGCAAGGCTGAGGGAGATAGAATGATTTCAGGTCAGAAAAAGAAGTTGTGCTTCAGGTGTGGCTTTTTGTTTCCACGTAAAGGTACATGTACTGCCATTGTCCACCCATGCACTCAGCCACAGAAGACTCGACTACGGCAACACACTCGACATCCCACGCCACAGCCACATCACGCAACATCAGAATCAGAATCAGAAACAGCTTTATTCGATTTTTAAGATACAAAACCATAAAAGCAGATATGCATCACATTTCATTCATTAAATCAAACTTCCAAGGTTAAAAATAACAGCATATTAAAAATGATCTAATTCATAGAGATCCTGAATCTAATAACGGTTTTTAGAAACATAGAGACCGAAAATATAAGAAATTCATCGTCTAACATTTGTAATCTGACCAGCGCCGCTCTACATTGTCTCAACCCTAGCTTTTTTAAAACTGGTCGAAGAATACTTTGGTCACGCAACATCTCTGGCAACTCCGCTGGCTCCCAGTCAACAAGAGAATCACTTTCAAGCTCCTCACTCACGCCTACAAAGCTCTACATGACAAAGGACCAGTGTACCTGAACCAACGCCTCACATTCAACGTACCCGCCAGACAACTCCGATCCTCCCAACTCGCCCTTACCTCCGTCCCCAGGATCCACAAGACCAGAACCGGTGGAAGGTCCTTCTCCTACCTCGCCGCCAAGACCTGGAACACCCTGCCCATCCCCCTCCACCTCAGGCAATCAGCGACGCTGACTCAATTCAGGAAGGACATCAAGACATGGCTCTTCGAATGATCCTCCACCCAGTCCCACCAGCACCCCATCTCCCCCAGCACCTTGAGACCCTGGGGGGTGAGTAGCCAAGCTATACAAGACCCTGAGTGATTGATTGATTGATTGATTCATTCATTCATTCATTCATTGGGTAGATCTGAAAAGGCTGTGGAAAGGAGAACTATTTTGTATTGGTGTGCTAGTCGAAGGAAAAAGTAAGTGTGTCACTACGCAAAGACAAAATGGCTGCCCAAATGTTCCAGAAGTGACGTTCGACTCACGCCCGCAATGCCAAGCGACCACATCACCTGAGGCAAATCAACACCAAATGAAGTTGATCAGCATCTAAATCTTTGCCAAACAGCTCATTGGTATCAATGTCAACTGAAAGTGAAGATGGTTGTGACATGTGGATGTTTACCTCAGATAAACATGCGCATGTTGGACTGGCTGCATGGGAGGAAAAATACCAGTCCAAGAAAAGTTGACATAACAAAGCATCAAAGTCATTCAAACATTGTCCAAAAATCACACTAAAAAGTCAACAGTTGTTCAATACCTTTTATTATCGACAATGGTGCGTCGATAAACATTATGCCTGGGGAGAAATACAATGAACTGTCTCCATATCCCTGATTTACGCCATCGAAAACTAAAGTGTATATGTGAGCTGCATCAACACCACTAAAAAGTCAAGGTTCATTTGTAAAATGATGACACACAAGAAATCAAAAGTACGAGGACCCATTCATGCACTTCAAGGTAATGCATCAAGTGCCTGTTTACTCAGCTTCAGCACAGCTGCTGATGTGGGACTGATACCCGTGAACTATAACATGAATGCTCATCATGAAATAAAGAGTCAATTCCATTTGATGTTTCATGGGTTAGGTAAATTCAAGACTATGAAAGTCCAGCTGCACATAAATGAGGACGTCCATCCATTTGCTCAAAGGCACAGATGAATTGCCTTTTGCTTGCAGGAAGCTGTTGAAAAAGAACTGGAATCCTTACTAAAACATTATATCATTGAGCATTCCACTGGTCCAGCTCCATGGGTTTCTCCCATAGTAGTAGTACCCAAAAAGGACAGTGAAGTAGCTGTACGCATCTGCATGGATATGCGTCAAGTGAACAGGAAAATCGAAAAAGAATGGCATCCAGGCCCACACATTGCTGACATGATAACGCAAGTAAATGATGCAATGGTATTCTCTCGCCTTGATCTGAATAAAGGATATTATCATTTGGAACTCAAAGAGAATTGCAGGTACATTACAACCTTTCCTACACATATTGGTCTGTTCCATTACAAAAGACTGAGTTTCGGTGTGTCATCAGCTGCCGAGCTATTTCAAGATGTTATTCGCGTATCAGAGAGCCTGTCATGAATGCTTTTAACTATAGTGATGACTTATTGGTTTCCAGAGCTACAGAGAAAGAGCACGATAAAGCTCTCACGCAAGTGTGTCATTTGCTTGCCGATGCAGGTTTAACTTTGAATAATGGGAACTGTGAGTTCCATAAGACAAAGTTAAAATTCTTTGGCCACAACTTTTCTAATGGGGGCATGACTCCTGATCCAGCTACAGCGCAAGCATTGTCAACTGCCAGCCCTCCTCAAAATGCTTCCATGTTGCGTTCATTCCTTTGCATGGCCAGTTATTGTTCAAGATATATACAATACTTTACCACTGTCAGCGAGCCATTAGGAAACTTGACAAAAAAGTATGTTTATTTTCATTAGTCACATGAATACGAGCAAAGCTTCCAGAAAATCGAACAAGATATTGAAAATCCTACTGACATGGCAAACTTTGAACCAAAGCTTCATACTGAGGGTGTTGTTGATGCTAGCCCTGTCGGGTTGGGCACCATGCTTGCACAGCACAGGGGACACCCAAATGCTCAAAGACGTATTGTGGCATATGCAAGCTGAAGTTTGTCCCAAACTGAATGAGCTTATTCACAAACTGAGAAAGAAACCTCGCAGTGGTGTGTGCTTGTGAACGTTTCCACGTATTCTTGTATGGTAAGCCTTTCACGCTTGTGACGGATCATCAAGCATTGTTGACCATCTTAGGCAATCCAAAGGCAAAAATGCCTCCTTGCATGGAATGCTGAGGTCTGCAATTGTAAGAATATGAGACCATCGTGCTTCATCCAGGAAGAGATCAAAACCCTGCCGACTAGTTCTAATGCGCGCCTCTGCACTGGCACCCCTTCCAAGACGGCTGAAGCATATATACATTTCATTGTGAAATCAAGCACCCCCTCGGCCATTTTGCTGGAACAAATTGTCACTGCCACGCGTAAAGCTAGTGACATGCTAAACCTGAAGGACATTATTGGTACCAGCACCCTCGACCTCTTACCGGTGACAGTGAATACCAAAAGTTTAAAAATGTCAAAGATGAACTGGCCGTTACATAGGAAGGCATCATACTACGAGATTCGAGAATTGTCATCCCAGAGAGTCTGTGACAACAGATAATTGACCCATAAAGGACACTGTGGAATTGTTGCCACCAAATGAGCTCTCTGAGACAGCGTCTGGTTTCCACATCTCGACAAGAGAATTGAAATAGACTCGAAGGGCTGTCACCCGTGCAGCTGCCTGTCATCAAAAACCACTCAACACTCCTTCAACATGTCAGAGTTGACAAAGAATTTCTGTTGGCTTCTTTGGTCCTCTTGACAATGGAGATCACCTGATGGTGATTTTTGATGAATACTCCAATTTTCCATTGATAGACGCTCTCTCATCTATCACTCAAGATAGAGTCATCGAGAGATTAGACAGCATCTTTGCGACATGGGGTGTTCCTGCTATCTTAAAATCTGACAGCTGCCCCTCTTTCAACCGTCGAGAATTCAGAGACTTTCTCAGCCATCTTAATGTGAAGCATCACAAGTACTATTAAGAAAGCTGTCCCGGGAGCTGTACCAGAAAAGCTCTACCTATGGGAGCCCAATGATCTAACCCATCCGGCACAGGATTGGGCAACCTTGGGAATGATGGTCGCTAAAAGAAATATAGCTAGGTTGTGGGGCTCCAGATGCCCGCCGAAGCTCAAGGCATGGTGTACGGATATGGATGAGGCAATGGTAGCAGAGAAGACTACATATGTTAACCGAGGTTGTCCACAGAAATGGGGGAAGATATGGGGAGCCTGGAACAAATACAGGGGATTTATCTGCGAACCACCGGAGTTGCCAAGTGAGGATTTCTCCACCTGAAATGGGGAAGGGGTGAAGTGAGGTGTATGGGTTCATGGATGTGATCAGTCTGATATTACGATGTAACAGTGCTATGAACGTTGATATAAGAAAAATGTACCAGCAAACTGAAAGTATACGTGTATTTACGTGATTATATTATGCCCTAACTTTAATAAAAAGAGTTTAAAAAAAAAAAGAAAAGCTCTACCTTAAAACTCTCTTTAATTTGACCCTTCAAGCTTACCGTTCGACCCCTCACTCAACACCGATGGAAGCCTGCAATTTGATGTTCTGGAGAGGCGTGAAGACCAAGTTACCGCAACGGACCAACAGAAGATCAAATACGGAGCTAGAAACCCGCCGGAAACACTTGGATCGTAAAAGGAATTTGAAGGTCTATGAAGATAAGCATCGAAATGCAAACGACGTTAGGTTCACTAGAGGAGATCGAGGGCTTGTTCATCAGCATAAAAAATGAATATCTGATTCTCCTTTTGATGCCGAGCCATTTCATGTTGTGATTAGCAGAGGACGCGTGGTGCCTGCTCAACGGCCTGGTAAGTCCATTTCACGAGATTCCTCGCATTTCCGACATGTGGCTCATCGCTCGTCAGGCACTGATGTCAATGTAGAGACTGGGTCTGAAGGTACAAGTGAAGTACCCCTGACGGCTGCTGTTTCTACACCACCAACGCCGGTCATGGACATTTCTACTGCCTGTCCCCAGCTTCTGAAGACACAGTCGGACGTGGGATCTAGGCGCCACGAAGACTCATTTAAGAGCTATGATTGTATAGTGTATATACAATCATATACAATTATATATTGTGTATATAAGGGAGAGGCTGTGGCGCAGTTGAAAGAGCTGCCAACTTGCGAGCTGGGGATCCGGGTTTGAGTCTCGGCATTGGCTCAACAACCTGTGATTTGGGGCAAATCACTTAATCTCCCCATGACCATGGACAGCGCCCGGATACCCTCACAGGTGATAAGCCGTGCTTTATAAATCTACAAATGTAATATATTTGCCAAAAATGTTAATTTTGTATTTAACACAGGTATGTAGTGTCATGTTAAATTCTAATGACGGAACCCTTGTGGCCCCTTATGGACTCCGTAGAACTGTGATGTAAACGCTAGAGCGGAGTGAAGTGAACGCAGGTTTAGAATGCTGAGTTTGCGGTCGCACGCAGAAGAGTAAAGACGTGTTATACTAAGCTCCGTGTGTGGCGTAGTCATTGGCGGGTGACCGGGCTGAGGAGGACGCTACCGTGCGGGGGTGTTAGAGTCTAGCTGGGAAGTGAGGGCTCGCCCTGATGAAGGGGGGTTGATAGCTGCGGATGTCAGTGACACGTGAGTAATAGCTCTGCTGACTGGCAAGTGAGGGATAGCGCTGCTGTCTGTCATGAGTATGTAGTGAGTGCGGTTCTGAGCAAGGGACTGTTCTGTTTCTGGTGAGTGACTATGTGGTCCATCGCCTCTAGGCGCGGAAGAGTCTATTCCCTGTCCTGGAGCTGGTGTGTGGGGAGGGCTGGTCTTGTGGTGGTAAAGTCATGGGTTAACTTGGGCACACTGAGGAACACAGGAAAACGCGAATATTCGGTGTTTTTGTAAAATAGGACTCATTTAGGAGAGTTTTTCAGGCTGTGAATGACAATCTGTCCTTCCACCCACTGACATGCTCCACCGACCTTCGCGAGCCTCGTGTCCCAGTTTGTCGTCTCTACGGGTTCAGCTCTAGTTTAAAAGTGTTTAATATTTTGGAACGCCAGTTACCATGCTAAACTAGCCTTGAAATGGAAACCTGCTCTCCCTGCTCCCAGGGCCCACCTTTCATCTGCCCCATCTGCGCCCCCATCCCTACAGACCCTGACACTGCCTCTCATACAGACCCTGTCACCCCTCTTTCATCCTTGCAGTCCCCTTTCTGCCCCCCCCGGCCCTACAGACCCTGTGAGTTCCTCTCATACAGACCCTGTCACCCCTCTCTCATCCTTGCAGTCCCCTTTCTGCCCCCCGGCCCTACAGACCCTGTGAGTTCCTCTCATACAGACCCTGTCACCCCTCTCTCATCCTTGCAGTCTCCGTTCTGCCCCCCGGCCCTACAGACCCTGACACTGCCTCTCATACAGACCCTGTCACCCCTCTCTCATGCCTTGCAGTCCCCTTTCTGCCCCCCCGGCCCTACAGACCCTGTGACTTCCACTCATACAGACCCTGTCACTCCTCTCCCATCCTTGCAGTCTTCTTTCTGTCACCTCCCCCCCCCCCCGGCCCTACAGACCCGATCACCGCCTCTCTTACAGACCCTGCCACCCCTCTCCCAACCTTGCAGTCTCCTTTCTTCCCCCAGCCCTACAGACCCTATCACTGCCTCCTACAGACCCTGTGACTGCCTCTCTTACAGACCCTGTCACCCCTCTCCCATCCTTGTAGTCTCCTTTCTGCCCCCCCGGCCCTACAGACCCTGTCACTGGCTCTTACAGACCCTGTTACCCCTCTCCTATCCTTGTAGTCTCCTTTCTGCCCCCCCGGCCCTACAGACTCTGTGACTGCCTCTCATACAGACCCTGTCACCCCTCTCCCATCCTTGCAGTCTTCTTTCTGCCCCCCGGCCCTACAGACCCTGTCACTGCCTCCTACAGATCCTGTGACTGCCTCTCTTACAGACCCTGTCACCCCTCTGCCATCCTTGCAGTCTCCTTTCTGCCCCCCGGCCCTACAGACCCTGTCACTGCCTCCTACAGACCCTGTGACTGCCTCCTACAGACCCTGTGACTGCCTCTCTTACAGACTCTGTCACCCCTCTGCCATCCTTGCAGTCTGCTTTTTGCCCCATCCCTACAGGCCCTGTCAGCGCCTGTCTTACAGACCCTGCCACCGTCTGTCCCACAGACCCTGTCACCCCTCTCCTTCCAGTCTCCTTACTGCTCTCTCCCTCCACGTGTGTCTCTCCCTCCTTTAAGATGCGTGTGCCTCCCTCTCCTCCTCCGTGCCCCCCCTCCCCCCCCCCCCGCCGCCGCCCGACGTAGGCTCCATCTGGGCCTTCAGCTCTGGCAGGTAGAGAGGTGAGGGATCGGGGGCGCACGAGCTGTCAGTCCGAGTTACCACGGGTGGTCGGTCAGGGCCTGGTGTGGGGGTCCCCTGAGCCCCCCACCACTTCAGCTTCTGGAAGAAAGCTCGAGAAATCACCAGCCATGATCAACCCCGTCTGTTCTGGGGCTGGCGGGGGGTGGGTGGGGGGGGGGGCTGCTCTTCAGCCGGGGGGAGGCAGCGAATGAACTGAAACATATTTCCATGACTTGCCTCTAGGTGCTTTTCATTCACCCGATATGACCTCACTCCGTGGCCGTTTGTGAGGCTTCTGTCGCGATATATTGTCTTCTGGCTGACATATGACGTTTATCAAGCGCATCGCCTGTCGTTAACAAGGCCTCTAGGTGCTGATGGGTGGCCTGGTTAATAACGTGCCGTCTGGGGTGGGGCTCAAGGTGTGCTCACCCGTGTCTGTGCGGGCAGTGAGGCACGTGCTCCTTAGTTCGTACATTGTATGGACCGCTCTTTATTTTTCTGGGACTTGCAGTGAGCAGCGCCAGGCCTGGCCGGTCACACCTTTCAACAGTCGTGCAGTGCCTGCTGCTAGGAGAAGAGGAGGAGCAGTGCCAGGCCTGGCCGGTCAGACCTTTCAACAGTCACGCAGTACCCACTGCTAGGAGAAGAGGGGGAGCAGTGCCAGACCTGCTGGTCAGACCTTTCAACAGTCACGCAGTGCCCACTGCTAGAAGAGGAGGAGCGGTGCCAGGCCTGGCTGGTCAGACCTTCCAACAGTCACGCAGTGCCCGCTGCTAGGAGAAGAATAGGAGCGGCGGTTAGACCTTTCAACGGTCACGCAGTGCCCGCTTCTACGAGAAGAGGAGGAGCAGCGCTAGGCTTTGCCTCAGACATTTCAACAGTCACACAGTGCCCGCTGCTAGGAGAAGAGGAGGAGCAGCGCCAGGCCTGGCCGGTCACACATTTCAACAGTCACGCAGTGCCCGCTGCTAGGAGAAGAGGAGGAGCAGTGCCAGGCCTGGCTGGTCAGACCTTTCAACAGTCACGCAGTGCCCGCTGCTAGGAGAAGAGGGGAAGCAGTGCCAGGCCTGCTGGTCAGACCTTACAACAGCCGCGCAGTACCCGCTGCTGGGAGAAGAGGAGGAGCGGCGCCAGGCCTGGCCGTTCGGACCTTTCAACAGTCGTGCAGTGCCCGCTGCTAGGAGAAGAGGAGGAGCAGTGCCAGGCCGGTCAGACCTTTCAACAGTCGCGCAGTGCCCGCTGCTAGGAGAAGAGGAGGAGCAGTGCCAGGCCTGGCCGGTCAGACCTTTCAACAGTCACGCAGTGCCCACTGCTAGGAGAAGAGGGGGAGCAGTGCCAGACCTGCTGGTCAGACCTTTCAACAGTCACGCAGTGCCCACTGCTACAAAAGGCCTGGCTGGTCAGACTTTACAACAGTCACGCAGTGCCCACTGCTAGGAGAAGAGGAGGAGCGGTTCCAGGCCTGACCGGTCAGATCTTTCAACAGTGACGCAGTGCCCGCTGCATGGAGAAGAGGAGGAGCAGTGCCAGGCCTGGCCGGTCAGATCTTTCAACAGTCACGCAGTGCCCACTGCTAGGAGAAGAGGGAGAGCAGTGCCAGGCCTGCTGGTCAGACCTCTCAACAGTCATGCAGTGCCCGCTGCTAGAAGAGGAGGAGCGGTTCCAGGCCTGACCAGTCAGACCTTACAACAGCCGCGCAGTGCCCGCTGCTGGGAGAAGAGGAGGAGTGGTGCCAGGCCTGGCCGGTCAGATCTTTTAACAGTCACGCTGTGCCCGCTGCTGGGAGAAGAGGAGGAGTGGTGCCAGGCCTGGCCGGTCAGGCCTTTCAACAATCACGCAGTGCCCGCTGCTGGGAGAAGAGGAGGAGCGGCGCCAGGCCTGGCCAGTCAGACCTTTCAACAGTCACGCAGTGCCCTGCTCCTAGGAGAAGAGGAGGAGGAGCGCCAGGCCCATCTGCAGCTGATCCTGAAAAGAAGAGCTGGATTTCACCCTAATGCAATACAGGCATCAAGTGAACCCAAGTTACATTCATCTGGGGAAATGCAATGCTCTGATAGGAAAGCTTAGTTGGTTTAAGCAGTTACTGCTGATGTTTGTGTCCAACCGGAAACCGATCCTAGAATGCTTGTTTCCGGTCCAGGGAGGTCCTGGCTTGGCAGTTCGGGCTTGTCTGTTCCCATTGGACGCAGGTGTAGGAGAGTAGGATCTGCTTCACATGTTTACCCCCACTTTTTGCTGGTGTTTCACTGTTTTTCGACTTTAGTCTGGCTGGGACCCTGCTAGTCAGGGCCCCAGCCTAGCTGCTTCCTCTCTAAAATGATTCCATGTACACTAGCTACATCACAGATTGGAACTGAGGTGCCCTTGTAAGCCCCTAGTATATGGTATACTATGTACCCAGGGCATAGGTACCCATGAGGCCTACCAGGGACTGAAGCATGTATTATGCCACCCCTGGAAAGCCATCCAAAATGACACCACAGGTCTGCTACTGCAGCCTGGGTAAGGTGGTGCATGCACCCCTTACTTTGATATAGGTTACCTATATCACTATAAATATACACACATATAAACCTATAAGTCACTCCTATGGCAGGCCTTATCAATCCTGAAGACAGAGTACTTGATGTGAGAGGGTGCCCCTGCATGAGCAGAGCCCCTCTGCAGCATTCGGAGACTCTTCTCTGATGCTGTTTGTAGTGCAGCCTGACCATATACTCTTAAGTGCATTATAACCAAACGGTAAATGCTAACTTTGGACTGGCTGTACGGAAACATGTTGTGTTTGGTGTCAAACACCTTGAAATCATACCTCCACACCAGTAACTGGTGTGGGAGTATGATCCCACCCTTCTAAAGGGAGAGACATGACAGCACTGGTATACCCGGTAGAAAATTAATAGAGCCCTGGCATCACAAAATGGATGCTGCAGCCACAGACACGGGCCTGGCCTCCTGCTGCTGATCGAAACTCCGGCAGGGGAGGCCTGGACAATAGGTCTACTGTCACAAGAAGGGGTAACCACCTCCCAGACAGGCGTATGTGTATTGGGGCTGGGTGGGAGCACTCCAAGAGTGCTTTGAAGTCCTGCACTGGGGGCACATTTGGTGTCCCTGTGCATAGTCCAGCTCAAACCGGTTCAGGGGCTTCCAGCCCCTGATCTGGCGTGAAACTGGACAAAGGAAATGGGTGTAACCACCCCTCTTTCCAGACCCTCTCATAGGTGGGTCCCCAGAATATGTCCAACCCCCTACCTTAGTATAAGTATGAGACGCCTGTCCTTAGGACTTTAGATTACCCTAGACGATACTCTGACACTGAATCCTGGACCTTCGACGCTCTGCTCAAGACCAGAGGACTGAAGAAATCTCCCTTGGGGTCAAGGAGTGACTCCTCTGCTTGGCAGGCACCAATAAAGCAATTTGCCGGTCTCCATTATCGAAGCTCCTGCCGGATTCCGAAGTATTTGTAGCCCAGGAAGAAGATTTCCAGACATCTCAGAGGCTGACCCAAGTCTCCAGCAAAGATGAGACCCGCAGCCCTTGTGAGTAGAGTGGAACCAGAACTCCTGGTCACCGTGCACTTTTGCAAGTGCATTGACTTCTCGATGTCTCCTGAAGGCGTGCTTAGGCAGACTTATAGCCCCCATGTCGAGCACTGAATCCACCGAAGATTGTCAGCCTGGTCATTCCGAGTGACCCGTGGGCCACCATTTTGTGTTTCGTCTCGAGGTCCCTTCCCGATCCCTGGTCCGTTGACTGGTGGGTCCCTGAGGGGGTAACTTTGTATTTCCTTGGGCTTTCCTGGTTGCTTCAGATATGTTCCGACTCCCCACCAAGTGGTGAGTCCCTCAGACCTTACTGGTCTGCACCGAAGCATTTCTTTTCTTTCTGCGTGGGTTGCTGTTGCCAAGGCTTGTTGTGTCTAATCTGGGCACCGACGCTGCAGCACTCGACATCCTTTGTGAGCAGCTCAAATTCATCTCCTGGTCATCCTCAACACCTCCTGGTCCTCGTGGCTGAAGAGTCAAGCTTCACCTCTTTCACCTGAAATCACCGACATCGGTGGACATCCGCTCATCGCCTTCCTGGTCACTGGCAAGTGACACAGACTCTGTCCCCTCTGCTTTCAGGTTCTTCTCATCTTCGATCCAGGCTGGGATATCTTCGGACCCTTCGCATCTTCACGGCAGCAGCACTTCTTCGCCAGCTCCTATTGAAATCAACGATGCGACCCGACACCAAAAGACACCAATGCACCCGGCTTCCCTGGGTGAGGTAACACGAGTACTCTGGTGCTCCCTTGGGTGCTAGCCCCAGAACTTCCTAAGTCCAAAAGGGTTTTGTCCGAGCTCATCTCTAAGTGTCCCTAATCTTTAAAAATCTAACTGTGACTTTCCCCATAGAAGCTAACGGGAGCTCGCGGCTGTGTTCACACACAGCACACGACCCCTGTGGGTTCCTTGTGTCCCTACCGTGGGTGGTTCCTTGGGGTTCCAGAGATTCTACAGGCTCTAGGCCTTGTGTCTAGTTAAGTCGTGGTTCTTATAACACTATTTTGTAATATGGTTTGGCTCGCCCCTAGGGCCTGACGTGTATTTGTGCTATTTTACTGTGATTATTGAAGTGTAACTTATGTGTTTTGATCTCTAGTCTCATAAAGAGACTAGGAGGGTGTGTTTAGTAATAAATACATATATTTTATATATATATATATACCTGGTGTGGATATCTTTCATTTAGTGACTCAAGAGATTATAGACAGGTGAAACAAGCTGCTTTACATTCCTTCAAGACTTAGCCTGAAGGCTGCTCTCCATAGCTACCACTAGGATAGCTTTCAATAAAGGTTGTCTTTAACCTATAACCAATAAGGGGTTGTTTGGACTGATAGAGGGTGCCCACTATAACTAGTCGACAGCATATATCAGGCCAACTTCTCACAGCAGGGTTAAGACTGATTTGCATATGGCTGGGTTAAAGTGGAATGGCGAGCAATAAAAACGACAGATTTAGGCCCAAATCTCTGTACTGAGGTGAATGTATGAAATTGTACAGCATTCTGTCCCTCAATTGTTCTTTTTGCATTTGTCACCCCGAGTGGGACGGGTATGCCCAGAAGTGGGTCTCCTGCTCTCCATGCCACTGTAGTCAAGCTGTCTTGGCTGATGAGGGGGAAACCCCTGAAACCCCTAGGAAGCTTGTTTCCTGTCCAGGGAGGACCTGGCCTGACAGGTCGTGCTGGACTGGTCCCATTGGTAGCAGGGTCAAGACTGATTTGCAAATGGCTGGGTCTAAACTGGAATGGCATGGCATTCGATATGATGGATTTACGCAGCTCTGTGACTGGGGTGAATTGCCCAACCAGATGGCCAGTGATTTGAATCCTCTCTAATGCACTGAGAATTAATGACATATTCACAGTGCTTTCTGTCACAAGCTGTGACTTCATACCACTATGTTTATATGTCAATAATTAATAAATGGTAATTGCACACAGCATAAGACCGTCACTTGCATTTTAAAACAAGCATATGCAGAGCCAATAGATGTCACCTTTGGGGTCTAGTGTCATTGCCAGTGCTTTTACCGATGCTCAGTAGCGTCAGGGTTTTATCCTCTGATGCTGTGCAGGAACGTCAAAATAAAATGTAGAAACACAATTGCTGGTAGCGGTCGCGTCATTCCACTGACACACATGCATGCATGGTGATATATGTGTGTACGAATCCGAATGAATCCGCACACCAGCTGTATGACATGGGCGCCATTGGCTTACATTTTTTATTTATCAATCCAAGATGGAGGACGCCACTTGGCTCGGGAAATATACAAATTAAGATTTGTTTAAAGCATAAGTGAACAATAAACAAAAGGATTTCAGAGGGATAGGGGTAACAGAGGAGCAAATGGGTAAGCAGGCGGAGGTGAGGAAGGGGACGAATGGCACATGGCAGACAGCAGCATTGACAGCGTGGGAGAAGCACACACGGGGGCATATTTACGAGCCCTGTGCACTGCCGGAGCATCACAGTTTGTGACGCTCCAGCAGTGCAGATCACAAATTCATATCTACGAGGCCACGCAGAACCACAATGTGTTGCTTTGGGGGGCCTCATAGATGCGGAGCAAGGCAAGCAGTGGCGGCTTCTACGCTGAGGCGAGGAGCGTCGCCCCACTGCTTTCAGCAAAAAATACAATAAAAATAATTTGTTATTATCATTTTATTTGTTCCTTCTGAGGCAGCTTGGCAGGTCTGCTCTGTTCTCAGAGCAGGGGGAGGAGTGGTGGCACGCTGTAAAAAGAGCATCAATGTTTGGCCGACCGTCTCGGGGCGGCTAAACAGTCATGCACACTATGCATATTCTGCACCAAGGCTGCCTTACAGCCTGGGTGGAGAACATGCCCAGGCTCCCTTACCCTGGCTGAGTGCCGAACCACGGCGCTCAGACCAATCACAGCCCTGCATTGCAGCTTTAGGGGAGCCTGGGTGAATTTTGTTCCAGCCTGAGCGGGGGGACAATGACGAGGGACAAGGAGGAGACACGCGGCGAGGAGATACGTTTTTTTCTTTACCCCTTTTCCCCCCACCTCCTGCCCTCCGTCCCACCACCCCTGATCCGTGCCAGCGGCCACTGAAGTCAAGGCAGCACAAATCGCTGCGTTGCCTTACTCTGCACCCAGGAGGCGTTCCATGGATGTTGTGGTGGGTTTTCCCATGCAACACCTATTCATTTTCACTCTGCCCCAGATTTACAAGAGCATGTAATTCTGGGGAAGCACTAAAAACATACAGCTCCTAAGGTGAGGCGTAACAAAGAGAAATGTGTTTATTTCTCCTCGTTTTTCCTCTCTCTGCAGTGCACATAGAAAGAGAAAGAAGCCTCTCGGGATTGTTTGTGTGCACGAAGGTGCCCCTTCCTGCTCAAAAACAACCCTGCTGACAACACAGGCCCCCTTGCACCACGGTGAAAGGGTCGCTCCTTTGGTGCTACGCTGCCGAAACGGCACCAGCTGAGGTGGGAATGACCGCAACGCATCGGATTGGATGAATACGGTGCATTCCTGCCCTTTGACTTTGGCGTAGGGCAGCGCAGCAAGATGCCTCGCTGCGCTGCCCCACGCCAAAAACCCATAAATGAGCGCCATGGAGTGAAGAATCCAGGGTGCAGGTGGACTGGGAGACAAAAGCACGGTGGACAGGGGAGAGAAGAATCCGGAACACCGGGGGTAGGAGTATACAAGAGAGTGAGAAGCATCACAAGTGGGGAGGCGGGGGTAGAAACACACAAAGGTAAGAATAACAGAGAGTACAACGGAACGGTGGTAAATATACCGGAGCAAAACATAGGGCGGGAGTGGACATTAGAGAGGAGCATATGGCGGCAAGGAGAAATCCGGAAAACACATGCCTTCTCATGGAGTATTTAGCCATGGAAAATGTTCCTCAGAAGTGATCAGTGGAAGGATAGAAGCCAGCCAATGAGAGAGATGGTAAGGGTGCTCTGCTCCAGGAGAAGGACAAATACAAGATTGACAAACTGGGACAAGGAGAATAAGAAGCAAGCAAATGAGTGACATTTATGGCAACCAATGGTAAGCAACGAGTGGGCTGTAAACCCCAGTAAGTTCTTACGCGGTCTGGTAGGCTCCAAATATTAATGTTTTGCACACAGTATGAGATAGATTCTCCAGCAGCTTGTAGATTTGCTGATTAACTAATTGCATACATTGACATGTCTTTCACGCAACTGGAACCTTCGAGAGAAGTCTTGTCTCTTGTTTAGCTGCCGGTGACTCCTCTCGCTTCACATCACTCGACCCTCACTTCCCCTTCCAGCCATAGACAACTCAAGATCAGCATTAACCAATCAGGAGCAATTGTTTATTTAACACAAAGTATGGGATATGTTTTGGTAAATTTAAGACGCTGCACACTTCGACCTCCATGCAGGACCGTCAAGGAGAATTCTGCACAGATATCAGCTGCAAGTGCATTACCCTCTCAGCTACCTTAGCAGAGTATACTACTCTATTGGGATTGAAAGCTCTGACGTGCAAATTACAAACCAAGGGGCATATTAACAAGCCAGGCGATAAAATTATCGCCGCTTTAGCGGCAGAAAACTGCAGCTAAAGCGGCGATAATGGGCTTGATAATATGCTCTATGGAATTCCAATTGAAGCTCAGGTTAGATGTCCTTCACATCTAACATGGGCTTCAATTGGAATTCCATAGAGCATATTATCAAGCCCATTATCGCCGTTTTAGCGGCAGTTTTCTGCCGCTAAAGCGGCGATAATTTTATCGCCTGGCTTGATAATATGCCCCTCTCTTTGTTCAAACTTTCTGTCTTTCTCTCCTTTCTCCCCATCATTTTCCTTGCTGTTTCACACTCTTTGGAGTCGCTACTGCCAATGAACGCTCGGGCACATTTATTACTTCACGCAACGCACGCAGCGTGGAAACTTGCCACGTTGCATGAAAGCGAGAGAGCAGATCTGCTCTATATTTATTACTGCGCTCTCCCAGCACTGGTGCACTGAGTACAGGCGACGCAGGCAGGACTGGTTATGTGCATGAAGGGACACCTTCCTGCACAAAAACTATCCCTAAAGGCATTTTCCTCTTTCTGTGCGTGCTGCAGAATGCATTTGCCACAGGAAGAGGAAGTAACAGGGAGAAATAAAGATATTTCTCCTCCTTACTCCTCCGTCAGGTGGGCAAACAATTTTAGCACAAGTTTTAGTAAGTCTGGATTTGATTCAAAATAGATCTGGGGGTGCATACAAACACCCATATTCCACAACGGGGGACCCTACCCGATGCAAAGTAATGAAAGGTAGCACTATGCGCTGCGATGTGTTGCGTTGCATTACTGTACATTTATTCAAACAAAGTGGCGTTGCATGGCTTACTAAATACCAAAACAAGCTTCGCATTGGGCTGTGCCACAAAAGTGACACAACCTGATGCAAAATCATAGTGAATCTGGTCCTCGAGTGTATGCTCAGTGTTGGACCGGATACTAGTTAGTCGGCGTTTCCCTAAACCTTTTGCTTTTTTCTCTTACGTTTTGTTGGTTCTCGTGTGGAGCTCGAGGCTCTGGGCCCTTTGCCACTGTACTGCAGTGTGAAAGTGCGTGCACCCTTCCGATGCATGTTAGGAAGTGGTGCGGACATGATGGCTGTAAATGTAGGTCACGCCTGCCTTGGCGGCCTGGGTGTGCACTTGTACCGCTGGTATGGTTTACCTACTTGTCCGACCTCCTATTGCATGCCGGTGTGCGCGGTCGCACTGACTGTGAGGCAGATTTACAAGGAAAGGGACTCAGTGCGTGCGGTAAGCCATTTGGCTGCACCGCACAGTCGCTTTGAAACCATAGGGATGAGATACATTTACAACAATTGTCGCATCTCTTTGCTTCCCCCTTCGCTGGCGCACAAACTGCTGCCATGCACGGGGGAGATTGGTTATGTGCAGGAAGGGTTCCCTTCTTGCACATAAACCAGAAATGGCGTTTTTCAACTTCTAAGTGTGCTGCATTAGCACACATTGAAGTTGCAAACCGTCATTGTTTTACTGATTGTTTATGTGCAGGAGGGAACACCTTCCTGTACATAAACAATCACCAGAGGTGATTTCCTCTTTCTATGCAGCACGCATGTAAAGAGGAAAAAAATGAGGAGAAATGAAAACATTTCTCCTCGTGCCTCCCTACGCTGGGGAGGCGTAGCATTCAGACGCATTTCCAGGTTTACAATTTCTCGTAAATCTGGAAATGTGTCTGGTTCCATGGGTGTTGCGTAGGATCACCCACAGCAACACCCATGGAACGCCCCTTTCACGCAAAGTGCTGCGTGTAAAGGGGCCATATTTACAAGGACAGGAAAAGTCACCCAGGGTGGCTTTTCCTGTCCTTCTAAATATGGGGCATTAAAATGCACCGCAGATGCGTCACATAAAATGACGCACCGGAGGCGCAAGGAGCTTGTAAATCTGCTCCTGTGTGATTAAACATGTGTTCAACCGGCTACAGCAGGTCTGTGAGAGCGCCCTTGCTCTGGCTGGCCTGTAAAAAACACAGTCCAGTGGAGGGGGGCCTATCACCTCCACTCGATTGGAAGGTGAAGGGCTGGGTTCGCTGCCCAGGTAGCATGGAAGACCCACAAGGGTTCCTCTACTGAGGAGGCTTGCCCTTCCCTTAAGTTAGCTCGGGGAAGTGGTCGCCTGTATTTCAAGCTGCAATTATCGATTGCAGTGGCGCAGCCTTGTGATGTTTCCTATCGATCAAATCACTAGGCCAAACCTGTTCCAATGGTAATGGTGCTCTTGGAATATCTTGCATCCAAATTCCACCTATAGAACATGGACATTTCTAGGCATCAAAGTCATTGTATGCCATGGAGCTTGGCGCTGGTCAACACTAGAGGCAGGGGCAGCACATCTGGCCATTCCCCAGTGACCCCAATAACAGCCATAAACCTAAGGGCCATGCAATAGAGCTAGTCGGCCTCTGCTATTTGCGGGCCTGGCAGAATATATGGGGCAAAAGACACACAATTGATGGACGGAATGCAGAACAAATCAAAACATTCACCCCCAGTCAAGAGATCTGGGTTTAATCCATTATTCTTTTGCTCACCATGCCAGCCTAGTTTAGACCTGGCCATATGCAATCAGTCTTGACCCTGTGGCTCATGGAAATGTTCAGCCTGAACAACTAAGAAAGGTCCTCCCTGGACCGGAAACAAGAATCCTTGGACCGGTTTCAGGGTTTCACCCCTCATCAGCCAGGATAGCTTGAGTCTAGTGGCACAGTGTGTCCACGCACCTAGGGCGAGGAAGCAAAAGACACACAATTGATGGACGGAATGAAGAACAAATCAAAACATTTACCCCCAGTCAAGAGATCTGGGTTAAATCCATCATTCTTTAGCTCACTCCGCCACCACAGTTTAGACCTGGCCATATGCAAATCAGTCTTGACCCTGTGCCTCATGAACAGTCCAGCCCGAACTGCCAAGCCAGATTCTTCCCGGACCGGCAACAAGCATCCTAGGACTGGTGTCACCCCTCATCAGCCAGGAAAGTGTGGTTCCAGTGGCACAGTGAGCCTGGGACCCACGTCTGGGCATACCCGGCGCGCTTAGGCAGAGGAAGCAAAAACCACACAATTGAAGGTCGCAATGCAGAACAAATCAAAACATTCACCCTCGAAATATATGGGGGGCAGAGAGGGTGACATCTGATCTCTGGTGGTGGCTGGCATGTAAGGAAAGTAGTGGGCTGGGAGGGAAAACAATAAAAGTTAATCATATATTTAAAAAAATACGCTTACCGGTGATCCTGAAGCGACGTCCTCCTCTCTTGGGTTAAGGCAGGAAGGCAGGCTCCAGTGCGGGACCAGGAAGCTGCTCCCACCAATCCTGGCACTGCCTTCACGCAGCATGAAAGCTCGCCAGGAATAAAGTGTGCTGCATCTCTTGCCGCTCCCCAGGGCACTGGAGCCCTGTGCTGTCTCTAACTCAGCTGTCTTTTTGGCCTGCGCAGTTTAATCCTATGCTCCCTGCCTATCACGGCATTCTGCTGCTGCCTGACTGGCAGCAGCAGAAACCCAGAAAGCCCCGCCCCCGTCCTGACGCTCGGCTCGGGGTTTGGAAAAATACAATGGTAATAGATGAATTTTGTTTCCATTTTATTTTTCCATATCTGGGGGCAGTTTGGTTAGTGGGCGACGCTCCTCCACCTTACCGGAGAAGCCGCCCCTGCTGTGCATCATGAAGTGGAGCAGGCAGGAAAGGACGAGGCAGTGTTTCGTGCCACCCTTGGGTGTGTTGGGAGAGAGTCGTGAAGTGGCACAGACAGACTTCCCTGTAGAGACTGGCAGAGCTGTGACAGTCACAGCTCAAACACAAACTGAGTGCCCCCCTGAAAGGGTTGGCAAGGCTGTAATGGTCTCAGCCCATACTCAGACTGACATAGGTGTAGTGAAGCCTGAAACTATGGATCACTCCACACAAACAGAGAGTAGTGGGGAGGAAGAAAAGTCTCCCTCTCCCCAGACATTAGGAAAAGGTCAGCCTCCTCAGGGATCTGACCTCACCCCTTGTGAAGGAACTGCCCCAGAGGTAGCCAGGCCTGGCCTGGCAGAGCCTCTGATGTCAGTGGACCCTTCCAAGGTGGGACCCAGTCTGGTGCAGGTAGCCTGCCTCTCTCTACCCTGCCTCAGTCAGCCCAGGGCTGCAGAGGTCAGGGAGGCCAGTGGACCCCAAGAGGGCCCCTGTCCACAAGAACCCCCCCATCAAAAGAATGAGGATTGCCTGGCTAGTAGTCCTAGCCAGGTGATGGGTAAAAACATTCCTGAGGGATCCCCTTTACAGGTAGTTAGGGACCTCCCCCAGAGGGATTCTGTTGGGCACAGGCAAACATGGGACCTTAGGGCCCCAAACCTGACCTGTCCCTCCAGTAAGCCCACAAAAGGGACCCAGCCTCCAGCTTTAGGTAGCCAGAGGCTGACCCTGAGAGCACAGTGCAACTCAGTTAAGGAAAGAAAGGCATCCATGGTGGAGGATGATTGGAGGAAGCTGAGGCCTCACTTTGAGGACACTCACTTCAGTACTCCATCTCCACACCAGCCTTTTACTTTGCAAAGACACACCAAAGGTAGAGATTCCCTATGGTGGAGACCCTCTGATACCTTTAGGGTGAGGGATTGCTTAGTGGACCATGAGACAGGGGGTAACCATGCCAGTGCTGGTTCTTCCTTATATGGCCACTTGGGCAATAGAGGCTTACCTGGTCAAGGACAGCCTTATCTCCCTTCGTTTGGGGGGGGGTTGTGTAGGAAGGTGGATATCTGACTATGGTTACCCCCAACTTTTTGCCTAGTGTCTAGCTAGTTTTTCGACTTAGTAGGCCTGAGATCCTGCCATTCTGGGTCTCAGCCTGTCTGCTCTCTCTTTAAAATGGACTCCATGTACCCTAGGTGCATAACCCATGGGAACTAGATCACCCTGTGAGCCCCTGTACCAGTGTACACTAGGTACCCAGGGCATTGGTGTATCTAAGGCCTACCAGGGACTGAAGCATGTATTGTGCCACCCCTGGCATGGCCTAACAAATTTGACACAACTGGCTGATCACTCAGCTGGGGTAAGGTGGTGTAACCACCTCTTACTTAGGTGTAGTATACCTATACCTAACCTTAAATGGGACACATGTTAACCTATAAGTCACTCCTATGGCAGGCCTTAACAATCCTGAAGGCAGAGTGCTTGGTTCCATGTGAGATGGTGCTCTGGCATGAGCTGAGCCTGTCTGCAGTGGTCGGAACTACTTCCGTCTACCGTTTCCAGATATCAAAACATGTCGAGTAAGGTGTCATACGAATTGGAATACTAACCCCTCGCCAATTCTGGCGACGGGGTTAGCATTCCACCCTTCTAGAGGGACACGACATGTACAGTACCTGAAACCCGGGTAAAATCAGACATAGCCTCAGCTCCACAAAATGGATGCTGCCACCACAGACACAAGTCTGCCCTCCTGCTGCTGGGAGTCCTTCCAGCTTGGGAGACGTGGACAAAGGGTTTCCTGCCTGGGGAGGTGCGTGCACCACCCCAGACAGGATTTTGTGTATTGGTCAGGTAGGGCTTGAATGGAATCAGACATGCCTGAGGCTCACAAGGAGCCTCGGTGCATATGCCAGTTCAAACCGGTCCTGGGGCACACCAGCCCCGGACCTGGGGCGAGCTGGACAAAGGATTGGGGGTGTAACCACCCCCCTTCCTGGTCCCACCCCTAGGGAGGGACCTAGCAGGTAGTCCGGCCCCTAGAATCCGCTTAAAGGTAGGAGCTGTGTCCTAAGACTTCAGACATCCTGGAATCAACTTAACTACAAGAAGAAGATGGGAACTTCGACGCTCTGCTGCACAGAGGACAGAAGGAAATCTCCCCTATGGTCAGGGAGTGACCATCTTGCTAACGCAAGCACCAACCAGCTACTCGACGTCTGCTTTACCGCCGCCTCCTGCCGGAGCCCGAGCCCAGAGCCCGACAAGACCTGGACCTCCAGACCTCTCACCGCCCGATCCACAGTCTCTGAAAAGAAGGAACCCATGGAGGCACCGAGACACGTGGAGCCAGCCATCTTGAAAGACCCACGACAAGCTGCAAGCGCAACAACAGAGGCTCCCTCCAAGTTGTGCTTTGGGTCCTGAGAAGCCCAACACCCGAGCAGCATCTGCACCAAAGGTGAGCCCTCCAGCATCTCCACGATCTGCGTGGGGCCCCTCTGAACTTTGCAACTCGACATGCCTGCCCGGTCCCTGGCCCGTTGGCTAGTGGCCATTTTGGTGATGAACCTTGAAATCTACGATGCTGGTCTGGTTGCTCCAGACTGGCCCCAGCTGCTCTCCAAAGGAGCAGCCCCTCTGACCTTGCTGGTCAGAACAATCAGCGTTCTTCATTCTTCACGACTTCTGCTTTTGCCAAGGCTTGTTTGCTTCCTTCGAGTCGCCGACACCGCCGACAGCGAGAGCCTGCGTGGGACAGCTCGTGAACCGACTCCTGGATGTCGTCGACCTTCAGGGACCACGTGGCTGCGGAGACAAGCTACACCTCATCACCTGTTTGCACCCGACATCGCCTGGTACCTACCTGGTGCCACGCCGGTCACTGGCTAGTGACTGTGAACACTGTCCCCTCTGCTTTCAGGTCTTCTACAACTCCGATCCACCCTAGGATCCACCGCACCTCTTCTGGACCGATCGCCTGCAGCATCTTTGTCATCAGGCTCCATTGAACAGATAGACGAAACCCGACGCACTTCGAGACCTATGCACCCGCTTCCTGTGGGTGAGGTAAAGCTGGCACTCCGGTGCCCAAGTGTAGAGAAACATCTCTAGTGTCTGTGTTTTAAGTCTTAAGTTCGTAGTCCATCCAGAAGACCCTTCTAGCAGTAACTTTTGAACTTTTACGCACCCATTGCAAGCCTATGGGAGCCCGCGTGTAACTTTCCTCACTGCACACGCGACCCGTGGACCTCCTGGTCACTAACTGAAGTTAGCTCCTTGTAGGCCCAGCGATTCTAGAGGCCCTAGGCCTTTTCCCTTTCCTAGTCGTGGTACTTATACCACTATTTTAGTATATGGTTTGAGTGGCCACCAGGGCCCATCCATATAAAGTGCAACTTCTGTATATTGTAATACTTTCTTGTTTAACGATTTGTGCTCCTGTGCTCATAAAGAGTCTAGGGGATACTTTGAGTAATAAATACATATATATTTTGAATATATATCTGTGTGGTGTCCTTTCATTGGTATAAAGGGGGGTTACATATGGTAAAACAGCCTGCTTAACACGCTTTAACGAGTTTAGCCTCAAAGACTGCTTAGCCTACGCTACCACTAGGGCAGCAGTCCGAAAAGGTTGACTTACAACCACACCATAAGGGTTGCTTGGCATGGTACAAGGTGGTCACTTTAACTAGTGAACATCATATACCAGGCCAACTTCTCACACGCGGACATTCCACGTCAATAACGTCAGCGTCCTAGTGTTCGCTCTGGTGTCAGCCATGGGCATTTAGAATAATGTGGCCTTTTCGTGTGTTTCGCATGGTGTATCTGTAAGGTGACAGTTGTGTCAGCAGCTCCTGTCTGTCGATCAGACCTTTTTTATTTTCTCCCCCCCGCCCCCACCCAATCCGCCCTGACCCCAACAGCAGAGACATTCCCAACTTGAATAATCATTGAAGAAAAAAATAAAATAAAACCCAACCTGAAAAGTGGGAAAAAAAAGGAACCCTTTCAATGAACTAGTGTGGTGTACACTTGAGGGCCAGAGCTGCCTGCCCGTTTTCTGTGGGAGCCCCCACATGGGTATATGCCCTGCAGCAATTTATACCTCAAATCCAAACATAACATGTTGTGTCACTATGGGAGCATCTGGCAAGTCCGCAAACAGTCCGCAGCACCTCCAAGAGTGTGCACATGCCAGAACATAGGCAGAACTCACTGCACAATCCTGCAGTGCAAAATAGAAAAAAAATAGAAAAAAAATTGGAAAATGTTCAACTTATCTGTATTGGTCACTGGGTTCTCTGGTCTGTTTCTAGCTCCCCCTTATTGATCTCTTCATTCCATCGGATCGCCGGAGTTGTCTATAGCCAACCCGCTGCACCTGGTCATTGTCCCGTAGCCAATCATCAACTTGGATATGAGTTACATTCGTTTCCCAAGACTGTATTCATGATGCGACTACGTCGTGTTCTACTAGGCCATGTCGGATCTATCATGCGTGCAGTGGTGGTCTCCCCCTTTTTTTTCCCTTTTTATTTTCTTCTCCTTCCCCCCTACCATGCCTCGTCATTCGACATCCGATGTAGTATGTTGGTCTTCTTGGTCTCCCCGCGGTGATCTACGTCTTGGTTTTGGATGTTCACTCTGTTGTATGAATTTGAGCACTTCTTTTGGTTCATTTTAGATTTTCACTTTCCCGTCATCTGTGACCTGGAGCCGCGCTGGATACAGCATTGCATATGGAATATTCAGTTCCCTCAGTTTCTGTTTCACCTGGGTGAATTTCTTTCTGGCCTCCTGCAAAGAGATCGTGAAGTCAGGGTAGATGGAGATATCCATGCCCTCATGCGTCAGCTTCCCCAATTCTCTAGCCTTCCGGAGCGCTGCGTCTCGATCTCTATAGTTCCGAATGCACGCTATAATCGGCCTTGGCGAGGAGCCGATCGGTGGTCTTGGCGCCAGGGATCTGTGCGCGCGCTCCACGATGAATATTTCGGAGAATGTGTCCCGGCCCAGCATTGCGATCAGCAACTGCTCCACATATCTCTCCATTGGGCCTGTGTTTGTTGTCTCTGCTATGCCCGTCAATCGGATGTTATTTCTGCGGGACCTCGCTTCCAAATCTTCTGCCTTCGCTGAGATAGCTGCCAGTTGCTTGTCCATCCTCGTCTGCTTCGTGTCCATCTGCACCTGAGCATCTGCGGCCTCCGAGATCCGTCGCTCGGCCGTGTCTAGCCACTCCGTATGCTTGTCCAGGCGCTCGGACATCCTGTCAACGCGATATGTGAGAGCATCAATTTTCCCATCTATATTGGTGAGAGCAGCCTGAATGGTGGTGAACATGGCCTGAACTTCGACATTCGTTACTCCGCTAGCAGCTCCGGCTTCTTCTTGTTGCTGCACTGGTTCTTCCATCCCCCGATCCATTTGTTTTTTGGAGTGCTCGAATGTGAGCCTCGGCGGGTCCTGTCCGTCTTGCCCATCCTCCCAGCTTCTTGCTTGGCCCTATGCCCTCGGTCTTGCAAATTGAAGGTGTCAGGGGGGTGACCACCACAGGCACCGATATGCAGTTGCTGCAATTTTTTTAGTGAGTGTCACTAGTATTGTGTGGCGCGGGGGTAGCAGCGCAGGTCACATCAAAACCCAGGCAGAAGTAATAGCAGTCTTATGGGGCAAGTGTGCACACAAGCAATCAGCAGGTTGGTCTTTCCAAACATGGCGTCCCCACAAATCTTCACTGTCACCGCTTTCCTCCCGTTGCCAGACCAATCAATGTTCAGGTAATCAAAATTAAGTCCACGGCAAGCAATGCCACACCTGCGCCCCGGTATGCCCAGCTCCCACTCACGGGCAGTGTTAGACCTGGCATCATTGGCATGAGTCTCTCCTCCATTTTTTCTGTTTGCCTCCTCTGTTTACGATGTTTTTGCTGGATTATTGCTTTGGGCACTGTGCCACTGCTGATCAGTGCCACAGTGCAAGTGCTCCCTATGCTAAATTGTTACGTTGATTGGTGTTACCATGATTGGCTTGGTTGACTTACTGTTCAGACCCTAGTCTAGTGCACTGCGCGTGCCAAGGGCGTGTAAGTTAACTGCTGCTGGTGGGCTTGCAGCACTGGTTGTGCCACCCACAGAGGCAGCGTGCAAAATGTGTCTCAGGCCTGCCACCGCGGCGCCTGCGTGCAGTCCCTGACTGCCATGTCGACTTGGTAAGGAAACCTACTTACCAGTCTCTAAACCTTCCCTTTGCCACATTTCAGACACCTCTATGGTAGGCCCTAGGGCAGGGTGCATTGTTGGTAAAAGGTAGGTCATGCCCTGATGTGTGTGGCATGACCTAATAGTGAATTACAGCCATTTTCGTTTTTCACTATTGAAGGGCTACCTGCCTCCAATAGGCCAGACTGGGCAGACTGATTATTAACTCCATTATAATCTATCTGACTCAGGGAGCATGGTAGCAAGTCGAGTTTAGTATCCCTGAACTCAGAATTTAATAACACACCCTTTAGGCTGGATGGTTTTTAAATTCTATGTTTGAAAATAGCACTTTTAGAAAGTGGCTATTTTCTTGTCCAACTATCTACCGGTCTCTGCTGGTTTGGTGTGTGTGTCAGGGGCTGGGTGGCTCCAGAGGTCTGAGTGAGTCAGTGTGGGGTGAATGGGGCGTTTACACGTAGAGTGAGGGAAGAGTAGCCTGCCCTGCCTGACACAATACTGGCCCCGCCTCCTGCTGGGCGACTGATAGCCCTACTCCTACCAGTGACAATACTGGCTCCGCCTCCTGCTGGGCGGCTGAGGACTCTGCCCTGCCCAGTGAATAGGCCAGGTGCCTCTGCCTGGCAACACCCACAACAAACCTGAGATGGTGGGAATCGCCCTGCTTGGACAAAGGGAACAAAGGGAAAAAGGGGTATAAGAGAAGGACCCCTGAACCAAGAACTCAGATCACTTCTGACAAGGAAACCTGTACCAAGGACAAGAAGCCTGCTGATCTAAGGACTTGCCTCCCCTTTCTGCCAGAGTGCTGTTTTGCTGTGGAGGAACCTGAAAGCTGCTTCTTTATTTTTGCCAAGGAACAAGGAGAGAGGAACTTGGTGTGTACTCTCTGAACACTTGCTAGAAAATCTCCAAGGACTGGAAGAGTGCCAGTCTCCTGTTGAAGTCACAGGGCCAAAGGACTTCACCATCTACTGAATTGCTGAATTACTGGAAAGTGTTGTTTCCAGTACACAAGGGAAAATCTGCAGTCTCGACGCCAGCAGCAACGCCAGTGAGCAGTGGGTATCGGCCCCGGCTCCAAGTGTCCCCGTCTCGACGCCGGTATCGACGCCAGTGAGGAGTGAGTATCGGCTCTACCTCCAAGCGACCCCGTCCCGACGCCGCTGCTGATCGCATCGACTCGACGCCCTTCTCGACGCCGTGAGCGCTGCTCCGGCCCGACATCCCTCGACGCCGCTGCGGATTGACCCGACTCCGAGGCACGATCGACGCCGACCTCGACGCCGACATCTCGACGCCGTGGATCCTCGTTTTCTTCGTTTCTCAAGGTACTGTACTTGTGGGGTCTGTTGCGACTCCAGGCTTGACGTAGCGCTCCTCGCGGTCGACGCCGAACCTTGGGAATCTGGTAGACTCGACGTCGTGTGACTCCTGTGGGGGTTACATTGTTGCCAAAGAACTGTGCTCAGAAGAATACTTTGCTAAAGAACTATTTGCCAAGAAGAAACCTTACTTGAACTATTATTTTTCCTTCCAAAGAGTATTTATTAAGACTGTGGTATATTTTTGTCGTTATTTGGTCTTGTGCTAAGCCTTATATAAAAATACTATTTTTATAATAACTTCTGTGTCGTGTCCATCTGTAGTGTATTCACTTTATTACTGTATGTGGTCATAAATGCTTAACACACTGCCTCTGAGATAAGCCTGTCTGCTCTGCCAAGCTACCAAGGGGGTAGCAGGGGTTATCTGAGTGTGTAATCCCCTTGCCCTGACTAGAGTTGGTTGGTCCCTATTTGTCAGAAGTGTATACCTCTGCCAACTAGAGACCGCCGGTTCTAACATTGGTGGTCAGCGGTGAGGATTTGAACTTTGCATTTATGACTCATGTGCAGTGATTAGTGTACGCTACATAGTGAAAGCAGACCGTAACGCAGCCACAGTCTGGTTGGTAGGATATTCTATTTTTGTTCTCCGCTTTCCTGGAGCTTATTTTCTTAAACACTGCCAGTTTTGACCATGGAGAATGCCGGAGCTGCTACACCTGTGGAGAATGTTGTGGGGGAATTCGATAAGGAGAAGATAGATTCCTACACGCTAAAAGATCTAAAAGGATTTTGCAAGCAGTTTAAAGTTCCTACCACAGGTGTCTCAAAGAAAGAGGGCTTCCTCAAAGCGCTGAAGGCCTGGTTAGAGGCCAGAAATCCCTCTGATCCGGTGGTGGTACCGGAAGAGGAAGAAGAAGAGGAAGAGGAAGAGCCCACAGGTGGGCCAGTGTCATCTCCAGGCAGTAGTGCGTCCTCTAGGAGCCTTTCCCCCGAAGAATTAGAAGACAGGGAGAAGGAGAGGGGGTACAAGTTAGAAATGGCAAAACTTAAATTAGGAGGGCAGTTGGAATTAGAGAATGCAAGAAGCAAGAGAGAAGCTGAAATGGAGAGCAAAAGATTAGATTTTGAGAGAGAGAAATTAGCGTTTGAACGTGAGAAGATGGTGAGGGAGATGGAGCTTAAAACTAAGAGTTTAGAGTTGAATCCCTCTGGTGGCAGCACTCCATCCGTGCCTGCAGAAAGTAGGTTTTATTTTCCTAAAGATGTGATCAAGGATTACAGTAAGAATGAAGATATTAGCCAATGGTTTAAAGCGTATGAGTTAGCATTGTTGGCCCACCGGGTCCCTGAGAAGGATTGGGGAACGGGGTTGTGGAGCCGCTTTACAAACGAGGGGAGAGATACCTTGTTGAGCCTTCCTGCTGAGGATAGGATGTCTTATACTCATATGAAAGATGCTTTAATGCTGAGATATGGCTTAACCCCAGAAAAGTACAGACAAACCTTTAGAGAATGTAAGAAGTTGCCTGGTACTACGTGGGTTGAATATGTGTCTTTTTTCTGCAGAACCATGGATGGTTGGATAAAGGGTAGCAAGGTTGATAGTTATGATGCTCTTTATGATTTGTTTGCTTGGGAGCACTTGTCTAATAACTGTTTTCCAGAGCTACGCCAGCACCTTGTTGACAGCAAGCTATCTAACCCTAGAAAACTTGCTGAGGAGGCGGACCGCTGGGTCAGTACCAGGGTCCACAAGGGTCCAGTGGGAGACTCAGCCAAAGGTGGGCAGGGTCCCCAGCAGAAGAGTGGGGGGGACAGGGGTAAACAGAGGGAGTTTCAGAAAGGGCCCCAAAGTAGTCCCCAAGGGAACCAAGGGAAGGGTTCCCAGCCTCCCCCTGTAAAGAAGCCAGAGGCCCCGACAGGTAAACCTGTTCACAGGGGCCCCATGACCTGCTATGCCTGTAAGCAGGTGGGACACCGTTATTATGATCCCCAGTGTCCCATGAAGGATTCGAATGCACCGCCGCGTGCACCCCCTCGTCAGGTAGCGAGTGTAGCCCTGGGAAGGGAGGAGATGGGTGCCCCCGGTGGGTGGGGTCCCGCAGAAATGTCCCTGGTCTCTTTAGGAGACGTGGAAATGGTCCCTCCAACCCCTCTGCCTAGTAACACTAAGAAATATAGGCAGTGGGTGACCATTAATGGCCATAGGGTGGAAGCTCTCAGAGACACCGGAGCGAGTGTGACAGCTGTCAAGTGTCACTTGGTGTCCAGAGAGCAGGTGGTCCCTCATGCATTCTACCCCGTTGTAGCTGCTGACAACTCACAGAGTAAGTGTGAGGTAGCTCAAGTTCCTTTTGAGTGGGGGGGGGTCTCAGGTACTCTTCAGGTTGCTGTGAGGCCCGCCATGCCTGTTGATTGTCTCTTGGGCAATGATTTGGAGGACTCCCCTTGGGCTAAGGTGGAGAGAAAAGCGCATCTGGAAATGTTGGGTCTGCCTGAGTGGGTGTGTGCGACCACCCGGTCCATGTCAGTCAGTAAGGGTGTTGATGGGGGCCCGGAGCCTGAAAGTATGGCCCAGGTCCCAACCGTGAAGAGAAGAGGCAGGGGGCGCGGGAAACCGTCCCCCATCGTTCCCGCGGTCCAGGAGGGAGCGGACCCTGAGGGGGATGCCCTGGAACCGACAGGAGAACAAGTGGCCGAACTGGGAGACCTGCCCGAGCTGACCCATTGGCAGCAGGATGGTGGACCCTCCAGGGAGGAATTTTGTGCTGAACAGAAAGTGTGCCCTTCTCTTGTGGGTATGAGGCAGCAGGCCTCAGCCCAAACGACAGGTGATCAGTCAGGATCACATTGGGTCTACTGGGAGAACGACCTCCTGTATAGCGAGCCTAAGGCTGCTGAACCTGGGTCAGCCCGTGTGCTGGTGGTACCCCAGCGCTTCAGAGCCTTCCTACTGGGGTTGGCTCATGACGTTCCGTTAGCTGGACATCTGGGGCAGGACAAGACCTATGACAGGCTTGTCACCCATTTTTATTGGCCTCAGATGAGAAGGGATTCAGATATCCATTGTAGGACCTGTCAAACTTGCCAGGCAAGTGGGAAAAGTGGGCGGAAGCAGAAGGCTCCCCTCCAACCTTTTCCCGTCGTCAGTACCCCCTTTGAGCGAGTGGGAATTGACATTGTGGGGCCACTGGACCCCAAGACAGCCATGGGCAACAGGTTTATCCTGGTCTTGGTGGACCATGCCACCCGGTACCCGGAAGCCATCCCTCTCCGAACAGTGACGGCCCCCGTGGTGGGACGGGCACTGATGGGTGTTTTCTCCCGCATGGGGTTCCCCAGAGAGGTGGTGTCAGACCGGGGCACCAACTTCATTTCGAATTATATGAAGTCTCTGTGGAAGGAGTGTGGGGTAACCTACAAGTTTACCACTCCTTACCACCCTCAAGGTAATGGGCTGGTTGAGAGATTCAACCGGACCCTAAAAGGCATGATCATGGGTCTTGAAGAACCAATGAGGCGTAAATGGGACGTCCTCTTGCCATGCCTGCTGTTTGCTTACCGTGAGGTGCCACAGAAGTCTCTAGGGTTCAGCCCCTTTGAGCTTTTGTATGGTCACCCGGTAAGAGGACCTTTGAGTCTGGTCAAAGAAGGCTGGGAGCAATCTCCCAGGAAACCTCCCCAGGATGTATATAGTTACATGCTGGCCTTTAGGAACCAGACTCGGCGCTTCAGAGATCTTGCTCAGGCAAATCTGGAGGCCAGCCAGGAAGAGATGAAGCGGTGGTACGATCAGAATGCCACTCTGGTTGAGCTTCAACCTGGTCAGAAAGTTTGGGTCATGGCCCCTGTGGAACCTTGTGCGCTCAAGGACAGGTGGACTGGACCATTTGAGGTTGTGGAGAAGAAGAGCGATGTCACCTACTTGGTGGACTTGAAATCTCCCAGGAACCCCTTAAGGGTCCTGCATGTCAACCGGTTAAAGCCCCACTTAGAAAGGTCCGAAGTGGGCATGCTCCTTGCCACAGATGCTGGGATGGAGGAGGAGAGTGAGCCTCTTCCTGACCTCCTGTGTGCAAAAGAAAAAGATGGGTCAGTGGATGGTGTTGTCCTCTCTGACACACTGACCCCTGAGCAGCAGCAAGATTGCCGCCATCTGTTGGTACAATTCCCTGATCTGTTCTCCTTGATCCCTGGTGTCACTCAGTGGTGTGTCCATGATGTGGACACTGGGGACAGCACTCCTGTGAGGCACAAGGCCTACAGGGTGACTGACAAGGTCAGAGCATACATCAAGGAGGAGGTCTCCAAGATGTTTGCCTTAGGGGTGGTTGAGTCCTCTAGCAGTCCTTGGGCCAGCCCAGTGGTCTTGGTCCCAAAGGCTGCAGCGCCTGGTGCTTCACCAGAACTTCGGTTCTGTGTGGATTACCGAGGACTCAATTCGGTCACCAAGACTGACGCGCACCCCATCCCCAGAGCTGATGAGCTCATCGATCGGTTGGGGGCTGCCCGGTACCTTAGTACGTTTGATCTAACGTCTGGGTACTGGCAGATCGCCTTGACTGATGGGGCAAAAGAGAGGTCTGCATTCTCCACACCAGATGGGCACTACCAGTTCCGTGTGATGCCCTTTGGGATGAAGAATGCCCCTGCCACATTCCAGAGGTTGGTTAACCAGGTATTGGCCGGGCTGGAAGATTTCAGCGCCGCCTACCTGGACGATATAGCAGTGTTCAGCGCCAGCTGGGAGGAACACTTGCGCCACCTCCAGGAAGTGTTGTTGGCCCTGCGCAGAGCAGGCCTCACAATCAAGGCTAGTAAGTGCCAGATTGGGCAGGGTTCAGTGGTGTACTTGGGGCACCAAGTAGGGAGCGGCAAGGTGGCCCCCCTGCAACCCAAGATAGATACCATCCTGGCTTGGGAACCGCCCAAAACCCAGACTCAGGTGAGAGCCTTCTTGGGTCTCACGGGTTACTACAGGAGGTTTGTCAAGGGGTATGGCAACATTGTGCACCCCTTGACCTCGCTGACTTCCAGGAAGCAGCCGAGACTTGTGATCTGGACTGACGCCTGTCAGAAAGCCTTTGACACCCTGAAAACTGCAATGTGTACAGCACCGGTCCTCCAGGCACCCGACTTTTCAAAAGAATTCATTGTCCAGACAGACGCTTCAGAGCATGGTGTGGGGGCTGTTCTAGCACAGATGAATGAGGAGGGCCGAGACTTACCTGTAGCCTTCATCAGCCGGAGGTTACTTCCCAGGGAACAAAGGTGGAGTGCGATAGAGCGTGAGGCATTCGCTGTGGTCTGGGCGCTGAAGAAGCTAAGACCCTACTTGTTTGGGTCTCACTTCCGGGTTCAGACGGACCACAGGCCCCTCAGATGGTTAATGCAGATGAGGGGTGAGAACCCAAAGCTGTTGAGGTGGTCCATTTCCCTACAGGGGATGGACTTTACGGTGGAACACCGCCCTGGTACAGATCACGCCAATGCTGATGGTCTGTCCAGATTTTTCCGCCTTAGTGATGAGGACTCCCTGGGTGAAGGGTAGTTCTCCCCACATTTCAGCTGGAGGGGACACGTGTTAGACCTGGCATCATTGGCATGAGTCTCTCCTCCATTTTTTCTGTTTGCCTCCTCTGTTTACGATGTTTTTGCTGGATTATTGCTTTGGGCACTGTGCCACTGCTGATCAGTGCCACAGTGCAAGTGCTCCCTATGCTAAATTGTTACGTTGATTGGTGTTACCATGATTGGCTTGGTTGACTTACTGTTCAGACCCTAGTCTAGTGCACTGCGCGTGCCAAGGGCGTGTAAGTTAACTGCTGCTGGTGGGCTTGCAGCACTGGTTGTGCCACCCACAGAGGCAGCGTGCAAAATGTGTCTCAGGCCTGCCACCGCGGCGCCTGCGTGCAGTCCCTGACTGCCATGTCGACTTGGTAAGGAAACCTACTTACCAGTCTCTAAACCTTCCCTTTGCCACATTTCAGACACCTCTATGGTAGGCCCTAGGGCAGGGTGCATTGTTGGTAAAAGGTAGGTCATGCCCTGATGTGTGTGGCATGACCTAATAGTGAATTACAGCCATTTTCGTTTTTCACTATTGAAGGGCTACCTGCCTCCAATAGGCCAGACTGGGCAGACTGATTATTAACTCCATTATAATCTATCTGACTCAGGGAGCATGGTAGCAAGTCGAGTTTAGTATCCCTGAACTCAGAATTTAATAACACACCCTTTAGGCTGGATGGTTTTTAAATTCTATGTTTGAAAATAGCACTTTTAGAAAGTGGCTATTTTCTTGTCCAACTATCTACCGGTCTCTGCTGGTTTGGTGTGTGTGTCAGGGGCTGGGTGGCTCCAGAGGTCTGAGTGAGTCAGTGTGGGGTGAATGGGGCGTTTACACGTAGAGTGAGGGAAGAGTAGCCTGCCCTGCCTGACACAATACTGGCCCCGCCTCCTGCTGGGCGACTGATAGCCCTACTCCTACCAGTGACAATACTGGCTCCGCCTCCTGCTGGGCGGCTGAGGACTCTGCCCTGCCCAGTGAATAGGCCAGGTGCCTCTGCCTGGCAACACCCACAACAAACCTGAGATGGTGGGAATCGCCCTGCTTGGACAAAGGGAACAAAGGGAAAAAGGGGTATAAGAGAAGGACCCCTGAACCAAGAACTCAGATCACTTCTGACAAGGAAACCTGTACCAAGGACAAGAAGCCTGCTGATCTAAGGACTTGCCTCCCCTTTCTGCCAGAGTGCTGTTTTGCTGTGGAGGAACCTGAAAGCTGCTTCTTTATTTTTGCCAAGGAACAAGGAGAGAGGAACTTGGTGTGTACTCTCTGAACACTTGCTAGAAAATCTCCAAGGACTGGAAGAGTGCCAGTCTCCTGTTGAAGTCACAGGGCCAAAGGACTTCACCATCTACTGAATTGCTGAATTACTGGAAAGTGTTGTTTCCAGTACACAAGGGAAAATCTGCAGTCTCGACGCCAGCAGCAACGCCAGTGAGCAGTGGGTATCGGCCCCGGCTCCAAGTGTCCCCGTCTCGACGCCGGTATCGACGCCAGTGAGGAGTGAGTATCGGCTCTACCTCCAAGCGACCCCGTCCCGACGCCGCTGCTGATCGCATCGACTCGACGCCCTTCTCGACGCCGTGAGCGCTGCTCCGGCCCGACATCCCTCGACGCCGCTGCGGATTGACCCGACTCCGAGGCACGATCGACGCCGACCTCGACGCCGACATCTCGACGCCGTGGATCCTCGTTTTCTTCGTTTCTCAAGGTACTGTACTTGTGGGGTCTGTTGCGACTCCAGGCTTGACGTAGCGCTCCTCGCGGTCGACGCCGAACCTTGGGAATCTGGTAGACTCGACGTCGTGTGACTCCTGTGGGGGTTACATTGTTGCCAAAGAACTGTGCTCAGAAGAATACTTTGCTAAAGAACTATTTGCCAAGAAGAAACCTTACTTGAACTATTATTTTTCCTTCCAAAGAGTATTTATTAAGACTGTGGTATATTTTTGTCGTTATTTGGTCTTGTGCTAAGCCTTATATAAAAATACTATTTTTATAATAACTTCTGTGTCGTGTCCATCTGTAGTGTATTCACTTTATTACTGTATGTGGTCATAAATGCTTAACACACTGCCTCTGAGATAAGCCTGTCTGCTCTGCCAAGCTACCAAGGGGGTAGCAGGGGTTATCTGAGTGTGTAATCCCCTTGCCCTGACTAGAGTTGGTTGGTCCCTATTTGTCAGAAGTGTATACCTCTGCCAACTAGAGACCGCCGGTTCTAACAGGCAGCCTGATGCCAAATCAAAGAAATGTTGTCTACGCCTCCTAGTGCACCCAGTGTTATATACTGCATGGGGGTCCGTCCCCCCGTCCCACTGTGAGATGTAGCCGTTAAAATAAAAATTCCCACAGTTGTGTTGCTGTATGGCAATGCTGACCTCCAATGTTCCCAATGGAACTCCTGGACAACTTGTTTGTTAGGCGAGGCTAGAGGCCTTAACACAGTTCCAGCAGATGGCACTCCTACTCTCAGCCCCCATCTGCACACCAACTTGTGAGTTTGAGACGTTTGGAGCTGCTTAAAGGCCCATGCTGGTGGACACCTTCTCCCCCGGGGTGCTGCACTCACCTCCTGGCACCGCTCCGAAAACCACCGCGTGTTAGTGCCTCTCGCCGTCGGCCTCCCCACAATGTGCCGTATGTTGTGCACCGCTCCCGCCGGCCCACCTCCTTCAAGACCGCAGTTGCCGGCGGCCGCGTTGGTCAGGCGGTCCTCAGAGTGCGCCGTAGGAGGAGCGGGCAGTTTGTTTAGTCGCTCCCCGCATCCCAATTTACCGCCACCTCACCGCTTCTGCCCTCCGGAGGCGTCCGCTGCTTCTTCCGGCGCCACCTGTCCCGAACAGTAGACGAGGCCGCAGTGCGTGCCTTACGTCTCCGCGCCTCACGTTACTTTAGAGCGCTGCCGCAGTTTCGGTTTCACCTCATAAGGCCCCAGTGATGAACTTCACTTTCTTGGGCCGTAAATGCTCCAAAAACATCCGCATTCTGATCCTGGAGGGCACCGGCCAGCTCACGATCCCCAGACCGTTCTTCTCTGCGCAATTTAGGTTTGAGATATAGGATAATTGCAGGATTTTGCCCGGGCTGCAGCATGGAGCTCACTTAGAAAGCAGCCATCTTGCTGCGCAGCAAGCTCCGCCCCCCCGAAATGCTTTCTTGGGGGGCTCTTGCTGCACCAAGGTAATTGAGAGGCCTGACTGCGGTCCCCTAAGGCACAGCAAACACATTGCTCAGGGCATCTGTGGGCAACGTACCTCCATCAAGTGTCCATTCTGCAATAAACAGGTGAGGATGGGTTTGCTTCCCATATTGGAGGTGGGCTGCATAAAAAGAGGCATCACGTGATCATAGATGAGCTCCTTCTATCGCCCCCAGCCCGTCCCTACGTTCAAGAGTGCTTGGCCTGAAAGAAGCACAAACTCAGAATTTAAAACGTAACATCATTTTCAGGGGTTCTCTTTCATAATAAGAATTGATTTATACCCAAATGAACCCATTTTGCAACATTAGGATAATGAAAGAGTGGGAAAAATCATAGCGCTCTATAGCATGTAGCTCTTTGATGACAGTTAATAGCTCACTGTTCTATTTTAGGATTTTAACTTATAAACTGCAGGTAACAAAAGGATCTTTCAGACAAAAGCAGTAACCCACTGACCTATTTACATGATATGCACTTTGTGATCTGGATGGTACACGTTCTTTGCAGCAGGCATTTTACCCCACTGTGGCTACCTTATCATGAGTCAAAACTTCTACTAGACAAACCTCAGATCTCTCTGTAAGAAGAACATTAATCACCGGACTTAGCTTGACATTTTTATTGTTGCCTCAAAAATTGCTGGAGGTAAAGAACGCAGCAAGTGCTTTTAAAACCATAGTATAGGGCGCCCCCACCCAAAGGCAGTGCCCGGTGCGGCGTCACCGGTCGCACCGCCCTAGACCTGGGTCTGAGGAGATGCATCACGTACTGTGCCTGCTTGGCTGGTCATTGTCCTTCCACAGAGAGTGACAATGGCCGGCCAACAGTTTGTGCTAAGTGGGAAGCCTGCCCATACCTGAAAAAAACTGCCTCCACCAGCCTAAGGAATGTGTCCCACCTTCTAGACCCCACCCTGACTGAAGGTAAGTCAGCGGGTCGAAACAGGGAAGTCATAGGCGCCGCTTTCATGCTCCAATGGCCCTAAGAACAGTCGAAGTGCGCAGGAGTTTTTTTGTCCCCCGACACTCGTCCCCCGAGTCCCCTCCACTCCAAAATATGGGGGGATACATCCCCCACATTTATGACGCCCATGGGGGCCCCCAAGAGAGCCGCTGCTCAAGTGCCCTAAAAAATCCTAGCGCTAACTGCCTAATGTGAGATTATCGCTGGAAACCCAGCGATAATCTCACGAAATGTGGCGTTAGCTTGTTGATAGGGCCCCACAAACTTAGCCATGATATCCACCTTCCATAGGATATCATGGCTAAGTCAGTCCTGAAGCAGGCGTAAGGAAAGTAGTGATAAAAGGGGTTATCGCTACTTTTCTTGCCGCTATGCTTCATAGCGTGGGGCTTGAAGATAGGAGAAATATCGCTTAGCGACATTTCTCCTGTCATGCAGGTCAGGTACGCCCACTTTGCATCTCATTAGAGATGCAAAGCTGGGCGTTAAGAATTTGTGCGCTAATGCAAGGTTTCACGCGTTAGCGTGACCTTGCTAATTAGGTGATAAAATTATCGCCGCTTTCCGGCCAAAAACGGCTGCAAAAGCGGCGATAATTTTCTATCGCCACCTTGTAAATATGCCCCTTAGATCCTTTGAAAGGAGAAAATGCTCCCCAAATTTAGGGGGTGGGCCACCCCATGATGCTGGGTTCATGTGATGCCAGGTCACCCCACAGATGCCACTTATGGTCCGGTTTTCCCCAGTAAATTAAGCTTTCTTTCGACCACATCCCCAACTATCCACTTCATGTGCAAATTAGGGAATTAACTATTTACATTTGCATTAAATAGAATTAATAAATAATGGGGCTTGGATACGATATTAAATAAATGATTACCCGAGGTGCGATAATGCAAATTAGCTATCGGGGAAATTACAAGCGATGAATATGCAAAGCATCCTTAGGGGAGGCTCCAATGGGGTTTCTGCGTACATCAAAAACATTCCAATGCAGACATTTTTTTCCTTTTCATTTCTCCCTGATCGCTTTCGGCATACGACAGACACAATAAAAGTACGAATTAGGAGAAAAATAGAAAAAACAGCAGCTTTTAATAAAGCAGCTAATGAAATGGAAGTTTTTCACGCTCCGGGCCCCGCTGCAGTAGAACCTACCACTAATGGACACGCGCGTGAAATGAAGCGACGCTTCCCTGCACCGATGTCAGTAACATGGACTGGACGACTGCTTGGACCCGGGTGCTGTCAGCATTATCTCAGGACCCAATTACTTGTTTTTATATATTTTAACGCAAAAATACATATGGATAATTGACACATCATGGCTTATGCGAGCAGGAGTCTGTCGCAGACCGAACATGCTTATTCCCAAGCTGAAGAAGAAAGCCTAGCTGTGGTGTGGGCTTGTGAACACTTCCATTGGCTTGTATGCGGGAAACATTTCACCTTTGTCACTGACCACCAGGCGTTTCTCACCATTTTTGGAAATCAAAAGGCCAGGATGCCCACCTTGAATTGAGAGGTGGGGGTTGAGACTGCAAGGGTATCATTACACTATTGTGCTCCTGCCAGGGAAAGCTCAAAATCCCGCGGACAGCTTTTGATGAGTGCCATTACAGTGTCATGATACAGTGTCCAAAGCGGCTGAGGCCTGAGTTAACTTCATAGTCAAGTCAAGCACGCCTGCAGCTATATTTGTAGACCTGGCTGCCACCAACACAGACAGAGATATGATTACTGTCAAAGAGATTATTTCACAGCAATCCTGGAGGAAGCATACTCGACCCCTAACTGATGAGTGTGAGACCCAAAAGTTCAGAAATGTAAGAGAAGAATTGTCTGTTACGCAAGAAGGTATCATAGTGCAAGGTACGAAGATTGCCACTCCAGAGAGCTCGAGACAAGTCATTGAACTGGCTCACGAGGGTTATTGTGGCGTTGTAGCCACCCAGAGAGCTCTCTGAGATCGAGTGCAGTTTCCTCGCCTTGAGCAAAGAATACGAAGAGAATTAAAGGCCTGTCATTTGTGCAACTGTCTGTCTGCAAAAACAACGCTGCACCCACTGATCATGTCTGATGTCCCGAAGCAGGCCACTGAGAGGATTGCCGTTCATCTCTTTGAGCACCTGAACAATGGACGTCATCTCCTGATGATCATTGATGAGCACTCATGGTTCCCCATGTGGAAGGGATGTCATCAACTACACATGAGAGAGTCGTTGTGGTATTGAATGATGTTTTTGCAACATGGGGTTTTCCGTCTGTTCTTAAGTCTGACAATGGTCCACCTTTCAACAAGAAAATAATTAAAAGATTTTCTCACAAGCGTGAGTGTCAAGCTTCAGAGAAGCACACCTCTCTGGCCTCAGGCAAACAGGGTTATCAAGTGATTCATGGGCACCCTATAGTCATTCAACGTGCTGTGCTCGAAGGAAGTGACCTTATATCTACTTTGCGTTCTGCCCTGCAACCTTACAGGTCCACTCCCCATCCCAGGACAGGTGAAAGCCCTACCACCTTGAGGTTTGGGAAAGCCATGGAAACCAAACTGCCACAGTGGACCACAAAGAGATGGACTGAGGCTGATGAACCCCGTGTAATGGATTCTGTGCACAAGTCTAAAATGAAAGTCTATGCTGACAAGCGCCGAGGTACTCGTGCCATGGTTTTCAATGAGGCTGAGGGATGAGCCTTGGGGTACGCCGCAGATGATCTTGGTGGCTTCGGAGCGGAAGGAGGGGAGGCGGACGCTCTGTGTTCTGACGGAGAGGAAGGAGGAGGTCCAGTCCAGGGCTTTCTCTTGGATTCTGGCGTCGTAGAGGCGTGTTCGTAGTGTGCGGTGGCAGACCGCGTCGAAGGCGGCTGACAGGTCTCGGAGGATGAAGGCTGCGGTTTCTCCGTTGTCTAGCAGGGACCTGATGTCATCGGTGGCGGCAATGAGGGCAGTTTTGGTGCTGTGGTTGCTGCGGAACCTGGACTGGGATGAGTCCAGGATGCTGTTCTCCTCGAGGAAGCTGGTCAGTTGTTTGTTGACGGCCTTTTCGATGATCTTCGCTGGGAAAGGGAGCAGGGAGATGGGTCGGAAGTTCTTGAGGTCCTTGGGGTGCGCCTTGGGTTTCTTGAGTAAGGTGTTGATCTCTGCGTGCTTCCAGGTCTCCGGGAAGGTCGTTGTCTCGAAGGAGATGTTGATGGTTTTCCGGAGATGGAGTGCGATGGTTCTGCTGGCTTTGTTTAAGATGTGGTGTGGGCAGGGGTCTTCCGAGGATCCGGAGTGGACAGTGTTCATGATCTTGATGGTGTCGTCGTCATTGATGTTGGTCCAGGAGATCAGGCGGTTGGTGCGGGTGGTGGTCGTGGGAGCGGGGGTCTCAATTGTTGCCGGGGTGGTGACGGTGTTGAAGCTCTCGTGGATGTCTGAGATCTTGCGATGGAAGAAGGTGGCCAGCGAGTCGCACAGGTCTTGTGAAGGTGGGATGTCGTTGGTGTTGGAGCTGGGGTTGGAGAGTTCCTTCACGATGTTGAAGAGCTCTTTGCTGTTGTGTGCGTTGTTGTCTAGGTGGTCTTTGAAGGAGGTCCTTTTGGCGGATCTGATGAGTTGGTGGTGTCTGCGGGTGGCATTCTTGTTGGTGGTGTATCTTTCCGGTGTTCATTCAAGGATCCAGATTTTTTCGAGTTTTCGGCACATTGGTTTACGTTTGCACTCTGAAAAAACAAAGACGTGCACTAAAGAGCTCCGTGTATGGTCATTTGCATGCTACCAGACTGGGGAGGACGCTACATTTCTCAAAGGGGGCTAATGCACCCTGTACCAAGGGGAGCTAAGAGGGGGTCCAGCCAAGCACCTGTCCCTTTAGAGCCGCCGCCCCCAGGAAGTGGTGATGGGCAAACGCTGCCATCTGCTGGCTTCTGGTCACTGGATAAAACCCTGGAGAGGCCCATGCCAGGCCCATCCACTGTCTGTGGTTTCGCTGGGGGTTTTTGCGAATAACTGGATGATGCTAAAGAGTTCCTTGGAGTTGCTGGAGTTGGCGGGGATCTTGTTCTGGATGAAGGTACTTTTGGTAAATCTGATGTCATGGCGTTTTTGTAGGTGGTCCGGTCTTCCGAGGATTTGCTGTTTCTCCAGTTCTTGTCGAGATGTCTGCAGGTGCGCCTAGATTCTTGCAGGTCGACGGTGAACCAAGTGGCCTTCCTCGGGCGCTGCCTGTCGGGGTTACGTAGGGGTGCAAGTTCGTCTGCGCAGTTGGAGATCCATCTGTGGAGTTCTTTGGCTGCGAGGTTGGCATTGGTCGAGGTGACGGGGCATCGCGTTAGAGGGCGGAGTTGAGCTGCTCCTCGGTGATCTTGCTCCAGTTTCTTCGTGGAGGGCGGGGTGCAGGTTCGGGCACTGTGGGTTTGTCGACACGGAAGTGTACGCAGTGGTGATCCATCCATAGGGGTTGCGTGGTGTGGCTGTAGTAGATGTTGTTACCTCCTGTGAAGATGGGGTCAAGGGTGTGTCCTGCCTTGTGGGTGGGGGTGGTGACGAGTTGTTTCAGTCTGAGGTTGGCGAGGTTTTCAATGAGGGTGGCGGAGTTGGGGTCGCTGAGGTTACAGAGGTGGAAGTTGATGTCTCTGATGAGTATGTAGTCTATGGAGGCGATGGCGTGGGGCACAATGAGGGCGGCGATGGATGTGGTGAACGCAGTTCAACGTCTGGGAAGTTTGTAGGCGAGGGTGCCTCTTAGGGTCACTCTGGATCTGGAAATGGAGGTGTTCGGTGGTGGGCGGGCTGCTGCTCGAGCCAGAGGTCGTTAGTCTGAGGGAGCTTTTGTGTGCGTTGGCAAGTCCTCCTCCTGGGCGGTTGGGTCAGTCCTTCCTCTGGATCTGTTATCTGTCGGGGACGGTGGTGGCGATGTTGGGGCCATAGGTGGAGTTAGTCCAGGTTTCTGTGAGGAAGACGTCTGGTGAGAGGGTGTCGAGGAGGTCCCAGATCTCTACGGTGTGTCTGTGCAGGGGTGCACGTTGAGGAGGATGCACCTCAGGGCTTCGGAGGCATTGGCGTTCTGCGTGGGGGCGGTGGCTGTGGGTGTGCAGGCGGCGGTGAAGGTCTGGCAGTAGTGATGGCAGGAGAACTGGCCGTGGGTGGTGTTTGGTGTGGACAGCTAGCAGTTGTTGTTTCTTCCGCGGTTCAGTGCGAGGAGGGCAGCTGAGTCGTAGTGGTGGATGATCGGAGATGCAGGGCCCCTGGCGCTGGTCGTGGTCGGGTCGCGGACGGGCGCAGACGGGCTTGTCTTTGGTGCTCTGGTGGTGGGGGTGGAGGGAAGCTCTGCTGGAAGGCGGAAGCAGGGACGGCAAGGTGGAGGGGCCACAGAGGAGCAGCTGCGCGAGAAGGGTGAAGGGAGGACGGGCACTAAACAAAACAAGGGCACAGGGCACTAAAAAGACACACTAAATGCGATGACTACTTACAAGACAACCAGTTACAAAAAAATACAGCGATCACAACGAGGCAACAGCAAAAGGAGAGGCAAGGCTCAAACCCCTACTAGCCTCCTCTCAGCAGCAGCGGTACAAGAGCAGAGCTGCTGAGGGAGAGAGCAGGTCCTTTGACCAGAGGTCAGAGGTCGTGTCCTTGAAGGTCGATGAAAGGAATGTTTTGATTTTGACGAATTGAAGCCTCTAGCGGACTGACGCTGAGAGTAAAAACGCTTTCTCTCCAGGAGAAGCCAGGAGTGCAGTGCTTAATTTGTAAAAATACATTGGTGCCCCAGGCCCCTGTCAGGAGTCCGCTTCCGCGTGCAGCACCCATTGCCGATGTCAGCACTGCCAATTACAGTTTCAACTTAACTACTAACACTCCCATTCCTAAAAGTGCAACAATTCTGGCCGTCTCAGACCCCAAAGCTATAAGAATGGCTTTGGCAGCAGGTATTAATAATGTTTAATGTATATTGAATTGAGAAACAACTGTTGTTGTATTTGGCTCTAAGTTAGACAAACATCGCCAGCATGTGGCAACCTGTCATGAGTGCCGGTGCCAGTGCCGAGCACCGGAAACCACCTGCTCAAATTAAGCACTGCAGTGGTTTTAACCCCCTTAATGGATCCCCCTGCCCTGTTCCTGTTGTGAGGTGACGTCACCGCACTTGTAATGACTGGACGCAGGGGTAATGAACACAAACCTCTCTGAACTAGGGAGGCTCACAATGTCACTATTGACTGTGTGAGGTCACAGGAAGTGATGCCAGAGACCTTTCACTTCCCTCCCCGCTCAGGAAATGGGTCGATTTTACAAGTTGAGATGTGTTTGCTATGTAGGGCAGTTGAATGTAAATATATGTGCACGAGGCAAGTATGTATCTCTGAAGCACACAGATCTGGCCATCTGCTGCAAATAGAAAGCGGATATTGTTTTTGACAGTATAGAAACCAACATTTACATATTAATGCATGAATATGTAAACATTGAATCATTTGCATATTGTGAACTAATGTGAACTGTGCTTCAGGCGTGCTGCGCCGCTGCAGTTCGCCTAGCGCTTGCTGGGTTTCTGGGCACCAGACTGAGCTGCGCCAGATGTGCCTTGTGAAATGCACTGACTGTTAAGAGGCGCTTCACACAGCGGGAAAGGGCGAATTTACCATTCAAAAATCAAACCCCATGAATCTCACTGACTAAGCCACGCCCCTGAATTGGCCGATAGAAAACATACTATGACACAGCTTGTCGCGTCATCGTGATTTTTGTTGTTTTTGTTGCTATGACAGGTGGGAGTGTGGGTGGGAGAAGTTAAAAGCACCAGGGACCAGTGAGGGGGGTTAAAAGCATCACGGACAAGGCAGTGGAACAGGTCAAAAGCAACACAGAGAAGGGAGGGGGTTAAAAGTGTAACGTTGCCCACTCCGCGGCTCGGTACTGTTAGTAAGCCGCGACTCGTGGCCCCAGAGAACATCAGCCCACACAACTTGGTTCGTTTGGAGACCGCGCCCCCGAGTTGGCGGCTCCTTTTATTGATACCCCGCAGGCCACGCCTGGCCCGCGGATGGAGTTGGGCGGTCTCTTGACAACTAGACCGTGATACACTACATCCCTATCCAACTCGGTCAATGAAAACAAAATCACAACTCAAATAGTTCAGACATTTCAACCACATAGGTGGTGGTACTTGTGTGTCTTCCGCCTGCCGCCTCGGGACGTCTTCAGCAGGCGAAGTCCTTCAACCTCTGGCTAGGACGAGGATTCGGCCTCAGGCTGTACCGTTGCGGAGAGCATCGCAGTCGCGGACTGGTGGAAAGTCCGCTCTCTGGGGCCGTGCTGGCCACCGATCCGGTGATGGTCTCCGTGGTCTCTGGTGTCGGTGTAGGGGCGCCATCTGTTGGTCCCTCTATGTGCCTCCCGGGGTGTTCTGTCGGCACTTCCTTGAACCAGGACACATTACGGGATACTTCCTCTCCTCCTCTTTGGGCGGTTACCATGGTCCCACGATTCGCGGTGACTGTCCAGGGCTATGGTTCATAGTTCGTTCGAAATGTTCCTCCGGGCCGGCGGTCCTTCAGAAGGATGGTGGCCCCCCTGTGGAGTGTTCTCGGTGCGGCCCGGCGACGGAGACTTGCTCGTTGATTTCGGCGGGCTCTCCGTTCTTGCACGTCCTCGGCCTCCATTGAGGGTGGTGACTATCCCGGGCAGGTGGGAAGTAGATCTCTCCATGGGCCTTGAAACATCAGTGCCCGTGGGCTTCGCTGAGTGGTGCAATGTGGCGAGCTCCGGTATTCCCGCAGGAATTAGTGGAGTCGTTTTTCCGGGTCCGCTTGTTCTACGCCTGCAATGCGAAACACTTAGTGTGTGCATAAAACGTTCAACATCGCCATAAGCTTGCAGCCACTGAGGGGTTATCCGCCGGTGATGTATTCCTCTCTGTCTTAGGAAGGTGGCAAACTCGGCTCCTTGAAATGGCGGTCCGTTGTCGCTGCGGATTTCATGTGGGAACCCGAACATGGCAAACACCTTCTCTAGGATGGGTTCTATTTGGGCGAACGCTGTGGATGTTACTGGTTCTACAACGGGGTACTTCGAGAATGCATCCACGAGCACCAACGTGTGTTTCCCTCCGGGGAAACTCCCAAAGTCTATGCTTACTCTTGACCACGGGATGGTGCACGCGTCTTCGGTAATTACCGGAGCAGGCTTTTCTGGGCTGCTGGTCAACTGGCACAACGGGCATCGCTGGACATATTCTTCCACCATGTTCTCCAGCTCCGGGAACCAGACTTTCTCCCTCATTCTGGCTTCCATTTTTGAGATTCCTTGATGCCCTCCGTGGGCCAGCTGCGTCACCTTGTGCCTCAGGGCTCGCGGTATCACCAGCCTAGGTCCTCGGAGCAGGATCCCGTCGTTTGTGGCACTGAGTTCGTTTCGTATGTGCCACATTTTTGATGTGTGTTCTCGCTCTTCCGGACTCCAGGAGTTAGCTTGTCGCAGATAATTTGTCCACAATCCTTCTTGGACTGCTTTCAGGGTCTTGTTGTATACCGCATCAGTGGTGGCCGCCTCTTTGATATCCTCCAGGGTCATGTTTAGGGTACAGGCTGCTGTGGACACTAGGTGCACGTATTGTTTGACGTCTTCCGTGTCCTCCTGTGCTTCACCCGGGATGGGGTGTCTGGACAAAAAGTCTGTGGGGTTTTTGGCTCCTGGCCGGTATACCACCTCCATTTCATACGGTTGCAGCTGAACTGCCCATCTCTCGATACGCGGAGGTGGGTGAGGTGCCGTCCCTTTGAAGAGTGGCACTAGTGGTTGGTGGTCTGTGACCATCGTGAACGGCTGTCCTTTGAGGAATAGATGGAAGTGGTTGCAGGCCCACTTGATGGCCAGCGCTTCTCGTTCAATTTGAGCGTATCTGGTTTCGGTGGGTGTCAGGGACTTACTGGCGAATGATAATGCTGCCCAGTGACCTGGTTCGTATTCCTGGGCCAGCACGGTGCCGAGCCCTACTGGGCTTGTGCCTACGAGTACTTCCGTTCGCTTCGTTGGGTCGAAATATGCCAGCGTGGCTTCTCCTAGGAGGGCATCTTTTATTCCTTGGAACGGCTCCTCTTCTTTTTGCCCCCATTGCCACTTTGCATCCGATCGGGTTCCGCTCGAGTGGCCAATCCTGGGATGAATCTCCCGCAGTATGTTGCCATACCTAGAAAACTGCGCACTTCCATCGGTGTTGTCGGTGCGGGTGCGTTCTTGATTGATTGTGATTTCCTTGGGTCTACCTGGATTCCTTCTTGATTGAACACGTACCCAAAGAACTCTAGAGAAGGCTGGAAAAACTGGCACTTGTCCTTGTGTAAGGTCACTCCGTGTTCTTTGAGGCGTGTCAGTGTTTTGCGAAGGGGTTTGTAGTGATCCGCAGCCGTCGCCGAGTGTATCAGAATATCGTAACTGACGTTTAACACACCGGGTAAGCCTGACAACATTTCTCGTATCGTGTTTTGGAACACTTCCGCCGCTAAGGATATTCCGAAGTTGAGTCTTTTATATCTTCGTAGCCCCAGATGGGTGCTGAACCTGGGGATGTAGCGGCTTTCCTTAGATAACAGGAGCTGGTGGTATCCTGCGTTTAAGTCAATCTTTGAGAACCAGATTGACTTAAACGCAGGATACCACCGTTTACGTCTGCGATAATATCATCCATTGTTGGCGTGATATGGCGTTCCCTCAGTATTGCTTTGTTCGGCAACCTCATGTCGATACAGAGCCGTATGCGACACCTTTTCCGACACCTTTTTGATGACGCCTTGTTTTTCCAGGGTCTCTAGCTCTTTTTCTACTAGCGGCCACAGGTGGAATGGGACTCTCCTGTGTCGCAAGGCGACTGGGACAACTGTTTTGTCAAAGTGTAGTTTGACCGGGTCGCATTTGATGCGTCCAAGTCCTGGGAATAGCTCAGGGAATTGGTTGAGCAGCTCCTCTACTTGGTGGGTCTGGACTCTCCTTGCGAAAGAAATCAGTCCAAGGCCCTCTGCGGTATGGCTGCTTAGTAGGGTGTCTGCTTCCCTATCAATGACGTGGATTGTCGTCGTTACCTCAATGTCGTCTGCCTTGACGGGAACTGTGATCTTCCCTTCAATGGGAGAGGGGTGTCCGCTCCATAGGCGTAGATCTTGGTTTTGGATGGTGTCACTGGAGGGCAGGGCCTTAGGCGTCAATATTGTTGAAGGCCCATCACATTGTCTGTGGCCCCCGTGTCGATGACTGCTTTCACTTCCGTCCCCGCCACGTGGACCACACACGTTGGTTGGGGCCTGCGGCGTAACTTGAGTTCCCGTGCAAACGAGATCAGGTACGCTTCACCGTCGTCATTGTCCGACGAGTCTTCACTTGCCTCTTGGTATCTCCTGCCCTTCCTTTTTGAGTCTTCTGGCGACATTCCTTCTGTTACTGATAGTTGCCGCACTGCTTTTGTTGGGGGCCTTCTGTTTCGGAATACGCGGCCTCTGGTGCGTCTTCGGCATACGGAGGCAAAGTGATTGGGTATTCCGCAGTTGGTGCACGTTTTTCCTTGCGCGGGGCAGTCTTTTGCGGCATGTGGTTCATGTTCACAGTACCCACACCTTGGCTTGGTTCCTTCCGGCTTTGGACTTCTGAATGAGTCTCCTCTTGGCTTGACTCGGAGAGCGTCTGCCCGTTCTGTTTTGATCGTTTCGGACCGTCCCTGGGGTTTGATAAGTGCTTGGTCCATCTCGTTTGCTCTAGCTGCCGACAGGTCGTGTAACCTTGCTAGTACTAACATATCTTCGAGCGCGATCTTCGGTTGGCGCAGGATGAGCCCTCTCAACGTCTTGTCTCGGCACCCTTGGATCAGTTGCGCGTGTATCTCCTTTGGCTGGTCGTCTTCTGTACAGGTGCTGGCGAGTTCACGAAGCCTGGCATAAAATACGTCCATCGACTCCCCCTCTCTCTGCCGAGCTTGGCGCAATTTGAACCGTTCGAAATCTGGGTTCAACTGAGGATCAAAATGGGCGTCGAGGGCGGCCAACGCCGCGTTGTAATCGGCGGCTGCTCCTGTGTTGGGCAGGTGCTTGAATAGCTTGAAGATTTCTTCCCCTGCATAATGCAGGAGTAGGGATCTTTTCACTGTGTCTGTATCCCTTGTTGCGATAAAGTAGTTGTTGAGCCGTTCTATCCAAATCTTCCATCGGGGAGATGCTGTCATGGGGTCTTCCAGCTCACTGAACGCGGGTAGGACGCCTGATGCCGCGTGTTGGAGCGTGGGCCGGTACTGCTGCTTGCCCCGGTGCGGCCCCTGGGCCTGGTGCCGCCCCTTGGTCGTTGTCTCCCATTGTGCTTGGTGTAGGTTGCTCCCTTGTCCTAGTGGGGGAGGCAGTTTATCCTTCTCTTGTTTTTTTTTTTTTTTTTCCACAGCAGCCTCCCCTGGGACTCAGCTCTCTGTTGGTATGCCTTTGCTGGGGATAGTTTGGGCCTTGAGCTTGTTTGTGGCACTCTACTGCATTGGGCTGGCTGTCCTCGTGGGGTACACGTGTGAGGATGCACTCACCGTGTAACTTTCCACTCTTCTTGGCAATACTGCGAGGCCTAGTGCCTTCTGTGAGGCCTGGTGTGCGTGCACGCGCTGAGTTTTTGGCGTTCCGACACCCTTCGTGCTCCGATACACTCTTGGTTTCTCTCCTGTGCGCGGCGGGCGTTCTGCAGCTGGTGCGCGGGTCGTTTGATATCCCACCCTCGTCGCCAGTGTAAAGTTGCCCACTCCGCGGCTCGGTACTGTTAGTAGGCCGCGACTCGCGGCCCCGGAGAACACAATCAGCCCACACAACTTGGTTCGTTTGGAGACCGCGCCCCGAGCGGGCGGCTCCTTTTATTGATACCCCGCAGGCCACGCCTGGCCCGCGGATGGAGTGGAACGGTCTCTTGACAATTAGACCGTGAGACACTACAAAAAGCAACAAGGAGATGGGAGGGGAGGTGGTTAAAGGCAAAACAGACAAGGGGAGAAGGACAAGTGGGGTTAAAAAGCAAAAGAGACGGGGATGGGATGAAAAGCAGCATGGACAACAAGGGAAGGGTGGGCTTAAAACAACATGGACAATGGGGGGAGGAGGACATTTAAAGGCACCAGGGATAAGAGGGGAAGGAGATTAAAAGAAACAGGGACAAGGGGTGGGAGGGGGGCGTTACAAATAACACGGGAGGGGAGGGGGTTCAAAGCAACACGGACAAGGGAGGGGATTAAAAGGAACACGGACAAGGGAGGGGATAAAAGCAACACAGACAAGGGAGGGGAGGGGCGTCGTGACCTTCCTCCGCCCCCCCCCCCCCCCCACCGCGTTGGAAGCTACAATAGTGGGGATGGAGGGTTGGTGGGGCTCTTTATGGGCCGCTTCTGCCTGCAACTTGGCAGAGCATCTCATAATTAGCAGTACAGGGAATACAGCATAAACAGAAGAACAAACAGGGCCAGGAAAAACGAACGTTGGGTAAACAGAATAGGGAAAGGGAGAAGAAATGTTGAATAGAATGTAGGGAATGAGTAGAGGGAAGGAGGGCTGAGTAGGTGGATGAATGACTGGGTGGATGAATGGGTGGCTAGATGGATGCATACATGAAAGAATGAGTAAAAGGGTAGGTGGATAGACAGGTGAAGGGATGGCCCAGTAAATGGATGGATGGATGACTGGATAGATGGATGGGTGAGAGAATGAATGGACAGGTGGATGGACAAGTCAAAGGATGGCACAGTAAAGGGATGGATAGGTGAATGAATGGATAGGACATGTGGAAGGACAGTAAAGGGATGGATAGGTGAATGAATGGATAGGACATGTGGAAGGACAGTAAAGGGATGGATAGGTGAATGAATGGATAGGATATGTGGAAGGACAGTAAAGGGATGGATAGGTGAATGAATGGATAGGACATGTGGAAGGACAGTAAAGTGATGGATAGGTGAATGAATGGATAGGACATGTGGAAGGACAGTAAAGGGTTGGATAGGTGAATGAATGGATAGGTCATGTGGAAGGACAGTAAAGGGATGGATAGGTGAATGAATGGATAGGACATGTGGAAGGACAGTAAAGGGATGGATAGGTGAATGAATGGATAGGACATGTGGAAGGACAGTAAAGGGATGGATAGGTGAATGAATGGATAGGACATGTGGAAGGACAGTAAAGTAATGGATAGGTGAATGAATGGATAGGACATGTGGAAGGACAGTAAATGGGCAGAGGAAAGGATGTCAGAGTAAAGTGGCTAGATGGATGAGTGGGTGAAAGGCAGCCGTGGTCCGTGCAGGTTACAGCGGTGGGCCGTGTGGGGGTAATTTCGAGGGACGATGCGGAGGAAAAATTAAATAAATAATTCATTTTACCTCGGCATCGTCCCTCGAAATCCCCCCCATGCAGCCCCACCGCACCACCGCTGTTACCTGCACGGACCACGGCTGGTGAAAGGATGAGCGAATATATGGCAGAGTGTGTGGAAGAGTGATATGATGGCAGAGGGGATGGCTGGATGGCAGAGGGGATGGCTGGATGGCAGAGGGGATGGATGGATGGCAGAGGGGATGGCTGGATGGCAGAGGGGATGGATGGATGGCAGAGGGGATGGCTGGATGGCAGAGGGGATGGATGGATGGCAGAGGGGATGGCTGGATGGCAGAGGGGATGGATGGATGGCAGAGGTGATGGCTGGATGGCAGAGGGGATGGATGGATGGCAGAGGTGATGGCTGGATGGCAGAGGGGATGAATGGATAGCAGAGGGGATGGATGGATGGCAGAGGGGATGGATGGATGGCAGAGTGCATGGGTTGATGGAATGAGATAAGATTCAATGATGCATGTAAGAATGAATGGATGTAAGAATGTAAAGATGAAATAATGGATATCAGTGGGTGGATGGAAGGGTGAAAGAATGAATGGATAGATGCCTGGATGGAAAACACAGGGGGGCTTTTCTTGAGAGGGATCGGCTCACTTGCTTTGTGCCATAAGAGCTTTTATTTTAAAGTGGGCGGTTCTTTAATCTTCTGGCTCCTTCCTTGCCTGGATCCTTCGCCAAGAACAGCTCAACTTCATGGGTCAGACTGTCTGGGCCAAAAGCCTTCTCTGAAATAGGTTTATTCAGGTTCAAATTACAAACCATAATAGCCGAGGCAGTGTTAACAGCATCCAGAGTGAATGCAACACTTTCCTATGTACATAATTATAAAAATAATCAACATTAATAAAATCTATCTGTCATTTCCATACAAGTTCAGTTACTGCTCACATCAGGACTGTGGCCTCTCCCTACTCCCCTCCCACCCCGCCCCACTTCTCTGTTCCCCACAGAATATGCACATTTAGGCTTGAGGGATCAGAACAGCTTTTAAGGTAAAGCAATTTTTAATTAGGGATGTGTGAAATCCACATAATTTGATTTTGCATAACTTTCTGCAAAAATATTTGAAATTACACGTACATTTGCGAAGTGCAAATCTTTCATTTAATGATGCAGTTTGAAATGGCATCCTCGCGTTAATTTGTTCTGCAAGGACTCATTTCGTGATAAAAATGGCACAAAAAACATGCCCCGAAAAACACCAACTCCCATTCTGGCGGTTCCTGTGCTATGATTAGGCAGCAAACAGCAGCATAAGTGTGTGGTGTGGCATAATGGCGGAAAGTCGTTTTACCGTTTTTATATGAAATCCCTTCAATTATATGAATTAGGTGACGTCATTTAAATTTCAGCTGGGACCTAGTTTGATGGTAGATCAGCGTTTGCAGAGCTGTCCTTTACATTAAACGTGTACTACAGGCTCTGGTAGTAATTGTAGGAAGGTGGAATCTGACTGCATGGTTGCCCCCTCTTTTTTCCTGGTGTTTTGCTGGTTTTCGACTTAGTTTGGAGGTGATCCTGCTATTCAGGACCCCAGCCTATCTGCTTTCCCCTTTAAATAGATAACCAGTACTTTGGGTACACTCCAGATTGGATTCTGAGGTACCCTTATAAGTTCCTAGTATATGGTATACTATGTACCCAGGGCATAGGTACCCCAGAGGCCTACCAGGGTCTGTAGCATGTATTATGTCACACCTGGGAAGCCTTCCATAATGACACAACAGGACTGCTACAACAGCCTGTGTAAGGTGGTGCATGCACCCCTTACTGATATATAGGTTCACTATATCCCTTCATATCACTTCACATATAAACCTATCAGTCACCCTTATGGCAAGCCTTACCAATCCTGAAGGCAGTGTGCTGGGTTTTATGTGAGAGGGTGCCCATGCATGAGCAGAGTCCCTTTGCAGCCTTCAGAACCTTTATTTCGGGGTTGTTTGTGATGCAGCCAAACCATATACTCTTAAGTGCATTATAACCAAACGGTAAATGCTAACTTTGGAATGTCTGCATGGAAACATGTCGTGTTTGGTGTCAAACACCTTGGAATCATACTCCCACACTAGTAATTGGTGTGGGAGTATGAACCCAACCTTCTAGAGGGAAAGACATGACAGCACCGGTATACCCGGTACCAGCTAACAGAGCCCTGGCATCACAAAATTGATGCTGCCAGCCACAGACACGAGTGAGTCTGCCCTCCTGCTGCTGGATGAAACTCTGGCAGGGGAGGCCTGGACAATAGGATTCCTGTCACAGGGAGGTGTGACCACCTCCCAGACAGACTTTAGTGTATTGGGGCTGGGTGGGTGCACTCCAAAAGTGCTTTGAAATCTGCACTGGAGGCACATTTGGTGTCCTTGTGCATAGTCCAGCTCAAACCGGTTGCAGGGGCTACCAGCCCCTGCTCCAGCATAAAACTGGACAAAGGAAATGGGTGTAGCCACCCCTCTATACTGACCCTCCCATAGGTGGGTCCCTAGAGTTTGCCCCACCCCTTCCTTGAGTATAAGATTGGAACCCCTGGCAACAGGACTTTAGATTACACCTGGACGAAACTCTGATACTGAATCCTGGAACTTCGACGATCTACTTTGAACTAGATGACTGAAGAATTGGAGTAAAGGAGTTACTCCCCTGCAAGGCAGGCACCAAAGACACATCTGTCCGGTTTGCATCTCCGAAGCTCCTGCCGGACTCCGAAGAATTTTGCAACACAGGAGGTGGGTTTCCGTGGTCTTAGAGGTCGATCAGTGCCCACAGCAAGTCTGAGGCCCGTATGCCTCGTGGCGACCGTGCAACCTGAACCATTTGCAGAAGCATCAGCTTTCCAATGACTCCTGCAGCTGAGCTTTGGGTTACTTGTAGCCCTGACCCGAGCAGCATTTGCAGTAAAGATTTCCCGCCTACACTCCACAAGTGTTCTGTGAGCTGGCCCTTGAGTTTTCTCTCGAGGTCCCTTCGCGATCCCTGGTCCGTCGACTGGTGGGTCCCTGTAAAGGCAACTTTAACTTTAATTGGGCTTACCTGGTTGCTCCAGAAGTGCCCTGACTCTCCATTGCTTGGGGAGTCCCCAGGACCTTGCTGGTCCGCACCGAAGCATCTTTTCTCTTCCTGCGTGGGTTGCTGTTGCCAAGGCTTGTTGGGTCCAATCCGGGCACCGACACCGCAGCACTCGGCATCCTTCGTGGGACAGCTCGAATCCAGCTCCTGCTTGTCATCGACGCCTCCTGGTCCTCGTAGCTGCAGTCCAGCTTCACCTCTTCGCCCCTGAAACACCCAACATCGGTGGGCATTCGTCTATCGTGCCCCAGGTCACTGGCAAGTGACCCAGACTCTGTCCCCTTTGCTCCTCTCAGGTTCTTCTGATCTTTGATCCATGCTTGGATCACACCGGCCACTTTTCTCTTTCCACAGCAGGAGCACTTTGCAGCAGATCGCCATTGAAATCAACAACGATTTCCGACACCATTTGACACCTCTGCACCCGGCTTCCCTGGGTGAGGTAATTCAAGTACTCCGGTGCTCCCGTGGGTGCTGGCCCTAGCACCCCCTAAGTCTAAAGGGGTTTGCTCAAAGTCCTCTCCTAAGTGACCTTTACCTCTAAAATTCCAACCGCGACTTTCCCATAGAATAGCAGGGGGCTCGCACCTGTGTTCTCACACTGCACACGTCCCCCGTGGGTTTCCTGTGTCACTACCTTGGGTGGTTCCTTGGGGTCCCACTGATTCTACGTGCTCTAGGCACTGTGTCTAGTCAAGTCGGGGTTCTTATACCACTTTCTTAATATATGGTTTTGTCCGCCTCTAGGGCTCATTGTATATTGTGCTATTTACTGTCATTTTAGAACTGTATTATTGTGTATCTTGGACTCTAATCTCATAAAGAGATTAGTAGTGAGTGTTTAGAAATAATACATATATTTTTTATATACGTTGTGTGGTTCTCCTTTCATTTAGTAATTCAAGAGTTTATAATGTGGTAAACCAAGCTGCTTTACACTCCTTCAAGACTTAGCCTGAAGGCTGCTCTCCATAGCTACCACTAGGATAGCTTTCAATAAAGTTTGTCTTTAACCTCTCACCATAAGGGTTGTTTGGACTGACACAAGGTGCCCACTAGAACTAGTGGACAGCATATATCAGGCCACCTTCTCACATTGGTGTGCAGCAGTTGGATTCAAGCTTGCTATTGCTTTACCAGATAATCTCTTTGAGTGACTAACTGAAAACCACTATAAGTACATAGGTACATATAAATCAAGTCTAGAATAAAGTAAGTTCTACTGAACTTGAAGTTGGGTTAGCAAAGGGACCAGCACACCCCTTTTACCCAACTCAAGAGAATCTAGTAGGTCTCACTAGGTTAGGTAGGTGCAACTCCTCACTACACTAGTATGTCTTCAAGACCTGAAGCCAGTGGCTCCTTGTCATCCAAGTATGACCATCTCACATTCATGGAATTGAGAAACATGTGTACAGCTAGGAAGTTGAAGACAGGGAGGAGTGCAAACACTCAACGCCTCATGGAGGCTCTGCTGTTAGATGATCTCAGAAAGACCCCAGGGCCTGATGAGGGAGGCAGGTTAGGTGGGACAGCAGTAGAGGAAAGGTCAAGAGTTGACAACACCTATGACCAGGACTCTGAAGCTGACCAGGAGGATCAAGATGATTCTAACCTGGAAAATCCAATCCATCCTGAAGGTGAGGGAGAAGGCCTCAGTGGCCCTCTCTATACCCCACCTGGAAGGGTCGGCGATGTGCCAAGAAGATCAAGATCTCCTTCACTGGAGTCTAATCATTCTGGTGCATCTGGAGGGACCCCTGTCTCTCATAGGACCATTTTCCCCCAGAAGGGGGAGTCCTCTTATGAGAGAAAAAGCAGACTGATCCAGTTTGAGGAAGATAAGCTTAGGATAAAGAGGGAACAGTTAGCATTGGACAAGGAATCCCTGGAGCTCCAGAGAGCTTCACGTAGATGGGGCTAGAGCCCCATGGTGGCAGCAACAGTGTCCCTAGAGGTAGAGAACATACTCATGACCATAGGAAGCTGAACAAGATTGTCCCACCCTACCAGAGTGGGAATGACATCCACAAATGGATAACTGCCCTGGAAAAGGCCTGTAAAGTACAGAGGGTCCCTCAGGAGCAGTGGGCAGCAATCTTGTGGCTCTCTTTTGCAGACAAAGGTAGAGATAAGCTCCTCACTGTTAGAGAAGAGGATGCTGACAATTACAAAGTCTTGAAGAGTGCACTGATAGATGGATTTGGCCTAACCACTGAACAGTACAGGTTGAAGTTCAGGGATACCCAAAAGGTGCAGACTCAAGACTGGGTTGACTTTGTAGATTGTGCTACCAAGGCTCTGGAAGGTTGGATACATGGCAGCAAAGTGCATGACTTTTTAGGATTGTACAATTTGATTATGAGGGAGCAGATCCTTAATAATTGTCAAAACCAGCTTTTACACCAGTACCTGGTGGACTCTGATCTGACTTCTCCCCAAGAGTTGGGAAAGAAGGCAGACAATTGGGTCAGAGCCAGAGTAAAGCCAAAAACTAGGCATGGACGGTAAATTTTGTTCCGCTCGCGGAATTTGCGATATTTTGACATTTTCGCGTTCCGCGGAGAGCGCGAAAATCTCAAAACTTTCGCAACCTGCCGCGAAACAGAAGTATTTTTATTGTTCGCGCTTTAAAAATGCATTCTCGCGCGCGCGGTCACGACTTACCGGGTCCCTGCGTTCGCCGATGAGATTTCCTGTCCGTTCGCGCGCGCCACAAGATGTTGGATTGTTGGTAGCCAGTCGCGCTATCCCGCGAGAGCTTGCGATCGCGAACACGTCATTGCGATCGCGAACAGGAAAGTGAGCAAGATGGCCGCACCCATTAGCGACCGCATGGGCAAGTTGGAGATATATTTCCCCGCGAGCACGCAAAACACATCGCGAACGGGCGGGAAAAACAATCTCTGCATCTTCGCGAAAGTTTCGCATGCTTGCGGAGATTTTGTGCAATTTCGCGATAATTTGCGAAAGTCACTTTCGCAAATTCCGCCCACCCTTACCAAAAACACAGGGTGGTGACCCGAAGAAAGATTCTTCCAAGACCCAAGAGAAAAGTGGGGATACGTCTAAAGATAAGTCCACTACAGGGCCCCAAAAGTCCTCTTCTGAGGGTGGACCCAAACTCCTTCCTTCCCTTAAAAGAAACTCTTTTGCCATGTGTGCGAAAAGCCTGACCACTGGAAAAATTATCCCAGTTGCCCTAGGGTTGGCAATAAAGAAAATGTTCTTCCAAGTAATACTACCACTCCTGGTACTACAAGCAGTAATCCCCCAGGTGGTGGTAGTGCACCCAAAAAGTTAGGTGCATTCTCATGGGAAACAGAGGTGGGCCCTAATTTAGAGAGGTCTCCCTCACAGGCATCCTAAGTCTGTGATGGTGGCATGGGATTTGCCACCTTTACTATGAGTTCCAATACTTTGGGCAAGTATAGACAGGAGCCCTTAATCAATGGTCAAAAAGCTTTGGCATTCAGGGACACAGGGGCTAGTGTCACCAAGGTGACAGGGAAACTAGTCCCCCCTCAACAGCTTTTACCTGAGTTCAAGTACCAGGTGACCAACATTGAAGGTATCAGAACAGATCACCCAATGGCCATAGTCAATCTCAGCTGGGGAGGGGGTCACTGGCCCAAAGCGTGTGGCAGTGTCCCCAAACTTAGCAAAACCAAAGGGGATGATGGACAGAGTGTTGAACATTGCAAGCACTCACCTCCAGTCAACTGATCTGGGTTTAATCCATCATCATTCTTTAGCTCACTCCGCCACCCCAGTTCAGACATGGCCATATGCAAATCAGTCTGACCCTGTGCCTCATGGGAACAGTCCAGCCCGAACTGCCAAGCCATGTCTTCCCTGGACCGGAAACAAGCATCCTGGGACAGGTTTCTGGCTAATCAGCCGTCATCAGCCAGGCAAGCTTGAATTCAGTGGAAAAGTGACCAAGAGACCCATGTCTGGGCATACCCTGCCAACTTAGGGCGAACAAAGCAAAACCAAAGGGGATGATGGACGGAGTGTTGAATATTGTAAGCACTCACCCCCAGTCAACTGATCTGGGTTTAATCCATCATCATTCTTTAGCTCACTCCGCCACCCCAATTCAGACATGGCCACATGCAAATCAGTCTGACCCTGTGCCTCATAGGAACAGTCCAGCCCGAACTGCCAAGCCAGATCCTCCCGGGATCGGAAACAAGCATCCTGGGACCATATCTAACCAGCTCGCCTTCGAGGAGGGGACCTCATGATTGAGAGGAGGAGACCTCTTTAGTATGTAGAGAGAGCACATCTAACCGGCTCAACCTCGAGGAGGGGACCACATGCTCGAGAGGAGGAGACCTCTTTAGTATTAGAGAGAGAGCATATCTAACCGGCTCGTCTTTGAGGAGGGGACCTCAACCTCCAGAGGAGGAGACCTCTTTAGCACGTAGGGAGAGCACATCTAACCGGCTCATGCTCAATGAAAAGACCTCTACTTGAATGTGAAATGAAATTCCTCTTAATATAGACCCAACGTTCAGCATTAGCAGCGCTCCATATCGTGGGGTGACACCCTGTTTTGAGAGACATCTCCCTCATCTTCGCGTTGTTTGTTGCCCTCTTAAACTTTGGTTCTCAGCAGGTCCCTGGCCCAATGTTCTTCGGCTGGGCGGGAGTGAGATCTGCTGGTGTTTGCGGTTTCTCGTGGCCATTCATGGAGAGAGCGCCTAGACGTCCCCTGAACAGCGAGGCAACCTTCCTTAGCAGTCGGCGAGGCTGCTGCGAGGAGGTTCATTACCCCGCACGTGCGTGTTCGCGGATTCATAGCAGCCTATTGTGCTAGGCGTTAGCTGCGCCATCTGAGCAGAACGTGCGCGCAGATCTGTCTCCCAGCAGCGGGAAGCAGCAAATGTGGAACATGTCATAAGGTAATTAAATAAGGGCTCTGTAATCACTTCCCTCGCATGTAAATGAGGCAGCATTACTTATTCATTGCTCCTTCTGCTTCCAAATGTGCAGTGTGGAAAATTACCTCAGAGCGCGCGGGCTGCGCCGGGACTGAACATGGCTGCGGTGAGCTGTGGCGGGGTCTCTGAGGGCCACGATACCCCATGGCCTCTGGAATCCTCCCAGACCTCTCACTGATATGACCAAATACAGCTAATTGAAACCCGGCTCCAGGAAGAAGAGGCTGGGCCTTCTAGCAACGCCGAGAACTCTGCAACTCCTACAGCCCAAATCTAGCGAAGTCCACATGATGTGGGATTCAGTGTGCTGCAAAAACACAATCATCTTGTCTGCTCACAAGCCTCAAAACCCAAAATATAGAAGACCTAAATAACACATGATTCTGAAACCGATTAACACCGAATTCAAGTGACCCACAGAAACACAATAACAAGAAGGGCTTCTACCCATGAGTTATTAATGCCAGGGTTCTCAATGAACAATGGTCCAGAAAACAGGCTGGCCACAAAAACAGAAATCACAACACCAGTCCAGTACAGCAAAGAATCAGATACCGACAAAGGCTGCACCCCAAAGTGTTCTGATAACAACGACCTCCAAAAAGCACAGCCATATTGCATTCAAAAGAGTCCAATACACCATAGTTCAAAACATAAATTCCAATAGCCACAAATCCTGAATCCCAAAAGACCCAGACGTCCACAAGCCACACAAACCGTAAGATCTCATCACACTAAGTCTGGGAAGCCGGTAGATTAAAATGCCCAGAAGTTACCAAAATCAAACTCTTGATTCCCACAAGTCCTGAATTCCTAACTATCCTGACAGTCACAGGTCTCAAAAATACAAATACTTACACCCACAAGTCCTGAGATCATGTCCAAAGGTCGGTTCTTTCGTTATCAGAATGCTTGAATCCAAGTGGTCCTGATGTGCACTTGTAGTATGCCCAAGGTCCCCCGTTTCACACATCCCCAGTCCATAAAAACCCTCTTTAATGCCAAGTGTTCAATACGAATGTATGACGTTACAACGCATACATTTACAACGCATGCCTTTACAACGCAGTTTTTACATCGCAACATCCTTTACAACGCATTCTTTTACATCGTATGCCATTACATCGCATTTTCAGAAACTACCTTTACAACGCATTCCATTACATCGCATTATACCTTTACAACGCATACCATTACAATGCATACCATTACATCGCATTTAAGGCAAGTGTTGGATAGTATAGGGGTAATAATTACTATTCTAACTCCAGTGAGTGCAACAGTAGGGTAAGTGTTGGATAGTGTAAGGGTTCTATGCGTTGTAATGGAATGCATTGTAGTGACATGCGTTGTAATGACATGCATTGTAGTGACATGCGATGTAATGGCTGCATTGTAATGACATGCATTGTAGTGACATGCGATGTAATGGCTGCGTTGTAATGACATGCGATGTAAAGGATGTTGCAATATAATGACTGCTATGTAAAGGTAGTGCGATGTAATGACTGCGTTGTAAAGGTTGTTTTCCGTTCAATACAAATTAATCCAGAAACATAGATACCAACAATTGGTAAGTCCTTAGAGGACTGAATACCCCCAAAGATCTGAAAACTGATGCCCTGAATGCGAACAGTTCTTAAAAACCCTACTGACACCAATGACACAAGTCTCCCACATCAGAAGTCTTAACACCCTCAAATTCTGAATCACAAACGTTCCCAAAACTTATAAATGCTAAACCCTAAGAGGGCGTGATGCCCTCCAAACTCAAAGTACTATCAATCCAGAAAGACCTCATACCCCCTCATAGCCACCAGCTCTGAATGTATGTGGATTGCTACTTCCAATGACTTGCTGCTTAATCTGAGCAACTCAGAGCTACAGGTTAGAAGTTGTAAGGCAAATCTTGACACATTTACAGAAGGTCAGATGTGCTATTTCAAAATGCAGATGCAAGGGCACGGATTTATAAGGAGACATAGTCTGGACTGACCAGCACCTCCAACTCATATTGCCTTGGTAAAATCAGGGAACCTTTATCAGCTGGCTGAGCGGAGGGATCTCCTAGGTCAGGCTGAGCGGAGGGATCTCCTAGACCAGGCTGAGCGGAGGGATCACCTAGGTCAGGCTGAGCGGAGGGATCTCCTAGACCAGGCTGAGCGGAGGGATCTCCTAGACCAGGCTGAGCGGAGGGATCTCCTAGACCAGGCTGAGCGGAGGGATCTCCTAGGCCGGCGTTTTTTTACTTTTGACTTCTGTGGACCCCCACTGAATAATTACTGGATTCAGAGGACTATCACCCAGTCATTATTGGAAGAAGGGGACCCCCTGCATAAGTAGTTATTATGGTTTGGACCTCAAAAGAATAGACCAAAATGCAAAAAGCAGTATACACTAAACAAATGCGTAAATATTGAAATATTCTGAATGATTCACAATCAAATATAGACAAAGCTTTCAAATTGTCATTGTTACTTCCTTATTTGTATGTACTTTGTTAATTTTAATTGATTCATTTTAACATTATTTAATGTTGTCAAACAGTCGCGGAGGACCCTTTGAGTAGGCCTTGCGGACCCCTAGGGGTATTCAGACCAGATGTTCACAACCACTGTTCTAGGCCGCTAGCAGTCCCCTCTTTGTCATGCGGATGGTCATTCTTAAGCAAATTTCAATTGAAATAAATGAAACAGTGACCAAGATGGGGCTACCAGCAGGCTAACTCGGGATACGGGCTGCTACCACCACCGCGGGGTGCACACGAGAGTGATGGGGACCATGAAGCGGGGCTGTTGGGATTCCATAGATCAGGAAAGGTCAATATGTATAAAAACCCATCAACTGCTGTCGCTTCTGTGTATTTCATAGGGAAAGGGACAGCAAAAAGGAGGTCTGGATTTTTGGTCACAACTACATTTCGAGGACCGACGAGCGGATGATTGGAAAAGGAGAAAACATTAATCTGAGACTGACGAATACTGGGATGAAAGGTCTGGGATGGACGGCTCCAGGTCCTCCTGAGTGACGTGGAGGTGATGACGCTGCATGAGGGGCAGATGTGGTGGTGGGGCTTCTGAGACACAATGACCTGACTGCATCAGGCAGGAAGTAGCTACTGACAGACAGGAGAAGGGGTCTCGTTGAGGTGGTGAGGCTGATCGCCGCAGCAACGATTACATGGTCAGAGATCATCCAATGGAGAGGGGCAGCGCCCACAGCACCACAGAGAAACCACAAGAAAATTGAACATTGTGATGGGCGGATCCTGCAAAAGCATGGGAGGGGTGGGCATAGGGCATGGCCTGAGGACGGTAGAATCCTACCACCAGGATGGGGCGTACCTACACGGGTTAGGAAGGGTAACCTTCCTACTGAATGTGAAAGGCGCCCTGGGGGTGGGAGGGTGCCGCTGGAACGACAAAAGAAAGGGGCAGGCCTGAAGGCGGAAGCTGCAAGGGAGCAGCAACCCTCAGACCACATGGCGGCATCAATGGGAACCTGCCTCAAAAAGACCAATGAACAGGCCAGTGATCAGATCACAAAGACCAAAAGGGAGAACGTTTTTCTTATTTTGAATAACAACATTCATAGCTTGCTTACAAGTGGCTTCCTATATGTAGGTCTGCAAAAATATGGCATGGGAATGCTTGTAATACTATTAAGTTTGAAGTCCAGGCAAGGGGTTTCTTCCCCATTCCAAAATGGCGACAGTGTCAGTATCCGTTACTACATGATCCGGAGGAAGCCACACGTGAGAATCAATGAAGTGTAGAAGACCAGGGCTTAAACTCTCTCAGATGGTGCCGGACATTCTTTCTCTGGATCCGGGGGACGAACGGCGATCATGGACATTGAGGAGTCACGCTGGATCATTTTGGAGTTACTTGGATTTGTGGACAGAAGATGACAAGGACCGTGGGCCCGAATATGTAAAACTAGAAGAGGGACTGAGTTTCTCTTACTTTGGAAGCGGGGGGGCGGGTTGTGGGAAACAAGCAGAGTTGATTGTATCTTCTGATAATGTTTCCTTATTATTTTAGGTAATTATTGGTTCTCGGTGGCTGTTGACGGCATGGCATTGTACTCTTTCTGTTTTACTCATCCATAAGTAAATGTATTGCTGCACGGGCGACTGAACCAGCCTAGCCCACACCACAGCACTGAAACATCCCGGTGTATAAAATGTATGTAGCAAGTGGAAAAGTAGCACACGTGTGGTGATACTTCAGGATACAGACGCACTGTGATGTAAGGGGTGATGCTGTTGGAATGGGGAGGAGAGGGGATTCGAGGCTGGTGCTCCTTCTGCTGGAATCCGCTGGAGGTTACTGTTGTTGTACTGAGAACTTGCAATGAAGTGAAGAGAAAAGCAACAAGGATTGTGCTTGGTTACTATCATTGTTGGCGACGAGGGGCTCTGTGCAGAGGGCAGCGATTGATGAGGTAACCTCCACCTCTGGAAAAACGCTATTTACACGTTGAGGGAATAGCGCTACATGGACATGTGAAACGCGACTGCTCAAAGCTGAAACAACAAAGTTTAGGAGAAGATTTTTAAAACTGGAAAGGCTACTATTAAGTGTTTTAGATATTTCTTTTAGATAGTTATTTTGAATAATTATTTTAGATAATAGTTTTAGTTAGATTTTCAGTTTATTATGTTGGTCTGTTATTTTAGTATTTTATGGTAGTTTGTTAATTTACTATTCTTAAAGGTATGGTGGAACAAAGTATGTTAGAACCTCCCAGTTTCTTACCAGTGCCTGGGGATCCCACAATTCCTTGGAAAAGATGGAAGAACATTTTCTTCACCTATATGTTAGCTATAGGTGGAAATAAATATGGTTCGGTATGAAAGCAAGCTATTCTCTTGCGCCATATAGGGTGGCAGGTAGAAGAATTTATGAAGAACTTCCTGAGATTTCGTTAGGAATGGGAAATGGCCAGCCAACGAATGCATCTGCGTGATGTGTCACTACAAATGCTGGAGAAGCTCTTCACACCCAAAGTGAATGTGGTTTTCGAGAGACATAGGTTTTTTGTAGGGTACAGGGATAAGCTGAAGACTTAATGACCTATGTTGTTTCTTTGTGTGGTTTGACAGTAACTTGTGATTTCCAGAACCTAATTGTCTTTAATTCAACATTAGATCGTTACGTGGACAAACCATAAGAATGTAAAAGAAAAATTGCTATCTAACGATGCAACCTTAGAGGAATCCATTCAGGGTGCAAGGAGCATGGAACACACTGCTGAGTAAGGGAAATTGATATGCGGGCAAACAGTACTAGGAGCACAGAGAAAGAAACTACGATAGAAGTGAAAGAAGTCAGAAAAGAGAATTTAAAGAAACCTGTTGAGTATGAAATTCTACCATTCCCCAGCCTGAGGAACGTAGGACTGTGACACGCTGTAGGTGTGGGACTCCAGGACACATTAGCTCTAGTTTTACTTGTGGAGAAAGAAACGTAACGTGTAGATCTTGTGGAGAGAAAGGACATTTAGTGAAGGTTTGCCGATCAAAAGGGAGAGTACAGAATGCTAGTGCCAAAACTGTTGAGGATCAGAGTGATTATCAGGAAGAAATATTATTGACTATAAATGAAATAGAAGATGATGCTGAGCAAAGGAGCAACTGTGTCAACAAAGACAGTATTAAAAAAGAGAGTTCAGAAAAATGGGAGCAGCCACATTGTGAAATGACATTACAAATGGTGAAAGTTAATGTATTGGCTGATTCAGGGAGTTCGTTCACTTTAATCTCTCAGGATATGTTTGGAAAAGAATTGGGGGCAGAAATGAAAGATTTGCAACAATCTGATATGAAAGCAGCATGGTATTGTGGCAAGAGGATTCATATACGAGGGATGCGGTAGATGGACATATTTTTCAAACAGAAGGGGGTGCAAAGGAGAGTCTACATAGCCAGCGAGGGTTCAGATCTGTTGAGTTGGCACCACGAGAAGTATTTAAAAATAGTGCTTGACCCCAGTGCCGAAGAGCCAGTCATGGTAATAGAACCAGTGATTGAAAGTGAAATTGTGAAACACGAGGTGAGGATTGAGTCGGGCAAGAGATTGATAGAAACGTTTCCGCAGGTGTTCTTTGAGAAGTTGGGTATAATAAAGAAGTACAAGCACAGGATAATCCTTAAAAAGCATGGTACGCCTGTCGTGCACAAAGTGAGGGGCGTACCATATTTAATGAGAGAACCACGTCAACAAGAATTGAATAGGCTACCGGAGGAAAAGATCTTTGAGCCGACTGAGTCGTCTGAATGGTTGGTTCCCATTGCTGTCACCCCAAAATAAAGGAAATAAAATGTGCCTATGTATTGACTTGAGGGATCTTAGCAGAAATATATGGGTGGAAAGGTAGCCATTACCCAACATTGTGGAGATGCTGAGCATGATGGGTGGTGGTAGGGTGTTTCATGTTGGCTATGTCAGCAGCGTACCATCAGGTAAATTCACATCAAAAATCTTGTCCTTTGACTTTCTCTGTTGCACCACTAGGGCCATATCGATACCGAAGACTGCCATTTAGCTTGGCATTTGCCTCTGCTGTGTTCCAGAGGCTTATGCAGAATATTTTTCATGGTATGCAGAAGGTATTATGTTTCCAGGATAACAGCATGGTGGTGGGGAAATTGTTTACAGAACATGATCTGTTGTTGGAGGAAGCATTGGAGAAAACTGCAAGTCGTGGACTAACCATAAAAAAGGAGAAGTGTCAACTGAGGTTGAAATAAGTAAATTATTTGGGTGATGAAACCAGGGGCGTAACACAGGCCCCCGCATCCCCCGCGGTGCGGGGGGGCCCCCAAGCTCCAGGGGGCCCCCTCAGCACTGCACTTCGGCCGGGGAGCTCCAGATAGAGTCCGGAGGGGGCCCCTCCACGTACCTTGCAGGGGGGCCCCCTCAATTATCGTTACGCCACTGGATGAAACGTCCATGAATAAGACCTGAGAAATTATTGTGAGAGCTAACGAGGATGCTTCTCAACCCACTAACAAATAAGAATTAACATCTTTCTTGGGACTTGCTTAGTTTTGCTTGAAATTTGTGTCCAATTTTGTGGATGTGGTTGAACTATGAGGGTACTGTTAAAGAAAGGAAGTGTGTTTGAATTGGTTCCAGAGTGTGAAGCTGCATTTGTCAAGATAAAACAATCTCTTACTTATGCACTAACATTGGGACATTTTGTTACCAGTAGGAAAACGATTGTATCAGCAGATGCTTGTAACGTAGGTCTTGGACGGTATTGACCCTAAAGGGTGAAGAGGGGGAAAGGATTATAGGATTTGCTTCCTCACAACTACAAGGAGTGGAACAATCCTATTCTGCCATTGAGAAAGAGGCGTTAGCCTGATGTTGGGGAATGAACCACTTTAGATATTATATGTAGGGTTTGCCCTTTGTGCTCAAAACTGATCACATACCTCTTGTGCACATTTTCAAGTGTCAGAGGGGTTGGGAAGGAAGAGTGACACCCTGGATTTCAAGATGGTTAATGTATGTGATGGATTACAACTTTGTTGCTGAATATGTAAGAGGTGAAAGAAATCTAATTGCCGATTGCTTGCAAAAAATGCCGGTGGAGGAGGTTTCTTTTACACAGGAGACAGAAACCCAAGTGCTTTGTGTGGAAGGAGAATTTGCCCTTGGGCAGGAAGAGTGGAGGGAAGCTATAGCAAATGACAAGGAGTTTGAGGAAGGGTGGGAGTGACGTGGTCACGGTTCTCCAGGTTCTGGATGAGATGTGCTGGTGCGTGTAGTATGCTCCTAAGACCTGCCAGTCCATCAGGGGGGGAGTGACGTGCTCCTGTTTCTTCAGGCTCTGGGTGAGATGTGCTGTAGCATGTAGGATGCCCATAGGAGGTGCCACTCCATCAGGGTGGGAGTGACATGGTCATGTTTCTTCATGCTCTGGATGAGATGTGCTGCAGCGTGTAGGATGCAACATAGGGGGTGTTAGTCCGTCAGGATGGGAGTGACGTGGTCATATTTCTTCAGGCTTTGGGTGAGATGTGCTGCGGCGTGAAGGATGCCCATAGGGGCTGCCACTCCATCAGGGTGGGAGTGACGTGGTCATGTTTCTTCAGGCTCTGGATTAAGGGTGGGCGTAGTTCGCGAAGTAGCACTTCGCGAAGCTACGCAAAGTGAAGTTCGCACTACGCGAGCTACGCGTAGCACTTCGCGAACTGCGAAGTAACATGTTCGCACTGTGCAAGATGTTGTTTTCAATGATTGCACAGTGCGGACAAGCAACCGGCACTGTGCAATCATTGAAAATGGCATCTTGCACAGTGCGAGCTGTAGTTTTCTGCTGCTCGAGTAGATTTTTCCTCGAGCTGCAGCTTTCTCAACGCGAACTGGTAGTTTCTCATCGCGAGCGGTCGCGAGCATACGCGACCCCTCGCAATGAGAAACCTGACCTTCTCGCGTTGTGAATCTCGCCGGGAGGTTTATTTTCCATGCTCGCGATCGCGAACAAGGAAAAAGTCTCGCCAGGATGTCATTTTGCTTGCTCGCGGTCGCCAACTTGACGTTGAGGACCGCGAGCAAGCAAAAAATGACCGCAGCACTACGCAACACTACGCTACGCGTGTTCGCACTGTGCTACGTGCAGTTCGCGTAGTGCGAAGTAGCGCGAACTTCGCAAACTACGCGAGCGTAGCGTAGTGCTTCGCCCAGGCCTACTCTGGATGAGATGTGCTGAAGCGTGTTGGATGTCATTGGGGGCACCAGTACATCAGGATGGGAGTGACGTGGTCACGTTTTTTCAGGCCCCGATGAGATGTGCTGCAGCGAGTAGGATGCCCCTAGGGGCTGACAGTCCATCAGGAGGGGAGGGATGTGGTTATTATTTCTTCAGGCTCTTGATTAGATGTGCTGTGTCATGTAGGATGTCCGTAGGGGTGCCAGTCCACCAGACTGGGAGTGACATGGTCATGTTTCTTCAGGCTCTGGATGAGATGTGCTGCAGCCTGTAGGATGCCCATAGGGTGTGCTGTACACTGATGAGTTCTGAGCCCTGGAGTGACCTGTGTCATCCTGTGTCCTCTGTACACTGATGTACTCTGAAGCCTTGGATCGGCCTCCGTCTTCCTGTGTTCTAAACGCTGAAGAGCTCTGAAGGCCTGGAGTGCCCTGTGTCTTCCTGTGTCCTCTGTAGACTGATGAACTCTGAAGGCCGGGAGCTGCCTCTGTCTTCCAGTGCTCTCTGTACACTGATGAGCAATGAAGACTTGAGTGACTGTGTCTTCCTGTGTCCTGTGTACTGATGAGCGCTGAAGACCTGGAGTGGCCTGTGTATTCCTGTGTCCTCTGTACACGGTGAGCTCTGAGGCCTGGAGTGACCTGTGTCTTCCTGTGTCCTCTGTAGACTGATGAGCTCTGAACGCCTGGAGTGGCCTCTGTAATCCTGAGTCCTTTGCATAGTGATGAGTTCTGAGGCCTTGACTGGCCTGTGTCTTCCTGTGTCCTGTACACTGATGAGCTCTGAAGGCCTGGAGTGACCTGTGTCTTCCTGTGTCCTCTGCTTAGTGATGAGACCTGAGGCCTGGAGTATCTGTGTCTTCCCGTGTCCTCTGCACACTGGTGAGCTCTGAGGCCTGGAGTATCTGTGTTTTCCTGTGTCTCCTGTACACTGATGAGCTTATGGGATGTGCTGTGTACGACAGATGAGCTAGTCCTCAGCCTCCCTGGCCAGTCTGAGCTAGTCCTAGCCTCCCTGGCCAGTCTGAGCTAGTCTTCAGCCTCCCTGGCCAGTCTGAGCTAGTCTTCAGCCTCCCTGGCCAGTCTGAGCTAGTCTTCAGCCTCCCTGGCCAGTCTGAGCTAGTCTTCAGCCTCCCTGGCCAGCCTGAGCTAGTCTTCAGCCTCCCTGGCCAGTCTGAGCTAGTCCTCAGCCTCTCTGGCCAGTCTGAGCTAGTCCTCAGCCTCCCTTGCCAGTCTGAGCTAGTCCTCAGCCTCCCTGGCCAATCTGAGCTAGTCTTCAGCCTCCCTGGCCAGTCTGAGCTAGTCTTCAGCCTCCCTGGCCAGTCTGAGCTAGTCTTCAGCCTCCCTGGCCAGTCTGAGCTAGTCTTCAGCCTCCCTGGCCAGTCTGAGCTAGTCCTAGCCTCCCTGGCCAGTCTGAGCTAGTCTTCAGCCTCCCTGGCCAGTCTGAGCTAGTCTTCAGCCTCCCTGGCCAGTCTGAGCTAGTCTTCAGCCTCTCTGGCCAGTCTGAGCTAGTCCTTAGCCTCCCTGGCCAGTCTGAGCTAGTCCTCAGCCTCCCTGGCCAGTCTGAGCTAGTCCTCAGCCTCCCTTGCCAGTCTGAGCTAGTCCTCAGCCTCCCTTGCCAGTCTGAGCTAGTCCTCAGCCTCCCTGGCCAATCTGAGCTAGTCTTCAGCCTCCCTGGCCAGTCTGAGCTAGTCTTCAGCCTCCCTGGCCAGTCTGAGCTAGTCTTCAGCCTCCCTGGCCAGTCTGAGCTAGGGGTGCACATTTCTTGCTACACAAATAAACTTTCTCAGTTTTCCTGATCATTGGCCTTGGAGTAGTTGTAAGTATGTATAAAGCATTTATATAGAGCAAACGTAGCCAAAAGGAAGTGGCTCACTGTACATTGCCAAAGACAAGTGTAAAGCGTAAAGGCGATGAGTGATAAGATGAGAAGCTGGTGTTGAGGATGGTTAATGCAGTGCGATGTAAAACAGGAGTCTACAGATTGAAAATCCCACTAAATGAAGCAGCTTTGGGGCGGTCCTTTTGGATAGGGGGATTGTGTTCCAGATCTTGGCTGCTTGGAGGGAACAGGCCTGAAGGAGATAGTGAGCTTGTCTGCAAGATAAGAGGGGATACTGGTTGAGATGGCATTTTGATGCAGAATCTCCCAAGGGGTGCCAATGGCGTTCCACCAGGGTGGGAGTGATGTGGTCATGTATCTCCAGGCTCTGGATGAAATGTGCTGTGTCACTGTGAGAAGTTGGCCTGGTATATGATGCTCACTAGTTAAAGTGATCACCTTGTACCATGCCAAGCAACCCTTATGGTGTGGTTGTAAGTCAACCTTTTCGGACTAGCTGCCCTAGTGGTAGCGTAGGCTAAGCAGTCTTTGAGGCTAAACTCGTGAAGCGTGTTAAGCCAGCTGTTTTACCAAATGCAACCCCCTTTTATACCAATGAAAGGACACCACACAGATATATATTCAAAATATATATGTATTTATTTCTCAAAGTAACCCCTAGTCTCTTTATGAGCACAGGAGCACAAATCGTCAAACAAGATTATCACAGAATACACAGAAGTTGCACGTTATATGGATAGGCCCTGGTGGCCACTCAAACCATATACTAAAATAGTGGTATAAGTACCACGAACAGAAAAGGGAAAAGGCCTAGGGCCTCTAGAATCGCTGGGCCTACAAGGAGCTAACGTCAGTTAGTGACCAGGAGGTCCACGGGTGGCGTGTGCAGAGCAAATAGTCACACGCGTGCTCCCATAGGTTTCAATGGGTGCGTAAAAAGTACAAAGTTACTGCAAAGAGGATCTTCCGGATGGACTAGGAACTCAAGATTTGGAACACAGGCACTAGAGATGTAATACTACACTTGGGCACAGGTGTGCCAGCTTTACCTCACCCACAGGAAGCGGGTGCATAGGCCTCGAAGTGCGTCGGGTTTCTTCTATCTGTTCCGTGGAGCTTGAAGACAAAGATGCTGCAGGCGGTCGGTCCGGGAGAGATGCAGTGGATCCAAGAGTGGATCGGAGATGTTGAAGACCTGTAAGCAGAGGGGACAGTGTTCACAGTCACTAGCCAGTGACCAGCGTGGCACCAGGTGGGTACCAAGCGATGTCGGGTGCAAACAGGTGATGAGGGGTAGCTTGTCTCCGCAGCCACGTGGTCCCTGAAGGTCGACGACGTCCAGGAGTCGGCTCACGAGCTGTCCCACGCAGGCTCTCGCTGTCGGCGGTGTCGGCGACTTGATCGAAGCAAACAAGCCTTGGCAAAAGCAATTGCAGGAGGATTCGGAAATCAGCTGTTGGTTCTGACCAGCAAGGTCAGAGGGATTGCTCCTTTGGAGGGGAGCAAGGGCCAGTCTGGAGCAACCAGACCAGCAGTGTTTGTCGTAGATTTCGTCGCCAAGATGGCCACTAGCCAGCGGGCCAGCAACCGGTTAGGCGCGTCGAGTGGCAAAATGCAGAAGGGCCCCACGCAGATCGTGGAGATGCTGGAGGGCTCACCTTTGGTGCAGATGCTGCTCGAGGGTTGGGCTTCTCAGGACCCAAAGCACAACTTGGAGGGAGCCTCGGTTGTTGCACTTGTCAGCTTGTCGTAGTCGTTCCAAGATGGCTGGCTCCACGTGTCTCGGTGCCTCCACGGGTCTCCTCTTTTCAGGGACTGTGGATCGGGCGGTGAGAGGTCTGGAGGTCCAGGTCTTGTCAGTCTCTGGGCTCGGGCTCCGGCGGGAGGCGGCGGCAAAGCAGACGTTGATGCGCTGGATGGTGCTTGCGTTAGCAAGGTGGTCACTCCCTGACCACAGGGGAGATTTTCTTCAGTCTTCTGTGCAGCAGAATGTCGAAGTTCCCGTCTTCTTCTTAGTTTCAAGTTGATTCCAGGATGTCTGAAGTCTTAGGACACAGCTCCTACCTTTAAGCGGATTCTAGGGGCCGGACTACCTGCTAGGTCCCTCCCTATGGGTGGGACCAGGAAGGGGGGTGGTTACACCCCCAATCCTTTGTCCAGCTCGCCCCAGGCCCGGGACGGGTGTGCCCCAGGACCGGTTTGAACTGGCATATGCACCGAGGCTCCTTGTGAGCCACAGGCATGTCTGGTTTCTTTCAAGCCCTACCTGACCAATACACAAAATCCTGTCTGGGGTGGTGCATGCACCTCCCCTGGCAGGAAACCCTTTGTCCACACCTCCCAAGCTGGAAGGACTCCCAGCAGCAGGAGGGCAGACTTGTGTCTGTGGTGGCAGCATCCATTTTGTGGAGCTGAGGCTATGTCTGATTTTACCCGGGTTTCAGGTACTGTACATGTCGTGTCCCTCTAGAAGGGTGGAATGCTAACCCCGTCGCCAGAATTGGCGAGGGGTTAGTATTCCAATTCGTATGACACCTTACTCGACATGTTTTGATAAAGCCAAACCAAAGATAGCATTTAACCGCGAGGTTCATAATGCACTTAAGAGTATATGGTATGACGATATCTGGAAACAGTAGAAGGAAGTTGTTCCGACCACTGCAGACAGGCTCAGCTCATGCCAGAGCACCATCTCACATGGAACCAAGCACTCTGCCTTCAGGATTGTTAAGGCCTGCCATAGGAGTGACTTATAGGTTACCAGGTGTCCCATTTAAGGTTAGGTATAGGTATACTACACCTAAGTAAGAGGTGATTACACCAACTTACCCCAGCTGAGTGATCAGCCAGTTGTGTCAGATGGTTAGGCCAAGCCTGGGGTGGCATAATACATGCTGCAGCCCTTGGCAGGCCTTGGGTACACCAATGCCCTGGGTACCTAGTGTACACTGGTACAGGGGCTGACAGGGTGATCCACTTCCAATTGGTTATGCACCTAGGGTGCATAGTTGTAATTTAGTAGAGAGAACAGCAGGCTGGGGGTCTGATTGGCAGGCCCACAGCCTCAATATGTCAAAAACCAGTGAAGCAAAAAGCAAAATTTTGGGGTGACCATAGGATAGCAGACCCTACTCTCCTACACAACCCCCCCCCAAACGCTGGGACATTAAACTAGCCTTGACCAGTCTCGTCTTCATGTCCTAAGTGGAAGTACCTGGAGAGACCATCTGCATTCCCATGGTCAGTACCTGGCCGGTGCTCCACTGTAAAGTCCATCCCCTGTAGGGAAATGGACCACCTAAGCAATTTGGGGTTTTCACCCTTCATCTGATTTAGCCACAAGAGGGGCTTATGGTCGGTCTGAATCTTGAAGTGAGTGCCAAACAAGTATGGCCTCAGCTTCTTCAGGGCCCACACCACAGCAAAGGCCTCCCTCTCAATAGCTGACCAATTCTTCTCTCTGGGGGTCAACCTTCTGCTAATAAAAGCAATGGGTTGGTCTTGACCATCTACATTAAGTTGTGACAGCACAGCTCCCACACCCAACTCAGAAGCATCTGTTTGGACAATAAACTCTTTGGAGTAGTCAGGACTTTTCAGGATAGGTGCAGAGCACATGGCCTCCTTCAGGTCATCAAATGCCTTTTGACAGCTTACTGTCCACTGAACCTTTTTGGGCATCTTCTTGGATGTCAGATCATTAAGAGGAGTCACAATGGACCCATAGTTCTTAACAAACTTCCTGTAATACCCAGTCAAGCCCAAGAAAGCTCGAACTTGAGTCTGGGTGGTTGGAGGGGACCAATCCTTGATGGACTGTATCTTACTCTCCAGTGGTTGAACTTGGCCCCCACCTACAAGGTGGCCCAAATACACAACCTTACTCTGCCCTATCTGGCACTTAGTAGCCTTGATAGTGAGGCCTGCCCTTTGCAGAGCCTCAAGAGCCTTCTTCAGGTGGATCAGGTGATCCTCCCAGGTGGAACTAAAGACAGCAATGTCATCAAGATATGCTGCGCAAAAGTCATCCAACCCAGTAAGGACTTGGTTCACCAGCCTTTGGAAGGTGGCAGGTGCATTCTTCAGACCAAAGGGCATCACCACAAACTGATAATGCCCACCTGGGGTTGAGAATGCTGTTTTGGCCTTAGACTCCTCAGCTAATCTGATTTGCCAATAGCCAGCTGTTAAGTCAAATGTGCTCAAAAACTTTGCAGAAGCTAGTTTGTCTATGAGCTCATCTGCCCTTGGAATAGGGTGTGCATCTGTCCTGGTGACAGCATTGAGTCCTCTGTAATCCACACAGAACCTCATCTCTCTCTTGCCATCTTTGGTGTGAGGTTTGGGGACCAGAACCACTGGGCTAGCCCAGGGGCTCTCTGAGGGTTCAATGACACCTAATTCCAGCATTTTATGTACCTCAGCCTTTATACAGTCCCTGACGTGGTCAGGTTGTCTGTAAAGTTTGTTCTTTACAGGCAGACTGTCACCAGTGTCCACAACATGGGTACACCAGTCAGTTTGACTAGGTATCAAGGAAAACATATGTGAAAATGATTGTAGAACCTGTCTACATTCAGTCTGCTGATGGGCAGTGAGGTTGCCTCCAAGGGTCACTCCTTCAACTGAGCCATCTTCAGGGTTCTGAGACAACAGGTCTGGGAGAGGGTCACTCTCTTCCTCCTGTCCCTCATCCGTAGCCATGAGCAAGCCCATGTCTGCCCTGTCAACATATGCTTTAAGCCTGTTAACATGGAGTACCCTGTGGGGACTCCTGGGAGTTCCTAGGTCCACCAAGTAGGTGACCTCTCCCTTCTTTTCCAGGATTGTATGGGGTCCAGACCATTTGTCTTGGAGTGCTGCTGGGGCCACTGGCTCCAACACCCATACCTTCTGTCCTGGCTGATACTCAACCAAGACAGCCTTTTGGTCATGCCAAGCTTTCTGTAAGGCCTGGCTTGCCTCAAGGTTTTTAGATGCCTTCTCCATATACTCAGCCATCCTGGAGCGGAGACCAAGTACATAGTCCACTATGTCTAGCTTAGGCTTTTTGAGAGGTAACTCCCATCCTTCCTTCACCAAACACAGTGGGCCTCTCACAGGGTGCCCAAACAACAATTCAAAGGGGCTGTAGCCAACTCCTTTTTGTGGGACCTCTCTGTAAGCAAACAGAAGGCAGGGTAGAAGGATGTCCCATCTTCGCCTGAGCTTTTCAGGTAATCCTTTGATCATACCCTTTAGGGTCTTGTTGAATCTCTCAACAAGCCCATTGCATTGTGGGTGATAAGGGGTGGTGAACTTGTAGTTGACACCACATTCCTTCCACATAGCTGCCAAGTATCCTGACATAAAGTTGGTACCTCTGTCAGATACTACCTCCTTAGGAAACCCCACTCTGGAGAATACTCCCAGCAGGGCCCTGGCCACAACAGGTGCTGTAGTGGTCCTAAGGGGAATTGCCTCTGGATACCTGGTGGCATGATCCACTACCACCAGTATAAATCTGTGCCCAGATGCAGTGGGAGGATCCATGGGACCCACTATGTCTATTCCCACTCTTTCAAAGGGGACCCCCACCACAGGTAGTGGTATTAGGGGGGCCTTTGTTGTGCCACCTGATTTGCCACTGGCTTGGCAGGTAACACAGGAGCGACAAAACTCCTTTGTATCTTCATTCATATGAGGCCAGTGAAAGTGAGGGACAAGCCTGTCCCAAGTCTTGTTCTGGCCTAAGTGTCCTGCTAAAGGAATGTCATGGGCCAAGGTAAGAAGGAAGCCCCTAAATTGCAGAGGTATGACCAACCTCCTGGTAGCACCAGGCTTGGGGTCTATAGCCTCTGAATAAAGGAGCCCTTCATCCCAATACACTTTATGGGTACCTTGAGCATTCCCAGCAGCCTCAGCAGCAGCCAGCTGTCTGAGGGGTTCAAGAGAGGGACAGGATAACTGAGCCTGCCTCAAGTCAGCCCTTGAAGGTCCCCCTGTCCCCAGAAACTCAACCTGATCAGGTTCAAGCTCTTCAGGGACAGTTCCTTCAGGGTCCTCTAGATCAGCTTCCTGGGAAGGCTGATCATCACTCTGAGGCAGGGGGGAAGGCACAGCCTTGACCCTCCTGTTCTTCTTCTTGGTAGGTGCTTGGTCCATTGTTCCAGGATCCAAGACCTGAGGTTCAGTGAGGCACTTTTTGGCCTGTGACCTGGTCACAGCAAGGACATGTGATGATATACCTAACATCTCTGCATGAGTCCTGTACTCCACTTCTGACCATAGAGAACTCTCTAGGTCATTGCCCAACAAACATTCTACTGGGAGGTCTGCACTAACCACAACCCTTTTGAGGCCAGTTACCCCTCCCCATGAGAAGTTAACAACTGCCACACTGTGTGAAGTAGTGGCATTGCTGGCATTGGTCACCAGGTAGTTCTCACCTGGTATGTACTGTCCAGGGTCCACAAAGCCTGGTGTCACCATAGTGACACTGGCACATGTGTCCCTGTAGGCTTGAGCCACTTTGTCATTAATTAAAGGAGTCTGTCTGTACTTGCCCAGGTTACTGGGGCTCACAGTCAGGGACAAATCAATGTCCCCATCACAGATCAAGACTACCTGTGTAAGGGTTCTGTCTAAGTCAGAATCTCCTTCAGTTCCCATAGTGATTCCCACTACACCCTTTGTCTGGGGACCAACACTGCTAACAGTAGTACTGGGAGCAGGTGCCTTAGGGGCAACAGTGTTGGGGGCTCCACCCTTTTTGCAATCACTAGTCCAGTGAGTTGTATTTTTACAATGATTGCACCAGGGTTTCTTCTGACCTTCTTTCTTCTTCTTGGACTGTTGGGACCCACCCTCCTTAGCAGTAGTTTGGGGCCCTGTTGAAGACTTCTGGTCTTTAGGTTTCTGATCTCCACCCTTTTGGTCTGTTTTCTTCTGATCACCCCCTTGGCCCTGGTTCTGGTTCTTTTGCTTAACCCTGGTTCTGACCCATTTGTCTGCCTTCTTTCCCAATTCTTGGGGAGAGGTCAGATCAGAGTCAACCAAGTGTTGATGCAGTTGCTGGTTTTGACAGTTATTTAAAATCTGTTCTCTCATCATCAAATTATACAATCCTGTAAAATCAGATACCTTACTTCCCAGCAACCAACCCTCCAAAGCCTTAGTGGCACATTCAATGTATTCAGACCAGTCCTGAGTCTGTGTCTTTTGGGTGTCTCTGAACATTAACCTGTACTGTTCAGTGGTTAAGCCTAACCCATCTACCAGAACACTCTTCAGGACTCTGTAGTTTCTGACATCCTCTTCTCTAACAGTGAGGAGTCTGTCTCTGCCTCTTCCTTCAAAGGAGAGCCAGAGGATTGCTGCCCACTGGTCTTCAGGAACCTGCTGTACTTTGCAGGCTCTCTCAAGAGCAGTTATCCATTTGTGGATGTCATCCCCACTTTTGTAGGGGGGCACAACCTTAGACAGGTTCCTATTGTCAAAGACCCTATCTTTGTCCTTAGGGACAATGCTGCCACCAGTGGGTATAGACCCACTCTCTCTAGGTTGCCTAGCCTTGTTCAGTTTTTCTTCCATCAGGGCTACTTCTAGCTCCTGCTTCCTGATCCTCAGCTGGGCTTCCTGCATTCTGGCCTCATGTTCCCTCCTCTGAGGGGTGGTCATCCTTTTCCTGGAGTGACCTTGAGAGCCTCTAGAGCCATGAGAAGCATTGGAGTCACCTGAGTGATTCCTTTGCCTCCCAAGCCCTGTGTTAAGTCCACTGGGGAGATCCAATGGGGTGAACCCATTGTCAGTCCCCAATAGCCTTAGTTTAGCTGGGCCAAGTATAATACTTGGCACTGGGCTAGTTCTCCCTTCATCATCACTACTTTCTGTATCCTCACCACTTTCCTCCCCTGTAGTATGGTTCTCATCTAAGGGATGGCTATTGGAACTGGGTTTCTCTGTAGTATCTTCAGAAGTGGGGCCTCCTGTTCCTGACCCTAAGGGGGCTAACTGGGAAGCTTTCTTGAGTGCTCTCTGATTCTCATCATTCTGTAAGAGTTCTCTGAGCTCAGCAGAGGTAGGGTTCTTGGGCTGTTTAAGGCCTCTAAGAGTTGCCAAATGCCTGAGCTCATTCTGGTTAAGGGTAGCAAAGCTGGATGGTGCCCTCTGGGGGTCACTCTCAACAGAGATGGGTACAGTGGACCCCTCTGCCCCGGCCATTGCTCTTAAGTGTGGGTGGATGTGTTGCAATCTACCTACACTTGGGTTTACCTACTAAACCTATCTAGTAGTTGTAGTCAGGGTGTGCTACTCCCTTTGCTCTACAACAACTAAGTTCAGTAGAACTTATGTATATCTAATCTTGTTTTATATGTACCTATAGGTACCTATGTGATCTTTCAATTGGTAACCAAGAGATTACAATGGTAAAACACAGCAAGCTCAAATCCAACCGCTGCTCACCAATGTGAGAAGTTGGCCTGGTATATGATGCTCACTAGTTAAAGTGATCACCTTGTACCATGCCAAGCAACCCTTATGGTGTGGTTGTAAGTCAACCTTTTCGGACTAGCTGCCCTAGTGGTAGCGTAGGCTAAGCAGTCTTTGAGGCTAAACTCGTGAAGCGTGTTAAGCCAGCTGTTTTACCAAATGCAACCCCCTTTTATACCAATGAAAGGACACCACACAGATATATATTCAAAATATATATGTATTTATTTCTCAAAGTAACCCCTAGTCTCTTTATGAGCACAGGAGCACAAATCGTCAAACAAGATTATCACAGAATACACAGAAGTTGCACGTTATATGGATAGGCCCTGGTGGCCACTCAAACCATATACTAAAATAGTGGTATAAGTACCACGAACAGAAAAGGGAAAAGGCCTAGGGCCTCTAGAATCGCTGGGCCTACAAGGAGCTAACGTCAGTTAGTGACCAGGAGGTCCACGGGTGGCGTGTGCAGAGCAAATAGTCACACGCGTGCTCCCATAGGTTTCAATGGGTGCGTAAAAAGTACAAAGTTACTGCAAAGAGGATCTTCCGGATGGACTAGGAACTCAAGATTTGGAACACAGGCACTAGAGATGTAATACTACACTTGGGCACAGGTGTGCCAGCTTTACCTCACCCACAGGAAGCGGGTGCATAGGCCTCGAAGTGCGTCGGGTTTCTTCTATCTGTTCCGTGGAGCTTGAAGACAAAGATGCTGCAGGCGGTCGGTCCGGGAGAGATGCAGTGGATCCAAGAGTGGATCGGAGATGTTGAAGACCTGTAAGCAGAGGGGACAGTGTTCACAGTCACTAGCCAGTGACCAGCGTGGCACCAGGTGGGTACCAGGCGATGTCGGGTGCAAACAGGTGATGAGGGGTAGCTTGTCTCCGCAGCCACGTGGTCCCTGAAGGTCGACGACGTCCAGGAGTCGGCTCACGAGCTGTCCCACGCAGGCTCTCGCTGTCGGCGGTGTCGGCGACTTGATCGAAGCAAACAAGCCTTGGCAAAAGCAATTGCAAGAGGATTCGGAAATCAGCTGTTGGTTCTGACCAGCAAGGTCAGAGGGATTGCTCCTTTGGAGGGGAGCAAGGGCCAGTCTGGAGCAACCAGACCAGCGGTGTTTGTCGTAGATTTCGTCGCCAAGATGGCCACTAGCCAGCGGGCCAGCAACCGGTTAGGCGCGTCGAGTGGCAAAATGCAGAAGGGCCCCACGCAGATCGTGGAGATGCTGGAGGGCTCACCTTTGGTGCAGATGCTGCTCGAGGGTTGGGCTTCTCAGGACCCAAAGCACAACTTGGAGGGAGCTTCGGTTGTTGCACTTGTCAGCTTGTCGTAGTCGTTCCAAGATGGCTGGCTCCACGTGTCTCGGTGCCTCCACGGGTCTCCTCTTTTCAGGGACTGTGGATCGGGCGGTGAGAGGTCTGGAGGTCCAGGTCTTGTCAGTCTCTGGGCTCGGGCTCCGGCGGGAGGCGGCGGCAAAGCAGACGTTGATGCGCTGGATGGTGCTTGCGTTAGCAAGGTGGTCACTCCCTGACCACAGGGGAGATTTTCTTCAGTCTTCTGTGCAGCAGAATGTCGAAGTTCCCGTCTTCTTCTTAGTTTCAAGTTGATTCCAGGATGTCTGAAGTCTTAGGACACAGCTCCTACCTTTAAGCGGATTCTAGGGGCCGGACTACCTGCTAGGTCCCTCCCTATGGGTGGGACCAGGAAGGGGGGTGGTTACACCCCCAATCCTTTGTCCAGCTCGCCCCAGGCCCGGGACTGGTGTGCCCCAGGACCGGTTTGAACTGGCATATGCACCGAGGCTCCTTGTGAGCCACAGGCATGTCTGGTTTCTTTCAAGCCCTACCTGACCAATACACAAAATCCTGTCTGGGGTGGTGCATGCACCTCCCCTGGCAGGAAACCCTTTGTCCACACCTCCCAAGCTGGAAGGACTCCCAGCAGCAGGAGGGCAGACTTGTGTCTGTGGTGGCAGCATCCATTTTGTGGAGCTGAGGCTATGTCTGATTTTACCCGGGTTTCAGGTACTGTACATGTCGTGTCCCTCTAGAAGGGTGGAATGCTAACCCCGTCGCCAGAATTGGCGAGGGGTTAGTATTCCAATTCGTATGACACCTTACTCGACATGTTTTGATAAAGCCAAACCAAAGATAGCATTTAACCGCGAGGTTCATAATGCACTTAAGAGTATATGGTATGACGATATCTGGAAACAGTAGAAGGAAGTTGTTCCGACCACTGCAGACAGGCTCAGCTCATGCCAGAGCACCATCTCACATGGAACCAAGCACTCTGCCTTCAGGATTGTTAAGGCCTGCCATAGGAGTGACTTATAGGTTACCAGGTGTCCCATTTAAGGTTAGGTATAGGTATACTACACCTAAGTAAGAGGTGATTACACCAACTTACCCCAGCTGAGTGATCAGCCAGTTGTGTCAGATGGTTAGGCCAAGCCTGGGGTGGCATAATACATGCTGCAGCCCTTGGCAGGCCTTGGGTACACCAATGCCCTGGGTACCTAGTGTACACTGGTACAGGGGCTGACAGGGTGATCCACTTCCAATTGGTTATGCACCTAGGGTGCATAGTTGTAATTTAGTAGAGAGAACAGCAGGCTGGGGGTCTGATTGGCAGGCCCACAGCCTCAATATGTCAAAAACCAGTGAAGCAAAAAGCAAAATTTTGGGGTGACCATAGGATAGCAGACCCTACTCTCCTACAGTCACGTAGGATGCCCCTATGTAGTGCCAGTCCATCAGGGGGGGAGTGACGTGGTCATGTTTCTTCAGGCCCTGGATGAGATGTGCTGCAGCGTTTAGGAAGCCCCTTGGGGTGCCAGTCCATCAGGATGGGAGTGATGTGGTCATGTTTCTTCAGGCTCTGGATGAGATGTGCTGCAGCCTGTAGGATGTCCATAGGGGGTGCCAGTCCATCAGGGTGAGAGTGACGTGGTCATGTTTCTTCAGGCTCTGGATGAGATGTGCTGCAGCGTTTAGGATGCCCCTAGGGGCTGCCAGTCCATCAGAATGGGAGTGGCATGGACACATTCATGGCTCTGAATGAGATGTGCTGCAGCGTTTAGGATGCCCATTGGGAGTGCCAGTCCATCAGGGTGGGAGTGACGTGGTCATGTTTCTTCAGGCCCTGGATGAGATGTGCTGCAGCGTTTAGGAAGCCCCTTGGGGTGCCAGTCCATCAGGATGGGAGTGATGTGGTCATGTTTCTTCAGGCTCTGGATGAGATGTGCTGCAGCCTGTAGGATGCCTGTAGGGGGTGCCAGTCCATCAGGTTGGGAGTGACATGGTCATGTTTCTTCAGGCTCTGGATGAGATGTGCTATGGCGTGTAGAATGTCCATAGGGGGCACCACTCCATGAGAGTGGGAGTGATGTGATCATATTTCTTCAGGCTCTGGTGAGATGTGCTGTAGCGTGTAGGATGCCCCTAAGGGCTGCCAGTGTGGAGCTTGGGAGCCCAAGCAGCAGGGTGTTAACACCATCCACATGTTGACATGTTTCTTCAGGCTCTAGATGAGATGTGCTGCAGTGGGTAGGATGACCATAGGGGGTGCTCTCTGTACACTGATGAGTTCTGAGCCGTAGAGTGGCCTGTGTCATCCTGTGTCCTCTGTACACTGACGAACTCTGAAGGCCTGGAGCGGCCTCCGTCTTACTGTGTTCTGAACGCTGATATGCTCTGAAGGCCTGGAGTGCCCTGTGTCTTCCTGTGTCATCTGTACGCTGATGAGCTCTGAAGGCCTTGAGTGCCCTGTGTCTTCCCGTGTCATCTGCACACTGATGAGATCTAAAGGCCTGGAGTGGCCTGTGTCATCCTGTGTCCTCTGTACACTGATGAGCTCTGAAGGATTGGAGTGCCCTGTGTCTTCCCGTGTCATCTGCACACTGATGAGATCTAAAGGCCTGGAGTGGCCTGTGTCATCCTGTGTCCTCTGTACACTGATGAGCTCTGAAGGCCTGGAGTGCCCTGTGTCTTCCTGTGTCCTCTGTAGACTGATGAACTCTGAAGGCCTGGAGCTGCCTCTGTCTTCCAGTGCTCTCTGTACACTGATGAGCCCTGAAGGCCTGGAGCAGTCTCTTTCTTCCTGTGTCCTGTGTACTGATGAGCTCTGAAGACCTGGAGTGGCCTGTGTATTCCTGTGTCCTCTGTACACGGTGAGCTCTTAGGCCTAGAGTGACCTGTGTCTTCCTGTGTCCTCTGTGGACTGATGAGCTCTGAAAGCCTGCAGTATCCTCTGTAATCCTGTGTCCTCTGCATAGTGGTGAGTTCTGAGGCCTGGAGTGGCCTGTTTCTTCCTGTGTCCTGCACCCTGATGAGCTCTGTAGCTTATGGGATGTGCTGTGTACGACAGATGAGCTAGTCCTTAGCCTCCCTGGCCAGTCTGAGCTAGTCCGCAGCCTCCCTGGCCAGTCTGAGCTAGTCTTCAGCCTCCCTGGCCAGTCTGAGCTAGTCTTCAGCCTCCCTGGCCAGTCTGAGCTAGTCTTCAGCCTCCCTGGCCAGTCTGAGCTAGTCTTCAGCCTCCCTGGCCAGTCTGAGCTAGTCTTCAGCCTCTCTGGCCAGTCTGAGCTAGTCCTCAGCCTCCCTGGCCAGTCTGAGCTAGTCCTCAGCCTCCCTGGCCAGTCTGAGCTAGTCTTCAGCCTCCCTGGCCAGTCTGAGCTAGTCTTCAGCCTCCCTGGCCAGTCTGAGCTAGTCCTCAGCCTCTCTGGCCAGTCTGAGCTAGTCCTCAGCCTCTCTGGCCAGTCTGAGCTAGTCCTCAGCCTCCCTGGCCAGTCTGAGCTAGTCTTCAGCCTCCCTGGCCAGTCTGAGCTAGTCTTCAGCCTCCCTGGCCAGTCTGAGCTAGTCTTCAGCCTCCCTGGCCAGTCTGAGCAAGTCCTCAGCCTCTCTGGCCAGTCTGAGCTAGTCCTCAGCCTCTCTGGCCAGTCTGAGCTAGTCCTCAGCCTCCCTGGCCAGTCTGAGCTAGTCTTCAGCCTCCCTGGCCAGTCTGAGCTAGTCTTCAGCCTCCCTGGCCAGTCTGAGCTAGTCTTCAGCCTCCCTGGCCAGTCTGAGCTAGGGGTGCACATTTCTTGCTACACAAATAAACTTTCTCAGTTTTCCTGATCATTGGCCTTGGAGTAGTTGTAAGTATGTATACGGCATTTATATAGAGCAAACGTAGCCAAAAGGAAGTGGCTCACTGTACATTGCCAAAGACAAGTGTAAAGCGTAAAGGCGATGAGTGATAAGATGAGAAGCTGGTGTTGAGGATGGTTAATGCAGTGCGATGTAAAACAGGAGTCTACAGATTGAAAATCCCACTAAATGAAGCAGCGTTGGGGCGGTCCTTTTGGATAGGGGGATTGTGTTACAGATCCTGGCTGCTTGGAGGGAACAGGCCTGAAGGAGATAGTGAGCTTGTCTGCAAGATAAGAGGGGATACTGGTTGAGATGGCATTGTGATGCAGAATCTCCCAAGGGGTGCCAATGGCGTTCCACCAGGGTGGGAGTGATGTGGTCATGTATCTCCAGGCTCTGGATGAGATGTGCTCCAGTGTGTAGGAAGCCCCTTGGGGTGCCAGTCCATCAGGATGGGAGTGACGTGGTCACGTTTCTCCAGGCTCAGGATTAGATGTGCTGCGTCACGTAGGATGCCCCAATGTGGTGCCAGTCCATCAGGGGGGGAGTGACGTGGTCACATTTCTTCAGGCTGTGGATGAGATGTGTTGCAGCCTGTAGGATGCCTGTAGGGGGTGCCAGTCCATCAGGGTGAGAGTGACGTGGTCATGTTTGTTCAGGCTCTGGTGAGATTTGCCGCCTCGTGTAGGATGCCCCTAAGGGCTGCCAGTGTGGAGCCTGGGAGGCCAAGCAGCAGGGTGTTAACACCATCCACATGTTGTCATGTTTCTTCAGGCTCTGGATGAGATGTTCTGCAGCATGTAGGATGCCCATAGGGGGTGCTCTCTGTACACTGATGAGTTCTGAGCCCTGGAGTGGCCTGTGTCATCCTGTGTCCTCTATACACTGATGAACTCTGAAGGCCTGGAGCGGCCTCCGTCTTCCTGTGTTCTAAACGCTGTTGAGCTCTGAAGGCCTGGAGTGCCCTGTGTCTTCCTGTGTCATCTGTACGCTGATGAGTTCTGAAGGCCTGGAGTGCCCTGTGTCTTCCTGTGTCCTCTGTAGACTGATGAACTCTGAAGGCCGGGAGCTGCCTCTGTCTTCCAGTGCTCTCTGTACACTGATGAGCACTGAGGACTCGAGTGACTGTGTCTACCTGTGTCCTGTGTACTGATGAGCTCTGAAGACCTGGAGTGGGCTGTGTAATCCTGTGTCCTCTGCATAATGATGAGTTCTGATGCCTGGAGTGGCCTGTGTCTTCCTGTGTCCTATGCACTGATGAGCTCTGAAGGCCTGGAGTGACCTGTGTCTTCCTGTGTCCTCTGCTTAGTGATGAGACCTTAGGCCTGGAGTGTCTGTGTCTTCCTGTGTCCTCTGCACACTGGTGAGCTCTGAGGCCTGGATTGGCCTGTATCTTCCTGTGTCCCCTGTACAATGAAGAGCTCTGTAGTCCTGGATTGGCCTGTGTCTTCCTGTATCCCCTGTACACTGATGAGGTCTGTAGTCCTGGTGTGGCCTGTGTTTTCCTGTGTACACTGGTGAGCTCTGAAGGCGTGGAGTGGCCTGTGTCTTTCTGTGTCCTCAGCACAGTGATAAGATCTGAGGCCTGAGTGGCCTGTGTCTTCCAGTGCTCTCTGTACACTGATGAGTTCTGTGCCCTGGAGTGCCCTGTGTCATCCTGTGTCCTCTGTACACTGATGAGCTCTGAAGGCCCGGAGTTGCCTGAGTCTTCCTGTGTCATCTGCATAGTGATGAGATCTGAGGCCTGGAGTGGGCCGTGTCTTCCTGTGTCCTCAGTGGACTGATGAGCTCAGAAGGCATGGAGTTGCCAGTGTCTTCCTGTGTCCTCTGGACACTGGTGAGATCTGAGGCCTGACGTGGTCTATGTTTTCTTGTGTCCTCTGTACACTGGTTAGCTCTGAAGGCCTGGAGTGGCCTGTGTCTTCCTGTGTCCTCAGTACACTGGTGAGCTCTGAGGCCTGGAGTGACCTCTGTATTCATGTGTCCTCTGTACACTGATGAGCTCTGAAGGCCTCGAGTGTCCGGTGTCTTTCTGTGTCCTTTGTACACCGGTGAGCTCTGAGGGCTGGAGTGACCTGTGTCTTCCTGTGTCCTCTGTACACTGATGAGCTCTGAAGGCCTGGAGTGGCCTGTGTCTTCCTGTGTCCTCTGTACACCGATGAGCTCTGAGGCCTGGAGTGACCTGTGTATTCCTGTGTCCTCTGTACACTGATGAGCTCTGAAGGCCCGAGTGTCCTGTGTCTTCCTGTGTCCTTTGTACACCGGTGAGCTCTGAGGCCTGGAGTGATCTGTGTCTTCCTGTGTCCTCTGTACACTGATGAAGTCTGGAGTCCTGTAGTGGCCTGTGTCTTCCTGTGTCCTGTACGCTGATGAGCTCTGAAGGCCTGGAGTGCCCTGTGTCTTCCTGTGTCCTCTGTACACTGATGAGCGTTGAAGTCCTGGAGTGCCCTGTGTCTTCCTATGTCATCTGCACACTGGTGAGATCCGAGGCCTGGAGTGGCCTGTGTCATCCTGTGTCCTATGTAGACTGATGAGCTCTGAAGGTCTGCAACGGCCTGTGTCTTCCTGTGTCCCGTGTACACTGGTGAGCTCTGAAGGCCTGGAGTGGTCTGTGTCTTCCTGTGTCCTCTGTACACTGGTGAGCTCTGAGGCCTGGAGTGGCCCGTGTCTTCCTGTGTCCTCTGTGGAGTGATGAGCTCTGAAGGCCTGGAGTTGCCTGTGTCTTCCTGTGTCCTCTGGACAGGGGTGAGATCTGAGGCCTGGAGTTTCCTGTGTCTTCCTGTGCCCTCTGTACACTGATGAGGTCTGAAGGCCTGGAGTGTCTTGTTTTCTTCCTGTGTCCTCTGTACATCGGTGAGCCCTCAGGCCTGGAGTGTCCTGTGTCTTCCTGTGTCCTCTGTACACTGATGAGCGTTGAAGTCCTTAAGCGGCCTCTGTCTTCCTGTGCCCTCTGTAGACTGATGAGCTCTGAAGACCTGGAGTGCCCTGTTTCTTCCTGTGTCATCTGCACACTGGTGAGATTTGAGGCCTGGAGTGGCCTGTGTCTTCCTGTGTCCTCTGTACTGTGATGAGTTCTGAGCCCTGGAGTGGTCTGTGTCTTCCTGTGTCCTCTGTACGCTGATGAGCTCTGAAGGCCTGGAGTGCCCTGTGTCTTCCTGTGTCATCTGTACACTGGTGAGATCTGAGGCCTGGAGTGGCCTGTGTCTTCCTGTGTCCTCTGTACTGTGATGAGGTCTGAGCCCTGGAGTGGTCTGTGTCTTCCTGTGTCCTCTGTACGCTGATGAGCTCTGAAGGCCTGGAGTGCCCTGTGTCTTCCTGTGTCATCTGTACACTGGTGAGATCTGAGGCCTAGGGTGGCCTGTGTCTTCCTGTGTCATCTGTACTCTGATGAGTTCTGAGCTCTGGATTGGTCTGTGTCTTTCTGTGTCCTCTGTACACTGATGAGCTCTGAAGGCCTGGAGTGGCCTGCGGCTTCCTGTGTCATCTGTACACTGGTGAGATCTGAGGCCTGGAGTGGCCTGTGTCTTCCTGTGTCCTCTGTACTGTGATGAGTTATGAGCCCTGGAGTGGCCTGTGTCTTCCTGTGTCCCCTGTACTCTGATGAGTTCTGAGCCCTGGAGTGGTCTGTGTCTTCCTGTGTCCTCTGTACACTGATGAGCTCTGAAGGCCTGGAGTGCCCTGTGTCTTCCTGTGTCATCTGTACACTGGTGAGATCTGAGCCCTGGAGTGACCTGTGTCTTCCTGTGTCCTCTGTACGCTGATGAGCTCTGAAGGCCTGGAGTGGCCTGTGTCTTCCTGTGTCATCTGTACTGTGATGAGTTCTGAGCCCTGGAGTGGCCTGTGTCTTCCTGTGTCCCCTGTACTCTGATGAGTTCTGAGCCCTGGAGTGGTCTGTGTCTTCCTGTGTCCTCTGTACACTGATGAGCTCTGAAGGCCTGGAGTGCCCTGTGTCTTCCTGTGTCATCTGTACACTGGTGAGATCTGAGCCCTGGAGTGACCTGTGTCTTCCTGTGTCATCTGTACGCTGATGAGCTCTGAAGGCCTGGAGTGGCCTGTGTCTTCCTGTGTCATCTGTACTCTGATGAGTTCTGAGCCCTGGAGTGGCCTGTGTCTTCCTGTGTCATCTGTACTCTGATGAGTTCTGAGCCCTGGAGTGGCCTGTGTCTTCCTGTGTCCTCTGTACTCTGATGAGTTCTGAGCTCTGGATTGGTCTGTGTCTTCCTGTGTCCTCTTTACACTGATGAGCTCTGAAGGCCTAGAGTGTCCTGCGGCTTCCAGTGCTCTCTGTACAGCCATGAGCTCGAGGGTCAGAAATGGTCTGTGTTTTGTCTGTTCTTGTGAGGAGCTCACAGCCGTCTTGCTGTGTTTTCCTCTCTGAAATGTCCTCTGGGGAGCTCAGAGCCTGCCTGCACCTCATTGTGTTTCTTCTTTGGTGTGATGAGCTCAGAAGCCATGACACACCTGTGTTTTCCTGTGTCCCTCCACGAGTCCAGACAGAGCCCCTCCCCCACGCATCACTTTATCACCAGTAGTGATGAGGCCACTCCCCCTTCTCTCTACTGTTTATTCATTTTCGTCCAGGTTTCCAGCTCTGCTCCATGGCCGCACACGATCTGGTGCCAACCCTCGGGGCGAGGTACCCGCCAGCAGCGGGTCTGTGCCAGCCAGGCTTTGATACCACTGCCCACCACGCAATCCATGCCGAATCCTGCTGCACTCCCCACCTCCCCCAGGTCAATCGCCCGTCACAGCTCCACTGTGACCCCCCGGCCGATCTCCCATCACAACTCCACTGTGACCCCCCCACAGCCCAATCTCCCATCACAACTCCACTGTGACCCCCCCACAGCCCAATCTCCCATGACCCACCCCCACCCCCTCCGGCCAATCTCCCGTCACAGCTCCTCTGTGACACCCCCCCCTCCTCCCCCCCGGCCAATCTCCCATCACAGCTCCACTGTGACCACCCCTCCTCCGGTCATCTCCCATCACAGCTCCTCTTTGACCCCCCCCTCCGGCCAATCTTCCATCACAGCTCCTCTGTTAACCCCCCTCCCCCCTCCGGCCAATCTCCCATCACAGCTCCACTGTGACCGCCCCCCCCTCCGGCAAATCCCCCATCACCGCTCCTCTTCGATCGCCCCCCCCCCCTTCCGGCCAATCTCCCGTCACCGCTCCTCTGTGACCGCCCCCCCCCCCAATCTCCCATCACAGCTCCTCTGTGACCGCCCCCCCCCCCCTCCGGCTAATCTCCCATCACAGTTCCTCTGTGACCCCCGACCCCGCCCCGGCCAATCTCCCATCACAGCTCCTCTGGGACTCCCTGGCGTCCCCCGTGCTCCCGTGCTGGCTGCAAGTCAGAGCCGGCCGGGCCTGGCTTCCAATTAGACCTGACGGATACAAAGCGGTCTAGTAATGGGCCCCGAACGGCCTGTGCAGCCAGGCCTTCCGGGATATATGTATCTGTCACCGGCTGTCCCTTCGCATCAGGTCCCGGCAGCAGGCCTTCTATCCATCAGTCTCCGGGTGTACCCTCCTTCCACGTGCTTTTATGGCACCCGCTCACGTGCTGCACTGAGCTCCAGACGCACACTGACGCGTCATCCTGCAGGGCTGCCCCGGGCCTCCTAAGTGCTGCACTGAGCTCCAGCTGCACACACTGATGGTCATTCTTACCTGTGCTTCTGCTGTACCTGCCCAGGTGCAGCACTGAGCTCCAGACGCGCACACTGACGAGTCATCCATACCTGTACTTGTGCTGTACCTACTCACGTGCTGCACTGAGCTCCAGGCGCACACACTGACGAGTCATCCATACCTGTACTTGTGCTGTACCTACTCACGTGCTGCACTGAGCTCCAGGCGCACACACTGACGAGTCATCCATACCTGTACTTGTGCTGTACCTGCTCATGTGCTGCACTGAGCTCCAGGCGCACACACTGATGGTCATCCATACCTGTACTTGTGCTGTACCTGCTCACATGCTGCACTGAGCTCCAGACGCGCACACTGACGAGTCATCCATACCTGTACTTGTGCTGTACCTGCTCATGTGCTGCACTGAGCTCCAGGTGCACATACTGACGGGTCATCCATACCTATGCTTCTGTGGTACCAGCTTACGTGGTGCACTGAGCTCCAGATGCCCACTGAAGCATCACCCATACCTCTACTTCTTCTGTACCCGCTCACGTGCATCACTGACCTCCAGACACGCACACTGATGTGCCCTCCATACCTATGCTTCTGTGGTACCTGCTCACATGCAGCACTGACCTCCAGACGCACACACTGACGCGCCCTCCATACCTATCCTTCAGCTGTACCTGCTCACGTGCTGCACTGAGCTTCAGACGCCTACACACTGATGAGTTATCCATACCTGTACTTCTGCTGTCCTCCTTGCACGGCTCACGCAGTGAACTGAGCTTCAGACGCACACTGATGCGTCATCCATACCTGTACTTCTGCTGTCCTCCGTGCACGGCTCACACAGTGCACTGAGCTTCAGACGCACACTGATGCGTCATCCATACCTGTACTTCTGCTCTCCTCCTTGCACGGCTCACACAGTGCACTGAGCTCCAGACGCACACTGATGAGTCATCCATACCTGTACTTCTGCTGTCCTCCTTGCACGGCTCACGCAGTGCACTGAGCTCCAGACGCACACTGATGCGTCATCCATACCTATGCTTCTGCTGTACCTCCCTGAATAGCTCACATACAGCACTGAGCTCCAGACGCACACACTGATGCATCCTCCATACCTGTACTTGTGATGTACCTGCTTGTGCTGCACTGAGCTCCAGACCCAGACCCATACCTATACTTCTGCTGTCCTCCTTGCACGGCTCACACAGTGCACTGAGCTACAGACACACTGACACGTGTAAGGCTGCCCGGGGGGGGGTTGTGCAGCGGCCCGCCCCTTGGAGGGCGGCCGCCTTAGTGCCACAGGAAGGCACAGGGGTAGGAGGTCGAGTCCCTGGGCTAGTCCGGGGGAGACCCCAACAGATAGCTGTTTCCGGCAAGGGCGGGGAGGAGACAGGGGTACATATACCGTCTCCGCCCCCTCCTCGTCCTCTTGTCCGCTCGTTCGCCTTGCCAGCAGTTCGTCGTGCTCCGTCGTGTCGCTCTTCTTTTCTCGGTGAGTCTGCCGGTTACTTCCCTCTCGCCCCGGCCTTGTCCCTGGGCAGTACCAGGAGACGGGGCCCTGTGGTCGGCGTACCACGGGCGGGGGGGGGGGCCATGCTCGGGGATTGAGGTTGTGGCGGGGCACGGGACTTGTGCTGCTCGCGCTCATCCCCCCCCCACCCCTCTCTCATCTCTAGCTGTAGGGGATGCGGAGGATCGCGGCGCTGGGGGTGGTATCATTACGCACTACACACTGCTGTTGTGCGTCGGTATGCCATTGTTGATGACGATGTTTACCCCCCCTCACCCCCCCCTCGGATTGCTTTGTTCACTCCCGGCACATTGGGGGCCTCGGGCGTGCTATTGCGATCGTCGAGCCGGCAGGATAGCTCAGTGAGTTGAATGCATCGCTGGAAAATGTAGTGATATGTAGGTTGTTGCAAAAATGCAGGCCACGCGTACGAATCCTGCCAAGGCCCTCTCAGCCGTCCATCTTTGGGGGACCGCGGGGGGGGGGAGGGAAGGTGCGCCTTGGGGCGCTCGTGTATTTGGGGGTGCACCCGGGCTGTTTCATCCAGCAATAGTTCTTAATCTAATTTAACCCGTCTAAACTAAAGCGTACAGTAAAGTACCTCCCGGAGTTGCTTTTGCGGGCTGGTTCGAACGGGGAAAACACAATTTGCTTCCGGAGGCGCGGGCTCGGATCTTACTCCGGTGGAGGCCTGGCATCTCCGACGGGAAAACCCTATGGCATTGGCTTTCGATTTAGCTTACATGCATTTGCGCAGTAGCATACGGATTAAGTATGCTGGCCTTTTAGTCTGCTGTCCTCCCAGTACGATTCCTCCCGGCGGCGGCAGCAACTTTGAAGGGGTGCGCGCCTCGGTTGCAAGTCCATGGGGGCTTCGTATATTCTCCCGGTGCGTGCTCTCTCAGTGGGCGCCCACACGCCCGTTTCCCCTGGCTTGTCCCCCCCCCCCTCTCATGCCTAACGGGCGAGGCAGCACCAACCGCGATGATTCTGGCTCGCGTCGGGGGGTTCTTTGTTAATCAGCCGGGCACCCCGGGCGGGAATGTGTATGCTGAGTCGGGGCTCCAATTTCCACAAAAAAAAAAAAAAGGGAACTTCACGCTCCGTCCCTAGTGCGCGTCTCTGCGCACGTTGGCGCGAGTTGGCCTGTGCGTGGCTGCGCTAGCCCCGTTGCGCTCGGTGATCTTCCCGGGGATATGCCTCTCAGCCAATTCCCCCCCCACCCCTTCCTGCATTTTGCTTGGTGGTTGTCGTGTTCGGGGCGGTGGCCCCGGCCCACTGAGGCGGGTTCACGCCACGCGGGGGGCCTACATGCGGCGCGCGCGCCCTCCCCGCAGACCCTACCGTGGCCCACCATCAGCGAGGGAGCGGATGTGGCTAAACGACTAGAGCACCCGAGCTTGAAGCTGGGGTATGAGTTTCGAGTCTGGCAGGAAGTTTCAAACATTCTGTGATTCCGGGCAAATCACTTAATTCCCCATGCGAAATAATGAATGTGTCTGTCTGTAATGCCACTGGGGCCCAAGTAAAGTACGGTTATCAAGGCTCTCACAGGACATGGGTTAGAGTCCCGCAAACGCTGTTAAAGTGTCATAAGTTGGCAAAATGTCAAACTCTTCTTTCCCTCACCCCAGGCGTTACTCACCCCAGGCGTCCCCCCCAACCACTTTCAGCGCAGGTGTTTGTTTTGGGGGCATGCATGCAGGTTATAAAAGCAAGGAAGTTGCTCGATTCCCGCAATATGCACAATTGGCCCTGTTGTGGCACGCCGGTTTCCTTGCCGAAGTCTTTGAATTATTGCCTCTGGGCGATTTCTAGTGTGGAAGGGGTTTTCCTTAACTTGTGTGGCTTGCATGCCGGAGTTACAGGGTGTGGTCACCAAGCGGCACGCAACCCGGAGGCGCTGGGGTTTGCCCCCTCCCGCACGCGACACTATTTTGAAATACAGCCGCTCGCCAGGGGCATAGCGGCGCGGTCGGGGTTGGGGACACAGCAGGGGCCCCAGTTGGGGGACCCGCGGGTATTGGGATGCTGCGTGTGTATTCTCAATGCGCCAATGGCTTGGTGAATAGCCGTAGTTCTGTATTTCGAGTGTCTAATCTATAGGCCAAATCCTTTTTAGAGGCCGCCATATCTTGATTGCAGTAGAATGCCGCGGGTGGGTGCTCCATGGGGGACCTCATCGGCTCTGCGCGCTCGTCATGTTTGGAGGGGCCAGCTGGGCACCTGCTGCCACATGTGGGGATGGCGCGGAGTGCCGGGCCTTTGCTGGTTGTTTCTTGTTTATGAAGTACCAAGGTGTGACGAAGGGCCACTTCGTTCGACAGTGTTTAAATACTTTTAAATAAAGTGCTGCGTTCACTACTCCTTCCCCTATGTGCTCATAAGGGTATAATTATAACGAGTGGCGCTTGAGCTACCGGTTCGAGTCATTCCTTTGGCTGTGCGGTGCGCAGGAACTGGGCCCCATCCTCCGGGCCATGGCGCGGTGGTCAGTGGGGACGGCTTCTCAGCGACGTGGGCCGGGACAGATTCCCCCCTTGTGCTGTGCTACAGGGAGGAGGGGCACAGATGGTTGTAAATTAGGGGTCGCCGCGCCACTGTAAGTCACAAAGGACTGTAAGGCCTGCTGGTCTGACCTTCGCCGTGAGGAATGAACTATTATGGCCCTGCTTCAGGGGTATGAAATGATTTTCATCTGGCAAGGAAATATAGGGAAAGGGCTTTCAGGGGACAGATAATCTGATTGGCACAAATTAGAAATAACTTGGGCGAGGAAGGTAGGGGTCATGTTATCTTTGCCTTGTTCTTGTGAAAGATGGTATATGGCTTAATGAAACATAGGGGTTCCATCACACTAATTATGGGCTGAAGTAGTAGCAACTCAGCACAAACGGTGACCTGCAGCTATATGCAGGGGCTTTGTAGTGGAAGGCATTTGTTTAAATAGCTCACTGTGCATATCCCTGGGAGAACCCAACATATTTGGTGCGGGAACCTTCTACAAACTTCCATAAAATCCTTACTACCGGGAGAGTGGAAAAAGAAGTAGGGGAGGAACTTGTTTATATGCAGCAATAGCTGCAAAGAGAGCTAAAAGTTGCACTTAATGAATTACTAAACATGGCCTAGTACTGTCTCTTTTGGGCCCTTTAGTGAATCACCTGACCTCTTGGCAAGCTATGCACTGCTTCTTCTATTTTGAAGGTGGAGGATGGCCAGATGCTCTTGGGATTTATACGTCAACTATTATGCCCTAACCACTCTCCATAATGAAGGAACTGATTAAGTCTACGGTTCCTCTATTCTAAAATATTGTGCTGGTGGTCAGACTATCTTGTGTATTGCACACTGTATATATCATTGATTGGAATGGTCACTCAATGAGGTGATTTATCCCATCATTAAAATACCTGAACTTGTTCATACTCTTATTCGTATCGCGGGATTCGTTGAACTGCATTTCCCTGCCTTCCTGCCTAATTTCCCCTTAATGATTGACTTTGGAATATCTCTAATATTTATGGCTTCATACCCTGTGCCATTGGAAGGCAGTGCCCATTTTTCTTTATCAGGATGTGACATCTTAGCACAGTGACATTTTAAATGTTGGATATGTGTATGGGTATGTTGGCATCCTGTAAATGTTTTGCCTCTGTGACAGAACCTGTTTTAGTCGTCCACAGGGCTCTGTTCACTTCAACTCCTGCTAACCAAAAGTAAAAGGCTTGTGCTCTCACACTTAAACCTAGTGAATTCCAAACACCTATTTCGCACACTTAATTTACTATTAAGTACTGATCATATGGTGCTATTTGTACCGAGGACCTGTAAATTAAATGCGACAAGTGGCCTGCAGGACTTATCACGGCTCCCTACTTCGGAAACCTGAGCTAGTTGGCGAGCCCGGCAGACCCGTTTTTAATTCTTATCCAATACTTGTGGCCTGCGCTGTTGGTGTCTTTCCAAAGGATTGGCTGTTTACTGGTGTGGGGGGACAGCCCAGCTAGCGTACACGCAGGCAGGCTGACAGGAGGTAGAATAGCTCTTGGTGGGCCTTGCAACAAAGCTATATGGTGAATTATTTTAATATATGCAATGAAAAGCACTGACCAGCCGATAGATGGGCTTGGGTAGGTAGTGCCCTTCGCGTGTAAATATAGAGATGCGATGCTAGGGTGCAGTATGTCATGTAACTGGAGCTGCTCCCCACCACCATGGTCGGGAGCAGGGGGAGGTGTCACCTTGAAACCAGCACCTAGGCGAAGCAAAGAGTTACGCCTAGTGTTGAGTGAGTGTTAATAATAGTGGGATGTGTTGAGATGTGTTAATAAAAAAAAATAAATAAAAAAAAAAAAAAACCTCTGCGCTCACATACAGACATTATTATAAATAAAATGTATTTCCCTATGCGCATTAGAGTAGCGCTATGAATGGTGATCATGCAGGCTTCCACGGAACGGGACAACTGTCAGGCGTCTGTAGCTGCGCAGGGCTCCCTCGGTTATGTCGAGGTCTTTTATATTAACCGAGCACTCATGGGACACTTCACCACTATGGTCGGGAGCAGGGGGAGGTGTCACTTTGCATCCAGCACCTAGGTCAAGCAAAGAGTTACGCCCAGTGTTGAGTGAGTGTTATGGTTACCTGGTCGTTCATTGGGGATCCTTAGGGTAGGACGACCTAGCGGCAAGGAACAGCTAGAGTGGTTTACGTGTGCTCAGCGATCATAAAAAAGGATGCTGCGCGGGCCTTGGCTCACACGGAAGTGGGCTAAGATCAGTCACACCACAGGTGCTGTGGCCTGCTCTGATGCCTGGCACTGGGGTCCCAGGTTCTTCTGAAGGGCTAGGCCTTCAGATGCTGATAGGATGTCCATTGTTATTTACTCGATTGTTAAACGATTGGTTATTTCCTGGGTCATCCACGGGTGTAGAGCTTTAGGCGCTGGTTGTCTTTCCATCGGGTTGGTTTGATGCGGGATGGTGGTTTTTGGGGCAGGTCACAGGCTGCTTCCTCTCGCTGTGTTTGTTCTTCTAGGTGTGGTCGGGTCAAGTGACGGAGGAGAGCAATCATCGCGTGGTATATCTGGGCATGATAGAACGCCAGGCAAGATTGTAGCGTAGGCAGATAGTGGCACTTATTGGGGACTGAATGTTGGTCTCAATGGCATGCCGCCATGCAAGGGGACTAGGTACCTAGGTCACGTACATCAGGCAGTGACAGGTGAACAGGGACCATGTGTACTAGAATATCAGGAGTGGTTCCCACCACGGTCGGGCAGATGGGAAGCTGTCGTCTTGATGCTCAATGGATACCCTTACTCCATCACGCCTATTGTAAGCTGAGGATGCCTGTTGACGCTGTTAGACCTGCTATTAGTTAGTACACTCACTGTTGTGCCTTGGCTCGGTTTGTCTCGCATCGGGGCCAGTTGGGGTTACTGGCGAATTGTTTGCTCTACGGCTGAAGCGGGCGCTTCTAGAACAGGGCAAGATTGGTTAGGCCAGGCAGCATGACAAGGTCTTTTCGGCACTGGCAGAATGGTGCAGGCTGCGAAGTAGAGCCATTGCAGAACTTAGATTTGTCTACATTCGGCTAGGGAATGTTTAGCAGCTGGAAGGTATTGAACCATGGTGAGCAATTGGTTTTGGGTTCGTGCGCAACAGGAGCAAGGGAATTGCATTCTGTTCCATCAGGTTACGGAGACCGTCTATACCACCAGATACTGTAAAGCTGCCATTTTCGCTCTGGGCTGGGGTGTCAATGTCATCCAACTTTGCAGCCAGACTCTGAGCAGGCAAAGGCATACTTGCGATGGTGCACCGGGCACTCAGCAGTAGAGTTAGATGTGTCATCATACCCCGATATAACGTCAGTGATGAAACATAGGTTGTGGCTACACACGACCAGGCACTCTAGGGCAGCTGGGGCGGGGGTGTGCCAGTGCCAAGAGGGTGCGGGTTGCCTGGGTAGGGCTGCTGGCTTGGAAGGAGCACTACTCTGATCGCCACAAGGGCACGTCTTGTTCATAGAAGGCTGCATTGTTAATTTTATGGCATGGTGCCAGTTGCTTTAGTTATGCGCATGTTGCTTGGCAGTGTCAGAAACATTCAGAACGCAATGCTGGTGGTTAGCCTGTTGTCATGCTGTTCAGAGGTATTCTAGCTCAGGCATGGCCATGCATGGGTTATAGGCCGGTGACCTGCCCTGGGATTCGTGTTAACAGGCAGGTGAGGCAGCAGAACTTGGAGGGGCTTGGGTTTGACCTCTGGATACTAGGGCGGAGCCTGGTTGCTCACTTAGTAGCCCGCCCTTGAGTTCGATGAAACAGGTACCTTTGATGCGAGTATCAGTACCGGGGAACTTCTCCCGCCCTCCAGCACTGGCTGGCAGCTATGCAGGTTGTGGAAGTGGCTTATGGTCCATACGATTAAGGGAAACAACGGGGCAACACTTTGGGCTACAAATCTGCAGGAGAACAATTGGCGTTGTTCTCCTCCGTGGTCACTCTGTCCTGTCTCTCCCTGGTATACTAGCAGAATTTTGGGAGGGCAAGGCTTTACATTTGGTGGTGACTGATGGAATACGATGGGCGTACTCCAACGGAGTGAAGGAGGAAGTAAGGCAGGCTTGTCAACTCTTACCTCCTCCCGCATGGGCAGTGCCAGGCAGGAGTGTCTTGGCAAAGAGATTGTTATTTAGCCATGCAAAGGCAACCTTGGACCATCGCCTATTTTAGGTTTAAGGTCATTTCAGTCAATACACGGGGGACTGAGAAAGGATGGGGGAACCTGTCCTGATTGTGCCCGCTGGCCGCCGGCCCGGTTGGGCGTAGAATTGTTTTGGCTGTACCTGGGAGAAGCCCGGTATCAGTATGCTGTAGGTATGAAGGCCTATCGGGAGCCATGCGCAGTTGCGCAGAGCAAAGAGGTCTTGGCTTCATCAGGCATGGTCTTATACACGCCAAGTCCACAGGGTGCCTGGAGGGAGATGGGGTGCACCTCTCTAGTTTAGGCATGGACCTTTGCCTACTGGACCTAGGGGAAGCTGGGGCTGCAGCAGGTTGTAAGTAAACAGGTCTACCTTGGTGGGGGGCCCTGGTAGTGACGGTGGCCACTCCCAAGGCTGTGGAGGAGTTACAGGGCGATCCAGGGTCTGCACATACCAAGGGGTACATCATGCAGCAGCACCGCGGGGTGCTAAGCCAGGATACCCAGGGATATTTTAGCTTGTCCCCTGGAAGAACGACGGCGCCCCGTTAACCGAAAGGCGGTTGTGGGTCTGAGCAACCGGGGGCTGCCATGTATGCTCCGCCCACCCATCACGGGGGGGCGTGTGAAGCAAGTGGACTGGTGGTCCACGGATGGGAGGGGTGGACCCTCCCAATATTTGGTATACACCAGTTGGCGTTGCCATGGTGACTCTAGGCTTATCAGACGGGCAGGCGGCATAGGGCTGGCCTGCCCTGGGATCGCCCGTAAGATAACCCACCTTGTTTGCATATTGGTTATGCTAATAAACCTGCAGCAATATTTCTCCACTTACATTACAGTGTCGTGTGTTTTATTTATGTACTTACGTGCTTTGTGATAACTGTTGCCGATATTGGCACTATGTAAGGCTGCCCGGGGGGGGGGGTCGCGCAGCGGCCCGCTGTTGGACTTGGCCCTTCTGGCAGGTTCACCCCTGGACTTTTTGGCTTTTTATTGGTGATTGTTTGGTCTCTGCGCACTTTCCCTGTGTCCCAGGGTAAGGTGCGTGCTCTGAGTGCATGTGGTGAGATAGGCCTGCCCTCCCATAGGAATGCATGGGGAATGTATGTGTCCCTAGTAGTTCCTGATGCGTGGGGTGTGCAGGCCCGAGTTTGGTATGTGCGGACTCGTGGGAGTGAATGCTGCGCGATGATGTGTGCGGCGTGCATGTACCTAGTGTGGAAGTGCCACTTCTAGAAGTGGGCACTTCTGTGTGCGGTGTGTCTGTCGCGTGATTGGCTGGTCGTGTCGTGTGACGGGCTAGGGATCCCCCAGTGTCAGGATGAGTCACCCAGTGGTGAATGGGGAGATCAGCAGCTAGATGGGTGGGAGGAGTCCACCTGGGTCCTGAATAGGACAGGGTTTTCCAAACACAATGCTGGCCCCGCCCCCTGTGGTGCGACTGACGACCCTAGCCCTGCCAGTGAATAGAGTGAGGGGCTGAGCACATCAAGGGTGCTCCCCAACCAGCTGCGACTGGTTTTCCCCCTCACCCTGAACCCAGAACAAAGGGTTTGCCTGTATAAAAATGGGGCTGTGTCCCCACAGAAACTGTTCTCTGCCAGGATCCACTTGAAGGGGGCCTGCTGCTGCTGGGCGCCAGGAGAGACCGCCACTGGGGACTGCCTCCCTGTTGGAGGGCCCTGTGAGCTGGCCCCTGGGCCCAGTCCTTGCCCCTGCCCTTGCAAGACTTTATTGCTGAACTTTCCTTTGCTTATAGCGCCTGGGAGCGCTTTCTGGGCTTCTGGTAGCGCTGGGAGCGCTGTTCTGCTATCTAGCGCTGTGAGCGCTGGGATCCTGCAAGCCGGTGCCCACCCGGCATTTCCCCCGTGCGGCGCCAATCCTGAAATCCCCTGGCAGGTGCCCACCCTGCCAGGGACCTTGCCGTGTTCGTTGGCGGGTGCCCACCCCGCTTATAACGTAATATTTGCGGGAGCCTACCCCGCGTTATTGCCGCCATACAGATTGTTTATCTTACGGCGGGTGCTCACCCCGCCGTATATCACGTTTTACTTGAGGGAGCCCACCCCTCATTTCCGCCGTAGAGAGAATCACCACCGCGGCCCCGGGGGAAGCCCAGGAAGTCAGGCGGCCGAGGGCGGGCCTCCGGGACACCCAGGACCGGAAGTAGGAGGGCGGGAGCCTACCCCGCCTCCCACCGAGGACTCGCGTTGTGGTTGCAAGCCCCGGAGCCGGCAGGAGCCTACCCTGCGCCCCGGGGTACTGGGGAGAGTCACGAGGACGGCCGGAGCGGGAGCGGAGGGGGGCGCGAGGCACATTGTCGGTGCCTGCCCCCTCCGTGTCGAGAAGCAGCCCCAGAGTCCGCCGGCACCAGAAAGAGCCGAACGGAGACGACGCGGGAGTCCCCCAAGCAGCCGGTGAGTGTCTAGAGGGCTGGGGGGACTCCGCGCATGTGCAGGGGGTGCAGGCAGCCGTGCTCACGAGCCCCGTGAGGCTCCAACAGTGTCACCTTGCTTCTTTCGAGTCCCCCGATCGGGACTCCAACGTTGGGGGCACTCTTGTGCTCAGAGCGCCCAGAGCGCTCCAACGAACGGGGGCATTTCTCTTTGAGCCCATCGAGGCTCCACCTTACGGAGGCATTCCTTCTCAGTTACGAGCGGCCCCGGAAGGCAGTGGGCCGCTCCAACGAAGGAGCACATTGCTTGTAGAGCCTGCGAGGCTCTGGGGGCATTTCTTTTGTGACTGAGTGGCCCCAGATGGCAGCGGGCCACTCCCACCTTGCCCCACAGTGACGTTCAGAGCCACGAAGGCTCTAGGGGGCATTTTGTACAGCTAGAGCCCAGGAGAGGCTCCACGTGAGTACTACATATTTGTTTAGGAAGGCACAGTGGTGCCCCAGCATTTCTCCAGTTGCCCAGCACTTAGTGGGCAACTGCCACGTTTAGGTGGTGCTTTGTGCGCGCTGGGTTGCGCAGCCTGCGCCGGCGCGCCCTGACTTGCTGGACACAGGGCGTCCTTACCCCTCCACGGCCAGTTGGCCTAGGGACTGCCACAGTGGTGGCTGATGTGAGTTTTGGCGCCATTGTTCCTTTCCTGCACCTCTGAATGTGTTTATGCGTCATGTGCTTTGCTTTACACCTCTGAATGTTATGCATCATGTGTTTATGTGCTTAGACCCCTACAGGTATTGTGATACTTAGGTGGTTGTTTTCTCCCTAACACAGGTGGTGCTAGTGAGGTCCTGATTCCCTGCGCAATGTTTTTCTAAAGGTGGTTAGGGTTGCGTAGGTGGTACTTACCTGATGCTAGTGTGATGACGCTGAGGTCATTATTGTACCAGTAGTGACTGGTTGTGTGCTAGGTGTAATTTTGTGCAACAGTAATTTTATTTCCTATGTTCCAAGTGCTATGTTCTAAGAGTGCTAATTCCGGACAGCGGTCCATGTGGCCCTGTCCCCTGTACATATAATCCCTTGTAAATTCTGCCCGTGCCTGCTGGCACATTGTAGAGTGTGTGTTTTTATCTAATGTGTTGTGTATAATACAAAGGCTATTTTTATAGAATACCTTGTGTGGAGTTTCCTTTGTGGTGGGCCTTGGGTGTTGTTGCTGGGTGCGCGCGCAAACGCTTTACACATCGCCTCAGAGATAAGCCTGACTGCTCGTGCCAAGCTACCAAGGGGGTGAGCAGGGGTTATCTTTGGCGTGTAACTTCCTTGCCCTGACTAGAGAGGTGGTTTCTGCCTGACTTTGGCGCAAGCCTTAGCCAACCAGAAATCCCATTTCTAACACCCGCCCCTTGGAGGGCGGCCGCCTTAGTGCCACAGGAAGGCACAGGGGTGGGAGGTCGAGTCCCTGGGCTAGTCCGGGGGAGACCCCAACAGATAGCTGTTTCCGGCGAGGGCGGGGAGGAGACAGGGGTACATATACTGTCTCCGCCCCCTCCTCGTCCTCTTGTCCGCTCGTTCGCCTTGCCCGCCCCTCCGCTTACCCGGCGTCCGGAGGGACAAGGGGGGGGGGGGAAGGTTTTTTCTAACAATTTTACTTTGTGTTGCAGGAGGAGTTACAGGGCGATCCAGGGTCTGCACATACCAAGGGGTACATCATGCAGCAGCACCGCGGGGTGCTAAGCCAGGATACCCAGGGATGTTTTAGCGTGTCCCCTGGAAGAACGACGGCGCCCCGTTAACCGAAAGGCGGTTGTGGGTCTGAGCAACCGGGGGCTGCCATGTATGCTCCGCCCACCCATCACGGGGGGGCGTGTGAAGCAAGTGGACTGGTGGTCCACGGATGGGAGGGGTGGACCCTCCCAATATTTGGTATACACCAGTTGGCGTTGCCATGGTAAATCTAGGCTTATCAGACGGGCAGGCGGCATAGGGCTGGCCTGCCCTGGGATCGCCCGTAAGATAACCCACCTTGTTTGCATATTGGTTATGCTAATAAACCTGCAGCAATATTTCTCCACTTACATTACAGTGTCGTGTGTTTTATTTATGTACTTATGTGGTTTGTGATAACTGTTACCGATATTGGCACTATCATCCATACCTGTACTTCTGCTGTCCTCTGTGCACAGCTCACACAGTGCACTGAGCTCCAGACGCACACTGATGAGTCATCATACCTGTACTTCTGCTGTCCTCCTTGCACGGCTCACACAGTGCGCTGAGCTCCAGACGCACACTGACACATCATTCATATCTGAACTTCTGCTGTCCTGCTTGCACGGCTCACACGCTGCACTGAGCTCCAGACGCACACTGATGAGTCACCATACCTGTACTTCTGCTGTCCTCCGTGCACGGCTCACACAGTGCGCTGAGCTCCAGACGCACACTGACACATCATTCATATCTGAACTTCTGCTGTCCTGCTTGCACGGCTCACACGCTGCACTGAGCTCCAGACGCACACTGATGAGTCATCCATACCTGTACTTCTGCTGTCCTCCTTGCATGGCTCACGCAGTGCACTGAGCTCCAGACGCACACTGATGCGTCATCCATACCTATGCTTCTGCTGTACCTCCTTGAATAGCTCACATACAGCACTGAGCTCCAGACGCACACACTGATGCATCCTCCATACCTATACTTGTGATGTACCTGCTTGTGCTGCACTGAGCTCCAGACCCATACCTATACTTCTGCTGTCCTCCTTGCACGGCTCACACAGTGCACTGAGCTACAGACGCACACTGACACATCATTCATATCTGAACTTCTGCTGTCCTCCTTGCACGGCTCACACAGTGCACTGAGCTGCAGACACACTGACGCGTCATCCATACCTATACTTCTGCTGTCCTCCGTGCACAGCTCACACAGTGCACTGAGCTCCAGACGCACACTGATGAGTCACCATACCTGTACTTCTGCTGTCCTCCTTGCACGGCTCACACAGTGCACTGAGCTCCAGACGCACACTGACACATCATTCATATCTGAACTTCTGCTGTCCTGCTTGCAAGGCTCACACGCTGCACTGAGCTCCAGACGCACACTGATGAGTCACCATACCTGTACTTCTGCTGTCCTCCTTGCACGGCTCACACTGTGCACTGAGCTCCAGACACACTGACGCGTCATCCATACCTGTACTTCTGCTGTCCTGCTTGCACGGCTCACACGCTGCACTGAGCTCCAGACGCACACTGATGAGTCACCATACCTGTACTTCTGCTGTCCTGCTTGCACGGCTCACACAGTGCACTGAGCTCCAGGTGCACACTGACACGTCATCCATACCTGTACTTCTGCTCTCCTCCTTGCACGGCTCACACAGTGCACTGAGGTCCAGACGCACACTGACACATCACTCATACCTGAACTTCTGCTGTCCTGCTTGCACGGCTCACACGCTGCACTGAGCTCCAGACGCACACTGATGAGTCATCCATACCTGTACTTCTGCTGTCCTGCTTGCACGGCTCACACAGTGCACTGAGCTCCAGGTGCACACTGACACGTCATCCATACCTGTACTTCTGCTCTCCTCCTTGCACGGCTCACACAGTGCACTGAGGTCCAGACGCACACTGACACATCACTCATACCTGAACTTCTGCTGTCCTGCTTGCACGGCTCACACGCTGCACTGAGCTCCAGACGCACACTGATGAGTCATCCATACCTGTACTTCTGCTGTCCTCCTTGCATGGCTCACACAGTGCACTGAGCTCCAGGTGCACACTGACACGTCATCCATACCTGTACTTCTGCTCTCCTCCTTGCACGGCTCACACAGTGCACTGAGGTCCAGACGCACACTGACACATCACTCATACCTGAACTTCTGCTGTCCTGCTTGCACGGCTCACACGCTGCACTGAGCTCCAGACACACACTGATGAGTCACCATACCTGTACTTCTGCTGTTCTCCTTGCATGGCTCACACAGTGCACTGAGCTCCAGGTGCACACTGACACGTCATCCATAGCTGTACTTCTACTGTACCTGCTCACATGCTGCACTGAACTCCAGGTGCACACACTGGCGTGTCATCCATACCTGTACTTCTGTGGAACCTGCTCACATGCTACACTGAGCTCCAGACACACACACTGATGCGTCATCCATACCGTTCTTCTGCTGTCCTCCTTGCATGTCTCATGCACTGCACTGAGCTCCAGGCTGTTGAAATGTAAATGTATGCATTCATTTTGCTAGTGCATTACTCTATGTAAGTTAGCATTCGCTGCACCATCTTGTATTCAGCCGTCATTTTGAGCTATGATCACAGCTAACTTCTCTCTCACTCTGTCCGCCTCAGCAGAAAGCAGCTGCTATAGTTTCTTTTATTTCTTGAAGGTAGAGTGTTGCTGTACTAATGATGGACTGTTTTTGCCATCACATACCTTTCTCACAAGATAGGCCTGCTCCCACCCTTAGAGCAGCGGGTTTGGGCAGAGTAACCTCCCCATCTCTATACATTATATTAGATTACATTATGTGAATACTTTCTCATATATATATATTTTTTGCTTTTATTAGGAATATTGGCCATTATTTTGGCTTCCGGCTTTATATACGTTCTTAAGAAACTTCCTTACGTTAATACTAAGGTAAGGTGATATTTATTTCCATGGCTGTCCGTTATTCTGACTTGTATGGAAATTAGATTCTATGTCCTGAATATTGTTTGGACAATTGAGGGTATGGGTCATACTTTGTATATATTATAAAAGTAGGTTCAATTAATGCCAGGTTGCAGCGGCATTATGTGTTATTTGTTTTTCCAATTAAGATTAGGACCTGGGATCTACAATTCTAATAAACTGACTGAACATGGAATCTCGTGGAATACATTATTGATTGAAAGTTCCGGAACCCGGGCCTGTTGTAATTTCGTCCTATCCCTGTGACTACTTGATTTTTGGACACATAAAGATATACTTGGTGAGATTTTGCACTGATTCTTGTGGACATTTTTGCAGTACAATTCGAGCTATAATATTTTTGAATCTTTCCTAATTAATTTTATATATTTTTCTGGTGTCGTTCCATATCTATACTGTTTTTTAGTTCTGCCTTCCTGTCCTTTTGTATCTTTTAATCTTTTCACAAATTTTGCTTTTCACTCTTGGTGTGACATGAAAAATCTTTCGTTCTCTCTTTAATATCGTTGAAAATAAGGATGCCAACAAGATGAGAATAATATTAATATTTCTATGTGTATATATATGTTTTAAATAATGTATGTTTGTATATCTAGGACTTTTCATTGTGTTATACTTTTGTTGTTTGCTTTTATATTTTCGTATGTAATGAGTATATATTTATGTTATCTGTTTATATTTGTTGTATTTTCTGTTGTCATATGTGGCAGTTGTATTTAGTTTGTTTATATTTGTGTATTTTTGCAGCCCTGACGAAGTTCCATTAGGAACGAAACGCGTTGGCTGATGTCCAAGATTTTAAATTGAAAAATTAATAAAGAGCCGATTTTGGAATACATACGAAGCTACTTGACTTTATCCTGGTGCACCGTCCTTATCCCTTTTTAGGTCTCGCATGGCGAACGCAGCGCGAAGCGCTGTCGCCAGCGAGATCTATTGTTGCTGACTTGCCTCGGAAGTGGGACAGGAGATGGGCACGCGCAGGCTCTTGGCGGATTTGAGTTGGTGTACGCGCTTACAGCCACGCGGCGTGCACATCTCCTGTCCCCCTTCCCTCGCAAGTCAGCATGCAGTTTCACTTTCGTGAACATTCACTCGTTAAAAACGCAGCATTTGGGCATCCGCAGGGCTTTTGGCGCTTGCATGTAACGTGTACAGCTGGTGCTTGGTGCCGTGTTAATTAGGCTCGAGGCAGTAGTTTCTTTGTGAACGCGCTCATAAAGACTCGGGCCCCTCTGAATTCCTGAACTATGGCTATGGCGCAGCGGTAAAAATACAAGAACCACACCAGAGAGGTACGATGGACCTGCGCCACCTGTACCTTGGTACCCACATGCTGCGGTAATTACCTAGCCCTCGAACTCCAGTGCTCGCGCCCCTTGCGCCATTTCAATGTGTACATATTAACAGGTTCGATCCTTATGCGCGCTCCGTCATACTACATGCCGCGCTACATCCGCTAATAGCGAACGGGAGGGTTGGTGCTCAGGGCGCCCTATACTGCCTTCTTCATTCAAGCGTAAACAAGCGGGCCCATTCCTTTTTAGCGCTGGGAGCTAGGCGATTTGCCCAGAATCACCGGATGTTTGAGGGTCGGTGCCGAGACTCGAACTGGATTCCCCAGCTTCAAAGTCCCACGCTCTAGCCATTATGTTGTGTTGCTCTACACAACGCGTGTAGTGTGCCTTGCACCCCTAGGCCGTCGCGCTATCACCCCCCCTAGGGACAGGATAAAGGATCTGTGATCCCGGCTGTCAGGAAACCCGGTCTGGCTGAAGGGGGAAGCGAGGAGAGAACTCGCGGGCAGTCTTGCCCGAGTGTAATCCAAAGCGGGCCAGCCACCCCCATCGCTGGCTATCCTGGGGCAGTCCCCGGGCAGCTAAACATATCGGCATGAGCCCCCGGTCCTTGTGCCTGGTAGGCAAACCACTAAAGCAAGCGCAATTCAAAGCAACAACGAATATTTCGCAGTCGCTGGGCCGGCATGTACTCCCGGGAAGACCCGCTGGTCATCTTGTACTCCGACTCGGCCTGCTCTCACCTGCTGAACTCCTGCAGCGCCTGCTTCGCCGAGTTCTACGCCCCCTGCGCCAACAAACACACACGCACCAGCCGCCCTCAGCCAGTGCATGCGTATCTCTCAACGCGCGCATGGCGTGCTTTCGCTTTCCCTCCCTCCGGCGTTTCAGCCCACGCTCAGGTTCTCCCGCCCGTTGAGGCCCCCTCTCTTCCTCCATCGCAGCTCTCTCCCCTCCTCTCCCTGCCTCCTCTTCGACCCCCTTTTGTCTTACTCCCTGCCCTTTGAGTCACCTTCCTCCCCCCTTTGACTACCTAGTGCCTCTTCCCAGCGCAGCCACGCACTGCTCGGTGACCCTCGGCAGAGAGCAGCCCTCGCACGGCCACGAGGATGGAGAACACACTGCTGCTCAAGATGCTCCTGCTGGCGATCCTTACCGGCCAGCTGAGGCTGCGCAGGAAGGTGGGTGCCCCCGGCAGACACCCTCCCCACCCCCTCCTGGCATGTGAGAGTGATCGGCCGGACACCCCCTGCTGGCATGTGTGAGTGTGAACGAGCCTGGCACACCCCTGCTGGCATGTGTGAGTGAGTGAGTGTGAACGAGCCTGGCACCCCCCTGCTGGCATGTGTGAGTGAGTTAGAACGAGCCTGACACCCCCCCTGCTGGCATGTGTGAGTGAGTGTGGACAAGCCTGACACCCCCTGCTGGCATGTGTACGTGATCGGCCTGACACCCCGTGCTGGCATGTGTGCGTGAGTGTGAAGAAGCCTGACCCCACCCTGCTTGCGATCCTTACCGGCCAGCTGCGGCTGCGCAGGAAGGTGGGTGCCCCCGGCCTGACAGCCTCTCCTCCCCCTGCTGGCATGTATTTTGTGATGGTATTGTGTATCTTTATTTTCAGCGTGGTCCGCTTTCAGTGCGGTCCGCCTTGGTCACGCTTGTCTTTTCATATTATCAGAGCTGGTTGTAAATAGCATTAACTGTTCTCTTGACTCTTCGTAAATGAGGTGCTATGGCGGCGGTACCTGCCCATTGATCGCCCGCCTTGCACCCTGGCATGGCAATTCGCAGCATGACCGGACTGAGAAATCATAAGGGGGTGTCCCGCCCAAACAGCCCATCTGAAGCTACGTACCTGCATTTACATTTAGTAAAAACATATTTTTCGGTCGATTTTACCATTGCCAGCACCTCTAAATGGGCCAAGTCCATAATGTAATCTTTTTGGCCGCCTTTGTGTGTGAATTCCCTTCTAGCTGAGTGTGAGGGTTTGTGTATTTCTTTAAAAGTGCATGGGCATGGATGTCTGTGCCACTCTATCTAAGTCAATCTGGGTGTGTGTGCGTAAGGCTATTATGATTAAGATCTAAGAATCCGCCTCGGGCACCACACAACCCCTTCGTTAACGCCTTTCACAGCGCAGCAGTAAATGGAACAAAAATTTCTTGGAAACCTACGCGCGTCCCCGGGCGATTCAGGCTGGGTCAGTACTGCCAGCATTCAGCTTTTTGTTTCGTTTCTTTAATTGCATTTAAATATATTAATCAGCAGTTGAATTAAAAAGACATCCTGTGCATTTGAAGGCCGCAATCACTGGAGGAACGCCTGGCCCACCTTTCAACGCAACCACGGCACAAGTTTTCACGTTTTACAAATTATTTATGATTAATTATTTTGTTATTATGCAACAATACTGTATCCTGCCGTCGAGATGGAGAGAGTAACTGAAACATTTTGCGAATGTTCGACCTGGCACCCCGTCACCCTGAGGTTAAGCAATTGTTTGGCATTGGAGTCTGGAGCTTGTTGCTTTCTATTGAGAGTGATTTTTGTGTTCATCGTTATTTTTGTGTAGCTGTCTGTTGGCAATAGGCCTCGCATTACTAAAAATTAGAGCTATTGGTGTTGCATTATTATTTGCAACGCCAAAAGCTCAAACTTTTACTAATGCGAGACCTATTGCATTGCAAATGCTTGTTGTCAATGTCCCCGTGTCTTGATGACCCAGGACCTTTGTTAGTATCACCATGTCCTAGAGTCAATATTTCTGTGCAAATGTTCTGAAGAAAATGTCAGTGTTTTCTAGTCCATGTCCCTGTCCCTGTGTCATTGCATCAGTGTCACCTTGTCAGCGTCCATGACACTGTATAAGTAGGTCGAAGTTCGCGTGATCTACTGGAAAGGATGTTCTCAAACTTTTTTTTTTTTTCCATTTTACCAAAACAATTCCCACAGTTTTTGTTAAAAAGCAACCTTTCCACAACAGTTATCTCCGACCTTGAATCGCCTCAAACGGAGAGAAGGAGGGGTCTGCTGTGGTGTAAAGGGACAGACTTAGATAAAGAATAAACCAGTCCTTCTCCAGGGTGCCTCCCAGCTGAAGGAAATGTAAAGACTGGAGAATCAGTGAATGTAGAAGGCGCCTGGAGACGGCGCAGCCCACCCCGAGCTGACAATCCTCTCAAGCTTCACAGAGTTAGTTATTCTTTAATAGAGGTTCCATAAGGGTGTTACCAGTTCTGGAAAGCGTCCTTTCAATTGAACCAATACAAGAAGGTTTGCACTAGGTTCAGACTGATTCACTTTTTGTAAAGCACGGTTGTAAGTGCTTAAACTATGGATCTTTTCTGCACATTTTATGACAGTCTATCTCTTACTCTGCAGCAGATCGTATGCCTAACACGTGTTACACTGCAGCAGCCGAACATAAGGCTGTGTGCAATAAAAAAAATGTAAAATGAGTTTCATATTCACAGCAGAGGCGGTGCCTCCATTAGCGCTGAGGAGCGGCGCCCCCCCCACCCCCATGTGGTCAGTGCAGGAAATATGAACATTTTTATTTTTTATGCTGGCAGCAGCAGGTTATAGGGCAGGGCCAGCAGCAGAGAGGAAGTGTGCACTTCAGTTTAAAGTGCGCATGTCACTTTGGCAGGCTGTATTGCCACGGCCTGTCTGAAATGGGCACTTTAAACACTCCAAACCGAGCTGTCTTAGACAGCTGGGTGGAGAGCAAGCACGTGCCCCAGTGCTTGAAGGAGCATTGAACCAGCATGCTCCAGCCAATCCTGGTGCTTCTCTCATGCTGCCTTAGCAGCAAGAGAGCAGCGCCGGGATTCGTACAGGGCAGTTGGATGAGTCTCTGGGAGCCTGTGCTTGCAGTGCAGTGGAAGAACAGGAGCGCCGAACACGAACACGAGGCAGGCAGTAAGTAAGTGACTCTTATTGAATTTTTTTATGTTAATTTAACTCACTCGGTCACTTGGAGGAATGGGCCAGGGCACTGCAGCCAAGTCCATGTGAGGAGGGAGGTGTGTGGGCACTGAGGCCCAGCATGTGAATCAGGAGTGAGGAAACTGAATGTCTACATCTTTTAAATGTTACAAGGGGCTCTGAAACATTTCAGGCACCGAGTCGACAAGCACTTTGTCCTATGCTTCTCAGAAATCTATGAGCAGCGGCGGTAAGCCCTGAATTGAGTCAGGCACCAGGTGATTTGTTGAGAATAACTGTAAAAACATCCTGATCATTCTGCAAATGGATTTATCTATTGAGACAACCTGGTAAGCCCTGAAGGGCTTCGGCGGCGTGCATGTCGTCTTGAAACGAAATAACACTTGGCTGGAAACCAGGGCAGCAAGACCCACATGGATTCTAGCCTCTTGCTGCCTTAACATGAGGCTATAAAAACAATCTCGAAAGTGAGCTAAAAGACCCACCGATGATCCGCGCAGCGCCCTGCTTCATTGGAGGAATTAAAAGAGGCTATATGACCCAGAGAGCTGGCAGATTGGCTTTCATGTGTGAATGTCACTGTCACAGGGATATATATGCCAGCCCTCCCGAATCAGGCGGGAGACTTCCGATATCAAGGCTAGCCTCCCGATTCCTGCATGCAAAAACCCGACTCCAATACTGGCTTCAGCCAACAAGGACTGGTGCTGTGTGATTCGGAGCATGCACTGCTAGTAACCTGCTCCTGCAGGCCAGTGCTCAACATGTTTGCCACGCTCTCTTTGCCTGTCAAAGCGTTTTCTTCTCTGCTCCTACAGGTAAAGCAAAAAAACGTATCTTTGCCTTTCTGATATCCGATCCTGCAGCAGCACGTTCACAAGTCCCACGCATGATAATAGACCAGATTCAGGCCTTGATAGAAGTCAATGGGAGAAATATATTTCCCGATTAGATTATTTATTTTCAGTCTCCCACTTTCCTCTTCTAAAATGTGGGTATGTACGCGGGCACATGGCTTCTACTGTGCAAGCTGCTCATTGACAGGAGTGCGGCTTCTCCTACCTGCACCGCCGGTGGTTTTTTGTTAGGTCTCGCCTGCGAACGCAGCGCGAAGCGCTGCTGTCCGCCAGCGAGAGCTATTGTTGCTGACTTGCCTCGGAAGTGGGACAGGAGAGGGGCACGCACAGGCTCTTGGCGGATTTGAGTTGGTGTACGAGCACGTGCACACACGCGATGTGCACATCTCCTGTCCTGCGTCCAATACCATGCCAGCCCCGTTGGAGGCTCCGTGTGGGCTATTGTTGGCGCAAAGTGTACTTTTGCAATTCTGAGTAACAATAGCTCACACGGAGCCCCCCTAGCCCTTCTTTACTCACCGGGCTGCTCTTCTGGGGGGGGGGTGCTCCTCCTCGCGGCTGCAGCACTTCTGTTGCGGGGCTTCCCTGCACTCCTGGGAGCCCCGCGCTGCTGTGGTCATCCTCGGCCGCAGCATTCTTCACCCGGGCCCCCTCCTGGGACCCGGGGCTTCTCTTCACTCCGGCCGCCACTGCGGGGCTCTCCCTTCAACATGGGAGCCCCGCGTTAGCACGGCACACCGGTTTCTGTTTTTGCCGGAGCAGGCCCTGCCCACGTCCCGGGCAAGGGCGCCTGACTTCCGGCTTGGCTTTTTTTTTTAGGCTTTTAGGATTGAGCTGTGTGGACTTATTTCAGCTTTGAATTTGATGCTGTAGCCATTCATGGTCAACGAGATGTCACCTTCTTCAGACATGTTCTAGTCACTCACTGAGCTCCTCTGTACTGCCCATTCAAAGCCTAAAGTACCTCTACGGCTCCTGGATCGGACAGGCAGCGCACACTGCCCCAAAGTATGAGACAGCCCCCAGCTGTGCCGCTGAAAGCCCCTGGGACCATCCCCCATTTCAGAGCGGTGGAGAAAGATCCAGGTTCAAACGGATCACGTGCAGGTGTCATCGCAGATGTGTAAGCACAGCGCCTGCAATGTGACCTGGCCGATTCTCTGCGCTTTGTCAGATGTACTCATCAGGCTCTTTGCAAGGAGGGTGGTGGCAAGAATCAGCAGAAATCCGGCTTCATCAACATCCACGAGTCAGGATCCCTTCTGCAAATCGTTGCGACCAGGGAGCTTCAGGTGTGCAAGGGACAGCAGACCGAAGGAGGTACATGCTGACTCCAAAACGCCGGCACTGTGATGGCCCAAAAATAAAGGGACATGTAGGGACTCTAGCAGCAGCCACCAGGACAGCTGCCTGCCGCTTCTGATAGCCATAGCTGCCATTAGGAAATGGAAGCTGTCCCTCACCAACTAGAACCTTCCAAGGCTTTGGGATTGTAATTTTGATGAGAATAGAAAGGGAGAAAAACTCCCTGGACATCCACTTTTCCTTCAAATTCACAAGGAATCTCAATGTTGACACCGTCAGCTGCAAAGATCTTTTTAACGGGTTAGCCGGTGCATTTTTGTTTTTCACAGTTGCTGAGCCTGCTGCTTTGCACACTCGCAGGCTTCACAAGGCAGAAAGGATTTCCCAAATGCTCTGGGTGAAGCCAGAGATTGCATAAACTGTGCAAGCGCATCAGTCTGAACGGGTCACTCTTAGAAACTCTGACACAGACTCTGTTAGACACCCACGGGACCCAACAAAAAACACAATCGATACTCCAGGTCTGGTACACTAACCTACTGGCACGCCTAAGCAACACTTCCGGGTGCAGCTTCGCTAATGAGTGCAAATTCAACTTTGTTATTCACATTTATTTACATTAGTAGATAAAGTGATCTGATGTTGAGCCGATGCCAAGGCTCAAACACTGATCCCCCAGATACTGAGTCGGTAGCTCTGACCACTGAGCCATATCCTCTCCCTGAGGGGGGTGGGGGAGTGGAACAGCACAATATTATATAGATTTGCTTGTTGAAGCGTTCTGCCCGTTGGGAGTAATGAGGCGCGAGGACTAAGTCCAGATGGAAGGGACATTATTACTGCACGGTCGTTTTGTATCTATCAAGGATTTCTGTATAGCGCTATGCGTCGCCTTTTGGCTGCTTCGGAGCGCTGTTATTGGTGCAACAGTGAGCTGCTGCGTGGTCTCTTATGTGAAAAAAACATGAGCCCACTGGGTTACATCCATTCAGAGGGGGACAGTCTTGTTGGTTGTTTTCAAGCTCCCATGACGCGCTTTCACATTAATAAAGGTTGTGCCCCTTTCTTTAGACAATCCGTGTCTAAAACAAGCATTTGCAATGCAATAGGTCTCGCATTTGAAAAAGTTTAAGCTATTGGCATTGTTCATGACAATGCCTTTTTTATCTATTTTATAAAACAAACACATAAATAAATGCCATTATCATTTACAATGCCAATAGCTAGTGTTGCATTATTATTAGCAATGCCAACTGCTCACACTTTTATAATGCGAGACCTATTGCATTGCAAATGCTTGTTTAACCTTGACGCTGAGATAGCATGTTCCCGGTCCTGGGGTTGCAACTCATCTTTGTGTGTTTTCTTTGTTCACCAGCTACCAACTGGAAAATTCCAGTCTGGGCGTGTCTTCAGTGATTCTGAAAATGTACATTATACGTTACCCAGGGGGTAGAAGTCAGTCCCTCTGCAGCAATCCAAGGAGGCTGGCCAGACCGGACTCCACTCGAGTGTAATACTAATAAATACTTTGGTTTGTATTCTCTACTGTCTGACGGACTCTTCGGGCCCGATTCACAGAACTAACTTAAGACAAAATCCTAAACGTACTACTTTTGGTATTCACAGAAGGCATTTAGTAGTAGTAAAGTTAGGATTTTGTCTTAAGTCTGTCTTAAGTCTGTCTTACCTCTGTCCTAAGTCTGTCTTAAGTCTGTCTTAAGTCTGTCTTAAGTCTATCCTAAGTTTGTCTTAAGTTTGTCTTAAGACTGTCTTAAGTCTGTCTTAAGTCAAACTTAAGTCAAACTTAAGACAAAATCCTAACTTTACTACTACTAAATGCCTTCTGTGAATACCAAAAGTAGTAAGTTTAGGATGTTGTCTTAGGTAAGTTCTGTGAATCGGACCCATAGATTAAGGGCACTTCGGAGAGGACTTCAAGCAAACCCTTTGGAACATAGAAGGTTCTGAGGCCAGCACCCTTGTGAGTACCGAGGTACCCATGTTACCTTTCCCAGAGGAGCCGGGTGCATAGGGGTCAAGTGGTGACGGAAACCCTCGTTATTTTCAATGGCGTGATGTGAAGAAGTGCTGCAGCCGGGAAGCTGAAAAGTGTCCTGTGGAATCCAAGCCTGGATCCGAGGTGAGAAGAATCTGAAAGCAGAGGGGACAGAGTCTGGGTCACTTCAGGGTGACCAGGGGCTCGATAGACGAATGTCCACTGATGTCGGGTGCTTCAGGTGTGAAGATAGGATGCTTGACTCTGCAGCCACGGGGACCAGGAGATGTCGACTATGACCAAAGTCTGGAAGTGAGCTGTCCCACAAAGGATGTCGAGTGCTGAGGGGTCAGTGTCCGGATTGAACACCAACAAGCCTTGGCAAAGGCAACCCACGCAGAAAGAGCAAATAGGTTACAGTGAGGACCAGCAAGGTCCAGGAGACTCTCGAAGCTATGGGGAATCAGGGCATTTCTGAAGCAACCAGGTAAGCCCAAGGACCACTGATCGTGAAGGGACCTTGAGCGGAATCATAAAGCACCAGCCCACAGAGCACTTGTGGAGTGGAGGCCGGAGATCTTCGGTGGAAATACTGCTCGGGGTCAGACTATACGTGTCCAAAGCACAGCCTCATGGATCGCCAAAAAGCATATGCTGCTGCAAAAGTACACGGTGCACAGGGATTCGGGTTGCACGGTCCCTACGAGGGATACTGGTCCCAGGATTGCCGAGAGAGCAGATCGACCTCAGAGACACTCGGATACCCACCTCCTGTGTGGCAGAAATCTTCAGAGTCCTCAGGAGCTCGGAAGATGCAAACCGGTCAGATGCATTTAGGTGCCTGCTGCTGCAGGGGAGTAACTCCTTTACTCCAAGGGAGATTCTTCTGTTGTCCAGCGAAGTGTAGATCTTTGAAGTACTTGGTTTCTGCTCGCAGAGTTTAGTCCAGGTAAAATCCAAAGTCCTGTAGTCAGGTTTCCCACTTTATACCCAGGGAAGGGGTTGGACTAACTCTGGGGACCCTCCTAGGGGAGGGGCAGGACAGAGGGGTGGCTACACCCATGTCCTTTGTCCAGTTTTGTGCCAGAGCAGGAGCAAGTGGCTCCTGCAACTGGTTTGAGCTCGACTTTGCATGGGGACACCAAATGTGCCCCCAGTGCAGACTCTCTGGCACTCTCAGAGTGCACCCACCCAGGCCCAATACACTAAAGCCTGTCTGGGAGGTGGTCACACATCCCTTTGACAGGAAACCTATTGTCAGGCCTTCCTCTGCTCGAGCTTGGCTCAGCAGCAGGAGGGCAGACTCGTGTCTGTGGCTGGCAGCATCCATTCTGTGATGCCCAGGTCGAGAAAGCTGGTACCGGGTGTACTGGTGTTTCACATAAGTCCCTCTAGGAGGGTGGAATCATACCTCCCCCGCCAGTTACTGGCGGGGAGGTATGATGCCTAGGTGTTTGACACAAAACACAACATGTTTCCAAGTAGCCATCTCAAAGTTAGTGTTAGAAGGTGGTTCTGACACTATGGGCCGCCCGGATTTTTCGCTTTTTGAACACCTAATTGTTGAGCTTTTACTGTGGGGGAGCCTCATAGGTTGGGACTCACCCACAGTGAACTCAGGATGGAAGAAACATGCCAGGGAAAGTCAGTGTGTTTTACTGTGTTTTCACTTTATTATTCCCCTATGGGGATGTGGGGCCCATGGCTAGATTAACCTCTTCCATGCTCATGACGTCTCCCGGCCGTCATGAGTCACAATGGGCGTGTGCGGACGACGGCCGGGAGACGTCATGACCACGCCCACGAATGGAATGTCCAGCACTGCGCCAGCGCTGCGGCGGAATTTGCGCCACAGCAAAGAGGTTAACTTCCATTAGGCCTACAGATTCCAGACACGCACTTAAGTCCAATGTAGCAAATGTGAAAAGAAGTATTCTGCAGAGTCCAAAGTCATATTTGTACTGCTTTTGGGTCATCCAGAACTGTCATATTTCTCTGAGCCAGCCATGACCAGACTCAGGCTGAGGGCTGATCTCAGCTGGATGGATTGATAACCTTTCTTCCACAAGCGAGGGCCTCCTCTCCATGAAGAGAAGATGGGTGGGGCTACAGGCCAATCCATCAACCGCTGTCGCTGGGTGCCAGGCACCAGGCTGCACCAAGGAGGGAAAGCAGCTTGGAGGGAAGGTCCTTACGAGACATGTGGCAGAAACCCTGGACGACGCCATTTTGAACAAGCTCAGAGGCTGGACAAGAAGGAGGGAGCAGGGGCAGGGACGTGATGTGTCGCTGTTTGATAGGACCAACAGAGACTTCCTGCCAGCCCCCTACTCAACTTGCTTGCACAGGAAGAGAAGGTCTCTCTGGGGTGTGGTCTGCTGAGGGTGAAGGTGCTGGAGCCTGGCACAATGGGCAGTTGGAAGGAGAGACCCCCTGACTGCCCCCAGGACCCTATCAGCACCAGAAGAAGAGCCCAGGACTGGTGCACAGAAGCAGGGGCCTCTGCGCAGGGAGAGAGGCCCAGAAGGAGAGCCTGGCGAAAGGCTGGCACAGGGAGCCAGTGAAGACAGCACACTTCTGAATCTACCCTCTCAGAGACCCAGAGGGCAGAGGAGAGTGTCCCCAGTGGCTGGGGCTGGTAAAGAGGAGCATGAAGCGCCCCATAATGCCTTGCCAGGCATTTGGAAATCTGCAGTTTTAGTGCTTTGTGGCCCCCAGAGGAGGGGGTCACCCTCATGTGTGAAAAGGGGTGCAGGGGGGCTGCAGGAGCACCACAGTCTCCCCCAGCATAAAGAAGAACAGTCCACCCCTAAGTTTCACGGGGCATCTGAAAGAATAACCCCTCAAGGGCTCAGCCAGACTTTAACACCTTCTAGGCTGGAACTTATGTTCTACAGCGGAGGGTGTACTATGAAGTGCATCATGGAGTGAAGGGCTGAGTTGAGGATGTCTGGAGAACGGCATCCCCTGGAGATGAAGTGGTGTAATTGCACCAAAATGCATTTACTATTGGTTATTTCTTTTTAGGTGGACTGAAAGTCACATGTGTAAAGTGAAGTACCTGTGTAAGGTGATGTTAAGCTAAATGGAGTTATGTTGCTGGACCTTCCTGCTAGGGGGTCTGGCCGTATGTACGTAATCCCATGCTTTTACCTGTGATTCCTTTTAAAGTGAAGAGACGCACTGCAGGAGAAGTGTAGTTGCCAGGGTTACTTCTTTTGAAGGGACTGTAAGTCACATGTGTAAGGAGATGTCATAAGCCAAGTGGGGTTATGTTGCCAGACAGTCCTGCTAGGGTGTCTGGCTGTATATGCGTAACCCTTTGATTTCATCTGTGATGCCCTTATGGGCTGTAATTGCAATGGATTCAAATGATCAACCAAGGTGATGAGTACTGTCATTCTAAAGTGTGCGTAAACATGGATTCTTGCTGCTGCGCTTAGCTGAAGACCCAGACTGCTAGTCCTTAAGATATAGAGGTGCATACTTTATGGTCAGTAGGAGATGCTCAGTCAGGGTCATGTGTCACCAAGGCAGGTTTACCCCTTTTTAATGCTTGTTGAGGTAATGGGGTGGGTCGCCACTGGGATGGTGCCAGTGCGCAGGGCCCTCGCTCCAGGTTATGTTCAACTAACTGCATTGGGGCAAGTTGATGTGCATACATGGGAGTGGTGGTACTAGACCCCACCCCCCTGCGGGAGGCGTGGAGATGTTATGCAATGTCACAAAGTAATTCCAACAGCTTATGTATATTTGTAAATTGGTGCATAGTATTGAGTGGTGTGTGTGTTTAATAAATGTACTCTTACTTTTATAAAGCAAAGTACAGACTGGACAATCAATTATTGAGTGTTATTTCTGCGCACCTGCAAATGGCGATTACTAGCCCACACCACCTCCCTTGAGTAAGCCTCAGACTGCTCTGCAACGCTACCCTCTGAGAGTCAGGCGCTACAATTGGGTGTTTGGTTCCCAGTGAAGGACAAATGTAGTCATGTTATTTGTGCAGGCCTCACAGATGCTGCCTCATTTTCCAACAGTTAGCATTTACCGCAAGGTTATAATGCATGTAAATATATATGGTCAGGCTGCATCACAGACAATCCCGGATAATAGGTTCCGAAAGCTGCAGAGGGCTCTACTCATGCAGGGGCACCCTCTCACATAAAACCCAGCACCCTGCCTTCAGGATTGTTAAGGTCTGCCATAGGGGTGACTGATAGGTTTACATGTGTAGTGGTTTAGGATATAGAGAACCTATATCTAAGTAAGGGGTGCATGCACCACCTTACACAGGCTGCAGTAGCAGACCTGTGATATCATTTGGAATGGCCTCTCAGGGGTGGCACAATACATGCTTCAGCCCCTGGGAGGCCACTGGGGTACCTATGCCCTGGGTACATGGTGCACCATATACTAGGGTCTGATAAGGGTACCCCAGAATCCAAACTGGAGTGTACCTAAAGTACATGCAATCAATTTACAGGAGAAAGCAAATAGACTGGGGTCCTGGATAGCAGGATCCCAGTCAGTCTAAGTCAAAAACTGTGATACATCAGCAAAAAGTGGGGGTAACCATAAGAGGCAGACCCTACTCTCCTACACCCGTACTTCTGCTGTCCTCCTTGCATGGCTTGCGCGGTGAACTGAGCTCCAGACGCACAATGACGCGTCAACCATACCTGTACTTCTGCTATACCTGCTCACGTGCTGCACTGGGCTCCAGGTGCACATACTGACGCGTGATTCATATTTGGGCTTCTGCTGTGCCTTGGCATGTGCTGCGTTGACCTCCAGATGCACACACTGACTGTCATCCCTGCCTGTGTTTCTGTTGTACCTCCTCACGCTGCTCACGTGCTGCACTGAGCTCAGGATGCACATATTGACATGTACTCCATACCTGTGTTTCTGCTGAACCCCCTCACTTTGCTCACATGCTGAACTGAGCTCTGTGCTGCACTGAACTCCAGACGCACACATTGACACGCCCCCTTTCCCTGTGCTTTGACTGTACATCTTTGCTCTGCTCCCGTGCTGCACTGAGCTTTAGACGCACACAGTGACACATTTTCGTTCGCTATGCTTCTGCTGTACCTGCTCACGTGCGGCACTGAGCTCCAGAGACACACACTGACACACCGTCCTTCCCTGTGCTTCTGCTGTACCTGCTCACGTGCTGCACTGAGCTCCAGACACACACTGACACGCGATCCTTCCCTGTACTTCTGCTGTACCTCCTTAAACTGCTCATCGTGAGCTGCACTGAGCTCCAGGTGCACACACTGATGGTCATTCATACCTGTCCTTCTGTGGTACCTGCTCACATGCTGCACTGAGCTCCAGACACACACACTGACACACCGTCCTTCCCTGTGCTTCTGCTGTAGCTCCTTACACTGCTCACGTGCTGCAGTGAGCTCCAGATGTACACATTGACACATCCTCCATACCTATGCTTCTGATGTAACTGCTCACGTGCTGCACTGAGCTCCAGACGTGCACACACTGACGCGCCCTCCATACCTGTACTTCTGCCGTACCTGCTCACGTGCTGCACCGAGCTCCAGACGTGCACACACTGATGAGTTATCTATACCTGTACTTCTGCTGTCCTCGTTGCATGGCTCAAGCACTGCACTGAGATCCAGACACACACTGACGTGTCAACCATACCTGTACTTCTGCTGTCCTCCTTGCACGGCTCATGCGCTGCACTGAGCTCCAGACGCACACTGACGCGTCATCCATAGTTGTACTTGTGCTGTACCTGCTCAAGTGCTGCACTGAGCTCCAGACACACACTGACATGCGATCCTTCCCTGTACTTCTGCTGTACCTCCTTAAACTGCTCATCGTGAGCTGCACTGAGCTCCAGGTGCACACACTGATGAGTCATCTATACCTGTACTTCTGCCGTACCTCCTCACGTGCTGCACCGAGCTCCAGACGCACACTGACGTGTCATCCATACCTGTACTTCTGCTGTCCTCGTTGCATGGCTCAAGCACTGCACTGAGATCCAGACGCACACTGACGCGTCATCCATAGTTGTACTTGTTCTGTACCTGCTCACGTGCTGCACTGAGCTCCAGGTGCACACACTGATGGTCATTCATACCTGTCCTTCTGTGGTACCTGCTCACATGCTGCACTGAGCTCCAGGTGCACACACTGATGAGTCATCCATATCTGTGCTTCTGTTCACTTGATCCGTGCAAGGAGGTACAGCTCATGCACAGTTATGGAGGATGTGTCAATGTGTGTGTCTGGACCACCGTGCAGCAAGTGAGCAGTGTTCAGAGGTACATGAGAAGTACAAGGAATGAGGGCGTGTTAATGTGGGCATCTGGAGCTCAGTGGAGCACAGTGCAGCAAGTGAGCGAGTATAGGAGAAGCACAGGTACGGAAGGCATTTCAATTAGTGAATCTGAAGTTCAGTGAATGCTCTGAAACAAAACAAGTAAACGTTTCTTTTTAAGCACAGTTTTTAAGCATGGTGGTCTACTGGCCCCTGCAGGCCACCATCCCTGTGATGAACTCCAATTGCAGTCAGTCCCATTATTGGCAACACACCCCACCCACACCACAACAGAGTATGCATGCATAAATAAATACACAACCTTTATTTGGGAAAAATATTGCTGCAGGTTTATTCCATACAAAATTATGCAATATGGTGGGTTATCTTACGGGCGATCCAAGGGCAGGCCGCTGTACCAACCTCTGCTGCCCTGCCCTGCCCGCCTGATGAGCCAAGCACTGTGGAGCAACCAATCAGCGCCACCCTTATGGGGGTGATCCCCTTACTGTATCATGTGACACATGGGTCCCTTATTACTCACGCCCCCTTTCAGGGCAGAGTGTAGCAAGGCAAGCCCCCGGTTGTTCAGGCCCCCAACCGCCCGAAGGACTAACGGGGCGCCAACGTAATTATTCCAGGCCTCTCTCCTGAGGTTCCTGGGATTTGGCTCTGGCACCCCAATTGTGCTCTTGCAGAGGTACCGTTCTGTACCCATATGCTTCCAGATCGCCCTGTAACTTCGCCTGCAATGACAAAAGAAAACATTACAGCGTTCTATGAACTTCACCTGACAACCCCACGCCGGGTAAGCGGTAGGGTGGGAGACGGCATGTCCGGCGCAAAGAGGACACCAAGATTGCCGAGGGAGGCATAAATACCTCCCCACCTCCTCGGAGCACCGGAAGTGACGCACCTCTCGCGTCTGGTAAGGGGACTCCTCCTAGAGTCCCACAATAGTAGTGGGGGTGGGGAAATGCCCAAATGGCACTAACGGGGCCGCCCGTTTAGGGTGGCCCCCTGCGCGGGCCGCGGGCAGCCGCAGAGTCTCAAACTGCGACCCACCTTAATAATATTCATGATGTAGGTTGGATTGCGACCCACCAAAATTCAGTTTTTTGAGAACCTACATTTAAGTACAGTTGCTCATTGGTTAAGAATCTGTACTGGTTGCAAAAATGCAGATCACAGTTTTCCCAATGTCTGAAGGTAAAGTCTTTGACTGGGAGGACTCGATTGAAGTATCCAACGTTTCCTTCACGGCAGTCGGCCCAAAATCATGCCTAGGTCACAGTTAACAAAAACTATTGTTTTGATTGAGAGGTCCTCCCTGAACCGAAACACAAGCACCCGAGACTAGTTTCACCCTCACTGGGGCTCGCCAGTCAGCTGCAGCTTAGTTCCAGTGGCACAGGGAGCAAGGCACCCATATCTGGGCATACCATGACTCTTAGGGTACACAAAACACACAAAAGCAGTCTTGGGTCGCTTGTGTTCCGGTTCAGGGAGGACCCGGCCTGGCAGTTCAGACTCAACTGTTCCTATTGGAGCAGGGGGCAAGACTGATTTGATTACAGCTGGGTCAAGACTGAGGAGGCATGCTGGGAGAACGAATGATGGGTTGCAATGCTGCCCGAGCTATCAGTGGTTAGACCTACTGCAAGAATTCCTCCCATCACCTTTTGTGTGCTTGATGAGTAATATATATTCAGAAGACAGACTCAAGTCCAAATTCAATGTAGGAAAATACAAAGAAGACAATAAACACAGACATCTTTTATTGTCCACTAAATTGGAGGCAGGACACACATCACTCTTGAAATCCAATCTCATAGTCTCCTGGGTTCCTTGAGGCATCATTTGATAGACCCTTAAATTCACTGACATAGCAGAATAGCCCGGGCTTTGCCGGGGACGAGGTGAGCTCAGCAAACTGTAACAGAAACATAAGATTCAGCAATGCATGTGCACAGCTGCTGCAGGAACACACGTGTGCACGTGCACAGAACTGGTAACACAGAGAGCCAGTAGTAAGGTCAGAAATGTTGATAATTAATGTGCATGTGGACTCTAGGAATACATACAAGGGATTCTGTAAACATTTACCTGCTTCCAGTGGCATAACGAAACTTGAGGAACCCCCTGCAAAGGACATGGAGGGGTCCCTCTCTGGACTCACTCAGGAGCTCTCAGCCCAGGGTACTGTGCTGAGGGGATCCTTGGAGCTCAATCCACCCTCACTGCGGGGGCTGCGGGGGCCTTTGTTACGCCACTGTCTCCTCCCTGCAGACGTTCTGTAGAGGTAGAGAAAGTTCCTTTGAGAGTGGGAGCCCCTGACTGGAGTTCTCCTTGGGGATTTGCGGTTGGTGCAGGAAGGTGGAATCTGACTGCATGGTTGCCCCCACTTTTTTCCTGGTGTTTTGCTGGTTTTCGACTTAGTTTGGCTGGGATCCTGCTATTCATGGTCCCAGCCTATCTGCTTCCCCCTTTAAATTGACTACAAGTACTTTAGGTACACTCCAGATTGGATTCTGGGGTACCCTTATAAGTTCCTAGTATGTGGTATACTATGTACCCAAGGCATAGGTACCCCCAGGGCCTACCAGGGGCTGCAGCATGTATTATGCCACCCCTGGGAAGCCTTCCAAAATGATACCCCAGGAGTGCTACTGCAGCCTGGGTAGGGTGGTGCATGCACCCCTTACTGAGATATAGGTTCACTTTATCTCTCCATATCACTGCACATGTAAACCTATCAGTCACCCCTATGGCAGGCCATAACAATCCTGAAGGCAGGGAGCTGAGTTTCATGTGAGAAGGTGCCCATGCATGAGCAGAGCCCCTCTGCAGCTTTCAGGACCTTTATTAAGTGGTTGTTTGTAATGCAGCCAGACCATATACTCTTAAGTGCATTATAACCAAACGGTAAATACTATCTTTGGAATGGTTGCATGGAAACATGTCATGTTTGGTGTCAAACATCTTGGAATCATACCCGCACACCAGTAACTGGTGTGGGAGTATGATCCCACCTTTCTAGAGGGAGAGACATTACAGCACTGTTATACCCGTGCCAGCTAACAGAGCCCTGGCATCACAAAATGGATGCTGCCAGCCACAGACACGAGTCTGCCCTCCTGCTGCTGGACAAAACTCTGGAAGGTGAGGCCTGGACAATAGGTTTTCTGTCACATGGAGGTCTCACCTCCCAGACAGGGTTTAGTGTATTGGGGCTGGGTGGGTGCACTCCAAGAGTGCTTTGAAGTCTGCACTGGGGGCTAATTTGGTTTCCCTGTGCATAGTCCAGCTCAAACCGGTTGCAGAGGCTACTAGCCCCTGCTATGGCACGAAACTGGACAAAGTAAATGGGTGTAGCAACCCCTCTTTCCTGAACCTCCCATAGGTGGATACCTAGAGTTTGTCCCACCCCTTCCTTGGGTATAAGATAGGAACCCCTGGCTACAGGACTTTGGATTACACCGGGACGAAACTCTGATACTGAATCCTGGAACATCGATGATTTACATTAAACTAGATGACTGAAGAATCTCTCTAGGAGTAAAGGAGTTACTCCCCTGCAAGGCAGGCACCAAAGACGCATGTGACCGGTTTGCATCTTCGAAGCTCCTGAGGACTCTGAAGAACTTTGCAACACAGGAGGTGGGTTTCCATGGTCTTGGAGGTTGATCAGTGCCCACAGCAAGTCTGAGGCCCGTATCCCTCGTGGCGACTGTGCAACCCGAACCCCTGGACACTGCATCACGTTGCAGAAGCATCAGCTTTCCAACGACTCCTGCAGCTGAGCTTTGGGTTACTTGTAGCCCTGACCCCGAGCAGCATTTGCACTGAAGATTGCCTGCCTACACTCCACGAGTATTCCGTGAGCTAGCCACAGAAGCAGCTTGTAAAATGTGTCCCAGGCCTGCCATCGCAGAGCCTGTGTGCAGTCCCTTACTGCCATGTCGACTTGGCAAGGAGACCCACTTGCCAGTCTCTAAAACCTTCACTTTGCCACATTTCAGACACCTCTATGGTAGGCCCTAGGGCTGGGTGCATTGTTGGTAAAAGGTAGGTCATGCCCTGATGTGTGTGGCATGACCTAATAGTGAATTACAGCCATTTTCGTTTTTCACTTTTGAAGGGCTACCTGCCTTCCATGGGCCAGAATGGGCAGACTGATTATTAACTCCATTATAATCTTATCTGACTCAGGGAGCATGGTAGCGGTTCGAGTTTAGTATCCCTGAACTCAGAATTTAATAACACATCCTTTAGGATGGATGGTTTTTAAATTCTGTGTTTGAGAATAGCCCTTTTAGAAAGTGGCTATTTTCTTGTCCAACTATCCACCCGTCTCTGCTGGTTTGGTGTGTGTGTCAGGGGCTGGGTGGCTCCAGAGGTCTGAATGAGTCAGTGTGGGGTGAATGAGGCATTTACCTTTAGAGTGGGGGAAGAGTAGTCCCTGGTAGCCTGCCCTGCCTGACACAATGCTGGCTCCACCTCCTGCCGGGCGACTGATGGCCCTGCCCCTGCCAGTGACAATACTGGCTCCGCCTCCTGCTGGGCGGCTGATGACCCTGCCCTGCTCAGTGAATAGGCCAGGTGCCTCGGCCTGGCAACACCCACAACAAACCTCGGGTGGGGGGAATTTCCCTGCTTGGACAAAGGGAACAAAGCAGAAAAGGGGTATAAAAGAAGGACCCCTGAACCAAAGAACTTAGATCACTTCTGACAAGGAAACCTCTACCAAGGACAAGAAGCCTGCTGATCCAAGGACTTGCCTCCCCCTTCTGCCAGTGTGCTGTTTGCAGGGGGGAACCTGAAGCTGATTCTTTATTTTTGCCAAGGGACAAGGAGAGAGGAACTTAGTGTGTACTCTCAAGCTTGCAAGAAAATCTCCAAGGGCTGGAAGAGTGCCAGCCTCCTGTTGAAGTCACAGGGCTAAAGGACTTCACCCTCTGCTGAATTGCTTGTTGCTGGAACGTGGTGTTTCCAGTGCACAGGGGATATCTGCAATCTCGACGTCGACGGACGCCGCCGAATCCAGCTCGACATCGTGAGTACGGCTCCAGTGTTCCGAGCCTTCGCCGCCGGCCGCCGGGCCCGATCGACGCCAGTAGCGACGCCAGTGAGTAGTGAGTTCGGCTCCAGCTCCAATTGACCCCGTCTCGATGCCGCTGATCGCATCGACGCTGCGCCCTTCTCGACGCCGTGAGCGCTGCTCCGGCCCGACACCTCTCGACGCCGCTGCGGATTGCCCGACTCCGAGGCACGATCGACGCCGACCTCTCGACGCCGACCTCTCGAAGCCGTGGATCATCGTGTTGCTTCATTCTAAAGGTACTGTGTTTGTGGGGTCTGTTGCGACTCCAGGCTCGACGTAGCGCTCCTCGCGGTCGACTCCGAACCTTGGGAATATCGTAACCTCAACGTCGTTTGACTCCTGTGGGGGTCACATTGTTGCCAAGAACTGTGTTTTAAGAAGAATACTTACTTTTGTTGCTAAAGAACTATTTCCTAAGAAGAAACTTTACCTGAACTATTATTTTTCCTTCAAAAGAGTATTTATTTAGATTGTGGTATATTTTTATCGTTATTTTGTCTTGTGCTCAGCCTTATATAAAAATACTTATTTTTATAATAACTCCTGTGTTGTGTCCGTTTGTAGTGTATTCACTTTATTACTGTATATGGTCATAAATGCTTAACACACTGCCTCTGAGATAGGCCTGTCTGCTCTGCCAAGCTACCAAGGGGGTGAGCAGGGGTTATCTGAGTGTGTAATCCCCTTGCCCTGACTAGAGAAGGTGGGTCCTATTTGTCAGAAGTGTATACCTCTGCCAACTAGAGACCAGTGTGAACATGTCTCTCCCGCTAGAAGGGTGGAATGCTACCCCCGCCACCAGAATTGGCGGGGGGGGGGTAGTATTCCAAAGTGTTTGACACCAAACACAACATGTTTCCGTGCAGCCAGTCCAAATGTAGCATTTACCGCGAGGTTATAATGCACTTAAGAGTATATGGTCAGGCTGCACCACAAACAGCATCAGAGGAGGTAATCCGAATGCTGGAGAGGGGCTGTGCTCATGTAGGGGCACCCTCTCACATAAAAGCCAAGCACTCTGCCTTCAGGATTGTTAAGGCCTGCCATAGGAGTGACTTATAGGTTTTATATGTGTGTGCAATGGTAGTGATATAGGTAGCCTATACCACTGTAAGGGGTGAAAGCACCACCTTACCCAAGCTGCAGTAGCAGTCCTGTGGTGTCATTTTGGAGTTGTTCCCAGGGGTGGCATAATACATGCTTCAGCCCCTGGTAGGCCTCTGAGGTACCTATGTCCTAGGTACACAGTATACCATATACTAGGGGCTTATAAGGCACTCCAGCATCCAATTAGAGATGTACCTAATGTACATGGAAACCATTTTAGAGAGGAAGCAGCTAGGCTGTGGGCCTGATTAGCAGGGCCACAGCCAGACTAAGTCGAAAAACTGTGAAACACCAGCAAAAAGTGGGGGTACCCATGTGAAGCAGATCCTACTCTCCTACACCTGCTGTGGTTCTCCTTTCATTTAGTGATTCAAGAGGTTATAATCAGGTAAAGCAAGCTGCTTTACACGCCTTCAAGACTTAGCCTGAAGGCTGCTCTCCATAGCTACCACTAGGATAGCTTTCAATAAAGGTTGTCTTTAAACCTATCATCAATAAGGGTTGTTTGGACTGGTACAAGGTGCGCACTATAACTAGTGGACAGCATATACCAGGCCAACTTCTCACAGTTGGTTTTGGGCTTTTTGCGCCACAACACACATGGTAATCATGCACGTGTGCTGATCACCCACTGTGACTCGGAATGTGACCCAAAACTGGGCTCAGTTGTTGAGAGTGGCACACAATGTTTCTAGTGCCTAATTTGCAAAAGAATGAGTGCCGATATCTCCAGCTGTGCTCAGAAGCCCACCGCCAGCGCTATTACATGTCAGTGTGCTGAATACCAGGGCTGCGTAATCTTCAATCCACCTCATGCCTCCTTAATGCGCTGCTAGACACCCCCTCCCCTTTCTCACTCTTGCAGGTGCCTCTTTTCTCCCTGTGTGAGGGTTTTTCTGTCTCCCTCTTCCTCCTCTGTTCACCTTTGTAGGTGTTTCATTCTCTTGCTCTTGGGAAAGGTCTAATCAGGAAAAATAAGTGTGGTCCACAAACATGAGTGCCGGTGGACACGCCAGGAACCACCGGCTCAAATTAAGCTCTGCATGTGCATGCCTTCCTTCAGCTCGCTAGTATTGGCAGTGCTTTAAATGGGCCGGTACTCACCAGTACGGAGTACCACCACTTTTTAGTTTTCTCCTTTGAGTACCGGAACGTTTCCTTGGCCAAGGAGAGTACCAGTACTCACAGGGAGCAGTCAGGCAGGGCAGGGTCGATGGCACTGGGGACTGTGCAGCTCCACAGAAAGTGCTCTGCCCAACTAACTGCTGCCGAAAAAGAGAAGGCAGAATGGAGGAAGGGGCAGTGTATACCTCTGAATGGAGCCGCTGCTGAGCAATCCCGCAAAGGCTCATTTGCATCAGTTAAGGGTTTAGAGTTTTGGATGCCCTGCGGCCGTCGAGGAATGAAAGTGAAGGGTCCAATCAGACCCTGCCCAGTCAATCCCACTGTAGGTGTGCATGTGACACTGGGCCAATCCCCTACCCCACAAATCTAATTTAATTACAGCGTGACTCCCGAGAAATGCACCTCTCAGCACCAGCCTGCAGGGAGTGGGGGAGTGTGTTGCACGCTACCCAGCATCAGATTGGGAAGTTGGGCATTAGGCCGGTGCCTAAGGGTCTCCTGTGGGCCGGTTTTTGTCAACCGGCCCAAAGAGCCGTACTGTTTTGCCTGCCAGGCCACTGTAATGTCTTCAAAAGAAAGGGGGTTTTTGAATGCCTGCCTCGACCTCGCCTCAGAGTCACGTCACGTCACGTCACCCGACCATGATGATGCTGTATCAAGCCAGAGGGAGACCGTCAGGAACAGGGAAAGAGAATGGCACCCCGTGATTTAATTCCCCCTGTCTGCAGCGCAGCACCATGATTGGTTAAGCAAGTCGGCTGGTTACATGCTGCAGGAAAAGGAAGATCGGGTCTGGGGTGAGGAGCGTTGTCAGGTTGAATTATGAAATAACACATTCAACTGCCCTAGTCCTGAAGAGGCCTGAAAATATTGAGGCTGAAACGCGTCGACAGTTAAATTGAAGACACCCATATGAATTTAAAAATGATCAAATAGATATAGAATACTCAATAAGTGTAAGGTGGAAGTAATAGACCTTTGAGTTTCTTGAAAAGAGTGGTCTTCGTTGTAAAGGAATGCTGGTGTGAAAAAGTATTGAGAGCATCCTTATTGATTAGTAGGGCAAGGAGAAAAGTGTAAAATGTAAATAGTATACATAAAGTGTTTGTGGCATAAATATGTGTATATATGTATATTTTAAAAAAGACATACATGTTATGTAAAATGTATAATAAATAGAAAAAAACTTTGATTCACACAAGTCAGTACACATTCTTTTCTGGATTACTTTTGACTTTGGATTGAAATATAAATATAGATTTTTCAAAAAGAATAAGACGCTCAGGAAGAGACAAATAAACTATCTCTTCATCTAATTGTATATTGGATCTATCCCAAGGCATTACTATTTTTTTATATAGGCCACTGTAATGTGGGCCAGCAGCGTCTCTAGGCCAGGATTGTTCTGGCCACTGAATTCCTTATCTTGCCCCCTCCATCCACCCAGAAGCAGTGTCCCACACCCCTGCCATGCTGTTAAACTGAGGTGAGGCGTTGAGAGTGCAGCCGGGGGCAGGTGATGTGACCACTGGGCCATCATTACCTCAGCTCCTGTGGAGCACCGGCAGCAGCTCTCTGCTTCTCTTCACTGCTCCCGGCCAGGCCAGCGCCCTGAGGCTGTAGTTGGCTGGGAAAGGGGGAGAGTAAGTAAATCGGCCTCGCTGAGGGCCTGTTGTTAGTACCTTGGCTCCAGTGTCTTTCAGGCCTTGGTGGAGGGTTTATGTTTGCATAGGCTGGGAGGCACCTTTCCCAGATAGGAAAATTGAGAGGATATAATGTTAGGGTCAGAGCTGCCGAATGAGGAACTATGGAAACGGGTTTGGATCCCAGCTTCAACTCAACATCCTGTGATTCTGGGCAAATTGCAAGTGTCCAAGGCCTGATATAAAAATGAATTTGAATTTCTGTAATGTACCTGGTGCTCATGTAATCTCTGCCCTTGGGCCTAGTTCACCTTACTGTTGGAAGGCGTTCCCCGGGGAGGCTGCGGAATACTTTCCTGACCACCCGGAGGCCCACCTTTCCCAGAGTTAGGCCGAGCAAGAGCGGGGAGGCCCGTCCTGGAAGGGTCTCGTACCTAGGATCGCACACGCTGCACGTACTCTTTTCGGATAGAGGTACACCACACAGGAATTCTTTGCAAGACAATAGACTTTATCGTTAGTTGTCAGGGATCTTTATGATCCGGAAGGCAGGTGTAGAATTAGTGCCACAAGCGGCAGCGATCTCGTGATGAGGGGTAGGGGGTAGCGGGACAGTCTTTGAATCAGTGTCTCTGCGGAGTATCCGGCGCACAGCTCTCAATCCTCGAGCTGAGGGGATGTTGCTTCTCTCGGCAAACTCTGCCGATTCTCTTGGAGGAGCGGGCCGCGAGTCACTCAGCAGGCACCGGAGGTTCGTAGTTCGGGGAGCCGCGACGGCGTCAGCAGGGCTCAGATGGTTCAGAGTTCGGGGAGCCGCAACAGCGTCAGCAGGGCTCAGATGGTTCAGAGTTCGGGGAGCTGCGACAGCGTCAGCAGGGCTCAGATGGTTCAGAGTTCTTCGGTTCGGGGAGCGATCGAGCCGCGACCAGGTCAGCAGGCTCTCGTCAGTCCAGGTCTTCTCTCTCTTCCGTCCCTTCAGCACCCCTTGTTATACTCCCCCTCCTCTTTGAAGTCCGGAGTCCTCGCGGAGAGGGGTCTGGTGCCTGGGTGCAGTGTGTTGGGGTTTCCTGTCGCTCGGCACTTTGATCTGTTCAGGTGGGTCCGGGAGGGACTCCAGACACCCATCAGGTGAGGCGCCTGCTCACCGGGAGCCTGGTGATCGATCGAAACCTCCCTCGGGGAAGGGACCAGAGGTGTGACAGGATCGGTGCCTCTCGGTCTGGTTTGGGGGTTTCGCTCTCCCTCGGCCGGGCATGCGTGTTGGGGATCTGGCCGGCCCTCGGGATGTTGGGCCACGGGGGCCGGAAGTCTGTGACATCGAGGTTCGGCGTGGTTGCAGGGTAGCTTGCTGGTCGTGAGGGCCCACGCCACGAGGCCGGTCTCACACGCGCCCCCCCCAGCTGAAAGGCGGGGAGAACTACCCATCCACTTGGGGGTTCTCCTCGCTGAAGCGGAAGAATCGGGACAGGCCGTCCACGTTGGCGTGGTCCGTCCCGGGGCGATGTTCCACAGTGAAATCCATCCCTTGGAGGGAGATGGACCAGCGTAGCAGCTTGGGGTTTTCCCCTCGCATCTGCATCAACCACCGCAGGGGTCGGTGATCTGTTTGTACTCGGAAGTGTGTTCTGAACAGGTAGGGCCGTAGCTTTTTGAGGGCCCAGACTACTGCGAAGGTTTCTCTTTCAATTGTGCTCCACCGCTGTTCTCGGGGCAGCAACCTTCGGCTGATGACGGCTATGGGCTGATCTATGCCTTTGTCGTCGTACTGTGAGAGGACTGCCCCGATGCCGTGTTCCGAGGCGTCCGTCTGGACCACAAACTCCTGGGCGTAGTCGGGGGCTTTAAGCACCGGAGCCGTACACATAGCTGCTTTTAGGGCGTCGAACGCTTTCTGGCAGGGGGGAGTCCATTGTACTTTCTTGGGGTGTCTTTTGGAGGTTAACTCTGTGAGGGGGCCTGCGATGCTGCCATAGTTCTTAACAAACCTCCGGTAGTAACCGGTGAGGCCCAGGAAGGCCCGGACTTCTGTTTGGGTCGTGGGGGGTTCCCAGGACAAGATGGCGTTGATCTTTGGCTGGAGGGGGGCGACCTGTCGGCTTCCCACCTGGTGCCCCAGATAGGTTACGGAGCCGTGCCCAATTTGACATTTGCTGGCTTTGATGGTGAGGCCGGCCCGGCGCAGAGCCAGCAGGACTTGTCGGAGGTGCTGGAGGTGCTCGGTCCATTGGGAGCTGAATACCGCTATATCGTCGAGGTATGCTGCGCTGAACCCCTGTTCACCAGCCGCTGAAAGGTGGCCGGGGCATTCTTCATTCCAAACGGCATCACCCTAAAGCGGTAGTGCCCATCCGGGGTGGAGAAGGCGGAGCGTTCCTTGGCTCCCTCGGTGAGGGCAATCTGCCAGTATCCACAAGTTAGGTCGAAGGTGCTGAGGTAGCGAGCGGCCCCGAGGCGGTCAATGAGCTCGTCTGCGCGGGGGATAGGGTGAGCGTCCGCTCGGGTGACCGCATTGAGTCCTCGGTAGTCCACACAGAATCTCAGCTCGGGGGCGACACCAGGGGCCGCCGCTTTCGGGACCAGGACTACCGGGCTGGCCCAGGGGCTGTCGGAGGGTTCAATCACCCCGAGGGCCAGCATCTTCGCTACCTCGGTCTGGATGCAGGTTCGGACCCGATCAGGGACCCGGTAGGCCCGGTGTCTCACTGGCGGGCTGTCGCCGGTGTTCACGTCGTGGACACACCAGTTGGTGACCCCAGGGGTCAGGGAGAAGAGGTCTGCGAACTGCCTTAGTAGCTAGCGGCAGTCGTCGGACTGTGGGGCTGTGAGGGCGGTTGATAGTCTCACCCCCTCCACGGAACCATCGGTCTCTTTCGCCCCCAAGAGGTCTGGAAGGGGCTCGGTGTCTTCTTCGGCCCCATCGTCGGTGGCCAGTAGTAAACTCAACTCCGTCCTTACAAAGTGGGGTTTGAGGCGGTTCACGTGGAGAACCCGGAGGGGGTTCCGCGGGGACTGCACATCGACGAGATAGGTGACTTGGCTCTTCCGCTCGATCACCTTGAAGGGTCCAGTCCATTTATCTTGGAGGGCGCAGGGTTTCACCGGGGCCATGACCCAGACTTGTTGGCCCGGCTGAAACTCGACCAGCATAGCATTCTGGTCATACCAGCGCTTCATCTCTTCTTGGCTAGCCTCGAGGTTCGCCTCTGCTAGTTCTCGGAATTTCCGGGTCTGGTTGCGGAGTGCCAAGATGTATCGGAACACATCCGGAGGGGTCCCCCGGGGAGTCGTTTCCCAACCCTCCTTGACCAGGCTCAGGGGTCCCCGGACGGGGTGTCCATATAGCAGTTCGAATGGGCTGAACCCCAGGGATTTTTGTGGAACCTCCCGGTAGGCGAACAGGAGGCAGGGGAGGAGGACGTCCCACCTCTGGCGTGGAGGTTCTTCGAGGCCCATGATCATTCCTTTCAGTGTCCTGTTAAAGCGCTCGACTAGGCCATTCCCTTGGGGGTGGTACGGGGTGGTGAACTTGTACGATACTCCGCACTGCTGCCAGAGGGACCTCATGTATCTGGAGATAAAGTTCGTACCCCGATCACTCACGACTTCGCGGGGGAACCCCACGCGGGAGAAGATCCCCATCAGGGCCCGGCCCACCACGGGGGCCGTCACGGTGCGGAGGGGGATGGCTTCGGGGTAGCGGGTAGCATGGTCCATCAGGACGAGGATGAACCGGTGGCCCTGGGTGGTCTTGGGGTCTAGCGGTCCCACGATGTCGATGCCTACCCGCTCAAAAGGAGTACTGACGATGGGGAAGGGTTGTAGTGGAGCCTTGCGCTTCCCCCCACTCTTTCCGCTGGCCTGGCACGTGAGGCAGGACTTGCAGTGGGCCTCCACATTCGCTCGCATCTTGGGCCAATAGAAGTGGGTGACGAGTCGCTGGTAGGTCTTATCTTGGCCCAAGTGTCCGGCCAGGGGTACATCATGGGCCAGGCCCAGGAGGAGACTTCGGAAGCGCCGGGGTACCACCAGTACTCGGGCCGATCCCAACTCGGCCAACTTCTGTTCGCTGTACAGGAGGCCATTTTCCCAGTATACCCAGTGGGTGCCGGTCCGGTCGCCTGCTGCTTGGGCCTCGGCCTGTTGTTGGGGTCCAATGAGGGAAGGGCAGGTGGATTGTTCTTGACAGAATTCTTCTCGGGAGGGGCCTCCTTCGCTGCGCCACTGGGCCAATTCCGGCAGGTCCCCGAGCTCGGTCAGGGGTTCGGGGTCGGAAGGCACGGACCCCTCGTCGGGAACGGTCGCTTCGTCCGGAAGGGGGTCGTTGGCCTCGGGTGGTGCATCCGGGACCTCGGGGATGGTGGCGGTGTTCCGTGGCATGGCCTCCCCCCCCTCGGAGGAAGGCACTCTGAGAGTCATCGAGCGCATGGTGGCGCATACCCATTCGGGTAGGCCCATCATCTCGAGATGGGCTCTTCATTCCACTTGTCCCCACGGGGAATTCTCAAGGTCGTTGCCCAGGAGGCAGTCCACGGGCTGGGAGGTTCGGACCGCCACTTTTAACTTGCCAGTGACTCCCCCCCATTCGAAGGGAACTAGGGCCATCCGGCAGAGGCTCTCGGAATTGTCTGATGATATGACGGGACAAAAGGCGCCGGACAGGATCTGATCTTCGGAGACCAGGTGACAATGAACCGCCGTGACACTTGCCCCCGTGTCCCGGAGGCCCTCGACGCGGTGACCGTTGACCGTTGACCGTCACCTGCTGTCGGTAGTTCTTCGTGTTGGCGGGTAGGGACGTTCCTGGGACCATCTCCCGGTCCCCTAGGGAGACCAAGGCCATGGCGGCGGGTTCCCATTCTTCGGAGTCTTCCATCTCTTCCCCCAGGGCTACGGAGGCCATTTGCCGAGCCGGCGGGGTGGTTGTGGCGGTTCGCTGGTACATGGGACATTGAGGGTCGCTGGCGTAGTGTCCGGTCTGTTGGCAGCAGAAACAGGTGATCCTCACTCGGGGCCCCGGCCTCCCCGGTGGCCCGGTGCTGGCCGGAGGTGGAGCTGGAAAGGGCGGAGGTTGTCCTCTGGGGGGGCTGAGCGGGGATCCCCCCGGGAGTTCCCTTGGCCGGCCTTGATTCCCTCCGCCCCTCTGGCGGGGGGGTCCCTGACTGTGGCGACCGTAGTCTCCCACGGGACCCCGGGAGGCCCGGGTGTTTACCCACCGGTCGGCTTCGACGGCCAGTTTTCGAGGGTCTGTGAGTTTGCTGTCCAGGAGGTGCTGGAGCAGTTCTACAAAGCAATTAGCGGACAAGTGTTCCCATGCGATTAGGTCGAACAGATCCTCAAAGGTGGAGACCTTGCTGCCCTTGATCCACCCGTCCAAGGCCCGGCTGTAAAAGTTCACGTACTCCACCCAGGTGGTACCAGGTATCTTCTTGCAGTCTCTAAACCGTTGTCGGTACATTTCAGGGGTGAGCCCATATCTGGCTACTAGGGCCTCTTTCATGTGACTGTAGGAGTTCATCACCGTGGAGGGCAGGTCCAGCAGGGTATCTCTCCCCTCGCTCAGGAACCGGCCCCACAGCCCAGCCCCCCAGTCTTTCTGCAGGACTCGGTGGGAGGTCATGGCGACTTCGTAGGCTTTGAACCACTGCTGGATGTCGTCGTTCTTATAGTATTCCTTCACCACATCTTTGGGGATGTGGACCTTTTGTGGAAAAGTGGATTTCCCTGATCAGTTATGTCCCCTATCTTGGACCCCAACGGTTCTATATGCATGTTACAAGTACATGTATGTTCTCTCCAGTTCCAGTTTTGAAGACGCAAATACATGTGCGTCCACCGTCAATATGTTCTCTGTCAGATCCGCCATCAATGGGCTGGATAGTCAATTCCTAAGTAGGAAAGGCCACCGACTTTATATGGCTCAGTTACTCCATTTTTACAGTTCAGATGAAGTAGGCCCGATTCTGTCCTCAAAGCCTTTCCCTGCTCTCTGTCTCTGACAAGCGTCAGCTTGAGCTTGCATCTGTATCCATGAACTTTGTCCTATTTCCTGTGCAGCTAACGGTGCCTGCCTCGGCCAGTTTAGCCGGTCTGCCAAGAAGCTGTATTTCACCTTCGAATTATCTACTTTGCTCTTCAGCCGATGCATTCCTGTCTAGTGATTTAGGTAAACATTTCCTTTAGCTCTCGTGCAAAGGGCTGTCCTCCTGCAAGTAATTCATAGCCCAGTTGCCATGGAAAGTTTTCTGCCTCTTGTATTTCACATAGACACTTAGGCGTTCGTGCACGCACACAGTCAGTATAGAATAGATTCTGTTCGAAAGTCCTTCAGTCCTTCCTTGTGGATAACATAGTTCTTTAAACATAGGATGTTAGATATGATTTAGGATTAGGTTGACTTGACCTCTTAGACTTTTCGTCTCCACACGTAGAGTTAGTGACGAGGTCCCTTCACCCCCCCTAGTTACACGTCAAATGCACGTCATGCTGCTGCGCGCGCATCTATGTCAAGCATTATCTTATAGAAACACTTATATTTGATAACTTTAACCAATTATGTTTCTTTTTACTCCTTATTACGCCTAGTTTCGTTTACGTCATTAATATGTCACTTTTCTTATCAAATGTTACGCCTCCTACATTCGTTTCCATTATAATGTAATAACTATAAAAATGTATGTATATCAATAAAGAATCGTACTTCACTTCCTGAACCTTCTTGGTGACGGAACCTGAGGTCCGCCACTCGAGTCGGCCATATTGGAATAAAGCCCATTCAGAAACCTCTTATACCACGGATTCTGCCTCTCATTATTCTGAGCTATTTGTTTAAAGTTCTCGCATGAAATTCAGATCGGTAATGGATAGATATATTTTATTTACCACATAATGGCGCCCGAACAGGGACACTTTCTCATCTCACGCGCCGGCGGTGCGTTGCAGGCCCGGTCTCCTGCCACAGCTGGACGGACCATAACGCGTACCAGCAGGATTTCCTGTAGCTCCCTCCGGTCAAGCGGGGGCGACTGAGGCTGCGATCAACCCAGACGAGGCGGTGAGAAGCGCAAAGTATCCCGACCAGAGCCTAGCTGAGAGAGCAAGATCCGAGGTATACAGAGGCCCACCAGGTTTCCGAAGTCCCGATGTCCAGAAGTTCCGATGTCCGAAATCAAGTCCAGTGTCCGAGGCCTTTCGTTGTGAGCTACTCGGTGAGTACCATCGCCGGGGAGGCGTGTTGACGTGCACATAGGTTGTGCCGGTCAAGACGGATTTGGGTACACAAATCCGGTCTGCACTGTTTAGCAGTGTATATGTACGGTTTAGCCGTATATCAAGTATTCCGAAGTATCTAGTGATTATCAAGAATTCTGCTTGGTGATTAGTTATGCAGACTGTCATCATTGTTGGTTATTTTTAACAAATGTTTAGTATTTTATTTTTTAACGTGCTAAAATGTCCTGCATATTGTGGTATGAATGATTGTTTTACTGTGCTTTGCTCATTATTGTGTTTTTGTCCTAAGTGTGTTTAAGTTTAGTATCAGATCAGTTCCGTTCAAGAGTAAGTACCAGATTAGCTGTTGTCAATATGCCACTCTTTTCAAAGTTAAGACAAATTACTACTCGAAAAGGGGTGCTTGAAGAGGCAGTCCCTATCCCTCCTAGGGACACTCCAGGCCATTTCATGTACCATAAACATGGCTTAGATGCCATATTATTTCTAGATCTATGGGTGGACTACACCAAAGAGTTACCAGAGAATCAGAGATGGCCCGTAGCTGGGACCTGGGATGCAGACTGTATCATGAAAGTAGAAGAAGAGTTGTGGAAGAGGAAAGCTAGACAGTCACAGAAAGACGCTATTGAATTATGGCGTAAAGAGTCGCATAGGCGCACTGAAAAGGCGCTGAGACAAGAAGAGAGAAGTAAAGAAAGTGCAAATAAGGTTCGAGATAAGCAGTTGATTGAAGAAGGTACAAGAGTACAAACAGAACAAACAGAGAGACAAAGAAATGCCCTTATGAAAGGGATGTATCCCCTTCTGGCCGAAGGATTGCCTCAAGCCATTACGGCCATACCAAAAGACTTGCCACCCCCATTGTTTCCAATAAAGGTACATCCTAAAGGACATCCTAGAACCGCAGAAGATATTTTTCTTTCCTCATATTTAGATGATACAGTTCCCGAATATGCTAACCCCGCACCGCACAGACCGGCTGCTGGGGGGGTTCAACATCAAGATCAAGTTCTTGTCCCTGTACCACAGCAAGCTCCGACACAAGTCACGACACAAGCTTCGGCAAGCACATCTGCTGCCGCGTCTGTCCCCGCAACTGTTTCCACAGCCGTGTCTACACCTGTAGTGGCTGTAGCACGTTCAACGAACCCTTTCACGTCTGACACCTCAGAGGGGGCTACTGGAGGTGCTGCTAGCCTCCATTTTACGCCACCCAAAGGGAGTAAATTTTCTTTCCTGGAATCAGCACATGCACGTACGCCCAAACTTATAAATAACCGTACGCTTAAGGAGCTTATGGTAGATTGTAGATATGATCCGGTGCCTGGTAAAGAGGATGAAATGATTATAACATCATTACGTATTAGACGAGCTGCGACATTTTTAGGAAGGCTGCCAGGAATGGCCGCACATCTAGATAATATATATCATTTTGTGCAAACAGGGAAAGATCCTGAATGTATTAACAGAGCTATGGAATACCAGAAAGTCGAGATACAGGGAGAATTGTTACGTTTTCTTATAAATTGTGTGATCAGAAATCAAGACCGACCGGGGGTAGACCCGGAAGTAATGCAAACTCTTACTAGATGGAGTCAGAATATATCCGAGGGAAAACATGATAAACAGGGAAGTATAGTAGCCATGTGCCGAAAAATTAGGAAAGAAGTAGAACACATACATGCAGAGAGATTGGAAACAGACGAGTTCGAGCAGGATGAAGAGTTCGAATCAGGAGAGTCAGAAAGACAGGCAGACACCATAGCCTATGTAGGCAGAGGAAGGTCCTGTAATAATACCGGAGGTTTTTCTGATCCGATACACTCTACGCGTCCAACAATAATAAATATGAAATCTCCCGAGCGTTTGTTTCAAGCCGCAGATAAAATACTCCGGGAACGAAGGGGTTACCACCTCCTCGATTCTATGGACGAACAAGAATTAGCAAGGGCAGCTGTTCATTGGATGGACAGTCCCGGTAAATATGGTGACGTGACAGTCGCACACGCGTTTTTGAACCTCAGTCCAGACGAACAATGTTTAGCTGGGATTTATATGATCCAGCAACTTCTTATACAATATAAGAGCCAACATGCTGATCCTGGTCCCTTACCTGATATGTTAACCGAACTTCTCACGAATAGATGGAGAGGATCCAGTAACAAGTTAATCAAAGAAATACTAATGTCACGTAAACAGTACATCCTTTTAGGAAATGCGGGTCCTTTCTCGATTCCCAACAAAGAAGGAACACCGTACTATATGGATAGACAGAATCCTTTACGAGAAGTCCACCCAATAAAGGGTGATGACAATCAGTTTCATCGTGTATTTGTTTATACACCCATATCAAAAATGGAATTATTAGAAATGAAGAAAGTAGTGCCCAGTCATGATAAAGACCCAGCGGGTTTCCACCGAGAAATTAAAGACATGTTACTGATGGGAGAGTATACCTTTCCTGATATTATGACAATATTAAAGGTGCTTTTACCTGCTGGCATTTATGAAAAATTGAAAGAAAAAGAGTGGGAAGTGGGAGACCAAAAGATAGATTGGACAGCATTAGCAGCGGAGGAAAGGGACCGAACTGCAGGGTCAGGGCTCGGGGATAAAGTTAAACTGTTACCAGGTTTACTAGTACAGGTACTGCCACGTTTACTAGCGACGAAAAAGGAAGATTGGGGTGCAATCTCAGCCTGTAAACAAAAGCAAGATGAAGACACAAGTGATTATTATGCCCGATTTGAAAAATGTTTTGGTATAAATAGTGGTATAAAGGCAAGCAGTGATTCATATCCACATTTATTTGTGACTAAATTGGTGGAAAATGCGTTACCTCCAGTGAAGAATAGAATATTGAAATTCGAGAGTACCTGGCAAAGTAATACTCCGTCACAAATGCTACAAATGTTACAGTATCACCACAATAGAATTAGGGATGAACAAGAACACGAGCATAGACGCATGAAGGATACTAAAATGAAAATGCTAGTTTCTCAGACAGTACCAGCGGATGGTCACAAAAAGGGTGCGACACATTCTGGAGACTCTGCAGTTCCTGTAAAAGGAACCTGCAATTACTGTAAACAACCAGGCCATCATGTACACGATTGTCAAGTCCTGAAACGTAATATAGCCTCAGGTATTGCAAAAGAGAGACCACGATTAGTTAGACAAGATCCGAGTGAACAAGGAACTATGCAGCATGGACAGTCCATGCCAGTCCAGCAACAGTCTATGCCAGCCGCACAACAGTCCATACAGTTCGTGCCAGCCGCACCACCGTTGCCTGCTGCTGCCACACAAGTAACTTCACGACAAATGTATCAGACCGCACAGTACGAATACCCTGAGTATCAACGTTACGCATGAAGCAGCCTAGAGAGGGAAGTTGACTTACCCCTTATCGAGATTCCAGTAGATCAAGAAGGACCTTACGTCCATAGTGAATTACTAGGTCATGACAGAAAATTTTTACTCGATACAGGGGCAAGTCGAACGACAATAAAAAGTAGTGAAGTTCCAGGGGCACCCCTCTCAGGCTCTAAAAATGTTTCCCTTGGTTTTTCAGGAAAGCCTATTGTTAATGAAGTAACACAGCCACTTCCGCTTACGATTGGTCCCATGACACAAACTACTGACTTATTGCTTACCAAATCATGTCCAGAAAACTTGTTAGGTATAAAGACATTGAAAGCTCTAGGGGCTATTATCTGTTGTTCTCCGGAAGGAGTAAGATTGTTTTTACGTGATTTTAAAGGTCATTATGTATCCAGAGACATGGATTCCCGACTACAGAACTTACCAACGCATCTATGGGCACAAGGCCCTACTGATGTTGGTTGCATGAACATTACACCATATCGAGTCACACTGAAGGCAGGAGTAGTATTGCCACGAATGCGACAATACAAGTTACCTCCGGATGCTGTAGCGGCTTTACTGAAAATCATTGATGAGCTAGTTGCGCAAGGAGTGGTTGTAGAAACCAACTCCAATGTGTGTAATTCACCGATAATTCCGATTCTTAAACGAACTGATCCTATGGCCCCACCAGTATATCGATTAGTTATTGATTTGCGTGAATTAAACAAATGCATTGTGCCACAATTCCCCGTGGTCCCCGATATTTCATCATTACTGACAGCCATTGATTCTCAAGCTACATTCTTTACCGTGATTGATCTCAAGAATGCCTTTTTCAGCGTCCCAATAGATCCGGAAAGCCAATACCTATTCGGATTTAGCTTAAATGGACGAAGCTTTAAATTCACACGCGCTCCCCAAGGATTTACAGAAAGCCCCAGCATCTATAGCCAAGCATTGAAACGAGAACTTGACAGTATACACATGCCCGTTAACACCGCATTGCTTCAATACGTTGATGATCTGCTGATCACCGCACGAAGCGAACCCGAATGTGAAAAAGCATCACTGACGGTTTTACATTTTCTAGCGGACAAGGGGCACAAGGTGTCCCCTTCTAAGCTGCAATTCTGTGTTCAGCGAGTTATTTATCTTGGTCACTCGCTGTCCAAGGAGGGAAGGCAGCTTACACCTGACCGCATTCAGTTAATTGCAAATATGCCAATACCGCAGACGCAAAAGGAAGTGCGGGCTTTCATAGGCCTCACTTCATACTGTAGACAGTGGATTCCCCAATATGCATTTCTAGCAAAGCCACTCATTCAGTTGACAACACAGGAGGCAGCCACATCGACTGTCCTCCCTTGGACTCAGGAACACACACTAGCTTTTGAGAGCTTAAAGAAAGCTCTATGTCAAGCACCAGTTCTAGCGACACCATGTTACAGTAAACATTTTACACTCTTTGTTACAGAACGTGCAGGTACTGCCTTGTCAGTACTCACTCAGGAACAAGCAGGAGCATGTAAGCCATGTGCTTATTTTTCCAGTACATTAGACCCCGTAGCTCAGGCTTTGCCTGCGTGTCTGAAATCAGTAGCAGCAACAGCTTTAGCAATCAGACAAAGCGATGCCATAGTGTTAGGACATCCATCGACAGTACAAGTACCACATGCAGTGGAGGTTCTTGTGAACCGAACGCAAACACAACACTTGACCATAGCAAGACTTACTGGTTACGAATTGACACTGTTTCAGCCACATATAGAAATCAGACGTTGTAATACACTGAATCCTGCTACACTTTTGCCAGTAATTGGAACCGACCCACTAGCCCATGATTGTGTCGAAGTTATTGAAATAAAGACAAAACCCAGACAAGACTTAACAGACGTTCCATTGTTAGATCCAGACCTGACGTTGTATGTAGATGGTTCGTGTATGAGGACAAATACAGGAAATTTAGTTGCCGCATACGCAGTCACTACAGACACCGAAGTTATTGAAACAAACTGTATAGATACTTTGTCAGCCCAAGCAGCAGAACTTGTTGCTCTAACACAAGCCTGTATTCAAGCCACAGACAAGAAAGTCAACATATATACTGATTCACGTTATGCATTTGGAGTCGTACATGACTTCGGGGTGCTTTGGAGAGAGAGAGGTTATTTGACTTCTCATGGAACCCATATTCAGCACGGGTCCCTCATTCATGCTTTGTTAGACTCAATTCATTTACCGACTGCAATATCAATTATGAAATGTAAAGCACACACGAAGGTTACTGATATCATTTCCCAAGGCAATGATTTAGCTGACAGAACAGCCAAACAGACTGCTCAGACTCGTACATCCGACATGACAAAGCCTATAGTTCAGACACCAACACAGTGTATGACAATTAAGGATCCCGCACTTGACGTAATTGACATACAGACACATGCCACAGAGAAAGAAATACAGAAGTGGACTGAACTAGGAGGGATTCAGACAGATCAAGGATGGATGACGAAGGGAAAATCTGTATGGTTTCTCCCTGATTCCATGGTTCAAGTCATTATAGCTACAGTTCACAGTCCCGCACATTTAGGAGAAAAGGCCATGTTAGACAGCATTCAGCACATTTGGTTTAACAAACATTTACGAGCTGCTGCTAAACAAAAAGTCCGTACCTGTATGATATGTTGTCAGTTTAATCCAGGGAAGAGTGTCCCCGTAGAACAGGGTGGATTTCAGCCTCCTGATCATCCTTTTGAAGTCCTCCAGATGGATTATATTCAGATGGAACGTTGTCGAGGATTCAAATATGTTCTCGTAGTTGTTTGCGCTCTCTCCCGTTGGACAGAGGCGTATCCTGTATCAGATTACACTGCCCCAACTACTGCCAAACAGCTAGTTCGAGAATTCTTCCCACGGTACGGTTTACCACGTGTGGTATATTCAGATAACGGCCAACCCTTCTCATCCGAATTAATGAAACATGTTTCGCTTCTGCTGGGATATCAGTGGAAATTCCACTGTGTCCGACACCCCGAGGCAGCAGGTCTCGTGGAACGACATAATCAACTTTTGAAAATCAGATTGTCAAAAATATGTCAGGAAAAAGGTGTTGACTGGATAGTAGCCTTACCAGTTGCACTGTTTTACATGAGAATGGTACCACACTCTCGAACAGGGCTATCCCCGTATGAGGTGATCTTTGGCAGACCACCGAATATGTGGGGGACGCCTATACCGCGTAAAATAACTGATGTTGATTGTAATATGCTGACGGATTACCTGGCTTCCTTGATGTCTGCACTACAATCTTCTCGTTCACAGGTGGTCGCAGCTTTTCCTGACAACACTGAGGTGAAACCCCATGACGTGGTTCCCGGGGATTTCGTACTCGTTCGGAATTTCGATAGGAAAAGCCAACTGGAGCCCAGGTGGAAGTTGCCTAGACAGGTCCTGTTGACAACAAGAACAGCCGTGAAGATCGAAGGGAGGAAGGGCTGGCTCCATTCCAGCCATATTAAGAAATTTCATGGACTTCCTCCTGATATGAACAATACTTCCCGTGCATCTTCTCCCATTGACTCCATTGACTCAAAGCTACCTTTGGCTGAGGCCAGTAGCTCCGAACTTTATAAACAAAAACTTAGGCCCAGGCCTACACTGTCGGACGATTTGATTGTTTAAGTCCTCTCCAAGGTGAAGCGGTTGAATCTGTCCCGACATGTCTTCTTTAGGCCTGAATCATGAAGAGTCCCGAATCATAATGAAAAGACATACATACTGTAAATTACTGCGTAGCCACTGTATTGTGACTTTATTAATTTTGTTTGTCTTAAGTTTTATAATAGTTACTGCAAGTATATTATTGCATATGTATTATCCTGTTTCTAGGCGTGCTATTAATATAACTGATGAACATTCTTTTAGTGACCTACCCCCTCATGAGTTATCCTACAGACTTGCGCTGCGTAATAACACTTTCATTAGTATGTTACATCATTCTCACCAGACTAGTAATGCCACTAATTGTTGGGTGTGTGGTCGACTCCCTCCCTATCAGAATAACAAAGGAGTTCTGCCTTTCTTTCCACATCCGTTCACATATAATGGCACCTGTGGAGCATGGTTTAGTTTATTGAATTCTATAGATTCAAACACAGCAGTTTATCAACACCATTGGATATGGGGAAATCTGAATATAGTGTTATACAAAGTCTGTCATCCTGACAAGGAGGGTCACCCTAGTAGAACGGGAACTGATTTAGAAAATGAAGTATATAGATTGGGTAATTTTACACCTAATCTCATGATTCTGATTGTCAATTCCGAAGTTGAGTTAATTTTGCCCACCATGTCAGTATTCCCAGTTAAAGGTGAATTATGTGTAAGAAAAGTTGGTTCCATACCTATGGGCCATAGCAAATGTGTTACTACAGTAGAATATAGTGATGAAGGAAAATCTACATTTAGAGCTTCTCGCCATTCCTACTTTATATGTGGTCAGACGGCATACATGCGTCTACCTCTAGATTGGGATGGTACCTGTTACATTGCATTCCTTCTGCCACCTGTTTTCTTAGCTCCCCCTGATTATTATCGAAATACTCGTTTAGCACACAATAGAGAGCGAAGAGATCTCCCAGTTGTCGATTATACTGAGACGGCGTGGGATAAGTATGTAGATTTCAATAAAGGTATCTTCCCATATATAGGTACAATTACAAATAGTAAGCTAATACGTAGACTAACCAAGACTCTTGAAGCCGTAGTGAATGAGACTATAGCTGCCCTAGGCAATCTGACAGAGGAACAATCAGTGATGAGGATCGTTGTCCTTCAAAATCGACTTGTCCTTGACGTCATCCTGGCCGATAGGGGCGGAGCTTGTAGGGTCATCGGATCCAGCTGCTGCATATTCATACCAGAAAATTCGCCATCTGTATATAAAGCTATAACCCGCCTTCATAAGATTGTGAGCCAGATACACGAAGACCCAGGCACTTGGACTTGGTCCGGGTGGTTTTGGAGTCTGATATCAGCCTGGGGATGGAGAGTTCTATCCTTCCTAGGTATTGGCCTTCTTATACTATTCAGTTGTTGCTTATGCCTGCAATGTGGACCAGCGATCTGTGGTCTGTGTGCCACATCGTGTATTCCACATCAAGGTTTTCGTTCAAAATCTCGGAAGAAGAAAGAAGAAGAAATGATGCTCCATGAGCAAATCGATGGATTAATGAAGATTGATGTTTCTTGACGGGCAAGTAGGGGAACAAGGAGGGAATGTGGAAAAGTGGATTTCCCTGATCAGTTATGTCCCCTATCTTGGACCCCAACGGTTCTATATGCATGTTACAAGTACATGTATGTTCTCTCCAGTTCCAGTTTTGAAGACGCAAATACATGTGCGTCCACCGTCAATATGTTCTCTGTCAGATCCGCCATCAATGGGCTGGATAGTCAATTCCTAAGTAGGAAAGGCCACCGACTTTATATGGCTCAGTTACTCCATTTTTACAGTTCAGATGAAGTAGGCCCGATTCTGTCCTCAAAGCCTTTCCCTGCTCTCTGTCTCTGACAAGCGTCAGCTTGAGCTTGCATCTGTATCCATGAACTTTGTCCTATTTCCTGTGCAGCTAACGGTGCCTGCCTCGGCCAGTTTAGCCGGTCTGCCAAGAAGCTGTATTTCACCTTCGAATTATCTACTTTGCTCTTCAGCCGATGCATTCCTGTCTAGTGATTTAGGTAAACATTTCCTTTAGCTCTCGTGCAAAGGGCTGTCCTCCTGCAAGTAATTCATAGCCCAGTTGCCATGGAAAGTTTTCTGCCTCTTGTATTTCACATAGACACTTAGGCGTTCGTGCACGCACACAGTCAGTATAGAATAGATTCTGTTCGAAAGTCCTTCAGTCCTTCCTTGTGGATAACATAGTTCTTTAAACATAGGATGTTAGATATGATTTAGGATTAGGTTGACTTGACCTCTTAGACTTTTCGTCTCCACACGTAGAGTTAGTGACGAGGTCCCTTCACCCCCCCTAGTTACACGTCAAATGCACGTCATGCTGCTGCGCGCGCATCTATGTCAAGCATTATCTTATAGAAACACTTATATTTGATAACTTTAACCAATTATGTTTCTTTTTACTCCTTATTACGCCTAGTTTCGTTTACGTCATTAATATGTCACTTTTCTTATCAAATGTTACGCCTCCTACATTCGTTTCCATTATAATGTAATAACTATAAAAATGTATGTATATCAATAAAGAATCGTACTTCACTTCCTGAACCTTCTTGGTGACGGAACCTGAGGTCCGCCACTCGAGTCGGCCATATTGGAATAAAGCCCATTCAGAAACCTCTTATACCACGGATTCTGCCTCTCATTATTCTGAGCTATTTGTTTAAAGTTCTCGCATGAAATTCAGATCGGTAATGGATAGATATATTTTATTTACCACATAATGGCGCCCGAACAGGGACACTTTCTCATCTCACGCGCCGGCGGTGCGTTGCAGGCCCGGTCTCCTGCCACAGCTGGACGGACCATAACGCGTACCAGCAGGATTTCCTGTAGCTCCCTCCGGTCAAGCGGGGGCGACTGAGGCTGCGATCAACCCAGACGAGGCGGTGAGAAGCGCAAAGTATCCCGACCAGAGCCTAGCTGAGAGAGCAAGATCCGAGGTATACAGAGGCCCACCAGGTTTCCGAAGTCCCGATGTCCAGAAGTTCCGATGTCCGAAATCAAGTCCAGTGTCCGAGGCCTTTCGTTGTGAGCTACTCGGTGAGTACCATCGCCGGGGAGGCGTGTTGACGTGCACATAGGTTGTGCCGGTCAAGACGGATTTGGGTACACAAATCCGGTCTGCACTGTTTAGCAGTGTATATGTACGGTTTAGCCGTATATCAAGTATTCCGAAGTATCTAGTGATTATCAAGAATTCTGCTTGGTGATTAGTTATGCAGACTGTCATCATTGTTGGTTATTTTTAACAAATGTTTAGTATTTTATTTTTTAACGTGCTAAAATGTCCTGCATATTGTGGTATGAATGATTGTTTTACTGTGCTTTGCTCATTATTGTGTTTTTGTCCTAAGTGTGTTTAAGTTTAGTATCAGATCAGTTCCGTTCAAGAGTAAGTACCAGATTAGCTGTTGTCAATATGCCACTCTTTTCAAAGTTAAGACAAATTACTACTCGAAAAGGGGTGCTTGAAGAGGCAGTCCCTATCCCTCCTAGGGACACTCCAGGCCATTTCATGTACCATAAACATGGCTTAGATGCCATATTATTTCTAGATCTATGGGTGGACTACACCAAAGAGTTACCAGAGAATCAGAGATGGCCCGTAGCTGGGACCTGGGATGCAGACTGTATCATGAAAGTAGAAGAAGAGTTGTGGAAGAGGAAAGCTAGACAGTCACAGAAAGACGCTATTGAATTATGGCGTAAAGAGTCGCATAGGCGCACTGAAAAGGCGCTGAGACAAGAAGAGAGAAGTAAAGAAAGTGCAAATAAGGTTCGAGATAAGCAGTTGATTGAAGAAGGTACAAGAGTACAAACAGAACAAACAGAGAGACAAAGAAATGCCCTTATGAAAGGGATGTATCCCCTTCTGGCCGAAGGATTGCCTCAAGCCATTACGGCCATACCAAAAGACTTGCCACCCCCATTGTTTCCAATAAAGGTACATCCTAAAGGACATCCTAGAACCGCAGAAGATATTTTTCTTTCCTCATATTTAGATGATACAGTTCCCGAATATGCTAACCCCGCACCGCACAGACCGGCTGCTGGGGGGGTTCAACATCAAGATCAAGTTCTTGTCCCTGTACCACAGCAAGCTCCGACACAAGTCACGACACAAGCTTCGGCAAGCACATCTGCTGCCGCGTCTGTCCCCGCAACTGTTTCCACAGCCGTGTCTACACCTGTAGTGGCTGTAGCACGTTCAACGAACCCTTTCACGTCTGACACCTCAGAGGGGGCTACTGGAGGTGCTGCTAGCCTCCATTTTACGCCACCCAAAGGGAGTAAATTTTCTTTCCTGGAATCAGCACATGCACGTACGCCCAAACTTATAAATAACCGTACGCTTAAGGAGCTTATGGTAGATTGTAGATATGATCCGGTGCCTGGTAAAGAGGATGAAATGATTATAACATCATTACGTATTAGACGAGCTGCGACATTTTTAGGAAGGCTGCCAGGAATGGCCGCACATCTAGATAATATATATCATTTTGTGCAAACAGGGAAAGATCCTGAATGTATTAACAGAGCTATGGAATACCAGAAAGTCGAGATACAGGGAGAATTGTTACGTTTTCTTATAAATTGTGTGATCAGAAATCAAGACCGACCGGGGGTAGACCCGGAAGTAATGCAAACTCTTACTAGATGGAGTCAGAATATATCCGAGGGAAAACATGATAAACAGGGAAGTATAGTAGCCATGTGCCGAAAAATTAGGAAAGAAGTAGAACACATACATGCAGAGAGATTGGAAACAGACGAGTTCGAGCAGGATGAAGAGTTCGAATCAGGAGAGTCAGAAAGACAGGCAGACACCATAGCCTATGTAGGCAGAGGAAGGTCCTGTAATAATACCGGAGGTTTTTCTGATCCGATACACTCTACGCGTCCAACAATAATAAATATGAAATCTCCCGAGCGTTTGTTTCAAGCCGCAGATAAAATACTCCGGGAACGAAGGGGTTACCACCTCCTCGATTCTATGGACGAACAAGAATTAGCAAGGGCAGCTGTTCATTGGATGGACAGTCCCGGTAAATATGGTGACGTGACAGTCGCACACGCGTTTTTGAACCTCAGTCCAGACGAACAATGTTTAGCTGGGATTTATATGATCCAGCAACTTCTTATACAATATAAGAGCCAACATGCTGATCCTGGTCCCTTACCTGATATGTTAACCGAACTTCTCACGAATAGATGGAGAGGATCCAGTAACAAGTTAATCAAAGAAATACTAATGTCACGTAAACAGTACATCCTTTTAGGAAATGCGGGTCCTTTCTCGATTCCCAACAAAGAAGGAACACCGTACTATATGGATAGACAGAATCCTTTACGAGAAGTCCACCCAATAAAGGGTGATGACAATCAGTTTCATCGTGTATTTGTTTATACACCCATATCAAAAATGGAATTATTAGAAATGAAGAAAGTAGTGCCCAGTCATGATAAAGACCCAGCGGGTTTCCACCGAGAAATTAAAGACATGTTACTGATGGGAGAGTATACCTTTCCTGATATTATGACAATATTAAAGGTGCTTTTACCTGCTGGCATTTATGAAAAATTGAAAGAAAAAGAGTGGGAAGTGGGAGACCAAAAGATAGATTGGACAGCATTAGCAGCGGAGGAAAGGGACCGAACTGCAGGGTCAGGGCTCGGGGATAAAGTTAAACTGTTACCAGGTTTACTAGTACAGGTACTGCCACGTTTACTAGCGACGAAAAAGGAAGATTGGGGTGCAATCTCAGCCTGTAAACAAAAGCAAGATGAAGACACAAGTGATTATTATGCCCGATTTGAAAAATGTTTTGGTATAAATAGTGGTATAAAGGCAAGCAGTGATTCATATCCACATTTATTTGTGACTAAATTGGTGGAAAATGCGTTACCTCCAGTGAAGAATAGAATATTGAAATTCGAGAGTACCTGGCAAAGTAATACTCCGTCACAAATGCTACAAATGTTACAGTATCACCACAATAGAATTAGGGATGAACAAGAACACGAGCATAGACGCATGAAGGATACTAAAATGAAAATGCTAGTTTCTCAGACAGTACCAGCGGATGGTCACAAAAAGGGTGCGACACATTCTGGAGACTCTGCAGTTCCTGTAAAAGGAACCTGCAATTACTGTAAACAACCAGGCCATCATGTACACGATTGTCAAGTCCTGAAACGTAATATAGCCTCAGGTATTGCAAAAGAGAGACCACGATTAGTTAGACAAGATCCGAGTGAACAAGGAACTATGCAGCATGGACAGTCCATGCCAGTCCAGCAACAGTCTATGCCAGCCGCACAACAGTCCATACAGTTCGTGCCAGCCGCACCACCGTTGCCTGCTGCTGCCACACAAGTAACTTCACGACAAATGTATCAGACCGCACAGTACGAATACCCTGAGTATCAACGTTACGCATGAAGCAGCCTAGAGAGGGAAGTTGACTTACCCCTTATCGAGATTCCAGTAGATCAAGAAGGACCTTACGTCCATAGTGAATTACTAGGTCATGACAGAAAATTTTTACTCGATACAGGGGCAAGTCGAACGACAATAAAAAGTAGTGAAGTTCCAGGGGCACCCCTCTCAGGCTCTAAAAATGTTTCCCTTGGTTTTTCAGGAAAGCCTATTGTTAATGAAGTAACACAGCCACTTCCGCTTACGATTGGTCCCTTGACACAAACTACTGACTTATTGCTTACCAAATCATGTCCAGAAAACTTGTTAGGTATAAAGACATTGAAAGCTCTAGGGGCTATTATCTGTTGTTCTCCGGAAGGAGTAAGATTGTTTTTACGTGATTTTAAAGGTCATTATGTATCCAGAGACATGGATTCCCGACTACAGAACTTACCAACGCATCTATGGGCACAAGGCCCTACTGATGTTGGTTGCATGAACATTACACCATATCGAGTCACACTGAAGGCAGGAGTAGTATTGCCACGAATGCGACAATACAAGTTACCTCCGGATGCTGTAGCGGCTTTACTGAAAATCATTGATGAGCTAGTTGCGCAAGGAGTGGTTGTAGAAACCAACTCCAATGTGTGTAATTCACCGATAATTCCGATTCTTAAACGAACTGATCCTATGGCCCCACCAGTATATCGATTAGTTATTGATTTGCGTGAATTAAACAAATGCATTGTGCCACAATTCCCCGTGGTCCCCGATATTTCATCATTACTGACAGCCATTGATTCTCAAGCTACATTCTTTACCGTGATTGATCTCAAGAATGCCTTTTTCAGCGTCCCAATAGATCCGGAAAGCCAATACCTATTCGGATTTAGCTTAAATGGACGAAGCTTTAAATTCACACGCGCTCCCCAAGGATTTACAGAAAGCCCCAGCATCTATAGCCAAGCATTGAAACGAGAACTTGACAGTATACACATGCCCGTTAACACCGCATTGCTTCAATACGTTGATGATCTGCTGATCACCGCACGAAGCGAACCCGAATGTGAAAAAGCATCACTGACGGTTTTACATTTTCTAGCGGACAAGGGGCACAAGGTGTCCCCTTCTAAGCTGCAATTCTGTGTTCAGCGAGTTATTTATCTTGGTCACTCGCTGTCCAAGGAGGGAAGGCAGCTTACACCTGACCGCATTCAGTTAATTGCAAATATGCCAATACCGCAGACGCAAAAGGAAGTGCGGGCTTTCATAGGCCTCACTTCATACTGTAGACAGTGGATTCCCCAATATGCATTTCTAGCAAAGCCACTCATTCAGTTGACAACACAGGAGGCAGCCACATCGACTGTCCTCCCTTGGACTCAGGAACACACACTAGCTTTTGAGAGCTTAAAGAAAGCTCTATGTCAAGCACCAGTTCTAGCGACACCATGTTACAGTAAACATTTTACACTCTTTGTTACAGAACGTGCAGGTACTGCCTTGTCAGTACTCACTCAGGAACAAGCAGGAGCATGTAAGCCATGTGCTTATTTTTCCAGTACATTAGACCCCGTAGCTCAGGCTTTGCCTGCGTGTCTGAAATCAGTAGCAGCAACAGCTTTAGCAATCAGACAAAGCGATGCCATAGTGTTAGGACATCCATCGACAGTACAAGTACCACATGCAGTGGAGGTTCTTGTGAACCGAACGCAAACACAACACTTGACCATAGCAAGACTTACTGGTTACGAATTGACACTGTTTCAGCCACATATAGAAATCAGACGTTGTAATACACTGAATCCTGCTACACTTTTGCCAGTAATTGGAACCGACCCACTAGCCCATGATTGTGTCGAAGTTATTGAAATAAAGACAAAACCCAGACAAGACTTAACAGACGTTCCATTGTTAGATCCAGACCTGACGTTGTATGTAGATGGTTCGTGTATGAGGACAAATACAGGAAATTTAGTTGCCGCATACGCAGTCACTACAGACACCGAAGTTATTGAAACAAACTGTATAGATACTTTGTCAGCCCAAGCAGCAGAACTTGTTGCTCTAACACAAGCCTGTATTCAAGCCACAGACAAGAAAGTCAACATATATACTGATTCACGTTATGCATTTGGAGTCGTACATGACTTCGGGGTGCTTTGGAGAGAGAGAGGTTATTTGACTTCTCATGGAACCCATATTCAGCACGGGTCCCTCATTCATGCTTTGTTAGACTCAATTCATTTACCGACTGCAATATCAATTATGAAATGTAAAGCACACACGAAGGTTACTGATATCATTTCCCAAGGCAATGATTTAGCTGACAGAACAGCCAAACAGACTGCTCAGACTCGTACATCCGACATGACAAAGCCTATAGTTCAGACACCAACACAGTGTATGACAATTAAGGATCCCGCACTTGACGTAATTGACATACAGACACATGCCACAGAGAAAGAAATACAGAAGTGGACTGAACTAGGAGGGATTCAGACAGATCAAGGATGGATGACGAAGGGAAAATCTGTATGGTTTCTCCCTGATTCCATGGTTCAAGTCATTATAGCTACAGTTCACAGTCCCGCACATTTAGGAGAAAAGGCCATGTTAGACAGCATTCAGCACATTTGGTTTAACAAACATTTACGAGCTGCTGCTAAACAAAAAGTCCGTACCTGTATGATATGTTGTCAGTTTAATCCAGGGAAGAGTGTCCCCGTAGAACAGGGTGGATTTCAGCCTCCTGATCATCCTTTTGAAGTCCTCCAGATGGATTATATTCAGATGGAACGTTGTCGAGGATTCAAATATGTTCTCGTAGTTGTTTGCGCTCTCTCCCGTTGGACAGAGGCGTATCCTGTATCAGATTACACTGCCCCAACTACTGCCAAACAGCTAGTTCGAGAATTCTTCCCACGGTACGGTTTACCACGTGTGGTATATTCAGATAACGGCCAACCCTTCTCATCCGAATTAATGAAACATGTTTCGCTTCTGCTGGGATATCAGTGGAAATTCCACTGTGTCCGACACCCCGAGGCAGCAGGTCTCGTGGAACGACATAATCAACTTTTGAAAATCAGATTGTCAAAAATATGTCAGGAAAAAGGTGTTGACTGGATAGTAGCCTTACCAGTTGCACTGTTTTACATGAGAATGGTACCACACTCTCGAACAGGGCTATCCCCGTATGAGGTGATCTTTGGCAGACCACCGAATATGTGGGGGACGCCTATACCGCGTAAAATAACTGATGTTGATTGTAATATGCTGACGGATTACCTGGCTTCCTTGATGTCTGCACTACAATCTTCTCGTTCACAGGTGGTCGCAGCTTTTCCTGACAACACTGAGGTGAAACCCCATGACGTGGTTCCCGGGGATTTCGTACTCGTTCGGAATTTCGATAGGAAAAGCCAACTGGAGCCCAGGTGGAAGTTGCCTAGACAGGTCCTGTTGACAACAAGAACAGCCGTGAAGATCGAAGGGAGGAAGGGCTGGCTCCATTCCAGCCATATTAAGAAATTTCATGGACTTCCTCCTGATATGAACAATACTTCCCGTGCATCTTCTCCCATTGACTCCATTGACTCAAAGCTACCTTTGGCTGAGGCCAGTAGCTCCGAACTTTATAAACAAAAACTTAGGCCCAGGCCTACACTGTCGGACGATTTGATTGTTTAAGTCCTCTCCAAGGTGAAGCGGTTGAATCTGTCCCGACATGTCTTCTTTAGGCCTGAATCATGAAGAGTCCCGAATCATAATGAAAAGACATACATACTGTAAATTACTGCGTAGCCACTGTATTGTGACTTTATTAATTTTGTTTGTCTTAAGTTTTATAATAGTTACTGCAAGTATATTATTGCATATGTATTATCCTGTTTCTAGGCGTGCTATTAATATAACTGATGAACATTCTTTTAGTGACCTACCCCCTCATGAGTTATCCTACAGACTTGCGCTGCGTAATAACACTTTCATTAGTATGTTACATCATTCTCACCAGACTAGTAATGCCACTAATTGTTGGGTGTGTGGTCGACTCCCTCCCTATCAGAATAACAAAGGAGTTCTGCCTTTCTTTCCACATCCGTTCACATATAATGGCACCTGTGGAGCATGGTTTAGTTTATTGAATTCTATAGATTCAAACACAGCAGTTTATCAACACCATTGGATATGGGGAAATCTGAATATAGTGTTATACAAAGTCTGTCATCCTGACAAGGAGGGTCACCCTAGTAGAACGGGAACTGATTTAGAAAATGAAGTATATAGATTGGGTAATTTTACACCTAATCTCATGATTCTGATTGTCAATTCCGAAGTTGAGTTAATTTTGCCCACCATGTCAGTATTCCCAGTTAAAGGTGAATTATGTGTAAGAAAAGTTGGTTCCATACCTATGGGCCATAGCAAATGTGTTACTACAGTAGAATATAGTGATGAAGGAAAATCTACATTTAGAGCTTCTCGCCATTCCTACTTTATATGTGGTCAGACGGCATACATGCGTCTACCTCTAGATTGGGATGGTACCTGTTACATTGCATTCCTTCTGCCACCTGTTTTCTTAGCTCCCCCTGATTATTATCGAAATACTCGTTTAGCACACAATAGAGAGCGAAGAGATCTCCCAGTTGTCGATTATACTGAGACGGCGTGGGATAAGTATGTAGATTTCAATAAAGGTATCTTCCCATATATAGGTACAATTACAAATAGTAAGCTAATACGTAGACTAACCAAGACTCTTGAAGCCGTAGTGAATGAGACTATAGCTGCCCTAGGCAATCTGACAGAGGAACAATCAGTGATGAGGATCGTTGTCCTTCAAAATCGACTTGTCCTTGACGTCATCCTGGCCGATAGGGGCGGAGCTTGTAGGGTCATCGGATCCAGCTGCTGCATATTCATACCAGAAAATTCGCCATCTGTATATAAAGCTATAACCCGCCTTCATAAGATTGTGAGCCAGATACACGAAGACCCAGGCACTTGGACTTGGTCCGGGTGGTTTTGGAGTCTGATATCAGCCTGGGGATGGAGAGTTCTATCCTTCCTAGGTATTGGCCTTCTTATACTATTCAGTTGTTGCTTATGCCTGCAATGTGGACCAGCGATCTGTGGTCTGTGTGCCACATCGTGTATTCCACATCAAGGTTTTCGTTCAAAATCTCGGAAGAAGAAAGAAGAAGAAATGATGCTCCATGAGCAAATCGATGGATTAATGAAGATTGATGTTTCTTGACGGGCAAGTAGGGGAACAAGGAGGGAATGTGGAAAAGTGGATTTCCCTGATCAGTTATGTCCCCTATCTTGGACCCCAACGGTTCTATATGCATGTTACAAGTACATGTATGTTCTCTCCAGTTCCAGTTTTGAAGACGCAAATACATGTGCGTCCACCGTCAATATGTTCTCTGTCAGATCCGCCATCAATGGGCTGGATAGTCAATTCCTAAGTAGGAAAGGCCACCGACTTTATATGGCTCAGTTACTCCATTTTTACAGTTCAGATGAAGTAGGCCCGATTCTGTCCTCAAAGCCTTTCCCTGCTCTCTGTCTCTGACAAGCGTCAGCTTGAGCTTGCATCTGTATCCATGAACTTTGTCCTATTTCCTGTGCAGCTAACGGTGCCTGCCTCGGCCAGTTTAGCCGGTCTGCCAAGAAGCTGTATTTCACCTTCGAATTATCTACTTTGCTCTTCAGCCGATGCATTCCTGTCTAGTGATTTAGGTAAACATTTCCTTTAGCTCTCGTGCAAAGGGCTGTCCTCCTGCAAGTAATTCATAGCCCAGTTGCCATGGAAAGTTTTCTGCCTCTTGTATTTCACATAGACACTTAGGCGTTCGTGCACGCACACAGTCAGTATAGAATAGATTCTGTTCGAAAGTCCTTCAGTCCTTCCTTGTGGATAACATAGTTCTTTAAACATAGGATGTTAGATATGATTTAGGATTAGGTTGACTTGACCTCTTAGACTTTTCGTCTCCACACGTAGAGTTAGTGACGAGGTCCCTTCACCCCCCCTAGTTACACGTCAAATGCACGTCATGCTGCTGCGCGCGCATCTATGTCAAGCATTATCTTATAGAAACACTTATATTTGATAACTTTAACCAATTATGTTTCTTTTTACTCCTTATTACGCCTAGTTTCGTTTACGTCATTAATATGTCACTTTTCTTATCAAATGTTACGCCTCCTACATTCGTTTCCATTATAATGTAATAACTATAAAAATGTATGTATATCAATAAAGAATCGTACTTCACTTCCTGAACCTTCTTGGTGACGGAACCTGAGGTCCGCCACTCGAGTCGGCCATATTGGAATAAAGCCCATTCAGAAACCTCTTATACCACGGATTCTGCCTCTCATTATTCTGAGCTATTTGTTTAAAGTTCTCGCATGAAATTCAGATCGGTAATGGATAGATATATTTTATTTACCACATAATGGCGCCCGAACAGGGACACTTTCTCATCTCACGCGCCGGCGGTGCGTTGCAGGCCCGGTCTCCTGCCACAGCTGGACGGACCATAACGCGTACCAGCAGGATTTCCTGTAGCTCCCTCCGGTCAAGCGGGGGCGACTGAGGCTGCGATCAACCCAGACGAGGCGGTGAGAAGCGCAAAGTATCCCGACCAGAGCCTAGCTGAGAGAGCAAGATCCGAGGTATACAGAGGCCCACCAGGTTTCCGAAGTCCCGATGTCCAGAAGTTCCGATGTCCGAAATCAAGTCCAGTGTCCGAGGCCTTTCGTTGTGAGCTACTCGGTGAGTACCATCGCCGGGGAGGCGTGTTGACGTGCACATAGGTTGTGCCGGTCAAGACGGATTTGGGTACACAAATCCGGTCTGCACTGTTTAGCAGTGTATATGTACGGTTTAGCCGTATATCAAGTATTCCGAAGTATCTAGTGATTATCAAGAATTCTGCTTGGTGATTAGTTATGCAGACTGTCATCATTGTTGGTTATTTTTAACAAATGTTTAGTATTTTATTTTTTAACGTGCTAAAATGTCCTGCATATTGTGGTATGAATGATTGTTTTACTGTGCTTTGCTCATTATTGTGTTTTTGTCCTAAGTGTGTTTAAGTTTAGTATCAGATCAGTTCCGTTCAAGAGTAAGTACCAGATTAGCTGTTGTCAATATGCCACTCTTTTCAAAGTTAAGACAAATTACTACTCGAAAAGGGGTGCTTGAAGAGGCAGTCCCTATCCCTCCTAGGGACACTCCAGGCCATTTCATGTACCATAAACATGGCTTAGATGCCATATTATTTCTAGATCTATGGGTGGACTACACCAAAGAGTTACCAGAGAATCAGAGATGGCCCGTAGCTGGGACCTGGGATGCAGACTGTATCATGAAAGTAGAAGAAGAGTTGTGGAAGAGGAAAGCTAGACAGTCACAGAAAGACGCTATTGAATTATGGCGTAAAGAGTCGCATAGGCGCACTGAAAAGGCGCTGAGACAAGAAGAGAGAAGTAAAGAAAGTGCAAATAAGGTTCGAGATAAGCAGTTGATTGAAGAAGGTACAAGAGTACAAACAGAACAAACAGAGAGACAAAGAAATGCCCTTATGAAAGGGATGTATCCCCTTCTGGCCGAAGGATTGCCTCAAGCCATTACGGCCATACCAAAAGACTTGCCACCCCCATTGTTTCCAATAAAGGTACATCCTAAAGGACATCCTAGAACCGCAGAAGATATTTTTCTTTCCTCATATTTAGATGATACAGTTCCCGAATATGCTAACCCCGCACCGCACAGACCGGCTGCTGGGGGGGTTCAACATCAAGATCAAGTTCTTGTCCCTGTACCACAGCAAGCTCCGACACAAGTCACGACACAAGCTTCGGCAAGCACATCTGCTGCCGCGTCTGTCCCCGCAACTGTTTCCACAGCCGTGTCTACACCTGTAGTGGCTGTAGCACGTTCAACGAACCCTTTCACGTCTGACACCTCAGAGGGGGCTACTGGAGGTGCTGCTAGCCTCCATTTTACGCCACCCAAAGGGAGTAAATTTTCTTTCCTGGAATCAGCACATGCACGTACGCCCAAACTTATAAATAACCGTACGCTTAAGGAGCTTATGGTAGATTGTAGATATGATCCGGTGCCTGGTAAAGAGGATGAAATGATTATAACATCATTACGTATTAGACGAGCTGCGACATTTTTAGGAAGGCTGCCAGGAATGGCCGCACATCTAGATAATATATATCATTTTGTGCAAACAGGGAAAGATCCTGAATGTATTAACAGAGCTATGGAATACCAGAAAGTCGAGATACAGGGAGAATTGTTACGTTTTCTTATAAATTGTGTGATCAGAAATCAAGACCGACCGGGGGTAGACCCGGAAGTAATGCAAACTCTTACTAGATGGAGTCAGAATATATCCGAGGGAAAACATGATAAACAGGGAAGTATAGTAGCCATGTGCCGAAAAATTAGGAAAGAAGTAGAACACATACATGCAGAGAGATTGGAAACAGACGAGTTCGAGCAGGATGAAGAGTTCGAATCAGGAGAGTCAGAAAGACAGGCAGACACCATAGCCTATGTAGGCAGAGGAAGGTCCTGTAATAATACCGGAGGTTTTTCTGATCCGATACACTCTACGCGTCCAACAATAATAAATATGAAATCTCCCGAGCGTTTGTTTCAAGCCGCAGATAAAATACTCCGGGAACGAAGGGGTTACCACCTCCTCGATTCTATGGACGAACAAGAATTAGCAAGGGCAGCTGTTCATTGGATGGACAGTCCCGGTAAATATGGTGACGTGACAGTCGCACACGCGTTTTTGAACCTCAGTCCAGACGAACAATGTTTAGCTGGGATTTATATGATCCAGCAACTTCTTATACAATATAAGAGCCAACATGCTGATCCTGGTCCCTTACCTGATATGTTAACCGAACTTCTCACGAATAGATGGAGAGGATCCAGTAACAAGTTAATCAAAGAAATACTAATGTCACGTAAACAGTACATCCTTTTAGGAAATGCGGGTCCTTTCTCGATTCCCAACAAAGAAGGAACACCGTACTATATGGATAGACAGAATCCTTTACGAGAAGTCCACCCAATAAAGGGTGATGACAATCAGTTTCATCGTGTATTTGTTTATACACCCATATCAAAAATGGAATTATTAGAAATGAAGAAAGTAGTGCCCAGTCATGATAAAGACCCAGCGGGTTTCCACCGAGAAATTAAAGACATGTTACTGATGGGAGAGTATACCTTTCCTGATATTATGACAATATTAAAGGTGCTTTTACCTGCTGGCATTTATGAAAAATTGAAAGAAAAAGAGTGGGAAGTGGGAGACCAAAAGATAGATTGGACAGCATTAGCAGCGGAGGAAAGGGACCGAACTGCAGGGTCAGGGCTCGGGGATAAAGTTAAACTGTTACCAGGTTTACTAGTACAGGTACTGCCACGTTTACTAGCGACGAAAAAGGAAGATTGGGGTGCAATCTCAGCCTGTAAACAAAAGCAAGATGAAGACACAAGTGATTATTATGCCCGATTTGAAAAATGTTTTGGTATAAATAGTGGTATAAAGGCAAGCAGTGATTCATATCCACATTTATTTGTGACTAAATTGGTGGAAAATGCGTTACCTCCAGTGAAGAATAGAATATTGAAATTCGAGAGTACCTGGCAAAGTAATACTCCGTCACAAATGCTACAAATGTTACAGTATCACCACAATAGAATTAGGGATGAACAAGAACACGAGCATAGACGCATGAAGGATACTAAAATGAAAATGCTAGTTTCTCAGACAGTACCAGCGGATGGTCACAAAAAGGGTGCGACACATTCTGGAGACTCTGCAGTTCCTGTAAAAGGAACCTGCAATTACTGTAAACAACCAGGCCATCATGTACACGATTGTCAAGTCCTGAAACGTAATATAGCCTCAGGTATTGCAAAAGAGAGACCACGATTAGTTAGACAAGATCCGAGTGAACAAGGAACTATGCAGCATGGACAGTCCATGCCAGTCCAGCAACAGTCTATGCCAGCCGCACAACAGTCCATACAGTTCGTGCCAGCCGCACCACCGTTGCCTGCTGCTGCCACACAAGTAACTTCACGACAAATGTATCAGACCGCACAGTACGAATACCCTGAGTATCAACGTTACGCATGAAGCAGCCTAGAGAGGGAAGTTGACTTACCCCTTATCGAGATTCCAGTAGATCAAGAAGGACCTTACGTCCATAGTGAATTACTAGGTCATGACAGAAAATTTTTACTCGATACAGGGGCAAGTCGAACGACAATAAAAAGTAGTGAAGTTCCAGGGGCACCCCTCTCAGGCTCTAAAAATGTTTCCCTTGGTTTTTCAGGAAAGCCTATTGTTAATGAAGTAACACAGCCACTTCCGCTTACGATTGGTCCCTTGACACAAACTACTGACTTATTGCTTACCAAATCATGTCCAGAAAACTTGTTAGGTATAAAGACATTGAAAGCTCTAGGGGCTATTATCTGTTGTTCTCCGGAAGGAGTAAGATTGTTTTTACGTGATTTTAAAGGTCATTATGTATCCAGAGACATGGATTCCCGACTACAGAACTTACCAACGCATCTATGGGCACAAGGCCCTACTGATGTTGGTTGCATGAACATTACACCATATCGAGTCACACTGAAGGCAGGAGTAGTATTGCCACGAATGCGACAATACAAGTTACCTCCGGATGCTGTAGCGGCTTTACTGAAAATCATTGATGAGCTAGTTGCGCAAGGAGTGGTTGTAGAAACCAACTCCAATGTGTGTAATTCACCGATAATTCCGATTCTTAAACGAACTGATCCTATGGCCCCACCAGTATATCGATTAGTTATTGATTTGCGTGAATTAAACAAATGCATTGTGCCACAATTCCCCGTGGTCCCCGATATTTCATCATTACTGACAGCCATTGATTCTCAAGCTACATTCTTTACCGTGATTGATCTCAAGAATGCCTTTTTCAGCGTCCCAATAGATCCGGAAAGCCAATACCTATTCGGATTTAGCTTAAATGGACGAAGCTTTAAATTCACACGCGCTCCCCAAGGATTTACAGAAAGCCCCAGCATCTATAGCCAAGCATTGAAACGAGAACTTGACAGTATACACATGCCCGTTAACACCGCATTGCTTCAATACGTTGATGATCTGCTGATCACCGCACGAAGCGAACCCGAATGTGAAAAAGCATCACTGACGGTTTTACATTTTCTAGCGGACAAGGGGCACAAGGTGTCCCCTTCTAAGCTGCAATTCTGTGTTCAGCGAGTTATTTATCTTGGTCACTCGCTGTCCAAGGAGGGAAGGCAGCTTACACCTGACCGCATTCAGTTAATTGCAAATATGCCAATACCGCAGACGCAAAAGGAAGTGCGGGCTTTCATAGGCCTCACTTCATACTGTAGACAGTGGATTCCCCAATATGCATTTCTAGCAAAGCCACTCATTCAGTTGACAACACAGGAGGCAGCCACATCGACTGTCCTCCCTTGGACTCAGGAACACACACTAGCTTTTGAGAGCTTAAAGAAAGCTCTATGTCAAGCACCAGTTCTAGCGACACCATGTTACAGTAAACATTTTACACTCTTTGTTACAGAACGTGCAGGTACTGCCTTGTCAGTACTCACTCAGGAACAAGCAGGAGCATGTAAGCCATGTGCTTATTTTTCCAGTACATTAGACCCCGTAGCTCAGGCTTTGCCTGCGTGTCTGAAATCAGTAGCAGCAACAGCTTTAGCAATCAGACAAAGCGATGCCATAGTGTTAGGACATCCATCGACAGTACAAGTACCACATGCAGTGGAGGTTCTTGTGAACCGAACGCAAACACAACACTTGACCATAGCAAGACTTACTGGTTACGAATTGACACTGTTTCAGCCACATATAGAAATCAGACGTTGTAATACACTGAATCCTGCTACACTTTTGCCAGTAATTGGAACCGACCCACTAGCCCATGATTGTGTCGAAGTTATTGAAATAAAGACAAAACCCAGACAAGACTTAACAGACGTTCCATTGTTAGATCCAGACCTGACGTTGTATGTAGATGGTTCGTGTATGAGGACAAATACAGGAAATTTAGTTGCCGCATACGCAGTCACTACAGACACCGAAGTTATTGAAACAAACTGTATAGATACTTTGTCAGCCCAAGCAGCAGAACTTGTTGCTCTAACACAAGCCTGTATTCAAGCCACAGACAAGAAAGTCAACATATATACTGATTCACGTTATGCATTTGGAGTCGTACATGACTTCGGGGTGCTTTGGAGAGAGAGAGGTTATTTGACTTCTCATGGAACCCATATTCAGCACGGGTCCCTCATTCATGCTTTGTTAGACTCAATTCATTTACCGACTGCAATATCAATTATGAAATGTAAAGCACACACGAAGGTTACTGATATCATTTCCCAAGGCAATGATTTAGCTGACAGAACAGCCAAACAGACTGCTCAGACTCGTACATCCGACATGACAAAGCCTATAGTTCAGACACCAACACAGTGTATGACAATTAAGGATCCCGCACTTGACGTAATTGACATACAGACACATGCCACAGAGAAAGAAATACAGAAGTGGACTGAACTAGGAGGGATTCAGACAGATCAAGGATGGATGACGAAGGGAAAATCTGTATGGTTTCTCCCTGATTCCATGGTTCAAGTCATTATAGCTACAGTTCACAGTCCCGCACATTTAGGAGAAAAGGCCATGTTAGACAGCATTCAGCACATTTGGTTTAACAAACATTTACGAGCTGCTGCTAAACAAAAAGTCCGTACCTGTATGATATGTTGTCAGTTTAATCCAGGGAAGAGTGTCCCCGTAGAACAGGGTGGATTTCAGCCTCCTGATCATCCTTTTGAAGTCCTCCAGATGGATTATATTCAGATGGAACGTTGTCGAGGATTCAAATATGTTCTCGTAGTTGTTTGCGCTCTCTCCCGTTGGACAGAGGCGTATCCTGTATCAGATTACACTGCCCCAACTACTGCCAAACAGCTAGTTCGAGAATTCTTCCCACGGTACGGTTTACCACGTGTGGTATATTCAGATAACGGCCAACCCTTCTCATCCGAATTAATGAAACATGTTTCGCTTCTGCTGGGATATCAGTGGAAATTCCACTGTGTCCGACACCCCGAGGCAGCAGGTCTCGTGGAACGACATAATCAACTTTTGAAAATCAGATTGTCAAAAATATGTCAGGAAAAAGGTGTTGACTGGATAGTAGCCTTACCAGTTGCACTGTTTTACATGAGAATGGTACCACACTCTCGAACAGGGCTATCCCCGTATGAGGTGATCTTTGGCAGACCACCGAATATGTGGGGGACGCCTATACCGCGTAAAATAACTGATGTTGATTGTAATATGCTGACGGATTACCTGGCTTCCTTGATGTCTGCACTACAATCTTCTCGTTCACAGGTGGTCGCAGCTTTTCCTGACAACACTGAGGTGAAACCCCATGACGTGGTTCCCGGGGATTTCGTACTCGTTCGGAATTTCGATAGGAAAAGCCAACTGGAGCCCAGGTGGAAGTTGCCTAGACAGGTCCTGTTGACAACAAGAACAGCCGTGAAGATCGAAGGGAGGAAGGGCTGGCTCCATTCCAGCCATATTAAGAAATTTCATGGACTTCCTCCTGATATGAACAATACTTCCCGTGCATCTTCTCCCATTGACTCCATTGACTCAAAGCTACCTTTGGCTGAGGCCAGTAGCTCCGAACTTTATAAACAAAAACTTAGGCCCAGGCCTACACTGTCGGACGATTTGATTGTTTAAGTCCTCTCCAAGGTGAAGCGGTTGAATCTGTCCCGACATGTCTTCTTTAGGCCTGAATCATGAAGAGTCCCGAATCATAATGAAAAGACATACATACTGTAAATTACTGCGTAGCCACTGTATTGTGACTTTATTAATTTTGTTTGTCTTAAGTTTTATAATAGTTACTGCAAGTATATTATTGCATATGTATTATCCTGTTTCTAGGCGTGCTATTAATATAACTGATGAACATTCTTTTAGTGACCTACCCCCTCATGAGTTATCCTACAGACTTGCGCTGCGTAATAACACTTTCATTAGTATGTTACATCATTCTCACCAGACTAGTAATGCCACTAATTGTTGGGTGTGTGGTCGACTCCCTCCCTATCAGAATAACAAAGGAGTTCTGCCTTTCTTTCCACATCCGTTCACATATAATGGCACCTGTGGAGCATGGTTTAGTTTATTGAATTCTATAGATTCAAACACAGCAGTTTATCAACACCATTGGATATGGGGAAATCTGAATATAGTGTTATACAAAGTCTGTCATCCTGACAAGGAGGGTCACCCTAGTAGAACGGGAACTGATTTAGAAAATGAAGTATATAGATTGGGTAATTTTACACCTAATCTCATGATTCTGATTGTCAATTCCGAAGTTGAGTTAATTTTGCCCACCATGTCAGTATTCCCAGTTAAAGGTGAATTATGTGTAAGAAAAGTTGGTTCCATACCTATGGGCCATAGCAAATGTGTTACTACAGTAGAATATAGTGATGAAGGAAAATCTACATTTAGAGCTTCTCGCCATTCCTACTTTATATGTGGTCAGACGGCATACATGCGTCTACCTCTAGATTGGGATGGTACCTGTTACATTGCATTCCTTCTGCCACCTGTTTTCTTAGCTCCCCCTGATTATTATCGAAATACTCGTTTAGCACACAATAGAGAGCGAAGAGATCTCCCAGTTGTCGATTATACTGAGACGGCGTGGGATAAGTATGTAGATTTCAATAAAGGTATCTTCCCATATATAGGTACAATTACAAATAGTAAGCTAATACGTAGACTAACCAAGACTCTTGAAGCCGTAGTGAATGAGACTATAGCTGCCCTAGGCAATCTGACAGAGGAACAATCAGTGATGAGGATCGTTGTCCTTCAAAATCGACTTGTCCTTGACGTCATCCTGGCCGATAGGGGCGGAGCTTGTAGGGTCATCGGATCCAGCTGCTGCATATTCATACCAGAAAATTCGCCATCTGTATATAAAGCTATAACCCGCCTTCATAAGATTGTGAGCCAGATACACGAAGACCCAGGCACTTGGACTTGGTCCGGGTGGTTTTGGAGTCTGATATCAGCCTGGGGATGGAGAGTTCTATCCTTCCTAGGTATTGGCCTTCTTATACTATTCAGTTGTTGCTTATGCCTGCAATGTGGACCAGCGATCTGTGGTCTGTGTGCCACATCGTGTATTCCACATCAAGGTTTTCGTTCAAAATCTCGGAAGAAGAAAGAAGAAGAAATGATGCTCCATGAGCAAATCGATGGATTAATGAAGATTGATGTTTCTTGACGGGCAAGTAGGGGAACAAGGAGGGAATGTGGAAAAGTGGATTTCCCTGATCAGTTATGTCCCCTATCTTGGACCCCAACGGTTCTATATGCATGTTACAAGTACATGTATGTTCTCTCCAGTTCCAGTTTTGAAGACGCAAATACATGTGCGTCCACCGTCAATATGTTCTCTGTCAGATCCGCCATCAATGGGCTGGATAGTCAATTCCTAAGTAGGAAAGGCCACCGACTTTATATGGCTCAGTTACTCCATTTTTACAGTTCAGATGAAGTAGGCCCGATTCTGTCCTCAAAGCCTTTCCCTGCTCTCTGTCTCTGACAAGCGTCAGCTTGAGCTTGCATCTGTATCCATGAACTTTGTCCTATTTCCTGTGCAGCTAACGGTGCCTGCCTCGGCCAGTTTAGCCGGTCTGCCAAGAAGCTGTATTTCACCTTCGAATTATCTACTTTGCTCTTCAGCCGATGCATTCCTGTCTAGTGATTTAGGTAAACATTTCCTTTAGCTCTCGTGCAAAGGGCTGTCCTCCTGCAAGTAATTCATAGCCCAGTTGCCATGGAAAGTTTTCTGCCTCTTGTATTTCACATAGACACTTAGGCGTTCGTGCACGCACACAGTCAGTATAGAATAGATTCTGTTCGAAAGTCCTTCAGTCCTTCCTTGTGGATAACATAGTTCTTTAAACATAGGATGTTAGATATGATTTAGGATTAGGTTGACTTGACCTCTTAGACTTTTCGTCTCCACACGTAGAGTTAGTGACGAGGTCCCTTCACCCCCCCTAGTTACACGTCAAATGCACGTCATGCTGCTGCGCGCGCATCTATGTCAAGCATTATCTTATAGAAACACTTATATTTGATAACTTTAACCAATTATGTTTCTTTTTACTCCTTATTACGCCTAGTTTCGTTTACGTCATTAATATGTCACTTTTCTTATCAAATGTTACGCCTCCTACATTCGTTTCCATTATAATGTAATAACTATAAAAATGTATGTATATCAATAAAGAATCGTACTTCACTTCCTGAACCTTCTTGGTGACGGAACCTGAGGTCCGCCACTCGAGTCGGCCATATTGGAATAAAGCCCATTCAGAAACCTCTTATACCACGGATTCTGCCTCTCATTATTCTGAGCTATTTGTTTAAAGTTCTCGCATGAAATTCAGATCGGTAATGGATAGATATATTTTATTTACCACATAATGGCGCCCGAACAGGGACACTTTCTCATCTCACGCGCCGGCGGTGCGTTGCAGGCCCGGTCTCCTGCCACAGCTGGACGGACCATAACGCGTACCAGCAGGATTTCCTGTAGCTCCCTCCGGTCAAGCGGGGGCGACTGAGGCTGCGATCAACCCAGACGAGGCGGTGAGAAGCGCAAAGTATCCCGACCAGAGCCTAGCTGAGAGAGCAAGATCCGAGGTATACAGAGGCCCACCAGGTTTCCGAAGTCCCGATGTCCAGAAGTTCCGATGTCCGAAATCAAGTCCAGTGTCCGAGGCCTTTCGTTGTGAGCTACTCGGTGAGTACCATCGCCGGGGAGGCGTGTTGACGTGCACATAGGTTGTGCCGGTCAAGACGGATTTGGGTACACAAATCCGGTCTGCACTGTTTAGCAGTGTATATGTACGGTTTAGCCGTATATCAAGTATTCCGAAGTATCTAGTGATTATCAAGAATTCTGCTTGGTGATTAGTTATGCAGACTGTCATCATTGTTGGTTATTTTTAACAAATGTTTAGTATTTTATTTTTTAACGTGCTAAAATGTCCTGCATATTGTGGTATGAATGATTGTTTTACTGTGCTTTGCTCATTATTGTGTTTTTGTCCTAAGTGTGTTTAAGTTTAGTATCAGATCAGTTCCGTTCAAGAGTAAGTACCAGATTAGCTGTTGTCAATATGCCACTCTTTTCAAAGTTAAGACAAATTACTACTCGAAAAGGGGTGCTTGAAGAGGCAGTCCCTATCCCTCCTAGGGACACTCCAGGCCATTTCATGTACCATAAACATGGCTTAGATGCCATATTATTTCTAGATCTATGGGTGGACTACACCAAAGAGTTACCAGAGAATCAGAGATGGCCCGTAGCTGGGACCTGGGATGCAGACTGTATCATGAAAGTAGAAGAAGAGTTGTGGAAGAGGAAAGCTAGACAGTCACAGAAAGACGCTATTGAATTATGGCGTAAAGAGTCGCATAGGCGCACTGAAAAGGCGCTGAGACAAGAAGAGAGAAGTAAAGAAAGTGCAAATAAGGTTCGAGATAAGCAGTTGATTGAAGAAGGTACAAGAGTACAAACAGAACAAACAGAGAGACAAAGAAATGCCCTTATGAAAGGGATGTATCCCCTTCTGGCCGAAGGATTGCCTCAAGCCATTACGGCCATACCAAAAGACTTGCCACCCCCATTGTTTCCAATAAAGGTACATCCTAAAGGACATCCTAGAACCGCAGAAGATATTTTTCTTTCCTCATATTTAGATGATACAGTTCCCGAATATGCTAACCCCGCACCGCACAGACCGGCTGCTGGGGGGGTTCAACATCAAGATCAAGTTCTTGTCCCTGTACCACAGCAAGCTCCAACACAAGTCACGACACAAGCTTCGGCAAGCACATCTGCTGCCGCGTCTGTCCCCGCAACTGTTTCCACAGCCGTGTCTACACCTGTAGTGGCTGTAGCACGTTCAACGAACCCTTTCACGTCTGACACCTCAGAGGGGGCTACTGGAGGTGCTGCTAGCCTCCATTTTACGCCACCCAAAGGGAGTAAATTTTCTTTCCTGGAATCAGCACATGCACGTACGCCCAAACTTATAAATAACCGTACGCTTAAGGAGCTTATGGTAGATTGTAGATATGATCCGGTGCCTGGTAAAGAGGATGAAATGATTATAACATCATTACGTATTAGACGAGCTGCGACATTTTTAGGAAGGCTGCCAGGAATGGCCGCACATCTAGATAATATATATCATTTTGTGCAAACAGGGAAAGATCCTGAATGTATTAACAGAGCTATGGAATACCAGAAAGTCGAGATACAGGGAGAATTGTTACGTTTTCTTATAAATTGTGTGATCAGAAATCAAGACCGACCGGGGGTAGACCCGGAAGTAATGCAAACTCTTACTAGATGGAGTCAGAATATATCCGAGGGAAAACATGATAAACAGGGAAGTATAGTAGCCATGTGCCGAAAAATTAGGAAAGAAGTAGAACACATACATGCAGAGAGATTGGAAACAGACGAGTTCGAGCAGGATGAAGAGTTCGAATCAGGAGAGTCAGAAAGACAGGCAGACACCATAGCCTATGTAGGCAGAGGAAGGTCCTGTAATAATACCGGAGGTTTTTCTGATCCGATACACTCTACGCGTCCAACAATAATAAATATGAAATCTCCCGAGCGTTTGTTTCAAGCCGCAGATAAAATACTCCGGGAACGAAGGGGTTACCACCTCCTCGATTCTATGGACGAACAAGAATTAGCAAGGGCAGCTGTTCATTGGATGGACAGTCCCGGTAAATATGGTGACGTGACAGTCGCACACGCGTTTTTGAACCTCAGTCCAGACGAACAATGTTTAGCTGGGATTTATATGATCCAGCAACTTCTTATACAATATAAGAGCCAACATGCTGATCCTGGTCCCTTACCTGATATGTTAACCGAACTTCTCACGAATAGATGGAGAGGATCCAGTAACAAGTTAATCAAAGAAATACTAATGTCACGTAAACAGTACATCCTTTTAGGAAATGCGGGTCCTTTCTCGATTCCCAACAAAGAAGGAACACCGTACTATATGGATAGACAGAATCCTTTACGAGAAGTCCACCCAATAAAGGGTGATGACAATCAGTTTCATCGTGTATTTGTTTATACACCCATATCAAAAATGGAATTATTAGAAATGAAGAAAGTAGTGCCCAGTCATGATAAAGACCCAGCGGGTTTCCACCGAGAAATTAAAGACATGTTACTGATGGGAGAGTATACCTTTCCTGATATTATGACAATATTAAAGGTGCTTTTACCTGCTGGCATTTATGAAAAATTGAAAGAAAAAGAGTGGGAAGTGGGAGACCAAAAGATAGATTGGACAGCAGTCCTCTCCAAGGTGAAGCGGTTGAATCTGTCCCGACATGTCTTCTTTAGGCCTGAATCATGAAGAGTCCCGAATCATAATGAAAAGACATACATACTGTAAATTACTGCGTAGCCACTGTATTGTGACTTTATTAATTTTGTTTGTCTTAAGTTTTATAATAGTTACTGCAAGTATATTATTGCATATGTATTATCCTGTTTCTAGGCGTGCTATTAATATAACTGATGAACATTCTTTTAGTGACCTACCCCCTCATGAGTTATCCTACAGACTTGCGCTGCGTAATAACACTTTCATTAGTATGTTACATCATTCTCACCAGACTAGTAATGCCACTAATTGTTGGGTGTGTGGTCGACTCCCTCCCTATCAGAATAACAAAGGAGTTCTGCCTTTCTTTCCACATCCGTTCACATATAATGGCACCTGTGGAGCATGGTTTAGTTTATTGAATTCTATAGATTCAAACACAGCAGTTTATCAACACCATTGGATATGGGGAAATCTGAATATAGTGTTATACAAAGTCTGTCATCCTGACAAGGAGGGTCACCCTAGTAGAACGGGAACTGATTTAGAAAATGAAGTATATAGATTGGGTAATTTTACACCTAATCTCATGATTCTGATTGTCAATTCCGAAGTTGAGTTAATTTTGCCCACCATGTCAGTATTCCCAGTTAAAGGTGAATTATGTGTAAGAAAAGTTGGTTCCATACCTATGGGCCATAGCAAATGTGTTACTACAGTAGAATATAGTGATGAAGGAAAATCTACATTTAGAGCTTCTCGCCATTCCTACTTTATATGTGGTCAGACGGCATACATGCGTCTACCTCTAGATTGGGATGGTACCTGTTACATTGCATTCCTTCTGCCACCTGTTTTCTTAGCTCCCCCTGATTATTATCGAAATACTCGTTTAGCACACAATAGAGAGCGAAGAGATCTCCCAGTTGTCGATTATACTGAGACGGCGTGGGATAAGTATGTAGATTTCAATAAAGGTATCTTCCCATATATAGGTACAATTACAAATAGTAAGCTAATACGTAGACTAACCAAGACTCTTGAAGCCGTAGTGAATGAGACTATAGCTGCCCTAGGCAATCTGACAGAGGAACAATCAGTGATGAGGATCGTTGTCCTTCAAAATCGACTTGTCCTTGACGTCATCCTGGCCGATAGGGGCGGAGCTTGTAGGGTCATCGGATCCAGCTGCTGCATATTCATACCAGAAAATTCGCCATCTGTATATAAAGCTATAACCCGCCTTCATAAGATTGTGAGCCAGATACACGAAGACCCAGGCACTTGGACTTGGTCCGGGTGGTTTTGGAGTCTGATATCAGCCTGGGGATGGAGAGTTCTATCCTTCCTAGGTATTGGCCTTCTTATACTATTCAGTTGTTGCTTATGCCTGCAATGTGGACCAGCGATCTGTGGTCTGTGTGCCACATCGTGTATTCCACATCAAGGTTTTCGTTCAAAATCTCGGAAGAAGAAAGAAGAAGAAATGATGCTCCATGAGCAAATCGATGGATTAATGAAGATTGATGTTTCTTGACGGGCAAGTAGGGGAACAAGGAGGGAATGTGGAAAAGTGGATTTCCCTGATCAGTTATGTCCCCTATCTTGGACCCCAACGGTTCTATATGCATGTTACAAGTACATGTATGTTCTCTCCAGTTCCAGTTTTGAAGACGCAAATACATGTGCGTCCACCGTCAATATGTTCTCTGTCAGATCCGCCATCAATGGGCTGGATAGTCAATTCCTAAGTAGGAAAGGCCACCGACTTTATATGGCTCAGTTACTCCATTTTTACAGTTCAGATGAAGTAGGCCCGATTCTGTCCTCAAAGCCTTTCCCTGCTCTCTGTCTCTGACAAGCGTCAGCTTGAGCTTGCATCTGTATCCATGAACTTTGTCCTATTTCCTGTGCAGCTAACGGTGCCTGCCTCGGCCAGTTTAGCCGGTCTGCCAAGAAGCTGTATTTCACCTTCGAATTATCTACTTTGCTCTTCAGCCGATGCATTCCTGTCTAGTGATTTAGGTAAACATTTCCTTTAGCTCTCGTGCAAAGGGCTGTCCTCCTGCAAGTAATTCATAGCCCAGTTGCCATGGAAAGTTTTCTGCCTCTTGTATTTCACATAGACACTTAGGCGTTCGTGCACGCACACAGTCAGTATAGAATAGATTCTGTTCGAAAGTCCTTCAGTCCTTCCTTGTGGATAACATAGTTCTTTAAACATAGGATGTTAGATATGATTTAGGATTAGGTTGACTTGACCTCTTAGACTTTTCGTCTCCACACGTAGAGTTAGTGACGAGGTCCCTTCACCCCCCCTAGTTACACGTCAAATGCACGTCATGCTGCTGCGCGCGCATCTATGTCAAGCATTATCTTATAGAAACACTTATATTTGATAACTTTAACCAATTATGTTTCTTTTTACTCCTTATTACGCCTAGTTTCGTTTACGTCATTAATATGTCACTTTTCTTATCAAATGTTACGCCTCCTACATTCGTTTCCATTATAATGTAATAACTATAAAAATGTATGTATATCAATAAAGAATCGTACTTCACTTCCTGAACCTTCTTGGTGACGGAACCTGAGGTCCGCCACTCGAGTCGGCCATATTGGAATAAAGCCCATTCAGAAACCTCTTATACCACGGATTCTGCCTCTCATTATTCTGAGCTATTTGTTTAAAGTTCTCGCATGAAATTCAGATCGGTAATGGATAGATATATTTTATTTACCACATAATGGCGCCCGAACAGGGACACTTTCTCATCTCACGCGCCGGCGGTGCGTTGCAGGCCCGGTCTCCTGCCACAGCTGGACGGACCATAACGCGTACCAGCAGGATTTCCTGTAGCTCCCTCCGGTCAAGCGGGGGCGACTGAGGCTGCGATCAACCCAGACGAGGCGGTGAGAAGCGCAAAGTATCCCGACCAGAGCCTAGCTGAGAGAGCAAGATCCGAGGTATACAGAGGCCCACCAGGTTTCCGAAGTCCCGATGTCCAGAAGTTCCGATGTCCGAAATCAAGTCCAGTGTCCGAGGCCTTTCGTTGTGAGCTACTCGGTGAGTACCATCGCCGGGGAGGCGTGTTGACGTGCACATAGGTTGTGCCGGTCAAGACGGATTTGGGTACACAAATCCGGTCTGCACTGTTTAGCAGTGTATATGTACGGTTTAGCCGTATATCAAGTATTCCGAAGTATCTAGTGATTATCAAGAATTCTGCTTGGTGATTAGTTATGCAGACTGTCATCATTGTTGGTTATTTTTAACAAATGTTTAGTATTTTATTTTTTAACGTGCTAAAATGTCCTGCATATTGTGGTATGAATGATTGTTTTACTGTGCTTTGCTCATTATTGTGTTTTTGTCCTAAGTGTGTTTAAGTTTAGTATCAGATCAGTTCCGTTCAAGAGTAAGTACCAGATTAGCTGTTGTCAATATGCCACTCTTTTCAAAGTTAAGACAAATTACTACTCGAAAAGGGGTGCTTGAAGAGGCAGTCCCTATCCCTCCTAGGGACACTCCAGGCCATTTCATGTACCATAAACATGGCTTAGATGCCATATTATTTCTAGATCTATGGGTGGACTACACCAAAGAGTTACCAGAGAATCAGAGATGGCCCGTAGCTGGGACCTGGGATGCAGACTGTATCATGAAAGTAGAAGAAGAGTTGTGGAAGAGGAAAGCTAGACAGTCACAGAAAGACGCTATTGAATTATGGCGTAAAGAGTCGCATAGGCGCACTGAAAAGGCGCTGAGACAAGAAGAGAGAAGTAAAGAAAGTGCAAATAAGGTTCGAGATAAGCAGTTGATTGAAGAAGGTACAAGAGTACAAACAGAACAAACAGAGAGACAAAGAAATGCCCTTATGAAAGGGATGTATCCCCTTCTGGCCGAAGGATTGCCTCAAGCCATTACGGCCATACCAAAAGACTTGCCACCCCCATTGTTTCCAATAAAGGTACATCCTAAAGGACATCCTAGAACCGCAGAAGATATTTTTCTTTCCTCATATTTAGATGATACAGTTCCCGAATATGCTAACCCCGCACCGCACAGACCGGCTGCTGGGGGGGTTCAACATCAAGATCAAGTTCTTGTCCCTGTACCACAGCAAGCTCCGACACAAGTCACGACACAAGCTTCGGCAAGCACATCTGCTGCCGCGTCTGTCCCCGCAACTGTTTCCACGGCCGTGTCTACACCTGTAGTGGCTGTAGCACGTTCAACGAACCCTTTCACGTCTGACACCTCAGAGGGGGCTACTGGAGGTGCTGCTAGCCTCCATTTTACGCCACCCAAAGGGAGTAAATTTTCTTTCCTGGAATCAGCACATGCACGTACGCCCAAACTTATAAATAACCGTACGCTTAAGGAGCTTATGGTAGATTGTAGATATGATCCGGTGCCTGGTAAAGAGGATGAAATGATTATAACATCATTACGTATTAGACGAGCTGCGACATTTTTAGGAAGGCTGCCAGGAATGGCCGCACATCTAGATAATATATATCATTTTGTGCAAACAGGGAAAGATCCTGAATGTATTAACAGAGCTATGGAATACCAGAAAGTCGAGATACAGGGAGAATTGTTACGTTTTCTTATAAATTGTGTGATCAGAAATCAAGACCGACCGGGGGTAGACCCGGAAGTAATGCAAACTCTTACTAGATGGAGTCAGAATATATCCGAGGGAAAACATGATAAACAGGGAAGTATAGTAGCCATGTGCCGAAAAATTAGGAAAGAAGTAGAACACATACATGCAGAGAGATTGGAAACAGACGAGTTCGAGCAGGATGAAGAGTTCGAATCAGGAGAGTCAGAAAGACAGGCAGACACCATAGCCTATGTAGGCAGAGGAAGGTCCTGTAATAATACCGGAGGTTTTTCTGATCCGATACACTCTACGCGTCCAACAATAATAAATATGAAATCTCCCGAGCGTTTGTTTCAAGCCGCAGATAAAATACTCCGGGAACGAAGGGGTTACCACCTCCTCGATTCTATGGACGAACAAGAATTAGCAAGGGCAGCTGTTCATTGGATGGACAGTCCCGGTAAATATGGTGACGTGACAGTCGCACACGCGTTTTTGAACCTCAGTCCAGACGAACAATGTTTAGCTGGGATTTATATGATCCAGCAACTTCTTATACAATATAAGAGCCAACATGCTGATCCTGGTCCCTTACCTGATATGTTAACCGAACTTCTCACGAATAGATGGAGAGGATCCAGTAACAAGTTAATCAAAGAAATACTAATGTCACGTAAACAGTACATCCTTTTAGGAAATGCGGGTCCTTTCTCGATTCCCAACAAAGAAGGAACACCGTACTATATGGATAGACAGAATCCTTTACGAGAAGTCCACCCAATAAAGGGTGATGACAATCAGTTTCATCGTGTATTTGTTTATACACCCATATCAAAAATGGAATTATTAGAAATGAAGAAAGTAGTGCCCAGTCATGATAAAGACCCAGCGGGTTTCCACCGAGAAATTAAAGACATGTTACTGATGGGAGAGTATACCTTTCCTGATATTATGACAATATTAAAGGTGCTTTTACCTGCTGGCATTTATGAAAAATTGAAAGAAAAAGAGTGGGAAGTGGGAGACCAAAAGATAGATTGGACAGCATTAGCAGCGGAGGAAAGGGACCGAACTGCAGGGTCAGGGCTCGGGGATAAAGTTAAACTGTTACCAGGTTTACTAGTACAGGTACTGCCACGTTTACTAGCGACGAAAAAGGAAGATTGGGGTGCAATCTCAGCCTGTAAACAAAAGCAAGATGAAGACACAAGTGATTATTATGCCCGATTTGAAAAATGTTTTGGTATAAATAGTGGTATAAAGGCAAGCAGTGATTCATATCCACATTTATTTGTGACTAAATTGGTGGAAAATGCGTTACCTCCAGTGAAGAATAGAATATTGAAATTCGAGAGTACCTGGCAAAGTAATACTCCGTCACAAATGCTACAAATGTTACAGTATCAGCCCCTGGTAGGCCTCTGAGGTACCTATGTCCTAGGTACACAGTATACCATATACTAGGGGCTTATAAGGCACTCCAGCATCCAATTAGAGATGTACCTAATGTACATGGAAACCATTTTAGAGAGGAAGCAGCTAGGCTGTGGGCCTGATTAGCAGGGCCACAGCCAGACTAAGTCGAAAAACTGTGAAACACCAGCAAAAAGTGGGGGTACCCATGTGAAGCAGATCCTACTCTCCTACACCTGCTGTGGTTCTCCTTTCATTTAGTGATTCAAGAGGTTATAATCAGGTAAAGCAAGCTGCTTTACACGCCTTCAAGACTTAGCCTGAAGGCTGCTCTCCATAGCTACCACTAGGATAGCTTTCAATAAAGGTTGTCTTTAAACCTATCATCAATAAGGGTTGTTTGGACTGGTACAAGGTGCGCACTATAACTAGTGGACAGCATATACCAGGCCAACTTCTCACAGTTGGTTTTGGGCTTTTTGCGCCACAACACACATGGTAATCATGCACGTGTGCTGATCACCCACTGTGACTCGGAATGTGACCCAAAACTGGGCTCAGTTGTTGAGAGTGGCACACAATGTTTCTAGTGCCTAATTTGCAAAAGAATGAGTGCCGATATCTCCAGCTGTGCTCAGAAGCCCACCGCCAGCGCTATTACATGTCAGTGTGCTGAATACCAGGGCTGCGTAATCTTCAATCCACCTCATGCCTCCTTAATGCGCTGCTAGACACCCCCTCCCCTTTCTCACTCTTGCAGGTGCCTCTTTTCTCCCTGTGTGAGGGTTTTTCTGTCTCCCTCTTCCTCCTCTGTTCACCTTTGTAGGTGTTTCATTCTCTTGCTCTTGGGAAAGGTCTAATCAGGAAAAATAAGTGTGGTCCACAAACATGAGTGCCGGTGGACACGCCAGGAACCACCGGCTCAAATTAAGCTCTGCATGTGCATGCCTTCCTTCAGCTCGCTAGTATTGGCAGTGCTTTAAATGGGCCGGTACTCACCAGTACGGAGTACCACCACTTTTTAGTTTTCTCCTTTGAGTACCGGAACGTTTCCTTGGCCAAGGAGAGTACCAGTACTCACAGGGAGCAGTCAGGCAGGGCAGGGTCGATGGCACTGGGGACTGTGCAGCTCCACAGAAAGTGCTCTGCCCAACTAACTGCTGCCGAAAAAGAGAAGGCAGAATGGAGGAAGGGGCAGTGTATACCTCTGAATGGAGCCGCTGCTGAGCAATCCCGCAAAGGCTCATTTGCATCAGTTAAGGGTTTAGAGTTTTGGATGCCCTGCGGCCGTCGAGGAATGAAAGTGAAGGGTCCAATCAGACCCTGCCCAGTCAATCCCACTGTAGGTGTGCATGTGACACTGGGCCAATCCCCTACCCCACAAATCTAATTTAATTACAGCGTGACTCCCGAGAAATGCACCTCTCAGCACCAGCCTGCAGGGAGTGGGGGAGTGTGTTGCACGCTACCCAGCATCAGATTGGGAAGTTGGGCATTAGGCCGGTGCCTAAGGGTCTCCTGTGGGCCGGTTTTTGTCAACCGGCCCAAAGAGCCGTACTGTTTTGCCTGCCAGGCCACTGTAATGTCTTCAAAAGAAAGGGGGTTTTTGAATGCCTGCCTCGACCTCGCCTCAGAGTCACGTCACGTCACGTCACCCGACCATGATGATGCTGTATCAAGCCAGAGGGAGACCGTCAGGAACAGGGAAAGAGAATGGCACCCCGTGATTTAATTCCCCCTGTCTGCAGCGCAGCACCATGATTGGTTAAGCAAGTCGGCTGGTTACATGCTGCAGGAAAAGGAAGATCGGGTCTGGGGTGAGGAGCGTTGTCAGGTTGAATTATGAAATAACACATTCAACTGCCCTAGTCCTGAAGAGGCCTGAAAATATTGAGGCTGAAACGCGTCGACAGTTAAATTGAAGACACCCATATGAATTTAAAAATGATCAAATAGATATAGAATACTCAATAAGTGTAAGGTGGAAGTAATAGACCTTTGAGTTTCTTGAAAAGAGTGGTCTTTGTTGTAAAGGAATGCTGGTGTGAAAAAGTATTGAGAGCATCCTTATTGATTAGTAGGGCAAGGAGAAAAGTGTAAAATGTAAATAGTATACATAAAGTGTTTGTGGCATAAATATGTGTATATATGTATATTTTAAAAAAGACATACATGTTATGTAAAATGTATAATAAATAGAAAAAAACTTTGATTCACACAAGTCAGTACACATTCTTTTCTGGATTACTTTTGACTTTGGATTGAAATATAAATATAGATTTTTCAAAAAGAATAAGACGCTCAGGAAGAGACAAATAAACTATCTCTTCATCTAATTGTATATTGGATCTATCCCAAGGCATTACTATTTTTTTATATAGGCCACTGTAATGTGGGCCAGCAGCGTCTCTAGGCCAGGATTGTTCTGGCCACTGAATTCCTTATCTTGCCCCCTCCATCCACCCAGAAGCAGTGTCCCACACCCCTGCCATGCTGTTAAACTGAGGTGAGGCGTTGAGAGTGCAGCCGGGGGCAGGTGATGTGACCACTGGGCCATCATTACCTCAGCTCCTGTGGAGCACCGGCAGCAGCTCTCTGCTTCTCTTCACTGCTCCCGGCCAGGCCAGCGCCCTGAGGCTGTAGTTGGCTGGGAAAGGGGGAGAGTAAGTAAATCGGCCTCGCTGAGGGCCTGTTGTTAGTACCTTGGCTCCAGTGTCTTTCAGGCCTTGGTGGAGGGTTTATGTTTGCATAGGCTGGGAGGCACCTTTCCCAGATAGGAAAATTGAGAGGATATAATGTTAGGGTCAGAGCTGCCGAATGAGGAACTATGGAAACGGGTTTGGATCCCAGCTTCAACTCAACATCCTGTGATTCTGGGCAAATTGCAAGTGTCCAAGGCCTGATATAAAAATGAATTTGAATTTCTGTAATGTACCTGGTGCTCATGTAATCTCTGCCCTTGGGCCTAGTTCACCTTACTGTTGGAAGGCGTTCCCCGGGGAGGCTGCGGAATACTTTCCTGACCACCCGGAGGCCCACCTTTCCCAGAGTTAGGCCGAGCAAGAGCGGGGAGGCCCGTCCTGGAAGGGTCTCGTACCTAGGATCGCACACGCTGCACGTACTCTTTTCGGATAGAGGTACACCACACAGGAATTCTTTGCAAGACAATAGACTTTATCGTTAGTTGTCAGGGATCTTTATGATCCGGAAGGCAGGTGTAGAATTAGTGCCACAAGCGGCAGCGATCTCGTGATGAGGGGTAGGGGGTAGCGGGACAGTCTTTGAATCAGTGTCTCTGCGGAGTATCCGGCGCACAGCTCTCAATCCTCGAGCTGAGGGGATGTTGCTTCTCTCGGCAAACTCTGCCGATTCTCTTGGAGGAGCGGGCCGCGAGTCACTCAGCAGGCACCGGAGGTTCGTAGTTTGGGGAGCCGCGACGGCGTCAGCAGGGCTCAGATGGTTCAGAGTTCGGGGAGCCGCAACAGCGTCAGCAGGGCTCAGATGGTTCAGAGTTCGGGGAGCTGCGACAGCGTCAGCAGGGCTCAGATGGTTCAGAGTTCTTCGGTTCGGGGAGCGATCGAGCCGCGACCAGGTCAGCAGGCTCTCGTCAGTCCAGGTCTTCTCTCTCTTCCGTCCCTTCAGCACCCCTTGTTATACTCCCCCTCCTCTTTGAAGTCCGGAGTCCTCGCGGAGAGGGGTCTGGTGCCTGGGTGCAGTGTGTTGGGGTTTCCTGTCGCTCGGCACTTTGATCTGTTCAGGTGGGTCCGGGAGGGACTCCAGACACCCATCAGGTGAGGCGCCTGCTCACCGGGAGCCTGGTGATCGATCGAAACCTCCCTCGGGGAAGGGACCAGAGGTGTGACAGGATCGGTGCCTCTCGGTCTGGTTTGGGGGTTTCGCTCTCCCTCGGCCGGGCATGCGTGTTGGGGATCTGGCCGGCCCTCGGGATGTTGGGCCACGGGGGCCGGAAGTCTGTGACATCGAGGTTCGGCGTGGTTGCAGGGTAGCTTGCTGGTCGTGAGGGCCCACGCCACGAGGCCGGTCTCACACGCGCCCCCCCCAGCTGAAAGGCGGGGAGAACTACCCATCCACTTGGGGGTTCTCCTCGCTGAAGCGGAAGAATCGGGACAGGCCGTCCACGTTGGCGTGGTCCGTCCCGGGGCGATGTTCCACAGTGAAATCCATCCCTTGGAGGGAGATGGACCAGCGTAGCAGCTTGGGGTTTTCCCCTCGCATCTGCATCAACCACCGCAGGGGTCGGTGATCTGTTTGTACTCGGAAGTGTGTTCTGAACAGGTAGGGCCGTAGCTTTTTGAGGGCCCAGACTACTGCGAAGGTTTCTCTTTCAATTGTGCTCCACCGCTGTTCTCGGGGCAGCAACCTTCGGCTGATGACGGCTATGGGCTGATCTATGCCTTTGTCGTCGTACTGTGAGAGGACTGCCCCGATGCCGTGTTCCGAGGCGTCCGTCTGGACCACAAACTCCTGGGCGTAGTCGGGGGCTTTAAGCACCGGAGCCGTACACATAGCTGCTTTTAGGGCGTCGAACGCTTTCTGGCAGGGGGGAGTCCATTGTACTTTCTTGGGGTGTCTTTTGGAGGTTAACTCTGTGAGGGGGCCTGCGATGCTGCCATAGTTCTTAACAAACCTCCGGTAGTAACCGGTGAGGCCCAGGAAGGCCCGGACTTCTGTTTGGGTCGTGGGGGGTTCCCAGGACAAGATGGCGTTGATCTTTGGCTGGAGGGGGGCGATCTGTCGGCTTCCCACCTGGTGCCCCAGATAGGTTACGGAGCCGTGCCCAATTTGACATTTGCTGGCTTTGATGGTGAGGCCGGCCCGGCGCAGAGCCAGCAGGACTTGTCGGAGGTGCTGGAGGTGCTCGGTCCATTGGGAGCTGAATACCGCTATATCGTCGAGGTATGCTGCGCTGAACCCCTGTTCACCAGCCGCTGAAAGGTGGCCGGGGCATTCTTCATTCCAAACGGCATCACCCTAAAGCGGTAGTGCCCATCCGGGGTGGAGAAGGCGGAGCGTTCCTTGGCTCCCTCGGTGAGGGCAATCTGCCAGTATCCACAAGTTAGGTCGAAGGTGCTGAGGTAGCGAGCGGCCCCGAGGCGGTCAATGAGCTCGTCTGCGCGGGGGATAGGGTGAGCGTCCGCTCGGGTGACCGCATTGAGTCCTCGGTAGTCCACACAGAATCTCAGCTCGGGGGCGACACCAGGGGCCGCCGCTTTCGGGACCAGGACTACCGGGCTGGCCCAGGGGCTGTCGGAGGGTTCAATCACCCCGAGGGCCAGCATCTTCGCTACCTCGGTCTGGATGCAGGTTCGGACCCGATCAGGGACCCGGTAGGCCCGGTGTCTCACTGGCGGGCTGTCGCCGGTGTTCACGTCGTGGACACACCAGTTGGTGACCCCAGGGGTCAGGGAGAAGAGGTCTGCGAACTGCCTTAGTAGCTAGCGGCAGTCGTCGGACTGTGGGGCTGTGAGGGCGGTTGATAGTCTCACCCCCTCCACGGAACCATCGGTCTCTTTCGCCCCCAAGAGGTCTGGAAGGGGCTCGGTGTCTTCTTCGGCCCCATCGTCGGTGGCCAGTAGTAAACTCAACTCCGTCCTTACAAAGTGGGGTTTGAGGCGGTTCACGTGGAGAACCCGGAGGGGGTTCCGCGGGGACTGCACATCGACGAGATAGGTGACTTGGCTCTTCCGCTCGATCACCTTGAAGGGTCCAGTCCATTTATCTTGGAGGGCGCAGGGTTTCACCGGGGCCATGACCCAGACTTGTTGGCCCGGCTGAAACTCGACCAGCATAGCATTCTGGTCATACCAGCGCTTCATCTCTTCTTGGCTAGCCTCGAGGTTCGCCTCTGCTAGTTCTCGGAATTTCCGGGTCTGGTTGCGGAGTGCCAAGATGTATCGGAACACATCCGGAGGGGTCCCCCGGGGAGTCGTTTCCCAACCCTCCTTGACCAGGCTCAGGGGTCCCCGGACGGGGTGTCCATATAGCAGTTCGAATGGGCTGAACCCCAGGGATTTTTGTGGAACCTCCCGGTAGGCGAACAGGAGGCAGGGGAGGAGGACGTCCCACCTCTGGCGTGGAGGTTCTTCGAGGCCCATGATCATTCCTTTCAGTGTCCTGTTAAAGCGCTCGACTAGGCCATTCCCTTGGGGGTGGTACGGGGTGGTGAACTTGTACGATACTCCGCACTGCTGCCAGAGGGACCTCATGTATCTGGAGATAAAGTTCGTACCCCGATCACTCACGACTTCGCGGGGGAACCCCACGCGGGAGAAGATCCCCATCAGGGCCCGGCCCACCACGGGGGCCGTCACGGTGCGGAGGGGGATGGCTTCGGGGTAGCGGGTAGCATGGTCCATCAGGACGAGGATGAACCGGTGGCCCTGGGTGGTCTTGGGGTCTAGCGGTCCCACGATGTCGATGCCTACCCGCTCAAAAGGAGTACTGACGATGGGGAAGGGTTGTAGTGGAGCCTTGCGCTTCCCCCCACTCTTTCCGCTGGCCTGGCACGTGAGGCAGGACTTGCAGTGGGCCTCCACATTCGCTCGCATCTTGGGCCAATAGAAGTGGGTGACGAGTCGCTGGTAGGTCTTATCTTGGCCCAAGTGTCCGGCCAGGGGTACATCATGGGCCAGGCCCAGGAGGAGACTTCGGAAGCGCCGGGGTACCACCAGTACTCGGGCCGATCCCAACTCGGCCAACTTCTGTTCGCTGTACAGGAGGCCATTTTCCCAGTATACCCAGTGGGTGCCGGTCCGGTCGCCTGCTGCTTGGGCCTCGGCCTGTTGTTGGGGTCCAATGAGGGAAGGGCAGGTGGATTGTTCTTGACAGAATTCTTCTCGGGAGGGGCCTCCTTCGCTGCGCCACTGGGCCAATTCCGGCAGGTCCCCGAGCTCGGTCAGGGGTTCGGGGTCGGAAGGCACGGACCCCTCGTCGGGAACGGTCGCTTCGTCCGGAAGGGGGTCGTTGGCCTCGGGTGGTGCATCCGGGACCTCGGGGATGGTGGCGGTGTTCCGTGGCATGGCCTCCCCCCCCTCGGAGGAAGGCACTCTGAGAGTCATCGAGCGCATGGTGGCGCATACCCATTCGGGTAGGCCCATCATCTCGAGATGGGCTCTTCATTCCACTTGTCCCCACGGGGAATTCTCAAGGTCGTTGCCCAGGAGGCAGTCCACGGGCTGGGAGGTTCGGACCGCCACTTTTAACTTGCCAGTGACTCCCCCCCATTCGAAGGGAACTAGGGCCATCCGGCAGAGGCTCTCGGAATTGTCTGATGATATGACGGGACAAAAGGCGCCGGACAGGATCTGATCTTCGGAGACCAGGTGACAATGAACCGCCGTGACACTTGCCCCCGTGTCCCGGAGGCCCTCGACGCGGTGACCGTTGACCGTTGACCGTCACCTGCTGTCGGTAGTTCTTCGTGTTGGCGGGTAGGGACGTTCCTGGGACCATCTCCCGGTCCCCTAGGGAGACCAAGGCCATGGCGGCGGGTTCCCATTCTTCGGAGTCTTCCATCTCTTCCCCCAGGGCTACGGAGGCCATTTGCCGAGCCGGCGGGGTGGTTGTGGCGGTTCGCTGGTACATGGGACATTGAGGGTCGCTGGCGTAGTGTCCGGTCTGTTGGCAGCAGAAACAGGTGATCCTCACTCGGGGCCCCGGCCTCCCCGGTGGCCCGGTGCTGGCCGGAGGTGGAGCTGGAAAGGGCGGAGGTTGTCCTCTGGGGGGGCTGAGCGGGGATCCCCCCGGGAGTTCCCTTGGCCGGCCTTGATTCCCTCCGCCCCTCTGGCGGGGGGGTCCCTGACTGTGGCGACCGTAGTCTCCCACGGGACCCCGGGAGGCCCGGGTGTTTACCCACCGGTCGGCTTCGACGGCCAGTTTTCGAGGGTCTGTGAGTTTGCTGTCCAGGAGGTGCTGGAGCAGTTCTACAAAGCAATTAGCGGACAAGTGTTCCCATGCGATTAGGTCGAACAGATCCTCAAAGGTGGAGACCTTGCTGCCCTTGATCCACCCGTCCAAGGCCCGGCTGTAAAAGTTCACGTACTCCACCCAGGTGGTACCAGGTATCTTCTTGCAGTCTCTAAACCGTTGTCGGTACATTTCAGGGGTGAGCCCATATCTGGCTACTAGGGCCTCTTTCATGTGACTGTAGGAGTTCATCACCGTGGAGGGCAGGTCCAGCAGGGTATCTCTCCCCTCGCTCAGGAACCGGCCCCACAGCCCAGCCCCCCAGTCTTTCTGCAGGACTCGGTGGGAGGTCATGGCGACTTCGTAGGCTTTGAACCACTGCTGGATGTCGTCGTTCTTATAGTATTCCTTCACCACATCTTTGGGGATGTGGACCTTTGGTTCCACGGTGGAGGAGAGGGGTTGGGTTTCCGAGGGTCTGGCCTCCGCATTCTTAGCCTTGAGCTCGATCTCTTTCAGGCCACGTTCGTGCTCCAGTTGGAGTTTTCTTTCTTCGTGTTCTCTTTGTCGTTTCTTTTCCTCAAGTTCTCCTTGTAGGCGTAACTGTTCTACCGCCAGCTTCTTTTTGGCCAGTTTTAGTTCTCCTTCGATTTTTAATTTTGCTAGTTCTAGTTCGTGGTTGCGACCTCTTTCTTGGTCCGCTAGTTCCTCTGGGGATAGGCCCCCCTCGGGGGCGCCGTTCCTCCCCGGGGTGCTTCGTGGTTCATTAGGCGGCTCTCCTTCTGTTTGTGTCCGGTGAGTTCCCACCTCGACCCAGGTTTTTAATGCTCCCTGGAAGTCCTCTTTCGTGCTTAGTCCGGTGGTAGCGATTCCAAGGTCTTTGCAAAATTGTTTCAGTTCTCGGTGCGTATAAGATTCCAGCTGGTCCTCTCGGAATGTCGTGCTCGGGTTGGTGCCTGCAGCACCTAGGGAGGTTTCTCCTTCCATTTCTTCCTGGTAGTGCGTTAGCCGTCCACTGCACGATCTCTAGGTGTTGGCTCGGATCCCACCGCTGCCACCAAATGTTGGAAGGCGTTCCCCGGGGAGGCAGCGGAATACTTTCCTGACCACCCGGAGGCCCACCTTTCCCAGAGTTAGGCCGAGCAAGAGCGGGGAGGCCCATCCTGGAAGGGTCTTGTACCTAGGATCGCACACGCTGCACGTACTCTTTTCGGATAGAGGGACACCACACAGGAATTCTTTGCAAGACAATAGACTTTATCGTTAGTTGTCAGGGATCTTTATGATCCGGAAGGCAGGTGTAGAATTAGTGCCACAAGCGGCAGCGATCTCGTGATGAGGGGTAAGGGGTAGCGGGACAGTCTTTGAATCAGTGTCTCTGCGGAGTATCCGGCGCACAGCTCTCAATCCTCGAGCTGAGGGGATGTTGCTTCTCTCGGCAATCTCTGCCGATTCTCTTGGAGGAGCGGGCCGCGAGTCACTCAGGAGGCACCGGAGGTTCGTAGTTCGGGGAGCCACGACGGCGTCAGCAGGGCTCAGATGGTTCAGAGTTCGGGGAGCCGCGACAGCGTCAGCAGGGCTCAGATGGTTCAGAGTTCTTCGGTTCGGGCAGCGATCGAGCCACGACCAGGTCAGCAGGCTCTCGTTAGTCCAGGTCTTCTCTCTCTTCCGTCCCTTCAGCACCCCTTGTTATACTCCCTCCTCTTTGAAGTCCGGAGTCCTCGCGGAGAGGGGTCTGGTGCCTGGGGGCGGTGTGTCGGGGTTTCCTGTCGCTCGGCCCTTTGATCTGTTCAGGTGGGTCCGGGAGGGACTCCAGACACCCAGCAGGCGAGGCGCCTGCTCACCGGGAGCCTGGTGATCGATCGAAACCTCCCTCGGGGAAGGGACCAGAGGTGTGACAGGATCGGCGCCTCTCGGTCTGGTTTGGGGGGCTTCGCTCTCCCTCGGCCGGGCATGCATGTTGGGGATCTGGCCGGCCCTCGGGATGTTGGGCCACGGGGGCCGGAAGTCTGTGACATCGAGGTTCGGCGTGGTTGCAGTGTAGCTTGCTGGTCGGGAGGGCCCACGCCACGAGGCCGGTCTCACACTTACATAAATACAAGTACAATAAAAAAAAATCTTCTGTTTACTCATGTTCTCAGACTCTGCAAAGGCTGCAATATAATAATGTGAGCGGATTCTTTATACAATAATACAAAAGTTTGTATTTCTTCAACATGGCTTTTCTTCCTTTTTTTAGTTTCAACTAACAGTCACGGGTCAATAAAGCAGCTATACACCACATTTTAAACTGCTTTCACCTTATGTTTACTGTTTACACTTTAAAGTGCATATCGATCAGAGGAGAAACTACCAGCTTTAGGTGATTTTCTTCATTTTTATACCAGCAAGGACATTCGAATACTGGCAATGCCGGTAAAAAAACGGCCTAGTGTCAAACACAGCCAGATCAGGAGTTGCGGCCACTCTATTTCAACTCGCCCTCTTGGCCAAAATGTAGTGCTTCTAGTTTTTGCCGATATTTCTGCCTCTATGAGCTCTAAAATACATAATTTATCGAACATCTGTCTAAAAATGAGCCCAATGAGATTTGCTGTTTCAGGTAGGCAGTCTATTGTAGGGCAGTCCATCAGCATGCACACTACTGTCCCTACCCGTCCCAGCCCACCTGTGTCCATTTGACAGGTTTCACATACTCATCCGAATTGCAGTATTAATCTGCTTAAGTGATCTGCGCTCCAATCGTTCCATTGTCTTTTCAAGGGACAAAGTGCGCTAAAGCAAGAAAACTTCGAATCCACTACATATTTCTCTAACAGAACTTTGGGATGGAGTAATTTAGACAGATTTGCGATTTGGAGGAAAAACTGATTCTACTGTTGTGGGTTTTTTAATACTTTTTATTATCCAAAGATTTGAAAATACCAAAAGGCCCCCTTCGGGCAGCGAGTACTCTGCAATCAATGATATCCCCCTACCAACAATTCATTGAAACCCCCTGCCTTTCAGATCACGGTTGAATGTCTTTAGTTTAGTTGCCCATTAAAAATAAACTCCATCATCAGTTTTATAATCTGTAATCTCGTCTCGTGTTTGAATGCCTTTTACTGTGTGCATGAATATTACTTTTTCTGACTTTTGAGAGATTATTGTGGACAAGGGGTGTCCACCATAGGTCCAGAACGGCCAGTTGGACTCCAGGTTTTCTGGCTATTAACATGAGGTAAATGTGAAAGCTGATTATCTGAATCAAATTGTGTGTGAGTGGTTGTGAATGTGTGTGATTTTTTATGTGATGGGTGAGCATGTGTGTATAAACGTGTTTAGTCTGGGAAGACGAGGTCCCAACCACCTACTGGAGTACAGCCGGGTCTGTGTGAACCAGAGGCAGGAAAAGTCCATACTAACGGGTTTTCCAGACTGAGGGTGAGAGGCATATGACCCGCAAAACACAAGATAAAGATCCCCCGAGGGGGGGGGGGGCAGGTAGTCAATGAATACTGCAAGTGAGAAAGCAAGAGGTTGGGGGGGCATTCAAGCATGGATGCTAGGGGTTCAACAGACTGAGGATAATAAGCAGGTTTCCTGGGCACTGAAAAAGAGGTGTTGAATACAGTCTCATTGATTTCGAGATGCAGAAGGAGATTGCCAAGAAAAACAAAGGGAAATGAGTGACTTCCAAAAGATTGGTCTTCAAAATAGCGCACACTCTCATGATGCGTACTGACTTTAATCTTTATGACTAGTGTGATTGTGTCCAGGTGTATCCTCCTCACATTCTGTCTTCTTGTTCAGGCACTTCCTCAAACCCTTTTTTAAAACCATTTTGTCTTTACTCAGCCTCTCACACCATCGGTGATCTTGAACAGTTGTGATTATGCATTAAGCGTGGTGTTGTCCTATTTTTAAACAACTAATGTTATGTTATTGGTTATTTATAGAGCGCATGATCGCCGGGTAGGTCTCTTGGTGCTAGGTAATGAAAAGTGAAGGATCCCTACTATTTATAGGCCTGTGTAAACAACTACGTCTTTACAAGTTGCCTAAATTTGGTGTAGACAAATGTCTGCCTCCTTTCCAATGGAAGTGTGTTCCAGGGGCGAGGGGCTGCAATAGAGAACCTACAACCTCCAATCCTGAGTTTCTTGTAGGTGGGCGTGACCGAGTAGTTAAGGTGACTCGATCGCAGTTCTCTCGTTGGACAATATTTTACAATGCGAGCTTTCACAAAGCCCGGGCATCTGAAATGCAGCGCCTTGAACACCGTGCGGCGTGCCTTAAATCTGCATCTCTGTGCCACCGGGAGCCAGTGGAGGTCCCTAGTCACCCGCGTGATAGATCCCCCTCTTGGAAGCTGAACTATCAGCCTAGCAGCTTGGTTGTGAATTAACTGAAGCTTGCACAAGAGGGATTTCGGGAGGTCCAGATAGAGAGATTTCGCGTAATCCAGTCTGGACATAACCAGTGCCAGGAAAACTTGGATCAAGGTCTCTCTCCTCAGGAATTTACTAATCTTTTTTATCCGGCGAAGTTGCAGGAAACACGCCGAGGTCACTGCGCTGACCTGCTGCTTGCAGGATAGATCCTCATTGATGATCACACCCAAGCTTTTTACTGCCCTTTTCCCATCTCACTAGGCCACCACCCCGGAGTCCAACATACAGTTCTACTCTTAGTGAGGACTAACTGGTTAACATTCATCCATCCCCTGATGAATCACATGGTGTGTTGGAAGTGCAGTCTAGGTGCATCGCTGTCGTCGATCGCGAACAACAGTTGCATATCATCTGCATAGTTGAAGATGTTTACTTCCATCATCTTAAGGGATCTGACCAAAGGTTGGATTTAGATGTTGAACAAGTGGAGAGAGAGGACCCTTGGGGCACTCCACAGCTCACCTTAAGCTCTTTAGAGGAATAAGGAGCCAGTTGCACTGGTTGGAATCTATCCTCCAGGAACGATGTCATCCAACTCAATGCTGCGCCCCGTAACCCCACAGCCCAGACACAGTCTGCGCACAACGTGTTATCCACCGTGTCAAAGGCCGCCAACATGTCAAGCAGCATGAAAGCCTGGGCGTTCCCCGTATCGACTTCTCTTCACAATTCATCCAACACCGATGTAACCACTGCTTCAGTGGAGTGTGCTGGTCGAAACCCCGTCTGACACTGGTCCAGAAACTCTGATTTCTCTAAGAAATCGCAGAGATGGTGAGCCACATAGGGTCCCAAGATCATGGCTAAATACGGGAGACGGGACACTGGGCGAAAGTTCTTCATGTCTGAAGATTCTGCCCCCTTTTTCTTCAAGAGGGGTACTCTGACTGCCTTTTTAAAGGATTAAGGTACCAGGCCAGAGCTGATAGAGTAGTTAAGGAATTGTCAGAGACTGTCTCCACCAGAGGTTGCCACCTCTCTAAGGACTCTTGGAGGACAGATGTCATTTGGTGAGCCTGATTTAACTTTCGTTATAAGTTCCATCAGATCATCCTTCGATACATGGGGGAAGTAAGGCTATTCGTGTTCCCCGGCGGGGCGTCGGGAGCAGACAAGCCCAAGAGGATGCTCCTTTTTATTGCGGCAATCTTGATACCCCTTAAAGGGGTCTCCAGTCTAAGAAAAAACAAAATTATCTTAGTCCAGTCCAGCATCTCTCTAAAAAAAGGTATTATGGAATGTTTGATGGTGTCAGATGGGGTTTTGAGATCTAGTGTGACAGTATTCAATAGATGGTCTCTTTTATTTGTTTGTGTGTTTTTCAATGAGAGGTATCAAGACACAGATGTGAGTTTGCCCGCATTTCATATTGTAGTAAAGCAAAGCTTTAATTACATTTAGTGAATAGCAATACAGCCTTTGCATTCTGGGCCAGTATTACAGCCAGAGCCTCTGTTGTTTGAGGAAGTCAGGCCACGCATAAAGTCCAGACCACGCATAAAGTCTTTTGTTGGTGATCCATTATTTTGTAAAGAGAAGTGGGATGGAACCTTCTTTGTTTTCTGCGCCTTCCTTATGCAGCTCTTTTCTGAAACCAAAATGTTTTTTCCCAATGTCTACGCTTGTACTATCTGGAGGGATGTTGTATGGAACACCCAAATGCTAGAAAATTGTACTAACATCTCTTTTGCGTCTCTCCAATGCCCAGGAGGCCTGGTCCATGCTACAAAACTACTTAAACATCCCATGGCCTCCTGTCCTTTAGGGGCCCACTGTACCTACAATGTGCTGGATTTATCCAGCCTGTACATGCCTTGCATATCTTCTGTTTGCTTTATGCAAGCTCTACTTGCCTCTCCCACCGACCCAGATTACGTGCTTTCCTCGACAGGTCATCATCTAGACCACCATTGGCCCACCTGTGCTTGACTCACCCATCCTGTAATTTCCTTGCCAGCCGTTGCTTACATCATGCAAGATGTGCTTGGCTATTCCACTCTGTACTGGCAAACCATGTTTGATTTACTCAACCTGCCTTAACTGACCCATCCTTTCTCGCCTCACAATTCTCACCTGACCCAGCCAGTTCAGGGCACATTTGCCCTGTGCTTGCCTTGCTTACCCTGGTGCCGCTCGTTGTTCATTTCATTCATTTTACGTTGACATATGCTAGTTCAACGCACCTCATAGCGTTCATCTCAGCCATCTATATAGGCCCCTCATCACATGTGTCACCACTCTGGCTCCCTGTAATCACGTCACTTGCCCTTCGCTCTCTTTAGGTGCCTCGTGCTCCCATTGAAGGAGCTGTGGATGGTTTTGATGGACCGTAGCGGGTGTCTGCTGCATAATAGATGGTGGCTGAGACAGTAGTGGAGTCTGCATTATGTTGTAGACCAGATTGAAAATGTTCCCTTTCCTTCGGGTTGGTTCTGTGACTTCAGTTTTGCTGTTTACTGTGTGAAAGTGGAGGAGGCAACAGAGAGGAAAAGGATGCAAAGATGCAGGTGCAAGGTGCGCCCTAAAGAATGGAGGACAGAAGGAAATGGGCCTTTCGTTATCCAGGTTTCTTAGTCAAGTTGCCTACAATAGCTGTTGTTGAGCACAAATTCATGACTTTTATGTCTCATATGTGCATAGGCTCAGAGGCAATCTGCATTGGTATGACATTCCCAAAATAATAAACGTAACCTTTTGCACATGGGAGGAAAAAACAAATACTCTGCAGATAGCAGAAATATTTCTGTATTATCAAGCACAATTGGCACCAAGAAAATGTGGCTTCCATTAAGTGTCTGCCTCCAAGCCCCGCCTCCAGCCACGCCCACAATTGTCCCTCCTCCATTCACTTCTTAAATTGATAAGTACCTGCACTTATTCCTTCCCATATAAAGCACTGAGGTTTGGGGTGACATCTGTTGCCCCCAAATATTACACAGCTGCAGGACAGGCCTGTGTACCTGTTGACAGCCGGGGACGGTTGCCTACTGGCCTCTCCTATGCTTTAAAAGCTTCTACTCGTCCCCTTATAGGAGCCCCTACACTGCATCCGTGTGCGGCATCAATGGCACAGGCGCATAGCTCATGTATGGGTTAAGTGTGTGTGCGGTGTGTGCCACATAGGACTTTGCCACACAGAAATCCCTTTTGATTTCCTGCATGCAGAGGTGCACAAGAAGGGGGTGGGATAGAGCATTTCTGAAGGTCCTTGATAGTGGTCCAAACTCTGGGCTGTGCAGGGTAGGAGACTGAGGGTCCCTTTGAGGAATAGCGAAACCCCGCCCCCTTCCTGCATCCTTCTTGTCCCACAGTGCGGAGCACACGTTGAGCTGAGTGAAGCGAGGAACCCTCTTCTTTTGTGCCTTTGTTTTTGAGTGTCCCCTGACAGCAGCCCCGCCCACCTCCCTGCTGACACCTCAAGCCAAAGGATATGGCAGATGAGTCTGGAAGGAATACACAAGAGACAGACACTGCCTGAAACTGGCCACAGGGGGACCTGTGGAGCCCACAAAGTCTGTCTAAAAACTTGTATTAACAAGCATTTGCTATGCAATAGTTCTCACATTTGCCAGAGTTTGAGCTATTGGCATTGCAAATGACAATGCCTTTTATTTATGTGTTGTTTTTTTTAAACAAATATATAAAAGGAATTGTGATTTACAATGCCAATAGCTTAAACTCTCATAAATGCGAGACCTATTGCATAGCAAATGCTTGTTTTGTCCAGGAGTTGGGGCAGTAACTTTTTTTGTGCAAAGCAGGAAAAGCTTCGGGCTCACCCCCTCCCCGCAAAATCCTGCAGCGCATGCGTGATCGAGTGCGGCCGATGATTTTGTTTCCTGCGTCTACTCACCTCGTAATGCTTGGTCTCTGCAGTGGCTGCCGCGTGGAAACTACATCACAACTGAATCCGTTGCTACCACCCACTCGAACACTACTAACAGTTGAGGAACATTATGCAGACGGGAAATGACGAAACGCTGCCTGCACCCATGGACACGAACCAGGATTGTGATGGGACCTGAGTTGAGGCACAGTTTATGGAGGCTGAGGTCAGGATGTGTGAAGGGACTGTGATGGGACCTGAGTTGAGGCACAGTTTATAGAGGCTGAGGATGTGTGAAGGGATTGTGATGGACCTGAGTTGAGGGCAGGCACAGCTTATGTAAATGTAAATGTAAATGTATGTGTCTTGTAAAGCGCACTGCTGCCCTGAGGCGTCCTGGCGCTGTAGACCGCTGGGGAACCCGTCCTGGCTATCCCTGTGAGATGGACCCTCCTGGGTATCTCCAAGGTGAAACCAGGCATCCCCGGCGAATGTGGGGGGCCGTTGTGGAGATGAGGCAAGCTAATGCTTATGGAGCTTAAGGATGGGATGAAGGGATTGTGATGGACCTGAGTTGAGGCACAGTTTATGGAGGCTGAGGTCAGGATGTGTGAAGGGATTGTGATGGGACCTGCGTTGAGGTACAGTTTATAGAGCCTGAGCATGTGTGAAGGGATTGTGATGGGACCTGAGTTGAGGCATGTGTGAAGGGATTGTGATGGACCTGAGTTGAAGCACAGTTTATGGAGCCTGCACATGTGTGAAGGGATTGTGATGGACCTGAGTTGAGGCACAGTTTATAGAGCCTGAGCATGTATGAAGGGATTGTGATGGGATCTGAGTTGTGGCACAGTTTATGGAGCCTGAGCATGTGTGAAGGGATTGTGATGGACCTGAGTTGAGGGCAGGCACAGCTTATGGAGCTTAAGGATGTGTGAAGGGATTGTGATGGACCTGAGTTGAGGCACAGTTTATGGAACCTGAGCATGTGTGAAGGGATTATATGTACCTGAGTTGAGGCACAGTTTATGGAGCCTGAGCGTATGTGAAGGGATTGTGATGGGACCTGAGTTGAGGCATGTGTGAAGGGATTGGTTTGGACCTGAGTTGAAGCACAGTTTATGGAGCCTGCGCATGTGTGAAGGGATTGTGAGGGACCTGAGTTGAGGCACAGTTTATGGAGCCTGAGCATGTGTGAAGGGATTGTGATGGGATCTGAGTTGTTGCACAGTTTATGGAGCCTGAGCATGTGTGAAGGGGTTGTGATGGACCTGAGTTGAGGGCAGGCACAGCTTATGGAGCTCAAGGATGTGTGAAGGGATTGTGATGGACCTGAGTTGAGGCACAGTTTATGGAGGCTGAGGTCAGGATGTGTGAAGGGATTGTGAGGGGACCTGCGTTGAGGTACAGTTTATAGAGCCTGAGCATGTGTGAAGGGATTGTGATGGGACCTGAGTTGAGGCATGTGTGAAGGGATTGTGATGGACCTGAGTTGAAGCACAGTTTATGGAGCCTGCGCATGTGTGAAGGGATTGTGATGGACTTGAGTTGAGGCACAGTTTATGGAGCCTGAGCATGTATGAAGGGATTGTGATGGGATCTGAGTTGTGGCACAGTTTATGGAGCCTGAGCATGTGTGAAGGGATTGTGATGGACCTGAGTTGAGGGCAGGCACAGCTTATGGAGCTTAAGGATGTGTGAAGGGATTGTGATGGACCTGAGTTGAGGCACAGTTTATGGAACCTGAGCATGTGTGAAGGGATTATGTGTACCTGAGTTGAGGCACAGTTTATGGAGCCTGAGCGTATGTGAAGGGATTGTGATGGGACCTGAGTTGAGGCATGTGTGAAGGGATTGGTTTGGACCTCAGTTGAAGCACAGTTTATGGAGCCTGCGCATGTGTGAAGGGATTGTGATGGACCTGAGTTGAGGCACAGTTTATGGAGCCTGAGCATGTGTGAAGGGATTGTGATGGGATCTGAGTCGAGGCACAGTTTATGGAGCCTGAGCATGTGTGAAGGGATTGTGATGGGATCTGAGTTGTGGCACAGTTTATGGAGCCTAAGCATGTGTGAAGGGATTGTGATGGATCTGAGTTGAGGCACCATTTTTGGAACCCGAGGACGTGTTAGAGGATGTCTGAAGGGATTGTGATGGGCTGTAAAATGGCTTGTGATAGTCGTGAGAAGGCTTGTTGGGGTCTATCGGGGCACTTCTGTGGCATGTCAGGTGTCTTGCGGGGGTGCTGTGGTCACTTGGCAGGGCTTTTAGAAGGACCACCAAAGGGGTTTTTGATAGGGGGTCTGCAATGAGGTTTGTAATGTATCAGGGGGTTTATAAAGCGCGCTACTCTTGAGGTTCTTCCTGAAGGTGTGGAGGGTGGGGGAGCGTCTGATGTTCACTGGGAGTTCGTTCCAGGCTATGGTTACGATGTATGAGAAAACTCTTCCTCCTGCTCTGGTTCTGCGGATGCGGGGGTCTCTGCGAGGGCGAGGTCTGTGGAGCGAATGTTTCTCTTGGGTACGTGGAAGGAGGCTCTCTCGTTGAGGTATTTGTGTCCCATGTTGTGGAGGGATTTGTAGGCGTGGGTGAGCAGTTTGAAGGTCACTCTCTTCTCGATGGGGAGCCAGTGGAGGTCTTGTTGGTGCTGGTTCATGTGCTCGTGCCGTGGAGTTCCGAGGACGAGTCTGGCTGCGGCGTTCTGGATGGTCTGGACCCTGTGTAGGAGAGTTCTCTTGATTCTGGCGTAGAGGGCATTGCCGTAGACCAATCTGCTGGTTATGAGTGTGTGGGTGACGGTTTTTCTGCATTCTGGGGGTATCCATTTGAAGGTCTTGCGGAGGATCCGAAGGCAGTTGAAGCTGGTGGAGACGATGGAGTTGATCTGGTGGGTCATGGTGAGGGAGGAGTCGAGGATGCTGCCGAGGTTCGGTGCATGGTCTGTCGTGGTTGGCAGACTCCCAAGGGTGGAGGACCACCAGGTGTTGTCCCATGCAGAGGTGGAGGGTCCGAGGATGAGGACCTCGGTCTTCTCCGAGTTGAGCTTCAGGCAGCTGCTTTTCATCCAGGCGGCTACGTCTCTCATTCCTTCCTGGAAACAGAGTCTGGTATCTTCAGGGTTCTTTGTGAGGGAGAGGATGAGCTGGGTGTCGTCGGCATAAGATACTATGCTGAGCCCGTGTTGTCTGACGATGGCGTCGAGGGGGGCCATGTAGATGTTGAAGAGCGTGGGGCTGAGCGATGATCCTTGGGGAACTCCCCAGTTGATCTGTGTGGGTTCGGTGAGAAAAGGAGGGAGTCTGATCCTCTGGATTCTGCCGGAGAGAAAGGATCGGATCTAGGAGAGGGCGGTTCTTTGTATCCCTGCATCGTGGAGTCTGGCTGCAAGGGTGCGTTGTAAGATGGTGTCGAAGGCTACGGAGAGGTCCAGTAGGATGAGGGCAGAGGTGTGCCCCTGGTCTAGTAGTATGCGGATGTAATCGGTGGCAGCGAGGAGGGTCGTCTCAGTGCTGTGGTTGCTGCGGAATCCGGACTGGGAGGCGTCTAGGATGGAGTTTCCTTCGATGATGGTGGTCAGCTGGGGGTTTACGAGTCTCTCAGTGACTTTGGCCATGAAGGGGAGGAGAGAGATGGGTCAGTAGTTTTTCAGGCCTGTCGGGTCAGCCTCTTGAGGAGAGGTTTGACCTCCGCCCGCTTCCAGTTGTCGGAGAAGATGCCGGATTTGAAAGCGGCATTGATAGTGCATCCTAGTTAGGGTGCAATGGCGGCGGCGGCCCTGTGGTAGATGTGCGGTGGGCAGGGTCCGTGGGGGCTCCTGAGTGGGTGTTCTTCATGGTCACGGTGAGGCGGTTTTGGCACATATGGACAGGAAAGGTCATTTTCATTCCGTGGGTGGAACATCAAACTTCCGCAGCCAGAAGCAGCTTTGAGGGCGCATGTGGTGCTTTAGGGACACCACAGATGTGCAGTGCACGGAGTACAATCCTTGATGCACACCTCCCTCACTCTGACCTGTTTTGTCTTCAGCTTTCATTAGATTTTATTTGTTTTTTAAAGGCTCTGGCAGCTCACCATGGCCTCACTGGCTGATGCTCTCTCTAAAGCAGCCAGCCACCCAAACATAGGAACACAGATCACATTTTAACAGATGCTCAGACTCCTGGCAGCAGGTAGGCTGCAGCGTAAAGGTGGGAGATAAAGAGCGGCAAATGGCACCAAAGAGAGGGAATCCAGGGCCTCATGCGGCAGAGCCAGATCTGGTTCTGGTTCTGGTTCAGGTGGCCGACGGGTGTACTTTACTCCTTTCCGCCCACATCCCTCTTCCTCAGGGTGTTTCCTGTGATTTGGGAGGAACGGATGACACGAACCCATAGCGCCCACATCTGGCAGAGAGGGGCATGGTTTCCAACTCAACTGGTGGAGCAGCTGCCTCCTTCTCCTCCCAGACGTCCGCTCTTGTCTCAGAGTGCGACAAGTTCTAAGTTTGTTGTGGTGTGAGGGTTAGGTGGAGAAACTCAGGCTGTTACAGGGAAGTTGCCATTGATATGCGAGAGTCCAGAAAACCATTCATGTTATCCTTGTATTCAAAACACTCGGTGTTACTAATAGCGCTGTTTCCCTCTAAGTAGACCCCATCAGTCAACATGCAGTGACGGATTCCGCCTGTTAATTTCACGCGTATATCAGCTTTAGTTTCTCGGCGCTATGTTTTTGCCACCTCCTAGTTCGAATACATCTTTCAACCTTTAACTCTTTATAGATGTCGGCTAGTGCCGCTTGTTTTTCCTACCTTAGTGGGTATTTGCCTATCAGGACACCATACTTAGAACGAGATGTCCGGATAACTACAGACTAACGGACCCCGTTTGTTGGTATTACATGTAAAACAGCTCAGTCTGTCAGCGTTGCGTCTTGGTTGCTTTTTCCTACGCATATAACTCTATGGCTATATGCCGGCAAGCCTACAGGCGCCTATCAGCTATTTACTGCAGTTTGACTGATGGGGGTCTACTTAGAGGGAAACGGCGCTATTAGTAACAGCGAGGGGCTTTCTATAACAGTCAATCGTTCCTCAAACACACAGCATGTGCACCTAACAAAGGACTCTAAACAATATAGCTGATAAGATGCTAATTCGCGTTCTACAACCATATCATTCATAGCTCTAACATCCCCATTATCTGTTACATGTGTCTTTTACTCACTAGCTTTTCTTAGCTCTTGTTAGGACTTCGCAAGAATATAGGAGAAGAGAACCCTCATCTGAAAAGTAGGTCTGTGACTGATAGACCCTCTACCTTGGATCCATATTAGGAAATGAGGCTTGGCCTCTCTTAGGGGTAAAATAATAGTGCTATACACAAATACCATAACTGTACTGACATAAATTCATCTGCGAATTATTAGCATTGTAAAATTATTTATTTATATCTGCAGCTACCTGCCTTTGATTTACCGTACTTCAGCCTGAAAAAATTTTCCTAAACAATTCGCATCCAACTATTTGCTGGAGGTACAGTCCACAATACATGCATAAAGGACTTTCCTAATTTAAATTTAATTTACCCGAGTTTGGATCCGGCCATGTTTCATGTTTCCCATTCTCCTTTCCAGAAATCGATTTTCTTTGACATGCAATATAAAACTCCTCTTGCAAAGACAAGTGTGTATTATACCAAATGAAGTTTAGCGAAACGTAGACTCTACTAAGTTATAATTTCTCTCCTATTGGTGTCTGCTTCTCCCTTTTTTCACCTTTAAGAGTCACTGGGCCAGTCTCATTCGTACCCCATGACTATTCTTTCTAACATAATGTGGGTTTTACTCCTGGCCATCCTTACTCCTGCACCTGATCCTTGCATGATACACAATCAAACGAAGGAAAAATAAAAGCGGGTGGGCTATATTTAACGAGGTCCAGTATACAACAAGCCCTGAAGTAGTTATACGAGAAGGGTATACAGTTCCTCTAGTTGTACAAGAGTGTGAAGAGTACACTCATCCTTGGAATCAAGACAAAGTGGGGAGCAATGTCTAGTTGGCCTGAAAGTGTACTAGCATGTGTAGGGTGGGGGAACCCACATTGGTGGAACTAAAACCCTCACACACCCAGCAAGCTAGGTGTCATGCTTCATCATCTGGGTTTTGCTCCTCGTCGGGTCGGCGCTGCAATTCCCGACGGGCACCCAAAGATGGGGCTCTTTAGCGGAGATCTTTTGTTCCTTGCCGAAGGTGAGTGCAAGTGAGGGCCAGGTAGGTGTAGATGTTAGTGAGTGTGTTTTAAAACGGGGTTGGTTAGTCTGAATAATGGATTTTATTCGGTCAGTAAACCACCCTATTAAAAACGAAGTGAGAGGCGGTGGTCTTGACTATATGGGTCAGAGACTACTCTGCTCTGCTCAGGTGGTCAACATGTTTCATGCCTCAAGGTCAGGGGGATCCAGCGGCAATTCATCAGGACCGGTGAAATAAACTATCTACAAGATTGTGAGGGTGTGTAACTAATTATTTACAGTGGTGTCTGGATAAAAACTACCCTAGGGAAGTGTCAGAAAAACTAAACACTTCCGTTATGGTTTGGCCTAGAGGAAAAGGAAAGAAGAAGCAAAACAGGCCAACAAAGTACATTAAAAACACACACTTAGTCATATATATACAATTCGTAGTATGGAGCCAAGGACTCCTCATATGCATGTCCACTATAAAAGCATTTGCGCTAAACAGGAGTGATCATGCATAGGTGGATGCATTGTGCAGGTGCGTGTCAAGTGATAAACATCCGAACCACTCAGATTCTTACGTTATGAGGTCTGGTTATGCTCACCTAACGTTATAGAAAGTGCCGCTCCAGTCGGTACATGGCGAGCCTCTTGGGGTGGCGTGTTAGCCTACTGTAAATAATAGTACAATAGTGAAAAAGCAAGAGGCTCACACAGGTAGGTGTGCCCGAGTAACACACTCACTGGTGCTATGTCTAATCAGGGCAAGGTTAGCAAGGTCCCCCGAGAAAAAGGTGATCGGAAAACCGCTGCCCGAGGAGCGACCCGACCCCCGGCCCCGAGCGTCTCGCAAGAGAGAACACGAGGAAGCCTAAGGATCGGTCCGCTGCCACAGCCGCGGTCAGCCGTCTACCGGAATAGAGGGGATCTCTGCTCGTTCAGTCTAGCGGTAAAAACGGGAAACAACTACTTACAGTTCTGTCGCCCAAGGGTGGTTTGTAGACCTACCCCGCTCCGCCGAAACCGGGAAGTGTGGTTTGCTTCCCGCTGATCAGTTAAAAACCAATCCGGTCAGGTGTAGGCGAGTTCTGATTGGGCATTTGAAAGCTGACGAATTAGTTCGGAAAACAGCCTCGTCTTCATAGGGTGACTACGGGCGCCATCTTGGAATGAGGTATTATGCTAGGTAACAGATGGTGTAAGTATATCTAAGAGGTCAGAGGGTTCTTAGAAGTGATCAGTGAGCTTCATAAAGTACTCATCTGATGTCTCCCTGTCAAAGCCTAGAAAGGTCACGCATTGTATGTATAATGTCATGAATTGGAAATCATATATATATACTACGGGCGCCATCTTGGAATGGGGTATTATGCTAGGTAACAGATGGTGTAAGTATATCTAAGAGGTCAGAGGGTTCTTAGAAGTGATCAGTGAGCTTCATAAAGTACTCATCTGATGTCTCCCTGTCAAAGCCTAGAAAGGTCACGCATTGTATGTATAATGTCATGAATTAGAAATCATATATATATACATATATGAATGGATAATTGGTGTTAAAACAGGCATAGCGGGAGGCTTCGAAATGTCAGTGTATGTCAGTGATATCTTATAAGGGTTACAGGGTATGTCCGATCGCTGTCAGTATTGTGAGTCTGAGCCCCTCCCCTGTGTCCTTCGTCAGGACAGGATTGGTGATTAAACTCGGGCATGTATCCAGATCTCAATGTGTCAAGGTACCCCATGGTATGTCGTCATTCAGACCTCGTGTGTCAGATGCCAATTTGTGTACCCATCTTTGTTCTAATCTGAACAGTGCTTGTGATGTCATGCCTGGATGTGATTCAAGAACGACCCATCTTAAAGAGTCTGCTGTGTGGTGGAGACTTTTAAAATGGCAGTACAGTTTTGTGGTCTCCTTTAAGCATCTGATGTTGCTTTTGTGCTCTGTGATGCGTGTCTTAATGGGCCGTGTCGTCATCCCTATGTAATTCAATGTACAAGGGCACTGTAACAGATAGATACAATTCTTAGAGTTACAATTTGTATGACGTACCAATATCCAGGTTAAGCTATCGGACAGAGTCACTTCCTTGGTGGTCATCGTCTGTTTGCAGGATGTGCAATTTCCACAAGGGAAATGTCCAGTGACTGGTGGAAGCCCCCATAGAGTGACCTGGGGATTCTGCGCTGCTTTTTTAGGTCTAGTGTGGATCAAAATGTCTTTAAGGTTTTGCGTTCTTTTAAAGGCAAACCTGGGTTGGGGTAGAGACAGGTTCCCAGCAGCTAAAATGCCCCAATGTTTCTTAATTACTTTTTTCATGTTGTTAGAGGACGGGGTGAACGAAGTGACACATGTCAAGGTTTCAGTTTGTTCACGGGTCTTGGTCTCAAGTAAAACCTCTCTGGGGTTGTTCCTAGCACGTTTCATGGCTTTTGTGATGGTAACGGTGGGGTACCCTCTCTCTTTTAAATTGTTTGCCAGAATGTCTGCCTCTTTCTTGTAGTCCGACACAGAACTGCAATTTCTCCTCACACGGAGAAACTGGCCAAAAGGTAGGTTGTCCCTCAGTGCTTTGGGGTGGTGACTACTATACAGCAACAGGCTGTTCCTGTCTGTTGGTTTTTTGTAGAGGCTAGTTGTCAACACCCCGGACTCTAATCTGATGTCTAGGTCCAAGAAGGCAATGTGGGAGGTTCTGGGTATTGATCCATCGACAGAACTCTTCACATCTGCTCAAAGACCCCTTCCAAAGGATGAGGATGTCGTCAATAAAACGCCTCCACATAATCAGACTCTCGTCAAAGGGGTTGGTAGGGCTCTGAATGATCTCTTCCTCGAAAGCTGCCATGTAGAGGCAGGCTAGACTCGGGGCAAATGTGCTGCCCATAGAAGTCCCTTGGCATTGGTGGAACAGTTCGTTCCTGAATTCAAAGAAATTCTCCGTTAATGCTAGGGATGCTAGGTCCATAATAAAAGACACAGGAGTGGGTGATGTCCAGTCTTCCTTACGAAGGGCCTCTTCGATCACAGTTAGGGTGGCTTGTTGAGGGATATTTGTGTATAACGCCTCCACGTCTAAGGTGACCAGGAGGCTGATCTCCCCATTAGGTGCAAACCCTTCTACTGTTCTTAGGATGTCACTGGTATCTTTGATATAAGACGGTATTCTTTGGACCAGGGGTTGTAAGAAGTGATCCACAAATCTGGACAGTGGCTCTAGGACGGAGCTGATCCCGGACACAATGGGCCTACCTGGGGTCGGAAAGGTTCCCTTATGGACTTTTGGCAAAGTGTAAAAGTATGGTGTTACAGGATTCCGTGTATTAAGATAATCGGCCTCTTTCTTTGTGATCCACCCATTGGTCTCAGCCTCCAGGGTAAGGCTATTGATAGCATCCTTCAACCTAGGAGTGGGGTCTAAAGTAAAGGTGTATAGTATTTCCGATCACTTAGTTGTCTCCGACATTCTCTCTCGTAGTCAAGGGTGGACTGGATGACTGTAGCCCCACCCTTGTCTGCTTGTTTGATTGTGATTGAGTGGTCGTCAGCCAGGGCCCTGGCTGCATTCATTTCCTCTTTTGAGAGATTATAGAAAGTGTTGGACCTGTCTCGTGTCACGGCAAGATCTTTGAGTATCGCTTTTTCAAAGGTTAGGACTTCCGGGGGAACCATACCAGCGCTGGGGGTAAAGTTTGATGGATTATGTAGCCCAGTGTCTGTGTATTCTGTATCTATAACAGATTTGTTGTGAAAGAAGGCTTTTAGGCGAATCTTTCTAAAGAAACTATGCAGTTCGCATGCTTCCCTGAATTTGTCAATCTTTGGTGTGGGTACAAAACCTAGTCCTTTGCGAATCACTCGCAGTTCAATGTTGTTGAGTGGTCTTTCAGAAAGGTTGATTACTAGGTCCTTCTGCCCCTGCGTTGGCTCCGGGTCTCCATCGGGGGCTGGACTTGGTCCTGCCACTGGACATGCTGTGTTCCTCGCCTTCGCCCTCTTCCTCTGCCCCAGCCTCTGCCTAAAAAAGGTTGGGGGTTGGCTCCTGGATAGAATTGGGGAGGGCACGGGGGAAACATCGGGTATTGCCAAAATTGAGTTTGTGGTGGACCGGGGAACATCGATTCCCCTCGATTATAAAAGGGTCGGTTGTTCTTTCTTCTCTGGTTCGGAGTATCCCAACTACCAGAGCTCGAGTTGCTGTTATTGGAACCCCTCCTGCTATTGTTACTAGATTCCTCGTCGCTAGAGTAATTGTTCCTATTGGGTGTGAAATCTGGTTTCAGGTAGGGGAAAATCTTTTCTCTGTCAAATCTCGAGATGTCCTTCTGTAGCTTCGCTATCTTCTGTTTGAGAAGATACTCTCTATTCTCCGTTATTTCTGAGTTATTCTCAGCCAACTTGGTTTTGAAAGTGCTGTTGGGTACTGACGATTTCATAGTAGACTCAGCGGCTTGTATCCGTAATAGCAAAGCATCAGCAAGTCTTTTGGCAGTGTTAATTATAAGGACTAGGAGATCACGGGTACATTTCCAAGAGACTGAGGACCAATCCTTCTTGAATGGAGGATCCTCCAGAAATAAACGGGGGAAGATATTCACGATCAGTCCATTGGGGGCAATGTTAGCCCTCAAATACTCAGTCATAACAGCTCCGTGCATTGTTATTCTGAGCCATTCTTTTTTGAGGGATACTAAGTTAGACCAGTCATCCGAGGCTGTGGCAGCGGACCGATCCTTAGGCTTCCTCGTGTTCTCTCTTGCGAGACGCTCGGGGCCGGGGGTCGGGTCGCTCCCCGGGCAGCGGTTTTCCGATCACCTTTTTCTCGGGGGACCTTGCTAACCTTGCCCTGATTAGACATAGCACCAGTGAGTGTGTTACTCGGGCACACCTACCTGTGTGAGCCTCTTGCTTTTTCACTATTGTACTATTATTTACAGTAGGCTAACACGCCACCCCAAGAGGCTCGCCATGTACCGACTGGAGCGGCACTTTCTATAACGTTAGGTGAGCATAACCAGACCTCATAACGTAAGAATCTGAGTGGTTCGGATGTTTATCACTTGACACGCACCTGCACAATGCATCCACCTATGCATGATCACTCCTGTTTAGCGCAAATGCTTTTATAGTGGACATGCATATGAGGAGTCCTTGGCTCCATACTACGAATTGTATATATATGACTAAGTGTGTGTTTTTAATGTACTTTGTTGGCCTGTTTTGCTTCTTCTTTCCTTTTCCTCTAGGCCAAACCATAACGGAAGTGTTTAGTTTTTCTGACACTTCCCTAGGGTAGTTTTTATCCAGACACCACTGTAAATAATTAGTTACACACCCTCACAATCTTGTAGATAGTTTATTTCACCGGTCCTGATGAATTGCCGCTGGATCCCCCTGACCTTGAGGCATGAAACATGTTGACCACCTGAGCAGAGCAGAGTAGTCTCTGACCCATATAGTCAAGACCACCGCCTCTCACTTCGTTTTTAATAGGGTGGTTTACTGACCGAATAAAATCCATTATTCAGACTAACCAACCCCGTTTTAAAACACACTCACTAACATCTACACCTACCTGGCCCTCACTTGCACTCACCTTCGGCAAGGAACAAAAGATCTCCGCTAAAGAGCCCCATCTTTGGGTGCCCGTCGGGAATTGCAGCGCCGACCCGACGAGGAGCAAAACCCAGATGATGAAGCATGACACCTAGCTTGCTGGGTGTGTGAGGGTTTTAGTTCCACCAATGTGGGTTCCCCCACCCTACACATGCTAGTACACTTTCAGGCCAACTAGACATTGCTCCCCACTTTGTCTTGATTCCAAGGATGAGTGTACTCTTCACACTCTTGTACAACTAGAGGAACTGTATACCCTTCTCGTATAACCCCTTGCATGATACACCCAGATATTTAGATCATTCACAGATAACAGAGCACCTAATATAGCAGAGAGTTCAATTGATTTTTCAAGTACTATCAAAATAATAAAAAACATTTATATAATAAGGATTTATGACCTACCAAAACCTTCTGTTAGCTAATGTTTGCTCCCCTCTTTCCACAGACATCCCGTGAATGTTTTTATTGTTCCATCAACAAATCTCGGTCCTGAAGAAGGTGGTTTTCCACTGAAACGCGCGTAGACCGCGAACTGTTTTCTGGAAAGTGGTTTTGGAGATTTGTTTATCCCTGATTAGACGGTGTTGCGATTTGAATGTAACAGACCGCCTATTGCCATTCCTGAGATCCTCTTTAGGGTCCCATTATTTATTTTAGATAGCGTATTTAGCTTTGGTGTAGTATGTATGCAGGTATGTGTGAGTATGATAGCAGAACTGAATGATTGATTATAATTAGTATTTGCATTTTTAGGTTATTTGATATTTAGGGGATGTCGTTTGTGGACTTAATGTTATATAATTCTCATGAAAAAGAAATGATGTGATATTGTTAATATTGAATGTGCTATGTTAACAGATAATTGTGAAAAAAACTTATATACATGATTTTAAAGTTGTATAAAATCAAAAAAATGCTTACAAAAAGATAACATTTGTTAATAAAAAGTCCTTTAAAAATATTTCATGATTTCCATGTATATGTATTCTATACAGAAAGTCTTTTGGTAATTCTGAACCCTGTGGGGTCTAGTTAAAAATTGAATAGGTCAGATTAGAGGTCTTTACTTCGGTTTATTTCTTTTTACTCCCTCCTCTAGGACCTCAAATTATCTTAGGGAGTGCCTTCCCCTTTTTCTTTACTTATTGTACTGCATCACTCATTACGCCTGCTTCTAGCAGGTGTAAGGTTTTGATGTCTTAGAAGTGGCGCAGTGAAATATTATCGATTTCACTGCATCACTTTTACAAGGCTTTCCTGCGTGGAAACGCCCACCCTGTATACATTATACCTGACACAGGTTGGGTTTCGAAACATTTCCCACACTACATCACCGAGTGACAATGTCTCCTTCGTAAGTCATACCCTTACAACCTAACAATATCTAATCTCTCGTAGCTCATCTATGAATACCACTAATCATTTCTGTGAATTCCCCCCACCCCCACCAAAGATCCCACCTAACTTCTCATCATTTAATCTGCCACATAGAAGCTGGGGCAAATACATGGAATGGCTTCCTTGAGAGCACAAGATTAATCCCCCAAACCAACTATAGCCCCTAAAAAATACACACTGACCTCTTGCTACCGAGAGCGTACTGCCCGGATAAAGCGCTCCAATGCCTTCTAAGGCATGGTTATAGGCGCTGTATAAATGCTATTGCGACACAACACAGCGATAGCCCATTTGCTCCCCTATTCTTGCCAGGCGAGGTGGGCTCCAGGGGTGCGGCTTTCAGCAGAGGGCGCTTCTCCTCCAATCCAGTCCCAGGTACGTTCCCTCTGTATAAGCTCTGTCCCAGGCCTCATGTCCCCTCAGTGCCTCGAAGCCGACACCGCTCCAGCTGCCTCCTCTGCACCGCATCACAAAGAGCTCTTTCTCTCTGCTCCTGGGACAAGGGCAGGTTAAATGCATGCTCTCAGGGTGTAGCTTTGAGGCAGAGAGCATGCTCAGGGAGCAGTGCTGGAGGAGGGCAGAGAGCAGTTTTGGGGTGAGCTGTTTGTCAGAGGAGAGGCTGGCATTGGAAGTGATGGGGTACCCACCCCGCTACAGGTCATCACGGTCGCTGCTTCTAGCCAGGGATTGTGTTTCCTCCTAAATGTCACTGCAGGCAGGTCTGTTGCCTGGATTACTTGAATGGAAGCACATTTAAGACTACAATGCCCTGCTTGGAGCAGTCTGTCCCACAGAAGGCCAGGACAGCACACAGTGTCCATGATGACATGGTGTGAGACAGCCACCGAGGACCTCATGAACACACAGAGCTTCCCCTTGGGAGATTCAGGCGGAGGGACTCTTTTTTCACCGCGCATGTGCACATGCTGACAGTCGATGCACATGGAAACCTTTTTCCCTCCTGAGTGTCAGTGTTGCTCTGTTGTCTAGGGTACCGACACAGGACTTCATGCTAGTAGCTCTCACAGAGGAAACAACATATTTACCGTTGATGGAGCCAGGGCATGGAAGTGTCAAGGTGAAACTCAGGAAGAGGAGTCCCTGGGAGCTCGTGCTTCTCCCCAGAGGCCTCCCTTTCACATTACAGAGAGGAGGTGAGAGCACACTACTGTCGGCGCGTGAGACACTACAATCTTTGGAGCGGTGTCGCTGAGACACTACAATCTTTGGAGCGGTGTCAGTGAGACACTACAATCTTTGGAGCGGTGTCGGTGAGACACTACAATCTGTGGAGCGGTGTCGGTGAGACACTACAATCTTTGGAGCGGTGTTGGTGAGACTCTACAATCTTTGGAGCGGTATCGGTGTGACACTACAATCTTTGGAGCGGTGTCGGTGAGACACGACAATCTTTGGAGCGGTGTCGGTGAGACACTACAATCTTTGGAGCGGTGTCGGTGAGACACTACAGTCTTTGGAGTGGTGTCGATGAGACACTACAATCTTTGGAGCGGAGTCGGTGAGACACTACAATCTTTGGAGTGGTGTCGGTGAGACTCTACAATCTTTGGAGCGGTACAATCTTTGGAGCGGTGTCGGTAAGAGACTACAATCTTTGGAGCGGTGTCGGTGAGACACTACAATCTTTGGAGCGGTGTCGGTGAGACACTACAATCTTTGGAGCGGTGTCGGTGAGACACTACAATCTTTGGAGCGGTGTCGGTGAGACACTACAATCTTTGGAGCGGCGTCGGTGAGACACTACAGTCTTTGGAGTGGTGTCGATGAGACACTACAATCTTTGGAGCGGAGTCGGTGAGACACTACAATCTTTGGAGTGGTGTCGGTGAGACTCTACAATCTTTGGAGCGGTACAATCTTTGGAGCGGTGTCGGTAAGAGACTACAATCTTTGGAGCGGTGTCGGTGAGACACTACAATCTTTGGAGCGGTGTCGGTGAGACACTACAATCTTTGGAGCGGTGTCGGTGAGACACTACAATCTTTGGAGCGGTGTCGGTGAGACACTACAATCTTTGGAGCGGCGTCGTTGGGACTCTACAATCTTTGGAGCGTGTCGGTGAGACTCTACAATCTTTGGAGCGGCGTCGGTGAGACACTACAATCTTTGGAGCGGCGTCAGTAAGACACTACAATCTTTGGAGCGGCGTCGGTGAGACACTACAATCTTTGGAGCGACGTCAGTAAGACACTACAATCTTTGGAGCGAGGTCGGTGAGACACTAAAATCTTTGGAGCGGTGTTGGTGAGACACTACAATCTTTGGAGCGGCGTCGGTGAGACACTACAATCTTTGGAGCGGCGTCGGTAAGACACTACAATCTTTGGAGCGGTGTCGGTGAGACTCTACAATCTTCGGAGCGGTGGCGTCCCTGTAGCTGGGAGTTTGGTGCTCCCCGATTGGAGCTGTCACTTCAGTAAAAATCTGGCATGGATTCACCTCATAAGATAGGGAGAAGGGGGTTCTCTCTTGTGAGGGAAATGCTCTCTTTTATATAGGAATTGAGACAACGGGGTTCACACATTCAGTAGGAATACATCATTCATTAAGTTTAAAAAACTCGGAAACACTTTAAAAGAAACAATTCTACACAGAATACATTCAAAGGTTTTCCCACCCCGAGTACACTATGGTTCCATCATTCTCACAGTCTTGGCTATACAGTTCAACTGATACAATGGTAACAGAACTAGGGCCTGGAAACTTTCTTTAGTAACACTTTCTGCTGACTTGTGATAAACTATTAAAGTTTATTCTCGAACCGGAATCAGCAATTACATCACATGACATAGGATGACGTGTAAGCAAGATGGAAGACGATGCAAACACGGTTTAGCATTAGCATTTGTTCAAAATATAGCGCATTGTTTTATTTAGCTGAAATCCGCACTCACATTGGTCTAGGGTCGCAACAGGAAGTACGGAAGGGACGTTACTGAAACATCTGGCTGTATATAAGAGAGCCAGCCATGGACATATTCCAGAGTCCTGTGAAATGTGCTTGAGGACGTCATGGTCAGGGGTATCAAGCGCTGCGATAGATCTGAAAGAGTCAAGGCACTGACACTCCCACCAAGAACCACAGGCCTTAGAGGGTCCAGAAGGGCAGGGAAGCCTGCCTCAGTGCTCAAAGGTAACATGAAGAGCTTAAAGGACGTAAGAGGGATACCATTCAAAAGGCACCTTCTCATACAAGGCAGCGAGCAGATGCTCCTGCTGAACTATGCTTCAGAGGTCCAGGAACATCATGGGGGAAAGCAGAAGACAAGTAGCGGGGAGTCCTTCCATATTGAACGTTGGTAGAAAAAGGTGAGTGTTTGGGAATCTCTTGGTGGTCGGGTGGTGGGTTCATACATGGGGTGAAGGAAGAGGGCTCCACCGGGACGAGCCTTGAAGTGCAGAGATCCACCTCTAAAACCACTTCTGCCCTGAACCATGAGGTGTGAGCCATTCCCGGGAGGACGTTCTGTACTGACGAGTGAGGTGTGAGCCATTCCCGGGAGGACGTTCTGTACTAACGAGTGAGGTGTGAGCTATTCCCGGGAGGACGATCTGTACTGACGAGTGAGGTGCGAGCCATTCCCGGGAGGACGATCTGTACTGACGAGTGAGGTGTGAATCATTCCCGGGAGGACGATCTGTACTGACAAGTGAGGTGTGAGCTATTCCCGGGAGGACGTTCTGTACTGACGAGTGAGGTGCGAGCTATTTCTGGGAGGACGATCCGTGCTGACGAGTGAGGTGTGAGCCATTCCCGGGAGGACGTTCTGTACTGACGAGACAGGTGCGAGCCATTCCCGGGAGGACGATCTGTACTGACAAGTGAGGTGTGAGCTATTCCCGGGAGGACGTTCTGTACTGACGAGTGAGGTGCGAGCTATTCCCGGGAGGACGATCTGTACTGATGAGTGAAGTGCGAGCCATTCCCAGGAGGACGTTCTATACTGACGAGTGAGGTGTGAGCTATTCCCGGGAGGACGATCTGTACTGATGAGTGAGGTGTGAGCCATTCCCGGGAGGACGTTCTGTACTGAGGAGTGAGGTGTGAGCCATTCCCGGGAGGACGTTCTGTACTGAGGAGTGAGGTGTGAGCTATTCCCGGGAGGACGATCTGTACTGACGAGTGAGGTGCGAGCCATTCCCGGGAGGACGATCTGTACTGACGAGTGAGGTGTGAATCATTCCCGGGAGGACGATCTGTACTAACAAGTGAGGTGTGAGCTATTCCCGGGAGGACGTTCTGTACTGACGAGTGAGGTGCGAGCTATTTCTGGGAGGACGATCCGTGCTGACGAGTGAGGTGTGAGCCATTCCCGGGAGGACGTTCTGTACTGACGAGTGAGGTGGGAGCCATTCCCGGGAGGACGATCTGTACTGACAAGTGAGGTGTGAGCTATTCCCGGGAGGACGTTCTGTACTGACGAGTGAGGTGCGAGCTATTCCCGGGAGGACGATCTGTACTGATGAGTGAAGTGCGAGCCATTCCCAGGAGGACGTTCTATACTGACGAGTGAGGTGTGAGCTATTCCCGGGAGGACGATCTGTACTGATGAGTGAGGTGTGAGCCATTCCCGGGAGGACGTTCTGTACTGAGGAGTGAGGTGTGAGCCATTCCCAGGAGGACGTTCTGTACTGACGAGTGAGGTGTGAGCTATTCCCAGGAGGACGTTCTGTACTGACGAGTGAGGTGCGAGCTATTCCCGGGAGGATGATCTGTACTGGCGAGTGAGGTGCAAGCCATTCCCGGGAGGACGTTCTGTTCTGATGAGTGAGGTGTGAGCTATTCCCGGGCGGACGATCTGTACTGACGAGGGAGGTGTGACCCGGTGATCTCAGGTTTTTTGATGGGTAAGGTGTGAGCCATTCCCAGGATGACAATGTGGGCTGACAAGTGATGTGCAAGCTGGTGATCTCAGGTGTCCTGATGGGTGAGGTGTGAGCCATTCCCAGGAGGAAGATCTGTACTGACGAGTGAGGTGTGAGCCATTCCCAGGAAGACTTTCTGTACTGACGAGTGAGGTGTGAGCCATTCCTGGGAGGACGTTCCTTACTGATGAGTGAGGTGTGAGTTATTCCCGGGAGGACGATCTGTACTGACGAGTGAGGTGTGAGCCATTACCGGGAGGACGTTCTGTACTGACGAGTGAGGTGTGAGCCATTCCCGGGAGGACGTTCTGTACTGACGAGTGAGGTGTGAGCTATTCCCGGGAGGACGATCTGTACTGACGAGTGAGGTGCGAGCCATTCCCGGGAGGACGATCTGTACTGACGAGTGAGGTGTGAATCATTCCCGGGAGGACGATCTGTACTGACAAGTGAGGTGTGAGCTATTCCCGGGAGGACGTTCTGTACTGACGAGTGATGTGCGAGCTATTTCTGGGAAGACGATCCGTGCTGACGAGTGAGGTGTGAGCCAATTCCGGGAGGACGTTCTGTACTGACGAGTGAGGTGCGAGCCATTCCCGGGAGGACGATCTGTACTGACAAGTGAGGTGTGAGCTATTACCGGGTGGACGTTCTGTACTGACGAGTGAGGTGCGAGCTATTCCCTGGAGGACGTTCTATACTGACGAGTGAGGTGTGAGCTATTCCCGGGAGGACGATCTGTACTGATGAGTGAGGTGTGAGCCATTCCCGGGAGGACGTTCTGTACTGAGGAGTGAGGTGTGAGCCATTCCCGGGAGGACGTTCTGTACTGACGAGTGAGGTGCGAGCTATTCCCGGGAGGATGATCTGTACTGACGAGTGAGGTGCAAGCCATTCTTGTGAGGACGTTCTGTTCTGATGAGTGAGGTGTGAGCTATTCCCGGGCGGACGATCTGTACTGACGAGGGAGGTGTGACCCGGTGATCTCAGGTTTCTTGATGGGTAAGGTGTGAGCCATTCCAAGGATGACAATGTGGGCTGACAAGTGATGTGCAAGCTGGTGATCTCAGGTGTCCTGATGGGTGAGGTGTGAGCCATTCACAGGAGGACAATCTGTACTGACGAGTGAAGTGAGAGCAAGTGATCTAAAATATTCTGTTGGGTGATTTAATTACTTGGAAAGGTAGCCCAGGGCTGTGCCATTCAGTGATTTGTGTAGCAGGCACAAGACATTGAAGTCAATGCTTTAATAGGCAACCAGTATAGAGTTCTCCGTGCTGGGGTGATGTGGATCCCAGGGTTTCACACCAATGATGAGGTAGGCAGCATCAATTTGTAAGTCCCTGAGTAGGCCCTTGCTGTTATGGAGGCCATAGATTGGTCTGTAATTGACCTCGACTTTGGGATTGGTGCTTGAGACGTGGCGTGGTAGTGGCATGTTTTTTTTTTTGTTTGTTTTTTTTTTAAACCGTTTATTGCAATCTCAATAATATACAAGTATGGGCCTACAACCTTCCGGCCGGCCGCTAGAATGACAGGAGCATATGACATACGTTCAAAAACACTTGGCGATGCAGAAAAGCAAAATCAGGAGGTATCAACGTCGTGGGCCACATCACTCTAACCCCACAATACGGTTTCATTTTATACAAACAACACGAAAACCACACCCGCAAGGCAACCCGCAATCGAAAGTAACAGCACGTGCTCCCCGAATGGGGGACCCCAGCCATCCACAGGAGTCTAAAGAGGGGAAGGGGAACAGATCGAGGACTGGGGGAACTCCGTGCTCGGGGCTAGGGAAAGGAGTCAACTAAGGGGACGGGGCTGGTGAGGCCGCAGGCAGCAGTGGCGGCGCGCAGATACCCCCGCGGTAGGCGTTCCAGGGGCCCCATACTTTCACCCATGCCCCAGGCTTACCCCTCGCCACATACACCACCTTTTCTCGGAACATGCACCAATCCATGTGTTCTTTCCAGGCCGACACCGCCGGGGGCCTCTGGGATCCCCACAGTTGAGCAATGTCACGCTTAGCTATCATATATCCCAGAGTCACCCATCGCGTCTGCGGAACCGAGTAGTCAGTTGGTTCCCACACATTCAGCAGGCATCTCCTCGCTTCAGGCAGCAGCGCGACATGCGTAACCACTCGCAGGACCTCATGCACACCACGCCAGAATCGCTCCACCTTCGGGCATTCCCACAAAATATGCAAAAAAGTCGCCAAAGCACCACACCCACGCTTACACAACCCATCCACAGCATAGCCCATACGCAGAAGCCTTGGCCCCGTCATGTAAACCCGGTGGAGTATCTTAAGCTGGACGAAGCGAAGGCGAGCCGATATGGCCACCTCCTTCGGAGAGGCCACCGCGGAAATCCAGTCTTCGTCGTCCAACTCCAGCCCGTCGGCAACCCAAGCCTCGCGGAGGCCAGTCAGCAAGCCCGAGCGGTCATTAATCAATTTTTTGTAAATAAGGGAGATTGTGCTGTCCGGAACATGGCCATCCAGCACGCTATCCTCCAGGGGGGAAGACTCCGGGATGGAGGCGACGTCTGGGAAGACGGAGCCCAGTGCGTGACGGACCTGCAAGTACCGAAAGTATTCACTGCCCTGCAGCTGAAACTCCGTCTGCAGCGTCTCGAATGTTTTGAATCCCCCCCTCGTCCAGAGGTCCCCCACTGTACTGATGCCGATCGTGTCCCACTTCTCGAAGCCCTTCGAGGTCCACAGGGAGCCCAATCTCTCAGACGCGTACAACGGTGATGCCCGGGTCAAACGGTCCTTCCATCCCATAGCTGCGGTAGCCGCGTACCATACTCGCACCATGACACGCGTAGGTCCCGTCAGGCGGGGGCCGGGCGCGCCAGAGTAGAGCGCTCGATTATAGTCGCCACCAGGCAGGAGCATCTTGTCCATTTCAAATGCCGGGTTTAAGGCGGGCCCGTAAAGGCCATGATTAATTGCAGCTAGCTGGGAGGCCCAGTAATACCGTTTAATATCCGGGAGGGCAATCCCCCCGTCGTACCATGGGAGCGTCAACTTCGCCAGGGCAATACGCGGCCTCCCGTCCCAGAACAGGCGGCGCTGTAGACTCTCCACCTCACGGAAGTAGCGCGCCGGGACTAAATCCATAGTATTCTGGAGAGCGTACAGGAAGCGTGGCAACTACATCATCTTAAACAATGCCGCCCGGCCGAGCGGCGAAAGCGGCAGGCGCCGCCAGCGCGCGACGTCCTCCTTCAAGCGCTGGAGGGGGGGAAGCAAATTCCGCTCGTAGCGGGCCTCCGGGTCCAGAGTAATATAAACCCCCAGGTACCGAAACCCCTGGGAGGCAATCTGGATCGGACAGCCCCACGGGAGGACGGGAGCCTCCCCGGAAAGCACATACACACATGATTTAGCCCAGTTGATGACAAGGCCTGAGTTGCGGCCGAATGAGCGCAAAACATCAACCAGGACAATCAGTGATTTACGCGGGGAGGCTAGGTACAAAAGGATATCGTCAGCGTATAGGGACACGCGGTCCTCATACTCGGGGGTCCAACGGAGACCACGGATGGAAGGGTGCCACCGCAGCCACTCCGCCAGGGGTTCCAAGGCCAGCGCGAACAGGAGCGGCGACAAGGGACAGCCCTGTCGCGTGCCCCGTCCCAGCTCGAATGGGACCGATACTCTTCCATTCACCACCACCTGCGCCAATGGGCCCGAATACAACAATTTGACCCAGCTGATGAACCCTGGGCCAAATCCAAACTTCGCCAGCATAGCCCGGATGTATGGCCACTCGAGCGTGTCAAACGCCATGGTGGCGTCTAGGGACGCCAATATGGCCGGCTCCCGCACAAACGGAACACGCGCGAGCACCCCGTGCAAGCGCCGCAGATTAAGGGCCGTGTTGCGATGGGGAATAAAGCCGGACTGGTCTTGGTGGACCAGATCGCCCACCACGCCGACCAGCCGGTTGGCTAGCACCTTGGCGAGGATTTTGGGCTCCGCATTCAAGAGCGAGATAGGCCGATAGGATGTAACCCGGTCTCGAGGTCTCCCTTCCTTGTGGATCACCACGATTGTAGCCAGACGTTGGTCCGGCGGGAGGGAGCCCAGCGAGTGGGCCGCCAGGAACATCGCACGGAGGTGGGGTGCCAGTACATCCGGTCGCAGCTTATACAACTCGATAGGGATGCCGTTCGGGCCCATGGCCTTGCCGGATGCGACCGAGCGTATGGCGAGGGCAATTTCGTCGGAGGTAGGAGCGGCATCTAACGACACCCTGTCCTCCACCGAAAGGGAAGGCAGCGCGATATCCCTAAGCAGGGCATGGGAATCCTCCTCCGAGCAGGGAGAAACCGGGGAATACACCTCGCGGAAATAATCCGCGAAACAAGAGACAATTTCTTCTGGCTCGGTGACACGCACACCATCCATCCTCTCAATCAGCGGGACCACACGACTCGCTCTCTCCTTTTTATCCAAACATGCAAGCAGTTTACCAGCCTTATCACCCACATCATACAGTCGCCCCTGTTGCTCTCTATAGAGGCCCCTGGCCGCCTCCGTGACGAGGGCCCTGTAGGCCGCCTGCTTAAGGTGTAGGACATGTAATGCAGCATCCGTCACCCCACCCTCTAGATCACCCTCCAATTCAGCGATTTCGGCCTCCACCCGGGTCACCTCCTCCTGCTCGCGCCTCCGGGCATGGGAGATAAAGGAGAGGGCCTCCCCTCTAAGAACTGTCTTGAAGGCTTCCCACAGGGAGATAGCCGAAGGGACGGACCCCACATTCTCATCGAAATACCGCTGCAAGGATTTAATCAAATCAGCGCGAATGGTGGGGTCGCGCAGGTACCAGGCGTTGATTGGAGCTACCCTGCCCTCCCCCCTCGGGAAGACATCAACGTGCAACAGGAGCGGGGAGTGATCTGAAATACCCCGCGCCAAATGGCGCACCTCTCCTACCCTCATAACATAGGCCGCAGGGACAAGGACATAATCAAGCCGTGAGAGGCTACCATGGGCACCCGAGTGGAAAGTGTACTGCAGCTGCGTGGGATGTTTTAAGCGCCAGCAGTCCACCAATCCCAGTGTATCTAAGAAGCCGGACAGCCACGCCTGCGCCCGGGGGAGGTCCCTAGGGGGGTGACGATCCACGGTCCCAGAAACCACCGCATTGAAGTCCCCCCCAACCACCAGAAGCCCCCCCGGAAGGTCAAGGAGGAGGCGCCCTAGGTCTGCAAAAGTCGTAGATTGTAACCCCGGTGGGACGTACACTGATACAAAGACAACTACTTTACCCTCCATTCTCCCCACTAAGACAGTGTAGCGTCCCCTCTCATCATGGCGCACCTCGTCTATTTCCAACGGGAGCGAGTTCTTCACCATGATGCCCACCCCCCGTGAGCCCGATGTGAAGCCCGAGTGGGCCACCAAGCGATAGCCACGCCGATTCATGGCACAAAAGGAATTACCAATGAGGTGTGTCTCCTGCAGAAAGACCACATCTGGCGAAAGTCGTTTCAAATACTGCAGGACCACACCTCGCTTAATCCTATCCCCCAGTCCGTTAACGTTCCAGGACAATAAAGTCAGGTCCCTACCCCCCATCACATATAGAAGCCATCATTCGTCCCCCCGAGAGCACCTTAAAAACACCAATACAATAAAGGGTTTGCCTTGCGGTAAAAACGAACAACACCCCACCCCAACCCACCCATCCCAACAGAACTCCCCCCTCCCTGCACCCCTGCATGAGCCCAAACAGCCCCCCCAAAGTGCAGTGTGCCTGTCGCCCCATGAATGATTAAACTAACTAGTCCCCCAGAGGAGGAGGGAGAGCCCCCAAGAGACCCCGTACCACCTCCACAGGAGGGGGACTTAACGAACAGTCAAAAGTGACGACAATACTGTCCAGAGCGAGGCCTACTATTAGTCCCTCAGTCCTGATCCGGCGAGCCCTCCCCTCCAACCGCGCCCTCCCCACCCCCCCGGCCCCGATACCCGGGCAAGGAGACCAACCAGTCCCCGGCCGCCTCGGGACGATCAAAAAAGTGCGTGCGGCCGTCCACCTCCACCCGCAACTTAGCTGGAAAAAGCATTGCATACTTGAGGTTCAGGTCCCGCAGACGACGTTTGACTCCGCGAAAGCTCAGTCTCTGCTTCTGGACCGCTGGGGTGAAATCAGGATAGAAGTTTACGTCCATATTGTCAAGTCTGACTGTTGGACCTGGCCTCGTGGCGTGGTCCTTAACCCCCTGGATTGTGGCCGTTCCCCGCCCCGGCCGTCACGGGCCACCCGTCTGGACTGCACCAAGGCCCTTCACCCGGAGCTGCACGTGGTCGCATACTCCTCGTGGCTCCGCCATCTTGTTGGCATCCACGTCACACCGTGCCCCAGCCGGCGCGACCCCGCTCAACCCAGCCTCGACCCCAGCGAAGCCCCGACATCGAGGCACCACGAACTGGCCAGGGGGTGCCGCAGGAACCATTCATCGCCCCGGCGGAGGACAGTATCGATGGGACCCCCAACTGTCCTCCCCTCTCGAGGTGTGATCACCCTGCAAACTCCCATGGGCCTGGCGCCTCTCCTGCTGGGCGTCTGGCCCCTCCACCCGGCCACTCCGCCCCCTCGGGCGCATAGGTCCGGACATCAAAGGGCTCCAGACCTATATCTGGGGCGACCCCACCACAGCTCGGCAGTTGTATCCCGGAGTCGAGAGCCCTGCTGATTGAATCGCGGCTGACCCTACGGAGAAGAACTCTTGTCGGAACCATCACGAGCCCTGCTGACTGCGTCGCGGCTCCTTCTTGTGAACCCTTTCTGAACCACCTGGAACATCGGAGCCCTGCGGACGCTGTCGCGGCCCAACCTCGCTGAAACCTTCCTCGGAGCCCTGCTGACGACGTCGCGGCTCGAGCTGAGCAGAAACCATCTTGAGAGCCCTGCTGATTGAATCGCGGCTCTCCACGAACTGTACGCCAGAGCCCTGCTGACGCCGTCGCGGCTCGACCCCTCCGAGATCGGAGGTCCTCCAGCTTGAGGATAAGAACTGGGCCCCAGGTACCCTCGTACCGCACTCCTACCAAAGACTGACCCGCTACCCCTACCCTTCCAAAGAGACATTGAGACTTTTGGTGGATCCCTCGATCCCTTCGTGTAAATATTGAACTCGTAACCTTTTTATTGATGATAAAGAATTGCTTGTCTTGAGACAACCTCCTTGAGTCCGGTGTGGTGGTGTTACTGTGCTAGTACGGGATAGGAGAAGGATCTCTCAGGAGACTTCTCGGCAGCGCTCGGCTACATTCGTGCAGTGAGAGGGCCCCCCCCTTGGTGGTCTCACCGACTCCTCGGGGTCCGCCTTCCAACATTTGGTGGCCAGCGACGGGATCCGAGCCGAACGCAGTACGTACCAGCCAGTACCCACTAGCTACCCATCCAAACGAATAGCATCATGAGCAGCCAGGAAAACAACGCGACAATGGAGTTCCAGCCCGAACGGCTGGAAGAATATACGCACAAAGAATTAAAACAGTTCTGCAGAGACAAAGGCATTGCAACCACCAGCCTCGGTACCAAGGAAGAGATGCAGAAAGCTCTGAGGGCATGGTTGGAGGCTGGGGCAGGCCCCTCCCAGGAAGAAGGGCCCTTGCCCCTGACGGAGACCACAGCAACCGCACTGACCCCGGCAACCGGAGGAAGAAAGAGCCTAGAAACCGGCCTCTCCGAGGAAGAAATACGAGAGCGGGAAAAGGTCCGGAGCCACGAGCTAGAGCTCGCCCGACTGCGACTGGACGGCGAACTCCAGCTGGCAGAAAAGAAACTGGCCCTCGAGCAGCTACGCCTTCAAGAAGAAATAGAAGAGAAGAGACGACACCGGGAGTTGGAGGAAAAGAAACTAACTCTTGAGCACGAGCGCAGTCTCAAGGAGCTCGAGATCAAGGCCAAGAACGGAGGGACCAACACCCCCAGTACTAGAGACACTCTACCGCCCCCCGAGGCCAAGGTGCATATCCCGAAGGAGGTCGTCAAGGAGTATTACAAGAATGACGATATCCAACAATGGTTCAAGGCCTACGAGGTGGCCATGACCTCCCATCGAGTGCCCCGAAAAGACTGGGGCGCAGGCCTGTGGGGGCGATTCCTGAGTGAAGGGCGGGACACGCTACTCCAGCTACCGGAGGAGGTGATGACCTCCTACGATCACATGAAGGAGGCCCTGCTCACCCGCTACGGGCTAACAGCGGAGATGTACCGCCAGCGGTTCCGAGACTGCAAGAAAATCCCGGGTACCACATGGGTGGAATATGTGGACTTTTTCAGTCGGGCCCTAGAAGGGTGGATCAAAGGCAGCAAAGTAACCACCTACGGGCAACTGGTCGACCTCATCGTCTGGGAACATCTTTCCAACAATTGCTTCGTGGAACTGAGACAGCACCTCCTCGACAGCAAAATGACCGACCCGCGAAAACTTGCCGTCGAGGCCGATCGATGGGTCAACTCCCGGGTCCCCCGGAGCTCAATGGGGGAGTACCAGAGGAACCCCAACGGACCCCCACGCCAGCGCGGTGGGGGGGGAGGGCCGAACAGGAACCGAGACCCTCCCGCTGGGGCCCCCAGGAGCCCCCCTCGAGGGCCACCGCAGCCACATCTCTCCCCGAGCCTAGCGCGAAGGGTGGGCCCGGCCCGACCCGGACCACGGCCACCAGTGACCTGCTATGGCTGCCAACAAACCAGACACTTTGCCAGCGACCCGGCCTGCCCCCTGAACCGAAGAAACGGGGCCGGCGGGCCCCCGCCCCGGCAGCTGACAGCCGCCGCCTTGGGGGGAGAGGAGGAAGAAGAGGCCCTCGACCGAGAAAACACTGAGTGGGAGCCGGCAGCCATGTCCCTGGTCTGCCTGGGTAGCCGAGAGATGGTACCCTGCACCCCCATCCCAACCAACACCCAGAAGTACCGGCAGCAGGTCACGGTCAACGGACAACGGGCCGAAGCCCTTCGCGACACCAGCGCCAGTATCACCGCTGTCCGCTGCCACCTGGTGACCCCTGAACAGATTCTACCGAATGTGCTGTGCCCTGTGCGGACGGCCGACAACAGTGAAAGCCTATGCCAGATGGCCCTGGTCCCCTTCGAGTGGGGAGGGGTGACGGGCCTGCTGAAGGTGACAGTGCGCGACGACGCCCCGGTCGACTGCCTCCTGGGGAACGACTTGGAGAGTTCCCCCTGGGCTCAAGTAGAACGACGAGAGCACCTCCGAATGTTGGGACTGGCTGATTGGGCCTGCGCCATCACCCGGTCCATGACCGCCCAGGCCCCCCGCTCATCCTCGACCTCCGGGACTGCCCGACCCGAGGGGCTCACACCCCCTCCCGCCAGCAGCAAGGAGGAGGCGGACACCGACCCCGGGCCCAGCGAATCCTCCCCCGAAGAGATGGCTTCTCCGAACGCCCTACCAGAACTGACGCAATGGCAACATGAAGGGGGCCCCACCCGAGAGCAGTTCCAGCAAGAGCAACAGTCCTGTCCCTCTCTCGAAGGGGTCCGACAGCAGGCGACCGCACAAGCCAACGGTGACCAGACCGGCACCCACTGGATCTACTGGGCCGAGGGCCTGTTGTACAGTGAACAGAAAGTGGCAGAACTCGGGGCCGGCCGCGTGTTGGTGGTCCCCCTCCGCTTCCGGGAGTTCCTTCTCAACCTGGCCCATGATGTGCCCCTCGCCGGACACTTGGGGCAAGACAAAACGTACAGTCGTCTGGTGACCCACTTCTACTGGCCCGGATGCGGAGAGATGTGGACAACCACTGCCGGTCCTGCCAGACCTGCCAAGCCAGCGGAAAGACGGGGGGTCGGGTCAAGGCCCCCCTCCAGCCCTTTCCCGCCGTCAGCACCCAGTTTGAACGAGTCGGAATCGACATTGTGGGACCCCTGGACCCCCAAACCGCCCTGGGCCACCGCTTCATCCTGGTCCTCGTGGACCACGCCACCAGGTACCCGGAGGCGGTCCCGCTCAGAACTATAACGGCCCCTGTGGTAGGCCGGGCCTTGATGGGGATCTTCTCCCGAGTGGGATTTCCCAGCGAAGTGGTGAGCGACCGTGGCACGAACTTTATCTCCAGGTACATGCGGTCCCTGTGGCAACAATGCGGGGTCACATACAAGTTCACGACCCCCTATCACCCTCAGGGGAACGGACTGGTTGAGCGGTTCAACCGAACATTGAAAGGGATGATCCAGGGCCTGGAAGAACCCCTCAGGCGGAAATGGGATGTCCTGCTGCCCTGCCTCCTGTTTGCCTATCGGGAGGTCCCGCAGAAGTCCCTGGGGTTCAGCCCGTTTGAACTATTGTATGGACACCCGGTCCGCGGACCACTCAGCCTGGTCAAGGAGGGCTGGGAGATGAAGCCCCGAGGCGCCCCTCCTGACGTCTACCGATACCTCCTGACCCTCCGAAACCAGACCCGCAAGTTCCGAGCCATAGCCGAAACCAACCTCGAGGCCAGCCAGGAGGACATGAAGCGGTGGTACGATCGCAACACTTCTATGGTAGAATTCGAGCCAGGTCAGAAAGTATGGGTCATGGCCCCGGTCGAACCCGGCGCCCTCCAGGACAAATGGACCGGGCCCTTCAAGGTGGTGGAGAAGAAAAGTCCCGTCACCTACCTGGTCGATCTGGAGTCTCCCCGGAACCCCCTCCGGGTCCTACATGCGAACAGGCTAAAACCCCACTTCGCCCGGACCGAACTGAGCCTGCTGCTGGCGACCGACGAGGGGGGCGAGGACGACTCCGAGCCCTTGCCCGACCTCTTGCAATCCGACATTCACGATGGATCGATCGAAGGGGTCCAACTCGCCTCGTCCCTGACCCCGGAGCAGCGCAACGACTGCCAGCGATTACTGCGGGACTACGCAGCCCTCTTCTCTCTCACCCCGGGGGTGACCCACTGGTGCGTCCACGACGTCGACACCGGGGAGAACCCCCCCATACGACACAGAGCCTACCGGGTGCCTGACCGAGTGCGGGCCTGCATCCAGGCCGAAGTAGCAAAGATGCTGGCCCTGGGGGTCATCGAGCCTTCCGACAGCCCGTGGGCCAGCCCTGTCGTCCTGGTGCCCAAGGCCGCAGCTCCCGGTCACCCCCCGGAGTTGCGATTCTGCGTGGACTACCGAGCCCTGAATGTAGTAACCAAGACGGACGCACACCCGATACCCCGGGCCGACGAACTGATCGACCGCCTAGGGGCCGCTCGCTACTTGAGCACGCTGGACCTCACCGCCGGGTACTGGCAAATCCAGCTCACCCCCGGCGCCCAAGAAAGATCCGCCTTTTCGACTCCGGATGGGCATTACCACTTTCGGGTGATGCCCTTCGGAATGAAGAACGCCCCGGCCACCTTCCAAAGACTGGTGAACAAGGTTTTGGCCGGGCTTGAGGCCTTCAGCGCGGCCTACTTAGATGACATTGCCGTGTACAGCAACCACTGGGCCGAGCACCTCCTCCACCTGGAGGCCGTCCTGGCCGCCCTCCAGCGGGCCGGGCTCACAATCAAGGCCAGCAAATGCCAAATCGGCCACGGATCCGTGACCTACCTGGGCCATCAAGTGGGGAGCGGGCAGGTGGCCCCCCTCCAAGCGAAGATAGATGCCATCCAGACCTGGGAACCCCCCACTACCCAGACCGCTGTCCGAGCCTTCCTGGGCCTCACCGGATACTACCGGCGGTTTATCCGGGACTATGGGAGCATTGTTGGCCCCCTCACAGAGTTAACGTCCAAAAAACAGCCCAAGAAGGTACACTGGACACCCCGCTGCCAAACAGCCTTCGACACCCTCAAAACGGCCATGTGTACTGCTCCGGTGCTGCAAGCCCCGGACTACCAGAAGGAGTTCGTGGTACAGACGGACGCCTCCGAGTATGGGATCGGGGCCATCCTCTCCCAAACTGACGAAAGGGGGCTCGACAGACCAGTGGCCTTCATCAGCCGGCGACTACTGCCCCGGGAGCAACGCTGGAGCACTATTGAGCGCGAGGCCTTCGCTGTGGTGTGGGCCCTCAAGAAGCTCCGGCCCTACCTCTTTGGCGCCCACTTCCGGGTCCAGACCGACCACCGGCCCTTGCAATGGTTAATGCGAATACGGGGCGAGAACCCCAAGCTGCTGCGATGGTCCATCTCGCTACAAGGGATGGACTTTGACGTCGAACACCGGCCCGGCAATGACCACGCCAACGCCGACGGCCTGTCCCGCTTCTTCCGCCTTGCCGAGGAGAATCCCCAAGGAGATGGGTGACTCTCCATGCCTTCGGCTGGGGGGGACGCCTGTTGGACCTGGCCTCGTGGCGTGGTCCTTAACCCCCTGGATTGTGGCCGTTCCCCGCCCCGGCCGTCACGGGCCACCCGTCTGGACTGCACCAAGGCCCTTCACCCGGAGCTGCACGTGGTCGCATACTCCTCGTGGCTCCGCCATCTTGTTGGCATCCACGTCACACCGTGCCCCAGCCGGCGCGACCCCGCTCAACCCAGCCTCGACCCCAGCGAAGCCCCGACATCGAGGCACCACGAACTGGCCAGGGGGTGCCGCAGGAACCATTCATCGCCCTGGCGGAGGACAGTATCGATGGGACCCCCAACTGTCCTCCCCTCTCGAGGTGTGATCACCCTGCAAACTCCCATGGGCCTGGCGCCTCTCCTGCTGGGCGTCTGGCCCCTCCACCCGGCCACTCCGCCCCCTCGGGCGCATAGGTCCGGACATCAAAGGGCTCCAGACCTATATCTGGGGCGACCCCACCACAGCTCGGCAGTTGTATCCCGGAGTCGAGAGCCCTGCTGATTGAATCGCGGCTGACCCTACGGAGAAGAACTCTTGTCGGAACCATCACGAGCCCTGCTGACTGCGTCGCGGCTCCTTCTTGTGAACCCTTTCTGAACCACCTGGAACATCGGAGCCCTGCGGACGCTGTCGCGGCCCAACCTCGCTGAAACCTTCCTCGGAGCCCTGCTGACGACGTCGCGGCTCGAGCTGAGCAGAAACCATCTTGAGAGCCCTGCTGATTGAATCGCGGCTCTCCACGAACTGTACCCCAGAGCCCTGCTGACGCCGTCGCGGCTCGACCCCTCCGAGATCGGAGGTCCTCCAGCTTGAGGATAAGAACTGGGCCCCAGGTACCCTCGTACCGCACTCCTACCAAAGACTGACCCGCTACCCCTACCCTTCCAAAGAGACATTGAGACTTTTGGTGGATCCCTCGATCCCTTCGTGTAAATATTGAACTCGTAACCTTTTTATTGATGATAAAGAATTGCTTGTCTTGAGACAACCTCCTTGAGTCCGGTGTGGTGGTGTTACTGTGCTAGTACGGGATAGGAGAAGGATCTCTCAGGAGACTTCTCGGCAGCGCTCGGCTACATTCGTGCAGTGAGAGGGCCCCCCCTTGGTGGTCTCACCGACTCCTCGGGGTCCGCCTTCCAACACTGACCGGTCCTTGTTGCCTAGAAGTCTGCAGGATAGCGTCTCTGTCCCGAAAGTTGAAAATCCGGGCAATGAGAGGCCTCGGAGGGGCTCCGGCCTTAGGTCTTCCTCCGGGAACCCTGTGGGCACGTTCCACCGCAAAGAATTTACTCAGCCCCCGGGGCTGGAGATGGGTGAGAATCAGGTCTTCCACAAACAGGTCCGCCGCCGCCTCCTCACGTCCCTCCGGCACCCCGACAATGCGGACATTGTTCCTCCGGGCCCGACCCTCGGAGTCCTCCAATCGACGATCCATCAGGGCGCTCGCCTGGCCAAGCCGGCGCACCTCCTTTTGGAGGGCCGCCACGTCCGCTGTGAGGCCCGAGGTGGTGTGGGCCAAAGAATCGACCCGGTCATTGGTCTTGGATAAATCGGCCCTCACCAGGCCAACATCCACGTGGATCGAGTCAATCTTTTGCGCCAGTGTGTCAAAGCGCTGGTCCACCGAGGCCTTCATCTCGGCGATAGCGCCCATGACATCTCGCAGGGTCAGATCCGCGGGCAGAGCAGGAGCATCAGTCGGGCCCTCAGGGGACCTACGCGGCACCTCGGGAGATCCCTTCTGGAGGGTGTAGCGGTCCATGCTGTTGGACTGATGGGCTGCGCCACGGCGGGTCGATTTCACCTTTGCCCGGTCGCCATCTTGCTTTGTGGACATGGTTTCAGTCCCCAAATCGTGCCAATCACCTCGAAAAGGCCGACAAACCAGTTCACGGGCTCCGGGGGGGGGCAACCACAGGTCCGCAGGACGGATCACAGCCGGCGGGCCAGCAGGGCACCCCAACGAGGCCACACCACCGCACACCGCCCCGCAACCCAACCTCGCCTACGCAGCAAGGAGGGTGCAAAAGCGAAAGTGAAAGTGCTGGGTACGCGAGTCGCCCAGCCCTGCCCGCCGCTGTTGATCACTTTGTCTCCGGATCGCCCCACAACTCCAATCCGGGGGGCCGGCGTGGAGAAGGCCGCAAACCTCAATCGGTGCTCCCGCCGGTGTCCGAGGTCCAATTTGGAAGCGGAAAACGGGTGACACCTCAGCTCGGGCTCACCAACACAGTCCCCTCATCTAGGACAGGATATTTTCAGGATTTATGTAGGAGGTCACGGAGGTCCTCGGGAGCCTCGCACCTACGCGGCCATCTTGGTTGCGCGCTAGCGGTAGTGGCATGGTTAAGTCTGTTGCCAGCACTCTTTGCGGGAGGGAAGCGTTGATGAGTTGGTTGGTGTTTGTCACTAAAGTGGATTGCCCAATTTTCAAGCTAACATAAAGAGCTTAAAGGATGTAAGCGGGATACCATTCAAAAGGCACCTTCTCATACAAGGCAGCGAGCAGATGCTCCTGCTGAACTATGCTTCAGAGGTCTAGGAACATCATGGGAGAAAGCAGAAGACAAGTAGCGGGGAGTCATTCCGTATTGAACGTTGGTAGAAAAAGGTGAGTGTTTGGGAATCTCTTGGTGGTCGGGTGGTGGGTTCATGCATGGGGTGAAGGAAGAGGGCTGCACCGGGACGAGCCTTGAAGTGCAGAGATCCACCTCTAAAACCACTTCTGCCCTGAACCATGAGGTGCGAGCCATTCCCGGGAGGACGTTCTGTACTGACGAGTGAGGTGTGAGCCATACCTGGGAGGACGTTCTGTACTGACGAGTGAGGTGCGAGCCATTCCCGGGAGGACGATCCGTGCTGATGAGTGAGGTGTGAGCCATACCAGGGAGGATGATCTTTACTGACGAGTGAGGTGCGAGCCATTCCCGGGAAGACTTTCTGTACTGACGAGTGAGGTGTGAGCCATTCCTGGGAGAACGTTCCTTACTGACGAGTGAGGTGTGAGCCATTCCCGGGAGGACGATCCGTGCTGACGAGTGAGGTGTGAGCCATTCCCGGGAGGACGTTCTGTACTGACGAGTGAGGTGTGAGCCATTCCCGGGAGGACGATCTGTACTGACGAGTGAGGTGTGAGCCATTCCCGGGACGACGATCTGTACTGACGAGTGAGGTGTGAGCCATTCCCAGGAAGACTTTCTGTACTGACGAGTGAGGTGTGAGCCATTCCTGGGAGAACGTTCCTTACTGACGAGTGAGGTGTGAGCCATTCCCGGGAGGACGATCTGTACTGACGAGTGAGGTGTGAGCCATTCCCGGGAGGACGTTCTGTACTGACGAGTGAGGTGTGAGCCATTCCCAGGAAGACTTTCTGTACTGACGAGTGAGGTGTGAGCCATTCCTGGGAGAACGTTCCTTACTGACGAGTGAGGTGTGAGCCATTCCCGGGAGGACGATCTGTACTGACGAGTGAGGTGTGAGCCATTCCCGGGAGGACGTTCTGTACTGACGAGTGAGGTGTGAGCCATTCCCGGGAGGACGTTCTGTACTGACGAGTGAGGTGTGAGCTATTCCCGGGAGGACGATCTGTACTGACGAGTGAGGTGCGAGCCATTCCCGGGAGGATGATCTGTACTGACGAGTGAGGTGTGAGCCATTCCCGGGAAGACGATCTGTACTGACAAGTGAGGTGTGAGCTATTCCCGGGAGGACGTTCTGTACTGACGAGTGAGGTGCGAGCTATTCCTGGGAGGACGATCTGTACTGATGAGTGAAGTGCGAGCCATTCCCAGGAGGACATTCTATACTGACAAATTAGGTGTGAGCCATTCCCGGGAGGACGTTCTGTACTGACGAGTGAGGTGTGAGCCATTCCCGGGAGGACGTTCTGTACTGACGAGTGAGGTGTGAGCTATTCCCGGGAGGACGATCTGTACTGACGAGTGAGGTGTGAGCCATTCCCGGGAGGACGTTCTGTACTGACGAGTGAGGTGTGAGCCATTCCCGGGAGGACGTTCTGTACTGACGAGTGAGGTGTGAGCTATTCCCAGGAGGACGTTCTCTACTGACAAGTGAGGTGCGAGCTATTCCCGGGAGGATGATCTGTACTGACGAGTGAGGTGCAAGCCATTCCCGGGAGGACGTTCTGTACTGACGAGTGAGGTGTGAGCCATTCCCGGGAGGACGTTCTGTACTGACGAGTGAGGTGTGAGCTATTCCCAGGAGGACGTTCTCTACTGACGAGTGAGGTGCGAGCTATTCCCGGGAGGATGATCTGTACTGACGAGTGAGGTGCAAGCCATTCCCGGGAGGACGTTCCGTTCTGATGAGTGAGGTGTGAGCTATTCCCGGGCGGACGATCTGTACTGACGAGGGAGGTGTGAGCCGGTGAGCTCAGGTGTCCTGATGGGTGAGGTGTGAGCCATTCCCAGGAGGACAATCTGTACTGACGAGTGAAGTAAGAGCAAGTGATCTAAAATATTCTGTTGGGTGATTTAATTACTTGGAAAGGTGGCCCAGGGCTGTGCCATGCAGTGGTTTGTGTAGCAGGCACAAGACATTGAAGTCAATGCTTTAATAGGCAACCAGCATAGAGTTCTCCGTGCTGGGGTGATGTGGATCCCAGGGTTTCACACCAATGATGAGGTAGGCAGCATCAATTTGTAAGTCCCTGAGTAGGCCCTTGCTGTTATGGAGGCCATAGATTGGTCTGTAATTGACCTCGACTGTGGGATTGGTGCTTGAGACGTGGCGTGATGGTGGCATGGTTAAGTCTGTTCCCAGCACTCTTTGCGGGAGGGAAGCCCTGATGAGTTGGTTGGTGATTGTCACTAAAGTGCATTGCCCAATGTTCATGCACTTTGCATTGCTGGGGTCTGAAAGTGTAGCAACAGGTCTGAATTTATTGATGGTCTTGTTGCTTCAGGTAGTAGTGAAAATGAGTCGCAAGGAGAGCTTGACTGGTGGAGGCATGAAGGTATCCTCGTGAAGAAGGTGGAGGAGTGACATGAAGTCCTCGCCGGTTTGTTGAGAGGAATGGCCTGCAGGAAGCCAAGCAGAAGAAAAATGAGAGTTCGTGCTGCAGCTGGACCTGGTGCATATTCTAAACTCAACGGCGGGACTCACAAAGGTCATGTCAGTGGCTGTGATCATTTGTGGGTACGGCACAGCGGGGAGAGGTGACCAATGTTATGTTATATGCATTTTATATAGCGCAAAATCACCTTCAGGACTCTAAGCGCTTGTAGAGAAAAGTGACCAAGTCACTAACGGCAGATGGAAACATAAGCAGCGAACCAGAAATTACACTGTGGCTAGCACCTCTCTAAATAGGAGCGTTTTTAGTTGTTTCCTAAAAGTGAGGAGAACTGGTTCCTCGCGGAGGTACTCAGGTAAGTTATTCCAAATTTGTGGAAGCAGGACAGAAAATGCGCTACCCCCTTTGGATTTAGTAATATATTGGGGGAGAGGTAAACGGCAGGCCTCAGATGATCGCAGTGTCCGGCTGGGAACATATTTCTCTAGGCGTTCTTTTATATACACTGGTGCTTGGCCATAGATTGCCTTCCAATGGAAGCAGTGCTGGAACTGGAAACACAATACTGCAGGACCCATAAATTGAGGGTCAGGGTGTAGTAGGGAAAAGGAGGTGGAGTCACAAGGAGCAGTGCTTGAAATGAAGAGTCTGATTGTCAACTTATACATTTCTTTAAAATCACCTGCTGCAAAGGTATTGGTAACGAGGATATATGTGACAGTGAAGCTTTACTTAATTAGTCATTTTAAAAGACACCTGCAGCAGAGAGAATTGTGTGCCCAGCAATTTCGAGGGGGTTTTACTAGCCGTCAGATAACTCTGGTGGTTAATGCAGTTCCAGGAGAGTTCTGTGCTTTGCACAGTCACAGTTTTGCTCATATAGTGCCATAGAGGGTTCATGCGCCTGCTATAAAGCTCATTGTGTAACAAGCAGATCACAGATTTGTATTTTATGTAGGGAGATGAGTGGCGACTGCTTTTGACACACATCATTTTGCTGCTTCCAGTTCGTAAGTTGCAATCCTTCAAAGATAGCTCCGGGATCTATTTACCAGCTTCAAGGAGCTGCCTTCAAACTGTAAGTCAGGGGTTTAGGGCCAGATGTACGACGAGAATAAGCATGCGCAAATGGGTTTGCGACCTGTTTGCGCATGCTAATTCTGATAAGGCCCTGTACAAACGCTATTTTGTGAGTCGCAAATAATAGTGTTTTGCATCTTGCTATTTGGAAGGGGCGTTCCCTTCCTAACAGCAAGTCACAAGCCATGTACCAAAACACTTGCACATTACCACCCTCTGTCAGAGTGTGGTAATGCAGTCGCAAATGGGAAGGGGACCCCAGAGCACCCCTTTTCCTTTGTGACTGGCTCTGAAATATTTTTTAAGGCTAGACAGAGGTCCAAGGGACCACTCCCTGTCTTTAAAAATAAAAAGAAAACGTTTTTTTTTTTTTTTAAATGCATCCCGTTTACAGTGCAAGCACTCCTCTTACACAGGGAGGTGAACAAAGTTGAAAACCTGTCTTCATTTCATAGTTTCTCTAACGTATTTGTTAAGATAAGCTGTGTGTATTTGTGTCCTTCCATTAAATAGGTGTGAGGCTGCAGATAGCTCCCACCAAGGATGATACTTGAACAAAAGGAGTGCTGATGGCGTTTAAATCAGACCTTTGCTTTGGGTCCAGCTGGATGTTAAAATTAGAAAGCCCCTTCACCACCTGCAGGTTGCTGCCCTGAACAGGATGCAGACAAATGCAGACAACGTGCGGGAGCTGCTGAATTATGTCTTGGTGTCTGAAAATGACACAATGACAAATTCAGCATATTTCCCTGGGCCCAGAGCTGGGCCAGAAATAGCTGCTGGAACTGGGATCTGGTGTGATGTCCCTACTTTCCATCACTGAATGGGAGCCGGTCGTCCTGTATGACACCATGCAAGAGCCCGCAACCTGGAGGGAGGGAGCGGAAAAGGAGCCAAACTTCAAAATGAGTCCATTGCAGGTGGTTTTTAAGAGTTGGTCGAGATGGCGAGCAAGTGACTTCGGTACCATGAGCGTGGTGCATGGGCTGGGCGGGCCTACGGTTTCAAAGACACCGACAAATGTCTTGAGTACGCTACTCACGTCAGTCAGTCAATGCACTGGGGGGCTTATTTATGGGATTTTGGCATAGGGCTGTGCAGCAAGCCACCTTCCTGCGCTGCTCTTCGCTTAAGTGAATGGGCAGGAATGCACCGTTAAGCAATGCAGTGCATTCCTGTCCCTTCCCCCTGTGCTGGCGCCGTTTTGACAACCTAGCACTAACATAGGCGTCCTTCCACCATGGTGCAAGGGTACCTCCGTTGCATGCAGGATTGTGTTTTTTGCAGCAAGCGGCACCTTCCTGCATGCAAACAATCCTAAGAGGCTTTTTCTTCTTTCCATGAGTGCTGCAAAATGCAGCACACATAGAAAGAGGAAAAACGAGGAGAAATAAACATAATTCTCCTCATTACTCCTCACCTCTGGAGGCATAAGGATTTGGCGTTTCCCCAGGTTTTCATCACTTTGTAAATCTTGGACAGCATCAAATTCCATGTGTGCTGCGTGGAAAAACCCACTGCAACGCCCATGGAACGCCTCCTAGGCACAGAGTAAGATGACGCAGCGATTTGCACAAGATGCCTTTCCGTGGCTTCATAAATCTTTAGCCCTGCGTTACGCATATACCACTTTACGTGATGCAAAAGTGATGCAGGTCTCTCATAAGTAAGCCCCTGTATTTCCCACGGATGCAGGCAATGAGTGCTGTGGAGGCAAAGTGCTATGCTGTCGAGGGTTGCCGCAGTGTGATAGAGGCTTTCAATGTCCCCACACATCGCTGACAGGCGCAAGGGTGCCAGGGAGCAGTGACACGCCACTAGAAGAGCCAACGCACCATCAATGTGCAGGGGGTGTGCGAAGCAGACCTAAGGCCAGGATTCTGGGTACCACCCGGGACTCCACTGTCCTGAGGAGCAGCTGCATTCTACGCACCATGGTGAGGCATCACCCACTCGAGGCATGGTACGCCGTGATTACATCTCTATAGGCATTATACAAAATTGCATAATTATTTTTCCTAAAAGTACACAGAATGTCAGGAAAATTACGCAAATTGTGTGTAAATTATGAAAAATTAACTTTGGGGAATCTTGAGTGAAAATTGAACCTACGGTCACTCCTCGCGTTGAAAAGTTACTTGGGGAGAAAACGTCTCTTGTGACACATTTTCTGCCCCTTCCTCCCTCCTGCAAGACATTTTCTGATTGAACTGCTTCCCTGCAGCAGAAATTGCGACATTATCCATAATTTGCAAAATTATGCAAATTATGAGCATAACAGAAAATCTAGCACTGTCCTCCCTCTTAACATCCCTCTCCCACAATCACCACTGTACATGACAAGACATATTTTGTGGAATGATATGTCCTGGTACATATGTGCCAATGCATTTCATGATCATTCAGTGGGCGTGATCACCAGCATGCCATCTTGTCTGTAAAATGGCTGTGAATGTATCTTCAGTTGACCCTCATCCAACAGATGTGTAATATCAGCGTTACAGCTAACCTACAGCCACTTCTACACCTGCTATAGCTTATGACCCCTCTGTAAGCGCCAGCAACTGCGTTGGAGTGCGCACGCCCTACGGCGCACATCAGGGTATGAGTAGTCCCCATGTCACTTATGAGAGATGCTCTTTCTAGCCGGTGAGCTGTCGCATTGGGGACTGCCCACATCAACCCAATGTCTTCAAAGTAAGGGTGAGCCATTCATCTAGCATCCAGAATTGATATAGCTGTCAAAAAGTGAGTAAACTAGTGAACAGACCTGCAATCAGCAGAAAGTAAACCTGCACCCGCTCCTGCTGGGGAGATCTGCACCGTCCGAGCCAGAGAACAGTATTCAACAAACAAGCAGAAGTCAAATCAAAGTCGAGACGTGGTCTTGGACCAGATGGTGTATGTCTTTACTCACCAGAATATCTGGCTACTCTAGTTTATTGGGGATCTTTTAAAGGCGGTCCTGTCAGTGAACCTTCTTGGGGGACTCTTGTCATGGACATTGCCTCTCTCTTAGAGCAGCTTATTCTCTATCCAGAGGAGGTGGGACAGAGTGTTATGACTGGCATCAGAGCAGGGATGGATGAGTGTCGGCGCGTAACATGATTCTCAGTCCTTCAGCTGGAGTTTGTATCCCTTCAATGCAATTACGAAAACTTCTGGAGCCAAGAAGAATATGAGTGGGTCTAGGGGCAGCTTCGTCTGGTCCCTCTACTGTTCCTTATCTCTTCTCGGTTGTGAATGAACGATGATCCATCTCCAGGGTATCTTTAGGTAGTATTTATTATGATGGTAAGATCAGGAGTAGAAGTACAGGTGCCCCACCAGGAGCAGCCTTCTTGCTGCTCAGCTCATCCACCAACTCGCAGCCTCACTCATCCAACATCCCACAGCATCATCCACACCAACATTCCCCACCACACTCACACTGGCTGAGCAGCAGGTGTGACAGAATCCATCGCAGTTCACATTGGTTGCGGGGTTCTAATACAGTAATTGAGCCATTGTTAAGAATTGGGTCACACATTTAATCTTTCTCTAAAGCTTTTTCAGCGTTGAGGGGGAAGACCAGCTTTTCATCCTTGTTGTACCGAGCCTGTCATAAAAGATGCGTTAGGGTGCATAGGTGATTCCTCGATGTTCATCCGGGTACAAACCCAACCTGATGTTTGGGCACCAGGAGAGGAATGACCTTTTCAGACTCCTAGCAATGACCTTTGCCAGTGGTTTGACGTCATAGTTAAGAAGTGCTCTTCGTCTGGGGTACGAGCTTCTGAGCTGGCCCTTCCCAGCTTTGGAATTATTGACAGGCATGCCTAGCTGAGTTCTGATTGGAGGTTATTTTGTTCAGCCGCTTCTTGAAATACTCACGCCACTGGGTGTCTGGTTGTTTTAGATGCAGTTTTGTAAGTCTATGTCAAAGTCAGCTACTCCCGGAACTCTCCCGGAGTGCATGGATTTTTTTTGTTTCCTTGAGTTCTTCTTCCTTGAGGTATAGTTCCAGCTCTTACCCAAGGTTCCCTAGTCTCTGCATGCATATGCCTTCCTTCGAGTCTGTTCTCCTCGCCTCTCTGGTGTATCATTGTATATAATATGAGGTGAATAACTTTGTTTTATCTAATGGACTAATCAGTAATATCCCCTAAGTGTTCAAATTCCCAGTAGGGCAGATTTTACCTCTCGGTTTTATTTCCATTGCAGAAAGTCTTCCCACTTTTTTTCCTTGTTCGAATTGTGTCTCTTGGATATGAAAAGTGTCTTCTTTTCAATGTTCGCAAACAAAGTGATTAATTCATATTTCTCCTGGAGAAGAGGTTGGAGATTGCTCTCCATGGTGTCTGAACAGTATTTCTTATGAGGTAAATCTATTTCTAACTCTATGGCTGTCCTTTTAGCAATCCTGGCTTTACACTGAAGAGCAGTTTCTTCCAGCCTTACACCTCCAATGTAAGCTTTCTTTGCTTCCCATATGGTCTGTGGGGAGATCTGAGTTGTCGTTCAGATATAGGCATTCCTGTACCTACGTAGATAGTTTTTTCTTTTTCTCCTGGTATCTATAATGTAATACATTCATCCTCCAGGACTCTGGTTTTGTTTTTTGTGCTAGGATTTGTAAATCTAGCGTCAGCTGAATCTGGGCATGATCAGATATTCCTGCTGTGAAGATGGTGCTGTCCAAGATTTTAGATAGAATGACTATATTTACTAAAAAGTGACCTCTTTTTCGTATTCTTGTACCTTGCAGACAAGAACCCTCTTGAACATGTACCCTCTGAACATTGACTAGTGTAGACGCCAATGCTCTGCGTGTGCGATCCAGTGTCAAGCCTTTAAGTATTTCTCCTTTTTTGGTATTTCGACGATCAGGACATCCTGATCTGGCTTGTGAAGGGTCAGTTGTTAGGTTCTGGTCTTCGCTCATTGTACGTTTTGTCTGTTGAATTTCAGTACAAAGCCGCTTCAATTTTGAGAAGAATTCACTTTTTGATCATTGTGGGCCTAGATTGGTCAATCAATGACGGGGCAATCCTGCACTGTGGTTTTTGCACAGATATATTGTCCTTCTAATTGGGTCCAAGTCTGTTGAACAACAAAGAGCTCATTAAGAGCTACCCAGACGTGTCTGAGGCTAAAAAAATGAAAGGGTGGAAGAACTGGAGCTTTGCAAGAGATGGACCACAAGGACCAGAATGCACTGGGAGAGCTGCTGAGTGGTATTTCATTTGAGACCCTCAGCTGAAGGCCATTGATGAGTGCCAGTCTTGTTTTGAGAGCTGTTTATTGGAGGTTTTTGTTTCTTGCATAATAAAGTGGTCCCCGAGCCAACGGCTATGCACCAGAGGGAGATGGCCTATGCAGTAACAAGCGATTTGATGAACAGTTAGGAAGGCACTGGTCTGTAAATGTTATGTTGCAAACAAGCTTGGCACTCAGAACCTGCTGTGCTCCACCGAAGATCTCATGAAGAGCGAAACGCGTGTCTGAGTTGACAAAATGATAGTGTGGAAGGAATTTATAGGTATCAAGCCAAGGAAATGAAATATTGGAAGACTATAATAGTCACTGAGCTTTGCTTCACTGGAAGAACTGCTGCTGTGAAAAGACGGACCACAAGGACCAGAATGCACAGGGAGGGCTGATGAGCCATGTTTTAGTAGAAACTCACAGCTGATGACTATTAGTGAGTGCCAGTCCCATTGTGTGTGCTGCCAAATGACGGTTTTATACTCATTTTATTGACCTCAGAAGGATGAAAGGATGAATAGTTCTGCCTGGAATTGAACTAGTGACCTAGGCATCAAACATTGACCCCTGGAGTTCATGCATTAGCGCGTGGACCCACCTGAACCAGCTTTTGTGGCCTCTCTGTACGTACATTTTTATTGCTGCCGATTCACGAGGTAAATTCAGTTGTAAACCCACATTTACGACTGGTTTTACCTTTTCTTACCCTTGCCAGGAGTTGAAATCCTGGCATGTGTGGGTTGTTATGTAATGGCAGAGATCTCCACCACGAGTGCGGAGATTCTGCACTCAAACTCCACTCAAGGGGTGGGAGGAGTGAATTCCAAGTCAAGGTTTGCCTTGGAAGATTGGGAACACCCACAAATCAGTGCTAAATTTGAGCCGGTGGTTTCCGGTGCTCGGCACCCACATGTAATTGTCAACACCAACGCCTGTGACAGTCTGCCACTAGATGGCACTGTCTGGCTAATTTAAAGATGACCACAATAGCAGTCAATTATTAATTCAATATACATAAAAATACTATTACCTGACGCCGAAGCCATTCTTATAGCTTTGGAGGCCTGGAATAGTCCAAATCGTCACACTTGTAGGAGTGTGAGGGTTGGTAGTTGTGTTACTATCACTGGCGGCATAGCAGGGGCAGTGGGTGGTGCCAGCTGCAGTGGCCCTCTGACGAGAGCCCTGACACAAATATGTAGGTTCAGGGGTATTCTCAAACTCCTCTCCAGCCTCCTCCCACCATGGAAGTGGTTGAAGTTTTGCTGCAGGACAGGGCTGGAGTAAATTCCCATCCTGGGTGGGAGGGGGAAGGTTTACCCCAGGAATGCTGGGAGTGCAGATGAAGGGATTCCTCAATGGGAAAACCTATTTCCAGCTAGAGAAACAAAATAAAATGTGCATTTGTTCAAGGGGCTCTATTGCCCCTGTGCAGGCCTCCCTGTTGTTCTTCTCTGTTATGGAGAACTCAGCAGAGTGGAAATAGGAGCGCGTGGGAAATGTTATGTGACCTTCTCACTAGAATGCCTGGAAACCTGTCCCCGGCGTAACTTTCCAGCAATAATTAAACGTATCAATATGTTCTGTCAGAGACAGAAAGCTCTACACATAGTTCTACCAGAGGCAGCCATCACAAACAGAGGGTGGTGTGGCGGGTAGAGGGAACGTGGGAGGGGGATCGTGGGGGGGTGACAGTGCGGGGGGGATTGTTACAATATATAAAAATAAAAGAACTTACCAGAAGCCGCCGGCTGCCTCCTGCTTCACGTCGCACTTCCTCTTCTCTTTCTGGTCCCGGCAGCCCCCGGCACAGACTCTCATCCAATCCCTGCGCGGCTCTCCTGCTAGGACACCAGTGCGGGGATTGGTCTGAGCGGGCTGATAAGATGCTGCGCTCAGACCAGGGAGTCTGAGGGGCTTTCTCTACCCCGGCTGTTCAATGCAGTCGGGCTGGAGAAACCTAAGTGCGCATGTGTGTTTTTATCGGCCTGAGACCGCCGGCCAAACACATATGCGTACCTGCAGAGTGCACATAGCCCTCCTCCTCCCACACTCCGCCCCTCCCTGCACAAGCTGGCTCAGAGCCGGCAAATAAAAAAATAAAACAATGCTAGAACATCAATTTATTTTTCATTTGCTGGCTCTGAGCCAGGCAGTGGGGCAACGCTTCTCCCCCATTGCGGAGGAGCCGACACTGAGTTCCACATTTGTTTTTGTGAATGAGCCATAGAGAATATGTATTACTTTGAAAGGCAGAATCGTTCTCAGGTTGTTTCTGTCTTGCCACTGTCTTGCTCCCTGGAGTATCAGGGCAAATATGTAGGAATTACAAAATAAATGGCGGCGGGCGCCTTACCAAGCAGTAAAGGGTCGTCAAAGCAAGGTGAGTAAGACTGATCTCCAGGCCGCAGCCAACAGCAGCTCATGAAGGGGAGACCTCGAAGCCAGTGTTTGTTGCGCCCGCTTCACTCGTGGCTGCAGTGGCTGCAGCTCTCTCCTAGTCCAGCAAAGGTCAGCGGACCTCCCGCTTTGCTAGTGGCTGCAGTGGCTGCAGCTCTCTCCTAGTGCAGCAGGGGTCAGCGGACTGGCCACTTAACCACTGGCCAAGTGGCAGCAGCTCTCTTGGTACAGTGGGGGTCAGCGGACTGCCGGGATCTCACATGGCCACAGTGGCTGCAGCTGTTTCCTAGTCCAGCAGGGGTCAGCAGACTGCCCACTTAACCCCTGGCCACAGTGGCTGCAGCTCTCTTGGTACAGCGGGGGTCAGCGGACTGCCGGGATCACCCATGGCCACAGTGGATGCAGCTGTTTTCTAGTCCAGCAGGGGTCAGCAGCCTGCCCGCTTTGCTCGAAGCCAAAGTGGCTGCAGCTCTTTCCTGGTCCAGCAGGGGTCAGCGGACTGCTCACTTCACTCATGGTTGCAGTGGCCACAGCTCTCTCCTAGTCCAGCAGGGGTCAACGGACTCCTCGCTTCACCCCTGGCCACAGTGTCTGCAGCTCTCTCTTAGTCCAGCAGGGGTCAGCGGAATGCTTTACCCCTGCCCACAGTGGCTGTAGCTGTGCTTGGCTGCTGTGACGTCACGCTTGTGGTGAATGGTAAACCCCTTCAGGTGAGATGCCAGCACGACTCAGAGAAGCGTTTGTGGGAACGGGCGACGCAACAGGGCTCTTCAGACCTCAAGAGTCTGCTAACACTACGGTTAGAGGCGCCTCTTCCCTGGCAGCTCTCCGACGGCGGTTGAATTATTCATGGCATTTATGGGAAGTATCCAGGGATGCAAGCAGATGGATACAAGTCACAATCAAAAGTGTAGCTGAGATGAAGTGCAATTAAAGTTTACCATGAATTACAGTCAGCACTTGAAGCCGCTTGCCAAGAGCGAGCCAGGCAGGACCAGCCTTCTTCAGCACAATCTGTTTACAAGGGTAGGCTCTACCTAGGAGCAGACATGGCAGCCTTCCCCAGAGCATCCTCCCAGCATCCACGGCATCCTCCCAGAGCATCCTCCCAGCATCCTCAGCATACTCCAAGAGCATCCTCCCAGCATCCTCCCAACATCCTCCCAGCATCCTCCCAGAGCATCCTCCCAGCATCCTCCCAACACCCTCCCAGCATCCTCCCAGAGCATCCTCCCAGCATCCTCCCAACATCCTCCCAGAGCATCCTCCCACCATCCTCCCAACACCCTCCCAGCATCCTCCCAGAGCATCCTCCCACCATCCTCCCAACACCCTCCCAGCACCCTCCCAGAGCATCCTCCCAGCATCCTCCCAACACCCTCCCAGCATCCTCCCAGAGTATCCTCCCAGCATCCTCCCAGCATCCTCCCAAAACCCTCCCAGCATCCTCCCAGGGTATCCTCCCAGCATCCTCCCAGAGCACCCTCCCAGAGCATCCTCCCAGCATCCTCCCAGACCACCCTCCCAGAGCATCCTCCCAGCATCCTCCCAGAGCATCCTGCCAGAATCCTCCCAACACCCTCCCAGCATCCTCCCAGACCATCCTCCCAGAGCATCCTCCCAGCATCCTCCCAGAGCATCCTCCCAACACCCTCCCAACACCCTCCCAGCATCCTCCCAGACCATCCTCCCAGAGCATCCTCCCAACACCCTCCCAACACCCTCCCAGCATCCTCCCAGAGCATCCTCCCAGCATCCTCCCAGCATCCTCCATTGGAGGCACTGCAGTGATTTCACTCTAGATGGGGTGTCTGATGAACGGTCGCCGCTTCTGATGTGCTAACCTATTTAACGGTCACAATCGCTGCAATTCGCAAAATAGGTGCATTTGCAACCAGAAAATAACTTTGTACTATGAACTAATCCCATTTTAGGAGGAGTCAGTAAACTGATTCTCAGTTCGGAAAAGGCATGTTGTAGGCATCCCTTCCAAACTGCAAATCGGTATGTGATGTATCAATGCTTTGTGTCCATAAGCCGGTCACAAAGCATTGAAAAGTTACTGACTCCCGAGTTGGGGTGGCAATGCGTTCAAAAAATGGCCTTCTCCTTTATGAATTTTTTAAAATAGCGTGCCGGGGAGTAGGCAGTGGCCCAGTGGCACCTGTAAAACAAATGTTTTAAAAAAAGCAAACTTTTTTTTTAAACACAGCTTTGTTTTCTTTAAGAAAAGTGGGTTGCATTTTAAAAAAAGTTCACTTTATTTACATTTGATCACAGACATGAGGGTGTGTTTTCTCCAGCAGGCCACAATTCCTGTCATGATATAGTCTACAAAAAGTTCAGTTGGGTAAAGGGCCCTTCCTTTCTTACAATAACAGTTAAATGAAAGACATTACTTTTTATGTAGTCTGAAAATTAGAACCGGACACACCACAGTGATGTTTTAAGTCATATAAGTATTTCATTTAGTACATATGGCTGTCATCCAACACATGAACAAAAACAAAACGTTTATCGTTGAATGATGTGCCATATAGTGATATCAAATGTGACGATGATGGACTAACAAACATTAAATAAATGCACAAATAACACAAAGATGAAGGATATCTGTCCAATTGCAAAGTTCAGAAGTAACCCGCCATGCCATCTATTCAAGGTTACAATGACAAAGGACAGAAGTAGATAGTACGTCAACGTTTCGACCCTGGTGTATGTATTACTGAAAAGGCATCACATACGGTCTTCCTCAGGGAAAAATGAACCATGCGGAGACAGCCAAGTCGTGATAAATCAGAGTTAGGGACCTCCTCCAATCCTGGATGGAGTCCACTGTGAGGTATATATCAATATCAATATTTTTGAGGTAGGTTGGATTACTGACCCACTATGAAAGGGAATTTTGTGAACCAAGTGATGAATACAAAGGTCGGTTTACAAAATTCAACGCTGGTCGCAATTTACAACTAGTTTTTTGTGACAAGTTTTTTGTACAGCTGGACACTAGAGCTAAGTCTCTGCAACAGACTGAAGGCGGATATCAGTATTGTGGCTTGGAATAGCAAATTCTGTGGGGCAAAAATGCTTAATTTTGTGGCACCCGAGCACACTTTTGGCTACCCTTTTGAAGCACATTTTTATTCTAAATCATTGTAAAACTAAAGTGAAGGGTCTTCTTGCTATACATACCTTTGTGGTAACTTGATAAAGCCTGTGCTAAGGTGAGCACAACAGTACGTGGCTCCTGCCTACACTCACAGTAGCACGCATCAGCTCATAGTGGCACACACCCGCCAGATGCACCCCTTTTGTTCCTTGCACCCCCAAGAAGTTCATACTCTCCCCTTTGCAGTAAATATTCACCAGCTGTTTGTACACTCCAGTAACAATGTTCTGTACAGCCCTTCTCCCAAAACAGTCTCATACCTGCTAGTCTGACCACACGTCAGACCCTACTACAGTCCTACACCTGGTTGTCTTGACATCCTTATTGATGGTGCTCTACTCACAGATAACAGCAGCAAGATTCTCCGAGATGCCGATGTCCCCTCTGCTTCAGACATACACCACCTCAAGCTTTGCATACACGTCATCCAGACCTGGATGGCCACCACCTACATGAAGCTGAACCCAACCACGAAGGTTTTTCTAATTTGCTTGTAATGAGTGTTAACATTGCCGCACAATACAGTGAGTGCCCTCATCGCCTTTAGCATTTCCATTTCAGTTACGCAGTCGCAGGCTCGCTTCATTGCAGCCCACGCACATAATACATTCACCTTATATATTCATCAGGAATTACAGCTATGCAACCAGTAGTGGAAATCAGCGTATTGTCTCAATAACTCACAAACCTTACACCAACAGTTGTTGCCCAGAATCCACCCTTTTCTACCATCTCAATAAAGACAGAGGGGCTGATTCACAAAGGGCCTCCACACTTGTGGCGGAGTCCCACAATTGTGGGGGAGTTTCTACACTCATAGCGACAGCCCTGTAGTCGTGGTGGGGGAGTCTTCGTACTCGTGGCAGCAGTCTGGCAGTCGTGGTGGAGGCCTGCAGTCGTGGGGGAGTCTGCGCACTAGTGGTGGAGGCCCTGCAGTCCTGCAGGAGTCTCTGCACTCATGATGGAGGCCCCGCAGTCATGGGGGAGGTTCCCGACTCGTGGTGGAGGCTCCGCTGTCCTGGGGGAGTCTCCATACTTGGGGCAGAGGCCCCCAGTCCTGAGGGAGTTTCCTCACTGATGGCAGAGGCCCAGCAGTCCTAAGGGAATTCCCTCACTCATGGCAGAGCCCTGCAGTCCAGTGAGTTTTCTCACTCATGGCGGAGGCCCCGCAGTCCTGGGGGAGTTTCCTCACTCATGGCGTGGATCCTGCAGTCCTGGGGGAGTCTGCCCACATGTGGCAGAGGCTCCCCAATCAGGGGGGAGTCTCTGCACTCGTGGAGGATGCCCGCAGTCGTGGGGAGACTCCCCACTCATGGCAGAGGTCTGACAGCCGTGGTGGAGGCCGGCAGTCGTGGTGGAGTCTCCGCACTCGTGGCGGATGCCCGGCAGTCATGGGGGAGCACCTCAGTCGGGGCGGAGGCCCCGAAGTCAGGAGGGAGTCTCCCCACTCTGGGCGGAATCTCCACAGTTAGAATTCTCATTCAAGCCCAGAATTTCTCCTATTTGCCAAAAACAATAAACAAGATACAGTACAAACCTGGTTCAATGACATGAACCTTGACAGCTTCGAACCCCAACTTTCACTTAACGCCACTTGGGTTCACCCTGCAAACCAACAGTCAAGGAACACATTGTGAAAAAACTGAAGATGGCCTGGTGCCAGCTCTCTCTTCTAAAGAAAGTGAAACAGTTTCTTCCAGGAAGCGACATCAGCACTGTTCAAGCCCTTGTAGTCTCACAAATGGATGTGGTAATGCCCTGCACCAATGGCTTCCCAGACTCTACCCTGGCACACCTTGAGGGCCTCCCACTCACTGCAGGACATGTCATCGAGGCTCCCCTTGCCATCCTGGCCCATCTTCAAACTCAGCAGAATCATTTAAAAGCGTTCATACCAACACCCTTGCTTATCTCGCAGACAAGCTCATCGTCTCTTGTGGTTCCATGCGCACCTCCACTCAGGACACCATCAGACTGCAGACTAAGAAGTGTTAAAAAACAATCAAAAAAAGCAGACAACAAGCCTTTTCCATCTGTTCATCCTTGGTCTGGAACAACATCCATCAGGACCGCCCCAACGCTTGAAGACGTACCTCTACACTACATCACAGTGTAATACTGCCCACAACCCAGCGTCCTCTCCTCTTACTCAGTAACTATATGCTTGTCTTTGACTATGTACAGCACTCCTTCCGAATATGTTTGAACTATAGAAATACCAAACACATACATATATACATAAATACATACCCTACAAATGCCACACACAGCACCACACCTCCTACTCATTCCAGCCTGCCCCAGACTGTCCCATACCTTGCCGCCACTACTGCTAAGCAGTGCTGTATCTGGTTCATTGATCATAAAATCACAATGGGGTTAGCTGTCCTTCACATTTAACATGGGCTTCAATTGGGATTCCATAGAGCATATTATCAAGCTCATTATCGCCGTTTTAGCGGCAGTTTTCTGCCGCTAAAGCGGCGATAATTTTATCGCCTGGCTTGTTAATATGCCCCAATGTTTGTTTATTTTGCTATAGTGCTCGCACTGCAGAAGTAATACACGTTCAGCATGGTAACTGAATTCTTCTTATTATTATTATTATAACATTTGTTAAGCGCAGCTGCAACCCCACGAGTGTCCTGGCACTGCGGGACATAAGCCTGGCCATCCCGTGGGGAGACCACGGCCTGTAGATCAAGTTCTCTGGAGTTTCCTGAATGACAAGTGATCCTGAGTGAGTCGTGCGTGTTTTTGGTTTACTATTCCACAGTTCGGACCCAAAACTTAGTAAGCTCTGCCACCGGCTCTCGCTTTCCTGTACCTAGGAGCCTTGAGTTTAGGCACAGCGGCTGAGCGGAGTAATCTGCCTGGCTGGTACAAAGTAATCCTATCTGTCAGGATGCGAGGTGCCCGCTGGTAAACAATCTTGTGCATCAAGCACGCTACTTTAAAAAAAGTTCTCTGTCCGGGGGCGTGGCCTGGCGCTGGTGAAGATGGCTGCCTGAAACGAGAGCTCTGCCAGGGCCGAGCCCTAAATCCCCGAAATCCATAATTAATCCTGCAGGAATGACTCTAGATCGACCGCAGCTTTGGCGGAACGACACCCGACCCAATAGGAGCAAAAAATCAGGTCAGAAAAAGGACAATTTGGGGCTGTTTTCCAGCTCGGAAGTGGTGTCATAGCTGCCAGGAAAGGCCCGCGCGAGGGCACAGCCTTCGACTGCCTTCTCTACACCCTGAACTGCAGCTCGCCTGGTGGTGGGCAGACCGTCGCTGCTTCCCCCCCTTTTTTCTTTGGGCCCCCCGCCTCCCCCTGCTGCGCTCGACGACCCGCCATAATCTACACCGGGGTCCGCCAGAGGCTCGGCAACCGAGGTGGGGAGTGGAGGCCCAGGATCTCAAAATTTGGGGAGGCCACATTACACGCCGCGGGACTCCAGATGGGGGGGGTGGATCGTGGCCCGCTCAATGCGCCACGCTAGACGCTACCCAGCCGTGATCGGTGAGTGGGGCAGGGGTGGCGAATCCCCGCACAGTCTCTGCTTGGGCCCCCCTTCCTCCTCCCCACGTGGACATACCGGCATTGACTCTCCTGGGCCAAACGGCCCTCCAGTGAGGCTCCCACACAGACACATGGGAGAACGGTGTGATTGGGAACAAGAGGCCTTGTACTCCCCTGTGAGTGGGGACAACAGCCAGTGAAAAGTATACAGGGTATGAGTGAAATCCACGTGCCCGCACTGCCCACGCCGAAATCAGACCAGATCCACAGGGCGTACTGAATATTGTGCCCCCGCGAGAGGCCAGTAATCAGCGGACCGGAGGGAAGGCCCCACACATGGCCGGCGAGTGACAGTGGCAACTGCCACCCCGAAAGGTAACGGTGGTGCTTCTGGAAACTAGTGGGGAGTGCCTGCCCCATACACATTCGTCGTGCCTGTCGTGGGCGGCGGCAGGCGGACACCACACCGGATACGACCAGGAACCGCACACCCAGGCTGGGCAGATCGAAATATTGACCACCCCATTGTGGAACGGCGTTGGGGTGTTAACGGAGCTGCGGAACTCTCCCCGTGGGTGACTGGTCTGAGCACGGGCACCCTTGCGATGAAGCCCAAGGGTGGCACGGCGATACAAACTAACAAACTCAACAAATATGCAGTACCAAAGCCAACCCCCTCAGACGACGGGGCCCAAGGTGGACAGACTGGGGACAACGAGCCATCTCTCACCTCGATAATGGCTGCCATCCAGGTGCTGGGAGCCATGCTCAAAACTAAAATCGATAAATTGTCCATCGAAATGAACTTATTGCGGGCCGACATGAATAAAACTGCGGACAGGGTCAAGGTCAATGAAACAAACGTTCTGGAGCTTCAAAGCTCCACTAAAATGATTGAGGAGAGGGTTCAACAACTCGTCCACCAACATCGTCAGATGGCCCTCAGACTCGAGGATCAGGAAGGGAGAGCCCGCCGCAACAACATAAGAGTGGTCGGGGTCCCGGAGGGCTCAGAAGGACTGAGTGTGGACCTCTTCCTCGAGGACCTAATCCTTCACCACCTCAAACCGAAATGACTCTCCTCCCTGTTCACGATTGAGAGGGCACACCGGGCACCAATTCCCCGACCTAAACCTGGAGCGGCTCCTAGGACTATTATCACAAAAATCCTTAACTACAGGGACCGGGACGCAATCCTACAGGCAGCTCGGTCACAGGGAGACCTACGATACGAAAATGCAACGATCCGCTTCTTTCCAGACTTCACACTTAAGGTCCAACAAGAGCGGCGCTCCTTCGATGGTATCAAGAAGGCGCTACGAGACAGAGGGATCAAATACATGATGTTTTTTAGCACAAAGCTCAAGATTATTGTTGACGGGAAGTCACTATTCTTCACGGCTCCAACAGAGGTGCAAGAATGGTTGGACAAGATAACCACGCAGAGACCAATATCAACTGCGGGAGGCAACTGGAGAGACACCCACGCTCACTACCCGAGCTTGGCGGATGGAAAATCTGACATAGACAGGAGTCGTCAACGATCCTGGAGATCGAGGTCCAGCAGCCCGGGGACAACAGCGGCCAACAGGGACTGAACAAACCTGAGTATTGTGGTGTTGGACCTTGAAGCTACCCCAGCAAACCGTAATGTATAACGCGATATTGTGGGGGGGCGGGGGTATATCAAGAGACATTGGCTGTGCAAGACTTTGGGGTCCTCCAAATGACTCTCTCTTTGGATGGGTGGGGGCAGGCCCCCGGTGGCCAGAGCCAGTGCTAGCCCTTAATTCCCCCATAACTGTTGATTTGTTCCTGGGGCGACAGGCACTCTGCTAGTTGGGTATGTGGGTAGTTTTGACCCTACGTGGCAGCATAGCAGGGAGGTGGGGTTGGAGTTGTGAGGGGTTTATCTGCAGTTTTAATGAAACCAGTTCTCATGGAGGTTGGGTGTATTTCTTGGTCACGCACAAAAAAGATTTTTCTAACTTGGCTGTGTTGTATGTTGCAAAGAATTGGCAGAGAAGTTGTTTGTCAAAATGAGTATGAAGTGGGATAAGAAACTAACGCTCCTGAGCTGGAACGTCAGTGGGATGGGGGACAAGGTTAAATGAAGCATTGTTCTCCCATGCATAAAACGGAAATCCCCAGACGTTGCCCTGCTCCAAGAGACACATTTAATCGGTGACAAATGCACGGCGCTAAACAGATGGGGGTAC